>NC_086453.1:328560827-329870827 GCF_028390025.1 Pseudophryne corroboree | reverse complement strand
TACCTGTCCGGCTGCAGTACTAGTGATATTTTATATATATATATATATATATATATATATATATTAATTTCATCTCATTATCATCCAGTCTATATTAGCAGCAGACACAGTACGGTAGTCCACGGCTGTAGCTACCTCTGTGTCGGCAGTCGCTGGTCCATCCATAATTGTATACCACCTACCCGTGGTTTTTTTTTTTCTCTTTCTTCTTGATACATACTACTATAGTAGCTTACTGTAGCAGTCTGCGGTGCTGCTGAGCTGACAGTGTCCAGCAGGTCCGTCATCAGTCATTACATAATAAATATATATACCTGTCCGGCTGCAGTACTAGTGATATTATATATATATATATATATTTCATCTCATTATCATCCAGTCTATATTAGCAGCAGACACAGTACGGTAGTCCACGGCTGTAGCAACCTCTGTGTCGTCAGTCGCTGGTCCATCCATAATTGTATACCACCTACCCGTGGTTTTTTTTTTCTCTTTCTTCTTGATACATACTACTATAGTAGCTTACTGTAGCAGTCTGCGGTGCTGCTGAGCTGACAGTGTCCAGCAGGTCCGTCATCAGTCATTACATAATAAATATATATACCTGTCCGGCTGCAGTACTAGTGATATTTTATATATATATATATATATTAATTTCATCTCATTATCATCCAGTCTATATTAGCAGCAGACACAGTACGGTAGTCCACGGCTGTAGCTACCTCTGTGTCGGCAGTCGCTGGTCCATCCATAATTGTATACCACCTACCCGTGTTTTTTTTTTTCTCTTTCTTCTTGATACACACTACTATAGTAGCTTACTGTAGCAGTCTGCGGTGCTGCTGAGCTGACAGTGTCCAGCAGGTCTGTCATCAGTCATTACATAATAAATATATATACCTGTCCGGCTGCAGTACTAGTGATATTATATATATATATATATATATATATATATATTAATTTCATCTCATTATCATCCAGTCTATATTAGCAGCAGACACAGTACGGTAGTCAACGGCTGTAGCTACCTCTGTGTCGGCAGTCGCTGGTCCATCCATAATTGTATACCACCTACCCGTGGTTTTTTTTTCTCTTTCTTCTTGATACATACTACTATAGTAGCTTACTGTAGCAGTCTGCGGTGCTGCTGAGCTGACAGTGTCCAGCAGGTCCGTCATCAGTCATTACATAATAAATATATATACCTGTCCGGCTGCAGTACTAGTGATATTATATATATATATATATATATATATATATTAATTTCATCTCATTATCATCCAGTCTATATTAGCAGCAGACACAGTACGGTAGTCCACGGCTGTAGCTACCTCTGTGTCGGCAGTCGCTGGTCCATCCATAAGTATACTAGTATCCATCCATCTCCATTGTTTACCTGAGGTGCCTTTTAGTTGTGCCTATTAAAATATGGAGAACAAAAATGTTGAGGTTCCAAAATTAGGGAAAGATCAAGATCCACTTCCACCTCGTGCTGAAGCTGCTGCCACTAGTCATGGCCGAGACGATGAAATGCCAGCAACGTCGTCTGCCAAGGCCGATGCCCAATGTCATAGTACAGAGCATGTAAAATCCAAAACACCAAATATCAGTAAAAAAAGGACTCCAAAATCTAAAATAAAATTGTCGGAGGAGAAGCGTAAACTTGCCAATATGCCATTTACCACACGGAGTGGCAAGGAACGGCTGAGGCCCTGGCCTATGTTCATGGCTAGTGGTTCAGCTTCACATGAGGATGGAAGCACTCAGCCTCTCGCTAGAAAAATGAAAAGACTCAAGCTGGCAAAAGCACCGCAAAGAACTGTGCGTTCTTCCAAATCCCAAATCCACAAGGAGAGTCCAATTGTGTCGGTTGCGATGCCTGACCTTCCCAACACTGGACGTGAAGAGCATGCGCCTTCCACCATTTGCACGCCCCCTGCAAGTGCTGGAAGGAGCACCCGCAGTCCAGTTCCTGATAGTCAGATTGAAGATGTCAGTGTTGAAGTACACCAGGATGAGGAGGATATGGGTGTTGCTGGCGCTGGGGAGGAAATTGACAAGGAGGATTCTGATGGTGAGGTGGTTTGTTTAAGTCAGGCACCCGGGGAGACACCTGTTGTCCGTGGGAGGAATAGGGCCGTTGACATGCCTGGTGAAAATACCAAAAAAATCAGCTCTTCGGTGTGGAAGTATTTCAACAGAAATGCGGACAACATTTGTCAAGCCGTGTGTTGCCTTTGTCAAGCTGTAATAAGTAGGGGTAAGGACGTTAACCACCTCGGAACATCCTCCCTTATACGTCACCTGCAGCGCATTCATAATAAGTCAGTGACAAGTTCAAAAACTTTGGGCGACAGCGGAAGCAGTCCACTGACCAGTAAATCCCTTCCTCTTGTAACCAAGCTCACGCAAACCACCCCACCAACTCCCTCAGTGTCAATTTCCTCCTTCCCCAGGAATGCCAATAGTCCTGCAGGCCATGTCACTGGCAATTCTGACGAGTCCTCTCCTGCCTGGGATTCCTCCGATGCATCCTTGCGTGTAACGCCTACTGCTGCTGGCGCTGCTGTTGTTGCTGCTGGGAGTCAATGGTCATCCCAGAGGGGAAGTCGTAAGCCCACTTTTACTACTTCCACCAAGCAATTGACTGTCCAACAGTCCTTTGCGAGGAAGATGAAATATCACAGCAGTCATCCTGTTGCAAAGCGGATAACTGAGGCCTTGACAACTATGTTGGTGTTAGACGTGCGTCCGGTATCCGCCGTTAGTTCACAGGGAACTAGACAATTTCTTGAGGTAGTGTGCCCCCGTTACCAAATACCATCTAGGTTCCACTTCTCTAGGCAGGCGATACCGAGAATGTACACGGACGTCAGAAAAAGACTCACCAGTGTCCTAAAAAATGCAGTTGTACCCAATGTCCACTTAACCACGGACATGTGGACAAGTGGAGCAGGGCAGGGTCAGGACTATATGACTGTGACAGCCCACTGGGTAGATGTATGGACTCCCGCCGCAAGAACAGCAGCGGCGGCACCAGTAGCAGCATCTCGCAAACGCCAACTCTTTCCTAGGCAGGCTACGCTTTGTATCACCGGTTTCCAGAATACGCACACAGCTGAAAACCTCTTACGGCAACTGAGGAAGATCATCGCGGAATGGCTTACCCCAATTGGACTCTCCTGTGGATTTGTGGCATCGGACAACGCCAGCAATATTGTGTGTGCATTAAATATGGGCAAATTCCAGCACGTGCCATGTTTTGCACATACCTTGAATTTGGTGGTGCAGAATTTTTAAAAAAACGACAGGGGCGTGCAAGAGATGCTGTCGGTGGCCAGAAGAATTGCGGGACACTTTCGGCGTACAGGCACCACGTACAGAAGACTGGAGCACCACCAAAAACGCCTGAACCTGCCCTGCCATCATCTGAAGCAAGAAGTGGTAACGAGGTGGAATTCAACCCTATATATGCTTCAGAGGTTGGAGGAGCAGCAAAAGGCCATTCAAGCCTATACAATTGAGCACGATATAGGAGGTGGAATGTACCTGTCTCAAGCGCAGTGGAGAATGATTTCAACGTTGTGCAAGGTTCTGCAACCTTTTGAACTTGCCACACGTGAAGTCAGTTCAGACACTGCCAGCCTGAGTCAGGTCATTCCCCTCATCAGGCTTTTGCAGAAGAAGCTGGAGGCATTGAAGGAGGAGCTAAAAGGGAGCGATTCCGCTAGGCATGTGGGACTTGTGGATGGAGCCCTTAATTCGCTTAACAAGGATTCACGGGTGGTCAATCTGTTGAAATCAGAGCACTACATTTTGGCCACCGTGCTCGATCCTAGATTTAAAACCTACCTTGGATCTCTCTTTCCGGCAGACACAAGTCTGCTGGGGTTCAAAGACCTGCTGGTGACAAAATTGTCAAGTCAAGCGGAACGCGACCTGTCAACATCTCCTCCTTCACATTCTCCCGCAACTGGGGGTGCGAGGAAAAGGCTCAGAATTCCGAGCCCACCCGCTGGCGGTGATGCAGGGCAGTCTGGAGCGACTGCTGATGCTGACATCTGGTCCGGACTGAAGGACCTGACAACAATTACGGACATGTCGTCTACTGTCACTGCATATGATTCTCTCCCCATTGAAAGAATGGTGGAGGATTATATGAGTGACCGCATCCAAGTAGGCACGTCAGACAGTCCGTACTTATACTGGCAGGAAAAAGAGGCAATTTGGAGGCCCTTGCACAAACTGGCTTTATTCTACCTAAGTTGCCCTCCCACAAGTGTGTACTCCGAAAGAGTGTTTAGTGCCGCCGCTCACCTTGTCAGCAATCGGCGTACGAGGTTACTTCCAGAAAATGTGGAGAAGATGATGTTCATTAAAATGAATTATAATCAATTCCTCCGTGGAGACATTGACCAGCAGCGATTGCCTCCACAAAGTACACAGGGAGCTGAGATGGTGGATTCCAGTGGGGACGAATTGATAATCTGTGAGGAGCGGGATGTACACGGTGATATATCGGAGGATGATGATAAGGTGGACATCTTGCCTCTGTAGAGCCAGTTTGTGCAAGGAGAGATTAATTGCTTCTTTTTCGGTGGGGGTCCAAACCAACCCGTCATTTCAGTCACAGTCGTGTGGCAGACCCTGTCACTGAAATGATGGGTTGGTTAAAGTGTGCATGTCCTGTTTATACAACATAAGGGTGGGTGGGAGGGCCCAAGGACAATTCCATCTTGCACCTCTTTTTTCTTTCATTTTTATTTGCGTCATGTGCTGTTTGGGGAGTGTTTTTTGGAAGGGCCATCCTGCGTGACACTGCAGTGCCACTCCTAGATGGGCCAGGTGTTTGTGTCGGCCACTAGGGTCGCTTATCTTACTCACACAGCTACCTCATTGCGCCTCTTTTTTTCTTCTTTGCGTCATGTGCTGTTTGGGGAGTGTTTTTTGGAAGGGCCATCCTGCGTGACACTGCAGTGCCACTCCTAGATGGGCCAGGTGTTTGTGTCGGCCACTAGGGTCGCTTATCTTACTCACACAGCTACCTCATTGCGCCTCTTTTTTTCTTCTTTGCGTCATGTGCTGTTTGGGGAGTGTTTTTTGGAAGGGCCATCCTGCGTGACACTGCAGTGCCACTCCTAGATGGGCCAGGTGTTTGTGTCGGCCACTAGGGTCGCTTAGCTTACTCACACAGCTACCTCATTGCGCCTCTTTTTTTCTTCTTTGCGTCATGTGCTGTTTGGGGAGTGTTTTTTGGAAGGGCCATCCTGCGTGACACTGCAGTGCCACTCCTAGATGGGCCAGGTGTTTGTGTCGGCCACTAGGGTCGCTTATCTTACTCACACAGCTACCTCATTGCGCCTCTTTTTTTCTTCTTTGCGTCATATGCTGTTTGGGGAGTGTTTTTTGGAAGGGCCATCCTGCGTGACACTGCAGTGCCACTCCTAGATGGGCCAGGTGTTTGTGTCGGCCACTAGGGTCGCTTAGCTTACTCACACAGCTACCTCATTGCGCCTCTTTTTTTCTTCTTTGCGTCATGTGCTGTTTGGGGAGTGTTTTTTGGAAGGGCCATCCTGCGTGGCACTGCAGTGCCACTCCTAGATGGGCCAGGTGTTTGTGTCGGCCACTAGGGTCGCTTATCTTACTCACACAGCTACCTCATTGCGCCTCTTTTTTTCTTCTTTGCGTCATGTGCTGTTTGGGGAGTGTTTTTTGGAAGGGCCATCCTGCGTGACACTGCAGTGCCACTCCTAGATGGGCCATGTGTTTGTGTCGGCCACTAGGGTCGCTTAGCTTACTCACACAGCTACCTCATTGCGCCTCTTTTTTTCTTCTTTGCGTCATGTGCTGTTTGGGGAGTGTTTTTTGGAAGGGCCATCCTGCGTGACACTGCAGTGCCACTCCTAGATGGGCCAGGTGTTTGTGTCGGCCACTAGGGTCGCTTATCTTACTCACACAGCTACCTCATTGCGCCTCTTTTTTTCTTCTTTGCGTCATGTGCTGTTTGGGGAGTGTTTTTTGGAAGGGCCATCCTGCGTGACACTGCAGTGCCACTCCTAGATGGGCCAGGTGTTTGTGTCGGCCACTAGGGTCGCTTAGCTTACTCACACAGCTACCTCATTGCGCCTCTTTTTTTCTTCTTTGCGTCATGTGCTGTTTGGGGAGTGTTTTTTGGAAGGGCCATCCTGCGTGACACTGCAGTGCCACTCCTAGATGGGCCAGGTGTTTGTGTCGGCCACTAGGGTCGCTTATCTTACTCACACAGCTACCTCATTGCGCCTCTTTTTTTCTTCTTTGCGTCATGTGCTGTTTGGGGAGTGTTTTTTGGAAGGGCCATCCTGCGTGACACTGCAGTGCCACTCCTAGATGGGCCAGGTGTTTGTGTCGGCCACTAGGGTCGCTTAGCTTACTCACACAGCTATCTCATTGCGCCTCTTTTTTTCTTCTTTGCGTCATGTGCTGTTTGGGGAGTGTTTTTTGGAAGGGCCATCCTGCGTGACACTGCAGTGCCACTCCTAGATGGGCCAGGTGTTTGTGTCGGCCACTAGGGTCGCTTATCTTACTCACACAGCTACCTCATTGCGCCTCTTTTTTTCTTCTTTGCGTCATGTGCTGTTTGGGGAGTGTTTTTTGGAAGGGCCATCCTGCGTGACACTGCAGTGCCACTCCTAGATGGGCCAGGTGTTTGTGTCGGCCACTAGGGTCGCTTAGCTTACTCACACAGCTACCTCATTGCGCCTCTTTTTTTCTTCTTTGCGTCATGTGCTGTTTGGGGAGTGTTTTTTGGAAGGGCCATCCTGCGTGGCACTGCAGTGCCACTCCTAGATGGGCCAGGTGTTTGTGTCGGCCACTAGGGTCGCTTAGCTTACTCACACAGCTACCTCATTGCGCCTCTTTTTTTCTTCTTTGCGTCATGTGCTGTTTGGGGAGTGTTTTTTGGAAGGGCCATCCTGCGTGACACTGCAGTGCCACTCCTAGATGGGCCAGGTGTTTGTGTCGGCCACTAGGGTCGCTTAGCTTAGTCATCCAGCGACCTCGGTGCAAATTTTAGGACTAAAAATAATATTGTGAGGTGTGAGGTATTCAGAATAGACTGAAAATGAGTGGAAATTATGGTTTTTGAGGTTAATAATACTTTGGGATCAAAATGACCCCCAAATTCTATGATTTAAGCTGTTTTTTAGTGTTTTTTGAAAAAAACACCCAAATCCAAAACACACCCGAATCCGACAAAAAAAATTCGGTGAGGTTTTGCCAAAACGCGGTCGAACCCAAAACACGGCCGCGGAACCGAACCCAAAACCAAAACCCGAAAAATTTCAAGTGCACATCTCTATAATAGGCACTAGGGTTTCTTTAGGGATAGGCTACAGGATGGAAGGGTTAGGGTTAGGCACTAAGGTTATGTAAGGGCTAGGCTGCAGGATGATAGGGTTAGGTACTAGGAGAGGTTAGGGTTTGGCTGTGGGATGAGAGAGCTAGGCACTAGGGAGAAGGTTAGGATTAGGCTGTGGCACAGCAGAGTTAAGCACTAACTGGAGGTTAGAGTTAGGCTGCGGTGGGGGTAAGTTATGGTGCAGCAGTAGGGAGAGGTTAGAGTTAGGCTGCGGTGGGGGTAAGTTATGGTACAGCAGTAGGGAGAGGTTAGAGTTAGGCTGCGGTGGGGGTAAGTTATGGTGCAGCAGTAGGGAGAGGTTAGAGTTAGGCTGCGGTGGGGGTAAGTTATGGTGCAGCAGTAGGGAGAGGTTAGAGTTAGGCTGCGGTGGGGGTAAGTTATGGTGCAGCAGTAGGGAGAGGTTAGAGTTAGGCTGCGGTGGGGGTAAGTTATGGTGCAGCAGTAGGGAGAGGTTAGAGTTAGGCTGCGGTGAGGGTAAGTTATGGTGCAGCAGTAGGGAGAGGTTAGAGTTAGGCTGCGGTGAGGGTAAGTTATGGTGCAGCAGTAGGGAGAGGTTAGAGTTAGGCTGCGGTGGGGGTAAATTATGGTGCAGCAGTAGGGAGAGGTAAGAGTTAGGCTGCGGTGGGGGTAAGTTATGGTGCAGCAGTAGGGAGAGGTTAGAGTTAGGCTGCGGTGGGGGTAAGTTATGGTGCAGCAGTAGGGAGAGGTTAGACTTAGGCTGCGGTGGGGGTAAGTAATGGTGCAGCAGTAGGGAGAGGTTAGAGCATACTTGCCTACTTTTGAAAAATCATGTCAGGGAGATGTGACAGTAACACCTATCAGCGCGGATGTGTACTGCTACATCTGAGAGGCGTGTCATAAACATGACTTACATCCAAATGTAAATGAGCCCCAACGTTAGTAAGATCTACCTGTTGAAGAAAAGACATATTTTGCAGAATTTGTTTGTGTATTGTGCTTTACAGGTGGTTCCATATACTGTAAGTAGCCACGAGAAACTTTATTTAAAATGCATGTAGCCATAGGGATCACTGTGCCTTATAACCAATGCAGGGAAATGGCACTGATGTTCCCATCTGAATGTATGTATCTCTGATTAATTTTTTCCACCAAGAATATAACAGCTACATAATGGGATTAAGGTGCAGTCAGGGAGATTGCTGGACTATTCAGGGAGTCAGGGAGATTGCTACTATTTCAGGGAGTCTCCTGCAGAATGAGGGAGGGTAGGCAAGTATGGGTTAGAGTGCAAGTATGGGTTAGAGTTATGCTGCTGGGGGGCTAGGGTTAAGCACTAGAGGGAGTTAGTGTAAGGCTACAGGGTGGGATGAGGGGGTTGCCCCCTGTCAAAATATTTTATGATTGAAAGCCACAAGCATTCATTTTTCCTATTACATTGACCATGAATAATTTATATTGGTCTGGACCAGTCAGCGGCTGGTGAGCTGTCTGCACCACGCTCCGCTATTGGCTGCCCGTCGTCTATCAAGCAATGTAACACTTGTGCTGTATAAACCACATTGCCTGGTTGTGACTGTCCTGTTTCTTGTTTAGACTATTCCCCGCTTAGAGTCTATCCTTTTCTTTACATGCGTGTGGTCAACAGCTATCAAGTTATTGACATGCTTAGCATCCATGTAGACATATCAACATTCATCATGTCTACACGGATGACATGTCGACATGATAGCATGTCAACATACCATCCCTGGTTTCCCAGTGGTCACTTACCTGGTCCTGCCGGCTGCAGTGGCTCCAGCATGGCTTCTGGGTCATGGCAGTCATGTGACCATCACTTTCGGGCGCAAACATCAAATAGAACGGTGGTTTTGGGGAGTATTTTAACCCTGTCCCTAACCCACCCCCTAGTGCCTGACATTAATATCCCTTCCCCGACAGTCTTACCCTAACCTCTCCTTAGTGTCTAACCCTAACCCTCCCGGCAGTGCCGAATGTTTACATTTCACATGGCGACACTGTAGAAATGGTGCCTGTCAACACATTAACTAGTGTCCTAGGCAGAGGCATCGGAACAGGTGGGGGTGGGGGGGGGGGGGGGACAAGGGAGCAGCATGCCCCGCCACAATCATGTCAGAGGCACAGGCACTGGGGAGGGTGAGTGCTGACCTCCGGTACCTCGCGGAGACTCCTACTTTGAAAAGTCTGCCGCCACAGCATGCTGCCCCATGTCACGTCCTAGCCGGCTCTTCACAGATGGATTACTGGGAGGAGGTGGGGATGTCGCAGCAGGCTCAGCATGGCCACGCCTCCTCCCAGTAATGCATCCGTGAAGAGTGAAGAGCCGGCTAGGACGTGACATGGGGCAGCAGGCTGCGGTGGCAGACTTTTTAAAGTAGGAGTCTCCGCGGGGATCCGGAGGTAAGCGCACCACACATGAGGGGGGAGGTTTGGTGTGAATCAGGGGTGGGAGGGAGCGCCAAAATCAATTTTTTCCTATGCCCCCCCCCCCCCCCCCTCCCCAACCCATACCTCCAAACTGTCCCGATTTTCGCGGGACAGTCCCGTTTTTTGGGGTCTGTCCCGTTGTCTCTCCCGCAGGCTGCAGTGTCCCGCAGTGGGGGTGAAGGCAGTTGGGAGGCTCCTGCACTCGCTGCTCTGCTCAGTTCAGAGCAGCAATAGGCCACGCCCCCTTTTCTTCGCGGCGCAGAATGTCCCTCCTTAGAATGTTGGGAGGTATGCCCAACCACAAAACATTCTGGCGTTCCTGATCCTAGGTACTAGACACTCTAGTGTCAATATTGTGGTGTTGATATGGTAACTGACCATGTGACCTTACTTGATGTTTGCGGACAGAGAGGGACCCCAATCGTCTACAGGGTTTAGTCCCTTTGAGCTCCTCTATGGGAGACAGCCCAGAGGAATTCTAGATATCTTAAAAGAAGGGTGGGAAGAACAACCATGCCAGGACCCTAACGTCATTCAGTTTGTGGCCCAGTTATACAGCCGTCTAAGGCAGATTGCTCCACTACTGAACGAACACATGGAAAGGGCCCAACAACATCAGAAACAGAGGTATGACGTCACCTCAGTTAACCGGTCCTTTAATCCGGGAGATAAAGTGTTAGTGCTGGTGCCCACCACAGAAAGCAAGATGTATACACAATGGCGGGGCCCCTATGAGATCATCGAGGCAGTGGAACCGGTCAATTACGGGGCCCGACAGGAGGGTAGAAGGAGGGAGGTGCAAATCTACCATGTAAACCTGTTAAAACCCTGGAAGGAAATTGCCAATCGGCCCACTTTGGTAGCTAAAAAGATTTCAGAATGCCAGGTACCCATTGAAGTCATGCTTACTCCTGAACAGAAACGGGAAGTGGTGAACTTGGTGAAATGCTACAAAGATGTGTTTTCTGCCATTCCGGGAAAGGCACAGATCATCCAACATGATGTTGTGACTCCACTCGGGGTGGTCATTAAACAGAGGCCATATCGCATACCCGAAGCAAAGCGGGCAGCGGTTAAGCATGAGGTGGAAGAGATGTTACGCCTAGGGGTTATGGAGGAATCCACCAGTGAGTGGAATAATCCAATTGTCCTAGTACCGAAGCCTTCAGGTGCCTTACGATTCTGCAATGACTTCCGTAAATTAAATCAAGTGTCCCGGTTTGATGCCTACCCTATGCCCCGGGTTGATGAGTTGGTAGAAAATTTAGCTAATAGTCAATATCTCACTACACTTGATTTGACAAAAGGTTATTGGCAGATTCCGTTAACAGAAGCTGCTAAGGCAAAAAGGGCCTTCTCTACCCCAGAAGGCTTATTCCAATATAAAATGCTCCCATTTGGTTTACATGGTGCCCCAGCAACCTTCTAGAGAGCTATGAATAAGTTGCTGCGGCCCCACAGGGAATATGCGACTACATATTTAGATGACATCGTTATTTTCAGCTCTGAGTGGGAGTCACACCTACCATAAGTAGAAGCCATTTTACAGTCTCTACGGGCACATGGGTTTACCGCCAACCCCGAGAAATGTGCCATTGGTATGATTGAGGCAAAGTATTTGGGGTACATTGTGGGCAGAGAACAGGTTAAACCTCAGCCTAGTAAGGTAGAAGCAGTTCTCACCTGGTCCAGACCTAAATGTAAATCACAACTTAGAACATTTCTCGGTTTGGTAGGATATTATCGCAGGTTCATTTGAGATTTCGCCGCTAGAGCGGCTCCATTAACCGAATGTCTTAAAAAACAATTACCAGACAAGATAACGTGGTCTGGACCAGTGGAAACTGCTTGGCAATATTTAAGATGAGCAGAGCCGGCTCCAGGCCTACCAGCACCCTGAGCGAGAAAATGTAAAAGCCCACCCCCCCCGAACCCCTATGCGCGCGCCTTCGGCGCGCTCGCTCCAGAAAAAGTGGTCGTGGCCTCCGGAAAAGTGGGCGTGGCCTTGTCACTTCATATTATCAGACTATAAATATATTTTCACACCCCCTCTACGCACACAATTAGCAGCCTTACACATAAAAACCACAGTAGTGTTCCTTACACACAATGTCTCCAGTATAGTGTCAGATAAACATAATGTGCAGTGCCAGCTAGATATGATATGCCCCCCAGCAGTGCCAGCTACACATGACATGCCCCGCAGCAGTGCCAGCTACACATGACATGCCCCGCAGCCGTGCCAGCTACACATGACATGCCCCCCAGCAGTGCCAGCTACACACAATATACCCCCCAGCAGTGCCAGCTACACATGATAGTGTTCACTTTTTAGGGCAGGGTGCTGATCACAGGGAGGGCACATTTTGAAGTTAGGAGGGCAAAATGATGTACATACTGTAATGCTTGGTGCTCCCCTACCTACATGCTAAAGAATGGACAGTGCGCGCCGAAGGCGCGCACCAAAAATTTAGGGGCATTGCTTCGTGGGGAAGGTGCGTGGCCACATAATAGTGGCAATTCGCATTACACCACACAGTAGTGCAGCTAATACACATTGCACCAGACAGAGCACTGAGACACATTGCCTAGCGGGAACACTACATGATATGCTCCCCAGCCGTGCCAGCTACACGTGACATGCCCCCCAGCAGTGCCAGCAACACGTGACATGCCCCCACCAGTGCCAGATACACATGACATGCCCCCCAGCAGTGCCAGATACACATGACATGCCCCCCAGCAATGCCAGATACATAAATGGCCACACAGTGCAGATATGACCCCACAGTGCCAGATACAAAAATGCCCCCCAGCAGTGCCAGATACATAAATGCCCCCACAGTGCAGATATGACCCCACAGTGCCAGATACAAAAATGCCCCCACAGTGCCAGATATACCCCCACAGTGCCAGATAAATAAATGCCCCCACAGTGCCAGATATACCCCCACAGTGCCAGATAAATAAATGCCCCCACAGTGCAGATATGCCCCCACAGTGCCAGATACATAAATGCCCCCACAGTGCCAGATACAAAAATGCCCCCACAGTGCCAGATACAAAAATGCCCCCACAGTGCCAGATAAATAAATGCCCCCACAGTGCCAGATAAATAAATGTCCCCACAGTGCCAGATAAATAAGTGCCCCCACAGTGCCAGATAAATAAGTGCCCCCACAGTGCAGATATACCCCCCACAGTGCCAGATATATAAATGCCCCCACAGTGCCAGATACATAAATGTCCCCACAGTGCCAGATACATAAATGCCCCCACAGTGCCGATATGCCCCCACAGTGCCAGATACATAAATGCCCCCACAGTGACAGATCCATAAATGCCCCCCACAATACCTATGGTGCGTGAGGGAGGGAGTGCTGCTGTCAGAGGGCGCGGGCCGGGACCGGAGGACTCTTCCAACGGTGGTGTGATCGATGCGCGCTGCGCGGGAGGGGGAGTGTGGCTGTCTGCAGGCTTGGGACTGGACGACTCTAACGGTGGTGTGCTCTATGCGCGCTGTGCGGCGCCGGCGTCTGACGTCAGATGCCGGCGCCACGCAGAGCGCATATCGCGCACCACAGTTAAAGGCCGGGGAGAGCTGCACAGCAGGGTCGGCTCCAGGTACGAATATGGCGGCGCCAGCGCGCGGCGCCCTTTAAGGGTGGCGCCCTGCGCGGCCGCTCTATTCGAACATGCCTGGAGCCAGCCCTTAAGATGAGCTCTGTGTACTGAGCCTGTCTTACAAACTCCTGACTTTAAAAAGCAATTTGTGTTACAAACGGATGCCTCTGGGACAGGATTAGGAGCAGTCCTATCCCAAGAGGTAGATGGAGAGGAGAAGCCCATCCTTTACCTTAGCTGTAAATTATTGCCCAGGGAGCGCAGATACTCAACTGTAGAGCAGGAGTGCTTGGCCATTAAATGGGCAGTTGAGTCATTAAGTCACAGAGTTTTTGTTGGTCACTGACCATGCACCCTTACAGTGGATGCATACAAACAAAGAAGTGAATGCTTGTGTGACCCGTTGGTTTTTGGCTTTGCAGCCATTTAAGTTTGAGGTGAGGCATCGTCCGGGGAAACATCACCTCAATGCTGATGCCCTTTCCAGGAGGTTTGTAGGTCCTGTTCCTCCAAGCAACTCTATGGTGAAGCTAGGGGAGGAGGAAGACCTCTGGAAGGTGGTGGAAGGCTGTGTACCTGGGCGGATGACACAGGTGGGGGTGGGCGAGGCAGAGAGTTCACCAGGGCAGTTGAAGCTAAGGGGGGAGGAGTGTGGCAGAGACAGCATGTTTCCATGTGAAAGTAATGTGGAGGATCCAGACCAGGTGTTGGAAACAGTAGCAGAATCCCAGGTGTGTGATCAGCAGCACCTGGGATTTCCTGATATAAGGGTTTCCAGGCAGAGTCACCTTGCTCTCGACGGTGGAATAGCTACCTGAGTGATAGGCGGGGTTGTTTGGGTTAGACTAGGGACCACTGGAGCCTATCAAAAGTCTGCTATGCTGTGAGGGGTGGTAGTCATGTGACCGCCGGTCGGCTGACCGACAGTCACATGACCTCCTCCGTGAGCCCGACGGCTCACTATCCCGATGGTCGGCATGCCGACCAACAGGGACTATTTCCACTCGTGGGTGTCCACGACACCCATAGAGTTGGAATAGAACCCGTGGCGACCGCAGGTCGCCACCGAGCCCGCAGCGTGGCGAGTGCAGCGAGTCCGCACGGGGCTTGCTGCACTCGCCCCTCCCCGCCGGGATCCTGGCGTCGGTATGCTGCCGGGATCCCGGCGTCGGTAAGGTGACCGGCGGTCAGGAGACCGCCGGTCACCCGTACTACACCCGCTGTGAGTACCTGTATGCTACTGCCTGTAATACTGACTGTATGGAATCAACTTACTATGTGGTGACCTGCTGTGCAAAATTAACACCGAAAGTGTTTATCTAAGTCCCCCGTGTGTGTGATCCTTGTCACAATATTATATATATATATATATATATATATGAAATATGGCTTTGTGTACTTGTGGCCAACTCACCATAAACCCTATAATCTGTGCAGGGTTGTTTTAACAGAGGAGGGGGCCCGTATGCACCTCCAGGTGGGCCCCCTCCTCTGAACGTCGCGTCTACTGCACATGCGCAGGTCTCCGGAAACATGCCGCCCGCCGTGTTACAGAGACCAAAATAACTACTGCGCATGCACGGTAGCCATCTTGCCTATGTGATACCCCTAAAATGGGGCATCACTTAACAGTCAGAGGGGGAAGATCTGGGAACTCAGCCCAGCTGTATATAAAAATGGATCTCTGATGCTCAGCAGCAGCAGTTGAAATTCAGGATTGAAGTGCTCTGTGTCAGAGGCGGGGCCTGTGAGAGGGGGCGGAGACTAAACCAGCTGTGTGGTAAAGAAAGTTCCAGAGGCAGAGGAGTGCAGAGTCTGGTGAGGCAGTGGTACAATGGAAGGAGCTGCACTGCTGCTGACTGCGTGTGTCAGGGTGGCTGTGTGCGATTGTAAGTCAGTGTTCAACAGAAGAAAGCTACCTGCCTTTCATTGTGTGATCCCAGACCCTCAGTAAGAGAGGCTTATGAGCAGACAGGTGATTCCCCTCAGAGACTGACAGAAAAGGCATACCTCCCAACTTTGTGCTGCATTAAAGAGGGACACACGCGCGGCTTCGCCGCGCGCGCTCCCGAAAAAGGGGCATGTCCTATGAAAAAGGGGCGTGGCTTCGCGGGAGGACCCGCAATCGCGAGTCACGCCCCCCGATTTCGTCACTGAGGGGGCATGCCCAGCGCTCCGTGAGCCGCTGGCATGCCTCCTCTCCCCCTGTCTGCACTGAATAGACGCTGTGCGCATGCGCACAGCGTCTATTCACCGCTGCTCTGCTAAGCAGGGCAGCGAGAGACAGAGCCTCCCAACTGTCCCCCCCCACCGCGGGACACTGCGACCCGCGGGTGGGACAGCGGGACAGTCCCAAAAAAACGGGACTGTCCCGCGAAAATCGGGACAGTTGGGAGGTATGGAAAAGGTGCCCCTGTGAGAGGCTTGATACCTCAGATCAGTATGGAGGGAGCTTGCTGCTGATACCAGACCACCCAGGTAACCTCAGTACAACACTATAGACTGACACTGACAACAGGTCACATCAGAGTGCCTCAGAGCAGTTCTCCAGCACCCATGAGGACACCTATATGCTGCTGTTCCTCAGATCCCTGTTCAATGCTGTCACATTGCATTTAGCAGCCAATCAGACTGTATGTATGTGTAATGGCTCTGCAGAAGGACAAGCGAGTAGCTCCAAAAGTCAGTCAGGAGGTACCCAACCTCACATCTGTAGGACCAGTGGCGTAACTACTGCCCCCGCAGTCCTCGCGGTGGCTTGGGGGCGAGGGGCTGCGGGGGCGCCACTGATTACAGCAGACTGACATGCGGACGAGCGCCCGCATGTCAGTCTGCTTTCTCCTTCCCTCCGCCGCTTGTTGGAGGGACACGGACGGCACAGCGTGTGCCTCTCCTGTGTCCCTCCTGCATCATCTCCGGCGGCCGCGGGTCTAATAGGGGGAAGTGCCGTCCGTGAGCTCTAATTGGCTCACGGACGGCACTTCCCCCTATTAGACCCGCGGCCGCCGGAGATGATGCAGCAGGAGGGACACAGGAGACGCTGTGCCCTCCGTGTCCCTCCAATAAGCGGCGGCGGCGGCGACGGCGGCACTGGGGGGAATATCTGGCACTGGGGGGGGGGGATGTCTGGCACTGGGGCATATATGGCACTGGGGGGGGGTGTCTGGCACTGGGGGGGATATCTGGCACTGGGGCATATATGGCACTGGGGGGGAGATGTCTGGCACTAGGGGGGATATCTGGCACTGGGGCATATATGGCACTGGGGGGGGGATGTCTGGAACTGGGGGGGATATCTGGCACTGGGGGGGGGATGTCTGGCACTAGGGGGGATATCTGGCACTGGGGCATATATGGCACTGGGGGGGGATGTCTGGCACTGGGGGGGATATCTGGCACTGGGGGGGGGGATGTCTGGCACTGGGGCATATATGGCACTGGGGGGAGATGTCTGGCACTAGGGGGGATATCTGGTACTGGGGCATATATGGCACTGGGGGGGGGGATGTCTGGCACTGGGGGGGATATCTGGCACTGGGGGGGGATGTCTGGCACTAGGGGGGATATCTGGCACTGGGGCATATATGGCACTGGGGGGGGGGGATGTCTGGCACTGGGGGGGATATCTGGCACTGGGGGGGGGATGTCTGGCACTGGGGCATATATGGCACTGGGGGGGGGGGATGTCTGGAACTGGGGGGGATATCTGGCACTGGGGGGGGATGTCTGGCACTAGGGGGGATATCTGGCACTGGGGCATATATGGCACTGGGGGGGGATGTCTGGCACTGGGGGGGATATCTGGCACTGGGGGGGGGGATGTCTGGCACTGGGGCATATATGGCACTGGGGGGAGATGTCTGGCACTAGGGGGGATATCTGGTACTGGGGCATATATGGCACTGGGGGGGGGATGTCTGGCACTGGGGGGGGATATCTGGCACTGGGGGGGGATGTCTGGCACTAGGGGGGATATCTGGCACTGGGGCATATATGGCACTGGGGGGGGGATGTCTGGCACTGGGGGGGATATCTGGCACTGGGGGGGGGGGATGTCTGGCACTGGGGCATATATGGCACTGGGGGGGAGATGTCTGGCACTAGGGGGGATATCTGGCACTGGGGCATATATGGCACTGGGGGGGGATATCTGGCACTGGGGGGGGGATGTCTGGCACTGGGGCATATATGGCACTGGGGGGGGGATGTCTGGCACTGGGGCATATATGGCACTGGGGGGGGGATGTCTGGCACTGGGGGGGATATCTGGCACTGGGGGGGGGGGATGTCTGGCACTGGGGCATATATGGCACTGGGGGGGATGTCTGGCACTGGGGGGGGATGTCTGGCACTAGGGGGGATATCTGGCACTGGGGGAATATCTGGCACTGGGGGCATATGTGGCACTGGGGGGGAATATATGGCACTGGCGGCATATCTGGCACGGGGGGAATATCTGTCACTGGGGGCATATGTGGCACTGGGGGGGAATATCTGGCACTGGGGGCATATGTGGCACTGGGGTGGGGGTATATGTGTACCTGGCACATGGGGGGGGCTATATTTGGCACCGGGGGCATGTGAGTACCTGGCACCGTGGGGGAATATCTGGCACTGGGGTCATATGTGGCACTGGGAGCACAGCCCTAGCAACAAGGACTACCTCCTAGCAACGAGCATGACACCCAGTGCATGAAACACCTGACAACGAGCATGACACCCAGTGCATGAAACACCTGGCAACGAGCATGACACCCAGTGCATGAAACCCCTGACAACGAGAAGGTAATTGAAAAGTAATTAGAAGCCTTACTGTAGGACTTAATGTGTAATGGGCATTACGGTGTGTGGCATAATGTATCACGGACATTGCGGTGTGTGTCATAATGTGTCACAGGCATTACGGTGTATGGTATACTATATCGCGGGCATTGTGATATGTGGTATAATGTCTCAGGGTCATTGCAGTGTGTGGCATAATGTATCACGGACATTGCGGTGTGTGTCATAATGTGTCAGGCATTACGGTGTGTGGTATACTATATCACGGGCATTGTGGTATGTGGTATAATGTCTCAGGGTCATTGCAGTGTGGCATAATACATAACGGGCATTGCGGTGTGTGGCATAGGGTGTAACGGGCAGGGCATTGCGGTATGTGTCACAGGCATTACGGTGTATGGTATACTATATCACGGGCATTGTGGTATGTGGTATAATGTCTCAGGGTCATTGCAGTGTGTGGCATAATGTATCACGGACATTGCGGTGTGTGTCATAATGTGTCAGGCATTACGGTGTGTGGTATACTATATCACGGGCATTGTGGTATGTGGTATAATGTCTCAGGGTCATTGCAGTGTGGCATAATACATAACGGGCATTGCGGTGTGTGGCATAGGGTATAACGGGCAGGGCATTGTCACAGGCATTACGGTGTATGGTATACTATATCACGGGCATTGTGGTATAATGTCTCAAGGTCATTGCGGTGTGTGTCATAATGTGTCACAGGCATTGTATGTGCTATAATGTATCAGGGGCATTGCAGTGTATAGCATAATGTATAACGGGCATTGCGATTCCTGTCATAATGTGTCGGGGGCATTACGGTGTGTGGCATAATGTGTCACAGGCATTACGGTGTGTGGCATAATGTGTCACAGGCATTACGGTGTGTGGCATAATGTGTCGGGGGCATTATGGTGTGTGGCATAATGTGTCATGTGCATTATTGTGTGTGGAATAATGTCTAAGGGCCATTGCAGTATGTGGCATAATGTATACTGGGCATTACTATAAGGAGGAAAAATGACAAATAATGTAAGGGGCATGAATCAGGATTATTTTTCTTTCCTGTGGTGGCTAACGTCTGGGCGTGCAGGTTGCAAAACTGGGGTATAAGGTAGTCTTTTCCTGCAATACCACGCCCCTTTATGAGAAACCACGCCCATTCCAACAAAACCACGCCCCTTTTTTTGCAGCGCGCCGAAGGCGCGCGCATATTTATCCCTTTCTTGCTCCCAATTATGCGGCGGGTGGGGGTGGGGGGGTGCCAAAGAATTTTTTGGCTTGGGGGAGAAAAATTTCTAGTTACGCCATTGTGTAGGACAGACACCAGCCCCTCACTGCTAGCAGGAATACATTCGTAGCTAATACACTGCGTGTCTTCCTTCCCCTTTCTGGGGTAATAATAAACTGCTAACCCGCATAAGGTGATATTTGAGAGAAATCTGGATGAATGCTGATCACTGGATACGGAAATAACTGCCCTCATGACTATCTCTGGCAATAATCTACCATATAGCAGTTTCTCCACTAAACTAGGAAATTATCACCCAGCTGCAGTGTTCCAAGTCACCTCCTTGAGTATATTAACCTCCTCTATTCCAAGTATCTGCAAGTAATTTACCTCTAGAGACAGTGGCCACATTACACACCCTCTGCTAGCACCTACAACTTTATACTGTAAAGTAAATGCACCAGCGGAAGCTCCAAATAGGGCTGATTGTAAATGCACCACTGTGTATAACCTGATACACCATAAGGATCAGGCGAGCAATTCTTTTCAGGAGGCAAATTCTTTACCGCTGAATCTACAGTACTCATCTTTGCAGTTTATTGAGGTTAAACGTTTTGCAACTGGACTAAGTAATTATCCGTACAGTATGGTTACAGTTGTTTAGCTTCGTAGGAGAGTAAGCTAATTCAGTACAAGTGAGTGTGTAAGCTCAGAGTTCACTCACTTAGGAAGTACTTTTGAACTCCAAAGTGGTTTTTGTATATTGACACCTGAACAGATGTACAGTACCTTATGATTCATATTATCACAGGACTGCTGGTAATTATTGATAACATAAAAATATTCACTACTGCTGTGAAACTGATTAATCTATGTTGCATAATAGAAAAACATATGCTGATATTATATCTTTAAAGTATCCTCACCTAGAAATGTGTATAGTGAATGCTTGCCTGTCGCTGTGTTTCTGAATCCGCTATAAGGTTCACTTTAAACCAGGTTTAATACCCCTAAGGAGAGGATATTTCTAAAATATTGATCTTAAGGTATCTACTTAGGGAATGTTTAAATGTTGCCATTGTATGTATATGGGAAGTGTTAATGTTAAACTTAAATAACTTCTGCATCACCTAACACCAGAGCCATATGCTGTCTCCAAACGAAGCCTGATAAATAAATAAAAAAATATTTATATATGGTGAGTTTATTGTGTCTGGGTTTGGGAGATCCTTAACCTCTCTGCCAAGGAAGGGGATGGAGTGACTACCAGAGAGACCATCCCACCCAAACCATCGAACCCCATTGGTGAGCAAGAGTGTTACACCAGCGATTCTCACCGAGCCTGCAGCACCCAATGCTGGACTCCGGAAAGGTAAGTATTAAAAATGGGTGCAGTGTGTGTGGTGTGGCCCTCTCCTGGACCCAGGTGCCCGTGTGCAACGCAAACATTGCACCCATTATACAAACGACTATGAATCTGTGCTGCATTTACTAAGTGTGTCTGCATTTCACAGCATTTACAGTGAGAAGCGTTGACTTTCATCAGATGCTTTGAAATGGAGCAAGAAGTATATAAGAAGTAAGACTGCAGCGCAACAAGATAAATGTACACAAATATATTTAGTAGACTTTTTATTTGCAGAGCTGTTTACAGGTACTTAGCTTGTATGAGGAACACAACATATTAATGCTAATGTGAGTGTGCTTAGGCTCCGGATCATTTACATTTTCCAGGTTTTGGGAAGTACAAAGTATACCAACGCTTGTAACAGCAAAATCCATTCTACAGTATAGGGGCAATTCAGTTCAAAGCAATGGGTCCCAACCGCCAGAGTAATGGCCGGTATGCTTGCACCTCGCAGTTACCAATGTTACACATTGTACCTTATAGAAGTGTGCAGGAACATGTGTAATGTTGGAACACCACAGTTCTCAGGGATGTGAGAAACTGCACTGCCCATCTCCAAGAATGGGATTGCCTCCTGTGTGTCCATAGCTATTTATCGTTTCATTTGCGTGTGCATTAAAACAAAAAATCTTAACAGTTGCATTTTACACCAGCAGTATTGATATCATTTTATCTCATTAATGTCCTTGGCCCATTCCTTTCAATGGAGTTGTGTGCTATTTGTTGAAACCCCATTGAAATGAATAGGCCATTGATGTCAATGGAGCTCTACAACATCTTAATTATTTTTTTCCTTAATCAGTGGTGAGTTGATTAAGGTCTATTAATGTGTGAACAAAGCTTAAACCATCCCTTGTGATTTGCTAAACAACTAAGGGGAGTCAGGGTCAATTCAGTTATTTGTTTAGTGGGGATCCTAGTGGAGCAGTTCCTGTAATCTAATATGGGGTTGTTGTTGTTTTTTTATTATTCCTATAGATAGCAAGATCATCTCTCTTGGATTACATGTTTCCTTGCATTACAAGAAGTTCCCCTTGGATTATGATTAAAGAACATTTATAACTGGATTAAGAAAAAAAAATCTTGATTAAATTACTTCAAAAGAATTTCTATGAATTACAAGAAGAGGATTAACATGAATTGCAAGAAGAAGATCCTATTGGTGCCGACAGGGGGGAGTGGGTACTAACTACCTGGGCCCTGGACGTTTTGGAGGTTCCTGGGTCAGCTACTATTGTTTGTTGCACTTTGTGGCATCAGCACTATTTTCTCTGTTTTTTTAGTGGGCGTGGCCATTTCTGCCAAGGTTCAGCCACGCCCTACCCCCAGTATCCAGGCCCGTGGCAGCTCTTGCCGGCCCTGCACCTTGGATTACATATAAAGTAGATCTTACTTGGATTCAAAGTTAAATAATAGTGGGTTACAAGAAATAGATTTTTCCATAGAATAAGATCACATAAAAAGGATTTTTTTTTCCCCGTTTATGACGTTGGACCCCACTCTGGCTGGGGCTGGTTAAGAAATTTAGGGTGGTGGTGGTGGTGTTTAAAATGCCCTCTTTTAAAATCTGTTTATGTACACAGATCCTGACATTTGTTTCTGCTTTGTTTTTTTTTGCACTAAACCACACTGAGATCAATGGGCTAAAGAAGACCCCTCTCTTTCCGGTAGCTATTGTCCCATCTCTATTCTATCTGATGTCTTAGTAGTCATGTCGCGGACAACACCAGGAAAATTATCGGTTTATTTAAGTCATTCTTGTCCTAGATACTTAAAAGATCTTTGTCTAAAGTAGGAAGTAGGTAGGTTTCATGGTCAATGTTTTTGATGGAATCCTGACCCTTTACCGCAACCTCTGTGCCTAAGTCCTGGCTTCTTGTGGTGCCTCCTATCCTATCCTTACCATAACAAAATCATAGGCAAAGATGCCCTGTACTGACTCCAACCTTTGGCCACTTTATTGAACCTATGGATTAAGGGGGACATTTACTAAGCAGTGATAAAAGCGGAGAAGTGAGCCAGTGGAGAAGTTTCCCCATCAACCAATCAGCAGCTCTGTTTAATTTTATAGTATGCAAATTATAGATGTTACCTCAGTGCTGATTGGTTGCCATAGGCAACTTCTCCACTGGCTCACTTCTCCACTCTTATCACTGCTTAGTAAATGTACCCCTAAATCCCGTATATCATAGTAGGCTCCAATTTGCATAAAAAAGCTATGTGGATGACATTTTGAATCCACTAATTCCCCTCCCTAATTTGTTCTATGAGGGACAGTTGTTTGCTACAAAATGAACGCAACCAAAATGGAGATCTTAGGCTTTCTTTATTCACGTACTAAAAATCTCTCTTTTTCAAATGGCAACCTACCAATATGAAGTACCTGTGTATTAATTTCACTAAAAGCATTGGAGCTCGTTATCAGGCCAATTATCCCCCTTTGTTGGCTCGCATTAGGAGAGGTCTGGAAACGTGGAACAGATTGTTTATTTCCCTGAACGGATGCATCACTTCCATTAAGATGAACGTACTTCCGAGACTGCTGTATCTTCTGTCTTCCTTCAACAGTTAGTGATGAGACTTGTCTGGTCTCAGAAAAATCCCGCCTTCAGCTTGGTGTCTTGGAAAGATCAAGAAAGGCTGGAGGCGTAGGCATTGCTCCTTACGCAGGGGTGCAGAGAGTTGGGAATATGGTAGTAACCACACTCCCACCATGCCATTACAACACAGTCCTCTGCGCATCATAGGGAAATTCTCCATGGCAGGCCACGTCTCTCAATAATCAGGCCCACCCAATGTCTCATCTGCCCTGTCCATAAAAAACTGCCCTTAAGTACATTGGGTAAGATGTATTAAGATTGGAGACGGCATAAGGAAGTGATAAACCAGTGATAAGTGCCATGTGATAAATGCACCAGCCAATCAGCTCCTAGCTGTTAATTTACATATTGGAGCTGATTGGCTGGTGTGTTTATTACCTTGCACTTATCACTGGTTTATCACTTCCTTATGCCTTTTCCAGGTTAATACATCTGCCCCATTTATACCGCTTTCATATCGCAAATGCCGGATCCCACCCGGTAAGAGAAACGTGTCCTTACCGGGTGGGATCCGGCATTTGCTCTGCTTTTGTTGGCTTTCCGACTCGGCAATATACCGGGTCGGTTGCCATAGCAGCAGGGGGGGGGGGGGGGGGCGCAGCAGCAGCAGGGCGGGGTTGGAGGCAGAGCTGGGAGATGAGCTAATCTCCTGCGCCGCCTCTCCCTATGCTGTGAATGGGAACCGCGTCGCATCGACGCGGCTCCCATTCACACTGCGCCTGACCCAGTATTCAACCCGGGTATAATCCTTCTTTTATACCGGGTTGAATTACCGGGTCAGGCGACCCGCTAATTCGCCGAAAGTGCTTTCACATCGCACACTGACCCGTGTCGACACGGCAATATGCCATGTTGATACCGGGTTATTTGTGCGATGTGAAAGGGGTATAAGTGTTGCCATCGCTATATACCCTACTAGACTTCCTTCCCCTCCACACCCATGTTAAAATCTTTATAATGCATGTGATTGACTGACGTTTTTGCTATGTATTTCTATTTCCTGTTTATGTTGCAATGTCTCTGGCTTTCTATATTTTTGGTTTGTTTCTCGGTAATGTATTGTGGATTTTTTGATGAATACAATAAAGAGACTTTTAAATAAAAGAAACAAGAATTGAATGGGTTTATTGAAGTGAATGGGAAAAGGTCTGTGCTGCTTGCTTTCTATATGCATTTGCAAACACATGCAAACACGGTCAGCACATACAGTACTGTATCAAACCCCACGTGAGACAAATCAAAAGCATGCTCAAAAGTAAATCATTTACATGTCATTTCACATGCAATTTGTAATTGCATATATTGATGCAAATGCAACTTAGTAGATAAAGAGGTCTATTTACTAAGCTTTGGATGGAGATTAAGCACACGGAGATAAAGGGGGACATTTACTAAGTAGTGAAAAAGCGGAGAAGTGAGCCAGTGGAGAAGTTGCCCATGGCAACAATCAACACTGAAGTAACATCTATAATTTGTATACTATAAAATGATACAGAGCTACTGATTGGTTGATGGGGCAACTTCTCCACTGGCTCACTTCTCCGCTCTTATCACTGCTTAGTAAATGTCCCCCAAAGTCCCAACCAACCAGCTCCGGGATACGGTCGTTAGGTTGACACAGCTTAAGTCGACAGTCATTAGGTTGACCATTGAAGGTCGACATGCATTAGGTCGACATGGTCATTAGGTCAACATGTACTAGGTCGACCGGTCAACATGAGTTTTTCACATTTTTTTTCTTTTTCATTTTTTGGACTTTTTCATTCTTGACAATCCACGTGGACTACAATTGGGAACGGTAACCTTGCCCGAGGCATGGCGAGCTAAGCAATCCATGCGAGGGGACACGGTGCACTAATTGGGGTTCCCCGTCAAGATAACGACACCAAAAAAGTCCAAAAACCCATGTCGACCTTTTGACCCGTCGACTTAGTACATGTCGACCTAATGACCATGACAACCTATTGCCCCTGTCGACCTAATGCATGTCAACCTTCCATGGTTGACCTAATGACTGTCGACCTAAATTGAGTCGACCCAACTACCTATACCCCCAGCTCCTAACTGATATTTTCAAATTGGGTCTGTGACATGCCAGGCAGTTGCTGATTGGCTGGTACTTTATCTCCGTGCACTTTATCTCCATACAAGGCTTAGTAAATAGACCCCAAAGTCATTAATTTCCTTCACTTTAAGTCATAAAGCCCCCGCCCCCACCCAGTGACATCACGGACGGTGGTTGCTTGGTTACCTCACAGCACTGAGTCAACAGTTTGATTCCTGACCAGGGACCTTCTGTGTGGAGTTTGTATGGTATCCCCACAGCCGGCCCTAACCAATATGATGCCCTAGGCAAGATTTTGGCTGGTGCCCCCTAGCACCGCCTCTAGTTCCACCTCTGACCCTGCACCCCTTTCCCAGCACCATCACCCCTCACCCATAGCCATCCTCATTTGGTGCTCCTACCCCCTATATTTTAAATAGGAACAGTGTGTACATTCAGCACACAGCCTGACAAGGGGCTTGTTTTTTGCTGGGAAAGGCATGGCCACACAATAGTACCCCCATATCACATAACTCCACACAGTAGTGCAACTTTATTCACATCATATCATGCGAGTGTTCCTTATTCATGTTACATCACACAGTAGTACCACTTTACCTTATATATGTTACTTCTCACAGTAGTGCCCCTTATTCACATTACATGACACTGAATTGCTCCTTATTCACATTACACCACACAATATTGCTCTATATTCACATTAGACCACATAGTAGTGCCCTTTCTATACATTACACCACACAGTAGAGCACCTTATACACATAATGCCACACATTAGTAATGCATTTAAACACATAATACCACACATAGTGGGGCAGATGTATTAACCTGGAGAAGACATAAGGAAGTGATAAACCAGTGATAGGTGTAAGGTGATAAAGGAACCAGCCAATCAGATCCTAACTGTTAATTTACATATTGGAGCTGATTGGCTGGTGCCTTTATCACCTTGCACATATCACTGGTTTATCACTTCCTTATGCCTTCTCCAGGTTAATACATCTGCCCCAATGTCCCTTAAACATGACACACATTATTAATACCCTTATAAACATAATGCACCTTACACGTTATGCCAACCTTTATTAATGCCCTTATACACATAATGTCCCTTACACATATGCTGCACATTATTAATGCCCCTATACACATAATGACACACATAATGTCCGTTACACATATGCCCACATTATTAATGCATTAATCCAAACATAATGCCCCTTACACACATGCCGAACACTATTGCACAACCAACCCACCCGCACACAGCACTCACACGGCCACTAATACTGTGACCTCTGACTCTGCTTTTATACAGATGTGTCCTCACACATCTTGCCTCAATACGCCATGCAGCAGGAGATGACTGGCGTGAGTCAGCTGGCAGCTCTGCTAACATCAGGTGCCTTTTTTTTGCACAAATTGCATTTTATTTGCATTGCTATGTGACCAAGATGCACAAGCAACTTCTGCTGATTAAAATGTTATGCAACATGCCTATATTCTGTGTGTTACTGTGGCTGTATCTGCATACGAAATGCTACATTACAGTGATTTCCAGGAATACACTGTAACTTAGCATTTCGTATGCAGATACAGCCGCAGTCACACACAGAATATAGGCATACTGCATATCAATTTAATCAGCAGAATCTGCTTGTGACCCTAGGCATTCTAAATGCCTTAGGCATTTGCCTATGCCTAGGGCCGGCTCTGGGAATCTCTGTGTTTATGTGTGTTTCTGCCAAAGTCATATTGGTAACGGGAGGGACTGAAGTGAATGGCAAATAGTCTCTGTAGAGCACTGCACAATTGCTGATGCTACATAAATAAATGAGGAGAAGAGCAAGTTATCACAATGTTAAAAATAATTTATGCATACTTGTCGGCTGCCCACTTCAGTCAGGAAGCAGTCACCACCAAGTAACTGGCTAACCTTTAACACAGTATACCTGTAGCATATTTATATATATATATATATATATATATATATATATATATATATATATATATATATATAAATAAAGCGTTACCTAAGACCAAATGATTTAGCTATAACAAGTACATAATATTTAGGCAAATTAGTTGCAAGCCATACGTTTTCAATAGGCTAACCTTGGAAGCAATGAGTACCACTATATATAGTAATATCCTTTAAATAAAGAGTTCTTTATTTAAAGAATAACCTTTAAATGTTCCCTGGCCAGGCTTTTGTTGGTGCACATAAGATGCAGAGAGAGCGAGTAGAGAGACAATTTTACAAAATAATATTCTCAGGGGTTTGCTGAGTGTCTCTACAATTTAGGGTATTAAAAGTGTTAGCGGAACCTGGTATAATAACAATGAGGACCACAATGTTGCTGTCCCAAATAATAGAACACTGCTGTTTATTAAAGTTGTGGGCTGCTGAACAGATCTCTTTACACTGTAGAAATAGTAAAGCTGTTCCTTTAGCTGCAACAACTAAGAGGTTAGGGCTGGGGAGTGGTTTATGTTGCGAGTAGGCAGGGTCACAGGTTGCTGCAATCTACTTGTAACATGTTCCCAATATATTATAAAGCGTGTCTCTGTCAGTAGGGAGCTGCATCTAAGTTGTAGGCAGTGGACTATGGTTCCAGATTAAATAAACACCAGCGAATATTCTTTTTACACCACCTTGGCAACAAGGATTACCCTTGGCAATGAGCATTACCCTTGGCAACAAGCATGGATCCCAGAGTGTGAAACCCCTGGCAATGAGCATGACACCCAGCTCGTGAAACCCCTAGCTACAAGCATGACATCCAGTGCATGAAACCGCTGGCAATGAGCATGACACCTAGCGCATGATACCCATGGCAACAAGCATGACACCCAGTGTGTGAAACCCCTGGCAACGAGCCTGACACCCAGCACGTGAAACCCCTGGCAAAGAGCATGACACCCAGCGCAGGAAACCCCAAGCAACGAGTAGGTAATTTAAAAGTAATTAGAAGCTTTACTGTAGGGCATAATGTATCAAAGGCATTGCAGTGTGTGGCATAATATAGTGCAAGGGGCATTACTGTGTAGGGCTTAATATGTTTTTTTTCCTGTAGTGGCCGAGGTTTGTTGTTGCGGGGTCAAAAACTGGGGTGTAAGGTAGTCTTTTCCTGCGAGGCCATGGCCATTTTAAGCGAGATACGCCCATTTCAGTGAGGCCACGCCCCCTTGTTGCCTCTCCCTAACCCTAATCCTCTCTCCCCACAGGTTAAACCTGACCGTCCCTTCCTGCAACCTAACCCTAACCTCTCCGGGATACTTACGTTTGGGATCCCTACTGTCGGGATGACGGCGTCGGAATTTGAACAAGTATTGGTATTCCGGGTCTGCATTCTGACTGCTGGGATCCCGACTGCCAGGATCCTAACTACGGGGGTAATTCCAAGTTGATCGCAGCAGGAATTTAGTTAGCAATTGGACAAAACCATGTGCACTGCAGGGGAGGCAGATTTAACATGTGCAGAGAGAGTTAGATTTGGGTGGGTTATTTTATTTCTGTGCAGGGTAAATACTGGCTGCTTTACTTTTACACTGCAAATTAGATTGCAGATTGAACTCACCCCACCCAAATCTAACTCTCTCTGCACATGTTACATCTGCCTCCCCTGCAGTGCACATGGTTTTGCCCAGTTGCTAACTAAATTCCTGCTGCGATCAACTTGGAATTACCCCCTACATTCCGTTTCATACAATGGGCCTAATTCAGATCTGATCGCTCGCTAGCGTTTTTCGCTGCGCAGCAATCAGGTGACTACTGCGCATGCGTATGCACCGCAATGCGCAGGCGCGCTGTACGGGTGCAAAGCGGATCATTGTAATGCACTGGTTCTAGCGAAGAAACCATTCGCACAGCCGTTCGCACGGAGATTGACAGGAAGAGGGCGTTTGTGGGTGGCCACTGACCGTTTTCTGGGTGTGTTTGGAAAAACGCAGTCGTGTCAAAGCGTTTGCAGGGCGGGTGTCTGACGTCAATTCTGGGCTTGAATAGGCTGAAGTGATCGCAGCGGCTGAGTAAGGTCAGAGCTATTCAGAAACTGCACAAGCCATTTTTGTACAGGGCGGCTGCACATGCGTTCGCACACTTGCAAAGCTAAAATACACTCCCCTATAGGCGGCGACTATGTGTTCGCAGCGCTGCAAAAAATAGCTAGCGAGCGAACAGATCTGAATTAGGCCCCATGTGTTGATATTGTATAATAATTTACATATCCAACATGTAACATTTATATTTTATTAATACATATATTTCCACTGTTATCTACTGCCGCTGTGTGTTTCCAACAACCATTAACATTCCTCATAATTTTGAGGGGGATTTTTTTTTTTTTTAATGAAAAAATGGAATCATTGCATTTTGGTATAAACTGATACTCTTAATAAAGTATGTTTTTATTCCAAATTACAAAAACTTCAAAAAATTTATTATTAACCCTATCATTGTTTTCTGAGAATGGAAAGAGAGTAGCCTTACGATGGGTAAACACCAGATGATATGCGTGGCGATATATTGGGTACATCATCATCTAGTGTATACCCATGATATGCGCGCTCCCACCGGTCGCTACCAAAATCCCCCGTGTGGGGGAGAGAAAAGCCTGAAAGTCCTGGCAATTACCTGGTATTTCAATGCCGGGTTGTTTTGCCGGAAACTACCTGACCCCCTCTTTCACACAGACATGCAAATTACCGGGCCGAGAATTTCGATCCGGTAATTTGCAGATCAACACGGGTATTTTGTCTATGTGAAAGGGTCAACCGCTGTCGAAAAATTTAAATCCCATGTTTCCGACCCTGGTAGATTCCAGGGTTGAAGTCTCGGGAATTACAACACGGGTTGACCCTGTCACACAGAAAAAGGACTTGTGTGCTTCATGAAATTACCGGGAGGGACTTCTTCACACCGTAATTTCATTTTCTGCCTTAAAAGGGCAGGGTCGGACTGGCCCACAGGGGAACAGGGGAAACCACCGGTGGGCCCCACTGCCTGTGGGCCCTTCTCATCCTTTAGGGATCAGGTTCCAGACTCTATCCTAGTGCACTTCAATTATGCATTATACATATGTTACATTATACTTCATAAGAACATGGTTTATTATATATTTACCAAGGGGCACAGAACATGTACTCCGTAATGGTTAGCCAAACCTCTGTGGTGGTTGGCCATGCCCCCACTGTAGCCTGGCTACACCCAGAAGCATGGGCCCCTACAACAGCATGCCCCTGGTGGGCCCTTCATGTCCCAGTCAGACACTGGAAAGGGGTATCGGTGTGTACCCAGCTTGAGAAACTGCAGACTATTACAGTCCTGCAACACTTGAAACAAAGCTGAAATGAACGCAAAGTGCACCAGCACAATCTGGGACTCTGTTACTGGTGCTTTATACCTAGGTAAATATTGTGGTAAGGACGGCCAGTGGCAGATGCAGGTAACTCTGTACACACAACGTTCACCTGCTTCCCACGTTCCCACGGTGAAAAGGAAAATGCAGTAAAGGAAGAATGTGAAACAAATGAGGGGAAGAGAAGACAACAAACAGAACAGGGAGAGGTAGAACGTTTGGGAGGCGCGCTGAGAAACAGGATGTCACAGATTAGTAAAAAGAAGAAGTGGGAACTAGTAAGAAATATTTCCCACACACAGCAACAACCAAAGCAATTCTAGGGAAGTAATGTAATGCTAAGCTAAGCTAACATGTATTTGCCCAACGTGCATATACACAGATGCATGCCGCTTTCTCATATTTGTTCACACAGAGGGCTCAGACAACATTTGGCGGGCACGCTGTCCGTGACAGGAATACACATGGAAGCCAAAGTTAAGATATTACCTCAAAGTACAGCCGAATGTCACTTTCTGGCCGCTACCTTAATAAATTATAACATTACAACTGCCTGCTTGACCTTCATTGGTGTCTTAATTAGGTCATGAGAATAAAAGGATATCAGAGCTTTCTTTATTTCATGTGTCGCATTTGTTCATTTTTAAAATTCTAATTAAATTGGTTTAGCCGCTAAATGTGTTTTCCCATAGTCAGTGTGCAATGGTGTACAATAAGTTTAATTGAAGTGGCTGGCACTTATTGCTGCTTTATCAGAAGATATGCTTTTCATCCGAAAATGACTCTGAGGTTAAAGGTCACATAAAACGTACCGTCTCAGGGCCTAATTCAGACCTGACCGCTCCACTGCGAAGTTGCAGAGGTCTGACGCCCAGTGAAAATCCGCCCCGCGCAAGTCTGCGTACGCAACTTACTTACGATCGAATGATTTTTTCCAGGCTGTGCAGTGTGTGTGTAGCCCAGGACTTGCTCCTACAGTGCGATACAAACAGGCTGATCGGGGCCGGAGCTGACGTCACACACCCACCCTGAAAACGCTTGGGAACGCCTGTGTTTTTCCAGACACTCCCAGAAAACGGGCAGTTACCACCCACAAATGTCCGCTTCCTGTCAATCAGCCTGCGTTCGCCTAGCGATAGAAAACCACAGGATTTTTTCGCAGTTTGGCCTCACGCCTGCGCATTACAATCTGTACGCATTCACAGTCTTTCGATAATTGGTCGCCTTCTGATTTTGCACAACAGCAGTCAGGTCTGAATTAGGTCCTCAATCCCTTGGTTTCTTTAGAATATCTACCAATAAACAATATCTTATTTTACAGAATCTGGCACATTATTGTGACCTGTTTATTTCGTCGATGCAATATCCCCGTCAGCCCAAGGCCAGCTAGCTCCTCCCTCCAGAAGTGACTCCATCTTGATTTGCTTAGTAATAGTATGCACTTACGTAAACAGTGCAAATGTATGGGAATATTTGCTTTCCATCAAGAAGTAGGGACACCATTTGCAGGGATCAGTATACTGACAGCGGCACCCTGGCCACCAGTATGCCGGCAGGTGGCGAACACAAAGAGTCCCCTTGCGGGCTCGCTGCGCTCTCCAAGCTGCGGTTTCGGTGGCTCGTTGCGCTAACCACAGGTTCTGTTCCCACTCTATGGGTGTTGTGGGCCCGGGCCTGTGAGCCGGGATTCCGGCTGTCGACATTATTGGCTGTCGGGATTACGCCGTCAGTATTCTGACCGCCGGGATCCTGACAGTAGGCTAATTAACTACATCCCCAGTTGCACTGGGGTATGGGTCATAGGGTCGACCACACTTTGATCGACAGTCATTAGGTCGACCACTATTGGTTGACAGTGACTAGGTCGACACAGTCATTAGGTCGAAATGGAAAACGGTCGACATGAGTTTTTTTACTTTTTTTGGTGTCGTTTTCTTCGTAAAGTGACGGGGAACCCTAATTAGTGCTCTGCGTCCCCTCGCATGGCTTGTTTCGCTCGCCATGCTTTGAGCAAGGTTCCTCGCTGCGCGCGGCACAGGTTACTGTTCCCTATCGTAGTCCACGTGGATCGTAACGTATGAAAAAGTGTTTCTTGCAGAATAAAGCTGGGTACACATTTTTTTTAAACAATTTGTCCGATTCCAACAGATCAGAATGACAAATTGTTAAAACTGTCCAGTGTGTACCCACTATGTCGCTGACGACATGCATGCAGGTTGTCAGCGACATTGCCCGTCGGACCTGCATGTAGCTCAATCTGGAAACATCACCGGCGAGGGCCATGATGTTGAACGCAAAATGGCCTGCGCTCCCCCCTTCCCCGCCGCCGCTCCATTGCTGCCGGCATCGGCACGTGTGTGTGCACCATGCCGGCATCCCCGACGGGTCCCGTCGCCGCCAATGTCATGCTGGGTACATATAGTGTAATCTGTACCCAGCTGAAGAGGTCCTCTGGCTGCTGAGATAGCCGCTAATGCAGCTATCTTGCCTGGCTCTGTATCTAAAACAGGCATGTCCAAACTGCGGCCCTCCAGCTGTTGTGAAACTACATATCCCAGCATGCCCTGACACAGTTTTGGAGTCAGAGAATGCTAAAGCTGTGTCAGGGCATGCTGGGATGTGTAGTTTCTCAACAGCTGGAGGGCTGCAGTTTGGACATGCCTGATCTAAAATAATGATTAAAATAAATAAAACCAAAAAATGCGTAGGCCCTTCCCCACGCCAAGGATAACCATCACTGCGCTGATAGCTAGTCCACACAAACCTTGGGCGGTGGTGAAGGCTGCAATAAAGGTTCCTGTCACGCCCAATTTAATTGGCTGGCAAGACATGGTGAAACTTGGAGAACTACAATTGCCAGCATGCCCAGGCAAACAGGGCCCATTGGCACCTGTAAAAAAAAATATATATTACAATAAAGACAGAAATCCACACACATTCCTTCTTCTCTACTCTGTTAATTAATTAAATCCATTGTGAAACGATCTCTCCGTTCCATCCAAAATACTTCTCAGAATAAAACATATTGAACAACGCAACGCGTTCTGATTGGTCAGCATCCATGCTCTGGCCAATGAGAGCACTCCCATTCATTCCTATGGCAGTTCCCGTGATAACATGCTAGAATTCCAGTGATGTGCGGCTTCATAAACTTTCCAGTCTATTATATTTCCCCCTAGAGTTGCTGTAATATTCCAACACTATTTAATAAATTGATAAGCCGTATGCCAGTAGTTGCATTACAGTTGTGATTCCATGCGGGTCCCCACCTCTCTCCCCGGAACAGTTCCTGAGTAGAATCTGGAACTGTGCCAGAGGGGTGTGGTATGGAAGGTAGATAGTAACTAGGTCAACAGTAACTAGGTGGACAGTGACAATACTAAATTCTTTTGTCGTATAAACAACCCTTAATGAAGTCTAAGAACACTGTACGCTGTTTACTTAAGAAGTACCGGAAGGGTACGCCAGTTGCGTAACGATCGCTCAGCCGTAGGCGAGACGCTCAAGCGTCACGTTCGCTCACGGCCCAGTGATCACAGGACAGCACGTTGTTGGCTATGACTAGAGTAATGATTCGCTATGGCGTAGCGGACGCTCGAGACCACGAGGAGATCACCAGCGGCGCAGACGCTCACAACGCTATACCTTTGTCTAAACCCTTTACCAATGAAATGCACAGAATACCTTAATGTGCATACAGGGTGTAAGTGCAACCTTGTGTAACCTGACTAACGACAAAGTTGCTTGAGCGTCACCGACGCTCAAGTGAACACTTAAAACTATAGAAAATACACAGATACTGGTTTAGGGTCCAAAGCCTATTAACTGTATTATATCTAATATACTTGTAAAAAGAATAACAGTACAAATGATACACTACAATATAACAGAGACTTCCTAATCAAAATACAATACTATCTAATACAATACAATACTAGTCTAGGGGAGATGTGAGAGAAAAGAGAAGGGAGAGAGAGAAATGGAGAGAGATGAGAGAAATTGGCTCACAGTAAGACAATGATTACGGAGAGAAAACTTACGCACAAGGGGAAACGATCGCATGCGCCTGGACATCCAGCACCCGATTTTCAGCAATGAGAACCGTTGAAGAGTGAGAGCTGGATGTGGTCGGCCTGCCTATTTATGCCCCACACACAATGCAATCCAATGGTCCCTACAATCTTGTCGTCCATTGGACACAGGAATTCGGCTTCGCATCATAACAAAAGGTCATAGGTTGATTCATACAGGTGGGCTGTGACGATTTCCAACAGCTCAGGTGGGTGGGAAACTGGGTTTCCCGCCGCATACCTGAGTATGAGTAAATAATAGAAATGGACATAAACTTCTTATGTCCATAACTATCCGCACGAGCGATTAATACGCTCCAAACCAACACCGGAATATTGTTAATTAAATACTCTTCCGATGGGTACCAAACACTGCTATATGATTCCTGTTAGACCCTTCGTACCATACAAAGAGGGATTCCTCCGTTCAGGGACGTTCTATGTTAACTAAACTTTCAGAAACCATTAAAGGGATCATGATCTATAAACTACATTAATTATGAAAATGTGTAACGAATGAGTCGCACGCTACGACTACATAAACTCTACCGTAAATACGCATACCGTGCGCCCGCGGGTGCACGCTATTGCGGGTATGCGCCCTCACGGGAGAGCGTACGCATGCGCAGCGCGGACTAGCGTGAGGTGCAAATATGGCAGCATGTATAGAGATATTTTTCTGACTTTCACAGTCCACCCTTTGGCAGTCAATAATAACTGCCACCTTCTAAAACATTTCAAAAGGAGAAAAATATATGTCAGGGGTTAATTCATTTCCATGGTTGGGTAGGGGAGGAGAGAGGAGTAGGTGTGAAGAGGGTATGACCTAGTGAGATAGCAGAAGCATGTGTGTATAAGTCCATGTTTGGGGGGGGTCATGTATCATCGTGCCGTACATGTTGTAAATCAAGCTTCGAGGTATTGCGAAGTATACATTTGAATTCCTTCTTATCCTGTGGTACAGGTCTGTGGATGGGCTGTCAAACTTTACCGAGCTCTTTTCGGATTTTTGAACAAAATGGGGAGCACATTTTAGTTGATGATACATGAATGGGGGAATATGTGATTGTTGATATCTGTGCCTGTATTCCCTATACTATGTGTGTTATTACCTGAGGGTTGTAGAGATGAAGATGAAGAACACTTATGGAAAATGCAATGATATTCTATGTCAGGTAAATGTACATCTGTCGTCGAAGTTTTGTTCGGTATCAGTTGAAAGTCGTCTTCTTTGCGCTGTTTTGCTCCTTAGGCATGAGCAACAAGCTTTGTCAGTGCCATCAGATTTACAAAGAATGTTGGGCTAGCGTGAGTTTAAAAATACTAGGGAAACTGGGGATCCATGGCAAAGTTCATCAAGTGTCCATTTCTCAAGTGGTCAAAACTCTTTCTTTGGTCCATCCGTTGTCTGTATAGCGTCTCGTCAACTTCCTCGTCCAAGGGGGTCTTGTTATCTTGGAGAAAAGCAGAAAAACAGGTGAAAGAAACGGACCGTATAATCGCATTTTCATCACATCCTGGTTTCTATCATTGGGTCATAAATCAAATCCAGGTTAATTACGGTTTCCTCACTCCTCAAGCTCATCACTTTTGTACTTTGTTTGCACCTCATTAAAGCCTGCCCGCATCTAAATATCAATCCAATGGATATAACAACACCCAAGATACATAGTAGAAACTTTCCAACATCCATTATGACTCCTTGAGCCCAGTCTCCTAAACCGGAGAACCAATTTCGCGGGTTCAACCATGACACCCAACCAGTCAGCTCATTACCTACAGCAGCAAGGGTGAGATTGTGTTTTCGACTAAATTCCCACTTCAATTGGAGAATGTCGTCCATCTTTTGGTCTATGACCTCTACCGGATCCTCGGTGCTATTTGTGATATACGTGCAACACTTTATGCCATACTGTGTTGCCAATGTAACACAATATCCGCCTGTTACTGCTGTAAGATAATTAAGAACCATTCTATGCTGTACCAGTTCTGTTTTATAAGCTTGGAGTTCTCTTCCAGTGTATCTAAACGTGTCATCATACATTTCAGTGATATTATCTAACAAATTGGCGAGTGCGGAAATGTATCTATAATTCATCACTCCTCGAGCGGTGCGAGTGAAATCTAACGCTACCAGAACCTGAATCCCGGTGGATTCATGGATAAGATCAGAGGCCGGATGCTCTAACCTTTCTGACAGTTGTCTTTTAACTCGGTGCTCGTAATGAGTGTGAGTATAAGGAGCTTGGGCACCACGGTGTATGTCCTTCATTTTGTCATGTGTTACAGTCATCACTTCAGGCAATACTTTTCCAATATAACACAATCCTTCAGAGTTTGGGGCAAGCCACTTGTACGCCTTTCTCCCGCATATGAAATATGCATCATCGGGGAGAACATATGGGACGGAGAAGGACATTACCATGTTACACACCTTCCAGGTGAACTCTCCTGATCCTAATTCTTCCATCTGTTTAATGCACGTATCAGTTTGTACGATATGTGCACAGTATCCTGGTGATACCTCTCCAACTCTAGTAATCCTATTTCCTAAGGTATATCGATACCGGAAAGATTTTCCTCTACTGGCTATGTGGCGTACAAGCTCTGTATCTGTAGGCATTCTATCTGCTCTGTGTGAAAAGGTCATGGTAAGGTTGCTCCATGACACTTCCCAATTTCCCGGCTTACGGGGATTGGAGATATTAAAACATAAGAGGGACCTATCCACATGGTATTGGTGGAGCTTCAAACTAGGAGGGCTGGAGATGTTAAACCTCCGGTCCACCGGTCTCCCACCACTTAGCTCAAGTACCTCCCCTAACGTTAAAGGAAATGGTACTAGCCCTGATTTGCTATGACCCTGAGGTACTTGAGAGCATACCCAACAATCTGTTTGGTTTAATACATTACCCACTAAGGAGTGATAGTCACTCAATGGATGCCGGTCCATATGGATATTAAAACTGGATTGGCATTTCTTTATGCATCCATCTTCAATCAAATTGTCACAAAGCCTACAGATACAGTTTTCTTCAGCTAACAATCCATCACAATTTCTTCTATCGGATCGTTTTCTGATACTCGCCTTTGCTTGTTGGTTTGGTTGATCTTGGAAAACTACGCCTCCATCATCATAATCGGAACCCATTCCAGAACCTCTCTCGACCTCTATGGTACTCTCGCCGGAACAGACTGCTCTGGTCAACATCATGGTTAACATCAAAATCCGGATCACAGTCTCTTGGGGCAAGTCCATCTTTGAGGAGAAAATAGAGAAGAATGAGAAGGGGGAAAAAGAAATTTTAAGGAAGAGGGGATGGGAAGTGGAGAAAAACAATAAAAGGGAGAGGGGAGTCGACAACTGCTTTCGGTCTTCAAGGCTCAGGTGTCGCCTCAGTCCTCCTGGAACAGACACTCCAGTGATACAACCTCTACCGTCTGTTCCTTATCACGGGACTTCTCTGGATCAGCAACCTTCTTGCAGTGGGATGAATGGACCCAAGTCTCTCTCTCAGCAACCTTCAATGCTGTGGTGCTAGTCAATAAGACCTGGTATGGTCCTTCCCATCTATCAATAAGACAACCCGTTGACACGACCTCACCTATCCCTCCGCTAGGGGCCTTCGCTAATCTCGTAGGTGTTGCTGTGCCTACTGTGGTCTCTGCTATAGTGGCTGCGAGAGAGAGAGCTGAAATTGTTGCCGAATCGTCTTCTTGATCACACTCCTGGGGAAGGTTCAAAACAGGGTACAACTTGCACGGGTTAATAATTGCATGAGTTACTTGGTTAACATCATTAACATTTACAGGGTTACTAAGTGTTTGTGTTTTACAACCCAGTGCGTTTCTCTCCGCAATCAACTTCTCTCCTGCTATATATGGTGGTGGCGGGGCTGTTGCAATCAATTTTCTGTTAGGACCAGCCCCCGCCGCCAGAGCCAAACCTCTCTGTATCTCACCTTCCTGGTGCCATAACTGTAAATAATCATGATGTTGAATTCGTCTCTTTGTTGATTTTATGAGACATATCCTCCTCCTTAAATTTTGTAACACTTCTGTGCTGAAGCTACCTATTCTTGGGAATTTGTCCCTGTCTTGTACAGTCATTCTCTCCCATTCATCATATAAAACCTCTGTGTGACTTCCGTATTTTTCACACATGATGTACCTTGCCGACCCTACTGGTCGGTTCTCTGAATCAACCCGAACCGAGGTTGATCGCCCCCTACCTGAACAATTGGCCCCCATAATCTGCAGGTGTTGCTTACTACTCCTGTGATCTTTATATCACGGTCTTCAGCGAACCCTTACAGCAAACCAAATTATTCACAATAGGCCGGCGGTGGCGGTTTACCGAGTACCCCACTCACTCGCCCACCTCGACCAATACGACCTGATCACACCGATATGGTGCTGGCGTACTCGATACAGGGCCCCTATGGAACCTTCGGTTTACTGGAACATATGAGGGTTACCCGCAGGACACTTACTCTTTCCAGTAAAGGTGGGGTTGTTAGATAGTTCCTGAGTGACCAGCGAACTTCCCTTCCAAAAATAAAAAATTACACAAATCACGTCAGAATGTACAAATAGCGTTTGTGACCACTTTACTCTAATGGTATTAGGTCAGATTACTAACTACTGCACACAATTACGTGCGGTACAATCGTTCAGTACATAAGCACTACTTGTCATGTACTGAAAGATCAATGGAATCGAAAATTTCGGCTGCGAATTCCTTCAGCATGAGCTTGTATGGCCTATATGGGTTCTGCACCAACACCCCAGGCGTTGTGCCTCTTGTACCTTTATAGCGGACCTCTTTGTCTATTTTACCTGTTACCTTATGACCTCCTGGTCTGTTACCTTATGACCTCCTGGTCTGTTACCTTATGACCTCCTGGTCTGTTACCTTATGGTCCGCTATACTCTAATGCTCAAATATTATTTAACCAGGGATGCCTCCCTAGCCACCGTATATGTCACTTACACGTATGTTCCTTGACGAGTACCCGACTTTCCTTTTGGTTCAACCTCTAAGTTATATAAACTTATGTGATAAAAACACACTCACTCAACACATGTACACTTTGTTTCTATATCTATTTCTGCGCAGAAATTTTCTTCAGCCCAGCTGTGTTACCAATTAGGAGCAGGATCTGTTAAACTAAATTTCAGATTTTTTTTTTTCCAAAAATAGATTTGCGTTATTTACCGCGTCGCGTTATTTATCGGCTTTGCGTTAATTATCGCTTTGCGCTAAAATCCAACTTTTTCGTGACTTGAGCTACGTGGGCGTAACCGGACGCTACGTTGCGTAATGTACGCTGCGTGCGTCTGCCTTTGGATTGCGTACGCTAGTCTTTGTTAGAGACACGTGTACGCAAAACAAAGATCCACCGTAACACAATTTCTACTTTTATCAATGTAGATGATCCCTGATCATCTACCGCACACCACACTGGCTGCCTTATCTCCTAGACAAGCCGTGTGTTGGTCTATACTTTAACTATTACCTCTACTATGAAATAGCAGCAAATCTCTTTTTGCACTTTCTATCAACTATAAAAATTGGCAAACAGGAATAGTGATATACGAAATTGAAAAAGAAATGTAGATATATATGTATGCGTGCGTGCGTGTATACGCAAGACAGAAGAAAAATAAACAGTTTTAAAAGACACAAGCGTTTTGTTCTTACTTCCGGTTCCCGGATTCCTTCAGCACTCTTTATCTAAGTGAAGCAGACGCTTATCCCGTCAGCACTGCGAGACAACCTCCCACCCTTTGCTGGAGGATAATGTCTGCTGATCTACCTAGTGCAGATATGAGAAGGACAGGACGAGTCCCCAATTGACAATACTAAATTCTTTTGTCGTATAAACAACCCTTAATGAAGTCTAAGAACACTGTACGCTGTTTACTTAAGAAGTACCGGAAGGGTACGCCAGTTGCGTAACGATCGCTCAGCCGTAGGCGAGACGCTCAAGCGTCACGTTCGCTCACGGCCCAGTGATCACAGGACAGCACGTTGTTGGCTATGACTAGAGTAATGATTCGCTATGGCGTAGCGGACGCTCGAGACCACGAGGAGATCACCAGCGGCGCAGACGCTCACAACGCTATACCTTTGTCTAAACCCTTTACCAATGAAATGCACAGAATACCTTAATGTGCATACAGGGTGTAAGTGCAACCTTGTGTAACCTGACTAACGACAAAGTTGCTTGAGCGTCACCGACGCTCAAGTGAACACTTAAAACTATAGAAAATACACAGATACTGGTTTAGGGTCCAAAGCCTATTAACTGTATTATATCTAATATACTTGTAAAAAGAATAACAGTACAAATGATACACTACAATATAACAGAGACTTCCTAATCAAAATACAATACTATCTAATACAATACAATACTAGTCTAGGGGAGATGTGAGAGAAAAGAGAAGGGAGAGAGAGAAATGGAGAGAGATGAGAGAAATTGGCTCACAGTAAGACAATGATTACGGAGAGAAAACTTACGCACAAGGGGAAACGATCGCATGCGCCTGGACATCCAGCACCCGATTTTCAGCAATGAGAACCGTTGAAGAGTGAGAGCTGGATGTGGTCGGCCTGCCTATTTATGCCCCACACACAATGCAATCCAATGGTCCCTACAATCTTGTCGTCCATTGGACACAGGAATTCGGCTTCGCATCATAACAAAAGGTCATAGGTTGATTCATACAGGTGGGCTGTGACGATTTCCAACAGCTCAGGTGGGTGGGAAACTGGGTTTCCCGCCGCATACCTGAGTATGAGTAAATAATAGAAATGGACATAAACTTCTTATGTCCATAACTATCCGCACGAGCGATTAATACGCTCCAAACCAACACCGGAATATTGTTAATTAAATACTCTTCCGATGGGTACCAAACACTGCTATATGATTCCTGTTAGACCCTTCGTACCATACAAAGAGGGATTCCTCCGTTCAGGGACGTTCTATGTTAACTAAACTTTCAGAAACCATTAAAGGGATCATGATCTATAAACTACATTAATTATGAAAATGTGTAACGAATGAGTCGCACGCTACGACTACATAAACTCTACCGTAAATACGCATACCGTGCGCCCGCGGGTGCACGCTATTGCGGGTATGCGCCCTCACGGGAGAGCGTACGCATGCGCAGCGCGGACTAGCGTGAGGTGCAAATATGGCAGCATGTATAGAGATATTTTTCTGACTTTGACAACAGGGTCTCTAGCTCGACAGGGTCTAGGTCGACAGGTCAAAAGGTCGACATGAGTTTTTTTAATGTTTTTTTGGTGTCCTTTTCTTCGTAGAGTGACCGGGAACCCCAATTAGTGCACCATGTTCGCTCGCCATGCTTCGGACAAGATTACCATTCCAATCGTAGTCCACGTGGATCGTTAAGTATGAAAAAGGAAAAAAAAAGGGAAAAAAATCGTAAAAAAACTAATGTCGAACTTTTGACCTGTCGACCTAGAACATGTCGACCTAGAGACCCTGTCGACCTAAAAACCCTGTCGACCTAGTTACTGTCGACCAATAGTGGTCAACCTAGTTACTGTCAACCTAGAGACCCGATCCCGTGCCAGGGTCTATTGCCCATGCGCAGGTCTCCGGGAACATGCCTGTGCCATTTACCCCATGATTTAGTGCTGGAGAGCTACTGTAAGTATAATGTCTGTGGGCAGCCTGCACCCACTATAGATAAGTCCATTCATAAACGTGTCCTGCATCGTTGGACAATAGGGTTAGAGACAAAGTGACTGATGCTGGGAGTCTGTTATACAGTTGGACATAAACCCATTTGCACCAACTTGTGTAAGTGATATTGTACATGTGCACCAATTGTTATTAGTGCACTTGTATAAGGGTGCAGTCCCTAGCGTGCACCTGCACACCCCTCTGTCCGCTTCTCTAGTCCTCTGGTTGCATAGAGCCAGGGCCGTGGGCACCTCTCCTCCTCCCTCTGCCTCCTTCATAGTTCCACTGTCCATATCTTAGGAATGGCCATCAACCCTTAATGGTTTGCTACCGATGGTTGATGCTTTACATCAATGGTGGAGAGCCGATTAGTCACCACCAAAAAGTGCAAAGAAAGCACCAATGTTTTTTTTTTCTTGCTGACACCAAGGAATGGTGCTTAGCTCCGCTCCCTGGCAGCTCGCCGAGTCCTATCCCCTTCATCGATGATTCCATTGATGCAAAGCACTGATAGCCCGCTAAGTCCTGCCACCTTCATCGATCATGCCATCAATGCAATGCATTGATAGCACCATTGATGGTGACTCCCCCCAATGGCCACCCCTACTGCATATCCCCCACCGTGTATATGTCTCTATCTATCAACCCCCAAGTCTCTCTCACACTCTGGTGTGTTTTCCCCTCTCTCCCTCTGTCCCCTGTTTGTGTATGTGTTAATCTTTGTTTCCTCGATCTGCAGATCCCTCCAGCAGTTGCTAATATGTCGGACTGGAGCATGAAGGGCCCACTGGGGGGATGCTGTTGTAGGGGCCCATGCTTAAGGGTGTGGCCAGACTCCAGTGTGGTATGGACAGCCACCACTGAGGTTTGTCTAACCATTACAGAGTACATGTTCTGTGCCCGTGGGTAAATATATAATAAACCATATTCTTGTGAAGTATAATTTAACACATGTATAATGCATAATTGAAGTGCACTAGGATAGAGTCTGGAACCTGATCCCTAGAAGAGAAGGAGAGCCCACAGGCAGTAGGGCCCACCGGTGGTTTCCCCTGTTCCCCTGAGAGCCAGTCCGGCCCTGTATGAGAGTAGAAGAGGGTAGACCTTTAATGCCAAAAGTGCCAGCAGCAGTTGCCAGAGAAACTGAATGAGGAGATGTTGGGAGAAACTAATTAGGTCTGCTGAAGAACTTCTGTTCATGTACAGGTGACACTGATTTTCATTTGCTATTCAGTTATGCTTACTGGGGATGATCCAGGTCCAGTCGCTATGTAGTAAAAACCATAATGTACCAATGTTCGCCATACATTTTGCATGCACCACACCCATACCGTACATGTGCAGTACAGATCCTGTGTTGGGCGTAGCACGGCTGCAGACGTCAGTTTATTATATATATATACCAGGTGTTTGTAGCACTTACAGGGAGAAGTCCAGTGAATCACAATCACAGAAATATAGAATAGTACAAACAGTTAGTACTGGGGGATAAATCAAATATTGACACAACAAAGTGAGTGACACTTACAAACAGAGGGGGTCATTCCGACCTGTTGGCATTTTTCACAGCGCAGCGATCAGGTCACTACTGCGCATGCATATGGACCGTAATACGCAGGGGCATCGTACGGGTACAAAGCGGATCGTTGCTGAGCGATGGATTTAAAGAAGAATCCATTCGCACAGCCGATTGCAAGGAGATTGACAGGAAGAGGGCGTTTGTGGGTGTTAACTGACCGTTTTCTGGGAGTGTTTGGGAAAACGGAGGCGTGTCCAAGCGTTTGCAGGGCGGGTGTCTGACGTCAATTCCAGGACCAGACAGGCTGAAGTGATCGCAGCGGCTGAGTAAGTTCAGACCTACTTAGAAACTGCACAAAATGTTTTTGTACTGCTCGGCTGCACAGGCGTTCGCACACTTGCAAAGCGAAAAAACACTCCCCTATGGGCAGCGACTATCTAATCACTGCTCTGCAAAAAGTAGCTAGAGAGCGATCAACTCGAAATGATCCCAAGAATCCCTTATTAACCCAGTGCCCTTGGAATGGGGGGCAGACAGCATGAGACACCTAGGCCAAAATGTACTAAAAGGCAGTTTTTGGTCCCGTCTCTTTATGGCTTTATAAAACTATCAGTGTGGTTGAACGGTACCTATAAGTTCAATCTTTCAAAAAAAATGATGAACAATTATTACATTACAATTATTTAGATTATATTCTGCAGTAAAGTTTCAGATTGAAGCTATGCAGTCATTCTATGATAAAGAGATATATATTTTATTGTCTTACACTATTATGCTGATTAGATGTGCATCAAATGTCAGCATGTTCTGCACCACTGAGCAATGGGGACACAGAGCACTGACAGTGAGTGAGCAGTGACAATGGCACAAGTGGTGCAGATGGACAAGCTTCGGAAAATCTATATTCCCTGAGATCAGTGGATAGTTTAAATATAAGATTATTAGGGGCCGATTTATCACCATCCGCAGCGGAGGATGCAAGGTGATGAAATCAATACAATCAGCAATTCGATAATTGATTACATTGCATGGCAGGGACAGAGCTCTGTCCCTGCGATGCCACCCCTAAACCTTATTGGGGTATTTTTCATAAAAAATACCCCTAGTATGTCCTGCACGTGTCGCAGCTGACATTGCTTCCGCTACCACCGCTGACGGCACCCCGTCCCCATTGTGATGCCCCCCCCTGCGCTGCAACCCCCAGCCGCAGATCATACTCACCACTGGCGGGGATCGGTGGTCGGAGCCCGGGGCTGGCTGGAAACTTTCAGCCTGGGGGGCAAACTCAAGCAAGTGGCCCAACTTTTCAGAGGGAATGCCATGCTAAAATGGCTCTGGAACACCTAAAATGCACTGGCCCGGGGGGGCAGATGGCACCCTGTCCCCCTGCCCAGCCAGCCCCTGGTCCGAGCTCCTGGGAGGCTGCCGGTCATTGGGGGTCCCTGCTGCTGTGACCTCCGGTGCAGCATCACTTTGCTAAACCGGAGGACACAGGAGCGGCAGGGAGCCCAATGACCGGTAGCCCGCACCGGAGCCCCAATCACCATCCCTTAGTATTTGAGTATATTTTTTTTCTTTTTTCTTTTTTTCTTTTTTTGTTTTCACAGTGATCATCTAGTGCTGGTCACACGGATTGCTCCCTGCACAGCTTTCTCTGCCTAGGGGCAGAGAAAGCTGTGCAGAGGTACGGGATCTGCAGTGAGCCCTGTGATTACAGCAGCTGAAGCTGGCATAATTATCACAGGGCTCACTGTTATTTTATTTTTTTTATGGGTTTTTTTTTTCTAGTAAATTTGGTCAGATAGCACTTCCCATTATAAGTATGCCAAATGCAATCTGGGTTACTAAAAAATGAGAATGAAAGGTTGTGGGGCAGTTTTTCATGACACTAGGTCAGTGGTAAGGGAACAGGGGTAAATTACCCCAAATGGGGTAAAAATGAAATTCCTGGGGGTAATGGACGGTCTCGCTGCCGAGTCCAGCACCGGCCGTCTCGCGATGTGACGTGCTGACGTCACACCACGCTCCCTCCTGGCCACCCTGTGCTGTGCTCCTGGCCATGGTGTGACGTGCTGACGTCACACCGTGTTCCCTCACGCCCGCCCTGCGCTGTCCTGTCCTCCCACCCGCGGCCCGCCAGCCCACACACAGAACTTGAAGTGTTCTGTGGCTGACTGCTGACGCGGTTCCGCAGGTTCAGACAGTGGCCCACATAACAGTGGGAAATTCCCACTGACATTACTGAGGTGAGGATGTGACCATCTGTCTCCTAAAAGTCGTGTCCCCCCCTTCCCCCCTCATTCATCTTTCTTACATTCATTCGGGTGTTTTGGGGAGAAAGTGTTAATTAACCCATTCAGTGGCAAAAAATAATTGGCGAAAACAGTAATAATAAAAATAAAAATAAAAAATAATAATATATATATATATATATATATATATATATATATATATATATATAGATAGATAGATAGAAAGGAAGGTAGAGGCACTCTCCAGATTTTGTAAATATGCAAAAAAGTAATTTATTATACTATACGTTACATAATCCACTTGAATAGTGTCCTTAATGAATCCTCAAGCGCTTTCGGCCCATAGAGGGCCTTCCTCAGGAGGCTGTGTACAATAATTCCATCAGATCATAAGACCAAACAACAGGTCTACCCAGACATCCAGCAGTACTGGGTAGACCTGTTGTTTGGTCTTATGATCTGATGGAATTATTGTACACAGCCTCCTGAGGAAGGCCCTCTATGGGCCGAAAGTGCTTGAGGATTCATTAAGGACACTATTCAAGTGGATTATGTAACGTATAGTATAATAAATTACTTTTTTGCATATTTACAAAATCTGGAGAGTGCCTCTACCTTCCTTTCTATAATTAGAATGCTTTGCATTTGGAGTGATCACCCCAGTCGTTGTTTCTTCTGAAGATGTGAGTGCGACCATCATTGGAAATATATATATATATATATATATATATACATACACATACACACACACACACACACACACACACACACACACACACACACACACAGCACAACAGCAGCACTCTATTAAATAATGAAAACTAGAACACAGCTAATGTCATCAATAATGTTTCAAAGCTTTAATGCCTCGTCATTAGGATATAGAAATTGCAAACAAACACTGACCTTGCAAAATGATACATACTGACATCCAAACAATCAACAATAAGAATACATAGTAACATCTATATAGATAATACATCAAAAACTTGCAGCATATGATAGAAACATCTATAATATCATCATTACGTATTCTTATTATAGATGTTACTGTGTATTCTTATTATGGATTGTAATTCTGGGTACACATTTACATGCGCCCCCGCCCAGTTGTGCTGACAATCACCGCCAGCGTCTGCAGCAAGTTAGATATATTGACCGTCGACGATATGTCTGTAAACGTCGGCATCCACAGACATATCACTTGTACACACTGGCCAACGGGCCTGCGATATATCGTCCGTTCAATAGAACAACCGATATATCAGCCAGTGTATACGTACCATTAGGATGTCATTATGTATCATTTTGCAATATTGTATGTTTATTTTGCTAGATTCTTGTATGTGTTATATATACTTTGTTTGTTGTATTGTAACCACGGCTACTGGCTGGTGATGATGATGGCATCAGTGGGTGTCAGTGCACCTGGTTCGGACACCGGTGGTGGGACACGTGGTGATGGCGTTCAGTATAAGGTCAGTGTTTGTTTGTACTTTTTATATCCTAATGACAAGGCATTAAAGCTTTGAAACATCGATGACACTAGCTGTGTTTTAGTTTTATTTCTTTATTCAAGTGCCGCTGTTGTGCTGAATTGGGGGGGGGGGGGAGCATTTTGTTGTACCTGGGCCCACCACTCGCTAATTCCGCCACTGTATCTATCAGCTATATAATCCTACCAAGCTGTGTCTATGCCATGCACACTGAGAGTCGGACGTTGGTATACCCATGTGCACCACACGACCTCCCGCTGACACACAGCTTTGTGTGATTATAGTAGTTGTTGTGGCACATTACCCTTCATTAAGATGGCCGCCCAGAGGTTGTGCTGTTGACAATATGGCGCAGGCAGTATCTTTGACCGGAGGAAGCGGACAGTCTTATTTATTGTAGCATATGTAGAAGCTGCCGGGGATTCATCATTCCACCTGCTCTTGTGATCCAGAGGTAAGATCAAGCAAACATGGTATAGGGGTTGTGAGGTGACTACTGTAGGGATATGTCTGGATGTATGGTGTGACCAGAATTGTGTATCTATTGCATATTCATTATCTGCATAACTTCTGGGACTACTCCCAGTGGAAGGTGGATGCAGTGGAGGCAGGGCTGTTTCTAGACAAATTGGCTCCCAGTGCGAATAGTAAACAAATGCACACACACCCCAATAGGCATTAAAAAAATACTATTTTGCGAGCACCCACAAAAAGTGGGCATGGCCTCGTAAAAAATATATGTATATATAAAAAAAATAAATCCTATGCACATATGGAGCAACACCAAATTATACCCCTTGCATATTAAGTCCTACAGCAATGCCCCTAACACCATATCATGCCCCACAGTAATGCCCCTGTCACCATATTATGACCTACACAGTAATGTCCTTGTCACCATATTAAGCCCACACATGTTATGCCCAGTACTTGCTCGTTGTCAGCGGTTCTGCTCATTTTCAGGGGTTCTGCTTGTTGTCAGGGGATTCTCCCCCCGCCGCTCCCCCCCCCCAGGCCGTTGCTGCCATCGTGGCGGATCTGCCGTCCCAGCAGGCGCTGCTGTTCTCCCCTGCCTGCTTTAAACTATTGAAAACGTCCCTCCCAAAATAGCCGCCGCCTTGGAGGAGATAGTTATTAAAGATACTAGAGGAGTGCCTCCTCTTGTATCTTTAATAACTGTCTCCTCTGAGCCGGCGGCCATTTTGGGAGGGACCTTTTTAAATAGATTGCTGTGAGCAGATGCGGACCGACGGGAACAAACGGCGGCAGGGGTAAGGAGGCGGGTGGACAGCTGTATGAGCAGCCTGGGCCCTCCCCTCTTTGTCAGAGAGGCCAGGCCTGGGATAGCTGTGCCCCCAGTTCCACCCTGATGGTGGCCCTGCTAGTGGTATAAAGAAAGAAAACAGTGAAGAACAGCTCTGGTAGACTAGTCCAAGTAGCTATTGGAACCTTTCAAACAATTTCTTGAATTTATCTGCTAATAATGTTAGTCGGGCGCAGTGTTACCATTAGACAGCTTTATGGCGCCATCATTTGTATATAACCGTGGAGGCACCCCTTCACCTGCTGTCCCATTCTGTGTCTGGTGCCACCTACAAATAGGGGTGTTCCACAGATTGCTTAACCAGGGCCCCCCTCAACTTTTAACCACAAGCTGAGAGAGAGAAATTATTATTATTATTATTATTATAATATCTACAGAACATTCATCAACGTGTAAATATACAACCTAGAGAAACCACTTGCAGAATATATGCAAACGTCCACACAGGTGCGTATTTCCAGGCATGTAGAGAACACATTCAAAATGTTGTCTGACTGCCATGGTCTTGGACTAAGGGGTCTATTAATGAAGAAGAGAAAAGAGTGGAGAAGTGAGCCTGTGGAGAAGTTGCCCATGGCAACCAATCAGCTGCTTCCTACAATTGTACTGTATGCAAATTATAAATGTTACTTCAATGCTGATTGGTTGCCATGGGCTACTTCTCCACTGGCTCACCTCTCCACACTTTTCACTGCTTCATGAATAGACCCCTAAGGGAGATATTTTAACTCTCTAATCTGTGCTGCGGTTCCTGAATTTTGTGTCGTTGCAGTGTCTATGGGGTCCAATTACTGTGGGCAGACCACACATAATGTCAGACAAATTAAACCAAATTGACCTTCCAAATCCATGTGTGTATGAGCAGGTTTACTGGATTGACTTGTACAGTTCTCACAACTTTTGTCACCTAGAACATATGACGTTCTGATTTTATTCAGCTCAGTACTTTTTGTCTATGGAAGTTAAAAGCATTCTTATAATTCCCTGACAGTTTTGTTACAAGTGTCTATTACTCTTTGAACACTCCTGGAAAAGCACTCAGGAGCTGCATATAACCTGGGATCACGTATATGTCTTATCATTACACCTTAAGTAAGGGTTGACAGTTTAATGGGTTGTAAGCAAAACTGAAACCTAGTTATTGTTATTGTATCACCCCTTTGTGACATAAATGTGTATGTGGAGCCTGGGGTGGGCGGAGTTCAAAGACAAAGCTGTAAGTGGGAGAGATTCCAAAGGGAATATTTATTAGGGATTTGTGCAAACCCCGTGTTTTGGTTTGGTCTGTGGATCTGTATTACCTTTGTGTTTTGTTTTGGATCTGTATTTTATTTTTTTAAATTGATAAAGAAAAGCTAAAATCACAGAATTTGCGTATTATTAACCTCATTAACACTAATTTGCAGTCATTTCCACCTCACATTACTAAGCGACTGAGCAGCGGCACAAACACATGGCAATTTATAGTGCATCTACTATATGAAACATTACCACACAGCCATGACAGAAAAGAAAAGTGGTGCAGATGGAATTCTCGTTGGACACTCCCACCCACACTTATATTGGATATTAAAAAGGATATGCACGGTTTAACAAACCAACCACTTCAGCGACAGGGACTGCCACTTTTGTGGCTGAAGTGCTTGGTTTGTTTTGGCCCCTCACAAATTTTTTTGGAAGGACTACCTCCAATCACTAATGAAGAGGTTGATGAGGAGTGTTAATTACATCAAATTATTATAATTTTGTTGAATTTCAGAAACTCACCGCAAATAAAAAAACATGGGGAAGTGCCTAGATGGTTAGCATCCCTACCACTACTAACTTTGGCCTCACAAACGGAGCACATTCCATCCCAAAGTTGACAGAATTTGGGTAAAAAAAAAAATCCTACACCTAAGAATTGGGTTTTTTAGTCTTATGCCCAATCACTTTCTTTTTATCATGGGCAAGAACTGTTGCCACCAGTGGCAGACTTACACATCAACTTCATCAACATCCTCATCCTCCATATTAGTGTCAGATAGTAGTAGTGCACAAATATCTCCCTCATCCTGTTCCTCTTCCACAATAGCATCCTCAGTTTCTATTATCAACATCATCACCATCGTTACTTGTACTTCTCCCCACATGTGCAGATGGTGCAGAAATGGTGGAAAGAGGCGAAAGAGGCTTCTGTGCGAGGACAGTGTGAGAAATACTTTATCAGACTCACACGTAACTAATGTGGACATCCCTAAACTGTTGTCAGGGTTTTCTGAACACACAGTCTGAGCCTTTGTGTTCTTTTTTTTTTGGCACTGATTTCTCGCTATTTAAGGTGATACCTCTACCCCTCTGTTTTAACATTGTGAAAGATTTCAATTTCACATGCCCTCTCCTACAACTTCCCCCTGGACCACCTTTAGTAGATATTATACTATCATGACTGGCAGCAGCTGCAGTGTTAGTAGCTGGTTGCTGCTCCTGCTCTTCTCTCGACTGATTGTTATCCATATCGATGAACTCATCACTCACAAGTTGTACAATAAAAAAGACCAATTTTTTAAAAACCTTTTTTGAAAATGACAACTCACAGCGTCTTATCAAATTGCTTATATTATTATGTCAACAAAGGCACATATATTTATTATGTCAACAAAGTGCAGTGGCGTACAGTGCACACAGCTTGTATAAAAAAAGAGCAATTATTTATTTTTTGAAAATGACAACACAAAGCAGTGAGTCACACCACTTATATTTTTTATGCCAACAAAGAAGCAGTGGGGTATGGCCTGCGGAGTCACAGTACAGCACCAGTGTGACACACTTACACAATAGATATAACTAAAATCCTGCACTATAAAAAATAATAAACAATGACTTGCTAACTGCCTGTACTGTGGGCTTATCATACTATCCCTTTAAATTGGGACACTCATAAATTACCTGTGGCTCAGCCAATATTAACACTAAGCAGCAGTGGAGTGTATTATGCACACAGTGGACACAGATAGGCCAGCTCAGCTACTGGAGTGAGATCCCTTGTTATGCCCTATAATAAAGGATAATAATAATAATAATAATAATAATAATACTACAATAAGCTTACACTAACTAATAATTTGTATAGTTGTATATTTGTTTCTATGTATTTTAATTTTATTCATTTTAATTTTGATTTTGTAAGTTTATCTAATGCAGGGATGGGGAACCTTGGGTCCTCCAGCTGTTGTTGAACTACACATTCCAGCATGCCCTGCAACATTTTTTTTTATCATGGCCAAATAGCAAGGCATGCAGGTATGTGTAGTTCAACAACAGCTGGAGGGCCAAAGGTTCCCCACCTCTGATCTAATGCCAGCATTGAAACATTGTACAAATCCAACAGCTGATCCTGTCAGCTGAAGCACCGCATACTGCAAGAGCTGTTCTACTCAGACAAGTTCTCAACATTGACATAAAACAAACAGAGGAATTTGTACTTGACTCTGCATGGAACGTGGAACTAGTGCTGTGATTGGCGGTGCTAAGGTCAGATAGACTGAAGAAGGATGAGGCGAGAATTTGGAAGGCAGAATAAGGTGAGTGTTTAGTGCAGTGGTTCCCAAACTGTGTGCCGTGGCACCCTGGGGTGCCTCGGAGCACTTGAAGGGGTGCCTCCGGTTGGTGGTCCAGGACCAAGTCAAATTATTTATGGGCAATATATTAGGCAAAACCAGTGCTGGTGGTTGCTAATCATAAAATGTGGTCAAGCAGCGAAAGCTGTCTCTCACCACATAACTAACCCTCAAGATGACATATTAACAGTCACAATAAGAAACTTTTGGCCTAGGGGTGCCATTAAAAAAATTCTGATACTCTAGGGTGCCGTGATTCAAAAAAGTTTGGGAACCACTGGTTTAGTGGCTTCTAGGCCTGATCCTGGTAACATTACAGAGGTGGAAAAGTCCAGTTTGGGATGGTGACTAAATATTTGGGAATAAAGAGAGGGCAGAATTAGGGGTGATATTGGACATGGGGCACAGTGGAGATACAGATGTTGTCAATGGGGAGGGCAAGAGGGGGAGGAGGGGGGAACTTGTGGGGTAAAAGACAATGATTTCAGTTTTACAGATGTTACATTAAAGAAACTGTCTGGACAACCAAGATTAGATGGCTCACAGACAGGTGAAGTGTACAAAGAGAAGAAGAGGGGACCAAGGACAGGACCCTGAGGGTCACAAATGGGAAGGTGGTACGAGGGGCAGGTGAAGGCACGTGTGGAGACAGAGAAAAAGGTTGGGCAAATAGAAGGTGAATAATGAGAGTGATTTGTCACAGATGTCAAAGGAGTGGGGATTTGCAGGAGAAGGGGGTGGTCAACGGAAGCAGGAAGAACACGGGCATCCTATTGCAATGCCCATCTGTAGCATTAAAGTGTGTGACACCCCAGGTTGGGAGAAGTTGCAGAGCTGGGGGGGGGGGGGGATTAAAGAGTTGTGTGTTAGATATCTGTCCACCCATCTGATGTAGTGCTGCACCATGTGACTGCAGCTATCTCCTTGATCCTTACTTAGTACAGTGAGACTGTGTGAGACGTGACATTATGGAGACACAAGTCTCCCACTTTGCTCCAGGGAGACCTGCAATAGAAGGCTGTTCCCTCAACCCTGCACCACTACCTGCAAGCAGCGTACACTCACCAGCTGGTGAGCTGCATAGAGCTCCACTACACTGCATCTTTGATACATCAGCAGTCCATGCTTGACTACTCCTCCGGAACCTGTGGGAGACTCACGATTTTTCAGGTAGTCCTCCGCACCCCCAGAAGATTTTGCACCCCTCCCGTATCGCACCCACTTCCTAGTGAAGTGTGCAGACTAGATATATATATATATATATATATGAATCTGTGGTCCGCTGGGAGGGGTGGGGCTTAGTGACTCAAATCTATTGTAATTGTATGATTTTAGCCCCACCCCTGCCCTGTTCAGTTTTGCGCAAATAACAATATTTTACCATGAAGGGGCGGGGTCTAATGGCATGACTGGTCCGGCCCCCATCCTCATCACAGCCCACCTGCTTCTCCCAGAGAGGAAACTTCCAAAGTCGGTAAGTATGCAGCAGTGTGTATACAACAGTGAGTACGGCTGTACCTGTTATTCTTCAATAAACCAGCACCACTGGTGTGTACCTGTATGACTCTGCAAACACCTACATCCAGTAATATATATCTAGTGAGTGTCAGCTCCTGAGACAAGTAACTATATCTCCTGAGATGCCTTAAGGGCCCCATACACTATTATGCCCAATATCAGCCGAATTCGGGCATTCAGGACGATATAGTGGGTGAAACCGGGCATTTTGGCTGTGTATCTGATCCGATGCGCAGCCCCGTGAAGGTCGGATCGGCTCCCCTAGATCGTTAGTGCTGCACTCGTGATATGTCGGTTCCCGCAGGCATGGCAGGGATCGCATACGATATATTGCATGCAAAATGTACCAAATCATTTGGAATTGTATGGAACCACTCCCGGGAAGCTCCCGGGAGAGTTCAAGGGAAATCGCCCCCGACTTCAGCCTCAGACATATCGTTCTAGTGTATGGGGTCCTTAAGATACGAGTGACAGAGGAATGACTATGTTGCAACAGTGAAATGTGCTCCTGAGATTTCTGTTCCACTGCCTTGTTAGATGTGAAGAGAATACGTAAAGAAACTTTCTAAATAATTATCCTGCAGTGCAAATAACGTGTAATCATTTCTTCCCCAATGAGGATGACCCAGTGGCCAGGGTTTTCAGTCACCAGAGTGTCTGTTCATAATTTCTTTTTCCTCGCTTGTATTTCATTTCATCTTCATTTAACTTGCATGTGAGGGGAATTGAGCTTGCTCACAGTGACCCTTACACCTTGGATGAAAGTGAATGAGAAAAGTTGAATTACAAATGAGTCTGGAGTTACACCAGTCAAAAGGATCAACCTGTCCCAGTCCTGCTACTATACAGTATATTATATACAAAAAAAAAAAAATGGGAGTTACAGCCATGGGAGGTCTGAGATGTGGATTCACCAGGAAAACAGTGTGTCCAGCAGCGGCGGCTCCTGCTTACGCTGCCGCTACCCCCGCACCCGAAGAGGAGACAGTCAGTCCCCAACACCTGCGCAATGGGCTGTGCAAAAAGCAGGAAGTAGCTTCCTACAGGAAGCCAGCTCCCTGCTTATCGCTTCCCGGTCTGGCAGTCCCGGGAGGGAGGAGACAACTCCCAATGGGACTGCCTTTTGTGTCTGTGATTGACAGGTAGGACTTCCAATAGGAAGACACTGCCTGTCATAGTGAAGCCAGCGCAATCACGGACTGCATCTGGCTTCACTGACACTGTGGTGGGTGGCAGATTGAACCTGCTGGGGCTGCAGTCCTGCTGCCCATAGGTAAAATCCGCCACTAAAGGAGATATCTGTGGTGAGGAACACAAGGTCCTATCTACCAACATGATGTTTTCCCTACTACACAGTTGCCAAGTTTGTGGAAGATCCTGGAGGGGAAGGACCAAGGGGCAGGCATGTGACTATCATCCTCAGAATATGCACATTTCCCAGAAATTTCAGGATAGTGGATGAGGATACCCCACCAGGGCTGCCATCAGACATTATGGGGCCTGGCAAAATAAGCAATGCCGCCCCCACCATGCGACATCGTCTAGTGTAACGATATTAGACACACAATGAACGATATTGTAATTTGTCAGTGACGGCATGCACCCACATCCAGGTGCATGCAGTCTTGTCCAATTTAGATTTCAAGGCTGGAACTAAAGATACAGTACTGAACTTTGCTAACGACCCGTGGGAGCGCACATCATTAACGATATAGTGTGTACACACTGGACGATATGAACGATATATCGTTTGTAAAGTGTATACCCAGCCTTAAATGAATATTTTGGTTCTCTAAACTGACAGGACAGAAAGCTGAAATAACTATAATATGTCAGAACCATGTTTAAATAAATCTGCCTGTTTTATGGAGGTTTGAGACTTTGCAAACAATGACACATGGCATGCAGTTCGGCCTTTCACACCCGTTTACACCACCGCAAAAACCTGGGTAATTGCTGGTTTAACCTGGGACACGGCTTGATGTCATCCAACTGGGCTACTAGCTACCTGGGTTGGTCTGAGAAGGTCCCGGGTTACAGGGCAGTGTAAACGGGTAAGCTGGTTCAAGCTACTGTGACACAGCTTGAAACTCGTGTTCAGTGTCTCGGGCTGTACCCGGCAATTAGGTGTAAAAGGGGTGTCAGCCTCAAAACCATGGGATAGTAAGCCACATACAGTACTGTACGAATAGTAAATATCCCCCTAAACCTTTACATTGCATTTCATCCACTGCATCAATGTGCACGTACAGTATAGGATCTAGCCTTTGCTTCCCTCTAGTGGCTACTATAGAGTACTACCCTAACTCCTGAAACAGCTTTCACCATGTCCCTATGGGAATGCAACTAGTTGTTCCTCTGTCAGTCTTCCTGCCAGAGTGCTGTACAGCTGTGATGCACTATAATCTATGCCATTTTGCCTCCAATCCCTGGTGGCCAGAGCTGCCCTGTGATTTTATAGTATTCTAGTTTTCCTTTCTCCATTTCCTGTATAGTACTGTCTATCTTTTTGTACTGTTGTACTGAAACCTGAGATTCCGATTGGTCTATACTGTATATGAAAATGACATTCAGTGCCGTAACTAGACATTTTAGCGCTGTGTGCAAGATAGGGCATCGGCGCCCCCCCTCTATGTAAAAAATGGGGCAGTGCGCGCCGTAGGCGCGCGAAAAAAATATAGGGGCGTGGCTTCATGGGGAAGGGGTGTGGCAACAAAATAATACCAATTCACATTACATATTATAGTAGTCTCCATTATTCAAATTACGCCGCACAGTATCGCCACTACACCAGGTACAGCCCCTCTTACACATTACGGCAGACAGCGTCCCCCTTTTTACACATTAAGGCAGACAGCGTCCCCTTTTTACACATTAAGGCAGACAACGTCCCTCTTTTTTACACATTACAGCAGACTGCGTCCCCTTTTTACACATTACAGCAGACATCGTCCCCTTTTTACACATTAAGGCAGACAGCGTCCCCTTTTTACACATTACAGCAGACATTGTCCCCTTTTTACACATTAAGGCAGACAACGTCCCCTTTTTACACATTACGGCAGACAGAGCCCCCTTTTTACACATTACGGCAGACAGCGTCCCTTTTTACACATTATGGCAGACATCGTCCCCTTTTTACACATTACGGCAGACAGCGTCTGTCATCCCCCCAGTCCCTATACACACCACTGGCGTCTCTATAATGGGTGCAGTGTGTGCGGTGCACACGGGCCCCTAAGTCCAGAGGGGGCCCCCACCGCACACGCTGCACCCATTTTCGGAATACTCACCCCTCCGTAGTCCCGCGGCGACGTCCACGGCGGTGTTAAAACTCCATGAAAATGGCCCAGCGGCCATTTTCACGGAGTTCTGCGCATGCGCAGTAGAGAAATCTCAGGGAAAATAGCCGCCGCGCCATTTTCCCAGGGATCTGCGCATGCTCAGTAGAGTCTGAGCGCTCTAGTGCTCAGACTCTTCCCGCTGCCGGCAGAGAGGAGGGGGCCCGAACGGAGGAGGCTGCACTTGGGCCTCCTCCTCTCTTAAAACGCCCCTGATACACATGCACACACTCTGTCCCCTGTAGTCACCACACACACTTTACCTCCATGGTGAATGACTGCAGGAGTAACTAGTCAGAAGGTGAGAGAGCACTGAGCAGGTAGGGCTGCACACAATTTGCCAAGGCCAAGTCGGGGCGTGGCCTAATCGCGGACCCCCGTGGCCACGCCCCCTTTAAAAAATCCCCCGAACCATAGAGCACGCACCTCCAGCTGCTGACCTGGCCGGGAGAGCAGGAGATCTGGGAATGCAGGCAAGGCCAGCAGCACATCAGTTCACCTGCCCCTCACAAGCTGAGCCGGCGTGGGGGCGTGACCAAGAAGTATTGCTGGGCGGGGTCTCCGCCTTGGGAAAAAGGTGTGTACCTGCGTTCTCCACAGCGGCCTGCAAAAGCCGTGTCCTCCTTGGCACAATTTGGACGCATCTCCCACCACTGGATCTTATCTCTACCTGGCTTCACCCCTACAGCTATACAAAGGACTTGTTCCAAGGCTGATGCTTACCAACGAGGGGATCTGGTAAATACATATTGAGTACAGTGAATGCGCAGAGGGAGGATGTCCTAGCCTATAGGAATGGACAATTTTAACATTGGAGACCATAAAATTTACTCATTATTGTCCAGATAAGCTAATCCAAGTTTTTACTGCCACCTAGTGGCAAGAGGAATTCCCTTATTTTTAACAATTGCTTGATGTGGTATGTTATTATTAAATTGTTACTTTTTTATATAGAACAAACCATCCATTTTCATTATTATTATTGTTATTCTTATTAATTATTATTATTATTATTATTGTTTTTATTTAATTTATTAATTTAATATATTCAGCCAGCGCAGGTACACACCTTTTTCCCTTTACTGTTTAATCTTGAGGAACTGACCTTCCTCCTACCTGCTGCTGTTGGCCGCGCACCTGTATATTCCTTATTGCACTTTAGGGGTCTCCGCCTTGCTTTCTCGGGGTCTGCAGGCTTCAAAGTCCCCCTCCCTTCTCCTCCTCCCCTCGCTCCGGGGACCGCGCACATCACAGGGCACAGGCGGCTTGTAATGAGTCAGTCTGACTCATTACAATGCTGCACACTTTGTGCCCCTTGAACGGGTATGTGGGCAGTGGGAGCGCAGGGGGAATATGCGCTTTAACTAGGTGTGCGCTGTGGGCAACGCCCCTTCTGCACACACCTAGTTACGGCACTGATGACATTTATATTGCTGATAAGAGTAATTTTTATACGGTTGATGTTTGTGGTGATTTAATACATATTGGGGGTCATTCCGAGTTGTTCGCAATGCGCACGTGCGTCGTACTATTACAACGAACTATGTAGTTTCACAAGGTCTAGCAAAGCTTTTCAGTCGCACTGCTGGCCGCAGAGTGATTGACAGGAAGAGGGCATTTCTGAGTGTCAACTGACCATTTTTAGGGAGTGTGTGAAAAAACGCAGGCGTGCCAGGAAAAACGCAGGCGTGGCTGGGCGAACGCAGGGCGTGTACGTGATGTCAAAACAGGAACTGAATAGTCTGAAGTGATCGCAAGCGCTGAGTAGGTCTGAAGCTACTCTGAAACTGCACAAAATAATTTTGTAGCTGCTCTGTGACCCCCATTGCTACTTAAGAATGGTAACAAAAATAATTGTTAGTATTTGTTGTTGTGGTCCCCCCTCCCCCTCCCCACTTTTTTTTCACTCCAGGGGTAAGTCCTGCATCTCTTTCCCCAAGAGCTCCCCCCGCACTGTATAGATGCAGCTACTCCCCCCCCCCACCCCACTGTGATGCTTCTGAGTGACCATATTACTGTGATCACATTCTTTTTCATCTGGTTTTATGTTAAATTACTTTACTATAGGTTGGGCATCCTTAATCTGAAATGCTCTGCCGACAGATAGTGACACCTGTGCTTACTGACAAAATTATATACAATTACCTTCAGGCAATGGTTGTAAGGTGCACAATAACAGACTTGTGTACCATTAACAAACTATTTCCTTATAGAATGCAATTATTCCAAAATCTTATAAGAACTATCCAAAACATCACTGGTCTCAAGCATTTCTGGTAAGGGAGACTCAACTTGTAATATTAACATACTAGCCAAAAGTCATTATTCAAGGAGCATGCTTGGGAGGGACAGTCACTCATACAGGTCCAAGCTCCTCGACTGTTTGTCTCTGACGGAAGGGAAGGTCACGCATCACAAGCACCACATAGCAGCACAGTTAGGGGTCATCATAGTGTGGGTACCCATAGCAACAGTTGCGGCCTACAATAGTTGCTTCCTTAAGGTGGGTACACACTGATAGATATATCTGCAGATCAATTGATCTGCAGATATATCTATGGACGGATCGGGCAGTGTGCTGTGCATACACACTGCCCGATCCGTCGGGGACTGACGTCATGAACTGGGCAGGCGTGTTCACACGGCCGCCCAGTTGAGCTGTAAGGGGGAATCTACCTGCCGTACTGTGTTAAAGGGGGACTCCGCCTGCCATAATGTGTAAAAGGGGGACTCTGTCGTAATGTGTAAAAGGGGACGCTGTCTACCATAACGTGTAAAAGGTGGACGCTGTCTGCTGTAATGTGTAAAAGGGGGACGCTGTCTGCCATAATGTGTAAAAGTGGACGCTGTCTGCCGTAACGTGTAAAAGGTGGACGCTGTCTGCTGTAATGTGTAAAAGGGGGACGCTCTCTGCCGTAATGTGTAAAAAAGGGGACGCTCTCTGCCGTAATGTGTAAAAAAGGGGACGCTCTCTGCCGTAATGTGTAAAAAAGGAGACTGTCTGCCGTAACGTGTAAAAGGGGGATGCTGTCTGCCATAATGTGTAAAAAAAAGGGATGCTGTCTGCCATAATGTGTAAAAAGGGGGATGCTGTCTGCCATAATGTGTAAAAAGGGGGACGCTGTCTGCCATAATGTGTAAAGAAGGGGGACTCTGTCTGCCATAATGTGTAAAAAGGGGGACGCTGTCTGCCATAATGTGTAAAAAGGGGGACGCTGTCTGCCATAAGGTGTAAAAGGGTCTCTACCTGGTGTACTGGTGGCTACTGTGCGGCGTAATTTGAATAATGGAGATTACTGTGCACCATTATATGAATTGGTATTATTTTGTGGCCACACCGATTTACCGTGAAGCCACGCCCCTATATTTTTTGCGCGCGCCTACGGCACGCACTGATGCCGGTTTGCGTTAAGGGGGGGCGCCGATGCCGTTTCTTGCACACAGCGCTAAAATGTCTAGTTACGGCACTGCCCCATACATCAGCGAGAAATTGCTGCAACTTTGCAATTCCGCAATGGCCGGGTCAAGGAATTGGGAATATTAAACATGTTTAGAAATCCAGTTCCCAGATACCAACCAAAAATGGTGGGGATTGGTAAATTATTATTTTTTTTAAACATATTTAGGCCAAGATTTATCAAGCCTGGGAGAGTGATAAATTGCAACCAATCAGCTCCTAACTGTCATCTTTCAAACACAGCCTGTAACATGACAGTTAGGAGCTGATTGGCTGGCACTTTATCACTGTGCAATTTATCACTCTCCAAGGCTTGATAGATCTAGGCCTAAATTTCCCTGATTCCCAGACGGATCGCCGATCATTGCTGGCGGCCGATCGGAGGATCCAGTCTGCGGTTCTGGTTGGGTTAGGTAATCAGGGAATTGGCACTTAGCTGCAGGGGGGCCTTTTCTCTGTGATTCTGTATAAACAGGCTTCCAAAAGGGGGAGCCATTTCTAATGAGCCAGTCAGGTTGGGCTAATGGCATGCTGGCAAATACGGTATTATCAGCTGTGGTGAAACAAGAATAAACTCCATCGCAGTAGATCTTTCTTCTCCATATATAGTTAAAGAGAAAAGTACAGTTACAATTTTAATATGTGAGCTTTACAATGCTTAACCTTGTAAAATCAACTTTCATGTGTGCTGTACCCTATTCACAATGCGGCAGTATTAAGATAGAGAGCGATAGTGAGCCATGGGGTGTGTATGGGGCTGGAGGGATCCCCCCTCACATGGAAGTATAAGGCGGTGTGACCACACCAAAATGGCTGCCGAGCGGAGACAGTCCAGGAGGGACTGTACAGTCAAGTAAGGCTGCTGCCCTGTGTATGCAACCCAGGAGGGGTGGCGGAAGCCAGTCAGGGGGGTAAATTTACTAAGATGGGAGTTCTATTTAAGATGGGATGTTGCCCATAGCAACCAATCAGATTTCAGGTATTATCTTCTAGAAGGTGCTAGATAAATGAGAAGTAGAATCTGATTGGTTGCCATAGGCAACATCCCATCTTAAATAGAACTCCCATCTTAGTAAATTTACCCCAGGGACTGTGGCAGCGGAAGAGCCCAGTGAGCCAGTTGGCTAGTGAGGGCCAGGATGCAGTGTCCAGATCTACATGAGGCATACAGGACCATAGAACTCTGTGCATGCAAGACAGGCCCGGAAGCCTGCAGCCAGACCACCACGAGGCAGACAGGATTATGTGTAACCAATTACTATCACTTGTAGGGTTAATAAGTCATTGTTCTCTCCTACTGTCCTTTGTAGGGCTGTGGGTACCAATCACAAAGGAGTGGGCCAGGAGGCTAGCTGGGGACCAGGTGTATAGTCCCAGTTCTGTGTCAGGTACCTACAGGCAGATGGTTATGGAACAGGAAGGTAACTGCAGACAGGTGTGACACAGAACACCAGAAATAAAGTACAGTTACATGATAGCGTAGCCATATGGATCTGTCTGAGGAACTGACAATTATGTACTGTATAAGTCTTCCCTGGTGACAAGGTAAAGGGCAAATAAGCAGAAATACAGCACAATAACAGGGAAATGTATGGGGTTACTTGTTTTATATCATTAGCACAGCACAGGTGGGCTATACCCAGAGGATACTACACAGCATGTGACTCTACAACGAGCTCCTGTAGGGTCATGTGAAAGCTTGGAGCAGTGCCGCCCCATCATATGAACACTGACTTCCATTGTAGCATATGTTTTAATATTATTTTAAAGTATGAAAAGGAGAATTTTATTATGTATTAGATTTATATTGCAAAAATCTGGACATTCTGGAGACTATGACATCCAGTCACACACAATTCATGCTGGGGGCATATAACCACTGCACCTCATACTAATATAAGTAGATCATGGAAAATAAGGTACCTATTCAGTCCGTGACTCCCAACTGCCCTGATTTAGCTGGCACAGTCCCCGTCTGAGAAGTTTGTCTAGGCGCTTCCACTGTCAACACCTTGTGGTAAATTTACTAAGATGGGAGTTCTATTCAAGATGGGATGTTGCCCATAGCAACCAATCAGATTTCAGGTATTATCTTCTAGAAGGTGCTAGATAAATGAGACGTAGAATCTGATTGGTTGCTATAGGCAACATCCCATCTTAAATAGAACTCCCATCTTAGTAAATGTACCCCCTTGTATCTGGTCTGTTAGATAGTTTTGAGATATGGTCCATTCACGCTCCTCTGGTGCACCTGGCATCCGCCCTTTACCACTCAGCAAAGGCAAAACGAACGGTTCATACATTACAACAGTGATTCCTAAACTGGGTGCCATGGCACACCCAGAGCACTAGCAGGAATGCCATGGCTTGGTGATCCAGGACCAAATCAAATTATTTATGGTACGTCATACCTCAAACTGTTTCATTTTCGGGGACTGTCCCTTCACAGCAGAGCAGCAGGTGAATATATGTCTCGTGCATGCACATCCACTGTGCGAGGAGATCCTCCGGAACTAATGGGCAAACCCAGAGAGTGCTGGAAATGGGGGCGTGCTGCAGGCCACACCCCTCCCACAATGTATGTTCCAATTGGAGGAGATTAAAACTTTAGAGCACAGGTTCTCAAACTCGGTCCTCAGGACCCCACAAAGTGCATGTTTTGCAGGTAACCCAGCAGGTGCACAGGTGTATTAATTACTCACTGACACATTTTAAAAGGTCCACAGGTGGAGCTAATTATTTCACTTGCGATTCTGTGAGAAGACCTGGAAAACATGCACTGTGTGGGGTCCTGAGGACCGAGTTTGAGAACCTGTGCTTTAGAGGTATGTCATACATTCCAGTATCACACCGCTTTTGTCTTTGCCGAGATGGACAACATTTCCAACATGGGTCCTAATTTTAGACCTGATTGGTTCCGCGCATTTTCGCACAGCAGCCAATCAGGTCTGAACTGCACATGCACCGGCGCTGCAGTGCGCCGGCACATGCCAGACAGCCGACGGCTGTCTCAGCCCTGCGAACGTCTCTGCCTGATTGATAGGCAGAGGCGGTTGCTGGGTGGGAGGGGGTGATCCGGTGGCATTTGGCTGCCGTTTAGGGGGTGCGGTCCGGGCAACGCAGGCGTGCCCGGACCGTTGGAGGGGCGGGCCGCGGTGGCTGCGTGACGTCAGATGCAGCCGCTGCGACCATCACAGCGACAAGTAGCTCCTGCCAGTGCACGGAAGCTGCCCTGGCAGGGAGCTACTCCGAAAGTACAAAAGCATCGCCGCTGTGGGATGCTTTTGTACTTGTGCGGGGGGTCGGGCCTGACATGCGGGGCGGACTAGCTTTGTGCTGGGCGTTCCCCCGCAAGTCTGTGTGACTGATTTAGATGTGCTAAATTTTGCACATCGACTATCAGGTCTGAATTAGGCCCATAGGAGGTCATTCTGAGTTGATCGCTCGCTAGCTGTTTTTAGCAGCCGTGCAAACGCTAAGCCGCCGCCCTCTAGGAGTGTATCTTAGCTTAGCAGAAGTGCGAACGAAAGGATCGCAGAGCGGCTACAAAAAAAAATTGTGCAGTTTTAGAGTAGCTCCAGACCTACTCAGCGCATGCAATCACTTCAGACCATTCAGTTCCAGATTTGACGTCACAAACACGCCCTGCGTTTGTCCAGCCACGCCTGCATTTTCTCTGGTACGCCTGCGTTTTTTGGAACACTCCCTGAAAACGGTCAGTTGACACGCAGAAATGCCCCTTTTCTGTCAATCACTCTGCGGCTGCCATTGCGACTGAAAAGCGTTGCTAGACCTTGTGTAAAAATACATTGCCCGTTGTGAAAGTACGTCGCGCGTGCGCACTGTGCCGCATACGCATGCTCAGAAGTGCCGCTTTTTCACTTAATCGCTGCGCTGCGAACATTTTTCACTAGCAATCAACTCGGAATGACCTCCATAGTACAGAGGAAAATTCATAAGTTTGCTGAACATGTCTGCATGTTTCTCTTTCTTAAGGGGGGTACACACATAGCGATGTGTGCTTAAATTCTAAGTACGTGTGTACCCCCCTTTAATTGGAACTAATTAGGGGTCTATTTGCTAAGCTTTGGATGGAGATAAATGGGGTTATTCAGAGTTGTTAGCAAACCAAAAAAGCACACTAATGGGCAAAATCATGTGCACTGCAGGTGGGGCAGATGTAACATGTGCAGAGAGAGTTAGATTTGGGTGGGGTGGGTTCAAACTGAAATCTAAATTGCAGTGTATAAATAAAGCAGCCAGTATTTACCCTGCACAGAAACAATATAACCCACCCAAATCTAACTCTCTCTGCACATGTTACATCTGCCCCACCTGCAGTGCAACATGGTTTTGCCCAACTGCTAACTTTTTTGCGGGGAGATGTACTAAGCAGTGAAAAGAGTGGAGAAGTGAGCCAGTGGAGAAGTTGCCCATGGCAACCAATCAGCAGTGAAGTGACATTTATAATTTGCATACTATAAATTTATACAGAGCTGCTGATTGGTTGCCACAGGCAACTTCTCCACTGGCTCACTTATCCAATCTTTTCACTACTTAGTACATCTCCCCCTTGGTTTGCTAACAACTCTGAATAACCCCCAAAGTACAAACCAATCAGCTCATAACTGTCATTTTCCAAGCACAGTTTGTGACATGACAGTTAGGACTGCCTGGTACTTTATCCCCACGTGATCTCCATCTAAGACTTAGCAAGCCTTCTACCAGCCAATCAGCTCCTCACGGCCATGTTACTGGCTGTAAAAAATGACAGTTAGGAGCTGATTGGTTGGTACTTTATCTCTATCTACGTTATCACTCTTGAAGGCTTAGTACATCTTCCCTTTAATGTGGTTGTAATTGTCCCAGTCACAGTCTACCATTATTTAATATTTTTTTTATCAATTTGCTCTTACAATAATTCTCACATAATTTTTGTTCTGTCCAAACTACCTCGTACAATTTTTATTTTACTCAGAATTCACATGTAAGTAGTGGCCATCCATGTTTGAAAACAATAGATGGTTTATGACTGATGTTGAATATTTTTTCCATCAATAGTGGAGAACAAGATGGTTTCCCGCCATCGATGGTAGCTGTATACTCAATGTGTGTCATTCCCCCCCACAGCATTTCCAGGGCTGCTTAGCAGTCAGTCAGCAGCCCTGCACAGCGCCCACCTCATACACTGGCCCAGATGTATCATTCTTTGGAGAGTGATACATTTCACAGTGATAAAATACCAACCAATCAGTTCCTTATTAATATATAAACATAATATGAACTGAGGTACTGTAATGTGGCACAATATGAAGTAGAGGCACTATCTAATTGTAACGCGCAACGGAATATAGGCCCTCATTCCGAGTCGTTCGCTCGGTAATTTTCATCGCATCGCAGTGAAATTCCGCTTAGTACGCATGCGCAATAATCGCACTGCGACTGCGCCAAGTAATTTTACAATGAAGATAGTATTTTTACTCACGGCTTTTTCTTCGCTCCGGCGATCGTAGTGTGATTGACAGGAAATGGGTGTTCCTGGGCGGAAACACGGCGTTTTCGGGGCGTGTGGATAAAAACGCTACCGTTTCCGGAAAAAACGCAGGAGTGGCCGGAGAAACGGGGGAGTGTCTGGGCGAACGCTGGGTGTGTTTATGACGTCAAACCAGGAACGACAAGCAGTGAACTGATCGCAGATGCCGAGTAAGTCTGAAGCTACTCTGAAACTGCTAAGTAGTTTGTAATCGCAATATTGCGAATACATCGGTCGCAATTTTAAGAAGCTAAGATACACTCCCAGTAGGCGTAGGCTTAGCCTGAGCAACTCTGCTAAATTCGCCTTGCGAGCGATCAACTCGGAATGAGGGCCATAGTGCGCTATATAAGAAACTGTTAATAAATATATATATATATATATATATATATATATATATATATATATATATATAGTGTGGCATAATATGAACTGGGGACACTGTGTATAGCATAATGTGTACTAGCAGCCTATAATGTGACATCATGTGAACTAGGCTATTGTTATGGGGCAATTAACAACTGCTGAGAGGTGTCTCTCTAGGAGCATTTGAACTCAGCCCCTTCAAAATGTTGCTATTGGGCCCACAAAGTTATAGCTACGTCTCGGGCAGTTCCTGCTACAGTATGTAGTGCAGCCTGTGTGATGTCATCAGTTACTGCTGTGTAGTGCAGCAATACTGCCTGTGTGATGTCATCAGTTACTGCTATGTAGTGCAGCAATACTGCCTGTGTGATGTCAGGAGTTACTGATGTGTAGTGCAGCAATACTGCCTGTGTGATGTCATCAGTTACTGTTATGTACTGCAGCAATACTGCCTGTGTGATGTCATCAGTTACTGTTATGTACTGCAGCAATACTGCCTGTGTGATGTCATCAGTTACTGTTATGTACTGCAGCAATACTGCCTGTGTGATGTCATCAGTTACTGCTATGTACTGCAGCAATACTGCCTGTGTGATTTTATCAGTTACTGCTACGTAGTGCAGCAATACTGCCTGTGTGATGTCAGGAGTTACTGATGTGTAGTGCAGCAATACTGTCTGTGTGATGTAAGCAGTTATTGCTGGGTAGTCCAGCTATACATTATTTGTGATGTCAGCAGTCACTGCTATGTGGTGCAGTAATACTGACTGTGTGATGTCATCAGTTACTGCTGGATAGCCCAGCAACTGGACCATTGTGAGGTCATCAGATACTGCTGGGTAGCCCAGCTATAGGGCCATTGTGATGTCATCAGTTACTACTGGATAGCCCAGCAATAGAACAATTGTGAGGTCATCAGTTACTGCTGGGTAGCCAAGCTATATGGCCATTGTGATGTCAGCAGTTACTGCTGGTTAGCCCAGCTATAAAGCCATTGTAATGTCAGCAGTTACTGCTTGGTAGCCCAGCTATAGGGCCATTGTGATGTCAGCAGTTACTGCTGAGTAGCCCAACTATGGGGCCATTGTGATATCAGCCGTCAGCCGTTACTGCTGAGTAGCCCAGCTAAAGGGCCATTGTGATGTCAGCAGTTACTGCTGAGTAGCCCAGCTATAGAGCCATTGTGATGTCAGCCGTTACTGCTATGTAGCCCAGCTATGGGGCCATTGTGATGTCAACCATTAATGCTGGGTAGCCCAGCTATAGAGCCATTGTGATGTCAGCCATTACTGCTGGGTAGCCCAGCAATAGGGCCATTGTGATGTCAGCAGTTACTGCTGAGTAGCCCAGTTATAGAGCCATTGTGATGTCAGCCGTTACTGCTGAGTAGCCCAGTTATATGGCCATTGTGATGTCAGCAGTTACTGCTGGGTAGCCCAGCAATAGGGCCATTGTGATGTCAGCAGTTACTGCTGAGTAGCCCATCTATGGGGCCATTGTGATGTCAGCCGTTAATGCTAGGTAGCCAAGCTACAGAGCCATTGTGATGTCAGCAGTTACTGCTGGATTACCCAGCAATAGGACTATTGTGAGGTCATCAGATACTGCTGAGTAGCCCAGCTATAGGGCCATTGTGATGTCATCAGTTACTGCTGGATGGCCCAGCAAAAGAACAATTGTGAGGTCATCAGTTACTGCTGGGTAGCCCAGCTGTAGGGCCATTGTGATGTCATCACTTACTGCTGGATAGCCCAGCAATAGAACAATTGTGAGGTCATCAGTTACTGCAGGGTAGCCCAGCTATAGGGCCATTGTGATGTCATCAGTTACTGCTGGATAGCCCAGCAATAGAACAATTGTGAGGTCATCAGTTACTGCTGGGTAGCCCAGCTATAGGGCCATTATGATGTCAGTCGATACTGCTGGGTAGCCCAGCTATAGGGCCATTATGATGTCAGCCGATACTGCTGGGTAGCCCAGCTACAGGGCCATTATGATGTCAGCTGATACTGCAGGGTAGCCCAGCTATATGGCCATTGTGATGTCAGCAGTTACTGCAGAGTAGCCCAGCTGTAAAGCCATTGTGATGTCAGCCGTTACTGCTTGGTAGCCCAGCTATGGGACCATTGTGATGTCAGCAGTTACTGCTGAGTAGCCCAGCTATGGGGTCATTGTGATGTCAGCCGTTACTGCTGAGTAGCCCAGCTATGGGGCCATTGTGATGTCAGCCGTTACTGCTGAGTAGCCCAGCTAAGGGGCCATTGTGATGTCAGCCATTACGGCTGAGTAGCCCAGCTATGGGGCCATTGTGATGTCAGCCATTACTGCTGGGTATCCCAGCTATAGGGCCATTGTGATGTCAGCCGTTACTGCTGGGTATCCCAGCTATATGGCCATTGTGATGTCAGCAGTTACTGCTGAGTAGCCCAGCTTTAGGGCCATTGTGATATCAGCAGTTACTGCTGAGTAGCCCAGCTATATGGCCATTGTGATGTCAGCCTTTACTGCTGGGTAGCCAAGCTATAGGGTCATTGTAATGTCAGCAGTTACTGATGGGTAGCCAAGCTATAGGGCCATTGTGATGTCAGCAGTTACTGCTGAGTAGCCTAGCTATAGGGCCATTGTGATGTCAGCAGTTACTGCTGGCTAGCCCAGCTATAGAGCCATTGTGATGTCAGCCGTTACTGCTGGGTAGCCCAGCTATAGGGTCATTGTGATGTCAGCAGTTACTGCTGGGTAGCCCAGCTATTGGGCCAATGTGATGTCAGCTGATACTGCTGGGTAGCCCAGCTATAGAGCTATTATGATGTCAGCCATTACTGCTGGGTAGCCCAGCTATAGAGCCATTGTGATGTCAGCCGATACTGCTGAGTAGCCTAGCTATAGGGCCATTGTGATGTCAGCAGTTACTGCTGGGTAGCCCAGCTATTGAGCCATTGTGATGTCAGCAGTTACTGACAGTTAGCCCAGCTATAGGACCATTGTGATGTCAGCCTTTACTGCTGGGTATCCCAGCTATAGGGTCTTTGTGATGTCAGCAGTTACTGCTGGGGAGCCCAGCTATATGGCCATTGTGAGGTCATCAGTAACTGATGGGTATCCCAGCTATAGGGCCATTATGATATCAGCAGTTACTGCTGGGGAGCCCAGCTATAGGGCTATTACGATGTCATAAGTTATTGCTGGGTAGATCAGCTATAGGGCCATTATGATGTCAGCAGTTAGTGCTGGGTAGCCAAGCTATTGGGCCATTGTGATGTCAGCTGATACTGCTGGGTAGCCCAGCTATAGAGCTATTATGATGTCAGCCGTTACTGCTGGGTAGCCCAGCTATAGAGCCATTGTGATGTCAGCCGATACTGCTGAGTAGCCCAGCTATAGGGCCATTGTGATGTCAGCCGATACTGCTGGGTAGCTCAGCTATAGGGCCATTATGATGTCAGCAGTTACTGCTGGGTAGCTTAGCTATAGGGCCATTGTGAGGTCATCAGTTATTGCTGGGCAGCCTAGCTACAGGGCCATTGTGAGGTCATCAGTTATTGCTGGGTAGCCCAGCTATAGGGTCATTGTGATGTCATCAGTTACTGCTGGATAGCCCAGCAATAGAACAATTGTGAGGTCATCAGTTACTGCTGGGTAGCCCAGCTATATGGCCATTGTGATGTCAGCCGATACTGCTGGGTAGCCCAGCTATAGGGCCATTATGATGTCAGCCGATACTGCTGGGTAGCCCAGCTATAGGGTCATTATGATGTCAGCCGATACTGCAGGGTAGCCCAGCTATATGGCCATTGTGATGTCAGCAGTTACTGCTGAGTAGCCCAGCTGTAAAGCCATTGTGATGTCAGCCGTTACTGCTTGGTAGCCCAGCTATGGGACCATTGTGATGTCAGCAGTTACTGCTGAGTAGCAAAGCTATTGGGCCATTGTGATGTCAGCAGTTACTGCTGAGTAGCCCTGCTATGGGGCCATTGTGATGTCAGCCATTACTGCTGAGTAGCCCAGCTATAGGGCAATTGTGATGTCAGCCGTTACTGTTGAGTAGCCCAGCTATGAGGCCATTGTGATGTCAGCCGTTACTGCTGAGTAGCCCACCTATGGGGCCATTGTGATGTCAGCCGTTACTGCTGAGTAGCCCAGCTATGGGGCCATTGTGATGTCAGCCATTACGGCTGAGTAGCCCAGCTATGGGGCCATTGTGATGTCAGCCATTACTGCTGGGTATCCCAGCTATAGGGCCATTGTGATGTCAGCCGTTACTGCTGGGTATCCCAGCTATATGGCCATTGTGATGTCAGCCGATACTGCTGAGTAGCCCACCTATAGGGCCATTGTGATGTCAGCCGATACTGCTGGGTAGCTCAGCTATAGGGCCATTATGATGTCAGCAGTTACTGCTGGGTAGCTTAGCTATAGGGCCATTGTGAGGTCATCGGTTATTGCTGGGCAGCCTAGCTACAGGGCCATTGTGAGGTCATCAGTTATTGCTGGGTAGCCCAGCTATAGGGCCATTGTGATGTCATCAGTTACTGCTGGATAGCCCAGCAATAGAACAATTGTGAGGTCATCAGTTACTGCTGGGTAGCCCAGCTATATGGCCATTGTGATGTCAGCCGATACTGCTGGGTAGCCCAGCTCTAGGGCCATTATGATGTCAGCCGATACTGCTGGGTAGCCCAGCTATAGGGTCATTATGATGTCAGCCGATACTGCAGGGTAGCCCAGCTATATGGCCATTGTGATGTCAGCAGTTACTGCTGGGTAGCCCAGCTATTGGGCCAATGTGATGTCAGCTGATACTGCTGGGTATCCCAGCTATAGAGCTATTATGATGTCAGCCATTACTGCTGGGTAGCCCAGCTATAGAGCCATTGTGATGTCAGCCGATACTGCTGAGTAGCCTAGCTATAGGGCCATTGTGATGTCAGCAGTTACTGCTGGGTAGCCCAGCTATTGAGCCATTGTGATGTCAGCAGTTACTGACAGTTAGCCCAGCTATAGGACCATGATTGATAGGCAGAGGCGGTTGCTGGGTGGGAGGGGGTGGTCCGGTGGCATTTGGCTGCCGTTTAGGGGGTGCGGTCCGGGCAACGCAGGCGTGCCCGGACCGTTGGAGGGGCGGGCCGCGGTGGCTGCGTGACGTCAGATGCAGCCGCTGCGACCATCACAGCGACAAGTAGCTCCTGCCAGTGCACGGAAGCTGCCCTGGCAGGGAGCTACTCCGAAAGTACAAAAGCATCGCCGCTGTGGGATGCTTTTGTACTTGTGCGGGGGGTCGGGCCTGACATGCGGGGCGGACTAGCTTTGTGCTGGGCGTTCCCCCGCAAGTCTGTGTGACTCATTGTATATGTGCTATATTTTGCACATCGACTATCAGGTCTGAATTAGGCCCATAGGGTGTCATTCCGAGTTGTTCGCTCGCTAGCTGTTTTTAGCAGCCGTGCAAACGCTATGCCGCCGCACACTGGGAGTGTATTTTAGCTTAGCAGAAGTGCGAACGAAAGGATCGCAGAGCGGCTACAAAAAAAAAATTGTGCAGTTTTAGAGTAGCTCCAGACCTACTCAGCGCATGCAATCACTTCAGACCATTCAGTTCCGGATTTGACGTCACAAACACGCCCTGCGTTCATCCAGCCACGCCATCATTTTCTCTGGCACGCCTGCGTTTTTTGGAACACTCCCTGAAAATGGTCAGTTGACACCCAGAAATGCCCCTTTCCTGTCAATCACTCTGCAGCTGCCATTGCGACTGAAAAGCGTTGCTAGACCTTGTGTAAAAATACATTGCCCGTTGTGAAAGTACGTCGCGCGTGCGCACTGTGCCGCATGCGCAGAAGTGCCGCTTTTTCACTTAATCGCTGCGCTGCGAACATTTTTCACTAGCGATCAACTCGGAATGACCCCCATAGTACAGAGGAAAATTCATAAGTTTGCTGAACATGTCTGCATGTTTCTCTTTCTTAAGGGGGGTACACACATAGCGATGTGTGCTTAAATTCTAAGTACGACTGTGTACCCCCCTTTAATTAGAACTAATTAGGGGTCTATTTGCTAAGCTTTGGATGGAGATAAATGGGGTTATTCAGAGTTGTTAGCAAACCAAAAAAGCACACTAATGGGCAAAACCATGTGCACTGCAGGTGGGGCAGATGTAACGTGTGCAGAGAGAGTTAGATTTGGGTGGGGTGTGCTCAAACTGAAATCTAAATTGCAGTGTATAAATAAAGCAGCCAGTATTTACCCTGCACAGAAACACTATAACCCACCCAAATCTAACTCTCTCTGCACATGTTACATCTGCCCCACCTGCAGTGCAACATGGTTTTGCCCAACTGCTAACTTTTTTGCGGGGAGATGTACTAAGCAGTGAAAAGAGTGGAGAAGTGAGCCAGTGGAGAAGTTGCCCATGGCAACCAATCAGCAGTGAAGTGACATTTATAATTTGCATACTATAAATTTATACAGAGCTGCTGATTGGTTGCCACAGGCAACTTCTCCACTGGCTCACTTATCCACTCTTTTCACTACTTGGTACATCTCCCCCTTGGTTTGCTAACAACTCTGAATAACCCCCAAAGTCCAAACCAATCAGCTCATAACTGTCATTTTCCAAGCACAGTTTGTGACATGACAGTTAGGACTGCCTGGTAATTTATCCCCACTTGATCTCCATCTAAGACTTAGCAAATAGACCCACAAGCCTTCTACCAGCCAATCAGCTCCTCACGGCCATGTTACTGGCTGTAAAAAATGACAGTTAGGAGCTGATTGGTTGGTACTTTATCTCTATCTACGTTATCACTCTTGAAGGCTTAGTACATCTTCCCTTTAATGTGGTTGTAATTGTCCCAGTCACAGTCTACCATTATTGAATATTTTTTTATCAATTTGCTCTTACAATAATTCTCACATAATTTTTGTTCTGTCCAAACTACCTCGTACAATTTTTATTCTACTCAGAATTCACATGTAAGTAGTGGCCATCCATGTTTGAAAACAATTGATGGTTTATGACTGATGTTGAATATTTTTTCCATCAATAGTGGAGAACAAGATGGTTTCCCGCCATCGATGGTAGCTGTATACTCAATGTGTGTCATTCCCCCCCACAGCATTTCCAGGGCTGCTTAGCAGTCAGTCAGCAGCCCTGCACAGCGCCCACCTCATACACTGGCCCAGATGTATCATTCTTTGGAGAGTGATACATTTCACAGTGATAAAATACCAACCAATCAGTTCCTTATTAATATATAAACATAATATGAACTGAGGTACTGTAATGTGGCACAATATGAAGTAGAGGCACTATCTAATTGTAACGCGCAACGGAATATGGTGCGCTATATAAGAAACTGTTAATAAATAAATAAATAAATATATATATATATATATATATATATATAGTGTGGCATAATATGAACTGGGGACACTGTGTATAGCATAATGTGAACTGGGGGTATTGTGTTGCATAATGTGTACTAGCAGCCTATAATGTGACATCATGTGAACTAGGCTATTGTTATGGGGCAATTAACAACTGCTGAGAGGTGTCTCTCTAGGAGCATTTGGACTCAGCCCCTTCAAAATGTTGCTATTGGGCCCACAAAGTTATAGCTACGTCCCGGGCAGTTCCTGCTACAGTATGTAGTGCAGCCTGTGTGATGTCATCAGTTACTGCTGTGTAGTGCAGCAATACTGCCTGTGTGATGTCATCAGAGTAGTATAGTGAACCACTTTCCGTCAAACTCATTTTTGACAGGTGGGAACGCCTCTAATTATGCAAACCACGCCCAGATCCTCACCTAACCCCGCCCAGATACACCCTTAACCACGCCCCTAACCAAGCCTCCTGGTACGCCCACTTTTCATTCCCTTCTGCTGGTATTTTATATGAAATAAGCCTACAAAATCAGTTATAAGCGCTTTTTATACATTGTGTATTATCACTGATGATGCAACGATGTATATTATTTCAAAATGATTTATAAAATAAGTATTAACTCTTAATATTAATAATATTATATGAAGAAATCATTGTGTGTTTAAAGTATTTTTTTCTTCATACATTCACTGTGGTTCTGGGATCCTCTTACACGCTGAAAGTCCGGAGGGGGGATGATGAGTGGCCTGTTGTTTAAGATAAATGCTAATAATGAGGGCTACCAGCACCCAACATGACTTGTGTAATTAGATAAGAAATTGCTAACTTTAAAAAAAAAAAAAAAAAAATGCATATTACAAATACTCAGCAAAACACAGTACACATTTTTTTTTTGATCAGAGTGCTGATGCTAATAATAAAAATACAATGTTTTACATGTCTATTTGTAATATGCTGGTGCTTCATCTTTTTGACTTCGCCCTTGATATTTTAGGAACAATAGTATATATTGTATATGAATCAATGTTTTGGCTCATAGGACCGTTATCATGAGGTATACTGCAAATATGGCTTGTTTATAATCATTCTGATGTATAAGTGTATACTATTCCCAATTGATTTATCACTGATGATGGAGCGTTGTATATTATTACCAATTGATTTATAAAATAAACGTGCTGATTCGATCATGATATAATTTTGCATTTTAAAATGATTTTTAAAATGAGTCATTGCTGGAGGACGTATTTTTTTTTCTTCATACAGTCACTGATCTAAATATCTCACAGAAAATGGGGTGTATGATCTAACCATCGTTTCAAAAAATATATACTTTATTCATGCTGGACATGCTCAGACATGTATATACATGTATTATTTTAAAAAAATATTTGCGTTATTTTTGCAAATATATGTAGAAACAGCATATTTGTGCTTAAGTCGTAGAATTTTTTTTTTAAATATGTGCATTTTTGTTACATCAATAAGGTAAGTTTATTAAATGTTAATTATATATTAAAGAAGCCTTGTTATCCATCACAAGAAGCAAATCAAAAGAAAATTCACTGATTCCGTAATTTTAACCAATTTAAATAAAGGTTGTATTTTATTTTAACTCAGTGTTTAAAATACCTTTTTTTCCCACCAAGTAATTGCTGGTGGGTTGCTCTAATGAAAGACCCTTACAAGACATGTACTGTGCCAGATAAGACTTTACTTACAATTCTGTTACAGGACATCTCTATTCTACAAAGTGATAACAACTGTTTAATATCACATTCATATCTTTCCTTGAAATGTAAGTGTACATTGTACTTATTGTATCCTCTTTTCATTTTCTGAACATGCTCTACAAAATGATCTTTCACAGATTGCTGCAAGTACTGTTCACTAATTGTATACTGCAACTCTAGTAGTAGTATGACATCTTGTTCACTGGTGTTTAATACAGTATGTGCATTTTCGTAATAAAAAAAGTATATTTGCATTTTTGTTACATCAACAATACAAGTTTATTAAAGGTTTATGATATATTAAAGAAGCCTCCTTGTTATTCATGACAAGAAGCAAATCAAATAAGTTATTTACACATATTATATTACATTTTTCTTATGCCAGCACTGCTATTATATATTTGGTGCCACAGTAACTAAACAGGAAGGGAGAACAGTGTTATTGTGAGGCTGGACATGACAGGACAGGAAGCAGGCAGTGGTGATACAGTATGAAGTAGAGATGGTTCAATCTGCTGAAAAGCTCTTTGAGGTATGAATTTCAGAAGGCTGTGTATTTGGAATGGATGCATGTTTTTATGTAAAATGTGTGGTGTTATTGAGTGTAGATTGTGTTAGAAAGTGTTCAGTGAATGTACATGAACATTAATGTATCCACAGCAAGAAATCCACAGTTTCTAACATGTTGCTGCTTTGATGTAGCATATGGATAATCATTGATATATTTTTGTTACAGTACATATGATATAAAAAAATACTAAAAAAAATTCTAAAGTAAAAAATTAGGCTCCATTCAGAAATAGTAAAATGTAAAAATAAACAGTATGTAGGTTTGGTGCTTCCATTTTTGTAGATGTTGAATTGCCAGAAATAGGTGAACTTTTCTCAGTTGTCTGTTCATTGTAACATGTTTAACTTTTTTGAGTGGAGTCTATTTTATAAATATAGTACAATATTCTTGTATTAGAAAATAGCAGAACAGTGAACAAGGAGCAGCTAAGTTGTAAAAACAAAAGATTTCACTTTTGCATCTTTAAATGCTGCAAAAACAATTAGTATAATTCCACTTAATTCAGGAACAAATCATATTTTGCAGTTCTCTTTAAGGATACGTAAAAAAGACCAAAGCACATGCAACAGGACAACACCGTGTGACCAAGTATACGGAAACCTACTCACATGTATTAAATCCATTTAAAACATAATATAATAAGCCACCATACAGCAAGTTACCCCCCTTTTTGTGTAAGATTTCTACTTGATGTAAAGATGGCAATGAGCACTTCAAACCTACAATGCCCCAATCAAATTAGGTGCAGCTGGAAAATCCTACAGTCAGCAAAAATGACAAATACTTCTGATCCAAGGGAGCTGGTGCCGGTAGTAAACGTGATGTGTAAACAACTCTGCTAATTATCTAAAATCTATGTGGAGTTTTCAGAAAACCAGAAGTAACATGGCCGCCAAACCAGTACTGCAAGTATTCCAGTAAGCGTTCCAAGTGCTCCAAACAGAAAGTAATGTGCTTATTCTCACAATACATTCTAAAGACTTAAACAGGAAGTATATGTGGCCAATCATGCAGTGCACACCATCACTAGTGCAGGAGTTGCAGAGTACACAATATGATAATCATTAGGAATCTTCATTTTAAAGCTTTGAGTTCCATTGGCACCATAAGTTTTTCAAAGGATATTTGTTGCATTCAAAAAAAGATTTAAAAATATACAGTACATTAAAATAAACATAATACATAAATAGTTTTTTTTTCTCCAAGTCATAGGGCGATCACAAAAGTCTCTTACACGACATGTGTTGTTTTAGATAAGAGCTTAGATACAACACCACACCTTTGTGCAAAATTAACCCTTAGATGGTGCAACTTAGAGGAAGATTGATAAAGTCTCCATTTACATTATCCCAATATGGTATATTACTACTCTATACCAATATTCTTTACAAAGCCAGCATACAACTAATATGGAATGGATCATGTTGTGCAGTAACTTAGAGGAAGAATTATGTATTTTATACCCAGAGAGGCACTGGTTACAGATACTCAATGCAGAGGAATGGCACATTAGGTGTAAAATGTCATATTTGTTTCTACACAGGGCTGTGGTATCTACAGCTCCCACACACCGCTGTGATTTAGTCTTCTGGGATATTACATGTTGATAGACCCATTTGAATTTGCTACCAGTATTAGCATTGGAAGACCTGAAAAAATACCAATTGTCACAGTAACAGGCTTATCTATAAATCTGGCATTGGAAAGGTATAGCGGATGAAATGTAGTTCAAAGGGGTTGTATTCTAATTCTACCTTTTCAGATTTTATACAGCATTAGTGGTTTATCTGAATGGGCATAACAATTTTTCTCCTTGTTATACAAGGCCTTGGGACTGTATAAGAGTTAAAATGACTCCAAGAAAAAATGGATTGATACTGCGTCCCACTGAGTGCCATCAGAAACAGCATTGCTGTAACAATTCCTGTCATTTGTAATAGTGGTTAAATAGACTTTAATCTGTGTTACCCATGGATATTTACATATGTATACATATGTATGGTTAATATTATTTATAGCACATTAATTGCCAGTTATTGATTTATAATTATTTGTATCTCTACATCTACTGTAATTTATATATGATAAATCCATGTTATCCATCTGGAAATAGTAAACTTTTCTTACAGTTGTTATCAAAGGATATATAATGTAAACTTCCTATCAAATTTTCCCTTAATATTTGCTTTTAGTAATAATACTGGACTTTGCTGTGGCAGTTTGCTAATATATCACCCCTAGACTATGAAAGCGGTGTTGAAACATTTATAAAATTAGATTACTTACATTTAAGAAGAAATAATTTGTGAATTAATCCTCTCAATCATGGACATATTGTGTTTAATTTTTGCATAATGTTATTTTACAGATTTTTCCAGTGAAACTTAATGTTAGTACAGGTTGAGTCTCCCTTATCCAAAATGCTTGGGACCAGAGGTATTTTGGATATGGGATTTTTCCGTATTTTGGAATAATTGCATACCATAATGAGATATCATGCTGATTAGACCTAAATCTAAGCACAGAATGCATTTATGTTACATATACACCTTATACACACAGCCTGAAGGTATTTCTAGCCAATATTTTTTATAAATTTGTGCATTAAGCAAAGTGTGTCTACATTCACACAATTCATTTATGTTTCATATACACCTTATACACACAGCCTGAAGGTCATTTAATACAATATTTTTAATAACTTTGTGTATTAAACAAAGTTTGTGTACATAGAGTCATCAAAAAACAAAGGTTTCACTATCTCACTCTCACTCAAAAAAGTCCGTATTTCGGAATATTCCGTATTTCGGAATATTTGGATATGGGATACTCAACCTGTATTGTAAACGTGTGCTGTCCAATAGGCACACAGACATTTGCCCTCAAGGTTTACAGTCCCTGAGGCCCTCCACAGAGGGTTGTATGACTTTTTTCATTATGCTGTGTGTATTTAGTACTTATTTTGTGCTTGTATAAATGAAATCCACATATGGAAATCCCTAAAACCTGGACTGTACAATTCAGACAAAACCAACTACAGAGCAATGAAATTGTGCATGCAATCATCATTTCCAGGGATCTGCCAGTTTTTAATACAGAGTCACATGTGACAGTCATGCTCATTCTAATGGAAGCTGGAATCCAAGGGCGTAGCTACCATAGGTGCAGGCAGTGCAGCTGCTATGGGGACCAGAGCTGAGAGGGGCTCAACTTCCCTGTCACAGTTACATGTGTTATAACCATTTGTCGCCATTGGATGATACATAGGGGCTTTACAAACTTTTGCCTTGGGGCCTACAATATATCTAGTTATGCCCCAGTACCTGCTCATCATAATGTTGCTTAAAATAAACTGGAGGGCATTAGAATGTTACATAACATGAACCAGGGAACTGCAATGTGGCACAATATGAAGTGAAGGCACTATAATGTAGCATAATAGGTAGTATGTGCACTGTAATGTGGCATAATATGAACTGGGGACTCTATATGTCATAATGTGAATTGGGGATACTGTGTTATATAATATGAATTGGCAGCCCTACAAAGTGACATAATATGAACCACCAGAGCACTACTAATCATAAAATAAACTATTACACTTGTACTAACATTAAGTTTCACTGGAAAAATCTGTAAAATAACATTATGCAAAAATTAAACACAATATGTCCATGATTGAGAGGATTAATTCACAAATTATTTCTTCTTAAATGTAAGTAATCTAATTTTATAAATGTTTCAACACCGCTTTCATAGTCTAGGGGTGATATATTAGCAAACTGCCACAGCAAAGTCCAGTATTATTACTAAAAGCAAATATTAAGGGAAAATTTGATAGGAAGTTTACATTATATATCCTTTGATAACAACTGTAAGAAAAGTTTACTATTTCCAGATGGATAACATGGATTTATCATATATAAATTACAGTAGATGTAGAGATACAAATAATTATAAATCAATAACTGGCAATTAATGTGCTATAAATAATATTAACCATACATATGTATACATATGTAAATATCCATGGGTAACACAGATTAAAGTCTATTTAACCACTATTACAAATGACAGGAATTGTTACAGCAATGCTGTTTCTGATGGCACTCAGTGGGACGCAGTATCAATCCATTTTTTCTTGGAGTCATTTTAACTCTTATACAGTCCCAAGGCCTTGTATAACAAGGAGAAAAATTGTTATGCCCATTCAGATAAACCACTAATGCTGTATAAAATCTGAAAAGGTAGAATTAGAATACAACCCCTTTGAACTACATTTCATCCGCTATACCTTTCCAATGCCAGATTTATAGATAAGCCTGTTACTGCTACAATTGGTATTTTTTCGGGGCTTTAAATGCTAATACTGGTAGCAAATTCAAATGGGTCTATCATCATGTAATATCCCAGAAGACTAAATCACAGCGGTGTGTGGGAGCTGTAGATACCACTGCCCTGTGTAGAAACAAATATGACATTTTACACCTAATGTGCCATTCCTCTGCATTGAGTATCTGTAACCAGTGCCTCTCTGGGTATAAAATACATCATTCTTCCTCTAAGTTACTGCACAACATGATCCATTCCATATTAGTTGTATGCTGGCTTGTAAAGAATATTGGTATAGAGTAGTAATATACCATATTGGGATAATGTAAATGGAGACTTTATCAATCTTCCTCTAAGTTGCACCATCTAAGGGTTAATTTTGCACAAAGGTGTGGTGTTGTATCTAAGCTCTTATCTAAAACAACACATGTCGTGTAAGAGACTTTTGTGATCGCCCTATGACTTGGAGAAAAAAAACCTATTTATGTATTATGTTTATTTTAATGTACTGTATATTTTTAAATCTTTTTTTGAATGCAACAAATATCCTTTGAAAAACTTATGATGCCAATGGAACTCAAAGCTTTAAAATGAAGATTCCTAATGATTATCATATTGTGTACTCTGCAACTCCTGCACTAGTGATGGTGTGCACTGCATGATTGGCCACATATACTTCCTGTTTAAGTCTTTAGAATGTATTGTGAGAATAAGCACATTACTTTCTGTTTGGAGCACTTGGAACGCTTACTGGAATACTTGCAGTACTGGTTTGGCGGCCATGTTACTTCTGGTTTTCTGAAAACTCCACATAGATTTTAGACAATTAGCAGAGTTGTTTACACATCACGTTTACTACCGGCACCAGCTCCCTTGGATCAGAAGTATTTGTCATTTTTGCTGACTGTAGGATTTTCCAGCTGCACCTAATTTGATTGGGGCATTGTAGGTTTGAAGTGCTCATTGCCATCTTTACATCAAGTAGAAATCTTACACAAAAAGGGGGGTAACTTGCTGTATGGTGGCTTATTATATTATGTTTTAAATGGATTTAATACATGTGAGTAGGTTTCCGTATACTTGGTCACACGGTGTTGTCCTGTTGCATGTGCTTTGGTCTTTTTTACGTATCCTTAAAGAGAACTGCAAAATATGATTTGTTCCTGAATTAAGTGGAATTATACTAATTGTTTTTGCAGCATTTAAAGATGCAAAAGTGAAATCTTTTGTTTTTACAACTTAGCTGCTCCTTGTTCACTGTTCTGCTATTTTCTAATACAAGAATATTGTACAGGTTGAGTATCCCATATCCAAATATTCCAAAATACGGAATATTCCGAAATACGGACTTTTTTGGGTGAGAGTGAGATAGTGAAACCTTTGTTTTTTGATGGCTCAATGTACACAAACTTTGTTTAATACACAAAGTTATTATACATATTGTATTAAATGACCTTCAGGCTGTGTGTATAAGGTGTATATGAAACATAAATGAATTGTGTGAATGTAGACACACTTTGTTTAATGCACAAAGTTATAAAAAATATTGGCTAAAATTACCTTCCTGCTGTGTGTATAAGGTGTATATGTTACATAAATGCATTCTGTGCTTATATTTAGGTCCCATCACCATGATATCTCATTATGGTATGCAATTATGCCAAAATACGGAAAAATCCCATATCCAAAATACCTCTGGTCCCAAGCATTTTGGATAAGGGAGACTCAACCTGTACTATATTTATAAAATAGACTCCACTCAAAAAAGTTAAACATGTTACAATGAACAGACAACTGAGAAAAGTTCACCTATTTCTGGCAATTCAACATCTACAAAAATGGAAGCACCAAACCTACATACTGTTTATTTTTACATTTTACTATTTCTGAATGGAGCCTAATTTTTTACTTTAGGATTTTTTTTAGTATTTTTTTATATCATATGTACTGTAACAAAAATATATCAATGATTATCCATATGCTACATCAAAGCAGCAACATATTAGAAACTGTGGATTTCTTGCTGTGGATACATTAATGTTCATGTACATTCACTGAACACTTTCTAACACAATCTACACTCAATAACACCACACATTTTACATAAAAACATGCATCCATTCCAAATACACAGTCTTCTGAAATTCATACCTCAAAGAGCTTTTCAGCAGATTGAACCATCTCTACTTCATACTGTATCACCACTGCCTGCTTCCTGTCCTGTCATGTCCAGCCTCACAATAACACTGTTCTCCCTTCCTGTTTAGTTACTGTGGCACCAAATATATAATAGCAGTGCTGGCATAAGAAAAATGTAATATAATATGTGTAAATAACTTATTTGATTTGCTTCTTGTGATGAATAACAAGGAGGCTTCTTTAATATATCATAAACCTTTAATAAACTTGTATTGTTGATGTAACAAAAATGCAAATATACTTTTTTTATTACGAAAATGCACATACTGTATTAAACACCAGTGAACAAGATGTCATACTACTACTAGAGTTGCAGTATACAATTAGTGAACAGTACTTGCAGCAATCTGTGAAAGATCATTTTGCAGAGCATGTTCAGAAAATGAAAAGAGGATACAATAAGTACAATGTACACTTACATTTCAAGGAAAGATATGAATGTGATATTAAACAGTTATCACTTTGTAGAATAGAGATGTCCTGTAACAGAATTGTAAGTAAAGTCTTATCTGGCACAGTACATGTCTTGTAAGGGTCTTTCATTAGAGCAACCCACCAGCAATTACTTGGTGGGAAAAAAAGGTATTTTAAACACTGAGTTAAAATAAAATACAACCTTTATTTAAATTGGTTAAAATTACGGAATCAGTGAATTTTCTTTTGATTTGCTTCTTGTGATGGATAACAAGGCTTCTTTAATATATAATTAACATTTAATAAACTTACCTTATTGATGTAACAAAAATGCACATATTTAAAAAAAAATTCTACGACTTAAGCACAAATATGCTGTTTCTACATATGTTTGCAAAAATAACGCAAATATTTTTTTAAAATAATACATGTACAGGTTGAGTATCCCTTATCCAAAATGCTTGGGACCAGAGGTATTTTGGATATCGGATTTTTCCGTATTTTGGAATAATTGCATACCATAATGAGATATCATGGCAATGGGACCTAAATCTAAGCACAGAATGCATTTATGTTTTATATGCACCTTCTACACACAGCCTGAAGGTAATTTTAGCCAATATTTTTTATAACTTTGTGCATTAAACAAAGTGTGTCTACATTCACACAATTCATTTATGTTTCATATACACCTTATATACACAGTCTGAAGGTCATTTAATACAATATTTTTAATAACTGTGTGTATTAAACAAAGTTTGTGTACATTGAGCCATCAAAAAACAAAAGTTTCACTATCTCACTCTCACTCAAAAAAGTCCGTATTTCGGAATATTCCGTATTTCGGATATTTGGATATGGGATACTCAACCTGTATATACATGTCTGAGCATGTCCAGCATGAATAAAGTATATATTTTTTGAAATGATGGTTAGATCATACACCCCATTTTCTGTGAGATATTTAGATCAGTGACTGTATGAAGAAAAAAAAATACGTCCTCCAGCAATGACTCATTTTAAAAATCATTTTAAAATGCAAAATTATATCATGATCGAATCAGCACGTTTATTTTATAAATCAATTGGTAATAATATACAACGCTCCATCATCAGTGATAAATCAATTGGGAATAGTATACACTTATACATCAGAATGATTATAAACAAGCCATATTTGCAGTATACCTCATGATAACGGTCCTATGAGCCAAAACATTGATTCATATACAATATATACTATTGTTCCTAAAATATCAAGGGCGAAGTCAAAAAGATGAAGCACCAGCATATTACAAATAGACATGTAAAACATTGTATTTTTATTATTAGCATCAGCACTCTGATCAAAAAAAAAATGTGTACTGTGTTTTGCTGAGTATTTGTAATATGCATTTTTTTTTTTTTTTTTTAAAGTTAGCAATTTCTTATCTAATTACACAAGTCATGTTGGGTGCTGGTAGCCCTCATTATTAGCATTTATCTTAAACAACAGGCCACTCATCATCCCCCCTCCGGACTTTCAGCGTGTAAGAGGATCCCAGAACCACAGTGAATGTATGAAGAAAAAAATACTTTAAACACACAATGATTTCTTCATATAATATTATTAATATTAAGAGTTAATACTTATTTTATAAATCATTTTGAAATAATATACATCGTTGCATCATCAGTGATAATACACAATGTATAAAAAGCGCTTATAACTGATTTTGTAGGCTTATTTCATATAAAATACCAGCAGAAGGGAATGAAAAGTGGGCGTACCAGGAGGCTTGGTTAGGGGCGTGGTTAAGGGTGTATCTGGGCGGGGTTAGGTGAGGATCTGAGCGTGGTTTGCATAATTAGAGGCGTTCCCACCTGTCAAAAATGAGTTTGACGGAAAGTGGTTCACTATACTACTCATCAGTTACTGCTATGTAGTGCAGCAATACTGCCTGTGTGATGTCAGGAGTTACTGATGTGTAGTGCAGCAATACTGCCTGTGTGATGTCATCAGTTACTGTTATGTACTGCAGCAATACTGCCTGTGTGATGTCATCAGTTACTGCTATGTAGTGCAGCAATACTGCCTGTGTGATGTCAGGAGTTACTGATGTGTAGTGCAGCAATACTGCCTGTGTGATGTCATCAGTTACTGTTATGTACTGCAGCAATACTGCCTGTGTGATGTCATCAGTTACTGTTATGTACTGCAGCAATACTGCCTGTGTGATGTCATCAGTTACTGCTATGTACTGCAGCAATACTGCCTGTGTGATTTTATCAGTTACTACTACGTAGTGCAGCAATACTGCCTGTGTGATGTCAGGAGTTACTGATGTGTAGTGCAGCAATACTGTCTGTGTGATGTAAGCAGTTATTGCTGGGTAGTCCAGCTATACATTATTTGTGATGTCAGCGGTCACTGCTATGTGGTGCAGTAATACTGACTGTGTGATGTCATCAGTTACTGCTGGATAGCCCAGCAACTGGACCATTGTGAGGTCATCAGATACTGCTGGGTAGCCCAGCTATAGGGCCATTGTGATGTCATCAGTTACTACTGGGTAGCCCAGCAATAGAACAATTGTGAGGTCATCAGTTACTGCTGGGTAGACAAGCTATATGGCCATTGTGATGTCAGCAGTTACTGCTGGTTAGCCCAGCTATAAAGCCATTGTAATGTCAGCAGTTACTGCTTGGTAGCCCAGCTATAGGGCCATTATGATGTCAACAGTTACTGCTGAGTAGCCCAACTATGGGGCCATTGTGATATCAGCCGTCAGCCGTTACTGCTGAGTAGCCCAGCTAAATGGCCATTGTGATGTCAGCAGTTATTGCTGAGTAGCCCAGCTATAGAGCCATTGTGATGTCAGCCGTTACTGCTGAGTAGCCCAGCTATGGGCCTATTGTGATGTCAGCCATTAATGCTGGGTAGCCCAGCTATAGAGCCATTGTGATGTCAGCCATTACTGCTGGGTAGCCCAGCAATAGGGCCATTGTGATATCAGCAGTTACTGCTGAGTAGCCCAGCTATAGAGCCATTGTGATGTCAGCCGTTACTGCTGAGTAGCCCAGTTATATGGCCATTGTGATGTCAGCAGTTACTGCTGGGTAGCCCAGCAATAGGGCCATTGTGATGTCAGCAGTTACTGCTGAGTAGCCCAGCTATGGGGCCATTGTGATGTCAGCAGTTACTGCTGAGTAGCCCATCTATGGGGCCATTGTGATGTCAGCCGTTACTGCTAGGTAGCCAAGCTACAGAGCCATTGTGATGTCAGCAGTTATTGCTGGATTGCCCAGCAATAGGACCATTGTGAGGTCATCAGATACTGCTGAGTAGCCCAGCTATAGGGCCATTGTGATGTCATCAGTTACTGCTGGATGGCCCAGCAAAAGAACAATTGTGAGGTCATCAGTTACTGCTGGGTAGCCCAGCTATAGGGCCATTGTGATGTCATCACTTACTGCTGGATAGCCCAGCAATAGAACAATTGTGAGGTCATCAGTTACTGCAGGGTAGCCAAGCTATAGGGCCATTGTGATGTCATCAGTTACTGCTGGATAGCCCAGCAATAGAACAATTGTGAGGTCATCAGTTACTGCTGGGTAGCCCAGCTATAGGGCCATTATGATGTCAGTCGAAACTGCTGGGTAGCCCAGCGATAGGTCCATTATGATGTCAGCTGATACTGCTGGGTAGCCCAGCTGTAGAGCTATTATGATGTCAGCCATTACTGCTGGGTAGCCCAGCTATAGAGCCATTGTGATGTCAGCCGATACTGCTGAGTAGCCTAGCTATAGGGCCATTGTGATGTCAGCAGTTACTGCTGGGTAGCCCAGCTATTGAGCCATTGTGATGTCAACAGTTACTGACAGTTAGCCCAGCTATAGGACCATTGTGATGTCAGCCTTTACTGCTGGGTATCCCAGCTATAGGGTCTTTGTGATGTCAGCAGTTACTGCTGGGGAGCCCAGCTATATGGCCATTGTGAGGTCATCAGTAACTGCTGGGTATCCCAGCTATAGGGCCATTATGATATCAGCAGTTACTGCTGGGTAGCCCAGCTATAGGGCTATTACGATGTCATAAGTTATTGCTGGGTAGATCAGCTATAGGGCCATTATGATGTCAGCAGTTAGTGCTGGGTAGCCAAGCTATTGGGCCATTGTGATGTCAGCTGATACTGCTGGGTAGCCCAGCTATAGAGCTATTATGATGTCAGCCGTTACTGCTGGGTAGCCCAGCTATAGAGCCATTGTGATGTCAGCCGATACTGCTGAGTAGCCCAGCTATAGGGCCATTGTGATGTCAGCCGATACTGCTGGGTAGCTCAGCTATAGGGCCATTATGATGTCAGCAGTTACTGCTGGGTAGCTTAGCTATAGGGCCATTGTGAGGTCATCAGTTATTGCTGGGCAGCCTAGCTACAGGGCCATTGTGAGGTCATCAGTTATTGCTGGGTAGCCCAGCTATAGGGTCATTGTGATGTCATCAGTTACTGCTGGATAGCCCAGCAATAGAACAATTGTGAGGTCATCAGTTACTGCTGGGTAGCCCAGCTATATGGCCATTGTGATGTCAGCCGATACTGCTGGGTAGCCCAGCTATAGGGCCATTATGATGTCAGCCGATACTGCTGGGTAGCCCAGCTATAGGGTCATTATGATGTCAGCCGATACTGCAGGGTAGCCCAGCTATATGGCCATTGTGATGTCAGCAGTTACTGCTGAGTAGCCCAGCTGTAAAGCCATTGTGATGTCAGCCGTTACTGCTTGGTAGCCCAGCTATGGGACCATTGTGATGTCAGCAGTTACTGCTGAGTAGCAAAGCTATTGGGCCATTGTGATGTCAGCAGTTACTGCTGAGTAGCCCTGCTATGGGGCCATTGTGATGTCAGCCATTACTGCTTAGTAGCCCAACTATGGGGCAATTGTGATGTCAGCCGTTACTGTTGAGTAGCCCAGCTATGAGGCCATTGTGATGTCAGCCGTTACTGCTGAGTAGCCCAGCTATGGGGCCATTGTGATGTCAGCCGTTACTGCTGAGTAGCCCAGCTATGGGGCCACTGTAATGTCAGCCATTACGGCTGAGTAGCCCAGCTATGGGGCCATTGTGATGTCAGCCGTTACTGCTGAGTAGCCCAGCTATGGGGCCATTGTGATGTCAGCCGTTACTGCTGAGTAGCCCAGCTATGGGGCCATTGTGATGTCAGCCATTACAGCTGAGTAGCCCAGCTATGGGGCCATTGTGATGTCAGCCATTACTGCTGGGTATCCCAGCTATAGGGCCATTGTGATGTCAGCCGTTACTGCTGGGTATCCCAGCTATATGGCCATTGTGATGTCAGCCGATACTGCTGAGTAGCCCAGCTATAGGGCCATTGTGATGTCAGCCGATACTGCTGGGTAGCTCAGCTATAGGGCCATTATGATGTCAGCAGTTACTGCTGGGTAGCTTAGCTATAGGGCCATTGTGAGGTCATCAGTTATTGCTGGGCAGCCTAGCTACAGGGCCATTGTGAGGTCATCAGTTATTGCTGGGTAGCCCAGCTATAGGGCCATTGTGATGTCATCAGTTACTGCTGGATAGCCCAGCAATAGAACAATTGTGAGGTCATCAGTTACTGCTGGGTAGCCCAGCTATATGGCCATTGTGATGTCAGCCGATACTGCTGAGTAGCCCAGCTATAGGGCCATTGTGATGTCAGCCGATACTGCTGGGTAGCCCAGCTATAAGGCCATTATGATGTCAGCCGATACTGCTGGGTAGCCCAGCTATAGGGTCATTATGATGTCAGCCGATACTGCAGGGTAGCCCAGCTATATGGCCATTGTGATGTCAGCAGTTACTGCTGGGTAGCCCAGCTATTGGGCCAATGTGATGTCAGCTGATACTGCTGGGTAGCCCAGCTATAGAGCTATTATGATGTCAGCCATTACTGCTGGGTAGCCCAGCTATAGAGCCATTGTGATGTCAGCCGATACTGCTGAGTAGCCTAGCTATAGGGCCATTGTGATGTCAGCAGTTACTGCTGGGTAGCCCAGCTATTGAGCCATTGTGATGTCAGCAGTTACTGACAGTTAGCCCAGCTATAGGACCATTGTGATGTCAGCCTTTACTGCTGGGTATCCCAGCTATAGGGTCTTTGTGATGTCAGCAGTTACTGCTGGGGAGCCCAGCTATATGGCCATTGTGAGGTCATCAGTAACTGCTGGGTATCCCAGCTATAGGGCCATTATGATATCAGCAGTTACTGCTGGGTAGCCCAGCTATAGGGCTATTACGATGTCATAAGTTATTGCTGGGTAGATCAGCTATAGGGCCATTATGATGTCAGCAGTTAGTGTTGGGTAGCCAAGCTATTGGGCCATTGTGATGTCAGCTGATACTGCTGGATAGCCCAGCTATAGAGCTATTATGATGTCAGCCGTTACTGCTGGGTAGCCCAGCTATAGAGCCCTTGTGATGTCAGCCAATACTGCTGAGTAGCCCAGCTATAGGGCCATTGTGATGTCAGCCGATACTGCTGGGTAGCTCAGCTATAGGGCCATTATGATGTCAGCAGTTACTGCTGGGTAGCTTAGCTATAGGGCCATTGTGAGGTCATCAGTTATTGCTGGGCAGCCTAGCTACAGGGCCATTGTGAGGTCATCAGTTATTGCTGGGTAGCCCAGCTATAGGGCCATTGTGATGTCATCAGTTACTGCTGGATAGCCCAGCAATAGAACAATTGTGAGGTCATCAGTTACTGCTGGGCAGCCCAGCTATATGGCCATTGTGATGTCAGCCGATACTGCTGGGTAGCCCAGCTATAGGGCCATTATGATGTCAGCGATACTGCTGGGTAGCCCAGCTATAGGGTCATTATGATGTCAGCCGATACTGCAGGGTAGCCCAGCTATATGGCCATTGTGATGTCAGCAGTTACTGCTGAGTAGCCCAGCTGTAAAGCCATTGTGATGTCAGCCGTTACTGCTTGGTAGCCCAGCTATGGGACCATTGTGATGTCAGCAGTTACTGCTGAGTAGCAAAGCTATTGGGCCATTGTGATGTCAGCAGTTACTGCTGAGTAGCCCTGCTATGGGGCCATTGTGATGTCAGCCGTTACTGCTGAGTAGCCCAGCTATGGGGCAATTGTAATGTCAGCCGTTACTGTTGAGTAGCCCAGCTATGGGGCCATTGTGATGTCAGCCGTTACTGCTGAGTAGCCCAGCTATGGGGCCATTGTGACGTCAGCCGTTACTGCTGAGTAGCCCAGCTATGGGGCCATTGTGATGTCAGCCATTACAGCTGAGTAGCCCAGCTATGGGGCCATTGTGATGTCAGCCATTACTGCTGGGTATCCCAGCTATAGGGCCATTGTGATGTCAGCCGTTACTGCTGGGTATCCCAGCTATATGGCCATTGTGATGTCAGCCGATACTGCTGAGTAGCCCAGCTATAGGGCCATTGTGATGTCAGCCGATACTGCTGGGTAGCTCAGCTATAGGGCCATTATGATGTCAGCAGTTACTGCTGGGTAGCTTAGCTATAGGGCCATTGTGAGGTCATCAGTTATTGCTGGGCAGCCTAGCTACAGGGCCATTGTGAGGTCATCAGTTATTGCTGGGTAGCCCAGCTATAGGGCCATTGTGATGTCATCAGTTACTGCTGGATAGCCCAGCAATAGAACAATTGTGAGGTCATCAGTTACTGCTGGATAGCCCAGCAATAGAACAATTGTGAGGTCATCAGTTACTGCTGGGTAGCCCAGCTATGGGACCATTGTGATGTCAGCAGTTACTGCTGAGTAGCAAAGCTATTGGGCCATTGTGATGTCAGCAGTTACTGCTGAGTAGCCCTGCTATGGGGCCATTGTGATGTCAGCCGTTACTGCTGAGTAGCCCAGCTATGGGGCAATTGTGATGTCAGCCGTTACTGCTGAGTAGCCCAGCTATGGGGCCATTGTGATGTCAGCCGTTACTGCTGAGTAGCCTAGCTATGGGGCCATTGTGATGTCAGCCGTTACTGCTGTGTAGCCCAGCTATGGGGCCATTGTGATGTCAGGTATTACTGCTGGGTATCCCAGCTATAGGGCCATTGTGATGTCAGCCGTTACTGCTGGGTATCCCAGCTATATGGCCATTGTGATGTCAGCAGTTACTGCTGAGTAGCCCAGCTATAGTGTCATTGTGATATCAGCAGTTACTGCTGAGTAGCCCAGCTATGGGTCCATTGTGATGTCAGCCATTACTGCTGGGTAGCCAAGCTATAGGGTCATTGTGATGTCAGCAGTTACTGATGGGTAGCCACGCTATAGGGCCATTGTGATGTCAGCAGTTACTGCTGAGTAGCCTAGCTATAGGGCCATTGTGATGTCAGCAGTTACTGCTGGGTAGCCCAGCTATAGAGCCATTGTGATGTCAGCCGATACTGCTGAGTAGCCCAGCTATAGGACCATTGTGATGTCAGCCGTTACTGCTGGGTAGCCCAGCTATAGAGCCATTGTGATGTCAGCCGATACTGCTGAGTAGCCCAGCTATAGGACCATTGTGATGTCAGCCGTTACTGCTGGGTAGCCTAGCTATAGGGCCATTGTGATGTTAGTAGTTACTGCTGGGTAGCCCAGCTATAGAGCAATTGTGATGTCAGCAGTTACTGCTTGGTAGCCCAGCTATAGGACCATTGTGATGTCAGCCGTTACTGCTGGGTATCCCAGCTATAGGGCCTTTGTGATGTCAGCAGTTACTGCTGGGGAGCCCAGCTATATGGCCATTGTGATGTCATCAGTTACTGCTGGGTAGCCCAGCTATAGGGCCATTATGATATCAGCCGTTACTGCTGGGTGGCCCAGCTATAGGGCTATTATGATGTCATACGTTATTGCTGGGTAGCCCAGCTATAGGGCCATTATGAGGTCATCAGTTACTGCTGGGTAGCCAAGCTATTGGGCCATTATGATGTCAGCAGTAACTGCTCGGTAGCCTAGCTATTGGGCCATTGTGATGTCAGCTGATACTGCTGGGTGGCCCAGCTATAGAGCTATTATGATGTCAGCTGATACTGCTGGGTAGCCCAGCTATAGAGCTATTGTGATGTCAGCCGATATTACTGGGTAGCCCAGCTATAGGGCCATTGTGATGTCAGCCGATATTACTGGGTAGCCCAGATAGGGATACTTTCAATTAACCGGCTGTCGGATCCCGGCGGCCTGGATACCGATGCTGCAACCTGACAGCCAACAACACCGCCAGCTGCAATCCCAGCAAAACAGGACTATTCCCACTCATGGGTGTTCAGTACACCCATAGAGTGGGAGTAGATCCTGTGGTGAGCGCAGTGAACCACCGAGGCCGCATCATGGTGAGCGCAGCAAGCCCGCAAGGGGACTCTTTGCGCTCACCCCGCTGCCGGCATTCTGATGGGTGGGATCCTGCTGTCGGCATATGACAGCCGGCATCCCACCCGCCGGTAAATTATACTGAATCCCCCAGCTATAATACCTGTTATACAAATGCCTATTAAAAAGTAATTTTATTCCTGTGGAGGGGGAGGGGGTCTTGCCTGCTGTAACATAAGTTTTAGCCACGCCTGTCTGGCTGGATGGGGAGGACCTTAGTTTGCTACACCTGGTTAATTGATCACAGACTTATCTACTTACTTTGGAAAAAGCTGGAGGAAAGCTGCAAGTGGTAGGTACAAGGTGACATGATGCCGGTGTCGGGATTCCAGTGTCGGCATTTTGGCTGCCGGGATCCTGACTGGATCTCTTATATAGAACTGGTGTGCACTAGTACTGGTGTACCTATTTATAGCAATACAAGTTATATTTTCATTAAAATTTCTAGCATTTACTGCCGCAAATACAGTACCGGCACAAAGTAGCTGCCTCGGCAGTGTCGGCACACCTCTGGCTCCGTAGTGCCAGTCCCAGGCCTTCTGATCTTATTACTCTGTACAGACATAATAAAGAAACTTTCAGTGGTTCAATAGTCTTAAAAGTCTGTAGGCTACTGAGGCTGGCACAATATGTCATAACTGCCGACATTGCTGCCCCCTTCTCCGGGAGGGGGCAGCCTTATCGGGGGGAAAGGGGCTTGTCCAGCGGGCGTGTCAGCACGAATACATCACTGTGGCTCCCCCCCCGCTATCCAGTGCTGAGGAATCAAGCACTGGAGAGCGGGGGCGGAGCTAAGATGACGCGATGCAGTGTGAATCACGTCATCAGGTCCCCCTCGGACTGCCCACTAATGCTCTGTTGTGGGCAGATGAGGGGTGTGTGCAGGGGGTGGCAGCAGATGCAGGACACTTGCCGAGCTTTCCGGGTGCCGGGAGCGCTGCCCGATTTTTAGGAGCCTCCCGGCTGTTCCGGCAGGGTAGGCAAGTATGATATAAGGGGCTACCTCTACCTATTTCAGTGTTCCCGCACCTTGCGAATGCTGTAATCACATAAGACCTATAGATCTATGTGTGACCCCTATTGTCAGTTAGTTATACCTTATAGCTGCACATCTCAGCCAAAAGCAACATACTGTCAGGGCCGGATTAAGGGCCACATTGCCCTGGAGCTGAACATTTTCAAGGGCCACCTGTCACAAGTGCTGTGTGGGTGTGGCCAGAGTCATGTGGGTGTGTAGACATCCTACACTATCAGCCTCACTGTCTCCTTAAATACATAAAAACAGAAAATGTGTAGAATTTTGTGAGAAAATTAGAGATACACTTTTAATACTTATGATGCTGGGCCTATTTTTATGAGAAGGCCTGGAGCTGGGACAGTCTCATCCGTTGGCCGCAGTGTCCCGCGGCAGTGCCGTAACTAGGTGTGGGCCATTGGTGCCTTGCCCACAGCGCAAATGCACTGTGGGCGCACCATCTGCCAGCACACCTGCACGGCCACTCTCGCAAGTGTCACTCACTCATCACCAGTGACCATCACCCGCCGCGGCTAGCGCACCCAATATACAAGTTGCAGGACACTGAAGTGTCAATAACCGCCGCCTCCCGCCCGCCTCTGCCCTGTATGCAGTGTGCACTGGGCGTTACCCCGCCTACCACGTCACTGTCCGGCCGCTCAGCTCCTGGTGCTGCTGACAAGGCTGAGCATGGCTATGTGCAGCGCAGGAGTCAGTGCGGCCTGGTTGTCGGAAGCCGTGATTGATGAGAATGAGGACGAGGCGGGATCCCAGGTTAGTGACTGCAGCATGTGTCCTGATGTGTCCAGCAAGCTGTGCTATAATGTGTAAAAATGGGGACTCTGCCTGCCTTAATGTGTAAAAATGGGGACTCTGCCTGCCGTAATGTGTAAAAATGGGGACTCTGCCTGCCGTAATGTGCAAAAGTGGGGACTTTGCCTGCCTTAATGTGTAAACATGGGGACTCTGCCTGCCTTAATGTATAAAAATGGGGACTCTGCCTGCCGTAATGTGTAAAAATGGGGACTCTGTCTGCCGTAATGCGTAAAAAGGGAGCTATGCCTGTCGTAATGTGTAAAAGGGAGCCATGTGGCCACTCCCCTTACAAGTGAAGCCACGCCCCTATATTTTTGGCGCGCTCTGGCCCTGGTTTGTATAGGGTGGGGGGGGTGACTGATGCTGTTTCTTGCACACAGCGCTAAAATGTCTAGTTACGGCACTGTCCCGCGGTGATGGTGGGCAGTTGGGAGGTCTCCTGTCACTCTGCTCGCCGAAGAATATCTATTCACAGGAGACAGAGGGACTGGGGGCAGGCCAGCAGCTCGCAGAGCGCCGACCATGCCCCCACTGTGATGAAAACGGAGGCGTGCAGATGGTTGTGGCATTGCCATGAAGTCACGCCCCCTTTCCCCCACGGCTACGTCCCCTTTTCGGCCGGGCGCGGCTTCACCTCGCAGAACAGTCCCAGATCTCCGATACTAAAAGTTGGGAGGTATGGTTAATCTGGCCCTGGACGCTGCGACCCGCGGGTGGAACAGCGGGACAGACCGTGGAAAACGGGACTGTCCCGCCAAAATCGGGACAGTTGAGAGGCATGACTAAGCATTGGAGAGCGATAAAGTACCAGCCAATCAGCTCCTAACTGTCATTTTTCATAGACAGCCTGTAACATGGCAGTTAAGAGCTAATTGGCTGGTATTTCCTCTTTAAGGGGGACATTTACTAAGCAGTGATAAGAGCGGAGAAGTGAGACAGTGGAGAAGTTGCCCATGGCAACCAATCAGCACTGAAGCAACATCTATAATTTGCATACTATAAAATGATACAGAGCTGCTGATTGGTTGATGGGGCAACGTCTCCACTGGCTCACTTCTCCACTCTTATCACTGCTTAGTAAATGTCCCCCATAGGGCCTAATTCAGCAAGAGTTGTAGTTTTGCGAAAAATCCTGTCTGTAGCACGTGCAGGGGGTGGGGGGGAACGCCCAGCACAGAGCAAGGCTGCCCCGCATGCCTGGTCTTCCCCCCCACCCCCTCAAAATATGAGCGCATCACTATACATACGAATGGCGCATTGATGCCTACATAATGCTGCGTTGACGCCCCGTTCCCACCCGGACTGCGATCACATGCGGTTGCAGTTTAAGTCTCAGCGCGTGCAGATAGCAGCAAATAGCGATTTCAGCACTTCTACAATCCATGCTGAATCGGGCCCATAGATTGCAAGCTCCACTAGGGCAGGGACTGATGCGAATGACTGAAATATTCTCTGTACAGCGCTGCATAATGTGTGCGCTATATAAATAACTGTAATAATGCACTTAATGTAAATTATACAGATTGAAGTCAATGAAGTGACCTTTAATGACCCCCCTCCAAACACAAGGATCTCTCATTGTTTGGTTCTGTTAGTGAGAAGTTCTCACCAACAGATCCAAACCATGGCCCTCATTCCGAGTTGATCGCTCGCTAGCTGATTTTAGCAGCAGTGCAAACGCTAGGCCGCCGCCCTCTGGGAGTGTATCTAATCTTAGCAGAAGTGCGACCGATAAGGTTAGCAGAACAGTGCTGACATTTTTTTCATGCAGTTTCAGAGTGGCTCCAGACATACTCCCTCATTGCGATCACTTCAGTCTGTTTAGTTCCTGCTTTGACGTCACAAACACGCCCTGCGTTCGGCCAGCCACTCCCCCGTTTCCCCAGGCACGCCTGCGTTTTTACCTGACACGCCTGCGTTTTTTAGCACACTCCCGGATAACGGCCAGTTACCTCCCAGAAACACCCACTTCCTGTCAATCACTCACCGATCAACAGAGCGACGAAAATGAGTCGCTAGACCTTGTGTAAAACTGCATACTTTTGTGTGAAAATATGTCGCGCGTGCGCACTGCGGCCCGTACGCATGCGCTGTTTTGACGTTTTTTACCTGATCGCTCCGCTGCGAAAATCGGCAGCGAGCGATCAACTCGGAATGAGGGCCAATAAGAGATCCTTGTGCTTCTATATGTGGCTCATTGCTCCCAATAAGGGAATAACAGACAAATGTATCCAATTTCTTTTTTTTTTTTTTTATACAATAAAACACATATACATAAACTAAATAGTCAGGAACAATGAACTACAGAATTGGAGGACATCAGTATCTCTAAGTATAGAGAACATAAGGAGAATGGTTAGGAAGATATATTGTGTATATACAGTAGGTATAATCTGTATACTGAAGCAGATTTATTCACAAATGGCAGCTGCCTTTATTGTCTTGCAAGTAAGATGAGACAATATAATATTATTCATCGACAGCGCAATGTTGCCCGTGTGTTTCTCCCTTATCTTAAGATAACCTTCTACAAAGACACAACCCTTTCCCCATACATCGAATCGGGAGATTCTGCCTGTTTCTAGGTCAGGGGCAGCCAAATACAGCCCGGCCCCTGCCGGTTCCAGATTCCTCTGGACAACTCAATCCGGGGTCTAAGGGAGCAATTTAATTAGCTGCAGTAATCTAGCGCAGGCTAATTGATCCCCCGGCGCAGGGGCAATTTAACAGAGAAGGGGGCCCTCAGCGGAGTCTTCCCACAGGCCCCCTCCCTCTGTTAAATTGCCCCTGCCTTGGGGGATCAATTAGCCTGCGGTAGATTACTGCAGCTAATTGAATTGCTCCCATAGACTCCTACTTGATGACGCAGTATACTTGTAGACTTGTGCCAGAGTCTATGGCGCATGCGCACGTCACCGGAAACATGGCACCCGCCATCTTCCAGAGACTAAATCCCTACTGTGCATGCATGGCGACCATTTTGCCGGTGATTTTTTACAGTGACTACAGCTCCAATGCGGGGTCCCAGAAAGGTAAGTAGAAAAACATGGGTCCAGTGTTTGCGGTGTGGCAAGGGCAAAGGGCAAGACTAAGGTGATCATGTGGCATATTATCATTATTGTGGGGTATATTCCTTGTAGTTGGGGCATTACTGCGTGGTACATTAAGGACAGGGGGGTGCGTTTTTGTATGCACTGCAATACGCATCAGACAACAACAGGCATCGCCGGCCAACGACGGGATGGTACGAAAATTCCATTTGCACGGGCGTTCGCAAGGTGATTGACAGGAGGATGCCATTTGTGGGTGGTAACTGACCGTTTACTGGGAGTGTTCAGAAAATTGCAGGCATGCCCAAACGTTTTCAGGGAGAGTGTCTGACGTTAGCTCCGGCCCCGATCAGCCTCTTCTCATCGTACTGGAGGAGTAAGTCCTGGGCTGCGCAGAGACTGCACACACTGGATTTTAGCAGCTCAGCGCACACATGGGATCGCACACTTGCACGGCGAATATATACCCCCCCTGCAGGCGGCGACTATCTGAACGCAGGACAGGAAAACTAGCAGCCCAGCGATCAGGTCTCAATGACCCCCTAGGTACGCTGTTATGTGGCATATTATCAATTGGGGGCAGTAGTGTGTGGCATATTATGCATCATAGTGAGCAAAATGTACATCTAAAATCCATTTACTCTGCATATAACCATTACCTTATTGCTGGGAGGTGAACTGTGAGGTAAAAAAGTTGTGGCCCTAAGTCCAAAGTCATTTTCTTAATACAGCACTCCAATTAAAAGTTTGGGGGACCCCTGCTCTAGATAATGAGAGACGATAGGGTGGCACTAATGACGGCATGCAGTGTAATTGTACAGTTGTGTTACGCAGTGACGCAGCGGCTTTAACATAGCAGACTTGTGGGCTCCCCCTATTTCTCTGAGGTAAAATTGTAGTATCATTCATCTAGTAATACAAATGTTGAATGCTTAGTTATTGCCGTGGTCACTCTCTTACACATAACATCAGACTAACATAACTACAAGACAGTTTTATTCCTTCTTTTAGCAGTGGAAGCAGGGTGGACCTTCTTACGTCTGGCTACATATACATACGTAACATATTATCATGAAAACAGATGGCATTCCATTCCTCCAATACCATAGAGGTGTGTTTGCCAGCTTCCCTGGTGCAGGATGGGTAGATGGGGAATTCTGTTCAGAAGCACAAGCAATCACCCCCTGTTGGAGACAACACATACACATCTTAATGGTTTACTTAAGAAATCATGATTAATGCAGATCACTTTCAAAATATATTCTGCAGCAAACCTTTTTGACTGTTGAATTTAAGAGAGCTGCTCAGCTTTTCACCATCGGCCTATTCATTATAAAGCCCAAATCAGCCTTCTGTTTATTAAGTATCCAATTCTCCAGGAGTTCCAGCGGTGGAAAAACCGGAGTAGGTCAGCAGCTGTCCCACAATCCCTTGCACTGCCACTCTCCCCATTGCTAAGCAGAGGCGGAAGTGTTCAAAAACAGGCAGGGTAAGGACGTATGCACAAAGTGAAGGCTGGAGGCGTCGGAGGGATCCGAATGGATCTCCCTTTAGGCTCCAAAACTCCTAGCAATAGGGAAAAGCTGAGTTTTGAGAACTAACGCCATCTGAGATGGAGCCAGGAGTCAGTGTTCCCAAAACTCCAGGACCTGTTGGCCGGTATCTGGACTCTAGGTCGACCACAATGTCTAGGTCGACCACTATTGGTCGACAGTAAGTAGGTCAACATGGTTTCTAGGTCGACAGGGACTCTAGGTCAACATGGTTGATATGACAAAAGGTCGACATGGTTTTTTTTCTTTAAAAAAAATCATTTTTTGAACATTTTCATACTTTACGATCCACGTGGACTACAATTGGGAACGGTAACCTGTGCCGAGTGCAGCGGCGCGAGTCACCTTCCCCGAAGCATGGCGAGCGAAGCAAGCCGCTGCACTAACTGGGGTTCCCGGTCACTGTACGGAGAAAACGACACAAAAAAAAAAAAAAGAGTGAAAAAGCTCATGTCGACCTTATGTCATGTCAACCTATAACATGTCAATCTAGAGTCCCTGTCGACTTACTTACTGTCGACCAATAGTGGTCAATCTAGACACTGTTGACCTACATACCACACCCCTGTGGGCAGGGCTGTTTCTAGCCAATTTGGCTCCCAGTGCGAGATTTAAAAATGCACCCCCCATGACATTAAAAAATGTCCACCCCCCACCCCCCACACACCTAGATAAAAAAAAACATGTGCGCGCGCACTCGGCAAGGGGGTGTGGCCTCATCTAAATGGGTGTGGCCTCATTTAAATGGGCATGGCCTCGTCTGAAAAGACTACCTCACAATCCAGTTTTTGACCCTGCTCCAACAGATCACGACCAACACAGGAAAAAAAAATTCTACCATATTAAGCCCTACACAGTATTGCCCCCTGCACCATATTATGCCACACACTGCAATGCCCTTGATACATTAAATCCCCACACTACGGCAGGCAAGAGTCCCCATTTCACACATTACGGCAGGTGTCCCCATTTTACACATTGAGAGAGAGAATACTTACAGAGGCGATTACCGCTCTTCGGCCCGCCTCAGCAGTCGCTCCTCGCGCCGGCCTTTCCCTCTTCCTAACTTGGATCCCCCCCTGTACTCCGTGCGGGGGGGGGGGGGGGGGAGTTTCACGGAGTGACGGGGTTGCGTCGTGACGTAACGACGCAACCGTGTCATTCCGTGAAACTCCGCCCCCCGAGCGGGTTACTTGGGGAGACATAGGAGGGGGAAGCAGGAAGCCACAGTCAGTGCTGCGGTGGGCGCCCAGTGCGGTTGCACTGCTCGCCTGCCCCAAGAAACGGCCCCCACCCTCTTCATCCACTATGCGTGCGTCATCCATTCACCACTGATCTGCCATGCAGAGCAAAGCTTACAGAGTGGTCCTCTAACCGCCCCACACCAAGAAGACACTGCGGCCTGTGGGTGGGACAGCAGGACAGTGACTGTCCTGCTGAATTCGGGACGGTTAGGAGGTATGGACTGGTGTATTGTTGTTCTTCTGCTAGGACAGTAGCTGTGATGAAAAAATGACTTCCATAAAGGAGTCAAGAATGGTTTTCTGGGAGCCAGAAGTGTATTGTTGACCCTGCATACAATTTCCCCATCACACTGAGCACCTCTCACCTTCTCCTAATGATAAACTTTGTACTTGAAAATCACATATCATCTGTGATGGCTCTGTAGGGCATAAAAGAGAGAATTATGTTCAATGGGTTCCCTCTGGTGGTCAAACTTGTGTATTGCATTGAGGAAATAAAAAGCCTTGTGTAAAATTGTAGTGGATAAAACTTACCTCAGCTGTTTTTTCCTCCCACAGCGAAATCTTCCACCTGAAAAAAAAAGGAAGAAAGTTTAACTCAGATTTTGTATAAATGAATTATGGATGTAGCAGTAAGTATTCCTTAGGTTGATATGCTTTCAGTAAGTCGAAGGTGATACTGCGTAAAAATACACACAGGTATTTAAACGTAATTATCCCAGAAAATCGCAGCAGACAACACTAAGCAGTTCTGTAACATTGGCTTATGTGCCAGAGGTTACACAGTGAGAAAATGGCAGTATGTGCTTGTTTTACGCCAGGGGTATTACATTTCATTAAATCCAAACATCTGTCTTTCCTTTTAAACACAAATGCAAATCTCTGCAATGTGGGGATGAAGTTAATATCATGACAATCAGAATGCAGACAGTGGCATCCCAGCGGTCAAAATCCCAACGGTAGGTACTGGGGTTAGGATTAGGCACTAGGGACTGGAGAGGGTTAGGCTGCAGGAGGGGTGGGCTAGAGCTAGGGATATGGGTATGGTTAAAATACTCACGAGGATCAGCCAGGATTGTGAACTAGGGATAGCCATCGATGATTCCAAATCATCGATGGTTTATGGCTGTAGTCGAATGTTTTTACCATCGATGGGAAAGGACTAGATGGTTTCCCTCCATCGATGGCACAGCCTAAACGAATATTTTTGATTATTTTTTTTGCTAGTTCCGGGACATAGAGCATAGCTCCGCCCTTGACCCCTGCTAAGACCCGCCCCCATTTTTTTTATTGGCCCGCGGCTCAGCCAGTGCCTTTCAGCGATGGCCATCGAGTGGTGCAATCCATCAATAGTTTGCCATAGATGGTTTAAGTACCATCAATGGTTATCACCGATGGTGCCATCGATGGCAACCATCGATGGACAACCCACCGATGGCCATCCCAATTGTGAACATCAGGATGCCACTGTCTGCATTCTGACTGTCTGGATCCCGTCCGCAGGATTCCGGTACCATCCCTCAATCTGAATAGATAGCTGTGACTTTATAATATAAAAGCCACACTAGTGATATATAGACACTATCAATGAGAAAAGTCTAGATACAATCAGCCAATCAGAACTGGCTGCTGGTTGTCTTTCTTATCAGTGCAGATTATGCGCTAGGGGTGGAGCAACCACATGAGAAACATAGAATTTGACGGCAGATAAGAACCGCTTGGCCCATCTAGTCTGCCTCTTGAGAAACTAGAGATGAGCGGGTTCGGTTTTACTCGGATTTACACGAATCTCCTTATTGGCTATCAGACGTCACGTGTTTTGGTTAGCCAATAAGAAAAATCCAGAAAATAAGAAATGGCGATAATTCTGGCGTAAAAAAACTGAGTAAAACCGAACCCGCTCATCTCTATGAGAAACTCCTCCTGACTGGCGCATATGCCCAGGACTACCTTATTGGGGTTGGGGGTGAGAGATTTGGGTTAGGCACTAGAGGTAGGGTAACGGGTAGGGATTAGGGCCACAGGTAGGGGAATAATACCAGAAAGCCGGAGGATCACATCCCTGAACCGTAAACCACAGTCACGTGACTTTAAATCTGAAAGACCTGAAATATTATTCTGTGCTCTATAATGAGGGTATCTTGGAAGAGTCGGATTAAGGGGTCGCATGTGTTCCAGCCCCTGCAAACTGCAGGTTATTACTGTTAACAGCAGTTGGCCTAGTTCAGTGATTGGCCGCAATATGAGAATAAATGCCGGCGATCCTTAATTTCTTATTGCCGTGATAAGACATGATAATTATCGTGTCTAAAACCCAGAAAATTAATACACCGACGATTTTTCCCTTCAAAATTGTTCAGATAGTTGTTTTGTTATTTATTTTTTATTTCACAATAAAAAGTATTTTTTTTTAAATATTTATATATTATATTATGCACATCTGCAGAACAGATCTCCTAGAAAAAAATTGGGGGACACAATGGGGCGGCGCGGTCGCATGTAATCCGACCATGCCAGTTACGTGGTTAAAGAGAATAGCATGTGTGGGAGGAAGGGGGGGTCAGACAGGCATGTGGGGAAAACAAGCATGGGTATACAGTTTCATGCTGTATATACACGTATAAGGTGGCGTATTCTGCATACTCACTGAAAAGGACCAGCATCCCAATCACAAACGCTACAGCTGCAAAGATGAGACCTCCCTTCCTGATAGCGTCGTAATCTGGGATCATAGAAAAAAGGAAGGATAAGAATTCCACGTATCAGAATCACCCCAGGGAACTAGATCTGGTTTTAGGAAACTTGCGCCCACCCTAAAATGTCTACATGCACAAAGGGGCCCCCAGGTAAGTGACAATTATTACCTGGCTAGATGCCATGGGTAAGTGGGAGAAAGTGGGTGCAACAGAGGGGGAGGATCCCTTTACTAATATATATATATATATAAAATTAGCCTGGAGAGGAGACGCTGCAGGAGACTTCGGGGCGTGGGCTGTGACATCATCAAGCCCTGCCACCACTTCGGAAAACGCCGCAATTCGTGGGTGCGCGGGTGGGGTTAAAATGATGCGATTTGCATCACTTTAACCCCTTCCCCACCCCACGGACCCGAGAATATGGGAGATTATCTCTCCATCCTGCCCGCATCACTAGGGTGCGAGCAGAATGCGGGAGACCTGCCTACTCTTCAGGGGTGCGGGGGGCTACCCCAAAAAACGGGAGCCTCCCACAGCTTCCGGGAGAGTAGGCAAGTATGGTATAATATATATATATATATATATATATATATATATATATATACACACACACACACACACACACATATACACACATACATATACATAGTTACATATGCACACTCACACTGTGCTTGTGTATGAATATGTATGCATACCTCCCAACATGACCCTCTCCAGGAGGGACAGAATGCACTGCTCCTGGACTTTTCTCTTAATTTGGGATTACCATCACCTGTGGTGAAACACCTTTCTTATCCATTAACCTGTTCAAAACAGGTGCCCGCAATCATAAATTAAGAGAAAGTCCAGAAGCAGAGCATTGTGTCCCTCCTGGAGAGGGTCATGTTGGGAGGTATGTGTATGTGTAAATTTTATATATGTATATGTTATAGTGTGTATACAGTATATATGCAGTACTTATTGCAAGTGACTGGGGAACTTGGGATCACGTGACTGGCTTACATTCAGCACTGCCATGTACTGTCCTGCTGCTGCGCACCTCTTCCTTCCCCAATAAATATTGCACATTTCAATCCCCTATAAGCAGTAGTTTCTACCGCACCCTTCATCAGACTTTACACATAGCTTTATAGCGTGCTGACTTATAATAATGTTTGGTTTGTCACGTACTATATGTACTGAAAACAGCAGCAGGTGATTGCCCTGGAGTCCAGGATCCAAATAAAGGGGACTCTTAGGAATATGTTTACTAAAGTGCAGGTTTATAGTTGAGAGGAGATGCTGTTCATAGCAACCAATCAGATTACACTGTAGCTTTTACTTTTTAGAAGGTACTTGACAAATGAGAAGTACAATCTAATTGGTTGCTGCTATGGGCAACATCTCCAATTCTATAAACCGCACTTTAGTAAATATGGGCATTGAATAGCGGGGGGTGGTGCTACAATGAGGTGATCACGAGTACATGCCCCTGTACCGCCTACCCACGTTGAGGCCACACCCCCTCTTATACCGACATGGCTGCACCCTCCCGCATAGGGAAGCCAGAAAGTCGGTAAGCATGGCTTAGACTTAGCTATAAATCAGGTAACTATGAAGTGACTTCTCAAGGTCATTTTGACATCATGAATACTCACCATACGTGAACCTGTCGTCTGTATTTCCTGACATTTCTGTAACAGAAAACATAAATGGAAGCGTTTGGGAAAGGCATGGGATAAATTAGGCAGTGTAAACGATTGCCGAGTTAGGGCTCACTTGAAATCAGAAAATCTACACATGTTCTTAAAGCCTGCTATACGCCCTCCAGTCCGATGTTCTTACCGCTTTGTCTGCCTGTTATTGCCCAGGCTTGTTTTATTAGTGTTTTCTTCCCAAACGTTAAGCGCAATGCAATATGCTGCCGCTATGTAAGTGAATGGAAATAAATAAATAAAATGGTTAAAAAATGTATAACACATTAATCATACCTCCCAACCGTCCCAATTTTGGCGACACTGTCTCTTTTTTCAGGCACTGTTCCATCCGCGGGTCTCAGTGTCCCGCGGTGGAGGGAAGGTTAGGAGTCCCCCCTATAAGCCACTGCTCTACTTAGCAGCGCAGTAGTGAATAGAGGTTGCATCTATTCATGGGACAGAGGGGCTTAGGGCGTGGCCAGCAGTTCACGTCGGCATACTCCCGCGTGTTGGAAATGGGGGCGTGGCTCATGGGAGTGACATTTCCTGCATGTTCACGCCCCCTAGCCAAGAGGCCACAACCCTTAATTTAGATTTTTGGCACATGGGAGAGTGTTTCTAAGGGACCGGACCAGACAAAATTGGGATGGCATGCATTAATTGTAGTATACTGAGATAACGACGATGCAGGGATGCTTCGAGAACACACCGTTATTGCTGTATTAGGAGCAAGGACAAAGTACAAGATTTTGTCTTTGCTTTTAACAGGAATTGTTTTCCAATGCTCGTGTGTACAGCGCCCAAGGATGGTCACACAACAACCCAGACAGAACTAATGTACTGAGCATACAGATAACGTCTGTTAACCAGTAATACTGTAAATACACAGCCACCTGTTGCAAATCATTACCTCTCTAATGTCAAACCCACACACCTTACATACGGCAGATTGTATCTCTATCCTATATATCTTATATATCTCTTTGCAAGTCTATTTTATATCTGTTTACTCAGCGTTTCCCATTTGTGTAGATGAGAAGACTTTACTGAGTCAGGATGTGGTTTAATTAGTGCATTAAAATCCTGTTACAGGCTAACGAACCATAACCGCTCTAGTAACCTATAAACCAAAATGTGTCACTACCGCTAAGCATCCTGAGGCAAGATGGGACTTCATTTGCAAAGGAAACAAATTTAAGTCACGTTCTCAATAATTAAAACAATTTATAAATCAAAGCAAGCGCAATTCCTTGGGGAGAAAATAAAAGGAATTAGAAAGTATAGCTGACATATTGCTCAAATAACACAGGCTGCAGCCACTGCCAGGCCCAAGACGTGAGAAGATCCTTGACAGTGTACACCTTAAGGCAGGGGTGGGGAACCTGTGGCCCTCCAGTTGTTGAACTACATATACCAGCATGCCTGGCTACCGTTTTGTTATTTGGCCATGCTAAAACGGTTGCAGGGCATGCTGGGATGTGTAGTACAACAGCAGCTGGAAGGCCAAAGGATCACCACCCCGGTCTTAAAGCATGGGTCTTAAACCTGTGGCCTTCCAGCTGCTGTGGAACTGCACATCCCAGCATGCCCTGCCACAGTTCTGCTAGTAAGGCATACTAAAAGTAAAACTAAGGCAGGGCATGATGGGATGTCTAGTTCCACAGCAGCTGGAGGGCTACAGGTTGAAGACCCATGCCTTAAAATAGAAGTTCTCAAACTCGGTCCTCGGGGGCCCACACAGTGCATGTTTTGCAGGTCTCCTCACAGAATCGCAAGTGAAATAATTAGCTCCACCTGTGGACCTTTTAAAATGTGTCAGTGAGTAATTAATACACCTGTGCACCTGCTGGGTTACCTGCAAAACATGCACTGTGTGGGGTCCTGAGGACTGAGTTTGAGAACCTCTGCCTTAAAAGTATACCAGCGGTTTTCAAGCTCAGTCCTCAGGTGCACAGGTGTAATTATTACTCACTCCACAGGTGGAGCTAATTATTTCACTTGTGATTCTGTGAGGAGACCTGGAAAACTGTTTGTACTGAGAACCGAGTTCAAGACGTTATGCTTTGTAGCAGTGGTTCCCAAACTCATTCCTTACGATACCCTAACGGTCCAGATTTTACGGATATCCGTTATTGAGAACAGATGGTATAATCAGACTGATAGGCCCTATACATTGCCCGATCCGCCGCCGAGCTGCCCGACGGCGGATACGGCCGACGGGCGACCCGGCGGCGGGGGGGCAGTGACGGGGGGAGTGAAGAAACTTCACTCCCCCGTCACGCGGCTGCATTGAAGTGCAGGCAAATATGGACGAGATCGTCCATATTGGCCTGCATGTACAGCCGACGGGAGACCAGCGATGAACGAGTGCGGGGCCGCGCATCGTTCATCGCTGGAGCCTCCACACTCAAAGATATGAATGGTATCTCGTTCATTTATGAACGAGATCGTTCATATCTTTGGCTGATGTCGGCCAGTGTGTAGGGCCCTTGACTGAGGTACTAATTAAATCACCTGTGCTCAAACATGGACATCCTTAAACCTGGAAGGAATGGGTCAGCGCACTCTAAGGGTGTGGATGTTGAGGAGGGGGTGGGGGGAGATAGAAATGAGGGGGGGGGGGGGATTGACCTTGTTCTTGTATGAGGATAACCAATGATGTTTATGTTCCCTGTAAGTGCAATGATAACCCGTGAGACAAGATGGATTGTGTATATTTATTGATTGTATGTTACGTATAAGTGAACGTCCCTCTTCAGGTATGTCCTGCAAACTACCCTTTCTGAGTGTACCCTCCTAAATGGTACACCTGTGCTTGGGCCCTTACAGTCAATGTGTCCAAAATGCCACTATCAGGTGTGTCTTGCAGACCACCCTTTATATGTATACCCTCCTGATGGTATACCCTACTCAGAAGGACCCCAGCTTTCACCTCCTAATTGTACCACAGATCCCCTTCTCCGGCCGGAGAGGGAGAACACACGGCTTCGGACTTACACTGCCCGCTCACGTGACCTTGCACTTCAGGGAACATAAACATCATTGGTTATCCTCATACAAGAACAAGGTCAATCCCCCATTAGTGCTGTTCAGTAGCGGATTGTGGTACATGCACAATACATACTATTACAAATCATACTTGTCTACCTGACCCGCTCCATGAGGGAGAAAATGCTCTGTTCCTGGACTTTCCTGGTAATGTATGATTGCCATCACCTGTGGTGAGCTAGGTAATTGATAAGAAAGGTGTTTCACCACAGGTGATGGCAATCATACATTACCAGGAATGTCCAGGAACAGAGCATTTTCTCCCTCATGGAGAGGGTCAGGTAGGCAGGTATGTTACAAATGTGGAGTATAACGGAGTAGTTAGTGTGGGGGGATAGGTATCTTTGCAGAGGTACTGTAGCTTTTCAGGGATCCTTAAAAAAATACCTCATTACCTTGTACCTCATTAGATCCATTTCCTTATATTTGTCAGTACATTATAATATAATTTTACACATTGGCTATGAAATAACTGTAAGAATGCAAAATAAATAATTTTTGTAAAAGCTTAGGATTGTAACGTTAGACATTAATGTATAAATTGATAGTATACTGGGGGCGTTCAATCAAAAGCTTGCAGAGCGAAAAAGTGTCGAGAGATAAAGTATCAGCCAATCCAGACCTGCCATTTTTCAAACACATCTTGTAACACAGCGGTTATGAGCCGATCTCTCTCCACTCTCTGCCTCCCAAATTTGTTACATCTCCCCCACTGTCATACTTCTGTAATTTGTTCTGTTAGAGATGAATTTCTAGTTACTGGGCTCTAGTACTTCTCCCCATTCACTACATGTTAGTAGAACTTGATTTAAAGAAGAGTAGTAATAATAAAAATAATACTTATGCCACAACTTATTTAATATCCAGTGTTCGGGTGATTGGATATATGAAAATTTACTGTCGCATAACGTTTAGATGGCAAATCATTTTAATTACAGTTTACTGTTAGGACTTAATTATTATGTTAAGAAAACCCTGATAGTATAGCAGATGTGGAAAGTGATGATCCCACTGTCACCTATTATAGTATATAGCAGAGGTTCTCAAACTCGGTCCTCGGGGGCACACAGTGCATGTTTTGCAGGTCTCCTCACAGAATCGCAAGTGAAATAATTAGCTCCACCTGTGGACCTTTTAAAATGTGTCAGTGAGTAATTAATACACCTGTGCACCTGCTGGGTTACCTGCAAAACATGCACTGTGTGGGGTAATGAGGACCGAGTTTGAGAACCTCTGGTATATAGACATGAAATAGTGATCTAAAGCAGTGGTCCTCAAGTACCCCCAACAGTTCATGTTTTCCAGTTCTCCTCACAGGATTGGCAGTGAAATAATTTGCTCCACCTGTGGGTCTTTTATAATGTGTCAGTGAGTAATGAATACACCTGTGCACCTGCTAGGTGACCTGGAAAACATGAACTGTTGGGGGTATGATAAAGCAGGGTACTAGACACAATGTAGCAATGCTTCTCCGCAGTCACAATACAGGCTACAAAGCACAGAGTAAATGTACCACCTGGGGTATAATAAATAATAGCAATGACTACATTATATCACAGTCTGGTTATAAGAAGAAGGTCAGACTATAGCAGACTAGGAGCTATTATAAGCTACACTATTCTTCCAAGAAAAGCAGAACCCATGCACTTTTCTTCTGTGCTGCTCCAGCCTGTCATCTTACCATCAACCATGCTGCACGTCTGTCTCACCCAACTGTTCCAGTCCTCCTCTCCAGGCAAAGTGTGCAGTACCTGTGATGCCTCAGATAGGACAAATATTCAAAGACAGCTCTCATTAAACATTAACCACCTCTAGGGTAATATTTCTCCCAGTCACGGGAGATGCTGGATTTGGATAGGTGAGAACAGGGAGAGTCTCTGGAAAAATACAAGAAAACTGTACAGATAACAGAAATGGATAACGTGCACATACCTAGAGGAAGGGCCTCCATACTGACTTCTTCCCTCCCAGATTATGCGCTGCAGACCGAAAGAGATGATCACACGTCAATGACGGGTCTTGCTGTAAAGTTCTGGCGGGCTGCTGTCAAATTTAGGATAACAGTTAATGCAGAAGCAGGTTTAAGGGGATGTAGTCAGGATCTCGCCTGTCGGGATCCCAGCAGTCAAATTACAGACGCCGGAATCCTAACACTATTCGGAATGCTGACATCGGCATGCCAAATAGGTTAACATCCCGGCATCGGATTCCCGACACCTGGAATGCTGATCGTACGCACAGGGGTAAGCCACATTGGCGGAAGGTTAGGTTTAGGCTGCAGGAGGGTCAGGCACTTCCCTCGGAGGGTTAGGGTTTGGCTGCAGGCAGTGAGGGTTAGGTTAGGCTGCAGGGTGGGAGGGTTAGGTTTAGGCAGCGGGAACGGGAGGTTAGGTTTAGGCACTAAGGGGGAGGTTAGGGTTAGACAGTGGGGATGGAGGGAGGGTTAGGGAAGTAGGGGAGAGGGTATAACCCCCCAAACTTACCCCTGTCGGCTTCATCTCAATCGGGATCACAACATTGGTATTTAGTACGTCGGGATCCCGGATGCCGGCATTCCCGACTTAATCCGGTTTAAGAGAGGAGTGAGCCCATGTGCAGGCTCCAATCGGACCCCCTCCTCTCCGGCAGTGCAGTAGACTCTGGCATTGTGCAAGAGTTTACTGCGCATGCGCAGGTCACTGGGAAAATGGCGCCTGCACCTTGTTCCCAGGGACATTTTGAATGTGGCCATTTTCCAGATGATTTCTGCAGCCAGCCTGGTGGAGCACAAGCTCCAGGCACCGAAAATGTTACAGGATGCGTTGTTGTTGAGGCATTGAGGTATTTTCAGGTTGGGGGGGGTCAGTTTTGGTGCATTATTTTCATTGAGAGTTTGGGGTGTATCAAGTCTGTGGGGGGGGGTCACATTTGGGGCATTATTTTCTTTGAGGAATTGGGAGATTATCAGATCTGCAGAGGGCAGTTTTGGGGCATTATTTTCATTGACAGAATGGGGGTTATTAGGTCTGTGGGGGCAGGGCCGGTTCTAGACCTTGTGGCTCCCAGGGCGAAAGTTTCTTTTGCCCCCCCCCCCCCCCCACACACACACGTGAAATAGAGTTAGTGCGCGCCGCAGACGCGCGCCCAAAATAGGACGCGGCTTCATGGGGAAGGGGCGTGGTCAGTTTTGCTCCCTGTAGTTTTGCCCCGAGTAGCTGTTGTGCCCCCAGTACTGTGCCCTCAGTAGTTGTTGTGCCCCCAGTAGCTGTGCCCCTTGCAGCTGTGCGCCGAGTACTGCGCCCTCAGTAGTTGTGCCCCCATTAGTTGTGCCCCCAGTAGCTATTGCACCCCCTACAGCTGTACCCCAGTATTTTTGCCCCCAGTACTGTGCCCTCATTAGTTGTGCCCCCATTAGTTGTTGGGCTCCATGCAGCAGTGCCCCTAGTACTGCGCCTTCATTAGTTTTGCCCCCAGTAGCTGTTGTGCCCCCATTAGTTTTGCCCCCAATAGCTGTTGTGCCCCCATTAGTTTTGCCCCAGTAGCTGTTGTGCCATTAGTTTTGCCCCCATTGCTATGCCCCTAGTAGAAAAAAAAAATCAAGAAAACTCACCAGCCCCGTTCCTGTTTCCCGACCACTGCTGCCCTCCGTCTTCCGCCGCCGGCGCCGCTCCTCGGATCCATAGGAGTGCATAGACACTAGAGGTCAATTATGACCCCTAGCGTCAATGACTGTCCTAAACTTCCGTGCGGTGCGCAAAGACGTCAGGCGCACCGCACGGCAGGCTCCAGTAGCAGGGAAAGGTCCTCTCCACAAAGGGTAACTAGACGCTACCTCGCTGCGTGTCTAGTTTCCCTTCGCGGAGAGGACCTTTTCCTAACCACCGCCGCCGCCATCTTGGGACAGCGGCGCCCCTGGCAAAAGTCCTGCTTGCCCGTGGTAAGAGCCGCTACTGTGTGGGGGTCGGTCTCATTTGGGCAAGGCTTAAAGTGGTCCTAGAGAGGTGGTGGAACTTCCCCCTGCATGCATGCAATAAAGGTATTGGGCGCCCCCCCAAAAGGGGCATGGTCTCAAAAAGAAAGGGGCATGGTCACACAATAGTAATAATGCCCACAGTAGTAGCACCCCTAATACACATAATGCCCACAATAGTAGCACCCCGTAATACACAATTCCCACAGTAGTAGTGCTCCTTATGCAATGTCCACTGTACTGGTAGTGCCCCTTATATAGAGCCCATAGTAGTTGTGCCCCTTATGCAATGCCCCCACTAGTAGTGCCCCTTATGTCCCCAGGAGTGATGCCCCTTATGAGCTGCCCCCTTTACAATGCCCTCATTAGTAGTGCCCCCATTAGTAATGCCCTTAATGGTAATTCCCATATGTAGTATTGCCCCCAGTAGTAATGTTGTCTGTAGTAATGCCCCCAGTCGTTTAGCCCCCTGTAGTTATGCCCCCAGTAGTTTAGCCCCCAGTGGTAATGCCCCTGCAGTAATGACCCCAGTAGTTTACCTCCACTTTAGTTTAGCCTCCCAGTGGTAATGCCCCCTGTAGTTATGCCCCCAGTAGTAATGCCCCTGTAGTTATGCCACCAGTAGTAATGCCCCTGCTGTTATGCCCCCAGTAGTAATGCCCCTGCTGTTATGCCCCCAGTAGTAATGCACCCCTGCTGTTATGCCCCCGGTAGTTATGCCCCCTGTAGTAATGCCCCCAGTAGTAATGCCCCTGTAGTTATGCCCGCAGTAGTAATGCACCCCTGTAGTTTGCCCCCATGTAGTTTGCCCCATGTAGTTTGACCCTTGTAGTTTGCCCCCTTGTAGTTTAGCCCTCAGTAGTAATGCCCCCTGTAGTTTGCACACTTGTAGTTTAGCCCCCCTGTAGTTTAGCCCCCAAGTAGTACTGCACCCAGTAGTAATGCCCCCTGTAGTTATGCCCCAGTAGTAATGCGCCCCTTGTAGTTTGCCCCCAGTAGCTTGCCCCCTTGTAGTTTGCCCCAGTATCTTGCCTCCTTGTAGTTTGCCCCCAGTAGCTTGGCCACTTATAGCTTGAGCCCAGTAGCTTTCCCCCTTGTAGATTGCCCTAGTAGATTGCCCCCAGTAGTTTGCCCCCCTGTAGCTTGCCCCCAGTGCACGCACCGCTAATACACAAACACATATTTAAAAAAAAAAAACACCATACTTACCAAGCCCTGCTCCGGCATCCGACCGCTGTGATCCTCCTGGCGTCTGCTCCTCGCCACTATGAGAGAGACGTCATGACGGCTCTCCCATAGCGCGCACTGACAGAGCCGGAAGCCGGAGCTCAGTAGTGAGCTCCTGCCTCTGGCTTCTGCTGTGGAGAGAGAGCCGGGTGCCGGCTGGTAACACAATCTCAGCAGGCGACCGGCATCTCCCTGCAGCTTCAGGGACACATCAGGTTAGGTGAACCAGAGGAGGCGGAACTGCGTTCCGTCTCCAAGTGTAACTGACGGAACGCAGTTCCGCCCCGTTCGAGCTCACTTTAACCCCTGCATTTGGGGCACTATTTTCATTGAGGGATTGGGCATATATAGCGTTTTTCATTTATATGAATTAAACAAGTAAATAGGTTAAATACAGCTACTTCCGTAGCGGCTCTACTGTGGCATAACATGTATAAGAGGCTCTACTGTGGTGTAATGTGTATATGCAGCTTTACTGTGGCATAACATGTATAAACAGCTCTACTTTGGTGCAACATGTATAAACAGCGATACGGTGTTGTTAACGTTTACAACTGACTCTACTGTAATTTAACATGTATAAGCAGCTCTACTGTGTTGTAACGTGTATAAGTGGAAAACTGTGGAGTAACATTTATATGCAGCTCTACTGTGTGGTGTAACATGTATTATGGGACTCTACTGTGTGGTGTAACATGTATAAGGGGTACTACTGTGTGGTGTAACGTGTATAAGTGGCATACTGTGGAGTAATATTTATAAGCAGCTCTACTGTGTGGTGTAACATGTATTATGGGGCTCTACTCTGTGGAGTAATGTGTATAATCAGCTTTACTGTGGTATAACATTTATAAGGGGCTCCGCTGTGTGGTGTAATGTGTATAAGGGGCTCTAGTGTGTGGTGTAACATGTATAAGGGGCTCTACTGTGTGGTGTAACATGTATAAGGGGTACTACTGTGTGGTGTAACGTGTATAGGTGGCTCTACTGTGTGGCATAACATGTATAAGGGGTACTACTGTGTGGTGTAATGTGAATAATGGACAATACTGTGCAGTATAATGTGAACTGGTACTATTCCATAGCCATGCCCCTTCCCCATGAAGCCAACCCCCTATATTTTTGTTGTCTGCCTTCAGCACGCATTGTTCCTATTTTAAAGATGGGGGGCACCCAAAGGAAACTTTCACCTTGAGCTCCACAAGGTCTAAAACCGGCCCTGTCACCAATTTAGGATTTTTAGATATTTTTTCTTTTCAGATTTAACATGCTATCACATTGTTGGCCAGGCCCCCAATTCAGTACAGGGTAGGTGGGTGTCAAAACATACCCTTGCTCCAGGCACTATGGCACCTAGCTACACATCTGGGTGTGTGGGACACACCTTGCACCCATTAAAGATGCCAGTGGATTAATGCTTTGGCAGAAAGACATTAGGGATCATTTAGTTAGCAGTTTGCATGTCTGTAAGGTCATAGTGCCTGCTAGTGTGAGACTGGGCCATAAAGGGCAGCCAAGGTACTGTACTGTAGGTGCTCATGGAATGTTGTGATCCTGTTTGAAAAAGGGATAGTTGGCATTCACCTCATGAAAAGCAAAATGGCTACTGGCACCATGGGACTGAACTCAGTGACTCCAGTAAGCAGGAGCCATGTTCGCTATAACCGCCGCCATGTCAGCTCCCTGCACCCACTAGTTTGTATGGACCAGAACGCCAGCTGCGCACACAACAGCAGGCAGTAAGTGAAGGAGAACGGGAAAAAAAACGGCAGCAGTTAGGGTGAGTATAAGGGTAGTTGTCTTCTACTCTACACCGCTAAAGCAGACACCTTGCTATTAAAAGGCCTATACTATATCTTTATATTTTCTTATTTTATTTATTTATCTTTATTTTAATTAAAAAAAAAAATTCAGATTTATTTTTCTTTGGTTTTTAATTTTATTGGTTGGCAATAAGTTTATATTACATAATATATTATTGATACACTGACCATCGTTATTATGGGATCCGGTCAGGATCCCAGAAGTCGAAATACTGATGCCGGAATCCAGACACTGCTCAGAATGCAGGCATCGGAATCCCAAATGGGATCACAATCCCTTTGCCGGAATACCGACCGCCGGGATCCCAAACGTCTGTGTGCCGGGCCATTGGAGAGTTAAGCCATGGGGGGAGGGGGGGGGGGGGAGGCTTAGGCACCCCCAGGGACACTGGCATATCTATAATGGGTGCAGTGTGTGAGGTGCACATGAGCCTCTGAGTCCAGAGGGGGCCCACACCGCACACGCTGCACCCATTTTCTAAATGCTCACCCCTCCGGAGTCCCACGCCGGCAATGTTAAAACTCAGTGGAAATGGCACAGTGGCCATTTTCACAGAGTTCTGCGCATGCGCAGTAGAGTCAGACTCTCAGCACTGCCGGAAGAGAGGAGGGGGCCCAAACGGAGGAGGTTGCACACAGGCCTCCTCTTCTCTTAAAGTGCCCCTGCCCAGGGAGGGTTAGATTTACGCACTCCCGGGGTGGGTTAGATTAAGGCTGCAGGCTTGGGGTTAGGCCTCCCTCCCTCACAGCAGCCGCCACATTGAATCTTTTGCAGCTACCTTTAAAAAAATAAGCGTCCTTCCTAGCAACTATAGTGTTCACTCTCTAGATGCAGGATGTTTATTGGTGAGGAGGGCTTATTTTAATTTTGATGGGACTAATTTTAGACATACAGTTTTGCCCTTGAAAATTAAAATGTGTTGTCACTGATCTGCACCCTGCATCTACAGTGAACACCAGTTCAAACAGGGGCCGGCTGGCAACTTTTAGCCTGGGTGGCAAGTCTAGAGCACTGGCCCATAATTAATGGCCCATCATTAAATTGCTTGACGACGGACCAGCATGGACGCCACCACTGCACAGTACACATACCAGCAGGTAAGCCTTTGGTTATGTGAAAAATGAAAAGCCACAAAGTGTGCTTGTTGTTTTTTTAGTAACATCTGTATGATTTCCATCCCCATAAAACAGTATAGTGATGGCAAAATTGTTAGATGTTTCCAGATAGTGATAGAGTTAATTCTAAAATTCTAAATAACGGTTTTGTTCAAATTATGCTGACATTTAGGAATGAAGATTTGTCTCTAAAGGCCCGTACACACTGGTCGATATATCGGCCGTTCTCCTGAACGGCCGATATATCGCGGGACCGTCGGCCAGTGTGTACGGCCGATACGTCTGTGAACTTCGTCGTTCACAGACGTATTGCGTCGGCCCCGCACCACAGCCGACGGCCAATATATCTACTGATATATTGGCGCGTCGCTGTGTGTGTACGGGGCGGCCGGCGGTGATTGACAGATGAACTGGGCGGGCGTGTGTACACGCCCGCCCAGTACATGACGTCAGTCCCCGACGGATCGGGCAGTGTGTATGCACAGCACACTGCCCGATCCGTCCATAGATATATCTGCAGATCAATTGATCTGCAGATATATCTATTAGTGTGTACCCACCTTAAGGCTCATATCCTCAGATATTTTCTCAGAGTTGCTTAGTTTCGATTCCCACATATTTCTCAGCAAAGTTTCTATGAGCCATTGTTCACAGGTGTAAGGATGATGTACAATTTTGCATTGGAATATAGCTGCATGTTCTTTCTCAAGGATAGCAGAGTAGTTTAGAAATTAGTAATTTACTTATTAATAATTTAGGCAATAGTGCCCTCTGCTGTTAATACAAAATTGAGCTTAATGTGCGCGTGTGTGTGTGTGTGTGTGTGTGTGTGTGTGTGTGTGTGTGTGTGTGTGTGTGTGTGACATTGATAGCAAGATTGGAAATAATTTGCACATGCACAGAATATGAGATGACACCTACTCAGAAAAGCTTTATAAAACCCAGTGATTCTAATAAATGCCTTAGTACTGTTAGAATGCCATAAGTGTGTGTGTGTGTGTGTGTGTGTGCGTGCGTGCCGTGCGTGTGTGTGTGTGTGTGTGTGTGTGTTCTCTTATTCTCTGTCCATTTTACTCTTTATTTTACAGATAGTCTTATTGATTGACAATACCGTGGAGACATTTTTTTCCCCCTTAATTATCTGCTTTCATACATACCAATGTTCAATGTACGTGTGAAATAACACTGGTTATAGTGCATTTGACACTTATCACCTTGTACATCTCACTCAAAGGTCATTTGTGTGTGTATATGTATAAGTTATGGGGCCCGATTCAGACCTGATCGCTGCTGTACGTTTTCGCACACCGCGCGATTATCAATTGACTGCGCATGCATATGCACCGTAATGCGCACGCGTGTCGCGAAACAACAACAGGCATCGCCGAACAGTGACAAGGTGGTGCAAAAATTGCGAACGCACAGCCATTCGCAAGCTGATTGACATTTCTGGGAGTGTCAGAGAAAACGCAGGTGTGCCCAAGCATTTCCAGGGAGGGTGTGTGACGTCCGCTCTAGCCCTAATCAGCCTGTTCATTTTGCACTGTAGGAGTAAGTCCTGGGCTGCGCACAGACTACACACAGTGGGAAAATAATTGAATGGTGAGTGAGGTGCGAACGGATTTGCAGCTGTCCGCTGACTGAGGGACATTTTCGCATGGCGTACACATGTGATCGCACACTTGTTCGGGTGAATTTACACTCCTCCTGGATGGCAACTATCTGATCGCAGGACAGCAAAATTAGCAGCACAGCGATCAGGTATGAATTATGCCAATGATTCAGAGATTTACATAAATTCGATATTTACGTAAAGCTCTGATTTGTAATTATCTGTGCCGCAGCCACACTGCGCGTATGCAGATCTGTTTCTGCTACATTAGCTGCAGTGCCCCAAAAGCTGTAGCATGATTGCCATGCTGTTGGCATTTGAGGGTGTTAGCGGGGAGAATTCCAGAAAATCTGGGTGCTTCTCTTTCTTGTCTCCTCTCTTTTATTTCTTACAACTGGGTTCTTCTTTCCTTTTTCTCTTCCTCTGCTTATTTTCTCTTTTTCACTTCTTTACAGGGTGCAGCCAGGGGCGGACTTTCCATGAGCCTGCCTGTATGGGAGTCTCCTACTGACAGAGGCTCCCATAGGGTCACAAACTCATAAGTCAAATATACTTTAATATTAATAAATATGGGAAACTCCTATTAAGAACGAGGCTCCCATCTATTCTGTTTTTATTATTTTGTCTTGGGGTGGGCGTGGGGTCACCGGAAATGTCTGAGGAGGTCCTGGGTGACATGGCCGCTAGCTGTGCCACTAATATATTCACAGTCACTGTGCTGGCCCCCTTGCTTGTTGTGCATGCATGATACGACTGGTTAGGCATGGCCATATATCACTCACGGCCTGTTTTACTTACAGGCAGGGTCGAACTGGCCCACAGGGTTACCAGGGAAACCACCGGTGGGCCCCACTGCCTGAGGGCCCACTCCTTCCTCTAGGGATCAGGTTCCAGACTGTGCACTTGTATTATACATGGTAGATATGTTGCATTACACTGCACTAAACTATTGTGTATTTCTAGCCACACCCCATTTTTAGGCTGGCCACACCTCTAAGTATGGGCCCCTATCACTGCATTCCCCCGGTGGGCCCTTCATGCCCCAGTCCAACACTGCTTACAGGGCTTCCACAGCTCTATAGTAACACTGCGATTACAGGACACTACTTGACAGTGCAGTCCAGGGGGCACATGGCACCCTGGGGCAGATGTATTAACCTGGAGAAGGCATAAGGAAGTGATAAACCAGTGATATGTGCAAGGTGATATTAACTGTAAATTAACAGTTAGGATCTGATTGGCTAGTGCCTTTATCACCTTGCACTTATCACTGGTTTATCACTTCCTTATGCCTTCTCCAGGTTAATACATCTGCCCCCCTGCCCCCTGGCCAAGCACTCCACTGAGTTCAACTACTTTGTTTTATGTTTGACCTTGAAAACACTATTATTTTGGATTTTGAAACGACTCACAAGGTTGAGCCTCAGTTGTTGTCAGATGCCTCAGTACATTTTCTTCTTTCTTTCTGACTGCACACTGTGACAGAGAGGTTAGGGTCCCCGCCACCCAGACACAGTAAAAAGCAGAAATTAAATTTTATAGAGTTGATACTAGCCATCGCAAACAACTTACTCTGGGTTGTGACCTATGAAGGTTATGATCCTCTGAAGAATGCCTGCAACCTTAATAACTTACACAGTCGACAGGGAAGTAAACTCTCTTCATTGGGGCACTCTTTTGTAATAAAATATCATCTTTATTTGAATTTACATTAAAATAATAAACATGCCATTTTCTTGGTTCACAAAAAACATCTTAATACATGCATCAAACAAATGCATACAAAGTATGTTGTTTTCTAACAATGGTACAATTGTAATGGAATTAATTTTCCACGTTTTCTTCTTTATGAGAAATGGGATAGTATTGGTGTGTTCCCTTGTTGGAGGAATATAGTAAATCTGTACAACATTTCTATCTTTTACACAAAGGAATGTCCCAGTCAGTGACTTTTATGATTAAATTCTTTGAATCAGTGAATATCCCTCAATCACATATATGTCACGGCTGTGTTTATTCAGAGATATCTAGCTAAGAACATAGTTCAACAAGGTATTGTATTATTAATTACAGGTAGAAATATACATATATACATTTCATGTCATGTGACATGGTCTGGGTGATCAACAATAAGGTCCTCAGATTATCACTATGACTGCAGCACTGACTCAAGAAAAATACAGCGCATCCGGAAAGTATTCAAAGTGCTTCACTTTTTCCACATTTTGTTATGTTACAACCTTATACCAAAATGGAATAAATTCATTTTTCCCCTCAAAATTTTACGCACAATACCCCATAATGACAAAATATTTTTTTTTTTTAGATTTGTGCTAATTTATTAAAAATAAAAAAATGAAGAAATCACATGTACATAAGTACTCACAGCCTTTGCTCAATACTTTGTTGATGCACCTTTGGCAGTAATTACAGCCTCAAGTCTTTTTGAGTATAATGCCACAAGTTTGGCACACCTATCTTTGGGTAGTTTCGCCCATTCCTCTTTGCAGCACATCTCCAGCTCCATCAGGTTGGAAGGGAAGCGTCGGTGCACAGCCATTTTCAGATCTCTCCAGAGATGTTCAATTGGATTCAAGTCTTTTAAAGTAAATGTTATAGAAAAATTACAATACTTATCAGAGGGCAGACATTGTGCACAAGGGTCTTTGATGCCCTGAATGGTAGTAGACGTGCGTTTCGCTCTGTAAGGCTTGTTCACCTTGGTGAACAAGCTTTACAGGGTGAAACGCGCATCCACTACCGTTCAGGGCATCTCAGACCCTTGTTCACAGGGTTTGTCCTCAGCATTGACCATCTAGTATTATATTTTTCTATAACTATTTAATACTTTTTTTTTTTAAATAAAATTATCTCTGCCTCTCCTCTATCATATTAACAACGCATTCTCTGCCTAAAATATAATCTGTGCATAGAATTGCCTCATACATCATATCTCATTAGAGACACTTACTTGAAGTGGGATTTTTCTGGGGCCTTATCAAACACACTTTGTCTCAAGTTACTGTATATAGCTTGTTTGTAACTATATACAAAGTGGGAGGGGAAGTGCTAGACAAAAGCAGATTCTTCTTTTCTTTAAATTCCTCATCCCTGACCTTTCCCTGTGCACCCTCACCCCTCTGTTTAATGTCATAACCCGACACACAGGAAGGCAGCAGGAGCCAGGGATTGGCCACATGAACTCTATCTCTTCAGCCCCAAAAGAAATTTCAACTGTGATAGGGTCACACCTAGAAATTACAATACACAGAGCTATTCTTCTTGAGTCAGTGCTGCAGTCATTGTGAAAATCTGAGGATCTTATTGTTGATCACCCAGACCATCTCACATGACATGAAATGTATATATGTATATTTCTACCTGTAATTAATCCAATACCTTGTTGAACTATGTTCTTAGCTTTATATCTCTGAATAAACACAGCCGTGACATATATGTGATTGAGGGATATGCAATAATCCAAAGAAATTAATCATAAATGTCACTGGCTGGAACATTCCTTATGGAAAAGATAGAACTGGTGTACAGATATACTATATTCCTCCAACAAAGGACCACACAAATACTATCCCATTTCTCATAAAGAAGAAAACTTGGAAAAATATTCCATTGCAATTGTACCATTGTTAGAAAATAATATACTTTGTAATTTGTATTGCATTTGTTTGATGTATGTATTAAGATGTTTTTGTGAACCAAGAAAATGGCATGTTTATTATTTTAATGTCAATTCAAATAAAGATGATATTGTATTACACAAGAGTGCCCCAATGAAGAGAGTTTACTTCCCTGTCGACTGTTTAACTATATTATATTACTCTCGGGGAGCACCACAAACAAAGTGATTACCTCACAACTTATTAATAACAATAATATAGCAATTAGGGTGGCCAATCCCGGGATTGGGATCTGCGGGATCCTGGGATTTAGGACAAACATAGGCCGGGATTCAATACCAGGATTGGAAGCTCCAATCCCGAGGATTGCGGGATCAGGCGGCCCTTTGTGTTTTTAATGCCCGGCAACGTTGAGCATCCTCAGGATGCTCAACGTTGCCCGGCTCCCCATGCACAGCGTGACCTCTGACTCTAAGGTCACACTGCGCAGTCACCCACCCATCAGTCGCTGCCGAGCCCCAAGGAAAGCCATCCATCACCCGCCTCAGAGTCAAAAGAAGTTCCCCACCCGCCCGCTTGTGCAGTTTGGTGAGTCTTGTGTGTGCTGCGGGGCGGGAGAGGTGGGGCAGGGGGGACGGGCGGATACACAAGAAGAAAGCCAATCCCGGGAGTCCCAGGATTGACCGTTTTTCAATCCCAATATCTGGGGTTGAAAAATGGCTTGGGATTGGTCACCCTAATAGCAATGTTGATTGGTTCTACCTATTGTTAGATATATGATTTGATATAGGTACTGGTAGAGGAGAAGAGGTCAGTGCTGGATTTCCACTAGTTTCTAAAAACCTTAATAACTTCATAGACCTCTAAGGTTTCCCATAGAAGTGCCACCAACTGTAAACACTTCTAATTAAACCAACAAATTTCATTGGATTTGCTCTATTTCAGTGGCGTCATGAGGGGGGTGCGGGGGGTGCGGCCCGCACCCGGGTGTCACCCTTCAATGGGGTGACACCAAATAGAGCCGCGCGCCCGCATCCCATTCCCATCCAGCAATCTGAGTGGCGAGACACATGTCTGCGGGCTGCGGCGCTGTCCACACCCCCTTCTCCCCGCTGTCACTGTCAGACAGTACAGACCCGTGTCGGAGTGTTGCAGGCGGGGAAGTGTACCTTTGTCAGCAGGGGGGGCGATCGTAACTTCAGTGCTTGGTTCCGGTCCCCGAGAGGCTCAGAGCTGGAGAGAAGCCGGGAAGCCCCGCCTCCTGTCCGCACAGATCAGTCTCATTGATGGTGGATTCCTGGGGCTGGGCACTACACTGTCTATTCTCCTCCCACCGAGTCGCGCCGCACCGCCAGCGTGAGGCAGTGATCCCTGGCAGCCACCTCACAAACACATACCTCCCAACATGACCCTCTCCAGGAGGGACAGAATGCTCTGCTCCTGGACTTACCTCTTCATTTATGATTGTCATCACCTGTGCTGAAGCACCTTTCTTCTCCATTAACCTGTTCAAAACAGGTGTCGGCAATCATGCATTAAGAGAAAAGTCCAGGAGCAGAGCATTGTGTCCCTCCTGGAGAGGGTCATGTTGGGAGGTATGAAACAGCAGGCTGCCAGATCCCAGCAGCAGCCAGAGTGGAGGGACTGCTCAGCAGGCTGCTGTGTATTAGTGCGGTGCTGCAGCCAGTGTGCGGGGCCAAGCTTTGACGGGAGCAGCAACCCAAGGTCAGTGCTCTCTGCCCAGTGTCCCCCACTATTACTGCCCCTCATCCCAGTGTCTCCCACCATTACTGCCCCACCGTCCCAGTGTCTCCCAACCTGCCCAGTGTCTCCCACCATTACTGCCCCACCATCCCAGTGTCTCCCATCCTGCCCAGTGTCCCCCACTATTACTGCCCCTCATCCCAGTGTCTCCCACCATTACTGCCCCACCATCCCAGTGTCTCCTACCCTGCCCAGTGTCTCCCACCATTACTGCCCCACCTTCCCAGTGTCTCCCACCCTGTCCAGTGCCCCCCACCATTACTGCCCCCCGCCATCCCAGTGTCTCCCACCCTGTCCAGTGCCCCCCACCATCACTGCCCCCCCATCCCAGTGTCTCCCACCCTGTCCAGTGTCCCCCACCATTACTGCCCCCCCATCCCAGTGTCTCCCACCCTGTCCAGTGCCCCCCACCATTACTGCCCCCCATCCCAGTGTCTCCCACCCTGTCCAGTGCCCCCCACCATTACTGCCCCCCGCCATCCCAGTGTCTCCCACCCTGTCCAGTGCCCCCCACCATCACTGCCCCCCCATCCCAGTGTCTCCCACCCTGTCCAGTGTCCCCCACCATTACTGCCCCCCCATCCCAGTGTCTCCCACCCTGTCCAGTGCCCCCCACCATTACTGCCCCCCATCCCAGTGTCTCCCACCCTGTCCAGTGTCCCCCACCATTACTGCCCCCCCATCCCAGTGTCTCCCACCCTGTCCAGTGTCCCCCACCATTACTGCCCCCCCATCCCAGTGACCCCACCTTTACTGCCCCCCATCCCAGTGTCACCCACCCTGCCAAGCCAGTGTCTCCTCCTTTCCCTCCCCAACCAGCCCACTGCACTCCTCTCACTGCTCCTGCACCTAGAAAGTCCCCTGCCAGTATAGTCAGTGTCCCCTTCTCATGCACATTAGTGTCCCCCCTCTCACCACCATCTCACTCCCTCTCCTTCCCATAGAGCCTTATTTCCCCCCCCCTACCCTTCCCAACCTGCCGACTGCCCATCTTAACTGCTTACCTGCTAGAACCCCCAGCCAGTCCAATCACAGTGCCTCCCTCATTAAGCATAGTGTACCCCTGCCATCACCATTCCACTGCCCACCTTCCCATCCAGCCCAGTGTCCCCACATCACACTGCTCTCCCCATCCAGCCCAGTGTCCCCACATCGCACTGCTTCCCCCATCCAGCCCAGTGTCCCCACATCGCACTGCTCCCCCCATCCAGCCCAGTGTCCCCACATCGCACTGCTTCCCCCATCCAGCCCAGAGTCCCCACATCGCACTGCCCCTCCCCCTCCAGCCCATTGTCCACCTGTATTGTATTGTACTCTCCCTGTCATATACAGTATATCAATGTATGTATTGGGATTGGGGCTGATATGCCGGTGGTCAGGATCCCAGAAGTCATCATATCAACCCCGAGATCCCGGACACCAGAATGCCAGCAGGGGAGGGGGGCGCGAGTGCACTCACCACACAGCGGGCTTGGTGGCTCTCTGCACTCGCCACAGGTTCTTTTCACACTCTATGGGTGTCGTGGACACCCACAAGTGGGAATAGGCCCTATTATCCGGCATTCCGGCGGTGGCATTGTCAGCGGTCGGGATTCCGGTGTCGGTATCCTGACTGCCGGGATCCCGACCGCTGACATATCAACTGCATTCCTATGTATTCCTGTGTTGTGTGGGCCTTCTCCTCACTGCCGCCACCCTCCTCTGCACCGCCACTGCCCAGGGCCTTCTCCTCACCACCACCGACTACAGCACCCTCCGCTGCTCATTAGGTACTGTTACCCTGCTTCCCTATGTCCCTCTGTCACTCTCTCTGTCACTGCTGTCACTCTCTGTCCCTGCTGTCACTCTTCCAGTCCCTATGCCCCTGCTGCCACTCCCTGTCACTCTCCCTGTCCCTATGTCCCTGCTGTCACTCTCTCCCTGTCCCTGCTGTCACTTTCTGTCACTCTCCCTGTCCCTGAATTTGGGCTCATACTGTGTGGAGTAATGTGAATTTCGGCTCATACTGTGTGGTGTAATGTGAATTTTGGCTCATACGGTGTGGCGTAATGTGAATTTTGGCTCATACTGTGTGGCGTAATGTGAATTTTGGCTCATACTGTGTGGCATAATGTGAATTTTGGCACATTCCGTGTGGCATAATGTGAATTTTGGCACATTCCGTGTGGCATAATGTGAATTTCGGCTCATACTGTGTGGCATATTGTGAATTTTGGCTCATACTATGTGGCATATTGTGAATTTTGACTCATACTGTGTGGCATAATGTGAATTGTGGATCATACTGTTTGGCATTATGTGCATTTTCGATCATACTGTGTAGCATAATGTGAATTTTGGATCATATTGTGTGGCATAATGTGAATTGTGGATCATACTGTGTGGCATAATGTGAATATAGGATCATACTCTGTGGCATCGTGTGAATTTTGGCTCATTCTGTGGGAACTTTGGCTCATTCAGTGGCATAATGTGTAAAGGGCACCAGTACTAGATAGTATAACGGTAGAATAGGCTAGATAGTATAGACTAGATAGAATAGGCGGCACTCGGAGACTGAGAATTAATAAAAACCAAAACCCCGTAGGGTGTGTTTATTCAAACAGTGACGTTTCGGGGAGAGTTTCCCCTTCTTCGGACTCTCCCCGAAACGTCACCATTTGAATAAACACACCCTGAGGGGTTTTTTATTAATTCTCAGTCTCCAAGTGCCGCCTATTCTATGGACTCTGCATATGTGGGATATCTTACCCACCAGGAGGGCACTGGAGCCAGTAACAAATAGGTCTGGAGTGCCGGAGATTATTGACGTTATATATATATATATATATATACATACATACAGGTTGAGTATCCCATATCCAAATATTCCGAAATACGGAATATTCCGAAATACGGACGTTTTTGAATGAGAGTGAGATAGTGAAACCTTTGTTTTTTGATGACTCAATATACACAAACTTTGTTTAATAGTCAAAGTTATTTAAAATATTGTATTAAATGACCTTCAGGCTGTGTGTATAAGGTGTATATGAAACATAAATGATTTGTGTGAATGTACACACACTTTGTTTAATGCACAAAGTTATAAAAAAATATTGGCTAAAATTACCTTCAGGCTGTGTGTATAAGGTGTATATGTGACATAAATACATTCTGTGCTTAGATTTGGGTCCCATCACCATGATATCTCATTATGGTATGCAATTATTCCAAAATACGGAAAAATCTGATATCTAAAATACGTCTGGTCCCAGCATTTTGGATAAGGGATACTCAACCTGTATTAGTAAAACTAGTACAAAAAGGGTTCCCGTGTGGTGTGATACGGAAGGAGGTCCGTGGGGTGACACCATGAGTTACCATACCGGGTGACACCAACCCTAGTGACGCCTCTACTCTATTTAACAGAAATATCGACATTTTAAACATACACTTTAGAAGAACTAAGTATTCTTTTTAACAGAGTTTTACCCTCTGATTCTTAAGTAAACTTATTCACTCTCTATGTCAGTGATTTTCAATCTTTTTTTACTCGCGGCACACCGAACAATATTTTAAAATTTCCAAGGCACACCATCAGTTCCCCCCAGAAAAAAACAAAAAGCACACATTGGCCCTCACAGTAAAAAAAAATCCACACATACATTGGCCTACACAGAAAAAACAATCACATTGCTCCCTACATAAATCAATCACATTTCTCCCCACATAAATCCTATTGCTCCCCACATTTATTCACATTGTTCCAACCATAAATCCATATAAATCCTTATTCTCTCCACATAAATCCTATTGAAATCCTATTGTTCCCCACAGGAGAAATAAAATAACAAATATTAGCCCCTACCGGTCATCTGTTCTCCTCCCAGTTCCTCAGTGGTGGGGGTTATTCATAGTGGAGTGCTGCGAATACTGAGCAGTGGGCGGTCAGGCAGGTGTGGATGTGGGTGGGCAAGGAAAGCTGTGTATGCAGGCGGGAACTGGAAGATGTGTATGCAGGTGGGTGGGCTGGCTGGGTGGTGAGACGCGGCGGCCGTGACCTATGATATCACACCGCCGCGTCTTCAAGGCATAGCTCACGGCTGGAGCTGCTCTGGCTCCGCGGCACACCTTGCAACTGGTCACGGCACACTGGTTGAAAAAGCCTGCTCTATGTAATTACATGCTTTGAATATGTTTTTTACTAAATTAAATATACTATACAGTAATATACAGTATGTTCATTGACGATATAAAGCAAAAGTCTTCTTATTTACAAAACTATGCAACATTGGTGCACGGAACTTTATGTTGGATATCCGGTTTAGGTGGAGAGTAACTATAGCCATTCCCCACCAAACTGTAGATTCATCTAGTGAGAATGGCCAAACACACAAAAGGGGGAGGTTCTATACTATATATTCCCAGGATGTGTTTCTTTGTTCCTGTACAAAGGTCAATGTTTCCTAGATCAACTACTTGTGCAGATTTTAACAGTAATAGTTTCCAACGTGAAATACAATGTAGTGTATAGTTTCCTTATGAACTGCTCCAAAAGCCCTTTAATACATTCAGTTTATACTAAAATAGTGTGAAAGGGTGTGAAAACACCCATTTTCACATAATTTTAGTCAGAGCCGACCCTAGGCATAGCCAAACTAGGCAAATGCCTAGGGCATTTGATATGCCATGGGGCACAAGCAGCTTCTGCTGATTAAAATGATATGCGACATGCCTATATTCTGTGTGTGACTGCGGCTGTATCTGCATAGGAAATGCTACATTACAGTGTACTAATGGAAATCACTGTAACGTAGCATTTCATATGTAGATACAGCCACAGTCGCACACAGAATATAGGCATGAACCATATAATTTTAATCAGCAGAAGCTGCTTGTGCATCCTAGCCACATAGTAATGCAAATAAGATGCATTTTCGTCAAAAAAGGATGTTAGCAGTGCTGCCAACTGACTCACGCCAGACATCTCCTGCTGCATGGCATATCTAGGTAAGATGTATAAGAACACATCTGTATCCAAGCAGAGGCAGAGGTCACAGTGTTAGCGGCCATGTGCGTGCTGTGTGCGGGTGGGTTGGTTGTGCAGTAGTGTTCGACATATGTGTAAGGGGCATTATGTGTATAAGGGCATTAATAAAGGTTGGGATAATCTGTAAGGTGCATTATGTTTATAAGGACATTAATAATGTGTGTCATATGTGTAAGGGGCATTACTATGTGGAATTATGTGTATAAATACATTACTAAGCCAAAATCTTGCCTAGGGCATCATATTGGTTAGGGCCGGCTCTGATTTTAGTAAAAAAAAAAAAGTTAATAAATCTGCCCCTAAAAGATAAAAATAATCCTTCCTTATAGGTCATGTAGATTGTAAACTCTGCTGGGGCAGGGGCTGATGTGGATTCCCTGTAAACACTGCAGAATATGTGTACGCTATATAAATACCTGAAATAAAAACAAATAATAATAAGGCGATTTTGTTCAGGCTTTTCAATCCCTGCACATCACTGGCAAATGAATGCATTAAGGCTTAAAAGTGATAAAGTGGAGACGGATAAAGAGTGATAAAGTACCAGTCATGTCACAGAATGTGTTTGAAAAAGGACAGGAGATGATTGGCTGATACTTTATCACTCTTTATCCATCTTCACTTTATCACTCTTTAAGGCTTAAGTTAATACACTTAGGGGGTAATTCAGATCTGATCACTGCTGTGAGTTTCCGCACAGTGGGCGATCAGATCCAAGCTGCGCATGCGTATGCACTGCATTGGACCGGCGCATCGTATGGTTGCAGTGGGGATCGCCGGTCAGCGATGGGATTGTGCGAAGGATCCATTGGCACGGGCGTTCGCAAGGAGATTGACAGGAGGAGGCCATTTATGGGTGGCAAGTGACCGTTTTTAGGGAGTGTCTGGAAAAAACGCAGGCGTGTCCAAGCGTTTGCAGGGCGGGTGTCTGACGTCAATTCCGGTCCTGAACAGGCTGAAGCGATCGCAGCGGCTGAGTAAGTCCTGGGCTGCGCAGAGACTGCACAAAATCAGCTTGTACAGCTCTGCTACACATGTGATCGCACACTTGCAAAGCTAAAATACACTCCCCTGTAGGCGGCGACTATCTGGTCGCAGGGCTGCAAAAATCGCTGCCCAGCGATCAGATCTGAATTACCCCCTTAGGCTCAAATCACAGAATTTACTTTTCAGCAGTTTTGATGGGGTGTTTCCATGTGTCTTACAGGGGTATTGTGCTTTAATAGGATTTTGACCAAACCATCATAAAACCGCATCTATCCATAAAATCAGGAGAGGAATCAGAATACATTTATAATAAACGATCCTTTTGTATTATATAAGGAGTAGAGATGAGCGGGTTCGGTTTTCCGAGATCCGAACCCCCCCGAACTTCACGTGGTTTACACTGGTCTCGGTTCTTCCCGATTGACTCGGTAAACCCAAACGAGGCAAAACGTCATCATCCCACTGTCGGATTCTCGCGAGATTCGGATTCCATATAAAGAGCCGCGCGTCGCCGCCATTTTCACTCATGCATTGTCGAGATAGCGAGAGGACGTGGCTACGTTCTCTGCTGACCAGTATATTACAGTACAATAGTCCAGTGCTGTTCTCGCTGCCCAGTGTCGGTTCTAGTATCCTCATCAGTGCTCATTGTCTTGCTGCTGCATTGTGGTGACCAGTATATTACAGTACAATAGTCCAGTGCTGTTCTCGCTGCCCAGTGTCAGTTCTAGCATCCTCATCAGTGCTCATTATCTGTGCTGCATTGTGGTGACCAGTATATTACAGTACAATAGTCCAGTGATGTTCTCGCTGCCCAGTGTCAGTTCTAGTATCCTCATCAGTGCTCATTGTCTTGCTGCTGCATTGTGGTGACCAGTATATTACAGTACAATAGTCCAGTGATGTTCTCGCTGCCCAGTGTCGGTTCTAGTATCCTCATCAGTGCTCATTGTCTTGCTGCTGCATTGTGGTGACCAGTATATTACAGTACAATAGTCCAGTGCTGTTCTCGCTGCCCAGTGTCAGTTCTAGCATCCTCATCAGTGCTCATTATCTGTGCTGCATTGTGGTGACCAGTATATTACAGTACAATAGTCCAGTGCTGTTCTCGCTGCCCAGTGTCAGTTCTAGTATCCTCATCAGTGCTCATTGTCTTGCTGCTGCATTGTGGTGACCAGTATACTACAGTACAATAGTCCAGTGCTGTTCTTGCTGCCCAGTGTCAGTTCTAGTATCCTCATCAGTGCTCATTGTCTTGCTGCTGCATTGTGGTGACCAGTATATTACAGTACAATAGTCCAGTGCTGTTCTCGCTGCCCAGTGTCAGTTCTAGTATCCTCATCAGTGCTCATTATCTGTGCTGCATTGTGGTGACCAGTATATTACAGTACAATAGTCCAGTGCTGTTCTCACTGCCCAGTGTCCGTTCTAGTATCCTCATCAGTGCTCATTGTCTTGCTGCTGCATTGTGGTGACCAGTATACTACAGTACAATAGTCCAGTGCTGTTCTCGCTGCCCAGTGGCAGTTCTAGTATCCTCATCAGTACTCATTATCTGTGCTGCATTGTGGTGAGCAGTATATTACAGTACAATAGTCCAGTGCTGTTCTCACTGCCCAGTGTCAGTTCTAGTATCCTCATCAGTGCTCATTGTCTTGCTGCTGCATTGTGGTGACCAGTATATTACAGTACAATACTCCAGTGCTATTCTTGCTGCCCAGTGTCAGTTCTAGTATCCTCATCAGTGCTCACTGTCTTGCTGCTGCATTGGGGTGACCAGTATACTACAGTACATTACTAAAAGTCCAGTGTCTTGTGCTGCATCTTGCTGCTGTAGGGTGCTGTGGTAGTGTCCTGTCACTGTGCATAGGTCATCATCATTCCAGTCACAGTGTTATCTGGTATCTATCTAGTGGTATCTAATTCCGGACATTACTGCCGTCTAATTCCAGATATATATAGCAGTACGGTACGGAAGGCCACTGCTCTACCTACCTCTGTGTCGTCAAGTATACTATCCATCCATACCTGTGGTGCATTTCAGTTGTGCGCAGTATATATAGTAGTAGGCCATTGCTATTGATACTGGCATATAATTCCACACATTAAAAAATGGAGAACAAAAATTTGGAGGGTAAAATAGGGAAAGATCAAGATCCACTTCCACCTAGTGCTGAAGCTGCTGCCACTAGTCATGGCAGAGACGATGAAATGCCATCAACGTCGTCTGCCAAGGCCGATGCCCAATGTCATAGTAGAGAGCGTGTAAAATCCAAAAAAACAAAAGGTCAGTAAAATGACCCAAAAATCAAAATTAAAAGCATCTGAGGAGAAGCGTAAACTTGCCAATATGCCATTTACGACACGGAGTGGCAAGGAACGGCTGAGGCCCTGGTCTATGTTCATGGCTAGTGGTTCAGCTTCACATGAGGATGGAAGCATTTATCCTCCCGCTAGAAAAATGAAAAGAGTTAAGCTGGCAAAAGCACAGCAAAAAATTGTGCGTTCTTCTAAATCACAAATCCCCAAGGAGAGTCCAATTGTGTCGGTTGCGATGCCTGACCTTCCCAACACTGGACGGGAAGAGGTGGCTCCTTCCACCATTTGCACGCCCCCTGCAAGTGCTGGAAGGAGCACCCACAGTCCAGTTCCTGATAGTCAAATTGAAGATGTCACTGTTGAATACACCAGGATGAGGATATGGGTGTTGCTGGCGCTGAGGAGGAAATTGACAAGGAGGATTCTGATGGTGAGGTGGTTTGTTTAAGTCAGGCACCCGGGGAGACACCTGTTGTCTGTGGGATGAATAAGGCCATTGACATGCCTGGTCAAAATACCAAAAAAATCACCTCTTCGGTGTGGAATTATTTCAACAGAAATGCGGACAACTGGTGTCAAGCCGTGTGTTGCCTTTGTCAAGCTGTAATAAGTAGGGGTAAGGACGTTAACCACCTAGGAACATCCTCCCTTATACGTCACCTGGAGCACATTCATCAGAAGTCATTGACAAGTTCAAAAACTTTGGGTGACAGTGGAAGCAGTCCACTGACAACTAAATCCCTTCTTCCTCTTGTACCCAAGCTGCTGCAAACCACCCCACCAACTCCCTCAATGTCAATGTCCTCCTTAGACAGGAACGCCAATAGTCCTGCAGGCCATGTCACTGGCAAGTCTGACGAGTCCTCTCCTAACTGGGATTCCTCCGATGGATCCTTGAGTGGAACACCTACTGCTGCTGTTGTTGCTGCTGGGAGTCGATCATCATCCCAGAGGGGAAGTCGGAAGACCACTTGTACTACTTCCATTAAGCAATTGACTGTCCAACAGTCCTTTGTGAGGAAGATGAAATATCACAGCAGTCATCCTGTTGCAAAGCGGATAACTCAGGCCATGACAACTATGTCGGTGTTAGACGTGAATCCGGTATCCGCCGTTAGTTCACAGGGACTTAGAGAATTGCTTAAGGTAGTGTGTCCTTGTACCAAATACCATCTAGCTTCCACTTCTCTAGGCAGGTGATACCGAGAATGTACACAGACGTCAGAAAAAGACTCACCAGTGTCCTAAAAAATGCAGTTGTACCCAGTGTCCACTTAAACCACGGACATGTGGACAAGTGGAGCAGGGCAGACTAAGGACTATATGACTGTGACAGCCCACTGGGTAGAAGTATTGCCTCCCGCAGCAACAACAGCAGCAGCGGCAACAGTAGCAGCATCTCGCAAACGCCAACTCGTTCCTAGGCAGGCTACGCTTTGTATCACCGCTTTCCATAAGAGGCACGCAGCTGACAACCTCTTACGGAAACTGAGGAACATCATCGCAGAATGGCTTACCCCAATTGGACTCTCCTGGGGATTTGTGACATCGGACAACGCCACCAATATTGTGCGTGCATTACATGTTGGAAAATTCCAGCATGTCCCATGTTTTGCACATACAATGAATTTGGTGGTGCAGATTTTTTTTTTAAACGACAGGGGCGTAATGGAGATGCTATCGGTGGCACGAAGAATTGCGGGCCACTTTCGGCATTCAGCCACCGCGTGCCGAAACCTGGAGCACCAGCAAACACTCCTGAACATGCCCTGCCATCAGCTGAAGCAAGAGGTGGTAACAAGGTGGAATTCAACCCTCTATATGCTTCAGAGGATGGAGGAGCAGCAAAAGGCCATTCAAGCCTATACATCTGCCTACGATATAGGCAAAGGAGGGCGAATGCACCTGACTCAAATGCAGTGGAGAATGATTTCAACGTTGTGCAAGGTTCTCCAACCCTTTGAACTTGCCACACATGAAGTCAGTTCAGACACTGCCAGCCTAAGTCAGGTCATTCCCCTCATCAGGCTTTTGCAGAAGCAGCTGGAGAGATTGAAGGAGGAGCTAAAATGGAGCGATTCCGCTAGGCATGTGGGACTTGTGGATGGAGCCCTTCATTCGCTTAACAAGGATTCACGGGTGCTCAATCTGTTGAAATCAGAGCACTACATTTTGGCCACCGTGCTCGATCCTACGTTTAAAGCCTACGTTGTATCTCTCTTTCCGGCAGACACAAAGATCTGCTGGTGAGACACTTGTCAAGTCAAGCGGAAAGTGACCCGCCAACAGCTCCTCCTTAATTTTCTCCCGCCACTGGAGCTGCCAGGAAAAGGATAACATTTCCAAAACCACCTGCTGGCGGTGATGCAGGGCAGTCAGGAGCGAAAACTGACATCTAGTCCGGACTGAAGGACCTGCCAACGATTACTGACATGTCGTCTACTGTCACTGCATATGATTCTGTCACCATTGAAAGAATGGTGGAGGATTATATGAGTGACAACATCACTGTAGGCATGTCAGACAGTCCGTACGTATACTGTCAGGAAAAAGATGCAATTTGGAGGCCCTTGCAAAAACTGGCTTTATTTTACCTAAGTTGCCCCCCCCCCAGTGTGTACTCCGAAAGAGTGTTTAGTGCAGCCGGTAACCTTGTCAGCGATCGGCGTAGGTGGTTACTTCCAGAAAATGTGGAGAAGATGATGTTCATCAAAATTAATTATAATCAATTCCTCCGTGGAGACATTTACCAGCAATTGCCTCCAGAAAGTACACAGGGACATGTGATGGTGGATTCCAGTGGGGCCGAATTAATACTCTGTGAGGAGGAGGATGTACACAGTGAAAGGGGTGAGGAATCGGACGATGAGGATGAGGTGGACATCTTGCCTCTGTAGAGACAGTTTGTGCAAGGAGAGATTGATTGCTTCTTTTTTGGTGGGGGCCCAAACCAACCAGTCATTTCAGCAGAGCCGGCCCTAACCATTATGATGCCCTAGGCAAGATTTTGTCTGGTGCCCCCTAGCACCACCGCTGGTTCCGCCTCTGACCTTGCACCTCTTTCCCAGCACCATCTCCCATCATCCATAGCAGTCCTTATTTTGGTGTTTGTACCCCCTATATTTTAAATAGGAACAGTTCGCACATTTGGCGCATAGCCCAAAAAGGGGTGTGTTTTTGCTGGCAAGGGACATGGCCACACAATAGTACCCCCAATTCCAATTACACCACACAGTACTGCAACTTTATTCACATTTGATCATGTGATAGTGTCTATAATTCATATTACATCCCACAGTAGTATGCTTTACCTTATAAACGTTACTCCTCACAGTAAAGCCCCTTATTCACTTTACATCACACTGAATTGCTCCTTATTCACATTACACCACACCCTATTGCTCTTTATTCACATTAGATGACAGAGTAGTGCCCTTTCTATATGCAACGCCACATAGTAGAGCACCTTATACACATAATGCCACACAGTAATGCCCCTTACACATGAGACACATTATTAATGTCCTTATAAAGATAATGCGCCTTACACATTATGACAACCTTTATTAATGCCCTTTTACACATAATGTCCCTTACACATATGCTGCACATTATTAATGCCCTTATACACATAATGACACATAGTGCCCCCTACACATTTGCTGCACATTATTAGTGCCCCTATACACATAATGACACACATACAGTAGTACCCTGTTACACATATGCCGCACATTATTAATGCCCTTTTACACATAATGACACACATAGTGCCCCTTACACATATGTTGCACATTATTAATGCATTTTTACATGACGCACATAATGCTCCTTACACGTATTCCGAACACTACTGCACAACCAACCCACTCACGTGCACACAACACTCACACTGCCAATAACACTGTGACCTCTGCCTCTGCTTGGATACAGATGTGTCCTCATAAATCTTGCCTCAATGCTAACGTCGGGCACTTTTTTTATGAAAATGCATCTTATTTGCATTGATATGTGGCTAGGATGCACAAGCAGCTTCTGCTGATTAAAATGATATGCAGCATGCCTATATACTGTGTGAGACTGTGGCTGTATCTGCATATGAAATGCTACACACAGAATATAGGCATGCCGCATATCATTTTAATCAGTAGAAGCTGATAATGCCCCTAGGCATATCAAATGCCCTAGGCAATTGTCTAGTTTGCCTATGCCTATGGCCGGCTCTGCATTTCAGTCACAGTTGTGTGACAGACCCTGTCTCTGAATTGATGGGTTTGTTAAAGTGTGCATATCCTGTTTATACAACATAAGGGTGGGTGGGAGGGCCCAAGGACAATTCCATCTTGCAACTCTTTTTTTATTTTATTTTTTATTTATCTTTGCATCATGTGCTGTTTGGGGCCTTTTTTTAATATATATATATATCTGCCATCCTGTCTGACACTGCAGTGCCACTCCTAGATGGGCCAGGTGTTTGTGCCGCCCACTTGGGTCGCTTAGCTTAGTCATCCAGCGACCTCGGTGCAAATTTTAGGACTAAAAATAATATTGTGAGGTTTGAGGTGTTCAGAATAGACTGGAAATGAGTGGAAATTATGGTTATTGAGGTTAATAATACTATAGGATCAAAATGACCCCCAAATTCTATGATTTAAGCTGTTTTTGAGGTTTTTTTTTAAAAAAAACCCACCCGAATCCAAAACGTACCCGAATCCGACAAAAATTCTTAAGGGAGGTTTTGTCAAAACGCGTCCGAATCCAAAACACGACCGCGGAACCTAATCCAAAATCAAAACACAAAACCCGAAAAATGGCCGGTGCACAACTCTAATAAGGAGGCAGATCCCGTGTCACTGATAGTTTTCTTATGACGGAAATAGTATTTTATTAAGATACTAGGGAGAAAATTGTTGTTTCATTTTATTAAGAGAACATTATTATTTATGAATTCTGCTAAAGTGGAATTATTTGTATTATTGTGCTTTTTCATTATTGTGTATGTAGAATTGTTACCGTAAATGGTGTTTTTTCTCGTTACGACGGAAGCAGTTATTATTTTATGGCCATGTAAGTGGTGCCCACATTATAAAATAATAAATACATTTTCTGTCAGTAAAAACATATTGAAAGTTTTTATCTTTTCAGCCCCCAAGCAGCCGACTGTTACATCCGATGGTTTAGAGCGAGGGAAGAATAGACGGAGACTCACCGCAAGTTGTTGCAAATTGCCATTCTATTACATTGCAGCTTTTACAGTATCTTTCTTTTCTCCAGCATGAGGGAATAAAGGGAGCCATATTGTTGCAAGGGTTAAGGCCAGGAAACACGCAAGTGTGCATACTGTGCAGTGAGTGTAGAGATCTGCAGAGATGGGGACAATGAAACTTTTTACCACACCTCTGACATTGTAGACAAGCGATGAAAAGAATGGAGAGGTGTATCAGTGCAGGGGTTGCCCATAGCAACCAGCTTTGATTTATTATAATAATAATTTTATTTATATAGCGCTCTTTCTCCAATAGGACTCAAGGCGATTAACAGATACATAGCATAATATAGTACAGAAAATAATGAAGTACATTTTCATAAAATACAGAAACATGAAGATACTAAAAGGGACATTATGAAAATGCTGAGTAAACAGGAAAGTCTTGAGTCTACTTTTGAAGGATTCTATAGTTGGGGCCTCTCGCACTGTGCGGGGAAGTGAGTTCCATAGAGTCGGAGCCGCATGACTAAAAGCTCGACCCCCAGATGAATTACGGAAGATTCTAGGTACTGCTAAAAGTCCTTCATCTACGGGTCGCAGTAATCGAGTGGGGCAGTATGGGGTCAGAAGCTGCTTCAGGTACCTTGGGCCCTGGTCATGTAATGCTTTGAAACTCAGTAAGCCAATCTTGAAGATGATTCGCCATCTTACAGGCAGCCAGTGAAGGGAGTAGAGGATGGGTGTTATGTGGCTAGAACGGGGCTGATCGGTTAACAGCCTGGCAGCTGTGTTTTGCACCAGCTGTAAGCGTTGCAATTCTTTTGCTGGGAGACCAAGGTAGAGAGCATTACAGTAGTCAGAGCCGGCCTTATGTATAGGCAAACTAGGCAAATGCCTAGGGCATTTGGTATGCTTAGGGGCACCAACAGCTTCTGCTGATTAAAATGATATGTGGCATGCCTATATTCTGTGTGTGACTGCGGCTGTATCTGCATACGAAATGCTACGTTGCAGTGTATTCCTGGAAATCACTGTAATGTAGCATTTCGTATGCAAATACAGCCGCAATCGCACACAGAATATAGGCATGCTGCATATCATTTTAATCAGCAGAAGCTGCTTATGCATCCTAGCCACATAGTAATGCAAATAAGATGCATTTTCATAAACAAAAGGCGCCCGACGTTAGCAGAGCTGCCAGCTGACTCATGCCAGGCATCTCCTTCAGAACTAGCGGCGGTGCTAGGGGGCACCAGCCAAAATCTTGCCTAGGGCATCATATTGGTTAGGGCCGGCTCTGACAGTAGTCTAATCGAGATGATACAAATGCATGTCTGACTTTTGGCAGATCATCTGAGGGAATTAAGTGCTTGATTCTGGCTATGTTCCTCAGGTGAAAGAATGAGGATTTGATTGTGGCTGATATCTGATGTTTAAGTGTCAAGCCACCATCCAGGACAACGCCAAGATTCCGCACACGATCACAAAAAGATTTAGCATTTATCAAGTACATTCAATAAAATGATAGGTAGCTGCTGATTGGTTGCTATGGGTAACTTCTCCACTCTATTCACTGCCTGAACATCAACCACTGAATGCACCAGAATGAACCATTAATTAACCTCCACAGAGCAATCAAATAAATGCAATTTTATCTTTACAATTTATTTAAATATGAGTGTTGATTATAATAAGATTTTACTCACCGGTAAATCTATTTCTCGTAGTCCGTAGTGGATGCTGGGACTCCGTAAGGACCATGGGGAATAGCGGCTCCGCAGGAGACTGGGCACAACTAAAGAAAGCTTTAGGACTACCTGGTGTGCACTGGCTCCTCCCACTATGACCCTCCTCCAGACCTCAGTTAGGATACTGTGCCCGGAAGAGCTGACACAATAAGGAAGGATTTTGAATCCCGGGTAAGACTCATACCAGCCACACCAATCACACCGTATAACTCGTGATACTATACCCAGTTAACAGTATGAAATATAACTGAGCCTCTCAACAGATGGCTCAACAATAACCCTTTAGTTAGGCAATAACTATAAACAAGTATTGCAGACAATCCGCACTTGGGATGGGCGCCCAGCATCCACTACGGACTACGAGAAATAGATTTACCGGTGAGTAAAATCTTATTTTCTCTGACGTCCTAAGTGGATGCTGGGACTCCGTAAGGACAATGCGGATTATACCAAAGCTCCCAAACGGGCGGGAGAGTGCGGATGACTCTGCAGCACCGAATGAGCAAACTCTAGGTCCTCCTCAGCCAGGGTATCAAACTTGTAGACTCTTGCAAAAATGTTTGAACCCGACCAAGTAACAGCTCGGCAATTTTGTAAAGCCGAGACCCCTCGGGCAGCCGCCCAAGAAGAGCCCACTTTCCTCGTGGAAAGGGCTTTTACAGATTTAGGGTGCGGCAGTCCAGCCGCAGAACGTGCAAGTTGAATCATGCTACAGATCCAGCGAGCAATAGTCTGCTTAGAAGCAGGAGCACCCAGCTTGTTGGGTGCATATAGGATAAATAGCGAATCAGTTTTCCTGACTCCAGCCGTCCTGGAAACATGTATTTTTCAGGGCCCTGACTACGTCCAGTAACTTGGAATCCTCCAAGTCCCAAGTAGCCGCAGGCACCACAATAGGTTGGTTCACATGAAACACTGATACCACCTTAGGAAGGAATTGGGAACGAGTCCTCAATTCCGCCCTATCCATATAAAAAAATCAGATAAGGGCTTTTGCGTGATAAAGCCGCCAATTCTGATACACGCCTGGCCGACGCCAAGGCCAACAGCATGACCACTTTCCACGTGAGGTATTTTAACTCCACGGATTTAAGTGGCTCAACCCAATGCGACTTCAGGAAATCCAACACCACGTTGAGATCCCACGGTGCCACTGGAGGCACAAACGGGGGCTGACTATGCAGCACTCCCTTAACAAAAGTCTGAACTTCAGGCAGTGAAGCCAGTTCTATTTTGGAAGAAAATCGATAGAGACGAAATCTGGACCTTAATGGAACCCAATTTTAGGCCCATAGTCACCCCTGACTGTAGGAAGTGCAGAAATCGACCCAGCTGAAATTCCTCCGTTGGGGCCTTCCTGGCCTCACAGCACGCAACCTATTTCCGCCATATGCGGTGATAATGGTTTGCGTTCACTTCTTTCCTAGCTTTAATTAGCGTAGGGATAACTTCCTCTGGAATGCCCTTTTCCTTCAGGATCCGGCGTACAACCGCCATGCCGTCAAATGCAGCCGCGGTACGTCTTGGAACAGACAGGCCCCCTGCTGCAGCAGGTCCTGTCCGAGCGGCAGAGGCCATGGGTCCTCTGAGATCATTTCTTGGAGTTCTGGGTACCAAGCTCTTCTTGGCCAATCCGGAACAATGAGTATAGTTCTTACTCCTCTCCTTATTATTCTCATTACCCTGGGTAAGAGAGGCAGAGAAGGGAACACATACACCGACTGGTACACCCACGGTGTTACCAGAGCGTCCACAGCTATCGCCTGAGGGTCCCTTGACCTGGCGCAATATCTTTGTAGCTTTTTGTTGAGGCGGGACGCCATCATGTCCACCTGTGGCCTTCCCAACGGTGTACAATCATTTGGAAGACTTCTGGATGAAGTCCCCACTCTCCCGGGTGGAGGCCGTGCCTGCTGAGAAAGTCTGCTTCCCAGTTGTCCACTCCGGGAATGAACACTGCTGACAGTGCTAACACATGATTTTCCGCCCATCGGAGAATCCTTGTGGCTTCTGCCATCGCCATCCTGCTTCTTGTGCCGTCCTGTCTTGTCTGACTGGATCAGCACCGGCCGGTGTTGAAGCAGGGGTCTAGCCTGACTTAGGGCATTGTAAATGGCCCTTAGTTCCAGAATATTTATGTGTAGGGAAGTCTCCTGACTTTTCCATAGTCCTTGGAAGTTTCTTCCCTGTGTGACTGCCCCCCAGCCTCGAAGGCTGGCATCCGTGGTCACCAGGACCCAGTCCTGTATGCCGAATCTGCGGCCCCCTAGAAGATGAGCACTCTGCAGCCACCACAACAGCAACACCCTGGCCCTTGGAGACAGGGTTATCCGCCGATGCATCTGAAGATGCGACCCGGACCACTTGTCCAACAGATCCCACTGGAAGATCCTTGCATGGGACCTGGCGAATGGAATTTCTTCGTAAGAAGCTACCATCTTTCCCAGGGCTCGCGTGCATTGATGCACCGACACCTGTATTTGTATTAGGAGGTCTCTGTCTAGAGACGACAACTCCTTGGACTTCTCCTCCGGGAGAAACCCTTTTTATCCTGTTCTGTGTCCAGAACCATACCCATTAACAGTAGACGCGTCGTAGGAACCAGCTGCGACTTGGGAATATTCAGAATCCAGCCGTGCTGTTGTAGCACTTCCCGAGATAGTGCTACTCCGACAAACAACTGCTCCCTGAACCTCGCCTTTATAAGGAAATCGTCCAAGTACGGGATAATTATTTCGGCCATTACCTTGGTAAATACCCTCGGTGCCGGGGACAGACCAACGGCAACGTCTGGAATTGGTAATGACAATCTTGTACCACAATTTTGAGGTACTCCTGGTGAAGAGGGTAAATAGGGACATGTAGGTAAGCATCCTTGATGTCCAGTGATACCATGAAATTCTCCAGGCTTGCAATAATCGCCCTGTGCGATTCCATTTTGAACTTGAACCTTCGTATATAAGTGTTCAAGGATTTCAATTTTAGAATGGGTCTCACCGAACCGTCTGGTTTCGGTACCACAACATTCTGGAATAGTAACCCCGTCCTTGTTGAAGGAGGGGTACCTTGATTTCACCTGCTGGAAGTACAGCTTGTGAATTGCCGCCAGTACTACCTCTCTTTCTCCGAGGGCAGCAGGCAAGGCTGATGTGAGGTAACGGCGAGGGGGAGTCGCCTCGAACTCCAGCCTGTATCCCTGTGATACTACTTGCAGAACCTAAGGATCCACCTATGGGCAAGCCCACTGGTCCCTGAAGTTCCCGAGACGCGCCCCCACCGCACCTGTCTCCACCTGTGGAGCCCCAGCGTCATGCGGTGGACTCAGAGGAAGCGGGGGAAGATTTTTGATCCTGGGAACTGGCTGTCTGGTGCAGCTTTTTCCTTCTTCCCTTGTCTCTGTGCAGAAAGGAAGCGCCTTTGACCCGCTTGCTTTTCTGAAGCCGAAAGGACTGTACCTGAAAATACGGTGCTTTCTTAGGCTGTGAGGAAACCTGAGGTAAAAAAATTTCTTCCCAGCTGTTGCTGTGGATACGAGGTCCCAGAGACCATCCCCAAACAATTCCTCACCCTTATAAGGCAGAATCTCCATGTGCCTTTTAAAGGCAGCATCACCTGTCCACTGCCGGGTCTCTAATACCCTCCTGGCAGAATGGACATTGCATTAATTCTGGATGCCAGCCGGCAAATATCCCTCTGTGCATCCTTCATATATAAGACGACGTCTTTAATATGCTCTATGTTAGCAAAATATTATCCCTGTCTAGGGTATTAATATTATCTGACAGGGTATCAGACCACGCTGCAGCAGCACTATTTATGCTGAGGCAAATGCAGGTCTCAGTATAGTACCTGAGTGTGTATATACAGACTTCAGGATAGCCTCCTGCTTTTTATCAGCAGGCTCCTTCAAAGTGGCCGTATCCCCAGACGGCAGTGCCACCTTTTTTGACAAAGTGTGAGCGCCTTATCCACCCTAGGGGATATCTCCCAACGTGACCTATCCTCTGGCGGGAAAGGGTACGCCAGCAGTAACTTTTTAGAAATTACCATTTTCTTATCGGGGGAACCCACGCTCTTTACACACTTCATTCACTCATCTGATGGGGGAACAAAACACTGGCTGCTTTTTCTCCCCAAACATAAAACCCCTTTTATGTGGTACTTGGGTTCATGTCAGAAATGTGTAACACATTTTTCATTGCCGAGATCATGCAAGGGATGTTCCTAGTGGATTGTGTATATGTCTCAACCTCGTCGACACTGGAGTCAGACTCCGTGCCGACATCTGTGTCTGCCATCTGAGGTAACGGGCGTTTTTGAGCCCCTGATGGCCTTTGAGACGCCTGGGCAGGTGCGGGCTGAGAAGCCGGCTGTCCCACAGCTGTCACGTCATCCAGCCTTTTATGTAAGGAGTTGACATTGTCGGTTAATACCTTCCACCTATCCATCCACTCTGGTGTCGGCCCCACAGGGGGCGACATCCCATTTATCGGCCTCTGCTCCGCCTCCACGTAACCTTCCTCATCCAACATGTCGACACAGCCGTACCGACACACCACACACACACAGGGAATGCTCTGACCGAGGACAGGACCCCACAAAGTCCCTTGGGGAGACAGAGAGAGAGTATGCCAGCACACACCAGAGCGCCATATAATGCAGGGATTAACACTATAACTGAGTGATTTTTCCCCAATAGCTGCTTGTATACACATATTGCGCCTAAATTTAGTGCCCCCCTCTCTTTTAACCCTTTGAGCCTGAAAACTACAGGGGAGAGCCTGGGGAGCTGTCTTCCAGCTGCACTGTGAAGAAAAAATGGCGCCAGTGTGCTGAGGGAGATAGCCCCGCCCCTTTTTCGGCGGACTTTTCTCCCGCTTTTTTCATGGATTCTGGCAGGGGTAATTTATCACATATATAGCCCTGGGACTATATATTGTGATGATTTGCCAGCCAAGGTGTATTATATTGCCCTCAGGGCGCCCCCCCCCAGCGCCCTGCACCCATCAGTGACCGGAGTGTGAGGTGTGCATGAGGAGCAATGGCGCACAGCTGCAGTGCTGTGCGCTACCTTGTTGAAGACAGAAGTCTTCTGCCGCTGATTTTCCGGAACACTTCTTGCTTCTGGCTCTGTAAGGGGGCCGGCGGCGCGGCTCCGGGACCGAACATCGAGGTCGGGTCCTGTGGTCGATCCCTCTGGAGCTAATGGTGTCCAGTAGCCTAAGAAGCCCAAGCTACCACCAGTTAGGTAGGTTCGCTTCTTCTCCCCTTAGTCCCTCGCTGCAGTGAGTCTGTTTCTTTCTAGGAGCTCAGGAGAGCCCCTAGTGTGCATCCAGCTCAGCCGGGCACAAGATTCTAACTGAGGTCTGGAGGAGGGTCATAGTGGGAGGAGCCAGTGCACACCAGGTAGTCCTAAAGCTTTCTTTAGTTGTGCCCAGTCTCCTGCGGAGCCGCTATTCCCCATGGTCCTTACGGAGTCCCAGCATCCACTTAGGACGTCAGAGAAATTTATGTATTTAATTATAATATCTGAATTAATATGGATGGCAGAAAGGAGAGTGAAGACGGGGAGCGTGGGGGTGCAACGGTGAGCACCGGGCAGCGGAATAGCGGTGAGAAAATCCAAATAACGCAACAGAGCTCTCTCTCTGTCCTCTTTTTACACCTGTGGATTACTTGTCCTCTCTTGCTCACTTGTCCTCTTTTGTGGATTACTTCAGGAACGAAGAGGGCCGAGCTTCACTGGATTGTTTGTAAGTATCATTTTCATTTTTATAGGTACCCCTATTGGATTCTACTGGACAAGTGGACGTGATTCTTGGCGTTGAATGTAGGTAGTATGTGTGAGTGTGTAAGTGTGTTTTAATACATTTTTACTGTCAAGGTGTGTGTGTTGTGTTTTTATTTGGGTATTTTTGTTATTGTAGAACTACAGGTACCAGTGGGCCCGTTATTTCCCCGCATGCTGGTACTTGAGGTTCTCCAAGTACCAGCAAGCAGGGGAGGCTTGCTGGGCCTTGTAGTTCCACAACAAAAACCAAAATTCTTTTTCTCCCCACACTTATGGCTATCAGCCCGGCACCCACCTCCCAGGGGTGCTGGGGACAGCCTCGGGCTTAACCCCTGACCCTTGGGTGCCTGGAGGGGGGGTACCATTGATTTAAGGGGTCCCCACTTCTCCAGGGAACCCCAGCCAGAGGTGACTAGTTGGGGGAGTAATGCCACGGCCGCAGGGACCAATATAAAAGTGTCCCCCGGCTGTGGCTTTATCTCCCTGGCTAGTGGAGCCTGATGCTAGTTTTAAAAATACGTGGGACCCCTACATCTTTAGTCCCCCGTATTTTTGGAACCAGGACCAGACTAAGAGCCTGGTGCTGGTTGTCTAAATACGGGGAACCCCTGTCCAATTCCCCCCCCCCCCCAGTATTTAAACAACCAGGACCAGCTCAAAGAGCTCGAGGCTGGTTATACTTAGGAGGGGGGACCTCACGCATTTTTCTTTACATTTCTTAACCCATTCAGACCCTTTTCCAAAGATAACCATGCATGGATCTCACTGATCTGTGCATGACTATCACAACACGCCAGCAAAAAGCAGGTCTCTTTGAAAGCTCCATGTTTTTTTTACGAATTCTATGCTTTCCCGGCAGTGTTTGGCTATTGTCGGCAGTGATTGGGAATACAAATTCTTAGTAAATTACAGAGTCCTATTAAATAACACCCGTGTTTGACCGATGGTCTATTGATTTGTATTTGTGGGCTATGGGGCAGTAGCGGGCATTGGCTCGGCAGTGGTAGGGGTCATCAGCAGGATTCGGCGGACGTTATGGCTGCATTGCCTCACCAGCCACTGACCTCATCGCACACCACTGCTTTTACTAGAACTGCCGCCACATCATGCAGTTTATGGGACAGAGCAGAGCTGCCGCACATACCCAGTGGTAACAGCTTCTTCTACCAAGCTTGCTGTGCGTGTGGATCTTAGTCCTCAATCAGTGCACTGGACCAGAGAGTAGCTTCCAAGAAGAAGAGACAGGAGCATTACCACAAGGTGGAAGAATGTGTTGTTAGAAAGTGCTGTACCGGTTCTATTAAGTTTGTATATTTATTATGGTATGTTTAACCTTTTCCTGACAACTTATTTATATTATTTAATGCAGCCTATACTATAGACCAGGGCTGGCCAAACCAGTCCTCGAGATCTAACAACAGTTCACATTTTCCAGACCACCTAGCTGGTGCACAGGTGTAGTCATTACTAATTAAGATGTGCTGCATTCATTCCTAACTGACAATTCTACAGATCTCCAGGAGGCCTGGAAAACATGAACTGTTGGTAGATCTCGAGGACTGGTTTGGCCAGCCCTGCTATAGACCATCTATAGTGTTAAATATCGCTAATGTATTCCATACAGTATTCAGTGTATAAAAAGACCAATGTGTACATTAATGTCCAGGGTCATTACTAGGTTCTTCTACCACTCCCCCAGACTCCCACACTTGCTCCAATGTTCTGCAGAGCGGGAGATTGTGGACTGCATTTGGAAACCCCCCTCTAGAAAACCTGCGTTTGCCACTGCACTCTTACCTGCATCAAAAGAGGGTCCGCAGTGTGAAATGTACAGGACGGAACCTGGACGTGTAAACTTTTATAGCTATTATTAGTGGTGAAAGTGCTAAACTAGATACACACTATGCAGTTTTATTGTTCAAACTGACAAATGGGCTGATTATCCGGCCAGCGGAAGGTGCTGATATCTGCGTTACACATTAAGCAATTGTTTTATTGTTTATATTTTGTAAGTTTAGGTTTTCTGCCACACCACACTGAATATGTCTGCCCACATGGAGGATGAGGTAATTAGGATAAAGTGGTTCTCAAATTCGGTCCTCAGGACGGGTGGTATTTACTTTGCCGGCTGTTGGGATAACGGCACACAGTATACCGGCGCCGGAATCCAGACGGCCAGCATTCCGACACCTTTTCTCCCTCTTGGGGGTCCATGACGCCCCTAGAGGGAGAATAGATAGCGTGGCGCGGCGAGCTCAGCGAGCCTGCAAGGGGCTCATTTGCACTCACCCAGCTGTCGGTATGCCGGCGGTCGGGATTCCGGCGCTGGTATGCTGGCCGCCGGGAGCCCGCCCACCGGCATACCATACTACACCCCTCAGGACCCCACATGGTTCACATTTTCCAGGTCACCCAGCAGCTGCACTGTGTATCACCAACTGTCACATTTTAAAAATCTACAGGTGACCTGCAAAACATGAACCCTGTGGGGTCCTGAGGACCGAGTTTGAGAACCTGTGGGATAAACCATAGGAAAAATGGGCAGATTATAGAGAATGCACACTCACTGTGTTTGGTCGATATTTTCTGTCAACGTCAACCGATCGGATAATCAAAGGCGAGTGTTTCTGGATGCTTTTGGACCGTTTATCGCATTTGGATAAAATGCTTCTGCCTACATACTACACTTTAAAACTGTCCGATCACTCGGTTATTGACTAATCATCCCAATAATTGTACAGTATATAGCTATGTTAGACTTTACCGGGGGAGCTGCTTATCGGAGCAGCTTTTGTGGTATGGTAAGGGGGACGATAAATAGCCTTAATTTGATGATGATGATATTACAGGTCTCTTCCCGGGACTATTGTGGGATAAACAGTAGTTCTCTTGCTACTCACTTCAGGTTCCTGTAGGAGTGATTGTGCAATGTGTAAAGCAGTAATGAAGTCCTACCTCCCCCATGTATTTAGTGAGGTGGAAAACTATTCTACCCAGACTCCCTCATCCGTTACTTGCTGCCAGGAGGTAATTACGCTGCATGTGTGAAGGCAGCACAGAGAGACTGATTCTTTTCACCTCCACTATGTAGGACTTTATGGATTGTGGGTCACATATACTGAGCCTTGGAGAGTTGATAACGTGGAGAGAGATAAACTTCCAACCAACCAGCTCCTAACTGTCATATTTCAAGCACAGCTTTAACAACGCAGTTAGGAGCTGATTGGATGGTACTTTATCTCTCTCCACTCTATCTGTCCAGTCACGTTGCAAAGAAAAAAAAATATATAAGCTGTTTTATAGCACAGTCTACCTTTACATCTAATTGCCAGACAGACATAAAATTCTGATGCAAATCAAATGTACTAAATCTGCAAAGTATTGAAAGCAATACAGTTGTGCATAACCATGTAAAGGTTCTACCATTGTGTGTAGTGTTATATTATTATTACGCTGCATTCCTGCATGTCCATTCATATTACATAGCCTCCCTGAGGGAAAACCTTATGATCAACCACGTTATATACTGTGGTTAATTTATCTTGTGTTTCATGCAGGAATTCCCACTCTCATGTAATAACCTCTGTGACCTCAGTGACCTCTACAGACAGGTGCAGGTCTGCCTTACAGCTAGACCAATAGGCAGTTTTCTTTTTATCTGCTAGTGCAAATTAGACAATGGAAGAAAACTTCTAATTGGCTGACCTAATTTCCATGCGGCATTAGCTTGAGGTTCAGGAGCACAAACCTAAGTATTCTATAGGAGCCCTGCTCTGCAATGACTCAAACTGCACAGTAAATACAATCATGTATTTTATACACTATTTACAACTGTCTGGCATGTGACTGGTGAGATGCAAAAATGTCACATAATGTTTCCCAGTCTAGTTACAGTGTTTATAACGTATAACGCTTGTGCAGTGGAAACTGTTTACGCAGGGAACTGATTTAGGGACAGCAGAGCTAATCCACTTACTTACATCAGGGCCCTCATTCCGAGTTGATCGCTCGCTAGCTGCTTTTAGCAGCATTGCACACGCTAAGCCGCCGCCCTCTGGGAGTGTATCTTAGCTTAGCAGAAGTGCGAACGAAAGATTCGCAAAATTGCGAATAGAAATTTCTTAGCAGTTTCTGAGTAGCTCGACACTTACTCTGCCACTACGATCAGTTCAGTCAGTTTCGTTCCTGGTTTGACGTCACAAACACACCCAGCGTTCGCCCAGGCACTCCCCCGTTTCTCCAGCCCCTCCCGCGTTTTTCCCAGAAACGGCAGCGTTTTTTCACACACACCCATAAAACGGCCAGTTTCCGCCCAGAAACACCCACTTCCTGTCAATCACACTACGATCACCAGAACGAAAAAAAATCCTCGTAATGCCGTGAGTAAAATACCTAAGCGCATGCGCTCTGCGAATATTGCGCATGCGCAGTAAGCGACTAATCGCAATATAGCGAAACTCGGCAACGAGCGAACAACTCGGAATGAGGGCCCATGTTCTATGACTGAGTACTACTATCAGACTCTGAAAAGTAACACTCCTCATAGATGCATATCGCTGCGATTTGCAATGAACTTTTGTGGCTATTTATCATTGCTGACACGCCGAGACACAGGCTGCGAAAAGAGCCCATCCTGCCAAAGGCTAACAAGTAAAGTGATCACTTATGTGGGTTTGGGCATACCTCCCAACATGACCCTCTCCAGGAGGGACAAAATGCTCTGTTTCTGGACTTGTCTCTTAGTATATGATTGCTGGCACCCGTTTTGAAAAGGTTAATGGATATTAAAGGTAATTTACCATAGGTGCCGGCAATCAGTGCCGTAACTAGACATTTTAGCGATGAGTGCAAGAAACAGCATCGGCGGCACCCCCCCCCCCCCCACCCCAATTACAAAACAGGGTCAATGTACATTCCAAAAATATAGGGGTGTTGCTTCATGGGGAAGGGGCGTGGTTAGAGCTCCCTTTTACACATTACATTAGGCAGAGCTCCCTTTTACACAGTACAGCAGGTATAGTCCCCTTTTACAGATTACGACAACAGAGTCCCCCTTTTTACACACATTACGGCAGCAGAGTCCCCCTTTTTTACACATTAGGCAGGCAGAGTCCCCCTTCTTTACACATTACAGTAGCAGAGTCCCCCTTTTTTACACATTACGGCAGCAGAGTCCCCCTTTTTTACACATTAGGCAGACAGAATCCCCCTTTTTTACACATTAGGCAGGCAGAATCCCCCTTTTTTACACATTACAGTAGCAGAGTCCCCCTTTTTTACACACTACAGCAGCAGAGTACCCCTTTTTTACACATTAGGCAGGCAGAGTACCCCTTTTTTACAGAGTACACGAATTCCCCCCTGTTTTGCACGAGAGAGAGAGTGAATGAGTGAGTGAGTGAGTGAGTGAGTAAGTGAGTGAGTGAGTAAGTGTGTGTGTGTGTCTACTCTGGAGTGAGTAAGTGTGTGTGTGTTCTGTCAGTCACCTGGAGGCATCCAGGCGCAGAGCCTCTCCTGGGGTCCGGGACACATGCTGCGGTGACGCTACAAGCAGCATGAGAGCAGGTCCGGGAGCAACCTCAGACAGCGCTCCACACCCCGCCAGCAGCAGACAGCCAGCAGGAGTCCCATTCTCCTGCACTCACAGTGGGACTCCCGGCGGCAGCGGGACACGGGGCAGCTGTGTGCTGACAGTGATAGATGTCGGCTATAGCTGCGCTCCCGCTCCCCTCACATGCAGAGGCGGGAGGCAAGCGGAGGCGCCGGCCCGGGACTGTCACTACTGACTGGCCGTACAGGTAGGTGTGCTGCCAGATGGTGCGCCTTACCCACATTTGCGCTGTGGGCAAGGCACCCTCGGCACATACCTAGTTACAGCACTGCCGGCAATCATAAAATAAGAGGGAAGTCCAGGAGCAGAGCATTCTGTCCCTCCTGGAGAGGGTCATGTTGGGAGGTATAGTTTGGGACCTGCTCAGCTACTGGCCCACAGATGCATGAGCAAAGATTACAAGTGGAGGACCAAATCTGCCGTTATATCATACTGGGCCAATTACAAGTACTTATGTTTGCTATTGTAAGCAACGTTTGACGTACTGTAATACCCAGGTACATATGTAGTCGTACAGCATCTCCAATCTTCCCCATAAAGCCATAAAACAATACAATTATGACTAACAGTACCCAATCAAGTAACTAATATTAGTATGGCTACACTATAAGCTACAAGCTGACATCTGATAGGTTGCTATGGGTTACATCATTGTCCTCTGCACAGTTCCGAAATAAGCCCTGCAATGAGACCTAATAACAAACACACACAATATACCAGTAGACGTGTTTAGTGAAAGAAAAACACAACTGCACATAACTGACCTCCCAGATCCTCTCACAATAGCCAGGTAACACATCACAGAACACATTGTGCTTAATAACTAACTAACTAACAATATATAAGGCTGCCACATGTCCTGTCCAGATCGGGAAGGTGACTAATGGTGGGAAAGCCACCTTTCAGCATGAACGAGGACATTGTTCAGATCAGAGCAGGAACAAACCTGACCATTCATCTAAAGCCAGAAGATCGCTGTAAAAATAACACAACATTGCCCGAGCTGACTTTCTATGCAGTAGAGGACAGACAATATCTGATGCCTAATACTGAGGACATAGCATATAATAAGATATATATTGCGATCAGTAAGGGAGGAGCGATGGGATAGAAGATGGGATCAGAACATGAATCCATTTCCTACCCAAGTGATGCCATAGCCAGTAACTTGATCCAGCTGACACTGTTCCGTTGTGTGGCAGGTTAAGCGTTCCTTATAACTCTACCTTATTATACCTTCTGCCTTCTTACATTCCCTCCCCTTGCCAGCAACATGTGAACCCTAAGGGCCTTCATATCTTAGGAATGTGAGACTTACTGAACCATGCAATGTATTAAGAAGCTAATGGCATATAACAGTCTCTTTAGTACTTTGTTGTAAGTTAAAAAGAAAAAGACTGGTCAGATGAAACATCTAGAAACAAGTATTATTCTAGGAAGAAACCAAATTGGGCTTTCATTCATCAGTAACCGTGGTGTCTTGTAGACAAAAGGAAGACCCTTTCAAAGTTACACCGTGATGGGAAATGTCACTGAGGAGGGCATAAGCAGAAAATGCATGGATTAAAGGGGGGAGATTTATCAAACCTTCTTGCTAACGTGGTAAGAAGGGTTGTCTCTCACCTGAATTACCCACATTCCTGTTGAATCAGCTCCCTCCAGGAGAGACTAAAGCAAAGCCTGTGCAGTCTACACTAGCAGTGGAGGTTTGGAACTCTGGGTTTTCACGGTTGCACCATTCCAGGTGCAACTCATCAGTGAGAGACAGGAAAAGTTTAAAACTCTCATACACCCAGTAAGTAGGCCAGAGTCTCAGTGGCAGGGACTGATTTTATTAGCTGTGGCAGAGGAGCATAATGGATTGTGGATGCATACCGTTGCTGCAGACTGACTATTTAGCACTATATTCCTGGGACATTTGTTTTCACCTGTTTGTTTATTTAATGTGCCTGCTTGTCAAGGCTTATGTCTATGCATGTTAAAGTACAGTGTCTGCTGCTATTAAAAACACTGCTTCACTGAGAACCTGCGTGTTGTAAGTCCTCATTTCTACAACCTCCCATGGGGCGGGATCCAGCAAAGGCACCAGGCAGCACTGGGGACTTATCACGCCACGTATGTAATGGCGACAGACCTGCACCCCCCAGGATTCAGGCCCCACCAATCATAGCACCACATTTTGAATTTGGCGCAAGCCGTGAGCCAATCACAGCTCTCAAACTGGCAGCCAATCAGGAGTGGTGGTGGTGAGCCAATCCCGGCTCGCCGTGTCATAGCCCTGCCCCCTGGCACTGGCTTATATTAGCCAGCGCCGGATCTCAGTTCATTGGCCGGGAGGGAGCGGAGAAGAGCTCCTGAAGATTGAAGATAGAAGAAGGTGCCGGAAGTCCTGGAGAGTGACGGCAGATGTGAAAGAGCTGTTACATTGTAAAACCCCACTGGTACTAGGTATGCAAAATCTGCAGTCACTGTGTATAGTGCATCACACTTACTCTGCCCCGGCTGGTCATGGGTTCAGGCACAGATACCAGAGGGTCCCCTGAATAATCAGGTGTTTAATTACAGGTGCATTGTGGGAGTGGACAATTTGGTGAGTCTTGCATTTGCTTTTTGCAGACTGATCTGTCTAACTGTGAGTTGGGCTGTTAACCCCTTCTGCATACCCTCCAACTGTACCTTTTTAATAGGTACAGTACCTTTTTTTCATGGTCTGTACCGATTTTTGGCTCTCCAAACTTCCATTGAAAGTATAGGGAAAGGTGCGTGGCCACGCCCCCTTTACCCGTGGTCACGCCCCTTTTTCGGATTTGTACCGATTTTTCTGTGTAAAATGTTGGAGGGTATGCTTCTGTGCTGCAAGCTGTAGGCTGCTGGTTCAGTGCTATTCAACTCCAGCAAACATTTTACTTTTATCAAAGTCATGCTGGCACCTGTAGTACCACAGTTGATTTGTGCTTGCAGTTCCAGGGTATTACAACATGGCGCCGCCTGCCGGGTGAAGTACAAGGAGCCGACGGCTGTTGGTGAAGACGTCGGAAGCCCTGGGACAGCGGTGTGTGACGGAAAAGAGCTTTTGCCAGCCACCGCTGCCCAGGTGAAGACTCCAGGAAACCTGGAGGTGGTGGGAGCCATCCTGCCTCCTTCGAAGACCACAAGGTGGGCGAGGCAGGACCAGGCTTGGTCCAGCCACAGCCCTTAGGATGGGTAAGTCCAAACGGATCCCCCCACCCTAGACCACCAGGGTTCAGGAGCTAGGCCCGTGGGTATAGCAGGCACTAGACCTGAGGCGCGGTAGGCGGGCACTAGGCCCGGGGGACATAAGGGGGATTAGGCCCTAAAGAAGTGTGCATTAGGTGGGCATTAGGCCTGGGAGTGATACGGGCATTAGGCCCAATAGAATTGAGCACATGTCGAGCACTAAGTCCTTAGAGATAGTGGTCAGGAAGCCCAAAACTATTGTGTGGACAATAGGGTTGGTATAGGCAGGGCTAGTAGTCTTACATGGTGCGATTAACCGCAGGAGTGGTAAGTCAGCACTAGGCCGTGGTATCTCTTGATCCGGTGCTAGGCCACAGGTTGGATAAGTCGGCGCAACGCTGCAGGTGTGGTAAGTCGGTGCTAGGCCGTGGTATCTCTTGAGTTGGCGCTAGGCCGCCGGTGTGGTAAGTCGGCACTATGCCACAGGTGTGGTTAGTCGGTGCTAGGCCGTGGTATCTCTTGATCCGCTGCTAGGCCGCAGGTTGTGTAAGTTGGCGCTAGGCTGTAGTATCTTTGATCTGGCTCTAGGCTGCTAGACCCCTAGGTTTAGGGTGTATAGTGAGGCCCTCATTAAAGGTAAACTGTGGTAAATTCTCAGTTTTTCCCCACAGCCAGGCCCCCCTCATTAAAGGGAGGCTGTCGGAAGATACGCGTTGGTGAGTATCATAAGGTTGAAACAGTATAACCGCATTATGTCATAACCTCTGCATAGTGTCTCCCCATCGTATCACGCAAGCAGCGCCACGTCAGTGGGCTGCCTCGTTGTGTTCTATTACAGGAGTCAAAGAAGAAGAAGAGCCTGTCATGGCAGGAACCCAAGGTTATATCCGGTGAGCATAATTGTGTTTCGTGTGTCATCTGTATGTGTATGTTGTCCCTTTTCCCATTTCTCCTTTGGGCATTTTCATTTAGGGTCACGCCTGGTGCTTTGCACCACAACAGGGCAACCAGTCTGAGGCCACAAGTGCCAATGATGACGATTCACTGAGCCCAGTGGAGGTCATCCCTACGTCGCATCTCACATTCTTTCCAGGTTACCCCAGGAAGCTCCCGTCTGTGTCCGAGACGCATTCCAGTGCCGTCCAAGTCGTCTCGACGGACTGAAGGTGGGACCGGGAGGTGTCAGGTGAGTGAGTTAGTCTCAGGGGTTCACCAAGCCCTCCACCCATTAGTACCATCAGCGAAAGCTTTATTTTGTGAAAAGTATCACATACAATAGTCTTCCACAATGGCGTAGCTATAGTAGGTGCAGGTGTTACAGGGCCCGACTCTTCCCCTGGACCCAGTTACACTGCTCTCTATCTTCACTCACGTCCCAGCATGGCCACGCCTCCACCCAGCATCACTGATTGATTGATTGATTGATTAATGAGAGTAAGAGCTGGCCAGGTAACACACAGCCACATACACACCGTTATATCTACATCATTGTATATAATAATCTATATGCCTCACATTAATGTATATACAGCATCTGGATGCTTCACATCAGTGTATATACAGCATCTGCATGCCTCGCATCAGCATATATACAGCATCTGTCCGCACTTTCTCTTACCAAAAGTTTACCCAGTCACCCGAGTCTCCTGCAAGAGCCATAATACTGGACGGATTATGCAGTGAAACATAATATTTCTTATATTCCACTTTAGGATTAGGAAGACTATATATTTTATTTTTTTATATATTTTTATGTTTATAAAACTTACTATAATATGATCACCATTCACTTAATCATTTATGTTAACTAAGCAGCAGATAGTGAAAACATTAGATCATTTACAGTCATAAAGGGAAAACTGACAAATAATTTGCATAACATAACAATATATATTTTTAGACAAACGGAGAGTTATGGTAGACTTACCACTGTTAACTCTCTTTCTGCGAGGTACATTAGGTACCACAGGGAAACATCAGGGTGTAGAGTGGATCTGGATCCAGAGGCACCAATAGGCAAAGCTTTAGCTGTCCCAGTATGCATTGGGGCCTCCTCTATAACCCCGCCTCCAGGCACTGAGAGCTCAGTTTTGATAACCAGTCCAATGCAGGAGCAGGCAAGAGAGAAGGCAGATGTTAGTCACATAAGAACACATTCTCACGACAACAGGAGAAGGTACCTTATGCCATACAAACCTGAAGAAGCCAGGTGCGTCAGGATGGGTGCCCTGTGGAACCCAATGTACCTCGCAGAGAGTTAACAATGCTAAGTCTGACATAACTCTCCTTTTCTACAGTAGGTTACATTGGTTTCCACAGGAAAGCATCGGGGATGTCTTAAAGTAATTCCTCAAGGGAGGGGATGCGCCTAAGCGGATGTGAGAATCCGGTGTCCAAAGGAAGCATCCTGGGAGGCAAAGGTATCAAAGGCATAGAACCTAAGAAACATGTTCACAGAGGACCATGTAGACACCTTGCACAATTGTTCTGCGGATGTGCCACTGCAGGCCGCCCAAGAAGGTCCAACAGACTGGGTAGAATGGGCCTTAATCACAGCAGCATATGCAATCACTATTCTAATCCATCTGGCCAAGGTTTGCTTATTCGCAGGTCAGCCACATTTGTGGCATCAGATCATCTAATAGAGGCAGACCTGTCCACATAGACACAAAGAGCCCTAACCACATCCAAAGACCGTTCTTTAGCTGACAAGTCTGAAGAAATAAAGGCTGGGACAATAATCTCTTGGTTCAGGTTTAAAGTTGACATCACCTTAGGCAAGTAACTGGGCGTGGTCCTGAGAACCACCCTGTCACGGTAGAAAATCAGAAAGGGCGGACGACAGGACAAAGCGCCTAAGTCCAATACCCTTCTTGCGGAAGCAATAGCCAGCAAGAACAGGACCTTGGCCACCGAGACTCTTGAAGGGCTTTCAATACAATAGACAGGTCCCATGGAGCCACTGGAGGGACATAGGAAGGCTGAATATGTAGAACACCCTGAGTGAAAGTATGAACATCAGGTATAGAGGCAATCTTGTGCTGAAACCATACCAACAAGGCAGAAATGTGAACCTTGAGGGAGGCCAGACGAAGACCTAAGTCTAAGCCTCTTTGTAGAAAAGCCAGAATTCTGGACATTCTGAATCTATAAGCATCATAATTCTTATCAGCACACCAGGTGAAGTAAGAATGCCAAACCCTGTAATAGATCCGGGCAGAGGCCAGTTTGTGAGCCTTCAGCATAGTCTGAATGACTGCCTCAGTAAATCCTTTGGCCCTTAGGAGTGATGCTTTGAGAAGCCAAGCCGTCAAAGCCAGTCTGGCCAGGTCTGGGTAGAGACAAGGGCCCTGTACGAAGAGGTCTTGACGCTGAGGAAGTAGAAGGGGACGCTCTGTCGATAGACCCTGCAGGTCTGAGAACCAATGCCATCTGGGCCATGCTGAAGTGACTAGAATTAGCATTCCTCCTTGCTTGAACTTCCGCAGTACTCTGGGCAGGAGTGACACTGGAGGGAATATGTAAGGCAGTTGAAAGTTCCACAGAACTACCAGTGCATCCACGAACGCTGCCTGAAGATCCCTGGTCCTTGATCCGAAGACCGTAGCATATTGATTGTGTTGAGATGAGGGCCACGTCTGGCAGACCCCATCTGTCTACCAGGAGTTGAAAGACTTCGGGGTGAAGGCTTCACTCTCCAGAGTGAATGTCCTGGTGACTGAGGAAGTCCGCTTCGCAGTTCAGGACGCCTGGGATGAACACTGCCGATATAGCTGGTAGATGGCGTTCTGCCCAACATAGGATTTTGGACACCTTCAAGATTGCTGCCCTGATGGCGTGGTCTGAATATACCTGAACAGGCCTGTTCTGTACCAGAGGCAGGGTGAGAGACAGTGCACTGAACACTGCCCTCAGCGCCAGAATATTGATCCGAAGTAGTGATTCTTCCTTGGTCCAACGACCCTGAAAGGAGTGTTGCTCCAACACCGCTCCACATCCCCAAAGACTGGCATCAGTTGTCAGTAGGACCCAGTTGGGGATCCAGAAGGGACGACCCCTGCTCAATTGCTGGTCCTGGATCCACAAGACAGCGACAGACGAACCTTCGGAGTCAAAGAGACCATTTGGTAGCTTATCTCATGAGGTAGGCCGTTCCACTTGGAGAGGATCAATTGAGGACAAGAGTGAAATTGAGAGTACTCTACTATGTCGAAGGACGACACCATCAGGCCAAGTACTTGCTTCGCCAAGTGTATTGACACTCTGGGCCGATGAAGGAAGCGCCTTATCCTGTCCTGAAGTTTCAGGACTTTGTCTGGAGACAGGAACAGTCTCTGACTGTGTGTATCCAAAAGTGCCCCTATATGCACCATGCTCTGAGCTGGGACTAGCGAGGACTTTTTCCAATGTATTAGCCACCAGTGGGCTTGCAGGAAAGTCACTGCCAGTTGTATATGACTGAGGAGGACTTTGTGTGAACTTGCCAGAATCAGTAAGTCATCCAGGTATGGGAGGATTCTGATTCCCTGGCGACGGAGGTGGGCCATCATAATGGCCATGACCTTGGTAAAGATCCGAGGAGCCGTAGCCAGTCCAAATGGCAGAGCCTGGAATTGGTAGTGAAGGTCGCCAATAGCAAACTGCAGGAACTGCTGATGCGAGATGGCAATACGAATATGCAGATATGCATCTTGTATATCCAGGGATACCATATAGTGTCCGGGTTTCATAGCCAGCACTATTGAGCGCAGTGTTTCCATACGAAACTTGGACATTCTCATAAACTTGTTCAAAGATTTGAGGTTGAGTATAGGCTGGTAGGACCCATTGGGTTTGGGACCAGAAACAGGATCGAGTAATAACCTCTGCCCTTCTGGGGGTGAGGAACCGGCACAACCACTCCTGTGCTCAGGAGGGAACTTACAACCATTTGTAGAGCCTGCGCTTTCAACGGATCCAATGGGAGAGCCGTTGTGCAGAACTGGTGAGGGGGACGTCTCTTGAATGAGACAGCGTACCCGTGAGAGACAACTTCCAGTACCCAAGTGTCTGAAGTGGTCGTGATCCAGACCTGGGTGAACTGTACAAGTTGGCCTCCCACCCCGGGGTCCCCCAGGGGGAGGCCCGCCCTGTCATGCAGCAGGCTGCCGGGCTGCCCAAGAATGCTTCGCCTTGGGCTTGGAGGTTTTGGAAACGCAAGATTGTCTAGGGTATGTCTGACCTTTCGCTTTCCCTTGAGGCCAAAAGGAACGAAAAGTGGTACTTTTGAGAAGGATTAGTAGTGGGGAGAAAAGCTGTCTTAGCAGCTGCCAGTTAAGACACAATTTTATTTAGGTCTTCCCCAAACAAAATGTCCCCAGTGAAGGGGAGGACTTCCAAAGTCTTTTTGGAGTCCAAGTCCACTTTCCACGACCTCAAACACAGTATGCAGTGCGCCAGGACAGACGTAGCTGACGCCTTGGCTGCCAATACTCCCACCTAAGAGGATGCTTCTTGAATGTAATAAGAAGCGGTGGTAATATATATAAGACAGGTATTGTCTGGCATTTTGAGCGATATTCTCAGGCAGCTCTTCCTCTAATGCCTGAACCCACGCTTCAATTCCTTTTGCAGCCTAAGAGGCAGCTATAGTGGGTCTATGAATAGACCCTGTAAGGGAATATACAAATTTCAGGCATCCCTCAACACACTTATTTGTCGGCTCCCTCAGTGAGGTGACAGTGGTGACAGGCAGAGTGGATGACACCACTAGGCGGGTGACATGAGAATCCACCAGTGGTGGAGTCTCCCATTTATTACACAACTCTGTAGGGAGAGAGTAGAGAGCCAAGGCCCATTTGGGAATAGGGAATTTCTTCCCTGGATTAGACCAGGCTTCCCGCCTGATGTCCACTAGATGATCAGAATGGGGTAATACAGTTTTAACTACCTTCTGCTGTTTAAACAGTTTTCTTTGCCACAGTAGTGGAATACTCCTCATCTGTGATTTGCAGGATATGCTTAAGAGCAACCACTAAGGCAGGGACATCTATCAATGAGGGAGAGTCATCGTCAGTAACACAGTATTCAGTGTCCGACAGGACCGTATGCTCCCCCTCCTCTTCAGATGAGACATCAGAGAGGTTTGTAGACTGTGAGGAGGAAGCAGCCTGCTTAGAGGGACCAGGGGCACGGGAATGACCAGAGGTAGATTTCTTTCTTATCAGGGACTGGTTTAGTTGTTGCTGTTGGTTAGACAAATGTTCTGCCCAAGGCGGATTAACCGTGGGCACAATTTGTGGGGGTCACAGACGGCCCCATAGGGGGAGCAAGGAGCTCTACTAGAGTACCCAGCAGGGTAGTGAATGCTGCCCATGGGGACTCCCGACTAAGTGCAGGGGCTGCGGACTGACTGGGAGATGCATGGCACGCAGTAAAGAGACCCTCATGCAATAATTCACCCTCTGATAAATCCACGGAGCAAGCTCTGCATGATGCAGGAGCTTCCGCAGATTTGCTGCCCTTTTTGTTAGACATTGCACAATGTAAACAATTGGACTAACACAGTACGATTATATAGCCCAGTGGCGCACGCAGGGGGGATTTCCGAGCACCCAGAAACCCCCCTCACTAAAAAAAAAAAAAATGTGTGTGTGTGTATATATATATATATATATATATATATATAGAGAGAGAGAGAGAGAGAGAGAGAGAGAGAGAGAGAGAGAGAGAGAGAGAGGTGTATATACGGTATATATATATATGTGTGTGTAGATAAGTATATATATATATATATATATATATATATATACAGACACACTAGTTTTACGGACCCATCATATACTGGGTCACCTCAATCCCCACCCCCGTGCTTGGCTCCACCCAGTTCTGGAAACTCCCCCATGCAAATCCTGCGTTTGCCACTGTAGCCAGACAAATTCAATAACCTGTGGAATAAAACAACAGGGAATAATGTGACTGTAACACAGGAGTAATATACTTATATAGGTATATAGATAAACTCTGTGCACAACTATATTGTTTGACCCAAACACACCTAGCCCAGGGTACAGAATATAGTGACAGTAATGTCTGGGAAACACTGAAAGTGAAACCACACAGCAGATACAGGCACACAGTCACAAGCAATACAGAAATTATATCTCAATAATGCTGCACTGGACATATATATATATATATATATATATATACAGTATATCATAGCGTGGTCTCAGACTGGAGGATATAGCAGAATACTCGTACAATATACTCTGCAATGTACACATTTTCTCAACTAACGCTGTCTCTAAGACATGTAGGATACTCAAGTGAATGTAAAGACACAGCGCTGCACACAGGCGGCTTTACATCGGAGACCTTGCCCAGCAATCCCGGAGACCAGCTGCTGCTATGCTGTTAAGATGGCGCCCAGAGTCTCTGTGAGGGAGAGTGAGGCAGCTCCAGGGCAGAAAATCTGCAGGAGATGGCGCCCTGGGCCGGGCAAGGGGCTTTAGGTCAAGCTCCGCCTCCCTTATGCTGTCTTCCACCCCAGGTACTATGGAGCCCCATTAAACTGGTGTTAATACACCTGACCTGTGCTCAGATGCCCTGGTGGCCTAGTGGGGTCCCTGCCCAGTGACAGGGTCCATGCCAGCACCGCGGTCCATCTCCCCAGACCGCAGACGGATCGTGGTTTAATGGTGTGTCCCGCCTAGGAGAACCTCTTACCTCCTCCCTGTAGCAGCCACGCGATCCAGGAAAGCAGTTTGCGACCGTCGGGATGCCTCCGCTGCAGGTACCCGGGAACCAGGCCAACGGGAGTGTGCGGCGCCGCTTGGGAGGTGATGGAGCTGCAGCACTGAATGTCACACTGACATACAGTGCTCCAGCTGAAATAGCAAAGACAATTTCTGTCAGATAAAAAGCTTTCAGGGCTGCACAGCGCAGCCCCCCTGTTCAATGACCTGCTACTGCAGGCACCAACTCAAAACTGAGCTCTCAATGCCTGGAGGCGGGGTTATAGAGGGGGCCCCTATGCATCCTGGGATAGCTAAAGCTTTGCCTGTTGGTGCCTCTGGATCCAGATCCACTCTATACCCTGATGTTTCCCTGTGAAACCAATGTAACCTGCTGCAGAAATATATATACTGTATAGTCTCCCTAATCCTAAATGTTTATTATATAAAGTGTTATATAAGCAGACTATGATTCAGTAATAATGCTGGCTGGGTGGCTGGCTGGCAAAAGCTGCACAGCTTTATTTTACACGTGTGCAGACCCTGTGGATTTTGAATACATAAAAAAGCTAAAATCACGTAACTTGGATCTGATTTGCAGTCAATTTTGACCACCTCACCGTACATTGGGGGTCATTCCGAGTTGGTCGCTAGCTGCATTTGTTCGCAGCGCAGCGATCAGGCTAAAAAACGGCAGTTCTGCACATGCGTATGCGGCGCACGCGCGACGTACGTGCACAGCGAACGATGTCATTTTACACAGGGTCTAGCGATGCATTTCAGTCGCACTGCTTGCCGCAGAGTGATTGACATGAAGTGGGCGTTTCTTGGTGGCAACTGACCGTTTTCAGGGAGTGTGCGGAAAAACGCAGGCGTGGCTGGGCGAACGCTGGGCGGGTTTGTGACATCAAATCCGGAACTGAATAGTCTGAAGTGACCGCAAGCGCTGAGTAGGTTTTGAGCTGCTCTGAAACTACACAAAAAATTTTTGTAGCCGCTCTGCGATGCAACCGTTTGCACTTCTGCTAAACAAAAATACACTCCCAGTGGGCGGCGGCATAGCGTTTGCACGGCTGCTAAAAACTGCTAGCGAGCGATCAACTCGGAATGATCCCCATTCTCCTGTATGACATGACATCTGAAATGCCAGCCAACCACGAGATCCGGTTTTCCAAAGCCGACACTTTGAGTCTGAACCGCAAAGTTCGGGTGTGTTCGGTTTTCGCCAAAACTGAACCATTTATCTCTATTTTATTTTTACAAATACAAATCTCTCTGCACATGTTACATCTGTCTAGGGATGGCCATAGACCGTCGATAAGTCAAAATCATTGATGGTTTATGGCCGATGTAAAATACTTTTACAATCGATGGGGGAGTACCAGATGGTTTCCCTTCATCGATGGCATGGCATAACCAAATATTTTTGTTTTTTTTTAACAAGGTGCTGGTTCACAGCTTAACTCCTGACACCCATGAAGCCCCGCCCTTGTGTTCTGATTGGCACGTGGGCCAATCAGTGAAAGAAATGGGATGACCATCGCTTGTGGAAACCATTGCTGGTCATCCATTACATAGTTGGCATCCATGGATGGCCACTTACTTGATAATCATCGATGGTAACCATAAATAGTTACCACACCGATGGTCATCCCTACTTCCACCCCACCTGCAGTGCTGCATAGTTCTACCAAGGTGTACAGTTACTTGCTAAGATATTTGCTTTGCTCCCACGTCAGAACCAGCCTCTGTGACTTAAGTGTTATCAGGTGGATCTGTAGAGATCATGTGCTGTGCAATAAATACAAATGCAGCACATCATCCAAAATTATATGGTCACGAGACAAGATCATAAAGCAATTGTATTCCATTTAAAACACTACCTATAACTTACACAACATACAGTATACACACAGACACTCCTGACAGGTAACAATGTGTTGGGAATTGTAGGCTTATCTTACATGGTATCAGGGCCGTCTTAACAGCAGTGTAGTCCCCTGGGCAAAGCAATGCACTGGGGCCCCTACCCATTCTCCAGCAGTAGGGGGTGCAGCTTTGATGTCCCACTGGCGGTAGGGGATGTTCTATCTTCAGCTCAGCATGTAGGACCTGGAGCAGTAATTTCTCCTAATTACTCCTTTATTGCACAGATGGTGGGAGATGGGGCGAGAGGGAGAACACTAAACAATAGAAGGGGGCATTGGTCTGAATGAATGGGCCCCGGTACATGACTTTCATGGTGGTAGGGGGTGTTCTATCTTCCGCTCAGCATGTAGGACCTGGAGCAGTAATTTCTCCTAATTACTCCTTTACTGCACAGATAGTGGGAGATGGGGCAGAAGGGAGAACACTACACTGTAGAAGGGGCATTGTGCTGAATGAAGGGGCCCCAGTACATGACTTCCAGGGTGGCAGGGCAGAGTTTAATACGTAGGGGAGGGGTGGATAGTGAAGTGGTCTTAATATTCCTCATTTTCTGGTGGGAGGGCAGCTTGCTTGACTGCAGATATCTCAAGTTCCTGGAAATAGATTTCTTCGCTTTGAATGGGATAAAAAGCTAGAGTCCCACCTTTCAGAAGGTTCTGGGGACTTGGGGATCAGAGTCCAGGAGCCAGAGCAATCCACTGACGAATGTATAAAACTGTGTACCAGGCGTGTGGAGCTGGAGCAGGGACTAGGTGCTGGAAGGCTGATATCTCTGGTTCTAGGCATAGTAGAGACAAGCTGCCAGTGTCCACCAAAAGTGGAGAGTCCCAGCTTTTGGAGTATACCCTCAGAATAACTCTATGTCAGACAGGACACAATATATCTGGCTGGAACTAGCAATTAAAAGGATTGGATGGGGACCACTGCTTTGACATCAAATATCTCTGGTTCCCCAGGGCCGATTTTCAAAAATCTGGTACCCCTGGAAAGAGGGCACCCTCAGCTATAAGCCTAGGGCTATTATACTCCTGGGGCCCTTGGGCAAGAGCCCATTGAGCCCATACGAACAGACGGCCCTGCATGGTATGAACACTGGCATTGCGTCTTACATTTTTTAAGCCTGTGACATTGTAATAATGAGACCTCACACAGGTGATGATAAAGCGGAGGATGCCTGCCACTGTGGCTCCACCAGTATACATTGTTCACAGCAAGTCAGCAGGTACTTATACTCCGCCTGTTAAGTTATATAGACCTGCCGTTAGGAGGCAGCGGCAGCGTAGATCAGCAGTGATGCCACCGCTGCAGTAGTGGTGTGGTTGGGAGTAGAAAAGAGGAGAAACCTGGAAGAAAGAGGAAACTGGTGGGAAGGTACTGGGGAGTGAGCTGTACTGTGGGCCTAATTCAGACCTGATCGCAGCAGCAAATTTGTTAGCACTTGGGCAAAACCATGTGCACTGCAGGTGGGGCAGATGTAACATGTGCAGAGAGAGTTAGATTTGGGTGGGGTGTGTTCAAACTGAAATCTAAATTGCAGTGTAAAAATAATCAGCCAGTATTTACCCTGCACAGAAACAATATAACCCACCCAAATCTAACTCTCTCTGCACATGTTATATCCATACTATCCAACATTTTACACATATAAATCGGTACAAATTAGTAAAGGGGGAGTGGCCACGGGTAAAGGGTTTCCTATACTTTCAATGGAAAAATCGGTACAGACCATAAAAGAAAGGTTCTGTACCTGCTAAAAAGGTACAGTTGGAGGGTATGTTATATCTGCCACACCTGCAGTGCATATGGGCCCTCATTCCGAGTTGATCGCTCGCTAGCTGCTTTTAGCAGCAGTGCACACGCTAGGCCGCCGCCCTCTGGGAGTGTATCTTAGTTTAGCAGAAGTGCGAACGAAAGGTTAGCAGAATTGCTCGAAAATCTTTTCCTTCCGTTTATGAGTAGCTCCAGACCTGCTCCTAGATTGCGATCACCTCAGTCCATTTAGTTCCTGCTTTGATGTCACAAACACGCCCTGCGTTCGGCCAGCTACTCCCCCCGTTTCTCCAGCCACTCCTGCGTTTTTGGCTGACACACCTGCGTTTTTTAGCACACTCCCAGAAAACGGTCAGTTACCACCCAAAACACCCACTTCCTGTCAATCACTCACCGATCAGCAGAGCGACAGAAAAGCGTCGCTCGGCCCTGTGTAAAATTGCATCGTTTTGTGTGAAAGTACTTAGCGCGTGCGCCCTGCGGCCCATACGCATGCACAGAAAAGCCGTTTTTTAACCTGAAGGCTATGCTGTGAAAAACGGCAGCGAGCGAACAACTCGGAATGAGGGCCCTGGTTTTGCCAAACTGCTAACAAATGTGTTGCTGGGATCAACTCTGAATTGCCCCCTGTGTGTGAAATCAGATCTGAGATAGCCCTAGCACGGGAGCAGTTGGAGAGTATCACCCAATTTGAGGGAATCCAGATGAAAGACTGACAATGTATAGGTAGACAGTCAAGAGGTCGACACCATAAGGTCAACCTGCATTAACTCGACAGGTACCAAAGGGATGACAAATGAAAGGTTGACAGGTTCAAAAGGCCAGCATGGAAATGGTTGACACAAAAATGGTCAACACATGTTTTTTAAACATTTTTATGGTTAGGTGTAGGGTTAGGCACTAGGTGGAGGGTTAGGGCAAGGTTTCTCGAGGGGACAGTTGGGGTTAGGCACCAAGGGGGACAGTTCAGGTTAGGCTACAGGAAGGGACAGTTGGAGATAGGCACCAGGAGGACGATTAGGATTAGCACTAGGTGGAGGGTTAAGGTTAGGCTTCTGGAGGGGATGGTTAGGAATAGGCTACGGGAGGGGAAAGTTGGGGTTAGGCACCGGGCGGGTACGATTAGGGTTAGTCACTAGGTGGAGGGTTGGGGTTAGGCTTCTACAGGGGACGGTTAGGGTTAGACACCAAGGGGGACAGTTCGGGTTAGGCTACGGGAGGGTAAAGTTGGGGTTAGGCACCGGGGGGACGATTAGGGTTAGGAACTAAGTGGAGGGTTAGCGTTAAGCTTCCAGAGGGGACGGTTAGGGTCAGGCACCAAGGGGGAAAGTTCGGGTTAGGCTACGGGAGGGGACAGTTGGGGTTAGGCACCTAGGGGGATGGGGCGATTAGAGTTTGGCACTAGGTGGAGGGTTAGGGTTAGGCTTCCAGAGGTGACTGTAAGGGTTAGGCACCAAGGGGGACAGTTCACGTTAGGCTATGAGAGGGGACAGTTGGGGTTAGGCACCGAGAGGTTGGCACTAAGGGGAGGGTTTGGGTTAGATTTGGGCTAATAAAAACAAAAAACATTTCCATGTCAACCTTTTGAATTGTCCACCTATCAACTGACGATCTTTTGTACCTGTTGACCTGTACATTGTCGATCCTTAAATCCACTCCCCAGTTTGAGGATGGCAGCAGCAGAAGGGTGAGACCATCCTGGCTGAGATTTGGAGAGGGTTGGAAGCTTTCATACAACCATTAGAGACTATAGTGGGCCATTACTCTCTCTCATTGCAACCTTAAATTCAAGTTCTTCCCTTCCTTTCAGAGACTACTGCAACCAGGGTTACCAATCTAGTGGCAATGGTACAGTACCTTATCTATGCAATACTGCATAATTCTCCATCCACTGTCCAATCTAAGTTAATATTTGTATTAATTACTGTATTTGTTTATTTTAATTTTAGATTTTGATTCTCAGTACCACCATTTATTTACAGAGGTTGTTTCTAAAGTACTGTTTGTGTGTTCTCCTTTTCTTGAGGTGGTTTCAGTAGGTACATCCAGGGCCGCCATCAGGGGGGTGCTGGGGGCACAGCTGCCCGGGCCCGGCCTCTCTATCAGAGAAGGGAGGGTCCGGGATACTCATGCAGCCACCTGCCAACCCACCGCCGTTCCCGGTGTTCTGCTGTCGTCCCCGCTGTTCTGCCACTGTACACAGCCCTCCAGCAGCTCTGTATTGAAAACATCCCTCCCAAAATGACCACCGCCACAGAGGAGACAGTTATTCAAGATACTAGAGAAGCCCTAGGATAGCAGCAGAATGGCAGGGCGAAGGCTGGTGGCCAGGATCATCCCAGACTCTCCTGACAGCGGCAGCAATGGGAGATGAGGAAGGAAGCCCCTGACAACGAGCAGGTACTGTACTTGCGTGGCCATAATATGGTGACAAGGCCATTAATGTGGGTACATAATATGGTGTAAGGGGCATTCTATTTTTGAGTTTAAAAAATATATATTTATTTTTATGTAACTTTTTTCCCCCCGGAAGGGTGGGGAGGGGGGCCCTGACTATTTTGTCAGTCACGGCCCCCACAGTTTCTGATGGCAGCCCTGGGTACATCTAGTCTCCCAAGTTGTCTTCTGGTGGAAGCATCGCACCCCACATCTGCTAGAGGTGGGTACACACGGCGAGATTCGGGCTAAACCCCGATTCTCACTATGCGATAGCATACCTCCCAACTTCTTGGCTTTGTAGAGGGACACACGCGCGGCGAAGCGTCCCCGAAAAGGGGGCGTGGTCTAAGAAAAGGGGCGTGGCTTCACGGATGGACCCGCGATCGCGAGCCACGCCCCGTTTTCGTCACTAAGGGGGCATGCACAGCGCTCTGTGAGCCGCTGGCATGCCCCCTCTCCCTTTGACTCAAGTGAATAGACGCTGTTCGCATGCGCACAGCGTCAATTCACCGCTGCTCTGCTAAGCAGGGCAGCGAGACACAGAGCCTCCCAAATGCCCCCCCCCCCCCCCCCACCGCGGGACACTGCGGCCCGCGGGTGGGACAGCGGGACAGTCCCCAAAAAACGGGACTGTCCCGCGAAAATCGGGACAGTTGGGAGGTATGCGTCTATGCGATAGGGACTAGGTCGGTATCGCAAGCATAGATGACTGTTCTTGCGATACTGGCTATGTGCGATTTTGGCTAAGTGTCAATTTTGACTATACTTTTATACTAGATAGTCAAAATTGACTTGCCTGCACAGCCTATCTAGGCTTGCGATACCGTCCTTGTGGGACCGCGCATCGGCATCGCATAGTCAAAATCGCAAGCAAATATCTCACCATGGCCCTCATTCCGAGTTGATCGCTCGCTTGCTGCTTTTAGCAGCCGTGCACACGGTAGGCCGCCGCCCTCTGGGAGTGTATCTTAGCTTAGCAGAAGTGCGAATGAAAGGTTAGCAGAACTGCTTGTAAAAATGTTCATGCAGTTTCTGAGCAGCTCCAAACCTTCTCCTACCTTGCGATCACTTCAGTCAGTTTAGTTCCTGCTTTGACATCACAAACACGCCCTGCGTTCGGCCAGCCACTCCCCCGTTTCCCCAGCCACGCCTGCGTTTTTTAGCACACTCCCTGAAAACGTCCATTTACCACCCAGAAACACCCACTTCCTATCAATCACTCACCGATCAACAGTGACAGAAAAGCGTCGCTCGACCTTGTGTAAAACTGCAGTTTTGTGTGAAAGTACTTCGCGCGTGCGTACTGCGGCCCGTACGCATGCGCAGAAGTGCAGATTTTTAGCCTAATCGCTGTGAACATTGGCAGCTAGCGATCAACTCTGAATGAGGGCCCATGTGTACACACCTTAAGACAAGTCAGGTAATGGCACTGTCAGTAGCGGATCTTGCCACGGGTAAGCAGGACTTTTGCCCGGGGCGCCGCCTTCCGGAGGGCACTGGCGCCATCCGGAGGGTGCCGCACCAAGGCAAGATCCGCTGCTGCTGTGCCCCCCGCTGCCCGCTGTGTCCCCCTGTGTGAAGGGTTCTAGACGCTACGCGTCTATTATTATTTATTTATTTATTATTTATTATTTTATTAGCAGTTTCTTATATAGCGCAGCATATTCCGTTGCGCTTTACAATTAGAACAACAATTATAGAACAAAACTGGGCAAAGACAGACAGACAGAGGTAGGAAAGCCCTGCTCGCAAGCTTACAATCTATAGGATTGTTTCCCTTCGTGGAGAGGACCTTTGCTGTGCGGTGCGCAATGACGTCATCGCGCACCGCTCAGCATTTCAGCGGCGCTACTCTACTGTACAGGGGAAGTAACTGACCACTCCCCCTGTATGAAGCCACGCCCCTATTTCCCGCCCGGGGCGCAAAAAGGGCTAGAACCGGCCCTGGGCACTGTACTAGTTAGAAGTGGGGAGACGCACATACAGTACACACAGGACATTCTGTAACACTGCTCTGCCTGCCGGAATCAGGGGAATGTTCAGTTTAATCAGCACCCCATGCCAGACCTGCTGCAGAGGACACTCTCCTTCAACACAGAGTTTTCCAAACTCCACCATTACAGTCCAGGTTTTAAGTATATCCATGCTTGAATCCAGATAGTTTAATCAAATTGACGAAGGTAGAAATAAATCACTTGTGCTCAAAGCATGGATATCCTTAAAACCTGGACTGCAATGATGGAGTTTGGGAAACTATGATTTAATCTGTGGGTGCGAGGATGATGGAGATAAATGCTTCTAATGTTCTCTCCCCTATTTCCAGGCTTCCATACATACATGTGCGCTGTCCGTAGGGCCCGGGATGCTGATGCCTCTGCCTGCCCACCTCCATCCCCGCTGTTCTGCTGCTCTACTCAGTCCTCCTGCAGCTGTATTGAAAACGTCCCTCCCAAAATGGCCATTGCCACAGAGAAGACAGTTATTCAAGATACTAGAGGGCTCCTGGGATGATCATGCCGCTGCCTGCCCACTAGCCTCCGCCCCCGCCGTTCTGCTGCTGTCCTAGGGCTCCTCTAGTATCTTGAATAACTGTCTCCTCTGTGGCGGTGGCCATTTTGGGAGGGAAGTTTTCAATACAGAGCTGCTGGAGGGTCGGAAGACAGTGGCAGAACAGCGGGGACGACCGCGGAATGGCGGCGGACGGGCAGGTGGCTGCATGAGTATCCCGGGCCCTCCTCTCTCTGTCAGAGAGGCTGGGCTTGGGACAGCTGTGCCCCCAGCACCCCCCTGATGGCGGCCCTGCCGCCAGACCTCACGGCAGCATCCACCCGGCTCCAGCAAGCGGGACCTCGCTTGCTGGAGCCGGGTGGACGCTGCCGTGAGCGGTGGCGCCCCATCCTCCTGCTGCACTGTAGCAGCAGCTCTCCCCCATCTCCCCGCGGCTCCCCGTCCTCCTCTCACGTCCCTCATCTCAATCCGACTTTTTTTAAAGTCGGATTGAGATGGTCAGAGAGGGGGCCAAAACCTGTCGGATTTGTCCCTGTTTCCGACAGAAGCACGCGGATTAGCAGCTATTCCACCGATCCATGTGCTTTCCGATAAGTCGGAATTCCAAAATTGTCGGATAATTTTTGTGTATATTGAATAGGTCGGAACCCCTTCTGACCTAAAAAAGTCGAAAACTGCTGTCTTTCCGACAAGACGGCAGCTTTCGACTTCAACTGAATATACCCTTTAATAATTAAAAATTATTGAAAGAAAAATCACCTGTTAGCAAATGTGTGTTTCAGCCCCTGAAACCCAAAACCGATTGAGATCGATTTACATCAATTTTAGATAAATTAAAATCGACCTTTAGTAAATTTCCTCTCTGCAATCCTTGGCCCTGAGACTCATCCTCAAGTTTTACATCTGGAGGATGAGTCCCACTAAGCAGCAAAATGATTTACTGAACTCCTCATTCCAATAGACCCTCTCCTTTCTTCTTATTTGTCCAGTAAATCCAAAGGATTAAAAGGAAACCTGATGCTGACCTGCTCCTTGAGGAGCTTCTAACTTGAATTGCAGAGGAACTGTTACAATAGAGTGGACTCCTCCTTCCAAGATTCAATGTTGCTTGCAGGTCTTCTGGCAGTGACCCCTGTACACCCCAATGTTGAGACTCATAGAACGCACTCAGCAGGTCTTCATGCCTATAAGAGCCGCTTTTCCTATAAGACTTTATACGTCTACCGGTACTGGGATGTCCACCAGGACTTACTGTACACCATTGGCGGTAGTATCAGCTCAAACCCTGAGTGACCTAAATCAAAGCCAATGGAACGAAGGACTGAAAGAGGACACTAAACACAGAAATCTCCCAAACTCTGGACAACTTTCAGGCGAGGAGAGAACATAAAATACACACACAGAGAATACACTACAGAAAGAAGTTAGACCAAAACAAAGCAGAGACAGAGCCACTGGCATTGGAAGTAATGAGGGTATATAAGTGAGGTAGATTACTAAGGAAACACAAGACAGTATAGCAAGAAGACGAGGAGTACTATAACAGAAATAACTAAAGCAATCAAGACAGATAATACAACTGACAGAGTAAGATGCTGAAGATTGTATACTGACACTGGGCTGCACACAGGAATACAGAGATGGATGCTGGTAACTATATAACTGACACAGAACTGAACACAGGTATAACTGGGTACAGAAACAGAAAAGCAAAGATTTCCACGACTTGAACCAGGACCTAGAGCCAAGGGCTCCCGTGGCAACCAGGATCTATGACCAGCATGGAATGAAGGACAGGAAACACATACATAGCAGACAATTCCCAATCAGAGCAGCCAGGTAGACCAGGCCCTTTGATGCTTAGACTCAATACACCTGTTCAGCTACACACACACAGACAAAACTCATTATACTGCAGCTGAACACACAGGAACATACAGGAATCTGAAATCAACTAGAAATGCAGGAAAACATGGCAAGCTGATGCAATAGAACAGATCATAACAGGGACCACTCTGCAATAAACCAATCCGAAGTGGCTTCTCTCTGGTTGCATGGTGAAAAAAGGCGCTCTGATTAGTTGGTTTGACCAAGGTGCAGCCTCAGTGAGTTTATATATTTTAGTAATGGACTTTGCACTCCGATTTGTATTGTGAAAGGACTGCGAATGTGCCAGTATAATTCATAATAGCTACAAGCTCATTTGAAATACATCTATCGTCTTTAAAAGAACTCAGGTGACACTTCTCTACAGCGAAGGTCATTTGCAGAGCACAATGCTTTTCCATCACAGCACGTAGACCCCGATAATTAATTCGCACAGTAAAATCTACTTGGCACATGAGCCTAATTTCAGCTCAGTAATTATACAGCTGCTTTAAGCTGGTTGCAGTCTGCTCTTGGCAAATGCTTGTAGTGTACCCTCCCCTAAATGTTGTGTCACGTTGCACTGCTACAGAATGAATGCATTTGCTGCTGAAGAAACAATAATTCTTTTACAATAATTAAAGATGATTTACAGATGTGAAGGGGTTTTTTTTATTTCATTTTGTATAACATCTGCTAAATCCTTTTTAAACGAAATATCCCCGCCAGCAAGGTCGGACTGGCCCACAAGGGTACCAGGGCAACCACCGGTAGGCCCCACTGCCTGAGGGCCCACTCCTTCCAGACTGTGCACTTGTATTATACATGGTAGATATGTTGCATTACACTGCACTAAACTATTGTGTATTTCAAGCCTCTGTGGAGGCTGGCCACACCCCCTTTGTAGGCTGGCCACACCCCTAAGTATGGGCCCCTATAACTGCATTCCCCCGGTGGGCCCTTCATGTCCCAGTCCGACACTGCCCGCCAGTCTCCTTCTCATGACCTTGTGTAGCAGGATACAACAGAGCTGTAATCCATGACCTTTAGTTCAAACTATAGTATGATCCTGGGCACCTTTTCTCATCCATGGACTTTTCACTGGCTCAGACTACCTCACTGTAGCCTCTTCTGAATCTGTCCTGAGCTGGGATATGAAGGGCCCACGGGGAATGCAGTTGTAGGGGGCCCGTTTTTAGGGGCGTGGCCAGTCTCCTTCTCATGACCTTGTGTAGCAGGATACAACAGAGCTGTAATCCATGACCTTTAGTACAAACTATAGTATGATCCTGGGCACCTTCTCATCCATGGACTTTTCACTGGCTCAGACTACCTTACTGTAGCCTCTTCTGAATCTGTCCTGAACTGGGACATGAAGGGCCCACGGGGAATGCAGTTGTAGGGGGGGCCGTTTTTAGGGGTGTGGTCAGTCTCCAGAAGGGGTGTGGCCAGCTGTCCCAGAGGCTTGACTAACCATTAGAGAGTGCATGGTATGGACCCCTTGATAAATACTGTATACATTGTAAATACTGCTAGCGCGGGTTACGGTCGTTAGGTCGGCCCAATTTAGGTCGACACTCATTAGGTCGACATGTACTAGGTCATTAGGTCGACCACTGAAGGTCGACAATGCATTAGGTCAACATGGCCATTAGGTCGACATGTACTAGTTCGACAGGTCAAAAGGTCGACATACGTTTTTCACTTTTTCTTACATTTTTTGGATTTTTTCATACTTAACGTTCCACGTGGACTACGATTGGAACGGTAATCTCTGCCGAGCGAAGCAGTAGCAGAGCGAGGCACCTTGCCTGAAGCATGGCGAGCGAAGCGAGCCATGCGAGGAGACACGGTGTACTAATTTGGTTCCCCGTCACTTTATGGACAAAACACCACCAAAAACAGTCAAAAACCTCATGTCGACTTTTTGACCTGTCGACCTAGTACATGTCGACCTAATGACCATGTCGACCTATTGTCCCTGACGACATAATGCATGTCGACCTTCCATGGTCGACCTAATGACTGTCGACCTAAGTTGTGTCTATCCAACGACCCATACCCGTTAGTGCATACATGAAAATGTGCCAGATTAATAACCGCAGTGCACTGTAGAAAATACACCATAGTCCTGTGCAGCATAAGGTAACATGTATAATGTGTAATACAAGTGCATAGTCTAGAACCTGATCCCTAGTGGAAGAGATGGGCCCTCAAGCAGTGGGGCCTACTGAGGATTTCCCCTGTGAGCCAGTCCAACCCTGGTTCCCTTACTGGGGGAGATGAATCAAACCTTCTAAGGACACATGGAGAAGCTGCCCATAATGTAGCATCAGCTTGTAGCTATCATTTGTCAAGCGTATTCTAGAAAATGATAGGTAGAAGTTTATTGGTTGTTATGGGCCAGTTCTTCACCTGTCCTCTTTAGAAAGTTAGACATTTCTCGCTCTGAGTCTCCTGGCTGTCCACCTTTATAGAAAAGGAGGGTTTTTGATCCTGCACCGACCTAGATTCAAAGTACATAGGTAATAATATAGAAGCCAGGAATGGACAATAATGCTAGATATTAGCAATTCCTATCTGTCCGTATGGCGGTGCTCCCAGAGTCAAAAAAAAGGGGGAAAACATGTATGTACGAAAAGAGAAAAGTATGACTCTTGTTTGGGCGCACTATTGTGTTAACTAAATGTTAATTGATAGGTAATGTATCTAAAAGTTAATGATGAAGTCTTTATTTCTACTGTTTAAAATGCATGGGGACTCAACAAAACAAGTTAAACATAAAACAAACGTAGATATGCCAGCTGGAGAAAAATGTCTCCCAAAATTAGAAAATGTTCAGATCTTAATTATACCTAGATAAGTGCATATCGGAAGATAGCTACATACTATGCTGCTTCCGTCTGCCCAAGATCTGTACAAACTGTGTTTGTATTAATGCAGCCCTAAATTGGGTTGAATTCGTGAGTGGGAGAACCCAACCACTAAATAACAATTCTAATAATTAACCACTGTCATGGATGAAAAGAATGAGGAATAAAGGTTCAAGAAGAAGGAGGATTGAGTATAAGTGGTGATACTGCTGTTGGTGTTGTTTCTACAGGGAAGAGAGTCTCCCTACTTCACTGGGTATTCCCTAGTGGTCGCCCATCTAGGTACTGACCCAGTCCACCTCCGTTTAGCTTCAAAGATCGGACGAGATTGGGCGTGAACGTAGGGGTATGGTCGTAGGAAGGTTTGACCCTATAGCACCAATGAGAGTGCACCGAAACGGGAGGATTGATTCCTCCTCAGAAAAGGAATGCTGGGAATGCGTGGGGAAGGGGAATAGTAGTAGATGAGTAGGTGTGAATCTGCTGTCCACGTTAGACTGAAGAGACGTGTCTCCTGAGGGGACACGCTCCCCAGAATCGTGGATGAGAGTTCACAGAAGGAAGAAAAGCAGGAAAATAATTCTAGAATAAAAGAAAGTAGTTGCAATGGACTATTAGATTAGATTACAGTAGGTCCCTTTGGGTTACCTCAATTGTTTGGATACTAATGGATCCTGGTTCAAATAGATCACTGTGGCAGATGTCAAGACAATTTCCAAAAGAAATAAAGGTGATAAAGATTTTCTTGTGATTGGTGTCAGATCACTGGGTATGTATAACGCTACTTGTACATAACAGATTTTAGTAGCATTCAATAATTGATGAATTTATACAGTGCACCACAGCCTAAAATGTCACTGGTGATATTATCAGAGAATTTTTCGTCAACATAGATATTAGTTTCCAATATGAACCAATGTGTGAGGCAAAAGGATTATCACCAGTACAATTATCACTTCGGTGACATGCCCTCAGAGAAACAACAACATAAAACACACGGTTTGAAAGTACCTAAGGCAGACTAAATGCGGGATCGCACAACACCTGTCCCGATTACATTTGAATGTGAGGAAAAAATATTTTACAATGTACTTAGGCAAGGAATAAACGTGGATATACTGGAAACACCAGCAATATTAATGATAGAGATTCTCTCAGTGAAAAAATATTTTTGGCTGGAACAAAAAGGCTTAAACAAATAATAAGATTTTACTTACCGATAAATCTATTTCTCGTAGTCCGTAGTGGATGCTGGGGACTCCGTCAGGACCATGGGGAATAGCGGCTCCGCAGGAGACAGGGCACAAAAATAAAGCTTTAGGATCAGGTGGTGTGCACTGGCTCCTCCCCCTATGACCCTCCTCCAAGCCTCAGTTAGGATACTGTGCCCGGACGAGCGTACACAATAAGGAAGGATTTTGAATCCCGGGTAAGACTCATACCAGCCACACCAATCACACCGTACAACTTGTGATCTGAACCCAGTTAACAGTATGACAACGTAGGAGCCTCTGAACAGACGGCTCACAACAAGAACAACCCGATTTTTTTGTAACAATAACTATGTACAAGTATTGCAGACAATCCGCACTTGGGATGGGCGCCCAGCATCACTACGGACTACGAGAAATAGATTTATCGGTAAGTAAAATCTTATTTTCTCTAACGTCCTAGTGGATGCTGGGGACTCCGTCAGGACCATGGGGATTATACCAAAGCTCCCAAACGGGCGGGAGAGTGCGGATAACTCTGCAGCACCGAATGAGAGAACTCCAGGTCCTCTTTAGCCAGGGTATCACATTTGTAGAATTTTACAAACGTGTTCTCCCCCGACCACGTAGCTGCTCGGCAGAGTTGTAATGCCGAGACCCCTCGGGCAGCCGCCCAGGATGAGCCCACCTTCCTTGTGGAATGGGCCTTGACAGATTTAGGCTGTGGCAGGCCTGCCACAGAATGTGCAAGTTGAATTGTGCTACAAATCCAACGAGCAATCGTCTGCTTAGAAGCAGGAGCACCCAGCTTGTTGGGTGCATACAGTATAAACAGCGAGTCAGATTTTCTGACTCCAGCCGTCCTTGAAATATATATTTTCAATGCCCTGACAACGTCTAGCAACTTGGAATGCTCCAAATCGCTAGTAGCCGCAGGCACCACAATAGGCTGGTTCAGGTGAAACGCTGACACCACCTTAGGCAGAAAATGAGGACGCGTCCGCAGTTCTGCCCTGTCCGAATGGAAAATCAGATATGGGCTTTTATACGATAAAGCCGCCAATTCTGACACTCTCCTGGCTGAAGCCAGGGCCAGTAGCATGGTTACTTTCCATGTAAGATATTTCAAATCCGCCGATTTGAGTGGCTCAAACCAATGGGATTTGAGAAAATCCAAAACTACATTAAGGTCCCACGGAGCCACTGGGGGCACAACCGGGGGCTGTATATGTAGTACTCCTTTTACAAAAGTCTGGACTTCAGGAACTGAAGCCAATTCTTTCTGGAAGAAAATCGACAGGGCCGAAATTTGAACCTTAATGGACCCCAACTTGAGGCCCATAGACAATCCTGTTTGCAGGAAATGTAGGAATCGACCCAATTGAAATTCCTCCGTGGGGGCCTTCCTGGCCTCGCACCACGCAACATATTTTCTCCAAATGCGGTGATAATGTTGTGCAGTCACCTCCTTCCTGGCTTTAACCAGTGTAGGAATGACCTCTTCCGGAATGCCTTTTTCCCTTAGAATTCGGCGTTCAACCGCCACGCCGTCAAACGCAGCCGCGGTAAGTCTTGGAATAGACACGGTCCTTGCTGAATCAGGTCCCGTCTTAGAGGTAGAGGCCACGGATTTTCCGTGAGCATCTCCTGAAGTTCCGGGTACCAAGTTCTTCTTGGCCAATCCGGAGCCACGAGTATCACTCTTACTCCCCTTTGCCGTATAATTCTCAGTACTTTGGGTATGAGAGGCAGAGGAGGAAACACATACACAGACTGGAACACCCACGGTGTTACCAGAGCGTCCACAGCTATTGCCTGAGGGTCTCTTGACCTGGCGCAATACCTGTCCAGTTTTTTGTTGAGGCGAGACGCCATCATATCCACCTTTGGTTTTTCCCAACGGTTCACAATCATGTGGAAGACTTCTGGATGAAGTCCCCACTCTCCCGGGTGTAGATCGTGTCTGCTGAGGAAGTCTGCTTCCCAGTTGTCCACTCCCGGAATGAACACTGCTGACAGTGCTATCACATGATCTTCCGCCCAGCGAAGAATCCTTGCAGCTTCTGCCATTGCTCTCCTGCTTCTTGTGCCGCCCTGTCTGTTTACGTGGGCGACTGCCGTGATGTTGTCCGACTGGATCAACACCGGCTGACCCTGAAGCAGGGGTTTTGCCAGGCTTAGAGCATTGTAAATCGCTCTTAGCTCCAGTATATTTATGTGAAGAGACATCTCCAGGCTTGACCATACTCCCTGGAAGTTTCTTCCCTGTGTGACCGCTCCCCAGCCTCTCAGACTGGCATCCGTGGTCACCAGGACCCAGTCCTGTATGCCGAATCTGCGGCCTTCTAACAGATGAGCACTCTGCAACCACCACAGAAGAGACACCCTTGTCCGTGGCGATAAGGTTATCCGCTGATGCATCTGCAGATGCGATCCGGACCATTTGTCCAGCAGATCCCACTGAAAAGTTCGTGCGTGGAATCTGCCGAATGGGATTGCTTCGTAAGAAGCCACCATCTTTCCCAGGACTCTTGTGCATTGATGCACAGACACTTTTCCTGGTTTTAGGAGGTTCCTGACAAGTTCGGATAACTCCTTGGCTTTCTCCTCCGGAAGAAACACCTTTTTCTGAACCGTGTCCAGAATCATTCCCAGGAACAGCAGACGTGTTGTCGGGGTCAACTGAGATTTTGGGAAATTCAGAATCCACCCGTGTTGTTGCAGCACTACTTGGGTTAGTGCTACTCCGTCCTCCAGCTGTTCTCTGGACCTTGCCCTTATCAGGAGATCGTCCAAGTAAGGGATAATTAATACGCCTCTTCTTCGCAGAAGAATCATCATTTCGGCCATTACCTTGGTAAAGACCCGAGGTGCCGTGGACAATCCAAACGGCAGCGTCTGAAACTGATAATGACAGTTTTGCACCACGAACCTGAGGTACCCTTGATGTGAAGGGCAAATTGGGACATGCAGGTAAGCATCTTTTATGTCCAGGGACACCATAAAGTCCCCTTCTTCCAGATTCGCTATCACTGCTCTGAGTGATTCCATCTTGAACTTGAATTTTTGTATGTACAGGTTCAAAGATTTCAGATTTAGAATAGGTCTTACCGAGCCGTCCGGCTTCGGTACCACAAATAGCGTGGAGTAATACCCCTTTCCCTGTTGTAGGAGGGGTACCTTGACTATCACCTGCTGAGAAAACAGCTTGTGAATGGCTTCCAATACCGTTGCCCTGTCTGAGGGAGACGTTGGCAAAGCAGACTTTAGGAACCGGCGAGGGGGAGACTTCTCGAATTCCAACCTGTAACCCTGAGATACTACCTGCAGGATCCAGGGGTCCACCTGTGAGCAAGCCCACTGCGCGCTGAAATTCTTGAGTCGACCCCCCACCGCTCCTGAGTCCGCTTGTAAAGCCCCAGCGTCATGCTGAGGGCTTTGCAGAACCCGCGGAGGGCTTCTGTTCCTGGGAAGGGGCTGCTTGCTGCCCTCTCTTACCCTTTCCTCTGCCTCGGGGCAGATATGACTGTCCTTTTGCCCGCTTGTTCTTATAGGACCGAAAGGACTGCGGCTGAAAAGACGGTGTCTTTTTCTGTTGGGAGGGGGTCTGAGGTAAAAAGGTGGATTTCCCGGCAGTTGCCGTGGCCACCAAATCCGATAGACCGACGCCAAATAATTCCTCCCCTTTATACGGCAATACTTCCATATGCCGTTTGGAATCCGCATCACCTGACCACTGTCGTGTCCATAAACTTCTTCTGGCAGATATGGACATCGCACTTACTCTCGATGCCAGAGTGCAAATATCCCTCTGAGCATCTCGCATATAAAGAAAAGCATCCTTTAATTGCTCTAAAGTGTGTAAAATACTGTCCCTATCCAGGGTATCAATATTTTCAGACCAGACCACTCCAGCACTGCACATCCAGGCTGAGGCGATGGCTGGTCGCAGTATAACACCACTATGTGTGTATATACTTTTTAGAGTAGTTTCCAGCCTCCTATCAGCTGGATCCTTGAGGGCGGCCGTATCAGGAGACGGTAACGCCACTTGTTTTGATAAGCGTGTGAGCGCCTTATCCACCTTAGGGGGTGTTTCCCAGCGCGCCCTAACCTCTGGCGGGAAAGGGTATAATGCCAATAACTTTTTAGAAATTAGCCCTTTTCTATCTGGGTTAACCCACGCTTCATCACATACATCATTCAATTCCTCTGATTCAGGAAAAACTACAGGTAGTTTTTTCACCCCCCCACATAATACCCCTTTTTGTGGTACTTGTAGTATCAGAGATATGCAAAGTCTCCTTCATTGCCGTGATCATATAACGTGTGGCCCTACTGGAAAATACGTTTGTTTCTTCACCGTCGACACTAGATTCAGTGTCCGTGTCTGTATCGACCGACTGAGGTAAAGGGCGTTTTACAGCCCCTGACGGTGTCTGAGACGCCTGGGCAGGTACCAACTGGTTTGACGGCCGTCTCATGTCGTCAACTGATTTTTGTAATGTGCTGACATTATCACGTAATTCCATAAACAAAGCCATCCACTCCGGTGTCGACTCCCTAGGGGGTGACATCACCATTACCGGCAATTGCTCTGCCTCCACACCAACATCGTCCTCATACATGTCGACACACACGTACCGACACACAGCAGACACACAGGGAATGCTCTATTGAAGACAGGACCCCACTAGCCCTTTGGGGAGACAGAGGGAGAGTTTGCCAGCACACACCCAAGCGCTATAATATATATGGGAACAACCCTATATAAGTGTTGTATCCTATAGCAGCTTAAATATATTAATATCGCCAAAAAAAAAGTGCCCCCCCTCTCTGTTTTACCCTGTTTCTGTAGTGCAGTGCAGGGGAGAGTCCTGGGAGCCTTCCTCACAGCGGAGCTGAGCAGGAAAATGGCGCTGTGTGCTGAGGAGAATAAGCCCCGCCCCCTATTTCGGCGGGCTCTTCTCCGGAATCTGTGAGATCTGGCAGGGGTTAAATACATCCATATAGCCTCAAAGGGCTATATGTGATGTATTTTTAGCCATAAAAAGGTATTATACATTGCTGCCCAGGGCGCCCCCCCAACGCCCTGCACCCTCCGTGACCGCTGTGTGAAGTGTGCTGACAACAATGGCGCACAGCTGCAGTGCTGTGCGCTACCTCAGGAAGACTGAAAAGTCTTCTGCCGCCTGCTTCTGGACCTCTTCCATCTTCGGCATCTGCAAGGGGGGTCGGCGGCGCGGCTCCGGGACGAACCCCAGGGTGAGACCTGTGTTCCGACTCCCTCTGGAGCTAATGGTGTCCAGTAGCCTAAGAAGCCAATCCATCCTGCACGCAGGTGAGTTCACTTCTCTCCCCTAAGTCCCTCGATGCAGTGAGCCTGTTGCCAGCAGGACTCACTGAAAATAAAAAACCTAAAAACTTTTTCTAAGCAGCTCTTTAGGAGAGCCACCTAGATTGCACCCTGCTCGGACGGGCACAAAAACCTGAGGCTTGGAGGAGGGTCATAGGGGGAGGAGCCAGTGCACACCACCTGATCCTAAAGCTTTATATTTGTGCCCTGTCTCCTGCGGAGCCGCTATTCCCCATGGTCCTGACGGAGTCCCCAGCATCCACTAGGACGTTAGAGAAAAAGCAGATAAGTATTAAGTGTCACTCATTCAATTGGTAGGCAGACAGGGTGCCCGCAAGGGATGCTGGGCCACCAATACCCTTCCCCTATCGCAAGGTTATACCACACTGTACCTAACTAGAAGAGTACACATATATGCAATACAACTTAGCTGGAAGCACCAGCAATATTGGTAAAGGTGATTCTTTCAGAGGCAAAGAAATATACTGCTTTAACATTGAGTCTGGTACAATAAAGTGAATAAGCATCAAATATCACCCATTCAAATGTCAGACAGGTAAGGTGCCCGCAAGGAAAACGCATTTCACCCGGTCACGGGCTTGTTCACTTCCATTCTGAGCAGCTCAGTGGTTAATTATTAGAATTGTTATTTAGTGGTTGGGTTCTCCCACTCACGAATTCAACCCAATTTAGGGCTGCATTAATACAAACACAGTTTGTACAGATCTTGGGCAGACGGAAGCAGCATAGTATGTAGCTATCTTCCGATATGCACTTATCCAGGCATAATTAAGATCTGAACATTTTCTAATTTTGGGAGACATTTTTCTCCAGCTGGCATATCTACGTTTGTTTTATGTTTAACTTGTTTTGTTGAGTCCCCATGCATTTTAAAGAGTAGAAATAAAGACTTCATCATTAACTTTTAGATACATTACCTATCAATTAACATTTAGTTAACACAAGAGTGCACCTTTATAGAAACCCTGAGCCCGCGTGGCATATAGGGAATGCATCTGGGTCCATAGAGTGGCTGCCACTGCTATCTATATTGCTATAATACTATCTCCATAGATATCATAGAATGCAGCGCAGTGATCACAGTAACCTAGAGACTGTGGGAGAAAGTACCCAAAAAGGTGGAAGTATTTCCATTATGAACAGAATGAATAGGAATGTCGTTCACTGCTAATAATCAGTTTATACTATTCCTGGTGGCACACTGAGTACTGGAGTCCTTAATATCACATTGCAGCTAGTACCGACGTAATACAGGACAGAGGGGATGTAGTTATGTGGCCACATACCCAACCCGGACAGAGCAGCCGGGATGTCCTTTAAATCAGTATTAGCTACAAAGAGCGGTCATATGAATCAACATGTGGGTTTCGACAGCTATAGCTGCTTTTATGGAGAGCGAGATTACATGAAACAATAGGATTTATAGGTTACAGTTAAACAAAGGAGAGGTTATGTGGGCCAATAGACGGAGATGCTGATAGCAGTTATATGATCAATAGGAAAAGTTATAGGAAAATGTCACAAGGTTAGGAGACTGGAATTTACCCATTTTGTTCTAAGTTCAAAGACAGTGACAACAGGAATTTATACAGTCAATCACCCTAGGTGGTGGAGGGTTAGAAATACAAGTTTATTCACATTGGTTTGACATCACTAGGTATACGTACACAATAAAATAAAAAAAAGATTGTAGCGTTCAATTAAAGAAGAGCAGAGGGTGCCCCAGATTCACAGCGAGATCGGTTCAGATTTCAGGAGACAGAAATGTTACATCTGAATGTGTAAGAACATGCTACAAAGACAACCATGTCTGCACAGGGGTCAGGCAGTTAGAGAACGAGGGGGGAGGGAAAGAGAGGGGGAGAGAGGGGAGAGAGGAGAGAGAGAAGGAGAGAGGGGCAGTCTGATTGCAGAGAACAACACAGGATTTCATTATGTTGTGTACCGTATGTGTGTTTTCCATTGCTCCTAGTGTCGTTTTGTACGCAGGCTCAGGTGTGTTCTAATTCCATAGGAAGGCTTTTGCTGCTTAAATTCCCCTGCAGCTGCAGTTTATATAGGGGGTCATTCCGAGTTGATCGCACGTAGCAACTTTTTGCTGCCCGTGCGATCAACTAGATGCCTCCTATGAGGGAGTGTATTTCTGCATAGCAGGGCTGCGAACGCTTGTGCAGCCCGGCTGTGCAAAAAAAGTTTCCTGTAAAAGAAGATCAGGGTATGAGTTACTTACCCTGTGCGATCGATCCAGCGATGCAGGTCCCGGAATTGACGTCAGACATCCGCCCTCTAAACGCCTGGACACGCCTGCGTTGGACTCATCACTCCCAGAAAACGGTGAGTTGCCGCCCGGATCTGCCTTCCTCTTGTCAATCTTCTTGCGGTCTCCGCTGCGACCGCTTTCTTCGGTAGTGGCGTCGCTGCCTGGTGACGGCCGTCGCCGGGCAACGACGCGCCTGCGCAAAGCGGGCGCAGCACATGCGCAGTTCCAACCCGAAGAAGCACAGCGTGCGATCGGGTCGGAATGACCCCCATAGCCTGCAGAGCATTATAACAGAGTGTGTGCACTAGATCTCGTACAATAAACACAAACAATGTATAATACTCTGTATATGATTCGCAGTGCTTTGTGGCCCATGCATAACAGACTGCAAGTTGCAGGAAACGGCAAAATTCTGGTTATTTAAAGTGGCAACAATTTATAAGGCAAAAGCAACCTGGTTTTGCAGTTTAAATAATTGCCGCTTTATATCTACGGGCTAATTGGCAGACAACTCACACTCTATTACATCAGGGCCTGTGAGAGATCTGTTCTGTATATGATTTTATCATTACATTACTTACACAGTGATCTGCAGATAAAAGGTATAGAGTGCTCTGTTAGTGGCTAGATACATGTTACTACTCACACTTAGCCATATATGCTGGGCACAAAAAGAGCCTGATTTAGATTTGCGCTTTAGCAGACAGCACTGTGTGGTCATAAATAAATGCGCATCTTCGCTCGTTATCACAGTTGTCTGCTTCTATGCAATCGCACCGCCACTAACCGTCCGCTTGTGAAAGCAGCTGTCATCACTATCGACTCGCATTTGCGACAGTCATATTAGCGGTATAAGTGTTAAGCTAACACTCCCCCAACACACACTAAGGGGGAGATGTACTAAGCAGTGATAAAAGTGGAGAAGTGAGCCAGTGGAAAAGTTGCCCAAGGCAACCAATCAGCATTGATGTAACATTTCTAATTTGCATACTTTAAAAGTATACAGAGCAGCTGATTGGTTGCCATGGGCAACTTCTCCACTGGCTCCCTTCTCCACTTTTATCACTGCTTCGTACATGTCCCCCTTAGTCTACGTGCAAACACCCAGTTGCTGCCCAGCAACACTCATTTGACCACAAGTGGTGACACGGCTGAGATACGCACAATTCAGAGGGGTAAATTTACTAAGGTGGGAGGTTTTTTTTAGAACTGGTGATGTTGCTTATAGCAACCAATCATATTCTGCTTAACAATTATCTATCTGCTTCTAGAAGATAATAGATAGAAGCTAATTGGTTGCTATGGGAAACATCACCAGTTCCCACCTTAGTAAATTTACCTCAGAGTCTCCTGTACTTGCCCAAAATTGCGTATGCACGGCTCGAGAGCTTGCGCAGTGCAACCATTCACTAGGTCCGTCCGCAAAACATACTCTGTGTGTCGTCATTCTGAATCAGGCCCAAAGTACGTAGCTCTACAGGATTTACTAACACAATAACATTTAAGGCACAAACACAATTGTGATCTGACCAACACAACTTCCTATAGAAATAGACAAAATCTTACACACCGGTCTAGATAAACCAGGAGGTGCACAGAGTGAGGGTGAAGAAAGGACTTCAGAAGATATGTGATAAATGTATTTGTTGCGGCCAGTGACAGTCACTGTAGTAATGCAGTATGTTCAGTAACCGGATATAGGGTCCAAACATTGGCCACAGCATTAAGGGTCCTGATATCGCCACACTTTCTACATCTCCAGGGAAACCACCACCCGCATAATAAGTGCTAAGACATTACAAGTGAAGAACACAGACGGCACTGAGAACGATCTGTAAATAAGATGATGACATCATCCAGCGCGGCGCGGACGCATGACATGGTGGAGAGGGTAGGCCTGGATGGGTGGTAATAGTAGGTGAAGCGCTTGTTTTATTTTGTTTTTGCGTAGTTTGTTCTCTGTTATTCCCAGGGGTCCTAAAAAAGAAAGACGTTTGATAAGCATAAGAACAAACTTAAAAAAAAATGATATAAATCCCTTCTTATATTTGTTATATGGCATCTACGTTATAGGCTTCTATCTTATTGTAGAACATTATATGATTTTCTATATGTTATAAACTTTTATCTTATTGCAGAACGTTATATGGCGTCTATATTTTACATGCAGCTGTATTATTGCAGGAGTTTATATGGCTTCTGTAAATTATAAACTTATTGTAGGACTATACAGATGTTGCCATGCTCATCTTTGCTGCGATGCAACATACTGCAACACGGCCCCACCTACAGTGCAGCATTGTTTGCCCAGGTGTACAGTTACTTGCTTATTCTGGCTTTACTTCCAAATCAGACTCAGGCCTTATATGCTTCTGTATAATAGCAGGACTTTATATGGCTTCTGTACATTATATGCTTCTGTATTATTGCAGGACTTTATATTGCTTCTGTACATTATATGCTTCTGTATTATTGCAGGACTTTATATTGCTTCTGTATATTATATGCTTCTGTATTATTGCAGGATTTTATATGGCTTCTGTACATTATATGCTTCTGTATTATTGCAGGACTTTATATGGCTTCTGTACATTATATGCTTCTGTATTATTGCAGGACTTTATATGGCTTCTGCACATTATATGCTTCTGTATTATTGCAGGACTTTATATGGACTCTGGGGGTCATTCCGAGTTGTTCGCTCGTTGCCGATTTTCGCAATGGAGCGATTAAGGCAAAAAGTGCGCATGCGCATGGTTCGCAGTGCGCATGCGGTTAGTATTTTACCACAAAACTTAGTAGATTTACTCACGTCCGAACGAAGATTTTTCATCGTTGAAGTGATCGTAGTGTGATTGACAGGAAGTGGGTGTTTCTGGGCGGAAACTGGCCGTTTTCTGGGAGTGTGCGGAAAAACGCAGGCGTGCCAGGGAAAAACGCGGGAGTGTCTGGAGAAACGGGGGAGTGGCTGGCCGAACGCAGGGCGTGTTTGTGACGTCAAACCAGGAACGAAACTGACTGAACTGATCGCAATCTGTGAGTAGGTCTGGAGCTACTCAGAAACTGCTAAGAAATTTATTTTCGCTATTCTGCAAATCTTTCGTTCGCAATTCTGCTAAGCTAAGATACACTCCCAGAGTGCGGCGGCCTAGCGTGTGCAATGCTGCTAAAAGCAGCTAGCGAGCGAACAACTCGGAATCACCCCCTCTGTACGTTATATGCTTCTGTATTATTGCAGGACTGTATATGGCTTCTATACATTATAAGCCTCTGTATTATTGCAGGACCTTATATGGCTTCTATACATTATAAGCCTAAGTATTATTTCTGGACTTTATATGGCTTCTATACATTATAAGCCCCTGTATTATAACAGGACTTTATATGGCTCCTGTTGTACATTATATTCTTCTGTATTACGGGTCTTTATATGGCTTATATACATTATAAGCCTCTGTATTATTTATTGCATGACTTTTTATGGCTTCTGTACAAAATATGCTTCTGTATTATTGTAGGACTTTGTATGGCTTCTATACATTATAAGCTTCTGTATTATTGCAGGACTTTATATGGCTTCTGTACATTATAGGCCAAAGTATTATTGCAGGACTTTATATGGCTTCTATATATCATAAGCCTCTGTATTATGGCAGGACATTATATGGCTTCTATACATTATAAGCCTGTGTATTATTGCAGGACTTTATATGGCTTCTGTACATTATAAGCCTCTGTATTATTAGAGTACCTTATATAGCTTCTGTACGTTATAAGATTCTGTATTATTGCAGGATTTTATATGGCTTCTGTTGTATATTATATGCTTCTGTATTATTGCAGGACTTTATATGGCTTCTGTACATTATTTGCTTCTGTATTATTGCAGAACTTTATATGGCTTCTATACTGAGTATTATTGCAGAACTTTATATTGCAGAACATTATAAGCCTCTGTATTATTGCAGCACTTTATATGGCTTCTATACATTATAATCCTCTGTATTATTGCAGGACTTTATATGGCTTTTGTTGTACATTATATGCTTCTGTATTACAGGACTTTATATGGTTTCTAGTCATTATAAGTTTCTGTATTACTACAGGACATTATATGCTTAGAGGACTTTATATGGCTTCTGTACATTATAAGACCCTGTATTATTGCAAAACTTTGCCATCATGTTTGGGTTTTTAAAGCTGTCCGCTTGAGATTGGCTGAATGAAAACGATCCGCTGACGCTGATTTGGTGATTTCTTCATCAGACATGCATATATTGTGCTTTATGTTTATGTTTAAGCAAACTTTTTATCTTTTAACACATCAGACAGGAGCTGTTTCTGCTGTACTACACTGGTGTTTTATGTTTAATTGATTTATAATAATAAATGCATATAGTATGTTGTTTAAAACATGGGCCGCAGGTGGGACGTGTCAGTGACGTGTGCCTGGCATACAGTAGTTGCTTCTGAGCGACAAGCGGCTTGAGGATAGTTACTGCTTTGCACATTGATACTGAAACATTTATATTAGATGATAACTTACAGATTGTCTTCAGTTCTCTGTTTTCTGAGTTCCCTGGGCTGTAAAGAAATAAAACAGTTTTGTGTCAGGTCTGCTTTATACCCTATATCAGGCATTCCCAACCGCGGTCCTCAAGGCACACTAACAGTGCAGGTTTTAGTGATATCCAGGCTTCAGCAAAGATAGTTAAATCAAAATAACTGAGGTACTGATGATTAAGTCACCTGTGTTCAAGCCTGGATATCACTAAAACCAGGACTGTTAGTGTGCCTTGAGGACCGAGGTTAGGAAACACTGCCCTATGGGGGTAATTCTAAGTTGATCGCAGCAGGACATTTTTAGCAGTTGGGCAAAACCATGGCCCTCATTCCGAGTTGATCGGTTGGTATTTTTCATCGCATCGCAATGAAAATCCGCTTAGTACGCATGCGCAATATTCGCACTGCGACTGCGCCAAGTAATTTAACAATGAAGATAGTATTTTTACTCACGGCTTTTTCATCGCTCCGGCGATCGTAATGCGATTGACAGGAAATGGGTGTTACTGGGCGGAAACACGGCGTTTTATGGGCGTGTGGATGAAAACGCTACCGTTTCCGGAAAAAACGCAGGAGTGGCTGGAGAAACGGAGGAGTGGCTGGGCGAACGCTGGGTGTGTTTGTGACGTCAAACCAGGAACGACAAGCACTGAACTGATCGCACAGGCAGAGTAAGGTTGAAGTTACTCAGAAACTGCAAAGTAGTTTGTAATCGCAATATTGCGAATACATCGGTCGCAATTTTAAGAAGCTAAGATACACTCCCAGTAGGCGTAGGCTTAGCGTGTGTAACTCTGCTAAATTCGCCTTGCGACCGATCAACTCGGAATGAGGGCCCATGTGCACTGCAGGGGGGGCAGATATAACATGTGCAGAGAAAGATAGTTTTGGGTGTGGTGAGTTTAATCTGCAATCTAAATTGCAGTGTAAAAATATCTGCCCCCCCTGCAGTGCACATGGTTTTGCCCAACTGCTAAAAAATTTCCTGCTGCGATCAACTTGGAATTACCCCCTATATTCTATATACCTGCTACTCACCGTTTGAGGCAATAAGGTTTTCAGCCTGAGCTTCTTCATCACCTGGTGCCCTAAGAGGAAAGAAACAAAGTAAGTTACACATTCACAGTGTTGGGGAAATCAAGGTGCATACACACGGTGCTATATTTCTTCCGATATGGACCATATAGACCATATTGCGAGAAAATATAGTGCACATCGCACCGTGTGTATACACCTTGGGATACCGGCGTGCCTTCAGCGGGTCAGTATCGCAAGAAAAAATAGACTGTACAGGTATGTAAAATTTCACTAGAAAAGTGTACAATCTAGTTTCTAGTATAGTAAAAATCACACATAGTCAAAATCTCACTGTGTGTATAGTTAATATCAGTGGTTCTGGGCTCCGGGAAGTTCAAGGGAAATCGCATAGTCAACATCGCATATAGTTATTATGTCACCCGTGTGTACCTGCCTTAAGTTCATAACAGGACCAATTACATTACAAGTAACCAGCATTCTATTTACTACTTTAAGTCAACAGGAAAAATGCGGCGCACTAATGGAATTAATTACACAAATTTACAATCTGGGCCGATTTATTTCTTTATTTACCACTTAACTGACGATCAAAAATTATCAGGTTTTTTTAATGAGTGAATTAGGTGAAGAACATGAATTTAACCCTACCAAAATGATTTTAGTTAAAAAAAAAGAAAGAAATTTTTTATAATAAAAAAAAATGAAAAAAAAATATTTTATTTGTTAAAAATAATATTTTTTCAAACATCGGAACATCAGTCGAGAACATCGTGACCATCGGAACATCGCAACTTTAATTTTTACACCCTGGACAGCTGCCAGGTACACAGGGGGGGGGGCGGGGAGGGGGTTGGTTTACACTTACCAGCGGCTGCTATTGTCCTCAGCCGGGGATCCTGCCGTGCTGACCAATCAGCAGCGACTGGCAGCATGGCAATCAGTGGGTGAGAGTGCAGGGAGGCAGGTTCCTCTGACAGCAGCAGCGGAGGGAAGTTTCCCTTCCCTGTCGCTGCAAACACTGTCTATCTGACTGGTCGCATCCGTGCGACCAGGTCTTATAAAGCACTTGCAGGCATGGTCGCATCTGATGCGACCACGCCAGGCAAGTGGTTAACAGTATCTTATATATCCCCCACTCACCTACGGCCAAGGGTCCGTCACGCCGCAGAGCCCTGTGATTCTCTAGGCAGCGCAGTAGTAAGACGGCAGGTGTTACAGTGTACCGTCTGCTAATTTCTTAACTGTATGACATACCATCTCATACCACCTTACTTGCACCACTGGTGATGTCACACCTCAGCCATCTAAAAATTCATTAGTCATTTTGGATAAGGGCAAATTCAAGGGAGGCTCCCAAACAAATTTACCTCTCTAACACCACCACCACCACGTAATACAGTGACCACCATACAATACAAAGACAATCTGAGTAAACACACAAAAAAAGCAGTTTTAAAATGACCATTTATTTATTAAAGGAAACGGTTAATGCATCACCTGTATCACCCATGTGAATAAGTAATAGCCCCACTAAACTTGTGCCACCTTGAACAGCAACAACTGTAACCAAACGTTTCTAACAAATGGAGATCAGTCTTTCACATCACGGTGGAGAAATTTTGTCCCGCTGGTCTCTGCAGAATTACCATAATTCAGCCACAATGGAGCGTTTCTTGAGTATGAACAACCCATTCAAGGTCCTGCCACAGCATCTCAATCGGATTCAAGTCAGAACGCTGACTAAAGGGCCCTACACACTTAAAGATCTAACTGAACGATATGAACGTTCTTGTTCATTAATGAACGAGAACTCGTTCCCGCGCTTGTTCATCGTTGGTGCTGGCTCTTTTATACATGCATTCCAATATGGACAATTTCGTCCATATTAGCATGCAGGGCTATGGGACCAGGTGACGGCGGAGTGAAGAAACTTAACTCCCCTCGTCACACTCCCCCCCTGCCGAGGGTCGCCCGCCGGCCGTATCGGCCTTCGGGCACCTCGGCGGCCAATCGCCTAATGTGTAGGGCCCATTAGCATCACCAAAACCGTCATTTTGTTTCTTTTGAGCCATACAGAGGTGGACTTCTTCTTGTGTTTCAGATCGTTGTCTTGCTGCATAACCCAATTACGCTTGAGCGTCAGATCACGGACTGATGACCAGATATTCTCCCTCAGAATTTTCTGGTAGAGATCAAAATTCATAATTCCATCAATTATGGCAAGTTGCCCAGGTCCTGAAGTAGTAAAGCATCGCCACACCACGCTACACCGCCATGTTTGACTTGGTATGGTGTTCTTATTGTGCATACTGTTAGCTTTATGCCAGATGTGACTCATCAGTCCAAAGAACATTAGCCCAAAAGGCTTGGGGGTTATCAATGTGTTTATTTTTTGGCAAATGTGAGAGGAGCCTTTATGTTCCAGTGGTTTTTAGAGATATGCGGCAGACACTTTTCGTGTTTTGTGTTTTGGTCTTGGATCCCCGCTCATGTTTTGGATCTGGATTGGTTTTGCCAAAATCACCCTTTCGGGTTTTGGATTTGGATGCGGATGATTTTAAAAAAAAAACATAAAAACAGCTAAAATCATAGAATTTAGGGGTAATTTTGATCCTACGGTATTATTAACCTCAATAACATTCATTTCCACTCATTTCCAGTCTATTCTGAACACCTCACACCTCATGATACTGTTTTTAGGCCAAAAGGTTGCACCGAGGTAGCTGGATGACTAAGCTTAGCGACACAAGTGTGCGGCACAAACACCTGGTCCATCTAGGAGTGGCACTGCAGTGTCAGACAGGGTGGCAGAATTAAAAACTAGGCCCCAAACAGCACATGATGCAAAGAAAAAAAAGAGGTGCACCGAGGTTGCTGGACGGCTAAGCTAAGCATGAGAAGCTAAGCCACCAGTCATGAACATAGCTTAGCCTTTCCTTGCCACGTCGTGTAGTGAATGGCATATTGCCAATTTTACGTTTCTCATCAGATAATTTCTTTTTTTTTCTGATTATTAATTTTTGCTTCTTGGATTTTACACGCCCTCTATAACACTGGGCATCGGCCTTAGCAAACGACGCTGATGGAATTGCATCGCCAATGTCATGACTGTTGGCAGCAGCAGCTTCAGCACTAGTACTAGGAACTGGAAGTGGTTCCTGATCTTCCACTACTTTTTCCTCCAAATTGTTCTCCATTTCACAGGACAGCACCCCTTTATTATTACAGCACACAGAAGAGTGCCCCTTTATATTTTCACAGCGCCCCTGTATTCTTACAGCATACAGGATCAGTGTAATGTTATTTTAACAGCAGCAGCACCCCTGAATATATGCAACATACAGGGCTAATGTAATGTTATTAAGACATCAGCACCCCTATATTTCGCAGTGCCCCTGCCCCCTGTACAACACAGTGACAGCCAGGACAGCAACACACATGTACGGCTGTAGCCCCCATAACAGCGCATGAAACACCAGTGACAGCCAGGACAGCACTCCTAACACAGCACAGGTACACCACAGTGACTACAGCAGCACCCCAACAGAGCATACACTAATCCCATGCCACCACCCACAGAGAGACAGAGGTCTTTCTCCCTCACTCTCTAAGTCCACAGTGAAAATGGCAGCGACGTGCGGCTGTTCATATGGGATCCAAAGACCACGGGAATCCGACAGCGGGATGATGATGTTTTGCCTCGTTCTGGTTTCCGAGTCTGGCGGGAAGTCCCTAGCCGGACTAGGATCCGGGCTCGGGATGTGAAGTTCTGGAGGGTTCGGTTCTCAGGAAACTGAACCTGCTCATCCCTAGTGGTTTTCGCCTTGCAACTCTCCCATGGATTCCATTTTCCCCCAGTTTTTTTCCTATGGTGGCATCATAAATGTTGACATTAAGGAGAGCGAGGCCCTCAGTTTCTTTAGATGTTCATCTGCGATCTTTTGTGACTTCCTTGATGAGTTGTTGAAGAATCTTGGAGGATTTTTGGTAGGCCAGTCATTCCTGGATAGTTTTAGTGCGCTGGAGTCACCAATCTTAGAATGGCTTTGTAACCCTTTCCAGAAATGTTTCAATATCTTTCTCTCTTCTGGAACTTATTTTGATCACGGCATGCTGTCAGGGCCGGATTAAGAGCAACATGGGCCTGGGGCTGCAAATAATCATTGGGCCTATTCTGAGATGCAGAGGAGGTGTGTTCAGTGTGTGTGGGTGTGGCCAGAGCCATGTGGGCATGTAAATCCCCTTCACTACCAGCCCCAATGTCTCCCTAGGTGCATAAAAAAATACTGCATCATTTTGTGAGGAAATTATAAATACTAATTTACTACTTATGATTTATGGCTGACTATGTGGCAAGCTGGTTGCTGTCATGATGGGCCTATTCTTATCTGGAGGCCTGGAGCTGGAGCACGATCCACCCTATTATTAATCTGGCCCCGCATGCTGTGCTGCTAGTTGAGACCTTTTAGACAACTTCACATTTCTGGAAATGTTTTATTTAAGTGTTGTTTAGATTCAACATGGCTGGCACTATTCAAGCCTGATTTTGTCCAGTCTACAGTAATTTAACCCAATTGTCAATTCATTTCTTTGAATGAGTAACGAAAGGGGCAAGTACTTGAGGGGCCTACACACTGGTCAATGTTGGCGATATTATCGACCGGTGATATAATCGATGGTCGATTTTTCCACCAAAGATTTAAAGCCTACACACTGGACGATATTAGGTGGCCAATCCCGGGATTGGGTTTAGCGGGATCCTGGGATTTAGGCCAAAAATCAGCCAGGATTCAATCCCGGGATTGGAAGCTCCAATCCTGGGGATTGCGGGATCAGACTGCCTTTTAATGCTGGGCAGAGTTGAGCGTCCTCAGGATGCTCAATGCTGCCCGGCTCCCTCCTCCTCCTGTGCAGTGTGACCTCTGACTCTGAGGTCACGCTGCACAGTCACCAGCCCATCACCTGTTGCCTCCTCCTGGCTCTTCCTGCAGTCACCAGGCCGTCACTTGCCACCTTCCCCTGCAGTCACCAGCCCATCACCCACCGCTGAGTCTGAATGAAGATTCTCACCCTCCTGTCCCTGCAGTTTGGTGTTGGTGAGTTATGTCTGCAGGGCGGGGCGGGTGGGGAGAGGTGGAGTGGTGCGTGGGTGATGGGTGGACACACAGTAAAAAAATCAATCCCGGGAATGACCATTTTTCAATCCTGGGATTGAAAAAATGGACCGGGATTGGCCACTCTAGACGATATCGATGGCCAATTTGGATGATACAGTATGAGAGTACAGACATCTATATCGTCCAAATTGACTTGCATGTTTAAACGATGATCGATGAACGATTGCGGGGACATGCTAGCTATTTTTTGCAGCGCTGCGATCAGATAGTCGCCGCCTATAGGGGAGTGTATTTTCGCTTTGCAAGTGTGCGAACGCTTGTGCAGTCGAGCGGTACAAAAAATATTTGTGCATTTTCTGAGTTGCCCAGAACTTACTCGGCTGCTGTGATCACTTCAGCCTGTCTGGTCCCGGAATTGACGTCAGACACACACCCGCCCTGCAAACGCTTCGACACGCCTGCGTTTTTCCAATCACTCCCTGAAAACGGTCAGTTGACACCCATAAATGCCTTCTTCCTGTCAATCTCCTTGCAATCGGCTGTGTGAATGGATTTTTCGTTAAATCCATCGCCCAGCAACAATCCGCTTTGTACTCGTACGACGCACCTGTGCATTGCAGTGCATACGCATGCACAGTTTTGCCGAGTTTTGACCTGATCGCAGCGCTGAAAAAAAATAGCTAGTGTGCGATCAGGTTGGAATGACCCCCATTGTTTTGCCCAACTGCTAACAAATTTGCTGCTGCGATCAACTCTGATTTAGGCCCTGTATTTCTCCCGCTGCTGCATAACCATGATTTTCAACATGGTGAGTCTGATAAGATGATTGGACTATGACACCTCCAAGGTTTACGTATGCTATAACAATTCTTAGACAAGGATTGCTCCTCTATTCTTTCTCTATCCTTACTTCAAGAATGCTTCCCTGCCCTACACTTCCCCCTATTTGTATGTTTTCAAATTCGTAGCTACATTACCAAACTATTATCCCACTTGACTGTTGCCGGTAAGTCCAATGTCTTAGATGTTATAACATGGAATAGACCGTGTTCCCCTGCTCCTACTTCCCTTATTAATGCTGCTTTCACATCGCAAACCCTGCTTTTAAAACGTTTCTTAAAACGGGTCTGAGCAGTTAAACCCCCTTCACATCGCATGTTGTAACTGGTATATTACCATTTCATTACCGTTTTGGTACCTTTCACATTGAACCCGTTTCACCCATAGAAAACAATGGTTGTCATTGTAAATGGACTTTTCTGGCCCACACATAATTAATAATTTGGCTAGTCGTATGATGGAACCCAGCAGCTTCAAGCATCTTTACCATGTTTTTGTAGATTACTGCATCCTTCACTGTCCGTGATTTGTCTAGCAATTTCTTCATCCCCTCTGATCCTAAGCAGCTCTTTAACCTCCTCATCACTCCAATTTGCCATTTTAAACTGTATTCTGTATAATAAAACGCTCCCTTCACTCTCATGTGTTTCCTCCAGTTTATTTCCTGCTTCTGCCTGGTGACATCACGCATGGAGACAGCCTATCACCTTCTGTGGCTTGGAAATACCGTTTCTGAGCCTTTCACACTGCACAATGAAATGGGTCTGAAACGGGTAGGACCCTGCTTTTTAACCGTTTCAAAATACCAGTATTTTGAAAACGGTAAATTTAAGGTGGCCCTTTCACACCGCAGCTAGAACCGTTTTGGAAGGCTTAAAAATCTGCAATTTACCGGGTTAAAGCTGCAGTGTGAAAGGGGTATTACTTACACACCAGGAGGACTTTAGATATCTCTACCCTCACTACTGGCATGGCCAAATGGTCAATCCTTAAAACCCTTAAAAACTATTATAGCATCATGCACCACATTGACTTAACAACTGGTCTCTGCATCATATGCAGAGATGAATTATAAGTTGCTTCACAGGGCATATTATACCCCAGACTTCGCTTTTTGACAGGTGCTTCAGACACCTCCAATTGCTTCAAATGCTCTACGCCGGAGGCGGACCTGATACACTGTACGTGGTCGTGTAACTTAATACAAACCTTATGGAATAATGTGGGCAGGGCCGGTGCTAGGGTGTTCAGCGCCCTCCTGCAAACTGTACATTTTGCGCCCTCCAACAGCTGCACCATAGTCATTGGCCCACATTTATTAAGCCTTAAAAGGTGATAATGTGTAGACGGCTAAAGAACCAGCCAATCAGCTTCCTAATTGAGATGTTACAGGCTGTGTTTGAAAAATGAGAGTTAAGAGCTGGTTGTCTGGTACTTTATCACTCTTTATCCATCTCCACATAATCACTTTTAAGGCTTAAAACATTTGGGCCTATTAAAATGTAAAAAGAGTGATTGGGTGAGGGTGAGAGTCAGTGTGTGACAGAGAGAGGATGACAGGAGAGAGAAGGTGACAGGTATAAGATTAGAGTCAGTGGGTGACAGGAGAGTCAGTGGGTAACAAGAGAGAAGTGACAGGGAGGGGGTAGCGGCAGGGAGAAGCAGTGAGAGATGGGCACAGAGTGACGCTGGGAGAGGCAATGGATGCCAGTGAGAGGCGGAAGGTGACAATGAGAGGTAGAGTGTGAACAGCAGAGGGTGAAAACAGAGGGTGACAGGGTGAGGGTGAGAGTCAGTGGGTGACAGGAGAGAGAGGTGACAGGGAAATGGTGAGAATCAATGGGTGACAGGAAAGATAGGTGATGGGGAGGCAGTGATGTGCAGAGAGGTGAGGCAGGAGGGCAGAGCCTTTCCTGTCATACTAACATATAAGACAAAGGTTTGACTATACAAAGTACATGAAAAATACAAATAAGATATAAGAAATATCTTTTTGTATTATTCTAAGAATTTTTATAGTCAAAACTCTGAAGTAAAAAGTCTGTGACATGTAAGACAGTGCCTCCCCTGCCTACCTTATCCGCACATCTCTGATCAAAACTCACCAAATTTCCAGCAGTATATATTGCTGCACCCGTGTATAATACCCTTGGGCTCATATATTGTGTGTAAACCTCGCTCTGGTATTCAGGGGTGTTTCTACAGAGGAGGGAGCCCGTGTGCACCTCCGGGTGGGCCCCGTCCTCTGAACGGCGCTGTAAACTCTGGCATTGTGCCGGAGTCTACTGCGCATGCGCAGGTTTCCGGAAACATGGCGCCCGCCATGATCCATAGACCAATTTGGCTACTGCCCATGCGCGGCAGTCATTTTGGTGGCGATTTCTGCCGTGAATGCTGCGTCCGCCACTGGACTCCGGTAAGGTAAGTATTTAAATGGGTGCAATGTGTGCGGTGTGGGCCACCTTGGACTCGGGGCCCATGTGCACCGCACACATTGCACCCATTATAGTAACACCAATGATGGTACTAGCTAGTGCCCCCTGAGCCACATACGGGTGTCAGATTATACACACGAATATGATACTAGCCCCCCTTCCCGCACACACGAACAGGATACTACCTGCCCTCCCCCGACACATGAATAGGATACTACACCCCCCCCTCCCCAGACGCATGAATAGGATACTACACCCCCCCCCCTCCCCAGACGCATGAATAGGATACTACACCCCCCCCTCCCCAGACGCATGAATAGGATACTACACCCCCCCCCCCCTCCCCAGACACATGAATAGGATACTACACCCCCCCCCCTCCCCAGACGCATGAATAGGATACTACACCCCCCCCCCTCCCCAGACGCATGAATAGGATACTACACCCCCCCCGCCTCCCCAGACGCATGAATAGGATACTACACCCCCCCCGCCTCCCCAGACACATGAATAGGATACTACACCCCCCCCTCCCCAGACGCATGAATAGGATACTACACCCCTCCCCAGACGCATGAATAGGATACTACACCCCCCCCGCCTCCCCAGACACATGAATAGGATACTACACCCCCCCCCTCCCCAGACGCATGAATAGGATACTACACCCCCCCCTCCCCAGACGCATGAATAGGATACTACACCCCCCCCTCCCCAGACGCATGAATAGGATACTACACCCCCCCCTCCCCAGACGCATGAATAGGATACTACACCCCCCCCCCTCCCCAGACGCATGAATAGGATACTACACCCCCCCCCCTCCCCAGACGCATGAATAGGATACTACACGCCCCCCCCTCCCCAGACGCATGAATAGGATACTACACGCCCCCCCCTCCCCAGACGCATGAATAGGATACTACACCCCCCCCCTCCCCAGACGCATGAATAGGATGCTATACCCCCCCCCCTCCCCAGACGCATGAATAGGATACTACACCCCCCCCTCCCCAGACGCATGAATAGGATACTACACCCCCCCCCCTCCCCAGACACATGAATAGGATACTACACCCCCCCCCCCCTCCCCAGACGCATGAATAGGATGCTATACCCCCCCCCTCCCCAGATGCATGAATAGGATACTACACCCCTCCCCAGACACATGAATAGGATACTTCCCCCCCTATCCCCAGACACACAAATAGCATACTATTCCCCCAGGCACATGAATAGGGTATTCCCCCCTCTGTTTATCTGCAGCAAAAGTTACCTGTCTCAGCTCTTCTGTGGCTTGTTGCTAGGGCTACAGGCTGGCTGCTCCTCTTCTCATGATGACAGCTTGCCTTGCTCCTCCAGACAGTGCACACGGCACAGTCACATGTACATCATGTGACTTCCTGTGTCCCCACTCTGAATCCAGCACTGACGGGAGAGGGGAGAGGAGAGAGGGGGGCGGTGCTGAAGACTGCCGAGTCTTCAGTAAGGCAGGGGATAGAAGAGAGGAGTTTGGGGAGGCGACGCTGCTGCCTGTTTATCAGCAGACATGGGCAGAGAGGAGGAGCAAGGAGAAGAGAGGGTGGGAGCCTGACTCACGGGAGGAGATCACTCTGTTAGAGTGACAGAAGAGCTGATCACACTTGCGGCGCCGCTGCCTGTCACAGTGTGACAGGTAGTGCGGTAGCCAGCAGAAACACGGCCCCTCAGCAAGGTAGCAGAGTGGGGAGAGCGCCTCTCCAGAGTGGCGCCTCCCTGCTTTGCAGACCTTGCTGAGCGGGTAGCGCCGGCTCTGAATGTGGGATCCTATATTAATAATGTATTGCACATTCCTTTTACGATTCATATGGCCTGTGCTCTATGGAACCACTATCCTTCTACCCCCTCCACACACACACTCTGGGGCAGATGTATTAACCTGGAGAAGGCATAAGGAAGTGATACGTGCAAGGTGATAAAGGCAGCAGCCAATCAGATCCTAACTGTTAATTTACATATTGGGGCTGATTGGCTGGTGCCTTTATCACCTTGCACATATCACTGGTTTATCCCTTCCTTGTGCCTTCTCCAGGTTAATACATCTGCCCCTCTATTTCTAAAGGTAATCTAAGCCAAGTTTGCCGCAGCGTCAAAAAAACCTATTCTCTCACAGTGGATTATGGGGGTCTCTCCGACCTGATCGCACGCTGCTGTTTTTCACAGCGCAGCGATCAGGTCACTACTGCGATGGATTTAAAGAAGAATCCATTCGCACAGCCGATTGCAAGGAGATTGACAGAGATTTTGCTGCGGTCAGCTGCACAGGCGTTCGCACAGCAAAGCTAAAATACACTCCCCAGTGGGCGGCGACTATGCGTTTGCATGGCTGCAAAAAGTAGCTAGCGGGCGATCAACTCGGAATGACCCCCCATGTCTGAACCTGTTTCTTTCTCTCTTGTAACCCCTCGCCTTCTTTACTTGTATCAGGTGGATTGGTCAGAGTGTTTTCTGGACATTGAATCCAAAGCACAAACTTTTTTTGATATATGGTTACCTTACATACGCATCCCAACCATATATGACTAAAGAGTCGGTACGGAGTGCTGTTAGACTGTCCACTTGGTAGAATTTAGAACTCCCGGACAAAGGTATACCCCCTTTTAACTATGTTAGAATTTAACCTCCCATCTTTCTGTAATGTATATTTTTGGCTATATACTATATACTCCTCTTCATTGCATTTACATTTAGATAAGTCTGTGGGTTAGTGATGTATACCTCCCTTTGGGGATTATTGTCTTCTTGATTTGTACATCTTTCTTGCTACTATATGCCGTATCATGGGGGTAATTCTGAGTTGATCGCAGCAGCAAGTTTGTTAGCAATTGTGCAAAACCATGTGCACTGCAGGGGGGGCAGATGTAACATGTGTAGAGAGAGTTAGATTTGGGTGGGTTATTTTGTTTCTGTGCAGGGTAAATACTGGCTGCTTTATTTTTACACTGCAATTCAGATTTCAGTTTGAACACACCCCACCCTAATCTAATCTCTCTGCACATGTTATATCTGCCCCACCTGCAGTGCACATGGTTTTGCCCAACTGCTAACAAAATTCCTGCTGCGATCAATTCAGAATTAGGCCCCATGGCCCTCATTCCGAGTTGATCGCTCGCTAGCTGCTTTTAGCAGCCGTGCAAACGCTAAGCCGCCGCCCACTGGGGAGTGTATCTTAGCTTAGCAGAAGTGCGAACAAAAGGATCGCAGTATTGCTACAAAAAAAGATTGTGCAGTTTCAGAGTAGCTCCAGACTTACTCCTAGCTAGCGAACACTTCAGTCTGTTTAGTTCCTGTTTTGATGTCACAAACACGCCCTGCGTTCGGCCAGTCACTCCCCCGTTTCCTCAGCCACTCCTGCGTTTTTATCTGGCACGCCTGCGTTTTTACACACACTCCCCGAAAACGGTCAGTTACCTCCCAGAAACACCCACTTCCTGTCAATCACTGAACGATCAGCAGTGCGACTGAAAAGCGTCGCTAGACCGTGTGTAAAAATACATTGGCTTTTGTGAAAATACGACGCGTGTGCGCAGTGCGTCGCATACGCATGCGTAGAAGTGCCGATTTTTTGCCTGATCGCTGCGCTGCGAACGAAAGCAGCTAGCGATCAACTCAGAATGACCCCCATGTTTGTACTGTTGTCAATGCATGTAATATTGAATACCTACTTGCTCTTTTTGAATAAACACATTTTAGAAAAAAAAAAAGTGACCAATATGTAAAAATAAAATAAATTCGAAAGAGGCAAAAAAAACTTTATCTCCGTTGTATGTACTGTAAGTGTATGTAGACCTACTGTGGTGTATAGATAATTTGTGTCCGCTGCCATTATTACATATATGGTGATATACCAAGTGCTGCTCAGAATGGAAGTACTAACAGTTACTCAGCAACACAAATATAGACATTTTGCCATTTGCCATCTTTTTTAAAATTATTTGCTGAACATTAGTGTTTTGATGGCGTAAACTGCTTCTGAAAATGATTGCTGCTGTATAGTTATTATTAGTCTGTGCCACCATATAAGTGGGAAAATTGGCGGCTGTGATAAGAACCCAGACTGACTGCATTCAGAGACTGAGGGGTAAATTTACTAAGATTCGTATTTTCCCGTTTGAGGTCAAAGTTCAATCACGAATGACATCGAAAGTGTAAATATGCAACTTTTTGAATTGATTACGACTAATTTACTAAGCTGGCGTATTCTGCATTTTCGGTTTTTCCGATGTCGATGTCATTCGTTTTTTTAGGCAGTGTTTTACGTGAGTGACTTGTAAAACACTGCCGACTTTAATACAATGAATCTCGGCCGGATCTGAGAGATCCGTGCAGGGCTTCATTGTGCACGTTGTAAAAAAATAAATAAAAATGTTTAAACTTTAAAAAAAAATTGCGTGGGGTCCCCCCTCCTAAGCCAAACCAGTCTCGGGCTCTTTGAGCTGGCCCTGGTTGCAAAAATATGGGTAAAAAATTGACAGGGGTTCCCCCATATTTAAGCAACCAGCACCGGGCTCTGCGCCTGGTCCTGGTTCCAAAAATACGGGGGACAAAAAGCGTAGGGGTCCCCCGTATTTTTGAAACCAGCACCGGGCTCCACTAGCTGGACAGATAATGCCACAGCCGGGGGTCACTTTTATACAGTGCCTTGCGGCCGTGGCATCAAGTATCCAACTAGTCACCCCTGGCCGGGGTACCCTGGGGGAGTGGGGACCCCTTCAATCAAGGGGTCCCCCCCAGCCACCCAAGGGCCAGGGGTGAAGCCCGAGGCTGTCCCCCCCATCCAATGGGCTGCGGATGGGGGGCTGATAGCCTTTGTGAAAAGTGTTTGATATTGTTTTTAGTAGCAGTACTACAAGGCCCAGCAAGCCTCCCCCGCAAGCTGGTACTTGGAGAACCACAAGTACCAGCATGCGGCGGAAAAACGGGCCCGCTGGTACCTGTAGTACTACTACTAAAAAAATACCCCAATAAAGACATCACACACACACCTTGAAAGTATAACTTTAATACATACATGCACACCAACATACATACATACTTACCTATGTTCCCACGCAGGTCGGTCCTCTTCTCCAGTAGAATCCATGGTGTACCTGTAGAAAAAATTATACTCACATAATCCATGGTTGAAGGCTCCTCTGCTTGTAATCCTTTTGTAATCCACGTACTTGAAAAAATAAAAAAACGGATACCCGACCACGAACTGAAAGGGGACCCATGTTTTCACATGGGACCCCTTTCCCCGAATGCCAGAAACCCCCTCTGACTGATGTCTAAGTGGGTTTCTTCAGCCAATCAGGGAGCGCCACATTGTGGCACTCTCCTGATTGGCTGTGTGCTCCTGTACTGTCTGACAGGCGGCACACGGCAGTGTTACAATGTAGCGCCTATGCGCTCCATTGTAACCAATGGTGGGAACTTTCAGGTCAGCGGTTGACCGAAAGTGACCTCACCGCTGACCTGAAAGTTCCCACCATTGGTTACAATGGAGCGCATAGGCGCTACATTGTAACACTGCCGTGTGCCGCCTGTCAGACAGTACAGGAGCACACAGCCAATCAGGAGGGTGCCACAACGTGGCGCTCCCTGATTGGCTGAAGAAACCCACTTAGACATCAGTCAGAGGGGGTTTCTGGCATTCGGGGAAAGGGGTCCCATGTGAAAACATGGGTCCCCTTTCAGTTCGTGGTCGGGTATCCGTTTTTTTATTTTTTCAAGTACGTGGATTACAAAAGGATTACAAGCAGAGGAGCCTTCAACCATGGATTATGTGAGTATAATTTTTTCTACAGGTACACCATGGATTCTACTGGAGAAGAGGACCGACCTGCGTGGGAACATAGGTAAGTATGTATGTATGTTGGTGTGCATGTATGTATTAAAGTTATACTTTCAAGGTGTGTGTGTGATGTCTTTATTGGGGTATTTTTTTAGTAGTAGTACTACAGGTACCAGCGGGCCCGTTTTTCCGCCGCATGCTGGTACTTGTGGTTCTCCAAGTACCAGCTTGCGGGGGAGGCTTGCTGGGCCTTGTAGTACTGCTACTAAAAACAATATCAAACACTTTTCACAAAGGCTATCAGCCCCCCATACGCAGCCCATTGGATGGGGGGGACAGCCTCGGGCTTCACCCCTGGCCTTTGGGTGGCTGGGGGGGGGGACCCCTTGATTGAAGGGGTCCCCACTCCCCCAGGGTACCCCGGCCAGGGGTGACTAGTTGGATATTTGATGCCACGGTCGCAAGGCACTGTATAAAAGTGACCCCCGGCTGTGGCATTATCTGTCCAGCTAGTGGAGCCCGGTGCTGGTTTCAAAAATACGGGGGGACCCCTACGCTTTTTGTCCCCCGTATCTTTGGAACCAGGACCAGGCGCAGAGCCCGGTGCTGGTTGCTTAAATATGGGGGAACCCCTGTCAATTTTTTCCCCATATTTTTGCAACCAGGGCCAGCTCAAAGAGCCCGAGGCTGGTTTGGTTTAAGAGGGGGGACCCCACGCATTTTTTTTTTTTAAAAATTATAACATTTCCCACCCCTTCCCACTGATAAACATGCACGGATCTCATGGATCCGTGCATGCCTATACAAACACGGGATAAAAAAGCAGGTCTGTTTTTTTTTAGCACTTTTTCACGATTTGTATTTTAGCACGGCAGTGTTTGGCTATTGTCGGCAGTGTTTGTGTTTTGCACTTTTTAGTAAATTACCGATTTCTAGCAAATTGCAGGCGTATTTGACCGATGGTGTATTGATTTGTAATTTTTTCCAAGGACTTCCAAAATATTACGAATGCCCTCATCACTGCCGTAATTTTTGCTTAGTAAATTACAGAGCTGACACTTTGAAGAAAAAACGGCATCTCGGTCAAAATCGGGACCTTAGTAAATATACCCCTGAGTGACCTCCTGCTGTTTCTCCCACTGCTTGTTTCCCCAATAATAATGATTATTATAAATTTGTTATAAAAAAAACCCAAAAACTGAAGCAGGAAGATCATTACTAATGAATTTTATACCCATACAATGTCGCAACAATTTCCTTATTTAAATGAAAAGGTTAAGGGCCTACTTCAGAGTTGATCGCAGCAGCAAATTTGTTAGCAGTCGGGCAAAACCATGTGCACTGCAGGGGGTGGGGGGTCAGATATAACATTTGCAGAGAGAGTTAGATTTGAGTGGGTTTTATTATTTCTGTGCAGGGTAAATACTGGCTGCTTTATTTTTACACTGCAATTTAGATTTCAGTTTGAACACACCACACCCAAATCTAACTCTCTCTGCAAATGTTATATCTGCCCCCCTTGCAGTGCACATGGTTTTGCCCAACTGCTAACAAATTTGCTGCTGCGATCAACTCTGAATTAGGCCCTTAAAGCCTTTGGTCTATTGCACATAACTGTGGGGGTCATTCCGAGTTGATCGCTCGCTAGCTAGTTTTAGCAGCCGCGCAAACGCTATGCCGCCGCCCACTGGGGAGTGTATTTTAGCTTAGCAGAAGTGCGAACGCATGTGCAGCCGAGCTCTGCAAAAACAGTTTGTGCAGGTTCAGAGTAGCTCTGAACCTACTCAGCGCTTGCGATCACTTCTGCCTATTCGTGTCCGGGTTTGACGTCATACACCCGCCCAGCAAACGCCCAGCCACACCTGCGTTTTTTAAGACACGCCTGTGTTTTTGCAAACACTCCCTGAAAACGGTCAATTGACACCCAGCAACGCCCCCTTCCTGTCAATCTTCTTGCGGCCGCCAATGCGAAGGAAAACTTTGCTAGAACCTGAGCACAACCACAAAGAGCTTTGTACCCGTACGTCGCGCGTGCTCATTGCGGGGCATATGCAGAAATGCCGATTTTTCACCAGATCGCTGCGCTGCAAAAATTGTCAGCGAGCGATCAACTCGGAATGACCCCCTAAGTGCAGAAGAAATTGCTTATGTGTCTCCTTGGGTAGCAGTTGATTTACTGACGGACACAGGGGCTAATTCAGACCTGATCACTAGGCTGCGTTTTCGTACATCGGGCGATTAGGTATAAACTGCGCATGCACCGCAATGTGCAGGTGTGTCACATGGGTGCAAAGCGGATCACCGCTCAGCGATGGGTTTGTGCGAAGGATCCATTCGCACGGGTGTTCGCAAAGAGATTGACAGGAAGAAGGCGTTTGTGGGTGGCAACTGACCGTTTTCAGGGAGTGGTTGGAAAAACGCAGGAGGGTCCAAGCGTTTGCAGGGAGGGTGTCTAACGTCAATTCTGGTCCCGGACAGGTTGAAGTGATCGCAGCGGCTGAGTAAGTCCTGGGCTGCGCAGAGACAGCACAAGATCTGTTTGTACAGCTCTGCTACACATGCGATCGCACACTTGCACAGCTACAACACAATACACTCTCCCTGTAGGCGGCGACTATCTGATCGCAGCAGTGCAAAAATCACCTGCTAGCGATCAGGTCTGAATTAGGCCCACAGTACCGACGGTCATAATGCCGACAGCCAGTGACCGACAGTCAAAATACCGTCACGGTTAAAAAAAAACAGACATTCATTATGCCGACATGTTTAAAATGCCGACATAGTCTGAATACCAACATTTGAAATGTCGACATGCATTTTTAAGAAATTTCTGCCCCAAAACAGACTTGTTCATGCTTTACCATCCCAGTGGACCTGGAGAGGGGAATATAATAGTGTGCTGAGCGCAGTGAGGCCCCGTGCACGAAGCATGACGAGCGCACGCAGTACACTTAGACGGTGTCCATGTTGACCTATGTCGACACTGACACCAAAAACACAGAAAAACTTATGTGGGTATTTTGACATGTCGGCATTTCAAATGTCGGTATTCTGACTATGTCGGCATAATGAATGTCGGTATTTTGACTGTCAGCATTTTGACTAGGCCACGGCGGACTGATTTGCCATTTCGTAACGACAAATCGCCTACATCGCTCAGTGCGTACAGCTGATTGCACGCTCCCGCGGTCGCTAGTGACGGTCGCCAGGCTTGATGTGCTGCGCATCATACCTAGTGATATCCTTGTTTCTACTAATGAAGGACGGAACATGATCACTCGATCCTTCATAAAACTCATTCTTATGCAGACGTGTCAAGCACGCAGCCCGCGGGCTGCACGCGGCCCAAAACGCATATTTTAGCGAATTAAAAGATCCATGTCATAGAGTCAGAGACCAAATTCTAACAATGGGCGCTGAGGTGGGGGAGGAGGAGATTACAATATGTTAAAAATTGAAACAGAAAACAGAGAACAACCGGCAGTAGCGCCGTGGTTCCTGGGGTCATCGCTCAGGGTCGCTCAAGGTCACCGAGTCTCGGCAGCGGGAGACAGGAGGCATCGGAGGGCCCGGTGGGTGTTGGGAGCGGATGGGCCTGCAGAACAGCTCCTGCGTGCATCCGTGAGATCGAAGCTGATCGGGTCCCCTGGGCAGCAACGCATCCATTGCGGTCTGCGCAGCTTTTCTCAGTTCTTGTACTGGCAGCCGGCAGGATTAGCGCCGCTCCGGCTGACTGTGAGAGGTCTGAGCCGAGTCCTCAGCCCGAGGCCTCCTCCGGGGGACATGGATATAGATTAGTACATTCCCCCAAAACAATAGTTGCGTAGGGGGCGGATGTTACTTGGGTGCAGGAGCACTACTGAGTTTATAGGACATAATACAGGGGAAGAGGGGTGGACGGGTAGCACCCTGCAGTACCGGACCAATAGCAAAGGACAGGGGTGAGAGAAGTTGGGTGTCTGAATAATTTCCATCCTTGTGTGTTGCTGGGAAACAAAAAGATGTCTCTTCTCATCACAAGCATTGCACGTAAGAGATCCCAGTATGGATGGCAATTGTATTCAGCGGTGCAAGTACGCGGGTACGGGTGAGTACGGCGTACCCTTAAGAATTTAGCCGTGGGTACACCGTACCCACACCGACGGGCCGCCGCTCCTCTTCCCTCCCTGCTTCTGCTGCTCCCCGCCGCACCGCCGCTGATGTGAGGGTAGGAGAGCGCAGCCTGCGCCTCTCCTTCCCCTCAGTATCCGGCCGGTGCGGGTGTCTCAGTTCAAGTCAGCGCCGCCTGTGAGCCAATTAGAGCCTGCGGGACCGCGAGCTCTGATTGGCTCACGGATCGGCGCTGAATTGAACTGAGACACCCGCCGGAGACTGAGGGGAAGGAGAGGGTGCAGGCTGCGCTCTCCTTCCCTCACACAGACAGGACAGCAGCGGCAGCAGTAGCGGTGAGTAGCAGGGGACCTGGCACTGGGGGGGGGCATGTATACCTGGCACTGAGGGATATCTGGCACTGGGGGGGGGGGGGATGTATACCTGGCACTGGGGGATATCTGGCACTGGGGGGGGGGGGATGTATACCTGGCACTGGGGGATATCTGGCACTGGGGGGGGGGCATGTATACCTGGCACTGGGGAATATCTGGCACTGGGGGGGGGCATGTATACCTGACACTGAGGGATATCTGGCACTGGGGGGGCATGTATACCTGGCACTGAGGGATATCTGGCACTGGGGGGGGGCATGTATACCTGGCACTGGGGGATATCTGGCACTGGGGGGGCATGTATACCTGGCACTGAGGGATATCTGGCACTGGGGGGGGGGCATGTATACCTGGCACTGGGGGATATCTGGCACTGGGGGGGGGCATGTATACCTGGCACTGAGGGATATCTGGCACTGGGGGGGCATGTATACCTGGCACTGAGGGATATCTGGCACTGGGGGGGGGGCATGTATACCTGGCACTGGGGGATATCTGGCACTGGGGGGGGGGGGGCATGTATACCTGGCACTGAGGGATATCTGGCACTGGGGGGGCATGTATACCTGGCACTGGGGGATATCTGGCACTGTGGGGGCATGTATACCTGGCACTGAGGGATATCTGCAACTGGGGGGGGGGGGGGAGCATGTATACCTGGCACTGGGGGATATCTGGCACTGGGGGGGGGGCATGTATACCTGGCACTGAGGGATATCTGGCACTGGGGGGGGGGGAGCATGTATACCTGGCACTGGGGGATATCTGGCACTGGGGGGGGGGGGCATGTATACCTGGCACTGAGGGATATCTGGCACTGGGGGGGCATGTATACCTGGCACTGAGGGATATCTGGCACTGGGGGGGGGGGGGCATGTATACCTGGCACTGGGAGATATCTGGCACTGGGGGGGGGGGGGGCATGTATACCTGGCACTGAGGGATATCTGGCACTGGGGGGGGCATGTATACCTGGCACTGAGGGATATCTGGCACTGGGGGGGGAAGCATGTATACCTGGCACTGGGGGATATCTGGCACTGGGGGGGGGGGGGGCATGTATACCTGGCACTGAGGGATATCTGGCACTGGGGGGGCATGTATACCTGGCACTGAGGGATATCTGGCACTGGGGGGGGGGCATGTATACCTGGCACTGGGGGATATCTGGCACTGGGGGGGGGGCATGTATACCTGGCACTGAGGGATATCTGGCACTGGGGGGGCATGTATACCTGGCACTGAGGGATATCTGGCACTGGGGGGGGGGGGGGCATGTATACCTGGCACTGGGAGATATCTGGCACTGGGGGGGGGGGGGCATGTATACCTGGCACTGAGGGATATCTGGCACTGGGGGGGGGCATGTATACCTGGCACTGAGGGATATCTGGCACTGGGGGGGGGGGGAAGCATGTATACCTGGCACTGGGGGATATCTGGCACTGGGGGGGGGGCATGTATACCTGGCACTGAGGGATATCTGGCACTGGGGGGGCATGTATACCTGGCACTGAGGGATATCTGGCACTGGGGGGGGGGGCATGTATACCTGGCACTGGGGGATATCTGGCACTGGGGGGGGGGCATGTATACCTGGCACTGAGGGATATCTGGCACTGGGGGGGCATGTATACCTGGCACTGGGGGATATCTGGCACTGGGGGGAGGGCATGTATACCTGGCACTGGGGGGGGGGGGCATGTATACCTGGCACTGAGGGATATCTGGCACTGGGGGGGCATGTATACCTGGCACTGGGGGATATCTGGCACTGGGGGGGGGGCATGTATACCTGGCACTGGGGGATATCTGGCACTGGGGGCATATCTTGGCCTGGGGGGATATCTGGCACTGGGGGGGGGCATGTATACCTGGCACTGGGGGGATATCTGGCACTGGGGGGGGGGCATGTATACCTGGCACTGGGGGTATATCTGTCACTGGGGGGGGGCATGTATACCTGGCACTGGGGGTATATCTGGCACTGGGGGGGCATGTATACCTGGCACTGGGGGGGGGGGCATGTATACCTGGCACTGGGGGTATATCTGGCACTGGGGGGGCATGTATACCTGGCACTGGGGGTATATCTGGCACTGGGGGGGTGGGGGCATGTATACCTGGCACTGGGGGCTTATCTGGCACTGGGGGATATCTGGCACTGTGGGGACATGTGTATCTGGCACTGGGGGCATTTCTGTATCTGGCACTGGGGGCATATCTGGCACTGTGGGGGCATTTCCGTATCTGGCACTGGGAGGCAATGTACAGTATATCCGGCACTCTGGGGGCATTTGTGTATCTGGCACAGTGGGGCAATGTGTATCTGGCACTGTGGGGCAATGTATATCTGGCACTGTGGGGCAACATGTATCTGGCACTATTGGGGTCATATGTGTATCTGTCCCTACCCCCATATGTGTATCACGCCCCCATTTTCATTGGTCACGCCCCATATGGCATTTGGCTACACCCATTTTTTGGCGCGCACGCACACAGTACCCGTAAGACATTTTTTTTACTTGCACCACTGGTTGTATTACACAGCATGGGTCATCTCACACACACTTACCTTTGTTTCTGGTTAAGGTTATTGCATCGGCACCTCCTACCTGCAGGGAGAAATACATCAGAACTATGGTATATGTTGAAGACTTCATAGAAAGTGACAGGTGTAATTGTGGTAAACAATAGGCAAGATTTCACTATGTTACTTGTACCAATCAGACAGAAGCTAATTGCTGATTGCAGGCCCAGTACACTCCACTGCACCACAACTCATATTATGTCACACAATAGTGCTCATTATGGCCCAACGTCCTCTGCTACTTTCCTCTCTATCCTACTTTCATACAGCATACTCTACCTTGCATGGCTTTGCACTGCGCCTATTCAGATAATGGGCAATGCAGGCAAGTACAGGTGGTGCAGAGTCATTCCCATTTCAGTTGCATCTTCACCTACATCTGAAGAGGCAGAATTTATTATTTATTTATGAACATTTATTTATATAGCACCAGCATACTCCGTTGCGCTTCAAAATTAGGACCATACTTGCCTAATTTTCATTTCTACCATCCGGGAGAAGCTCGATGAGGGAGATACAGGTGATGGGGCGGGGCAGGGCTCTTCTCATCATTAGGCCCCACCCCCTATAATGCAACACAGCAGGACTATGAAGGGGGGGGGGGGGGGGGGGCAAAATGACGTGCTTCTCATAGAATAATGTCCCCTCACCTGACCTAGGTGAATTGCTGCTTTATGATCAAGGAAGAGGCAGGATGCTGGAGGGACACTTACTCTTCCGCGGGACACTCCAAAAATGTAGGCTATTCCTGGACATTCAGGGAGAGCAGGTAAGTATGGGGAGAATGTGAGTGTGACAGGCAGAGCCGCCATCAAGGGGGTGCCCTGTGTACACTTGTCCCAGGCCCGGCCATTCTGACAGAGAGTGGAGGGCCCGGACTGCTCAAACATCCTGCCGTCACTATTCCCGGCCGCCGGTGAGACTGTTTGAGGCCGCCGTCGGTGGTAAACACCCATCGCCAGTCCGCCACTCCCCTTCTCCAGAGGCTGCCAGTCATCAGCGGGCCGCGGGCTGCTCCCCTCTGCCCACTGTCCTCCGCCCGCCTCCTGCCGCTGACGATCGTATCAAGCAAGCTGCAGCTTGCTGTTTAATAAAGTTAGTTGTAGCCGGATGTGGCGCGACCTGACGTCATGACATCACGCCACGCCAGTGAGGACTGAGGAGAAGAGGAGCTGCTGCGCTGGAGTCCGGGCTGAAGAGCTCAGGACAGGAGCAGACAGAGTGGGAGAGAGGACGCTCAGGACGGATTTGTAAAGGCTAAGTATAAATCAATGTATGTATTTGTGTAATTAATTGTGATTATGAGAAGGGGGCCTGGGGCTGGCTGTCATCAATACAAAGGACTGGAGGAGGACGCACACTGACAGGGCCTCTATGTCGCACTGGCAGGCACTGCAGACAGCACATAGCTCATCAACAGGGGGGGGGGGGGTCGTCATCCATAGGGGGCTCCTGGCTGCATTGTACATACATTGAATTAATAAGGCCTATTAAAGCCAAGGAGATCATGAATGCAAATTAGAACTTATCTGTTGTATATTTGCTTTTGATGAGAGATTAAATGTTTACAAATGTTTAAAACTACTGAAAATGAAGATTAATCGTGTTTTTTTCACATAATGCACTGCATATGTGTATGTGTATATATATATATATATATATATATATATTTATATATATGGGTGTCCACGAAGGTGGCGGGCGCACTCTCACAAATGTACAGATTCTTTAGTAATATCAACTATTCTTTATTGTAGCCTCATAAATCGACGTTTCGATCCTTCCACAGGATCTTTTTCAAGAAAGGCAGTACGATGTCATTGTTTCATGATTTGCAGTCATTAATTAATGCCTAAAAAGAATATACAAATGAGAAAAGACTCAGCCTCCCAGGCCCCTTAAAAATGGCAGAAAATCTATATAAACAGGGCTTCAATTGCCCCATTCACATAGTGTGTATAGTGTAAAATCAATATGATTATCATAATATTTAATAAACACCTTCAACCAAAGTGCAACTTTTCACCAAAGTGTTCACAGAGACCACCACTGTCCCTACGGCAAAGGTCTCAACATCTGACACTGATCCTAATGAGGGCACTCAACAGAGACGTTTTTTGGACCAGGGCTCCGACTCTACAATGATGGCAGGAAACAAAAAAGGCAGTGTAGACCACATCCCAGACGAAGCTGGTACTCGAAGAAGAGGGAGACCAAAAAAGACGTAAATGTCGTCTTTAATTTATCTAGTATTCAACTTGACGAAGCTGACTTGTCACTTTTAGCTCACGGCTTGTCCTTTGTACCCACGTGCCACCACAACCGTTTTGAAAGCAGCATTGACCAATTTAAATTTGGTCGGCAATTACGACTAAAAGAGTTTTTTTCAGATAAAATTAGTAAGAACACACCATCCCCCTTTAAAAAAAGCTCAACATTTGATCCACCTACACAGAACGCCAGTCTTAAAACATTTTTGAGGGTAGTTCAGAGGGATACTAGTAATTTCTCCCCTCCTAGACAATTTGATAATTTATCACAATCAGAAAGGAAATCCTTGACTAAGTTGAGAGCAGATTCCAGCATTGTTATACGCCCTGCCGACAAGGGCGGGGCAGTGGTGGTCCAAGACTGGCAGGATTACGATCGAGAGATCATGCGCCAGCTAGCTGACCGGGAGACCTATAAACAAGTCAACTCTAATCCTATACCGGATATTAAACGTTCCATAGACGAGTGTCTTAGAAGAGGGAGAAATAATGGTTGGTTTGACGATGAACTATTCTCATACTTATCAGTTGAACACCCTCGGTGTCCGATCCTATATACTTTACCGAAGGTTCATAAAACCCTGGTACAACCCCCTGGGCGACCCATCATAGCGGCGGAAGGTTCTTTATTGCAACCGTTGGCCAAATTTGTGGATAGTATCCTCCAGCCAATAGTGGTCGAAAGCATGAGCTACATAAAAAACACAGGTGACTTCCTTCAACAGTTGAAAAATGTTGATTGTAAGCACACATCGTGCTTTTTGGCCACAATGGATGTAAATTCATTGTATACGGTCATCCCACATGACAGTGGATTGGAAACTGTGCGAGCCGCATTGACGTCTCACCACACAAACACAGTACCAACAGAATGTATTATTGAACTCACTGAATTGGTTTTGCGTTCCAATCATTTTTTGTATAAAGACATGTACTTTATACAACTAGCGGGCATGGCGATGGGGTCCAATTTGGCCCCGTCGTATGCCAACTTATATATGACGAATTACGAAACTACCCAGATCTTCCCACAATATGGTCATCACATTTTATTCTATCGTCGCTTTATCGATGATGTTTTTTTACTTTGGAACGGCACCGAGTCAGCGTTCCACACCATGGTCAATAATCTTAATCAGTTGGATAGCCCAATAAAGTTCACATCCAGTATTTCTGATTCTGAAATTAATTTTTTAGATGTACATATTAGCAAGGTTGGAGACACTTTTGTCACTTCTGTCTATAGAAAACCTACAGACAGAAATTTGACTCTTCATGCTACCAGTCACCATCCCCCTGCATTAAAGGAGAATTTACCAGTGTCTCAATTTTTAAGAGTATTAAGAATTAACTCAGATAGAACTAACATTGAAATTCAACTCAAAGAGGTTCAAGCGCGTTTTTTGGAACGCGGGTACACACATAAGACCCTTTCTCACTGTTTATCTAAAGCCCGTGATATCTTTGCAGGGACAAAACCTAAGAATAAGGATAGATTAGATAATCGTCTGGTCTTTGCTACACGGTATGATAACCATTCAGGGCACCTCAACAAGGTACTCAAGAAACACTGGCCAATTGTCAGTACTGACCCAGCATTACCATTTACACGCATGAATTCCCCTATGCTGGCGTACCGCAGAGGTCCGAACCTAAAGCAAATGCTCATGAGACCTGTATTATATCCTAATGCACCTATGTCCACTACCCAGTTGTTGCAACAAAAACCGGGCTGTTTTTCCTGTGGGAGCTGTACTACGTGTCGCTCGATGATGGTGGGGCCCACATTTTCCCATCCTCATACTGGCTCTACCATTAAACTTAAATATCATTTACATTGTAGATTAGATTTCGTCATCTACATTCTTAAATGCCCATGTGGATTGTTTTACGTTGGGTTAACTACTTGCAATTTCAGGGATCGAATGGCGAATCACCGCTCATCTATCCATGTGGCATTAAATAGTGGTAAATCAGATAAGCCGGTGACTCGTCATTTTATTGAAGCCCGACACCAGGTTGCCAGTCTCAAATGTAAAATCATTGATTGAGTGCCACAGAGTGTTACTGGTGGAGACCGGACCAGGAGGCTGAAACAGAGGGAGTGCTTTTGGATCAGCCACCTGGATACGGTGTCCCCAAGAGGACTAAATGAAAACAACCCCTATGGGGTGTTCCTGTAGTCATTTTTGTTATGTGTGCATTGTCTTTATGTATTTTGATTATGTTTGTTAGCCCACCCCCCCAGGTCCCTGATGGCATGAATTTAAATAATTACACCCATTTAAAAATTTCTTACTATATTTAAAAAAATTTTTTTATTATATTTTAGATCTCTAGCCGAAGTCCCATATAGGCTATCCAGGTTGATTAGACTGTTAACCCCACTCATTATTGTAATGGAGAACCATAGAGCTGTTATATACATATGAGTTTTTTTCTAATTGTTCCATAGAGATGAGCTAATGGTATTGGTAGAAGGCAGGGCGGGGATATGATGAGCCTGAATCTATTAGCGACCCTGAGTTGATTCCATTAGTGAGTACGCGCTGTCATAGCTACGAGAAATCAACCATTTCGACTTCCGGGGTTTGGATTACACTGCGTTCACTTCCGGGGTTTGGAACGCATTGCGTTCCACTTCCGGTTGATGGAACGCGGGTCGCGGCCGAGTGTGAGAGCGTGGGGGCTTTGGCGACTGGTGGAGAGCTGCGTCTGTCCGGAATCACCTACCTGTGGTGAGTGTATGCAGTGAATGCACATTTTAATCACATAGTGGACTGAGTAGTTTGTTTGCCGTTGTGGACGCACTTCCGGTTTGGGCGTATATATGCTTCCGGGGCAAGGCTGTCTACAGCATGTCTCCTGGGATTACATGGCAGGCTCCAGCACATGGTAAGGACTGATTTTATGCACAATTTATGTCGAATTGTGAGATTTGCACATTTTGAATAAGAAATATTGTTCCACTAGGTTGGGCCCAGCAGCCGTATTTAACATCTATGAACCCAGGATATATTAAATTCAGATTGTGATGCTATAGGTAAATAGCTATTTCACTATGTTAGTGCCTTTTGAAATTGTGGAGTTATGCAATTGTCTAACAGTCTCATATTATGCATGCAGTTGCTATAGGATCACACATGTTGTTGGCAGTCCTCTGGCCCTGGATACTGTCCCTCTGTCTTTAAGCCTACATGTAAGTGATCTCTGGTTTTCTTGAGAGTCTTTAAACACGTGTGGGTTACATGGTCTCATTAGGCACATTTAGGTGGATGATTATTACCTTTGCCGTAGGGACAGTGGTGGTCTCTGTGAACACTTTGGTGAAAAGTTGCACTTTGGTTGAAGGTGTTTATTAAATATTATGATAATCATATTGATTTTACACTATAGACACTATGTGAATGGGGCAATTGAAGCCCTGTTTATATAGATTTTCTGCCATTTTTAAGGGGCCTGGGAGGCTGAGTCTTTTCTCATTTGTATATTCTTTTTAGGCATTAATTAATGACTGCAAATCATGAAACAATGACATCGTACTGCCTTTCTTGAAAAAGATCCTGTGGAAGGATCGAAACGTCGATTTATGAGGCTACAATAAAGAATAGTTGATATTACTAAAGAATCTGTACATTTGTGAGAGTGCGCCCGCCACCTTCGTGGACACCCATATATTCAGCGGACTTCGTTCTGTTGGGATAGCACCCACCCTGGAAGATTTGATGCGAGTACAGGACTTTCTTCGTATATATTTATATATATATATATATATATATATTTTTTTTTTTTTTAAACCTAGATATGAATTGGACAGGCTTTCTCTAATTGTATGAAAATATGGTTCTTATTGGGGTCAATTCAATTCACCGCAAATTAAATAGCGCCAGGAGGGAGGTCCCGGAGCTATTCAATTCAGCGTAATGCTAAGTCGCACTGATTTGAATGCCCGTTCTCACGGACTAAACAGTATTTTGTCAGGAGAATGGGCATTCTCCAACTTAATTGCCTGGTGCGATGCTGTTTCCACCGCCACTTTTTTCTGATTTCTGCCCGCATCCCCGGAGTGGTGCGAGAAGAAATCCCGATAAATTTTGGCCAAAATGTCTGCCTAAAATATTTTTTGTAAAAGGAGGGGGCCCTGCCTATTTTGTCAGTCCCGGGCCCCACAATTTCTGGTGGCAGGCCTGGTGACAGGTGTGTTCTACCGTAGGTACAACTCAGTGAGTGTGTGCTCACGCACATGTGGGCTAGGCAAAGCTGGCCTTTCATCTGTCTGGAGGGCGTATCTTCTGCACCTTGTATATGGCAGATAATGACTAGTGGCAAAGCAGGTGTAGAGTATATGCGTCACATAAGGGTGCGAACTCCAGATAGGTACAGTTCTATATGCACGTCAAATATGCATATATGCACTGCGTACTTCTTTTGAGCATTGTCCATCTGTTTTACTTTTACCTTTCCCGTCAGGCCAAGAATCTATAACTATTATTTACAGTTTTTATTTTATTTATTTTACCAACGCCATGAGTGAACAAGCCCTCAGCATTCATACTGTATGTAGCACTTTGCAACATTGGGGGTAATTCCAAGTTGATCGCAGCAGGATATTTTTTTAGCAGTCGGGCAAAACCATGTGCACTGCAGGGGGGACAGATATAACATTTGCAGAGAGAGTTAGATTTGGGTGGGTTATTTTGTTTCTGTGCAGGGTAAATACTGGCTGCTTTATTTTTACACTGCAATTTAGATTGCAGATTGAATTCACCCCACCCAAATCTATCTCTCTCTGCACATGTTATATCTGCCTCCCCTGCAGTGCACATGGTTTTGCCCAACTGCTAAAAAATTTCCTGCTGCGATCAACTTGGAATTACCCCCATTATCTGCTGCCATTTAGTCCTGTAAAATACCACTAGGTGGCGCTGCAATATTATGACATGTTCATATCCCAATGTATTACTACTGTGTAACATACTTACTCAGAATCAGTAGTATCCCCAATGTGAAGAGGACCACTGCAAAGACCAGTCCTCCAATCCGCAGGCTTTTATAATCTGCACATAGATAATGAAACATCACATCAGCCACTAAATGCAGAACAGGTCATGAATTCCCCTACAGCACTTATTGATGAACTCAGAGCTGTGAAATTGGGAGGAAGACAAGTGAATAGGCAGGAAAGTGATTTTCCTCGTACTTGGCTGAGGCTTGGATAACTGTAAAATACACATTTGCTCGGCTCATGAATAGATTGGGTGATAGACATAAGGGAACAACTGGAGATGCAGCACTTAATACAGTATGTGCTCTATTCTGTGCTTTTCAGCAGTGAAATGTATCTTTATTTAGAGTTTATGGGGGTCATTCCGACTTGATCGCTAGCTGCCGTTGTTTGCAGTGCAGCGATCAGGCTAAGAATCGGCACTTCTGCGCATGCGTATGGTGCGCAGTGCGCACGTGCGACGTACTTTCACACAAGACTGCAGTTTCACACAAGGTCTAGCGACGCTTTTCGGCCGCACTGCTGATCGTACAGTGATTGACAGGAAGTGGGTGTTTCTGGGCGGAAACTGACCGTTTTTGGGGAGTGTGAGTAAAAACGCAGGCGTGCCCGATAAAAACGCAGGAGTGGCTGGAGAAACGGGGGAGTGGCTGGCCGAACGCAGGGCGTGTTTGTGACGTCAAAACAGGAACGAAACAGGCTGAAGTGATCGCTAGCTAGGAGTAGGTCTTGAGCTGCACAGAAACTGCACAATCTTTTTTTGTAGCAGCGCTGCGATCTTTTCATTCGCTCTTCTGCTAAGCTAAGATACACTCCCAGAGGGCGGCGGCCTAGCGTGTGCACTGCTGCTAAAAGCAGCTAGCGAGCGATCAACTCAGAATGACCCCCTATAGTCTTTATCCTTACACAGGTATATAACACAAGTCTGTCCTATGGCAATAACAGTATCTAATGAAGACCACACAGCAGGGCAGTGATGTAACAATCTGTCCATACTGTCCCTTTAAACTGGGAAACTGATGAATTATACAGGTTCTATGGTTGATTAAAACCAGGTAAATCGCAGGCTTGACCTAAGACAGTCACAGAACCTGTGTAATTTATGAGCGCACTCAGGGCCAGATTAACAATGGACGGCTTTAAAGGGATAGTAGTGTAAATCTAGTCTATACATAAATAGATTTTAGTCCAATGGTCGTTATCCGGCTATCCAATTATAGGCCATTTTTAAGTTCCCGGACCCATGAGTTATCGCGGCTCTGAGGGCTAGTTACCGTGGATTATGCTTCACGTGTCTGAGGCTCGCAAAGCATAATCCCCAATAGGTGCCGGCTATCTGGGCTGATTGGACAACCCCTGGTGACTCCATTAGCCGCCGTAATTCACTGCGCCTAATTGGATACCACCCATAGATAGAAACACTGACATAACAAGTAGAAACAAAAAGCAATATATTGGGAAGAACTTGCAGGCTGGTACAGTATGTACAAACAATGACCTGAAGTTTCTGTAGGGGTATAATTATAACCCTATTAACATATACTCCACGGGGTTGAATCATGTATTTTACATTTATATCTAAAACACAAATGAACTGAGCAGACGCTATGGGGTCGCTTCTGATTTGTTATCAAAAATCAAGCGGACACTTCTGTTATTTTCTTATCATTTCTTCCTTTACATTTGGAAGCAATATCGGCCAATACCTTTTATATAGAAGCAACAAGAGCATTTCCACTCTTTCCTACACTCTTCCATCGGCTGGGCCACTTAGCGTGGTGGCTGATTGGGGGCTTGGCTATAGGAGTCAGGGTGCAGAGTACAAATGGGTTTAGTAGGATTTGCCGATGGACGGGATGCCGGCAGTTAGAATACCGACAGCGGTATCCCATTCATCAGAATTCCGACAGCCCCCTAACCCTCCTTTTACCCCTACCTTAACACTAACCCTCCCTTGTGGGTGCCTAACCCTAACCCTCCCTTCCCCGCTGCTTAAACCGAACCCTCCCCGCTAGGTGCCTAACCCTAACCTACCCTTGTATGTGCCTAGCCCTAACCCTCCCTCCCCGGTCCCTAACCCTAACCCTCCCTTCCCCGCTGCTTAAACCGAACCCTCCCTGCTAGGTGCCTAACCCTAACCTACCCTTGTATGTGCCTAGCCCTAACCCTACCTCCCCGGTCCCTAACCCTAACCCTCCCCTTCCTCGCTGCTTAAACCGAGCCCTCCCCACTAGGTGCCTAACCTTAACCTCCCTTTGCATGTGCCTAGCCCTAACCCTCCCTCCCCGGTCCCTAACCCTACCCTTCCCGGCCCTGCTCCCTATTCCTAACCCCCCTTCTTCTGCCTAAAACTAACCCCCCCCCCCCCGCAGAAGGACGCCAGCGCATCCCACTGCCCGGATGATCGGGATGCCGGCTGTCAGTAATGTGACGCCGACACCCCGTGTGGCGTTGGCATCTCAACATAGGCATTGTCTCCTACTTTGGGATCCCGGGGGCGGAATATTGACCGTCGGGATCCCGTCTGCTGATTCATGTACAAACACATGGCGAGTAGCTTAAGTGGCCTATTTACTTAGCCAAAAATGTGTTAGTTCCCTCACAAAAATCCAATTTTGAGCACTGGGGGCCATGTAACAAAGCGGTACAACCGACCATATAGGAGATGTCTTCAACAGAGAATAAAAAAGAACAATGGAGAAAACCTGCGAGGGGCAGGAAATGCAGGACTTTGTGTGAGTCTGGCTGGACTTTTAAAGCGGCAATTATTTACATGCAAAAATAGGTTGGTTTTGCCATGATTGCCACTTTAAAAATCTGGCCAGACTTGCACGAAATCTCGCACTTCCTGGCTCTCGCAGGTTATTACATTTAGCCCAATGTCTGGACGGGGCACTATGTTGGTAAGTATGGTCTAACAAAGGGCCTAATTCCGAGTTGATCGCAGCAGAAAACTTGTTAGCAGTTGGGCAAAACCATGTGCACTGCAGGGGAGGCAGATATAACATGTGCAGAGAGAGTTAGATTTGAACGGGGCGTGTTCAAACTGAAACCTAAATTGCAGTATAAAAATAAAGCAGCCAGTATTTACCCTGCACAGAAACAAAATAACCCATCCACTCCACATTTAACTCTCTAAATGTTATATCTGCCCCCCCTGCAGTGCACATGGGGGGTAATTCCAAGTTGATCGCAGCAGGACATTTTTTTAGCAGTTGGGCAAAACCATGTGCACTGCAGGGGAGGCAGATATAACATGTGCAGAAACAGTTAGATTTGGGTGGGTTATTTTGTTTCTGTGCAGGGTAAATACTGGCTGCTTTATTTTTACACTGCAAATTAGATTGCAGATTGAACACACCACACCCAAATCTAACTCTCTCTGCACATGTTAAATCTGCCTCCCCTGCAGTGCACATGGTTTTGCCCAACTGCTAACACAAATCCTGCTGCGATCAACTTGGAATTACCCCCATGGTTTTGTCCAACTGCTAAAAAAAATCCTGCTGCGATCAACTTGAAATTACCCCCATGGTTTTGCCCAACTGCTAACAAATCTGCTGCTGCGATCAACTCTGAATTACCCCCAAAATGTCCAGCATATTTTCTTTTAATCGTTATGCAGGTGGGAGAAATGTTTTTTGTACCAAAACAACCTGATAAAGTCTGCTGGGGAAATTCATCAAAGTTTGTAGAGAGATAAATTGGATAAAGCAATAACCAATCAGCTCCTAACTTTCATTTTGTAGGTTGGATTTAAAAAATAACAGGAGCTGATTGGTTGGTTCTTTGTCGCTCTACTTTAACTGTCTCCAAGCTTTGATAAATCTCCCCCATTTATTAATACATATATATATATATATATATATATACATATATATATTTTAGCTTACCGTAATGAAATGGATCTGGCTCACTTTTTTCATCACTGGCACCTACACAGAAGACAGAAAAAAAATATTCGTAGAAATTAGAGAGTCTGAAGAGTAAATATTAAAACTAAAATAAAAACAGCTGCATTTGATTAGAAAATATTATACCCGCCAGCAGCAATACTACCGAACATATTCACAATGTACAGACGATTTAAAAGAAACCTTCTCCTTCCACGGTAATTTAATCCAACCTCCCCTCCCTACATTCTGCATGGGACTCCCTGAAATAGTAGCAATCTCCCTGACTCCCTGAATAGTCCAGCAATCTCCCCGATAGCACCAAATAAAGGCTTGAAATATCTCACTTTGCATGTAATGAGTCTACATAATGGCCCTCATTCCGAGTCGTTCGCTCGGTAATTTTCTTCGCATCGCAGTGAAATTCCGCTTAGTACGCATGCGCAATATTCGCACTGCGACTGCGCCAAGTAATTTTACAATGAAGATAGTATTTTTACTCACGGCTTTTTCTTCGCTCTGGCGAACGTAGTGTGATTGACAGGAAATGGGTGTTACTGGGCGGAAACACGGCGTTTTCGGGGCGTGTGGATAAAAACGCTACCGTTTCTGGAAAAAACGCAGGAGTGGCCGGAGAAACGGGGGAGTGTCTGGGCGAACGCTGGGTGTGTTTATGACGTCAAACCAGGAACGACAAGCACTGAACTGAACGCAGATGCCGAGTAAGTCTGAAGCTACTCTGAAACTGCTAAGTAGTTTGTAATCGCAATATTGCGAATACATCGGTCGCAATTTTAAGAAGCTAAGATACACTCCCAGTAGGCGTAGGCTTAGCGTGAGCAACTCTGCTAAATTCGCCTTGCGAGCGATCAACTCGGAATGAGGGCCAATATATTAGTTTTACCTTTTAAGTTAAATCACTGAAATAAATGAACTTTTGCACAATACTCTAATTTTCTGAGTTTCACCTGTACTATTGGAAGAAATAACGACGACTCTAGTCAGGGGGCAATCTTGACTTCTAATTTTAATAAAATGTAACTTTTATTCAATATATATTAAAAATAGGCTCGAAAGAGGAGATGTTCCTAATATGCTGCTTAAATAGATTAAAACATACAATTTTGTTCACACATCAGATATCATAATGTATAAATGTGCGTATGCACTGATTCTGAGAAAACAGATGACTTACACATTTCTTATCAATAAAGGAAGAAAAATAAGATTTTACTCACCGGTAAATCTATTTCTCGTAGTCCGTAGTGGATGCTGGGAACTCCGTAAGGACCATGGGGAATAGACGGGCTCCGCAGGAGACTGGGCACTCTAAAAGAAAGATTAGGTACTATCTGGTGTGCACTGGCTCCTCCCTCTATGCCCCTCCTCCAGACCTCAGTTAGGATACTGTGCCTGGAAGAGCTGACACAATAAGGAAGGATTTTGAATCCCGGGTAAGACTCATACCAGCCACACCAATCACACCGTATAACTCGTGATACTATACCCAGTTAACAGTATGAAATATAACTGAGCCTCTCAACAGATGGCTCAACAATAACCCTTTAGTTAAGCAATAACTATATACAAGTATTGCAGACAATCCGCACTTGGGATGGGTGCCCAGCATCCACTACGGACTACGAGAAATAGATTTACCGGTGAGTAAAATCTTATTTTCTCTGACGTCCTAGTGGATGCTGGGAACTCCGTAAGGACCATGGGGATTATACCAAAGCTCCCAAACGGGCGGGAGAGTGCGGATGACTCTGCAGCACCGAATGAGAGAACTCAAGGTCCTCCTCAGCCAGGGTATCAAATTTGTAGAATTTAGCAAACGTGTTTGCCCCTGACCAAGTTGCAGCTCGGCAAAGTTGTAAAGCCGAGACCCCTCGGGCAGCCGCCCAAGATGAGCCCACTTTCCTTGTGGAATGGGCTTTTACTGATTTAGGATGCGGCAATCCAGCCGCAGAATGCGCCAGCTGAATTGTGCTACAAATCCAGCGAGCAATAGTCTGCTCAGAAGCAGGAGCACCTAGTTTGTTGGGTGCCTACAGGATAAAAAGCGAGTCAGTTTTCCTGACTCCAGCCGTCCTGGAAACATAAATTTTCAAGGCCCTGACTACGTCCAGTTACTTGGAATCTTCCAAGCCCCTAGTAGCCGCAGGCACTACAATAGGTTGGTTCAAGTGAAAAGCTGATACCACCTTAGGGAGAAACTGGGGACGAGTCCTCAATTCTGCCCTATCCATATGGAAAATCAGATAAGGGCTTTTACATGACAAAGCCGCCAATTCTGACACACGCCTGGCCGAAGCCAAGGCCAATAACATGACCACTTTTTTCCACGTGAGATATTTCAGATCCACAGTTTTAAGTGGCTCAAACCAATGTGATTTCAGGAAACTCAACACCACGTTGAGATCCCAAGGTGCCAAAGGAGGCACAAAAGGGGCTGAATATGTAGCACTCCCTTTACAAATGTCTGAACTTCAGGCAGTGAAGCCAGGTCTTTCTGGAAGAAAATCGACAGAGCCGAAATCTGGACCTTAATGGAACCCAATTTTTAGGCCCATAGTCACTCCCGACTGTAGGAAGTGCAGAAAACGACCCAGCTGAAATTCCTCTATAGGGGCCTTCCTGGCCTCACACCACGCAACATATTTTCGCCAAATACGGTGATAATGGTTTGCGGTTACTTCTTTCCTGGCTTTTATCAGCGTAGGAATGACTTCCTCCGGAATTCCCTTTTCCTTTAGGATCCGGAATTCAACCGCCATGCCGTCAAACGCAGCCGCGGGAAGTCTTGGAACAGACAGGGCCCCTGCTGTAACAGATCCTGTCTGAGCGGTAGAGGCCATGGGTCCTCTGATATCATTTCTTGAAGTTCTTGGTACCAAGCTCTTCTTGGCCAATCCGGAACCACAAGTATCGTTCTTACTCCTCGCCTTCTTATTATTCTCAGTACCTTTGGTATGAGAGGCAGAGGAGGGAACACATAAACCGACTGGTACACCCACGGTGTCACTAGAGCGTCCACAGCTATCGCCTGAGGGTCCCTTGACCTGGCGCAATATCTCTTTAGCTTTTTGTTTAGGCGGGACGCCATCATGTCCACCTGTGGCCTTTCCCAACGGTTTACCAACAGTTTGAAGACTTCTGGATGAAGTCCCCACTCTCCCGGGTGTAGGTCGTGTCTGCTGAGGAAGTCTGCTTCCCAGTTGTCCACTCCCGGAATGAACACTGCTGACAGTGCTAAGACGTGATTTTCCGCCCATCGGAGAATCCTTGTGGCTTCTGCCACGCCATCCTGCTTCTTGTGCCGCCCTGTCGGTTTACATGGGCGACTGCCGTGATGTTGTCTGATTGGATCAGTACCGGCTGGTTTTGAAGCAGAGGTCTTGCCTGACTTAGGGCATTGTAAATGGCCCTTAGTTCCAGAATATTTATGTGTAGGGACGACTCCTGACTTGACCAAAGTCCTTGGAAATTCTTTCCCTGTGTGACTGCCCCCCAGCCTCGAAGGCTGGCATCCGTGATCACCAGGACCCAGTCCTGTATGGCGAATCTGCGGCCCTCTAGAAGATGAGCACTCTGCAGCCACCACAGCAGAGACACCCTGGTCCTTGGAGACAGGGTTATCAGCCGATGCATCTGAAGATGCAATCCCATGAAAAGTTCTTGCATGGAACCTGCCGAATGGAACTGCTTCGTAGGAAGCTACCATTTTTTCCAGGACTCGCGTGCAGTGATGCACCGACACCTGTTTTGGTTACAGGAGGCCTCTGACTAGAGATGACAGCTCCTTGGCTTTTTCCTGCGGGAGAAACACTTTTTTCTGTTCTGTGTCCAGAACCATCCCCAGGAACAGTAGATGCGTCGTAGGAACCAGCTGCGACTTTGGAATATTCAGAATCCAGCCGTGCTGTTGTAGCACTTCCCGAGATAGTGCTACTCTGACAAACAACTGCTCCCTGGACCTTGCCTTTATAAGGAGATTGTCCAAGTACTGGATAATTCTTTCGGCCATTACCTTGGTAAATACCCTCGGTGCCGGGGACAGACCAACGGCAACGTCTGGAATTGGTAATGACAATTCTGTACCACAATTTTGAGGTACTCCTGGTGAGGAGGGTAAATAGGGACATGCAGGTAAGCATCCTTGATGTCCAGTGATACCCTGAAATTCTCCAGGCTTGCAATAATCGCCCTGAGCGATTCCATTTTGAACTTGAACCTTCGTATATAAGTGTTCAAGGATTTCAATTTTAGAATGGGTCTCACCGAACCGTCTGGTTTCGGTACCACAAAATTTTTGGAATAGTAACCCCGGCCTTGTTGAAGGAGGGGTACCTTGATTTCACCTGCTGGAAGTACAGCTTGTGAATTGCCACCAGTACTAACTCCCTATATTCGAGGGCAGCAGGCAAGGCTGATGTGAGGTAACAGCGAGGGGGAGTCACCTCGAACTCCAGCTTGTATCCCTGTGATACTACTTGCAGAACCCAGTGATTCACCTGTGGGCAAGCCCACTGGTCCCTGAAGTTTCCGAGACGCGCCCCCACCGCACCTGTCTGTGGAGCCCCAGCGTCATGCTGTGGACTCAGAGGAAGCGGGGGAGGATTTTTGATCCTGGGAACTGGCTGTCTGTGCAGCTTTTTCCTTCTTCCCTTGTGCAGAAAGGAAGCGCCTTTGGCCCCCTTGCTTTTCTGAAGCCGAAAGGACTGTACCCGATAATACAGTGCTTTCTTAGGGTGTGAGGAAACCTGAAGTAGAAATTTTTCTTCCCAGCTGTTGCTGTGGATACAAGGTCCCAGAGACCATCCCCAAACAATTCTTCACCCTTATAAGGCATAATCTCCATGTGCCTTTTAAAGTCAACATCACCTGTCCACTGCCGGGTCTCTAATACCCTCCTGGCAGAATGGACCTTGCATTAATTCTGGACGCCAGCCGGCAAATATCCCTCTGTGCATCCCTCATATATAAGACTACGTCTTTAATATGCTCTATGTTAGCACCATATTCTCCCTGTCTAGGGTATTAATATTATCTGACAGGGTATCAGACCCTGCTGCAGCAGCACTATTCATGCTGAGGCAATTGCGGGTCTCAGTATAATACCTGAGTGTGTATATACAGACTTTAGGATAGCCTCCTGCTTTTTATCAGCAGGCTCCTTCAAAGTGGCCGTATCCTAAGACGGCAGTGCCACCTTTTATGACAACCGTGTGAGCGCCTTATCCACCCTAGGGGATATCTCCCAACGTGACCTATCCTCTGGCGGGAAAGGGTACGCCAGCAGTAATTTTTTTGAAATTACCAGTTTCTTATCGGGGGAACCCACGCTTCTTCACACACTTCATTCACTCATCTGATGGGGGAACAAAACACCGGCTGCTTTTTCTCCCCAAACATAAAACCCCTTTTATGTGGTACTTGGGTTAATGTCAGAAATGTGTAACACAATTTTTATTGCCGAGATCATGCAACGGATGTTCCTAGTGGATTGTGTATATGTCTCAACTTCGTCGACACTGGAGTCAGACTCCGTGTCGACATCTGTGTCTGCCATCTGAGGTAACGGGTGTTTTTTGAGCCCCTGATGGCCTTTGAGACGCCTGGGCAGGCGCGGGCTGAGAAGCCGGCTGTCCCACAGCTGTTACGTCATCCAGCCTTTTATGTAAGGAGTTGACACTGTCGGTTAATACCTTCCACCTATCCATCCACTCTGGTGTCGGCCCCACAGGGGGCGACATCCCATTTATCGGCATCTGCTCCGCCTCCACATAAGCCTCCTCATCCATCATGTCGACACAGCCGTACCGACACACCGCACACACACAGGGAATGCTCTGACTGAGGACAGGACCCCACACAGCCCTTTGGGGAGACAGAGAGAGAGTATGCCAGCACACACCAGAGCGCTATATAATGTAGGGATAAACACTATCACTGAGTGAATTTTCCCCAATAGCTGCTTGTATAAACAATATTGCGCCTAAATTTAGTGCCCCCCCTCTCTTTTTAACCCTTTGAGCCTGAAAACTACAGGGGAGAGCCTGGGGAGCTGTCTTCCAGCTACACTGTGAAGAGAAAATGGCGCCAGTGTGCCGAGGGAGATAGCTCCGCCCCTTTTTCGCTGACTTTTCTCCCGTTTTTTTCTGGATTCTGGCAGGGGTAATTATCACATATATAGCCTCTGGGGCTATATATTGTGATTATTTTGCCAGCCAAGGTGTTTTTATTGCTGCTCAGGGCGCCCCCCCCCCGCAGCGCCCTGCACCCTCAGTGACCGGAGTGTGAAGTGTGTATGAGGAGCAATGGCGCACAGCTGCAGTGCTGTGCGCTACCTTGGTGAAGACTGAAGTCTTCTGCCGCCGATTTTCCAGACCATCTTCATGCTTCTGGCTCTGTAAGGGGGACGGCGGCGCGGCTCCGGGAACGAACACCAAGGACGGGTCCTGCGGTCGATCCCTCTGGAGCTAATGGTGTCCAGTAGCCTAAGAAGCCCAAGCTAGCTGCAAGCAGGTAGGTTCGCTTCTTCTCCCCTTAGTCCCTCGTTGCAGTGAGCCTGTTGCCAGCAGGTCTCACTGTAAAATAAAAAACCTAACATATACTTTCTTTCTAGGAGCTCAGGAGAGCCCCTAGTGTGCATCCAGCTCGGCCGGGCACAGAAATCTAACTGAGGTCTGGAGGAGGGGCATAGAGGGAGGAGCCAGTGCACACCAGATAGTACCTAATCTTTCTTTTAGAGTGCCCAGTCTCCTGCGGAGCCCGTCTATTCCCCATGGTCCTTACGGAGTACCCAGCATCCACTAGGACGTCAGAGAAATAAAGGCGCATATGATACACAGACAACCTCTGCTAATTGATCTGTTCACTGCTCCCAAAGTGTCAGGGTATTAGCGACCCTGTGGGACCAAAAGATAAAAAAGAAGAATAGGGAGCGCAAACAGAAAAATGATTGTATTTAAAAATTTATTGTATTAAAAATGTAATAATGAATAAAAAAATGACCTATAAGAATTTTTACAGACTGAATTGATAATGCATATAAGGCACATCTACCATTTGCAATAAACAGGTAAGCATGAACAGTGTTTAAAGCTAAAAAAGGTAAAAAGATAGATAAGGTCCTCGATGTAAATATCAGTTATGAAAAGACACAAATGGTATGAATGTCCCCTTATTTGATGATAAGAGTCCCTCAAAAAAATGGTGGTACCGCTGTGTTGTTCAAATAATAAGAATCAGATAACCGTTGTGGTGAGAGTTCTGTGGTAATAGATGATAATACCAAGTATACTTGTTCTTTAAACGGAAATAGGTCTAAATGACTGGTATTGGAGTGTATGGTTGAAATCATGGCCCTCATTCCGAGTTGTTCGCTCGGTATTTTTCATCGCATCGCAGTGAAAATCCGCTTAGTACGCATGCGCAATGTTCGCACTGCGACTGCGCCAAGTAACTTTACTATGAAGAAAGTATTTTTACTCACGGCTTTTTCTTCGCTCCGGCGATCGTAATGTGATTGACAGGAAATGGGTGTTACTGGGCGGAAACACGGCGTTTCAGGGGCGTGTGGCTGAAAACGCTACCGTTTCCGGAAAAAACGCAGGAGTGGCCGGAGAAACGGTGGGAGTGCCTGGGCGAACGCTGGGTGTGTTTGTGACGTCAACCAGGAACGACAAGCACTGAACTGATCGCACAGGCAGAGTAAGTCTGGAGCTACTCTGAAACTGCTAAGTAGTTAGTAATCGCAATATTGCGAATACATCGTTCGCAATTTTAAGAAGCTAAGATTCACTCCCAGTAGGCGGCGGCTTAGCGTGTGTAACTCTGCTAAATTCGCCTTGCGACCGATCAACTCGGAATGAGGGCCCATATACCATCTTCTTCTCACAATTAAAGGGAGGTATAATCAGGGCCGGTTCGAGCCCTTTTTGCGCCCCGGGCAGGACATAGGGGCGTGGCTTCATACAGGGGGCATGGTCAGTTACGCCCCCTGTACAGTAGTAGCGCCACTGAAATGCTGAGCGGTGCGCGATGACATCATCGCGTACCGCACAGCAAAGGTCCTCTCCACGAAGGGAAACTAGACGCGTAGCGTCTAGTTCCCTTCATAGGGGGACGCAGCGGAGGGCACAGCAGTAGTGGATCTTGCCATGGTGCAGCGCCCTCCGGATGGCGCTGGCGCCCTCCGGAAGGCGGCGCCCCGGGCAAAAGTCCTGCTTGCCCGTGGCAAGATCCGCTACTGGGTATAATGAACCAAAAGGTGATTAACTCACGTAGATGCTGGAATGAATGCGGTCATCTGATATCAGCGTTTTTAGTAAGCCAAGGCTTATTGTTGAAATATGGCAGAAGGGCAACAATAGTTGTTGTTTACCAATCAGCCGGGTTCACTGGAAGCAGGGCATGCAGGCAGATGGTACTGACCAACCCGTCAATTGCCTCGTCCGGTGTCTGCTCTGTAAAGTGCCGCGGCTAACCGCTTCCCGGGCCGCCGGGCAAGCGGCACTGGGGTGGTCCGTGTGCCGCTAGATGAGGGAGATGTGCTGGCGGACAGCCTCGTATTCAATGCCGCAGCTTTCCGTATGGCAGGGAAGCCTGTGCAAGGCGGCTCTGGACGGGGCTGACAGTAACAGCTGGAGATGATTTGCAGTCTGTGTTGTAGGTTAAGGTCCTAGGACATGATATTTACATCGAGGACCTTATCTATCTTTTTACCTTTTAATGCTTTAAACACTGTTCATGCTTACCTGTTTATTGCAAATGGTAGATGTGCTTTATATGCATTATCAATTCAGTCTGTAAAAATTCTTATAGGTCATTTTTTTATTCATTATTACATTTTTAATACAATAAATTTTTAAATACAATAATTTTTCTGTTTGTGCTCCCTATTCTTCTTTTTCATCTTATCAATAAAGCCCTTCTATTTGAGTATACATTGGTTGTGATGAATTAGATTTTTGTACCTAAGGGCATAACTGCAAATAAAAACTGGGCTCACAGCGACACCTTGACACATGCGTAGTGCGGTCACCGCACATGTGCCGATAATCGCTAACTTGCATGAACATCGGCCACTGCGTACAAACATGAATTAGGCCCAAAGGTGCTTTTGCAACTGATTTAGACAGTATAAGAAATATATTGGGAAAGTAATGGGCATTCCTGGGCAGGGACTGGGAGGTGGCTAGTAGCGCACGCAAAAATGGTCCATTTAGTGGACGTATTATGGGAGTGCTGCAGGAAAGCTAATGTGAGTGGCTGCGTTCCCAGACACCCAGCTGCAAGCATGGAAGGCACAGCCAGGGCCGGATTATGCCTTGGGGGGCCCAGGGACTGAAGACAGGGGAGCCCTCCTCCTATTGCTAGCAACTACCCCATTGCTGTGCTCGCTGTGAGGCCAGGAGGCATGGCCTAACTGCAGTATGTTTGGCCATGCCCCTTATGCAAATTACAGCGTTCACCCCCCCCCCCAGATCCGGAGGGCTTGATTATGACCCTCAGCCAACCCTCCCGCAAAGGCAGAAGAGACTGCTGTGTGTGCTGGCTGGAGCACTGTGCTGCTTCCGTTCTGACAGGAGACGGGGAAGAGGCATACTTGCCTACTCTCCCGGAATGGCCGGGAGGCTCCCAAAAACCGGGTGACCCTCCCGGCCCCCTGGAAGAGCAGGCAAGTCTCCCGATTCTTAAATTCCCCCCTACCCGGCCGCCCACTTTGTGAGTAAAGTGGGCGGCCGGGCAGTCGATGACGCAATTTCTATTTGAATTGCGTCATCATAGCCACGCCCCCTGCAGTATAATGCCGGTAATAGCGGCATTACAGAGTGGGGGCGCCGCTGTAACAACACCCCAAACCACCTCTGTCCCGCCCCCGTATTGCCTCTGCTCCGCCCCCTCTGCTCGTCATTGTCATGCCCCGCCCCCCTGCTGAGCCGACCTGGCTGCTCTCTCCCGGAGAGAGCAGCCAGGAAGTAGGTCAGTATGGGAAGAGGGGGTGCAGGAGTCGGCTCCCACTGGCATCTCCCTCCCCCCTGATCTCAGGCAGCACAGGGACTGATTCTAATCTCCAGCCTCCACTGCTGCTAGGAGAGCTGGTGGCGGAGGCTGGGGAGGGGAGAAGGCAGCATCAGAGCTGGGGCAGAGCTGCTCTGGCTTGGGGCCCCTAAACCTGGGAGGGCCCGGTGTACTTACCCCCTGGGCCCCCCCTTAATCCGGCACCTGCTATAGGGCTGGTGGAAGTTTCAAAGATGCAACCAATGGTGGCGTGTAATTGTTATTATAGTATGCACGTGTGATACCCTGAAACTGCAGCCCAAATCAACTGTGGCACTACAGGTGCCAGCATGACTTTAATAAAAGTAAAATGTTTGCTGGAGTTGCATAAGCACTGTGCCAGCAGCCTACAGCTTGCAGCACAGAAGGAGTTAACAGCACAGCTCATAGCAATACAGATCAGTCTGCAAAATGCAAAGTGCATGACTCACCCATTTGCAAACTAAGAGCGGGAAATCCCAGATAGAATGTGGTCCTGGGAATGCAAAGTTATAAAAGGGTTGTCCTGTAGCAGCCTGGAGTAGAGTGAGCTGAGGAGAGTGAGCAGGCAGTGAGGAGACTGAGAGAACAGTGAGCTGAGGTGATCGGGGCAGAGGCGGGAAGACGGAGAGAGAGAGGACCGCGGTGTGAGGGGAACGAAGAGAGCGCGCCCACCCGCCAGACTCGCTGCTGCCTGCCACGGCCGGAGCAAAGGAACAACACCGCCGCGTGTACAAGAGAGGGAGGTGGCTCAGGTCACAGAGGCTTCCTGACACCTGCCCAACATCAAAGACGCCACGGCACAAGGGCTCGAGATCCGGAAGGGGGGAGATCGCGTGGGAAGAGGATTCCCCTAACAACAGTCATACGGGAGAGGCTGCAGTGACTGGGAGCACGGCTGCAGACAGCAGGAGCAACGAATATACCGCAGGTACTCTCACTTATCCCCAATATCCCAGCTATCCGGGTTACAGGAACCCCAAGTACAGAAGTACTGTACCTGGGTCTTCATAGATGTTTCCATGTAAAGTAGAGGGTTATCATTAACTGCCGCCTGTCAGAAAAGGGGGACGCCCCTAACAGCTCCGTCAAAGACTCGCCCTATGTAATAGCGCCTCCTAACGGGTCCATGTTATGACCTTCACACTTATACTGCACCCGGTTGTTACAGCACAGTTCAACAAAAGGTAACAGGACTGTGCAAACCCCTGTTCTTACTGTGCAAACCCCTGTTCTTACTGTGCAAGCCAGAACTGGTCTGTTTACTAGTTTATATCACTGGATGATAATTGACTTACCTTTCTGTGGATACAAATGCGGTTGGTACCGTGAATCATTACTGCTGTTCTGTATTATGGAGAAAGTGGTTTTGCATGCCTGTTTACAACTGTTTACCTTGCGTCCACTGACGCCTCCTTAGAAGTCCTCTGTTTCAGTATAAGCAGTCTATTAGAGAGACATTGGCCGCAAACGCCTCTAGGGCGCAGGAACTGAACGTTACGGTCCAGCATATAACGCCCCCCTCGTGGACAGTTTAGGGATGGCTCCCGCGTTACTGCCAGGACATACTTTACCCTAATAGGACATTATCCTCCAAATGATTGGTAGTACGGGTGAAGTATTTGATTTGGTCAAAGTTATACCTTCGAGGTGTTAAAACTGTGAATGTTGTTATAAGACAGGGAAAGACTCAGGTTATTGTAATTATGTTCAACCTATGCAACTGTGTTTAATGAAAATTGAGTTACAGCGGTGACTGATATCGTCAGTGCAATAAATGGTTGTCACCGTCTCCATGTGTCGTGGTCCTTGAGCACATTGGGTTTGGGTTGCCCTTCCGGGGTTCTCCTGGTCCTTCTGCCCCAGCCTTACAGGTGAGGAGAAGAATAGACGCTGGCCAAGACATTGTTGAAGAGTGGATACGGCCGATTACGAGACCGACAGAGTTTCAGGTACGAACCCTTTTATAGAGATATTACATTTGGCGTCCGCGAACAGGATCGTTTCAAGATGTCGAACCCAGATGTTCCGGAGTCGTCCTCGGCACAGGGACAACCACCAGCGGCACCCGGAAATCCGACAGGGACAACGGCATCACCGATCACCATGCCATATTACTTTGGGGCCTCATGGTTGCCGACATACGCAGGAAAACAAGTCCCTGGCTCAAGTACTTTCAAGGCATTCAAAGACAAAATGCTCTCCATGTTCCGCCTATATACGCTCACGGAAGAACAAAAAGTAGAGATCCTGAAGGGACAATTAACCGGCCCAGCACTGAGGGAGGTAGAAGCATGGGAGGATACGGAGAAGAAGAGTGCAGATGGTATACTCCAGAAATTAAGGAACATATTTGAATGCAGAACGGTAGCAGAACTAAAGTGCCGTCTGTACGCAAGAAAGCAACGACCAGGCGAATCTCTACGGGAGTTTGCACTAGGCCTACAGGAAGCCTTGAGAGCTGTACGAACACTAGATCCACTGGATGCCGGACTGACCGATGACACCCTAATTAATTTATTTATGGAAGGAGCACAAGGTGAAGCAATTCGGTCACAATTACGAATGTGGAAACGCCAAAAAACGGACAGTTCCTTCTCTGCATTTAAAAAAGATGTTCTACAGATCTTAGGAATGAATCAGGGCAACGAGGCTGAAGACGACGAGACACCAAGGAAAGTGGACGAAGAAAGCCTCCAGAGCATCCCTTCGTACAAGAATGTAGACACCACTACCCGAGCGGGGGCAGTCCTTCAGCAGGCACAGGCCCCGACAGGGCCAGATCCTATCGAAACCCTTAACCGACAGATGTCAGAAATGACGCTCAGCCTGTCTCGGATGAGCCAGAAGCTGGAAGAACTCGGCAAAGAACCAAGTGGAAGCCGACGCAGAGAAGGGCGTCAAGAACGCGGTGGAAGACGCCACCCTCGATGGGAGGTCACGAGGGAGTCAGGCCGAAGGCCTACCGATCGGTTTGACCCACAGGGTCGACCGATTTGTAGGGGATGTCACCAGAGCGGACACATCGAACGGAACTGCCCACTTGACCCTTTAAATGGGGGGACCCCGAGGCGAGGGACCGACCCTCGGGAGGAGAACCACTGACAGGTCCGCCATCGCGGGATTGGTGGCCCCAGTATGTAGGAGAGTGCCCTCACCTGAACATCCGCATCAATGGGATCGAGATACCAGCTCTCTTGGATACGGGCTCACAAGTCTCTACAATCCGATTCACGGAGTTCCTCCAACACTGGGACGAAGCTACCATTGTGTCCCCACCCACTACATGGCTCCACTTGCTAGCCAGCAATGGACAACCCATCGCCTTCCAAGGCTACTGGGAAGCCAACGTGGAAGTAGGAAACGCCGCCCTGACCCGCCAAGGATACCTCATCACCACGGCGCCCAACGCACACTTGCCACCCGTGATCCTAGGCATGAACATTCTGCGAAACTGTCCAGAGGAACTAGTAGAAGCCCTGCGACACGAGATGAAGACCGCGACCCCTAAGGAGCGAAAGGCCCTGCAACAGACCGTCAAAGTACTAGAGGGCCGAAGGAAATTCATTAATGGTCAGGGTGAGATTGGAAAAGCCCGAATCACCGACCGCCAACCTGTTCTGTTGAAACCGAATTCGGAGCAAGTGGTGTGGTGCAAAACGAGAATTGGTCCGGGGGGAAGAAACTACGAGGCTCTGGTGGAACCCTGTGACCGGGACGGACAACAGCCGTTCGCTGTGGCGAGGACACTAGCCAAGGTGGTACACGGGAGGGTACCAGTCCGTCTTCTGAACCCACACTCGTATGCCATCAGACTCTACAAGTATTGTCCAGTGGCGAAGGTCAGTTGGATCGACTTCCAAGACATCGTGAGACAGGGGGTAACCATGGCTCAATCAGGAGCGGCAGACGGCGAAAAGTCGGCGGCTGAGGAAGAACCCCCATGGTGGGCCGAGATCCAGATTGGCGATGTTGACACCCCCACTGACCAAAGAGATGGAATATTACAGCTGGTGCGACGCAACGTTGCTGCATTCAGCCAACACCCTTCGGATTTTGGTCAAGCGGATGAAGTGTATCATCACATTCCCACCGGGACAACCCCTCCTATCAAGGAACGCCACCGACCCCTCCCCCCAACTATGTACCAGCCAGTGAGGAACATGATTGCGGAAATGAAAGAGGCTGGAGTCATCCGTGAAAGCCACAGCCCATGGGCCGCTCCACTGGTGATAGTGAAGAAGAAGGACGGTAGCCTGCGCTTCTGCGTAGATTATCGCAGGCTCAATGCTGCAACCCACAAGGACGCCTATCCGCTTCCCCGAATCGAAGAATCTCTGACAGCCTTGAAGACGGCGGCGTATTTCTCCACACTGGACCTCACCAGCGGCTACTGGCAGGTCCAAATGGCCCCTGAAGACATTGAGAAGACGGCCTTCACTACGCCAATGGGCTTATTCGAATTCCTAAGGATGCCATTTGGACTCTGCAACGCCCTGGCCACCTTCCAACGTGTCATGGAGCATTGTCTCGGACACCGCAACTTCGAGATGGTCCTGCTGTACCTCGACGATGTGATAATCTTCTCCAGAAACTACGAGGACCATCTGCGACATTTAGAAGAAGTGTTCCAACAGTTGATCGACTGCGGCCTGAAGCTTAAACCGAGCAAATGTCACCTGCTCAAGCCCAAGGTCCAGTATCTGGGGCATGTCGTCAGCGCTGAGGGCGTGATGCCCGATCCGGAGAAGATCAGAGTCGTTCAGGACTGGCCAGTCCCCAAGACCGTCAGAGATGTCCGAAGCTATTTGGGATTTGTGGGGTACTATCGACGCTTCATTGAACAATTTGCCGCAGTGGCAGCCCCGTTTCACGAATTACTCAGAGGCCAATCGGGTCATGAGCGAAGAGGGTCGTCCCTGGTATGTTGGGGAGAGGAACAGCAGCGAGCCTTTCATCGGTTGAAAACGTCCTTAATCGAAGCCCCGTTGTTGGCCTATCCCGATTATGAACAACCATTTCAAGTTTACACAGACGCTAGTCACCGGGGTTTAGGGGCCGTACTCTCCCAGGTGCAGGACGGGCGGGAAAGAGTGATTGCATAAGCCAGCCGGGGCCTCCGCAAGACCGAGCGTAACTGTGAGAATTACAGCGCATTTAAGCTAGAGTTACTCGCCCTCATCTGGGCCGTCACCGAGAAGTTTAAACACTATCTGGCCGCCACGCCGTTCGTCATCATGACGGACAATAACCCGCTGGCACATCTGTCCACTGCTAAGCTCGGAGCCCTGGAACAGAGATGGGTATCCCGATTAGCAAATTTCCAGTACACCGTATCCTACCGAAGTGGGAAGTCCAACGGGAACGCCGATGCCCTCTCCCGATTACCCACCGTGGACATTACAGAGGAAGATAGAGATGTGGATGAGGATGTCGAAACCCCGGTGTTTAAAGTCTCTCGAAAGGGACGAACGGTCACGTCAGACCCCCTATCCATCACCGGACCTCCACGAGTGGAGAATGCCCTACTGGATGCTCCCACAGTCGACTGGCGCGAGAAGCAGCGGAAGAATCCAGTGCTGAGGGAACTTGTGGCCTTGTTGCACCAGCGGCGCCCATTGACCCGGGCCCAACGGGATAAAGCCGACCCGGAATTGATAAAGTTACTACGGCATAGGGACCGCATTCACTTGGAGGAGGGGATCCTAGTGCGTACCAGCATAGATCCAAGTACCCACCAACCAGTCACTCAGGTGGTTGTATCCAAAGATCAAGCTGCTCTTCTGCTCACGGCCTACCATGACAAGTCCGGGCACTTCGGCACACAAAAGACTGAAGCTATCCTACGCACACGGTATTTCTGGGTGGGCATGCGAGAAGATGTAGAAAGATGGTGCCGTGACTGTGTTCCATGCACAAGGAAAAGGCAGGCCGACATTACCCAAAAGGATCCTCTGCATCCCATTAAGAGTCAACATCCACTACAAATTGTTGCCCTGGACCACGTGAAATTGGAGCCGAGCACCAATGGATATCTGTATGCCCTTACAATAACGGACCATTACAGTAAATTCCTAGTAGCCGTCCCGGCCAAAGACCTCACTGCAAAAACCACTGCTGAACTGTTTTTGAAGCACTTTGCCAGGCCCTATGGGTATCCAGACTGCATCTTGACCGACCAAGGCCCTGCCTTTGAGTCGCAGTTGTTTCACGAACTGTGTTCCTACTACGGCTGTCGGAAAGCTCGGACCACAGCCTATCACCCACAGGGGAATGGATTGTGCGAAAGAGCTAACCAGACCCTCATCGGGTGCTCCGGAGCCTGGTGGCAGAAGATCGCACCAAGTGGCCGACCGTACTCCCCGAATTAACCTATCTTTACAACAACACTGAACATTGCTCTACCAGCTTCACACCGTACTACCTCATGTTCGGCCGACGAGGCAAATTACCCCAGGACCTGGAATTGACCCCTGCTGTGGTCCCTCCCATCGACCCAAAGACCGACTGGGTCCGTGAGCACCAGCGGAGGATAGAAGCTGCCCGAGAAATTGTAATAAAAAGAATTGAGCATGCCCAGCAGCGCCAAGAGATAAACTACAATGCCCACATCCGACCGGAGGCACTGAAGACTGGGGACCTTGTCTGGAAGAAACGGAATCACCGTACCAGCAAGCTTGACGCTATGTGGGAAAGTTGCCCGTACGTCGTGATCAGTGTTCCTGAGGGCGACCGATACACCTACAAGATCCGTAAGGGCCCGGAAGGTCCAGTCAGCGTGGTACCAAGAGACCAACTCAAGCTCTGTACCGTAGAGTTACCAATGAGAAGTACAGATCTACCTGTGGCAGAGGGACGGGAGACCCTAGGGGGCATACCCTTACACGATCCCATGGAGCTCTTAGTGTTTATGGGTGGACTACCACCACCGCATTCAGCCTCACCCATAACGCCAAACCCGGTGTTCAATGGGCCTGTTGAAGACCAGGATCGGCCTAGCCTAATTACCGCTCCTGACGAGAGCGACATCCCTGGGGTTGAGACCAGAAGGTCAGGACGCAGCACCCAGGGTGTCCCGCCTTTAAGGTATAGGGAGTAAACTGTTAACCGTTTCCACTGTATACTTATATCCGATTTGTTTACACCTGTTTATTGTTATGCTTAAATTGAGATTTATATTAGAGACTTTGGCTTGCTGCCATAGGCGTGAGGACACGCAAGATTTTAGCTGGGGTGCATGTGATACCCTGAAACTGCAGCCCAAATCAACTGTGGCACTACAGGTGCCAGCATGACTTTAATAAAAGTAAAATGTTTGCTGGAGTTGCATAAGCACTGTGCCAGCAGCCTACAGCTTGCAGCACAGAAGGAGTTAACAGCACAGCTCATAGCAATACAGATCAGTCTGCAAAGTGCATGACTCACCCATTTGCAAACTAAGAGCGGGAAATCCCAGATAGAATGTGGTCCTGGGAATGCAAAGTTATAAAAGGGTTGTCCTGCAGCAGCCTGGAGTAGAGTGAGCTGAGGAGAGTGAGCAGGCAGTGAGGAGACTGAGAGAACAGTGAGCTGAGGTGATCGGGGCAGAGGCGGGAAGACGGAGAGAGAGAGGACCGCGGTGTGAGGGGAACGAAGAGAGCGCGCCCACCCGCCAGACTCGCTGCTGCCTGCCACGGCCGGAGCAAAGGAACAACACCGCCGCGTGTACAAGAGAGGGAGGTGGCTCAGGTCACAGAGGCTTCCTGACACCTGCCCAACATCAAAGACGCCACGGCACAAGGGCTCGAGATCCGGAAGGGGGGAGATCGCGTGGAAAGAGGATTCCCCTAACAACAGTCATACGGGAGAGGCTGCAGTGACTGGGAGCACGGCTGCAGACAGCAGGAGCAACGAATATACCGCAGGTACTCTCACTTATCCCCAATATCCCAGCTATCCGGGTTACAGGAACCCCAAGTACAGAAGTACTGTACCTGGGTCTTCATAGATGTTTCCATGTAAAGTAGAGGGTTATCATTAACTGCCGCCTGTCAGAAAAGGGGGACGCCCCTAACAGCTCCGTCAAAGACTCTCCCTATGTAATAGTGCCTCCTAACGGGTCCATGTTATGACCTTCACACTTATACTGCACCCGGTTGTTACAGCACAGTTCAACAAAAGGTAACAGGACTGTGCAAACCCCTGTTCTTACTGTGCAAACCCCTGTTCTTACTGTGCAAGCCAGAACTGGTCTGTTTACTAGTTTATATCACTGGATGATAATTGACTTACCTTTCTGTGGATACAAATGCGGTTGGTACCGTGAATCATTACTGCTGTTCTGTATTATGGAGAAAGTGGTTTTGCATGCCTGTTTACAACTGTTTACCTTGCGTCCACTGACGCCTCCTTAGAAGTCCTCTGTTTCAGTATAAGCAGTCTATTAGAGAGACATTGGCCGCAAACACCTCTGGGGCGCAGGAACTGAACGTTACGGTCCAGCATATAACGCCCCCCTCGTGGACAGTTTAGGGATGGCTCCCGCGTTACTGCCAGGACATACTTTACCCTAATAGGACATTATCCTCCAAATGATTGGTAGTACGGGTGAAGTATTTGATTTGGTCAAAGTTATACCTTCGAGGTGTTAAAACTGTGAATGTTGTTATAAGACAGGGAAAGACTCAGGTTATTGTAATTATGTTCAACCTATGCAACTGTGTTTAATGAAAATTGAATTACAGCGGTGACTGATATCGTCAGTGCAATAAATGGTTGTCACCGTCTCCATGTGTCGTGGTCCTTGAGCACATTGGGTTTGGGTTGCCCTTCCGGGGTTCTCCTGGTCCTTCTGCCCCAGCCTTACAGGTGAGGAGAAGAATAGACGCTGGCCAAGACATCGTTGAAGAGTGGATACGGCCGATTACGAGACCGACAGAGTTTCAGGTACGAACCCTTTTATAGAGATATTACACACGGACACTGAAAAAGGGCAGCCCCAATAGCCGTGGCAGTGTGAACAGCATCACCGTTGTGCGTACACTTTGTGTGATCAATGGGCTTCCTATCAGTATTGCGGCTTAAAGCTTTTGTTAATTAAACATATAACTCAACCAGAGGAAGCATATAAGGAAACTATAATCCTCCTATAAAGAGCCTTTACCTGCAGACCACACATCTAACATCGTAGGATCCCGTTCTCCATCGGTCTATTGTCACCAATGAGATGCTGACGATTACCATATCAAAATCCATAACGGTGTTATGGTGAACATGTCGACAGACAACGTGTCAACACTGATGATGGTGACCATGTCAGCAAGCTATTTGGGTGACAAGAGAGGTAGAGAGGGTGACAGGGAGAGGCAGTGGGTGGCAGAGGAGAGGCAGTGGGTGGCAGAGGAGAGGCAGTGGATGACTGGAAAGTAGGTGGGTGAAAGGGAGAGGCAGTATTTAGCAACCCCTTAACACATTTATTGATCCTTCTGGTCTTTAAATTACACCTTCACTAGTATATTAATTTTTGTATATAGATTTAGCTTTCCTTTTATTAACACATACTAACACTTTACCTTCTCGCGTTGTGCTGCCCTGGGGGCCTTTTTCAGTTTGTGAGGTTCTGCAGCCCAGGCCCAGATCTAGAGTTAGGGACCACCAGCATCAGAGGAGCCTTGTCGGGGCCTAGTGGCTTAATCATTCATTTGCAAATGTATGTAACAAAGACCTCTGGATTTATATTATTTATATATAGTCCTTCATGTCTTGGTACAGGTACAGCTTGGTGTGCTGGGGGACACCAGGGGTTAATCCCCAATGTATTTCTAGTTTAGACTACCCCCTCCCTTTCACGCACCTGAATTGTTTTTTCTAATTGATATGAGCAACTTACATTCTGTTCTTTTAGTATGAGGGGCACGGACGGGACCAGTGTTTGGAGGGCATGCTGGTCTCTGTAGTGCCATTTGGAGATCTCAGGGGTTATGTTTAGCTAAGTTAGCTCTCAATTTGGATACATTTGCTCAGATGCCATTGTCATGTGGCATTATGTTATATAACCCGGAAAGGGTTGTTATTATTATTAGTACATGGGACGAGTCTGGGGTTTCGGTTCCCCCTGGATTGGTGGGGCTGGGCTGCTTTGGGGTAGCATACTGCAAGATCTTATTTAGCACCCCTTTAACACATTTATTAATCCTTCTGGTCTTTTAATTACAACTTCACTAGTATATTAATTTTTGCTTTCCTTATATTAACACTAACACTTTACCTTCACGCATTGTACTGCCCTGGAGTAGCTGGCATATGCTGGTTTGTGGGGCTCAGCACCCCAGGTCCAGATCTAGAGTTAGGGATGACCAGCATCAGAGGAGCCTTGTCGGGGCCTAGTGGCTTAATCATTCATTTGCAAATGTATGTAACTAAGACCTCTGGATTTCTATTATATATATATATATATATATATATAGTCCTTCATGTCTAAGTACAGGTACTGCTTGGTGTGCTGGGGGACACCGGGGTTAATCCCCAATGTATTTTGAGATGCTGACAGTTACCATCTCGAAATCCATAACGGTGACATGGTGTATATGTCAACAGACAACATGTCAACACTGATGATGGTGACCAAATCAGCAAGTTATTTGGGTGACAGAGAGGTAGAGGGTGACAGGGAGAAGCAGTGAGTGGCAGGGAGAGGCAGTGGGTGGCAGAGGAGAGGCAGTGGATGACTGGAAAGTCAGTGGGTGACAGGGAGAGGGTGGCAGGTGGTAACTGGGGATTCATTGGGTGCAAGAGAGATAGAGGGTCATGCCAAACAGGGCTTCACAGGGCATAGACCATACCCTATATATGCTTATAAGAGGGCCCATGGGAATAATAAGATTTTAAACCTACCGGTAAATCTTTTTCTCGTTGTCCGTAGAGGATGCTGGGGACTCCGTAAGGACCATGGGGATAGATGGGCTCCACAGGAGACATGGGCACTTTAAGAAAGACTTTAGATCTGGGTGTGCACTGGCTCCTCCCTCTATGCCCCTCCTCCAGACCTCAGTTACAGAAACTGTGCCCAGAGGAGACGGACAGTACGAGGAAAGGATCTTTGTTAATCCAAGGGCAAGATTCATACCAGCCACACCAATCACACCGTATAACTTGTGATAATTTTACCAGTTAACAGCATGAAAACAACATAGCATCAGTCCAAGACCGATGAAACTATAACATAACCCTTCTGTAAGCAAAACTATATACAAGTCTTGCAGAAGTAGTCCGCACTTGGGACGGGCGCCCAGCATCCTCTACGGACTTCGAGAAAAAGATTTACCGGTAGGTTTAAAATCTTATTTTTTCTCTCATGTCCTAGAGGATGCTGGGGACTCCGTAAGGACCATGGGGATTATACCAAAGCTCCCAAACGGGCGGGAGAGTGCGGATGACTCTGCAGCACCGATTGAGAAAACAGGAGGTCCTCCTCAGCCAGGGTATCAAACTTATAGAACTTTGCAAAGGTGTTTGAACCCGACCAAGTAGCAGCTCGGCACAGCTGTAGTGCCGTGACCCCTCGGGCAGCCGCCCAAGAAGAGCCCACCTTCCGGGTGGAATGGGCCTTGACCGATTTTGGTAACGGCAATCCCGCCGTAGAATGAGCCTGCTGAATCGTGTTACAGATCCAGCGAGCAATAGTCTGCTTTGAAGCAGGGGCACCAATCTTGTTGGCTGTATACAGGACAAACAGTGCTTCTGTTTTCCTGACTCTAGCCATTCTGGCCACGTAAATTTTCAAAGCCCTGACCACATCAAGGGACTCGGAATCCTCCAAGTCACGTGTAGCCACAGGCACCACAATAGGTTGGTTCATATGAACTGATGACACCACTTTAGGCAGGAATTGAGGACGGGTCCGCAATTCCACTCTATCCATATGGAAAACCAGATAGGGGCTTTTATGAGATAAAGCCGCTAATTCCGACACTCGCCTAGCCGAAGCCAAGGCTAATAACATGACCACCTTCCAAGTGAGATATTTTAACTCCACCATTTGAAGTGGTTCAAACCAGTGCGACTTAAGGAAACTTAACACCACGTTAAGGTCCCAAGGCGCCACCGGAGGTACAAAGGGAGGCTGAATATGCAGTACTCCCTTCACAAAAGTTTGTACTTCAGGGAGAGAGGCCAATTCCTTTTGAAAGAAAATGGATAAGCCGAAATCTGAACCTTAATAGAGCCTAATTTTAGGCCCAAATTCACTCCAGTTTGTAGGAAGTGAAGGAAGCGGCCCAGATGGAATTCTTCCGTAGGAGCATTCCTGGCCTCACACCAAGAAACATATTTTCGCCATATACGGTGATAATGTTTAGATGTCACGTCCTTCCTAGCCTTTATTAGCGTAGGAATGACCTCATCCGGAATACCCTTTTCCGCTAGGATCCGGCGTTCAACCGCCATGCCGTCAAACGCAGCCGCGGTAAGTCTTGGAACAGACAGGGTCCCTGTTGCAACAGGTCCTGTCTTAGAGGAAGAGGCCACGGATCTTCTGTGAGCATTTCCTGCAGATCCGGATACCAGGTCCTTCGTGGCCAATCTGGAACAATGAGGATTGTTCTCACTCCTCTTTTTCTTATTATTCTCAACACCTTGGGTATGAGAGGAAGAGGAGGAAATACATAGACCGATCGGAACACCCACGGTGTCACTAGGGCGTCTACAGCTACCGCCTGAGGGTCTCTTGACCTGGCGCAATACCTCTGTAGCTTTTTGTTGAGGCGGGACGCCATCATGTCTATCTGGGGCAGTCCCCACTGACTTGCAATCTGTGCGAAGACTTCCTGATGAAGTCCCCACTCTCCTGGATGCAGGTCGTGTCTGCTGAGGAAGTCTGCTTCCCAGTTGTCCACTCCCGGAATGAACACTGCTGACAGTGCGCTTACATGATTCTCCGCCAAGTGAAGAATTCTGGTGGCTTCCGCCATCGCCACTCTGCTCCTTGTGCCGCCTTGGCGGTTTACATGAGCTACTGTGGTGACGTTGTCTGACTGGATCAGAACTGGTTGGTCGCGAAGTAAGGTCTCCGCTTGACGTAGGGCGTTGTATATGGCCCTCAGTTCCAGAAAGTTGATGTGAAGACAAGTCTCTTGACTTGACCAAAGACCTTGGAAGTTTCTTCCCTGTGTGACTGCTCCCCAACCTCGGAGGCTCGCGTCCGTGGTCACCAGGATCCAGTCCTGAATGCCGAACCTGCGGCCCTCTAGAAGGTGAGCACTCTGCAGCCACCACAGGAGAGATACCCTGGCCCTGGGGTATAGGGTGATCAACTGACGAATCTGTAGATGTGACCCGGACCACTTGTCCAATAGGTCCCATTGGAAGGTCCTCGCATGGAACCTGCCGAAGGGAATGGCCTCGTATGATGCCACCATCTTTCCCAGGACTCGAGTGCAGTGATGCACTGACACCTGTTTTGGTTTCAATAGGTTCCTGACCAGAGTCATGAGTTCCTGAGCTTTTTCTATCGGAAGATAAACCCTTTTCTGGTCTGTATCCAGAATCATGCCCAAGAAGGTTAGACGAGTCGTAGGAACCAACTGCGACTTCGGGATATTGAGAATCCAGCCGTGTTGCTGTAACACCTTCAGTGAAAGTGATACGCTGTTCAGCAACTGCTCTCTTGATCTCGCTTTTATGAGGAGATCGTCCAAGTACGGGATTATTGTGACACCTTGCTTTCGCAGGAGCACCATCATTTCCGCCATTACCTTGGTGAAAATTCTCGGGCCGTGGAGTGACCAAACGGCAACGTCTGAAATTGGTAATGACAATCCTGTACCGCAAATCTTAGGTATGCCTGATGAGGTGGATAAATGGGAACATGAAGGTATGCATCCTTTATGTCCAGAGATACCATAAAACTCCCCCTTCCAGGCTGGCGATGACCGCTCTTAGCGATTCCATCTTGAACTTGAACCTTTTCAAGTATAGGTTCAGGGATTTTAAATTTAATATGGGTCTGACCGAACCGTCCGGTTTCGGGACTACAAACAGGGTCGAATAATATCCCCTTCCTTGTTGAAGCAGGGGAACCTTGACCACCACCTGTTGAAGATACAATTTGTGACTTGCATTTAACACTATCTCCCTTTCCTGGGGAGAAGATGGTAGGGCCAATTTGAAAAACCGGCTAGGAGGCACCTCTTCGAATTCCAGCTTGTAACCCTGAGAAACAATTTCTATTGCCCAGGGATCCACCTGCTAGTGAACCCAGATGTGGCTGAAAACTCGAAGACGTGCCCCCACTGGGGCGGACTCCTTTAGCAGAGCCCCAGCGTCATGTGGTGGATTTTGTAGAGGCCGGGGAGGACTTCTGTTCCTGGGAACTAGCTGTGTTGTGCAGCTTTTCCCTCTGCCCTTACCTCTGGCAAGAAAGGACGCACCTTGTACTTTCTTGTTTCTGTGTGATCGAAAGGACTGCATTTGATAATGTGGTGCTCTCTTAGGCTGTGAGGGAATATAAGGCAAAAAATTTGATTTACCAGCCGTAGCTGTGGAGATCAGGTCCGAGAGACCTTCTCCAAACAATTCCTCACCCCTGTAAGGTAAAACCTCCATATGCCTTTTTGAGTCGGCATCACCTGTCCATTGCCGGGTCCATAGGACTCGTCTAGCAGAAATCGACATAGCGTTTATTCTAGAACCCAGTAGACTAATGTCTCTTTGAGCATCTCTCATATATAGGACAGCATCTTTTATATGCCCTAGGGTCAATAACTTAGTATCCTTATCTAGGGTCTCAATCTCCGCTGATAAGGTATCTGTCCATGCTGCTACTGCGCTACAAACCCAGGCCGACGCAATAGCCGGTCTGAGTAAGGTACCAGAATGTGTGTAAATGGACTTTAGGGTAACCTCCTGCTTGCGGTCAGCAGGATCCCTGAGGGTAGCCGTATCCTGAGATAGCAGCGCTACCTTTTTGGATAAGCGTGTCAATGCCTTATCCACCCTAGGGGAGAATTTCCACCGTATCCTGTCCGTTGGCGGGAAAGGATACGCCATAAGAATCCTTTTGGGAATCTGCAGTTTTTTGTCTGGAGATTCCCAAGCTTTTTCACATAATTCGTTCAACTCATGTGAGGGGGGAAAGGTTATCTCAGGTTTCTTTCCCTTATACATGTGTACCCTCGTGTCAGGGACAGGGGGTTCCTCTGTGATGTGCAAAACATCTTTTATTGCAATAATCATATATCGAATACATTTAGCCAATTTTGGATGCATCATCGTAGTCGACACGAGTCAGAATCCGTGTCGGTATCTGTGTCAACTATTTGGGATAGTGGGCGCTTTTGAGACCCCGAAGGTCCCTACGACATAGGAACAGGCATGGGTTGACTCCCTGACTGTTCCCTAGCTTCAGCTTTGTCTAATCTTTTGTGCAATAAGTTTACATTAGCACTTAAAACATTCCACATATCCACCCAGTCAGGTGTCGGCGCTGTCGACGGAGACACCACATTCATTTGCTCCCGCTCCTCTCTAGGAGAGGCTTCTACCTCAGACATGTCGACACACGCGTACCGACACATCACACACTCAGGGAATCCCCTTATCTGAAGACAGTTCCCCCACAAGGCCCTTTGGAGAGACAGAGAGAGAGTATGCCAGCACACACCCCAGCGCTATATGACCCAGGAAAAAAAACACACAATTTTTATGTTTACCCAGTAGCGCTGTATTCATATATATATATGCGCCTAATTATGTGCCCCCCCCCCCCCCCCCCCTCTTCTTTAAAACCCTCTTTCTACCGTGGTGTAAGCAGGGGAGAGTCCGGGGAGCTTCCTCTCAGCGGTGCTGTGGAGAAAATGGCGCTGGTGAGTGCTGAGGGAGAAGCCCCGCCCCCTCGGCGGCGGGCTTCTGTCCCGCTCTAATATAGTAAAAATGGCGGGGGCTCTTATATATATATATATATATAATATATATATATATATATATATAGAAAAAAATTGTATAGACTCGTGCGCTTCTTTAGGAATCGACAATACAAAGATATATTTATCAGAACAATATAATAAATTTTGCTAATGTAATAGCCACAACTGGCTGATATCACAGTTTTGTAAGCTTCAATAAGTCTTTGTCAGCACCTTCCACTCTTCAGGGCGGCAGCTCGGTTCATCAGTGTACCAAAGGTATATGGCATAAATTCTGTAGCAAAAGAGGATGGGGAAGAACAAGCGCCTATGGTGCAGTAAGTTCTTTAAAGTGTTATAGTGACACTTGAGAGAATATAAATGCGTACCAGATGAAATCTTTAAACCACGTATAATAGTAAGATTCCAGTCAGGATGTTTCTCACCAACAACACCATCTATAAATCAGAGAAGACGGAATCGCCGCATAGCGTAATACTTCTGGATAAAGAATAATGTCCCCACAAACACCCAATTATGCGTACCAGATTTAAATGAAGAGTCAGCATAGACATCTAGTGGTCTCGTATCCAAAAATCTCTCATCACATCCAGTACACGGGATTGTTGTAGTATCAGTCAAACGACTAGAAAATTTATTCAAAGTATAGGCTATAAAACATCATCCAAGTGAACAATAAGATAAGTTAAAAAATAATCAGTATAGCTTAGCTTAGCAGCCGGGTAAGATTCTGCTCAGGTCTCAACGCGTTTCGCCAATCAAGGCTTCCTCAGGAGATCAGAGTACAGTCCAAATCAAAGTCTATTTAAAGGTAGCTGAGTCAATTTGGCCCTCTACTTCCGGTTCACGGAACTTCCGGAACCGGAAGTGATGTAATAAGCATCAAAAACGAAAGTGAAACTTAATGTAGGTGAACATAGAAAACTGTCATATAATAGTGATAATAGGGCTATGGTAAGTCTTTAAATAATTTTAAATAATTTAAAAAGGACAAAGGCATTGAAACAATTATAAGCTCTACGTATATACAATGTTTATTAAAACCGGAAGTGACGTCACTTCCTGTCGACGTGTTTTTTTGTTAAGAACTTAGAATGTTTTTTTGAACATTTGGAGGCATCAATGGATGTCCAGGGAACAATTCATGTGGATTGTATAGACGGCTTATCATAAGTACCGTCTGTGCAACAAACCCGGTATGAAACGTAGCTCCGAAACCGGAAGTGATGTCACTTCCGGTCTACGAGTATTTTTTAAAAATAATTAATTGAGAGTATTCCGTGAACCGGAAGTAGAGGGCCAAATTGACTCAGCTACCTTTAAATAGACTTTGATTTGGACTGTACTCTGATCTCCTGAGGAAGCCTTGATTGGCGAAACGCGTTGAGACCTGAGCAGAATCTTACCCGGCTGCTAAGCTAAGCTATACTGATTATTTTTTAACTTATCTTATTGTTCACTTGGATGATGTTTTATAGCCTATACTTTGAATAAATTTTCTAGTCGTTTGACTGATACTACAACAATCCCGTGTACTGGATGTGATGAGAGATTTTTGGATACGAGACCACTAGATGTCTATGCTGACTCTTCATTTAAATCTGGTACGCATAATTGGGTGTTTGTGGGGACATTATTCTTTATCCAGAAGTATTACGCTATGCGGCGATTCCGTCTTCTCTGATTTATAGATGGTGTTGTTGGTGAGAAACATCCTGACTGGAATCTTACTATTATACGTGGTTTAAAGATTTCATCTGGTACGCATTTATATTCTCTCAAGTGTCACTATAACACTTTAAAGAACTTACTGCACCATAGGCGCTTGTTCTTCCCCATCCTCTTTTGCTACAGGATATATATATATATATATATATATATATAGTGCCCAGCTGTATATATACTTATTTTGCCAAAAGAGAGGTCTATATGCTGCCCAGGGCGCCCCCCCTGCGCCCTGCACCCTTACAGTGACTGCTGTGTGTGAGGTGTATGGGAGCAATGGCGCACAGTGTTACTGCTGTGCGTTACCTCAGTGAAGATCATGAAGTCTTCTGCCGCCTCTGAAGTCTTCTTTTCTTCTCATACTCACCCGGCTTCTATCTTCCGGCTCTGCGAGGGGGACGGCGGCGCGGCTCTGGGATGGACGGCGAGGGTGAGACCTGCGTACCGATCCCTCTGGAGCTAATGGTGTCCAGTAGCCTAAGAAGCAGAGCCTTTCAACTCAGAGAAGTAGGTCTGGTTCTCTCCCCTCAGTCCCTCGATGCAGGGAGTCTGTTGCCAGCAGGCTCCCTGAACATAAAAAAACTAACAAAATACTTTCTGTCAGGAAACTCAGGAGAGCTCCCTGAAAAACACCCAGTCTCCTCTGGGCACAGTAGTAAACTGAGGGAGGGAGCCAGTGCACACCCAGATCTAAAGTCTTTCTTAAAGTGCCCATGTCTCCTGCGGAGCCCGTCTATCCCCATGGTCCTTACGGAGTCCCCAGCATCCTCTAGGACGTAAGAGAAATGGTAATGCAGTGTCACTGCTTGCCATTTGGTTGAGACCTTTCACAGACATTGGGGGTAATTCAGACCTGATTGTAGCAGCAAATTTGTTAGCAGTTGGGCAAAACCATGTGCACTGCAGGTGTGGCAGATGTAACATGTGCAGAGAGAGTTAGATTTGGGTGGGGTATATTGTTTCTGTGCAGGGTAAATACTGGCTGCTTTATTTTTACACTGCAATTTAGATTTCAGTTTGAACACACCACACCCAAATCTAACTCTCTCTGCACGTTACATCTGCCTCCCCTGCCGTGCACATGGTTTTGCCCAACTGCTAACAAATCTGCTGCTACGAACAGGTCTGAATTACCCCCATAGTGTGTATTGTCTGTATACAGTGAGATGCTATGCCATTAGCTCAGACTCCCAGAAATAATAAGTCCAATTGGAATCGGTGTTCCTGGCATCAGATAATTCTGGACCGCTACATCTTGCCCAGCATATACTTCCAGACTGTGAAAGTGTTTGCCACAGATGGACATGTTGGAACTACCCTGGTAACCACTACAGTCAGTGCTTTCCACCAGAGTGCAGCTTAGGATGTATGTACGCTAAAATACAGCACATGACATCAACTCAAAACCTCACACCCGATTTATGGATGCACAAAGCTGCATCTCCTGTAAAGCATATGTAAATATTTGCAAAACTCAAAAATAGGATGAAAGAGTGTAGGTTAGCGTGTACTGGAATTGTATGCGAGTACCCCTGATCCGCCTCCCGACATGGACATTTCTGTAAGTGCAGCTCAAACTGCAGGCACGTTTTCACCATATGCAGTACAAGGTTTCTGCAATTTATATGAATCTGTAAACAGGTCCAAGAAGAGAGCAGTCACACAACCACCTGTTACAGTAAATAACACACTATTGTTATAGAAGGTATTCATCCCTACAGATGAGAAAATTGAAGGTTGAATGTGTGTGAGACAACTTTTGTGGAATCACTAGTGAACTAGTCATTCCACACTATGGGGGGAATTCAATTGCGGGAGAAGGGTGTGAATCGCCGCTACCGCAGCGTTTAAACACCAGCAATGGGACCCCTTCTCCTACTCTTTGCCCACTACCCTATGGGCTGGTTCTGGAAGGTAAAGGCATTCGCCAGTAATTGAATTCCCCCCCATTTGTATATACCACGTTTTGTGCAATATATGATCTATAAATAGAGCTGAGATTAGAATAAGGAATACACAGGGGGGGTCATTCCGAGTTGATCGCTCGCTGCCATTATTCGATGCGCTGCGATCAGGTCACTACTGCGCATGCGTATGCACCGCAATGCGCAGGCACGTCGCACGGGTACAAAGCGGATCGCTGCTGGGCGATGGATTTAACGAAGAATCCATTCGCACAGCCGATCGCAAGGAGATTGACAGGAAGAGGGCGTTTGTGGGTGTCATCTGACCGATTTCTGGGAGTGTTTGGAAAAACGCAGGTGTGTCCAAGCGATTTTGCAGAGCGGGTGTCTGACGTCAATTCCGGGACCAAAAAGACTGAAGTGATCGCAAGGGCTGAGTAAGTCCAGAGCTACTCAGAAGCTGCACAAAACTTTTTAATCCCGCTCGGCTGCACAAGTGTTCGCTCACTTGCAAAGCGAAAATACACTCCCCAGTGGGCGGCGACTATGCGTTTGCACGGCTGCTAAAAGTAGCTAGCGAGCGATCAACTCGGAATGAGGGCCAGTAGCAAAAAGCTTTTGGCCTGAGGAGCAAACACAAGCAAGTGGCCTATTTTCTTGTGCCAGTGTGCTATAATCTAATAAAAGGGGTGTGATGAATACTACGCAGCAGCCGTTTGTCTAATGGTTGTTCGGTTTTACACAGTTAATAAAAAATATATGAAAAATTGTGATGTAAAAGAGCTATATACAAATACAACATCTACCAGCTACTACTATTATTATTATAGTTATGACTACAATTCACAGAGGATATTCTTCTAGTGACCTCTATATAGTATGGGAGCATCCTACGGGATCCGGTCTGAAGATCGACACTGTCTAGGTCAACAATGTTTAGGTCGACCACTATAGGTCGACAGTCACTAGGTCGACAGGGTTGGAAGGTCGACATGTGCTAGGTCGACATGTCAAAAGGTCGACATGAATTATTATTATTTTTTTTACTTTTTTTTAACTTCTTCATACTTAACGATCCACGTGGACTAAGATTGGAACGGTAATCTGTGCCGAGCGAAGGGGACACGGTGCACTAATTGGGTTGCCTGGTCACTCTACGAAGAAAACGACACAAAAAAACAAACAAACAACAACCTCATGTTGACCTTTTGACCTGTCGACCTAGCACATGTCGACCTAGAAACCCTATCGACCTTCCAACCCTGTAAACCTAGTGACTGTCGACCTATAGTGGTCGACCTAAACACTGTCGATTTGATGATCCACACCCCATCCTACTGCTATGCCAGCGGAGTGCGGCCCCTACCGCCTCCTTTTGTGGCCAATGGCCAGGGAACTGGGCCAGAATGTTGACAGGGGTCCTTATATGGTAGGTGTTAACTCAGGGCGGAATGGGGTGGAATTGCATCCACGGTGTTCCGCCTTTGTCCGCCCACACTGCGTCCTCGTCTGCCCGCCTCCGTCTTCCCCACTGCAGTCATAGCTGCTGCAGGAGGAGAGGAGGCTGGGTTCTGGGCGGCATTTCTTCTGCCTGCTCCGCCCATATCACAATACACTCATTCCGGTGCTGCGTCACTGGCCTCCTCTTTCTTCACACCCAGTCTTCCTGCATGCACGGCTTGCAGCAGCAGAGGTCCTGGATGTTTGGAGGATGAGGTGAGTTACGTCATTCTGCAAATGATGGCTGATTGTAACTTTTCCTACATATCATTGTGACTGCTTTATGATATTGATGCCAGTGGGCAGTGCAGGCAGTGGTAAGTCTGCCCAGAATCCAGCCTCCTCTATTGCAGCAGCCATGACTCTATTCATGGCACTATACTGGGGACGTTATGTGTAACTGGCACTATACTGGGGACATTATGTGTAACTGGCACTATACTGGCACTATACTGGGGGCATTATGTATAACTGGCACTATACTGGGGGCGTTATGTATAACTGGCACTATACTGGGGACACTATATGTAACTGGCACTATACTGGCACTATACTGGGGGCGTTATGTATAACTGGCCCTATACTGGGGGCGTTATGTATAACTGTCACTATACTGGGGACACTATATGTAACTGGCACTATACTGGGGGCGTTATGTGTAACTGGCACTATACTGGGGGCGTTATGTATAACTGGCACTATACTGGGGGCGTTATGTGTAACTGGCACTATACTGGGGACATTATGTGTAACTGGCACTATACCGGGGACATTATGTGTAACTGGCACTATACTGGGAACATTATATGTAACTGGCACTATACTGGGGACGTTATGTGTAACTGGCACTATACTGGGGACGTTATGTGTAACTGGCACTATACCGGGGACGATATGTGTAACTGGCACTATACTGGGGACATTATGTGTAACTGGCACTGTACTGGGGGCATTGCTTGTATTTGGCACTTTAGTGGGGGTGTAAAAATAAAAATATTCCGAAATACAGAGTAATCTGTTATCCAAAATCAGAGGCGTAACTAGGGTTTTCAGAGCCCAGGGCAAGATGAAGAGTGGCGCCCCCCCCCCCCCCCCCCAAAAAAAAAACAAACAAAAAAAACACCAAAAGAAGTATGTGCGCGCGCCTGAAAAAAAATGGGCGTGGCCACGCACCAGAAGGGGTGTTGCCACTGGAAATGCCCCACAGTGCCAGTTACATTGCCCCACAGTGCCAGATACATGCCCCACAGTGCCAGTTACAATGCCCCACAGTGCCAGATACATGCCACACAGTGCCAGATACATGCCCCACAGTGCCAGACACATTGCCCCACAGTGCCAGATACATGCCCCACAGTGCCAGTTACAATACCCACAGTGCCAGATACATGCCCCACAGTGCCAGTTACAATGCCCCACAGTGCCAGATACATGCCCCACAGTGCCAGTTACAATGCCCCACAGTGCCAGTTACAATGTCCCACAGTGCCAGTTACAATGCCCCACAGTGCCAGATACATGCCCCACAGTGCCAGTTACAATGCCCCACAGTGCCAGATACATGCCCCACAGTGCCAGTTACAATGCCCCACAGTGCCAGTTACATTGCCCCACAGTGCCAGTTACATGCCCCACAGTGCCAGTTACATGCCCCACAGTGCCAGATACATGCCCCACAGTGCCAGTTACAATGCCCCACAGTGCCAGATACATGCCCCACAGTTCCAGTTACATGCCCCCCCTCCCCGCTCACTCACCGCTTTTTCCCGTGGCTGTGCTATGTGAGGGGAGGAGAGCACAGCGCCTCTCCTGCCCCTCACCGCTCCAGGTCTCCGGCGGCGGCTATGTGTAGCCGGTTCGCTAGCCAATCAGAGCTTGCGGACCGGCAGCCAATCAGGAGCCAGTCCGCAAGCTCTGATTGGCTAACGCCGCCGCTGGCCGGAGACCGGACACACGCAGCGCTGCTGGCAGCGGCGGTGAGGGGAGGGAGAGACGCTGCGCTCTCCTCCCCTCACAGTGCGGCGTGACGGGGGCGAGTGGGGCATGATGCCCTGGCCGCCGGCGGCACCCCCCTCTGCTGGGCCTGCTAAGGCGCCCAGGGCACATGCCCCACTCGCCCTACCCTAGTTACGGCTCTGTCCAAAGTGCTTCTGGTCCCAAGCATTTTGGATAACGGATACTCGACCTATATATAAATATAGACTTAGATCTTGATAATTCGGCCCAGTTGGGATTTTGAGTTTGACATACCTTTGCTATACAAATAGACAGCATTCTAGTGATCACTATACAATACAGAATACATACTAGTGAGCAATACACAATACAGAGTGCACACCAGTGACCAATATGTAATACAGAAAGCACCCAAGTGACAATATACAATACAGAGGACATTCTAGTGACCAATACACAATGAATAGAAAAAACGAGTGACCGCTATGCAATACAAATGGCATTCCAGTCACCAATATGCAATGCATGGAACATTAAATGGCCCTCTAAACAATAGATGGCATCTTAACAAACAAACAAACAAACAAACAAACAAACAAACAAACAATCTGCAGCTGTATTTTCCTTGATACATTACAGCGAGCATCTTAATAAACAATACAGTGAACATTCCAGTTTCCTGTATACACTAAATAGGGCATGTTTATTATAAATGGACAGAATGGCATCAGTTATGCTAACCTAAGGCTCAAATTGTACAAGCCTGGAGGGCAGATTTGCCCTTCCTTTCATTGCAGGCCGCCCCTACTTTTCACTACTACTTCTATTGTTCTATAAGTGTATAATAAAGGATCTTGTAAATAGGCTTTGTATGGGGAAGCCTTCACCGAGTGAAACATAAGAATAGCCAGTGCTGGTGATAGCCCTTAGGAAATACTAATTAACACTTTCTCTGGTGGAGATACTGAAGATAGGGCTTAGAAGGCTTTGATAAATAGCCATATATCTCAGGAACTGTTGGTGACCAGTATGTATGGACAACAGATAACGATACTACTTGTGTTCTGCATGAAATTTTCGATAGCAACAGCCTGAAAATTGCCCAAAGGCTACACCTGAGCCTAAAGCCAGATACACATTAGACAATGTGTACCCAGCATGACATCGGCGGCCACGGGGCACGGCGGAGGCAAGTGCATACACACTTGCTGAGGCCGGCAGCGACGGAGATACGACGGTGGGGAGGGTGCATTCTGCATTCGGCAGCATGACCCTTGCCTTCGATGTGCCAGATTGAACTGCATGCGGTCCGACGGGTCGTGTCGCTGACGACCCGCGGGAGCACGCAGTATCAGCGACATAGTGGGTACACACTGGAAGATTTTAACAATTTGTCGTTTCCATCTGTCAGAATCGGGCAAATGTACCCAGCTTTAATGTATCCCCTCAAACATGAAAAGTTGCATCAAAATGTTAAAAAAGTCTTATGGGGTGATTCAGACCTGATTGCACGCAGGCGGTGTTTTGCACTGCTGCGATCAGGTAGTTGCCGCCTACAGGGGGAGGGGGTAATCGCTGCGCAGGGGTGCCAACGGATGTGCAGAGAACTGCACAAACAAAAGTTTGTGCAGTCTCTGCACAGCTCAGGACTTACTCAGCCGCTGCGATGAACCGGACAGGAGCTGACGTCAGGAACCCTTCCTTGAAACGGCTGGCCACGCCTGCGTTTCTTCGGACGCTCCCTGGAAATGGTCACTTGACACCCACAAACGGCCTCCTCCTGTCAATCTTCTTGCGAACGCCGGTGCGAGCGCTTTCTTCGTAAAATCCGGCGATGCCCGTCACCGGTGGCCGACGCGCCTGCACATTGCGGTGCATACGCAGTTCAGACCCGATCGCCCCGCTGCAAAAAAGTTACCGTGCGATCGGGTCTGAATGACCCCAAAAGGTGCTGAAATATTACCATAAGTATGCTATAGGGTCTTACAGATTCCTAATGCAGCTATTAATGTAAAGTGCTTCATGTCTGCTCCAATTACCGTCTCAGGAACAACCAGTTACAGAATGTGTCAGTATAACATGCAGCATACTGTATATATGATGAGACCTTGTGCTTTCCATGATATACGGAATACATTAATGTTATGTTAATGAACGGGCAGACCCGTGGTGCTTACCTAGTGCTGGTACCAGGACAGAACACAGGAGAATCACAACAGCCTCCATGAGCCCTGTAGATATTAGCCGGAGATTAGTAACAAGTTATTATAACCTTATGCATTATTCAACTTAGAACATTTGGATTTACATATTTCTGTAGGTCTTGTCATTCTAATAATTGGGAGCCGTATACAGATGTGGAACAAAAAGTATATACAGTAGCACCTACAGTATACATATAGGACAAGGGGACACAGACATAAGGATAAAACAAAAACATAGATCATTGGGGGTGATTCCGAGTTGTTCGCTCGTTATTTTGGTTCGCTACGGAGCGATTAGTCGCAAACTGCGCATGCGCATTGTACGCAGCGCGCCTGCGCCAAGTAAATTAGCACAAAAGTTTGGTATTTTACTCACGGCGTAACAAAGTTTTTTCATCGCCCTGCCGATCGTAGTGTGATTGACAAGAAGTGGGTGTTTCTGGGCGGAAACTGGCCCTTTTATGGGAGTGTGCGGAAAAACGCAGGCATGCTAGTTGAAAACGCAGGAGTGTCTGCAGAAACGGGAGAGTGTCTGGCCGAACGCTGGGTGTGTTTGTGACGTCAAACCAGGAACGAAAAGGACTGAGCTCGTCGCACTGGCAGAGTAAGTCTGGAGCTACTCAGAAACTGCGGGGTAATCGTTACGAGAAAATTAGCGAACCCTTCGTTAGCAAATCTGCTATGCTAAGATACACTCCCAGTAGGCGGCGGCTTAGCGTGTGCAATGCTGCTAAAAGCAGCTAACGAGCGAACAACTCGGAATCACCCCCTTTATGTAAAAAAAACCAGGTTGGCTTTGGCTTATAAATGATTGTGGCAATCATTTACAAGCCAAATGCTTGTATTTACAAGCATTTACAAGCCAATTGCCGTGTTTAAAAACACGGCAATCTTGGCCGAAATCTCAGACCTCTGCAAACTCGGACCCTATAACATTTCCACCTTGGTGGTCTATGTATTTAACCTTGGTGAGAGATAAGGTGGACGGAGATACCCAGCCAATCAGATCCTAGCTGCCGTGTTACAGGCTGTGTTTGAAAAATGACAGTTAGGGGTTGATTGGTTGGTACTTTATCACCGCCACTTTATCTCTATCCATGGCCTGACTCGTGTTTGTAAGAAAAGCAAAAAAACAAGCAACTGGGCAGAATGATGCTGCACTGCAGGTGGGGCAGATATAACACGTGCAGAGAGAGTTAGATTTAGGAGGGGGTTGGGGTGTGTCCAAACTGAAATCTAAATAGCAGGGTAAAACTAAAGCAGCCAGTATTTACCCTTCACAGAAATAATATAACCCACCCAAATCTAACTCTCTCTGCACATGTTACATCTGCCCCACCTGCAGTCCCAGCATGGTTTGCCCAGTTGCTAACTTTTTTTTATCACTGGACAATACGCGTTTGCAACTTCTTGATATTTGAACAGACGTACTCCCAGCACTGCAGTTATTGCACCCCTGATATTGGGGGAGATGTACCAATAATTGGAGCGAGATAAAGGACCAACCAATCAGCTCCTGATTTTAAAGGCTGTGTTTGAAAAATGACAGGAGCTGATTGTCTGGTACTTTATCTCTCTCCAAGGTTTGATATATCACTCCCTTTGTTCGAATTTACAACAGATAGTAAATGACCCACTACTTAATCACAGTGAGTAATGAAACTACTGTAATGTCACTAACATTTGAAATGAAGAGGTGAAGAGGGATACTGATTTATGGGGGTAATTCCAAGTTGATCACAGCAGGATTTTTGTTAGCAATTGGGCAAAACCATGTGCACTGCAGGGGAGGCAGATATAACATGTGCAAAGAGAGTTAGATTTGGGTGGGTTATTTTGTTTCTGTGCAGGGTAAATACTGGCTGCTTTATTTTTACACAGCAAATTAGATTGCAGATTGAACACACTCCACCCAAATCTCTCTCTCTCTGCACATGTTATATCTGCCCCCCCTGCAGTGCATATGGTTTTGCCCAATTGCTAACAAAAATCCTGCTGCGATCAACTTGGAATGACCCCCTATATCAGGTGTCTTTTTAATTCATATTGTAGCACTTGTACAGGTGTGAGGAAAAATGCATCTGCAAGAGCACACATCGCCACTGATGCTATCCTTGGATGATGTAAAGGTTACTGGTCATGTAAGCGACCTGTCAGTACAACTAATCCAAACAGAATCCTTTCCAAGACTGGAAAATGCATAGTCAACAGTATATAGCATTGTACGCTCTGATGTGAGTACTCCCCTGTCACAGATGGATGCAGCACTGCCTGGCTGTACCACTGCTGCATCCTGCAGACGACTTGTGCTAGGATGAGGTGCAGGGAGGAGGTGCACTCCTATCTTCCTCCTGACTCAGGACATCACAAGGATGCAATACACTTACAGGCATAGAAAGCAGCGGCAGGCTGAGGCAAAGATGCAGGTGGAGAAGAGAAACTGTGCAAGGATTTACTTCTAAATCACAGGTCAGTGACAAACACACACACACACACACACACACACACACACACACACACACACACACACACACACACACACACACACACACACCTGTCTGTATATCTATGTGGTCCATCTCAGTGTCTACTTAAGTCTTCTTAACTCCGTTCTACAAACCTCTCTTGAACATCATTTCCTCAGTCACCTCATCACTAATCAGTGATCACTCATCAACAGTCTCCTTCCTAAATTTAACCTTCACTCTGTGTCCTCTGCCTCAAATATTGTTCTCTCTCTCTCTCTCTGATTATATCATATGTCCCTCTGCGCAGATTTTCCCCCCACCAAGTGGAACTGGCAGCTCAGTCTTGGCTTTCAGACCCACTTAGCCAAGGAAAAAAAAAATAGCTGAAAAATATTTTTGTAATAAATTCTTCTTTGACATAATTCTCTTAGGAAAACATGCAAGAGCATCATGTAACATGCTCTAGTTGGGTCATGCATGCCCCTGTGCCTGAAGACGGGCTTAGTAAAGAGAAACGTGAAGCCTTACTTATTTTAGATATATGGTGGTCTCTATGAGGGTAACTAGGGCACAATTTATATCTGCATAGAGAAGTAAATGTATTTTTGACTCCTCTATTCCTTCACTTTTAGCGCCAAGTTCTCCTTACCGCACTTTTCTATTCCTTTATGTCACATTGAGGGTGTCAGGGTCACCCTGAGTATTTGAGCCCCGGGCTGCGTTCCAGGTTGCGCTTAGGTTCTTTCACGTTTGTTCTTTATCGCAGCAAGAAATGCGTAAGTCCTGTGCGACTCTGCTACTGCTGGGCATCTTTTTTGCGTCTTTTTCACCAGAAGATGCATATTAGTCGCAATGCTGATTAGTTTGATATGCGACATATGTATATCTGTGTGTATCTCAGTATCTGAATCTGCATACAAAGTGCTACTATGCAGCGGCCGTGGCTTTTTCCATACCAAGTTCCGTTGGGCTTTGCACACAGACTCATCAAACAGATATACAAGTGGCACTTCTCAGCTTAATCCGTGCAGTTTCCTTGTGCACATTTTTGGCTAAAAAAGATGCCGGCCGCTAGCGTGGGACCTGGCGGCTCACTCACAGCAGGTGTCTCACATGGCATACTTATTGAGGTTCGGCATATGGAGACACATCTGTGATTCCTGGTTCTAGGCAGTAGATTTGAAAAAGTACTGTGCTAGTTTGTGGATCCAGGCAGTAGGTGGTGGGTACAGGTACTGTGCTAGTTCCTGGCTCCAGGCAGTAGGTGGTGGGTACAGGTACTCTGCTAGTTCCTGGCTCCAGGCAGTAGGTGGTGGGTACAGGTACTGTGCTAGTTCCTGGCTCCAGGCAGTAGGTGGTGGGTACAGGTACTCTGCTAGTTCCTGGCTCCAGGCAGTAGGTAGTGGGTACAAGCACTGTGCTAAGTCCTGGTGCCAGGCAGTAAGTGGTGGGTACAGGTACTGTGCTAGTTCCTGGCTCCAGGCAGTAGGTGGTGGGTACAGGTACTCTGCTAGTTCCTGGCTCCAGGCAGTAGGTGATGGGTACAGGTACTGTACTAGTTCCTGGCTCCAGGCAGTAGGTGATGGGTACAGGTACTGTGCTAGTTCCTGGCTCCAGGCAGTAGGTGGTGGGTACAGGTACTGTGCTAGTTCCTGGCTCTAGGTAGAAGGTGGGTACTATACAGGTACTGTGCACATTTGTGGTTCTATGCAGTTAATTGCAACAGCATCTCATGTATAAGCACAACCTTCAATTACATATGTACAGCATTATGCACACATAGGTTTATCATATAACTTGCTTACATGTTAAATATACTCGCAAACTGATTATTTTTTCAAATAATTACTGATATAATTAGCATACAAACACATGCTGTGCTTTTAAGAAATGTCACTTCTTTTAAAGGTGTATTTAATTGCACATTGTTTGCAGTATGCAGTCATTATATTATAAAGTCACCTTTGTGTTATATAAAGCTAAGTAATATAAATATGCCCATGCAGTTTGGATTTTTCAAATTCTATGTAAGGTTACTTCAACCAGAGCTAAACATCTGCCCATTTAACCTCATAGGGTCATTTGTCTTCCTCCTAAACCCCTAACAAATGGTCACATTCCAGTGTCACCTAACAATGGTGTATTCAGTGTACAATTATGTGTGCTTCCCAGGCAGCTATTATACGCTTATAATGGCTAGGATTTCATTGACTCATGCTGCAGTTGCTTGGCACTGAGAGACTCATTGAGATTGGAGTTGCTATCACTTTCTTGGAAGCACCATTCCCTGTATGGTGATGCAGCAGGAGGTGTCTATTACAAGCAGCCTCCTGCTGTAGTGACCTGAGCTTGGCTGTCACCACCCCTCAATGACACCCGAATGGCAGCAGACTGTCAATCACTGATAGTTTACTGCTGTCCTGCTTCCGAGGTTGCAGGACCCATTTGCACAGAATGGGTCCCGCACATGTGCTAAGTACCGAACATCAGTACTTTGCGTATGATATCTCAGGTGCAACCACACCCTGAGTGCTGCTACTCAGCTTACTGTAGTAGTATTATTATTATTATTATTATTATTATCCTTTATATATGTGGGGCAATACGGACGGTGTAATCAGGGCTGTTTCTAGCCAATTTGGCTCCCAGTGCGAGATTAAAAAATGCGCCCCCCCCCCCCCCCCATTGACTTAACAAAAAATGCGCCCCCCCATAGATATAAAAAGAAAAAGGTATGCGCGCACCTAAGGCGCGCGTTCCCGGCAAAGGAGGCGTGGTCTCTGTAAAATGGGCGTGGCCTCATCTGAAAAGACTACTTTACACCCCAGTTTTTGACCTTGCACCAACAGATCACAGCGAGCACAGGAAAAAAATAAAAAAATATATATTATGTCACACACCGCAATGCCCTTGATACATTAAATCCCCATTACGGCAGGCAAGAGTCCCCATTTTCCACAATACGGCAGGCAAGTGCCCCCATTTTCCACAATACGGCAGGCAAGTGCCCCCATTTTCCACATTACGGCAGGCAAGTGTCCCCATTTTCCACAATACGGCAGGTGTCCCCATTTTACACATTATGGCAGGCAAGAGTCCCCATTTTACACAATACGGCAGGCAAGTGTCCCCATTTTACACAATACGGCAGGCAAGTGTCCCCATTTTCCACATTACGGCAGGCCAGAGTCCCCATTTTCCACAATACAGCAGGCAAGAGTTCCCATTTTCCACAATACGGCAGGCAAGAGTCCCCATTTTCCACATTACGGCAGTCAAGTGTCCCCATTGTCCACAATACGGCAGGCAAGAGTCCCCATTTTCCACATTATGGCAGTCAAGTATCCCCATTGTCCACAATACGGCAGGCAAGAGTCCCCATTTTCCACATTACGGCAGGCAAGTGTCCCCATTTTCCACAATACGGCAGTCAAGAGTCCCCATTATCCACATTACGGCAGTCAAGTGTCCCCATTTTCCACAATACGGCAGGCAAGTGTCCCCATTTTCCAAATTACGTCAGTCAAGTGTCCCCATTTTCCACAATACGGCAGGCAAGTGTCCCATTTTCCACATTATGGCAGGCAAGTGTCCCAATTTTCCACATTACGGCAGACAAGTGTCCCATTTTCCACATGACGGCAGGCAAGTGTCCCCATTTTACACACGACAGCAGGCAAGTGTCCCCATTTTACACATGACAGCAGGCAAGTGTCCCCCATTTTACACACGATGGCAGGCAAGTGTCCCCATTTTACACACGATGGCAGGCAAGTGTCCCCATTTTACACACGATGGCAGGCAAGTGTCCCCATTTTACACATGATGGCAGGCAAGTGTCCCCATTTTACACACGATGGCAGGCAAGTGTCCCCATTTTACACATGATGGCAGGCAAGTGTCCCCATTTTACACATGATGGCAGGCAAGTGTCCCCATTTTACACACGATGGCAGGCAAGTGTCCCCATTTTACACATGATGGCAGGCAAGTGTCCCCATTTTACACATGATGGCAGGCAAGTGTCCCCATTTTACACACGATGGCAGGCAAGTGTCCCCATTTTACACACGATGGCAGGCAAGTGTCCCCATTTTACACATGATGGCAGGCAAGTGTCCCCATTTTACACACGATGGCAGGCAAGTGTCACCATTTTACACATGATTGCAGGCAAGTGTCACCATTTTACACATGATTGCAGGCAAGTGTCCCCATTTTACACATGATGGCAGGCAAGTGTCCCCATTTTAGACATGATAGCAGGCAAGTGTCCCCATTTTACATGATGGCAGGCAAGAGTCCCCATTTTACACATGGTGGCGGTGGGGGGGGAGAGAGAGGGAGAGGCTGACTTACGTTTGAAGCGGCTCTTCCCGCTCTTCGGCAGCCTCTCCCTCGTCTGTGCGGCGCTTGGCTCCCCCTGCAGCTTGGCTCCCTTGGCTCCCCCTCCTGAGTCCTCGCCTCCTCCCGAGTACCCAGCTCGGGGGGCGGAGTTTTGCGGAATGTCGCGGGTGCGTCGTGACGTCACGACGCACCGCGTCATTCCACGAAACTCCGCCCCTTGAGCTGGCTACTCAGGAGGAGGGGGAATCACAGACCACAAGAAGTGCCGCGGCGGGCGCCCCGTGCGGTTTCACGGCTTGCCCGCCGCAAGAAACGGCACTTGGTGTAGTGGTTAGCATTACTGACTAACACAGCACTGAGGTCATTGGTTCAATTCCCACCATGGCCCTAACTGTGTGGAGTTTGTATATTCTCCCCGTACTTGAGTGGATTTCCTCCGGGTACTCCGGTTTCCTCCCACAATCCAAAAATATACTGGTAGGTCAATTGGATCCCAACACAAATTAACCCTAGCATGACTGTGTCTGCATGTACATGTGGTAGGGAATATAGAGTGTAAGCTCCACTGGGGCAGGGACTGATGTGAATGGGCAAATAGTCTCTGTAAAAGCGCTGCGGAATATGAGTGCGCTATATAAATAACTGGTAATAAATAAATAAATAATAAAATGTGGCACCACAGGGGTACAGGGGAAACCACCGGTGGGCCCCACTGCTTGGGGGCCCACCCTCTCCTCTAGGTACCAGGATCCAGACTGTGCACTTGAGTTATACATTATACATACATACCTCCCAACTTTGATGTGAGTGGCGGAGGGACAGCATCGCGCGCCGAAGGCGTGCGCCCGATTTTTAGGGGCATGGCCTAACGGAAAGGGAGCGTGGCCTCGCGGCAAGTGCCGCGATCACAAGCCACGCCCCGTTTTCGGCATTATGGGCGCATGAACAGCGCTGTGAGAGCTGCTGGTCATGCCCCCTGTCCCCCTCTGCCGCGAACAGACGCTGTGCGCATGCGTACAGCATCTATTCATCGCTGCTCTCCACACAGCAGCGAGTGACAGGGGGGGATCTCCCAACTGCCCCCCCACCCGCGGGACACTGCGACCCGCGGGTGGGACAGCGGGACAGACCGTGAAAAACGGGACTGTCCCGCCAAAATCGGGACAGTTGGGAGGTATGTACATATGTTACTATACACTGCACAGGACTATGGTGTATTTAATACAGTGCATTGCTGTTATTAATCTGGTACATTATCATACATGCACTAGCAGTATTTACTATATATATTTATTAATGTGCCCAATATATGCACTCGCGCCAAGCCTCTAAGCATGGGCCCCTACCACTGCCCCCCCCCCCCCCGGTGGGCCCTACATGCCCCAGTCCGACACTGACCACAAGGCATCTGCAGCACCCCAATTACAGAGTACATAATCGAATAAAACAGGAAAACAGGGACTTATAGTTGAAGACAATATAGGGCAAGTACAGGGTATATAAATATAGCTGCATCAGAAGATGACACTGGCATAGGTATGAGAGTGGCCGAAAACCAGGGGATTTGGTACAGTCGAAGATTATTAAAGTAAGAGAAGGAAAGGTACATGAGGGAAGAGTGGGGTCGGGGGGTAGCAGATATAACGTGCAGAGAGAGTTATATTTGGTTGGGTTATATTGTCTCTGTGCTGGGTAAATACTGGCTGCTTTATTTTTACACTGCAATTAAAATGTCAGTTTGAACCCACCCCACCCAAATCTAACTCTCTCTGCACATGTTATATCTGACCCCCCCTGCGGTGCACATGGTTTTGCCCATTTGCTGACAAATTTGCTGCTGTGATCAAGTTTGAATATGGGCCTAATTCAGAGTTGATCGCAGCAGCAAATTTGTTAGCAGTTGGGCAAAACCATGTGCACTGCAGGGGGGGGCAGATATAACATGTGCAGAGAGAGTTAGATTTGGGTGGGATGTGTTCAAACTGAAATCTAAATTGCAGTGTAAAAATAAAGCAGACAGTATTTACCCTGCACAGAAACAAAATAACCCACCCAAATCTAACTCTCTCTGCACATGTTACATCTGCCCCCCCTGCAGTGCACATGGTTTTGCCCAACTGCTAACAAATTTGCTGCTGCGATCAACTCTGAATTACTCCCTAGGACCTTGGTCTCCAGCTGTGGATCTTGTAAAATGTGTCAGCCAGTAATGACTACATGTGTGCACCCACAAGGAGATATGTAAAACATGCACTGTTAGGGGTCTCCAAGGATTGGAGTTGGGAAACATTGTTGTAAAGACCATAGATTCTCAAACTCAATCCTCAGGACTCTAAACAGTTCATGTTTTCCAGGCAGTGTCGGACTGGGGCATGTAGGGCCCATCGGGGGAATGCAGTGGTAGGGGCCTTAGGTTTAGGGGTGTGGCCAGTCTCTAGAGGGGGTGTGGCCTGCCACCTCATTGGTTTGACTAACCATTAGAGAGTGCAACGTCTGGGTCCCTTCATAAATTTATATAGTAAATTCAGCTGCTGCATGCATGATAATGTACCAGATTAATAACAGTAATGCACTGTAGAAAATACACCATAGTACAGTATAAGGTAACATGTATAATGTATAATTCAAGTGCACAGTCTGGAACCTGATCCTTAGAGCAGGAGGTGGAGGCCCAGGCAGTAGGGCCCACCGGTGGTTTCCCCTGTACCCCTGTGGGCTAGTCCAAGCCTGTTTCCAGGTCTCCTCAAAGAGTCGCCAGTGAAATAATTAGCTCCCCCTACGCACTTGCTATGCGACCTAGGAAAACGTGAACTGTTCGGGGTCCTGAGGACCGGGTTTGCAAAACCATTGACAATATAGGACAAGACCTCAAATTCAACCCCTACAACAGTGATGGGGAAACGGTCATTAGGTCAACAGCACTTAGGTCAACAGTCATTAGGTCGACCACTATTGGTCGACATGAATTAGGTCAACATGGTCAATAGGTCGACATGTACTAGGTCGACATGGAAAAAGGTTGACACAAGTTTTTCACTTTTTTTTTTAATTTTTAGAACTTTTTCATACTTTACGATCTACGTGGACTACAATTGGGAACGGTAACCTGTGCAGAGAGCAGCGATAGTTCGCTTGCCATGCGAGGGGACATGGTGCACTAATTGGGGTTCCCTGTTACTTTACGAAGAAAACAACACCAAAAACAGTAAAAAAAAACTCATGTTGACCTTTTTCCATGTCAACCTAGTACATGTTGACCTAATGACTGTCGACCTAAGTGTGGTCGACCTAATGGGCATCCGGTCTGAAGATCGACAATGTTTAGGTCGACCACTATAGGTCGACAGGGTCTGAAGGTCGACAGGGTTTCTAGGTCGACAGGTCAAAAGGTCGACATGAGTTTTTTTTTTTTTTTTTAATTTGGAACTTGTTCATACTAAACGATCCACGTGGACTACGATTGGAACGGTAATCTGTGTCGAGCGAAGCAGTAGCGGAGCGAGGAACCTTGCCCGAAGCATGGTGGGCTAAGCGAGCCATGCAAGGGGACACAGTGCACTAATTGGGCGACCTTGTCGACCTAGCACATGTCGACCTAGAAACCCTGTCGACCTTCAGACCCTGTCGACCTAGTGACTGTCGACCTATAGTGGTCGACCTAAACATTGTCGACCTAGACACTGTCGATTTGATGATCCACACCCGAACTAATGACCCATACTGTACCCCAGTTGCAGACTAATGGACTCTCTCTATAGTTGCTATTGCATGGTGGTGGTGTGGTCTTTTTGTAGGGTGACCATATTATCCCTTTTACCTGGGACCCTCATGGATTACACAGGTTCTGTGGCTGATTAAAACAAGCTGAAATGTAGGCTTGTAGTCAGCCAGCCACAGAACCTGTGTAATCCATGAGTGTCCCAGGTAAAAGGGACAATGGGGGTCATTCCGAGTTGTTCGCTCGCTAGCAGTTTTTAGCAGCCGTGCGAACGCTATGCCGCCGCCCACTGGGAGAGTATCTTAGCTTAGCAGAATAGTGAACGAAAGGATCGCAGAGCGGCTACAAAAAAATATTGTGCAGTTTCTGAGTAGCTCCAGACCTACTCAGCGCTTGCGATCACTTCAGACTGTTCAGTTCCTGTTTTGACGTCACCCGCCCAGCGTTCGCCCAGCCACGCCTGCGTTTTTCCTGACACGACTGCATTTTTTCGAACTTCCTGAAAACGGTCAGTTCACCCAGAAACACCCACTTCATGTCAATCACTCTGCGGCCAGCAGTGCGACTGAAAAGTGTCGCTAGACCTTGTGTAAAAATACATCGGCCGTTGTGAAAGTACATCGCGCGTGCGCACTGCGCCGCATGCGCAGAAGTGCCACTTTTTCACTTAATCCCTGTGCTGCGAAAAATTTTCACTAGCGATCAACTCGGAATGACCCCCAATATGGTCACCTTATCTTTGGGATCTTTTCTGTGGTCCCAGGCTTTTTGTGCGTATAGAGGGGTTATTTCGGTATTTGGTTCCTTGCGGTGGCTGACTACTTCATAACTAGACACCATATTTACGGGCTGATTCTGAGTATTAGCAAAGCAAAAAAGAGTAAAGGGCCCTACACACTGGCCGATTACACTGAAAGACATGAACGATCTTGTTCATTAATGAATGAGATATCGTTCATATCTTTCAGTGTGTAGGCACCAACGATGAACGATGCGCGGCCCTGCGCACGTTCATCATTGGTGCCGGCTCTTTTAAACATGCAGGCCAATATGGACAATCTCGTCCATATTAGCATGTACGGCTATAGGGCAGGGTGACGGGGGGAGAGTAGAAACTTCAATCCCCCCCGTCACCCCCCTCCCCTACCGCCGCCGGGGCGTCCATCGGCCGTCTGGCGCCTGGACCAGCAATCGGCCAGTGTGTAGGGTGTATAAGTGTGTAGGGTGTACAAGTCTGTGCACCTTGGTAAAACCATGCTGCACTGCAGGTGGGGCAGATGTAACGTGCAGAGAGAATTAGATTTGAGAGGGGTGTGTCCAAACTATAATCTAAAGTGCAGCGTTTGTGGGCTACGTGCAAAAGCAGCCAGTATGCAAAATAAATAAATGTATTTGCACCCCCCTGAATTTGCAACATGGTTTCTTCCAGATACAGCTTTACTTTTTATATTTCCCAATTCAGACTGAGGAGCCTATTTAGCAAATAATATTTGCAGGATATCGCCCCCCAAAAAACACACACCTTCCGGGGAAGCCATTACTATTAAGTATTCGCCGAATATACCATGGGGGAACCCACAACAGATATTTCCATAGATGATGATGCTCACCGCTGTATCCTATGGACTACAGTATGCAAAGCTTACCGGGAGAGAGTTAACCGCCCCCAACCTCCCAAATGTTGGGAGGTATCTGTGTAGTGGGGCTATTATTGTACTGTTGGGATGGCTTGGATCAATAATGTAATATGAGGTCTGTTGATGTCATGTAGAATTTGTTGGGGCTATTAATGTAATGTTACAGCTATTTAGATAATGTATCAACAGATGGCAGCTATACATGTCATTTGAGGATGTTTTTACTGAATACTGGGAGCTCTGCAGGCAATATTGGGTTAGTGGGTGCTAATACTATATTGCAAAGGCTAAAGGGGGGTACATCTGACTAGATTGCTTAGAATATCAGCATTATCGCTCTGTGGCCCTCATTCCGAGTTGTTCGCTCGTTGCCGAATTTTGCTATATTGCAATTAGTCGCTTACTGCGCATGCGCAAGGTTCGCAGAGCGCATGCGCTTAGTTATTTTACTCAAAAGTTAGGTATTTTACTCACGGCATAACGAGGATTTTTCATTGAGTGTGATTGACAGGAAGTGGGTGTTTCTGGGTGGAAACTGTCCGTTTTCTGGGCGTGTGCGAAAAAACGCTGGCGTTTCTGTGAAAAACGCGGGAGTGTCTGAAGAAACGGGGGAGTGTCTGGGCGAACGCTGGGTGTGTTTGTGACGTCAAACCAGGAACGAAACTGACTGAACTGATCGCACTGGCAGAGTAAGTCTGGAGCTGCTCAGAAACTGCAAAGAAATTTCTATTCGCAATTCTGCTAATCTTTCGTTCGCAATTCTGCTAAGCTAAGATTCACTCCCAGTAGGCGGCGGCTTAGCGTGTGCAATGCTGCTAAAAGCAGCTAGCGAGCGTACAACTCGGAATGAGGGCCTGTGTGTACCCCCCTACAGCGATAGCGATGCGCAGCCCCGCGCATCGCTGTCGCTGCTGCTAGATTGCCCTGCATGCAGGCCAATCTAGCAGGTCGCTCACTTCACCCACTGGGTGAAATGAGCGCCCCCCCCCCGTCTCCCCCCCGCACGCTCAGCACAGATCGCGCTGTGCTGAGCGGCGGGAGAGATGTGTCCTGAGCGGTTCGCTCAGCACACTTCTCTCCTGCATCGGCCCGTCTATATGGGCCTTTAGAATGAAATGTCGCTTTCTGTACTAAACTTGTGGGCTAATTATTTAATAACAGGTCTAGTTGAGGGGAAGAAGGCCAATTTGTTAAATGTGATTGCCAGTGAATTAATGTTGAGAATAGTTGGATGAGAGTGGCCTAGATTGTTCACGTGCTCAGATTTCCAGAACTTGAATATCCTTTTTCAAACACTGCACCAAAATTCTAGGATCTTAGTAGGGACATTTACTAAGCAGTGATAAAAACGGAGAAGTGAACCAGTGGAGAAGTTGCCCATGGCAACCAATCAGCACTGAAGTAACATCTATAATTTGCATACTATTAAATTATACAGAGCTGCTGATTGGTTGTCATGGGCAACTTCACCACTGGCTCACTTCTCCACTTTTATCACTGCTTACTAAATGTCCCCCTTAGAGGTGTATTTACCAAGCCTTGAACGGAGATAAAGTGGACGGAGAGTACGAGCCAATCAGCTCCAAACTGCCATGTTACAGGATGTGTTTCAAAAATGACAGTTATATCAGTCAACTTTATCTCCAACCAAGGCTTCGTAAATAGACCCCTTAAGACACTAACTGCAGCAGGTAGTGAAAGAAGCAAGAAGAAGAAATAGAGAGCACAGCCGTCTTCATTCCGACACAAATGTGACAAAAGGAGAATGGTGGGGGAGCATACGTGACAGGAAGAGAGTAGGGAGGGATCCGTTCAATTTACCGGCTGTCAGGATCCTGGTGGTCAGGACACCAACGCTGGAATCCCACCAGCCGGAATCCCGGCAAAACAGGACTATTCTCACTCGGGGTGTCCACAGCACCCATAGAGTGGGAATAGATCTTGCGCTCGCCACCAAGCCCGCAGCGAGTGCAGTGCGCCTGCAAGAGGACTCTTAGCACTCGCCCCACTGCCAGCATTCTGGCGGGCAGGATGCCGCTGTCAGGATATGGACAGCCGGCATCTCGCCGGCCGGTAAATCGTATGTATTCCGATGGACACACAAGCTGATTACTGGTACAAAAAAACATACTTACAGTACCAGTCCTAAGAGCTGATGATCAGTGCTCCGGTGCGGGCTGCCGGTCATAAAGTTATGCTGCAAAACAGCAGCTCACTTTACAGCAGGAGCAGCGATCTCTGGCTCCCTGTACTGGTAAGTATATTTACAGGGGGGGGGGTTAGGGTGTAGTCACAATGGGGGGACTCGATAGCAGAACATCGGGGTATTTTTGTCATCACAGGGACAGAGGCGTGTCATGGCCGCTTTCTGGACATGCATAGATTAGCAGTTGCTACTGGAGAGCACTCAGCATCCCAGGAGAGCAATTTATCCTGCGCATCTACAGAGGCACTCAGACTCTGCCTGATGACTCGATCTGCAACAATGGTTCCGATGTATCTGCACTTGTACGCCATCGGATGGAAATGAGGAGGCAGCAGGGGGGTCTCTATGCTCAGGATAGCTTCTGCCCATATTAGTTGTACTAATGAATGAGGCCCCTTGTGTGTACCTGCCTGAAAAGGGGGAGTAGCCTCAGGAAAGGGGGGAGGAGTCTCACTGCACCCCCATTTGCATCACTGTGGGGGCATGCCCAGCACTCTCTGAGATACTTGGCAGCCCCCCAGGCTCTCCCTACACTGTGAATAAATAGATGGACACAGCAGCTATTCACCCGCTTAGAGCAGCAGTGTGTGATCCCCTCAGCTACCCTCCACCCCACCACGAGACACTGCGCCCCCTGCGTGGGACAGTCCAAGAAAAACAAGACTGTCCGTTGGATGCAGTTGGGAGGTATGAGATGGACCCCGGCCGCCTCATTCTCCGGATACACCAATCCGAGAGTTGCGCCAGCGCCATGCGAATCTCCGCTGCCACCAGCAAAGACTTTTCAAAGTATTGCGGACGTTGCAGGTGTCTTTAGCTTCACCTGTGATCACCAATCTCAATATCTCATGAAAACCATAGGTAACGTACTTCACTTGGCTTGACTTGGGTTCAAGAACACAGCAGTCAGATCTAATTATATGTTTATTATAATCAAGAAATATCTTCGGGTTTACAATGGTAAAAAGATTACAAAGAATATAAGGAGTTTAGAAAATATATACAGGTTACTAGCAGTCTCAATAAACAAAAAGAGAATAATTTCAGAAGCCTAACTTACTCAACCTCAGTTAGCTTTCTGTGTGGAGGGATCTCACAATGGAAGATATATGGTGCATTCCCAGCTCCTGGCTGCTTCCCTCAGAGAATGAACTAAGCGTAACATTGAAGCTATTGACACCACATTCCTTTCCTCCCTGTTTGACTCACTTCTCTCTCCTATTCTCTCTCTCTCATGCCCTGAACAAGCCACTTCCACATACAATGCTTCCCTTACTTCTGCTCTTGACTCTGTTGCTCCACCAACCACTATTCACCCTCGCAAATTAACACCTCAACCCTGGCACACCAAATGCACCAGATATCTGCAAAAATGCTCACGTACTGCTGAGCGACACTGGAGGAAATCACGCTCTAAGGCAGATTTCCTCCATTTCAAACTTATGCTCTCATCCTTCAGTGCTGCCCTTTCTCTTGCTAAACAGTCATACTTCAAGAACCTCATCTCCTCCCAGTCTTCCAACCCCCGGCGCCTCTTTGCCACTCTCAACTCACTCCTCTGCCCACCTCCACCTCGTCTCCCTTCCTCACTCTCTGCTCTTGACTTTGCCACTTACTTCACATCCAAAATTGACTCCATACGTCAGGACATCACATCACACCAGACCATCAGTAACCAGCCTTCTCCCATCCCTTACCAACCCTCCCCATCCCTCGCACCAACTCTGTCATCTTTCTCCCATGCATCTGGAGAGGAAGTCATGGCCCTCATTCGTTCCTGTCCCCTCACCACCTCCCCACTTGACCCTATCCCCTCCCGCCTCCTCCGCTACCTCTCTTCTTCTGCTTGTTCCCATCTTTCCCACCTTCTCAATCTCTCCCTCTCATCAGGCACTGTCCCCTCTGCCTTCAAGCACGCACTCATCTCTCCTATTCTTAAAAAACCTACCCTTGATCCAAACACTCTCTCCAACTACCGACCCATCTCTCTCCTCCCTTTTGCCTCCAAACTCCTTGAGCGTATTGTCTACAACCGCCTTACTTCCTTACTTTCCTCACACTCACTGCTTGACCCATTCCAATCTGGCTTCCGTCCTCTCCACTCCACTGAAACTGCCCTTACAAAAGTATGCAATGACCTCCATGCTGCTAAATCTAAGGGACACTACTCTATACTTATTCTACTTGATCTCTCTGCTGCTTTTGACACTGTGGACCATCCTCTCCTACTGCAAATCCTTCACTCCATTGGTCTGCGTGACGCTGCCCTCTCTTGGTTGTCGTCCAACCTTTCTGACCGTTCATTCTCTGTCTCCTCTCATGACTCCACCTCCCCCTCACTTCCACTAACTGTAGGGGTACCCCAAGGTTCTGTCCTTGGTCCTCTTCTCTTCTCTCTCTATACGTCCTCACTAGGTAAGCTCATTAGTTCTTTTGGTTTCCAATATCATCTCTATGCTGATGACACTCAAATCTATCTTTCCTCTCCAGACCTCTCCCCTACTCTCCTCACTCGTATCTCCAACTGTCTCTCTGCTATCTCTTCCTGGATGTCCCAGCGCTTTCTTAAACTTAACATGTCTAAGACCGAGCTGATCATCTTCCCTCCCTCCCGCATAACATCACCTCCTACAATCTCATTATCCATTGATGGCACTACTATCTCCTCTACCCCCCAAGTGCGCTGTCTTGGAGTAATCCTTGACTTCTCCCTCTCCTTCAAACCACACATTCAGTACCTCTCACAAACCTGCCGTTTTCATCTAAAAAATATTTCCAGGATCAGACCCTTTCTGACCCAGGATGCTACTAAGACTCTTATCCACTCACTGGTCATCTCCAGACTGGACTACTGTAATCTCCTCCTGACTGGCATTCCTGACAAATACCTCTCTCCACTCCAATCTATCCTCAATGCTGCTGCCCGGCTCATTTTCCTCACCAAACGCACTACGTCCACCTCTCCTCTCTTACTAGACCTTCACTGGCTCCCCTTCCCTTTCAGAATCCATTTCAAGCTTCTCACACTTGCTTACAAAGCCCTCACCCACTCCTCTCCCATCTACATCTCTGATCTTATCTCGCTTTACACTCCCACCCGTCCTCTTCGCTCTGCTAATGCTCGCCGACTCTCCTGCCTACGGATTACTTCCTCCCACTTCTACCTCCAAGATTTTTCACGTGCTGCACCACTTCTCTGGAATTCCCTACCTCTCCCCCTCAGACTCTCCACCTCTCTACAAAACTTCAAACGGGCTCTCAAGACCCACTTCTTCACCAAACCCAGCCAAATCTCATCCTAAACCTCTGTTCCACGCTTTCTATGTACCCCATCTGTCTCACCCCTGTCTGTCTACCCCTCCCCTTTAGAATGTAAGCTCTCACGAGCAGGGCCCTCTTCCCTCATGTGCTTACCCTTTTCTTACTTTAATAATCTTCAGCTGCACCAAATCCAGCAGTCTTCTGCCACCTGATACTTATTCCAGTGTCATCTGCTGATGTAGCTATGTTTATTTACCCTGTACTTGTCCTATATTGTAGTCAACTGTAAGTTGCTGTTTTCCTGGTTGATTATTTGTTTATGTACTCTGTAATTGGGCGCTGCGGAACCCTTGTGGCGCCATATAAATAAAGGATAATAATAATAATAATAATAGGGCTAGTGTATTTAGATTTGGGTGGGGTGAGTTCAAACTGAAATCTACATTGCAGTGTAAAAATTAATCAGCCAGTATTTACCCTGCACAGAAACAATATAACCCACCCAAATCTAACTCTCTCTGCACATGTTACATCTGCCCCACCTGCAGTGCACATGGTTTTGACCATTAGTGTGCTGTTTTGGTTTGCTAACAAACCTGAATAATCCCCCTAATCCATACTCTGCAAGGAACACTACTGATCTACCCAACTCATCCCATCTGCAAAGCTTTGCGGTTGCCCGTAATAAAGGGTGAATTACTGCAAACTAGGCAGTTGGCATAAGAAGACTATTTACACTACGGGTTTGCATGTTTGCACATAAATGACCGTTAGCATAATAAACACTAATAAAAACGTGATAGTTTGTCCTTGCTCTGAACAATGGGTCTGATTCATGTTTGTAAGTCAATTTAAAAAAAGCAAGTAACCGGGAACAACCATGTTGCGCTGCAGTGCAAGTGGAGCAGTTGTAACATATGCAGAGAAATTTAGATTTTGGGTGGGTTATATATTTTCTGTGCAGGGTAACACTGGCTGCTTTTGCATGTAGCCCACAGATGTTAGACAGCTTTATTTTTACCCTGCACTTTAGATTTCAGTTTGAACACCCCACACACGTCTAATAGGGGCGATTTTTGCCTATTTTTTACGCAATCTGCCTAGATCGCTTAGAAATTAAGCACGGATCGCTCCGTGTGTACACCCCATAGCGATGGCGATGCACGGTCCCGCGCGTCGCCATCGGCCGCTCAGATTTTTAGCACATGCAGGCAAGATCTAGTTAGATCGCCTAGCATGTGCATAAAGAACACTGGTTAGCACAGATCGCTCAGCACACATCGCCATGGGTATAGCGATTTGTGCTGAGCGAACTGTGCTAACCTAGATCGCTTAGCACACAGCCACAAGTCGCCCCATCACTCTCTCTGCACATGTTACATCGGGATGCTGTTAATTTGCCGATGGTTGGGATCCCGGTGTTCAGCTGACAATGCCGGCGCAGCAGGGCTATTCCCAATCATGGATGTCAATGACAACCATAGAGTGGAAATAGAACCTATGGCGAGCACAGCAAACCACCGAGCCCGCAAGGCGATTCTTAGCGCTCGCCCACTGCCGGCATACTGGGGGTCGGGATGCCACTTATGGGTAATTGACAGCCGGCATCCCGTCTGGCGGTATAACATACGTAGTCCGTTACATCTGCCTCACCTGCAGTGCACATGGTTTTGCCCACTTGCAAGTTTTTCTGCTTTACTAAAGGGCCCCATACACTACAACGATTTATCTGAACCACAAATCGGATGCAATTTCCCTTGAACTCCCCCGGGAGCTTCCCGGGAGTGGTTCCATACGATCCCATATGATTTGGTACATGTGTGGCTATTTCTGCATGCGATCTATCGCAATGCATTCACATGTAACATAAGATATGTCTGATGGGCTGGATTAGGGTGCTAGGGCGGCTGGGCCAAATAGGCATATAAATAGCAGCAGCCATTTTAGCCATGTGCACACTGCTGCTCTGTGATTAGCGAGCCTGGTTTTGATATACATTGGTGGACATTGTGATATACATTGGTGGACAGTGTGATATACATTGGTGGACAGTGTGATATATATTGGTGGACAGTGTTATATACATTGGTGGACAGTGTGATGTACATTGGTGGACAGTGTGATGTACATTGGTGGACAGTGTGATATACATTGGTGGACAGTGTGATATACATTGGTGGACAGTGTGATATATATTGGTTGTCAAAGTCGAAAAATATCATGCTTCACATTGCCATATATTTAACCCCATGCACATGCCCGCTGCTCGTGCATATAGTCTGCTGTACGTGCACATGTCCGCAAATTGCGTACGCTCGCTCCAGCGAGTACGCGCGGTATATGCGTATTTACGGTAGAGTTTATGAGCTTGTAGCGGGCGACTCGTTTATAGTATATTTAACCCACATAGCGGGTTTTGTAGGTAATATTCCCTTTAATAATATCTATAAGTATGATTAGTGTAACTGGTTCAGGGACAAAGGAATTCCCCTTTGCATGATACGAAGGGTCAGACAGGGTCTGAGCGGTGGTGTTTAGTACCTAACCGAAGAGTATTTTATTAGAAACATTCCGGTGTTGGTTAGGAAGAGATCAGTCGCTCCAGCGTATAGTTATGTTTAAAAAAAGTTTATGGACATTTACAGTATTTGCAGTTTAATTACACATGCAGGGGGAATCCAGAGGATACCTCCCACCTCAGCAGTTTGAAATAGTCACAGCCCACCTGTTCAAACAAACCTATGACCTTTGGTTATAATGCGAAGACAGATTCCTGTGTCCAATGAACAATAAGATTGTAGGGCCCTTTGTAGTGTACTGTACTTTGTGTATATAAGAACAGCCAGCCTGGGCCAGCTCAGTCTTCTCTCCACAAAGGTTTTCATCATTGACTAACTAGAGAGCTGGTTTCCAGGACTGCGCTAGCGATCATTCCCCACGTGTGTAAGTTCTCTGTAACCAACTTATTCTCTGTCTGTATTTACCATACTCTCTCTCTCACTCACTGTTATTGTTTAGGATTAAGACGCTATTGTATATTTATGTCTAGTATTCTGTTTAGGTGTTTTATGTTAGTGCTGTAGTGTATAAGCTGTTAACTGTATTTTCCCTTTTTTACATAGCTAAATCTCGTTAGTAAAGGTGTTGGAACCTCAGCAAGGTGTCTGTGTTTCTCTAGCTAGTACAAAGGGTTTCTGAGTATCTCAATCACTCAGCTTGCTTAAATATCCAGGTTAACCAGTGGTATATCATTACAGTATCTCAATACTAAGACTTACAGTATAATCATACTCTGTGTTTAAGGTTTAAAAGGTTATTATCTGTGTGTACGCTCGCTGTGTGTATTCCGTACACCCAGCGCAGCGTGTGTACGTAACTTGCGCACCACGTGCGAGGTCTTTGTACGCAAATAGCGTACGGAGTGCGTAGCACGTGCACGTGGTTTAGCGGCCATTACGGCTTGAAGGCATTAGTAAATAGCTTGTGTTAAAAGGTAGAAAACTGACTCTATCATGGTGGACAGTGTAATATATATTGGTGTACAGTGTGATATACATTAGTGGTCAGTGTGGTATACATTGGTGGACAGTGTGGTATACATTGGTGGACAGTGTGATATACATTGGTGGACACTGTGATATACATTGGTGGACACTGTGATTACATTGGTGGACAGTGTGATATACATTAGTGGACAGTGTGATATACATTAGTGGACAGTGTGATATACATTGGTGGACAGTGTGATTACATTGGTGGACAGTGTGATATACATTAGTGGTCAGTGTGATACACATTGGTGGTCAGTGTGATATACATTGGTGGACAGTGTGATATACATTGGTGGACAGTGTGATATACATTGGTGGACAGTGTGATTACATTGGTGGACAGTGTGATATACATTGGTGGACAGTGTGATATACATTGGTGGACAGTGTGATTACATTGGTGGACAGTGTGATTACATTGGTGGACAGTGTGATATATATTAGTGGTCAGTGTGATACACATTGGTGGTCAGTGTGATATACATTGGTGGACAGTGTGATATACATTGGAGGTCAGTGTGATTACACTGGTGGACAGTGTGATATACATGAGTGGTCAGTGTGATTACATTGGTGGACAGTGTGATTACATTGGTGGTCAGTGTGATTACATTGGTGGTCAGTGTGATTACATTGGTGGTCAGTGTGATTACATTGGTGGTCAGTGTGATTACATTGGTGGACAGTGTGATTACATTGGTGGTCAGTGTGATTACATTGGTGGACAGTGTGATTACACTGGTGGACAGTGTGATTACACTGGTGGACAGTGTGATATACATTAGTGGTCAGTGTGATTACATTGGTGGACAGTGTGATTACATTGGTGGTCAGTGTGATTACATTGGTGGACAGTGTGAATACATTGGTGGTCAGGTGGTCAGTGTGATTACATTGGTGGACAGTGTGATATACATTGGAGGACAGTGTGATTACATTGGTGGACAGTGTGATATACATTGGAGGACAGTGTGATTACATTGGTGGACAGTGTGATTACATTTGTGGACAGTGTGATTACATTGGTGGACAGTGTGATTACATTGGTGGACAGTGTGATTACATTGGTGGACAGTGTGATTACATTGGTGGTCAGTGTGATATACATTGGTGGACAGTGTGATTACATTGGTGGACAGTGTGATTACATTGGTGGACAGTGTGATATACCTTGGTGGTCAGTGTGATTACATTGGTGGTCAGTGTGATTACATTGGTGGACAGTGTGATATACCTTGGTGGACAGTGTTATATACCTTGGTGGACAGTGTTATATACCTTGGTGGACAGTGTGATTACATTGGTGGACAGTGTGATATACATTGGTGGTCAGTGTGATTACATTGGTGGTCAGTGTGATTACATTGGTGGACAGTGTGATATACCTTGGTGGACAGTGTGATATACCTTGGTGGACAGTGTTATATACCTTGGTGGACAGTGTGATTACATTGGTGGACAGTGTGATTACATTGGTGGACAGTGTGATATACATTGGTGGTCAGTGTGATTACACTGGTGGTCAGTGTGATATACCTTGGTGGACAGTGTGATATACATTGGTGGTCAGTGTGATTACATTGGTGGTCAGTGTGATTACATTGGTGGTCAGTGTGATATACCTTGGTGGACAGTGTGATTACATTGGTGGACAGTGTGATTACATTGGTGGACAGTGTGATTACATTGGTGGACAGTGTGATATACATTGGTAGACAGTGTGATATACATTGGTGGTCAGTGTGACTACATTGGTGGTCAGTGTGATATACCTTGGTGGACAGTGTGATTACATTGGTGGACAGTGTGATATACATTGGTGGTCAGTGTGATATACATTAGTGGACAGTGTGATTACATTGGTGGACAGTGTGATTACATTGGTGGACAGTGTGATATACCTTGGTGGACAGTGTGATATACATTGGTGGACACTGTGATATACATTGGTGGACACTGTGATATACATTGGTGGTCAGTGTGATATACATTGGTGGACAGTGTGATTACATTGGTGGACAGTGTGATATAAATTGGTGGACAGTGTGATATACATTGGTGGTCAGTGTGATTAAATTGGTGGACAGTGTGATATACATTGGTGGTCAGTGTGATTACATTGGTGGACAGTGTGATATACATTGGTGGACAGTGTGATATACATTGGTGGACATTGGTGGTCAGTGTGATTACATTGGTGGACAGTGTGATTACATTGGTGGACAGTGTGATATACATTGGTGGTCAGTGTGATTACATTGGTGGACAGTGTGATATACCTTGGTGGACAGTGTGATATACCTTGGTGGACAGTGTGATATACATTGGTGGTCAGTGTGATATACATTGGTGGTCAGTGTGATATACATTGGTGGACAGTGTGATATACATTGGTGGACAGTGTGATTACATTGGTGGACAGTGTGATATTCAGTGGTGGACAGTGATTACATTGGTGGACAGTGTGATTGCATTGGTGGACAGTGTGATATACATTGGTGGTCAGTGTGATTACATTGGTGGACAGTGTGATATACATTGGTGGTCAGTATGATTACATTGGTGGACAGTGTGATATACATTGGTGGACAGTGTGATATACATTGGTGGACATTGGTGGTCAGTGTGATTACATTGGTGGACAGTGTGATTACATTGGTGGACAGTGATTACATTGGTGGACAGTGTGATTACATTGGTGGACAGTGTGATTACATTGGTGGACAGTGTGATTACATTGGTGGACAGTGTGATATACATTGGTGGACAGTGTGATATACATTGGTAGACAGTGTGATATACCTTGGTGGACAGTGTGATTACATTGGTTGACAGTGTGATATACCTTGGTGGACAGTGTGATTACATTGGTGGACAGTGTGATATTCCTTGGTGGACAGTGTGATATACCTTGGTGGACAGTGTGATTACATTGGTGGACAGTGTGATTACATTGGTGGACAGTGTGATATACATTGGTGGTCATTGGTGGTCAGTGTGATTACATTGGTGGACAGTGTGATATACCTTGGTGGACAGTGTGATATACATTGGTGGTCAGTGTGATATACATTGGTGGTCAGTGTGATATACATTGGTGGACAGTGTGATATACATTGGTGGACAGTGTGATTACATTGGTGGACAGTGTGATATTCAGTGGTGGACAGTGATTACATTGGTGGACAGTGTGATTACATTGGTGGACAGTGTGATTACATTGGTGGACAGTGTGATTACATTGGTGGACAGTGTGATATTCCTTGGTGGACAGTGTGATATTCCTTGGTGGACAGTGTGATATACCTTGGTGGACAGTGTGATTACATTGGTGGACAGTGTGATTATATTGGTGGACAGTGTGATATACATTGGTGGTCATTGGTGGTCAGTGTGATTACATTGGTGGACAGTGTGATATACATTGGTGGTCAGTGTGATATACATTGGTGGTCAGTGTTATATACATTGGTGGACAGTGTGATATACCTTGGTGGACAGTGTGATTACATTGGTGGTCAGTGTGATTACATTGGTGGACAGGGTTATATACATTGGTGGTCAGTGTGATATACATTGGTGGTCAGTGTTATATACATTGGTGGACAGTGTGATATACCTTGGTGGACAGTGTGATTACATTGGTGGACAGTGTGATATACCTTGGTGTACAGTGTGATTACATTGGTGGACAGTGTGATATACCTTGGTGGACAGTGTGATATACATTGGTGGTCAGTGTGATATACATTGGTGGTCAGTGTGATATACATTGGTGGACAGTGTGATATACATTGGTGGACAGTGTGATTACATTGGTGGACAGTGTGATATTCAGTGGTGGACAGTGATTACATTGGTGGACAGTGTGATTACATTGGTGGACAGTGTGATTACATTGGTGGACAGTGTGATTACATTGGTGGACAGTGTGATTACATTGGTGGACAGTGTGATTACATTGGTGGACAGTGTGATATTCCTTGGTGGACAGTGTGATATACCTTGGTGGACAGTGTGATTACATTGGTGGACAGTGTGATTATATTGGTGGACAGTGTGATATACATTGGTGGTCATTGGTGGTCAGTGTGATTACATTGGTGGACAGTGTGATATACATTGGTGGTCAGTGTGATATACATTGGTGGTCAGTGTTATATACATTGGTGGACAGTGTGATATACCTTGGTGGACAGTGTGATTACATTGGTGGTCAGTGTGATTACATTGGTGGACAGTGTTATATACATTGGTGGTCAGTGTGATATACATTGGTGGTCAGTGTTATATACATTGGTGGACAGTGTGATATACCTTGGTGGACAGTGTGATTACATTGGTGGACAGTGTGATATACATTGGTGGACAGTGTGATATACATTGGTGGACAGTGTGATATACCTTGGTGGACAGTGTGATTACATTGGTGGACAGTGTGATATACATTGGTGGTCAGTGTGATTACATTGGTGGACAGTGTTATATACATTGGTGGTCAGTGTGATATACATTGGTGGTCAGTGTTATATACATTGGTGGACAGTGTGATATACCTTGGTGGACAGTGTGATTACATTGGTGGACAGTGTGATATACCTTGGTGTACAGTGTGCTAGGAGGACAGTGATATTGGTGGTCAGTATTGGTGGTGGTCCTGCTGCGTCGCTGCTGCCGCTGATGGGAGTGTCCTGAGAATTCCAGTCAAACTTACCACAATATATAGCATGTGCTATATTGCAGGCACAAAAAAAAATACACTTTTTCCATACGATTCAATGCGATTACAATATATCATGAGTGCAGCACTTGCGATCTAGGGATCCGACACAACACTCACAGGAACGCGCATCGGATCGGATTGAAAACACATATGATTTGACACTGTTCATCCGATATATCGGACCGAAAGGTCGAAATCGCAGGAAATCGTGCAAAATCGTTGTAGTGTATGGGGCCCTTTAGAAATATGAATCAGGTCCAAAGCACTTACTGTGCTACAGTATTGCTTACAATGGGTTTTATGGAAAAAAACATCAGCTGACATCCTGTGGAAGACATACTTCCAGATAATAGTGTACAAGTGGAAGTACAGGTCAGAGACAGTGCTATATCGCTGCATTGCAGAGAACTGTTGTGGGACTATAGAGAGAATTTCGTTGGTGTTCCAAATGAATTTTTGCCCCATTATAAGACTCTTTCCTGCGACACCATTATGCTACAGGGTGATTAGTTGCTGCACACTTCTTGATTGACAGATAGAATGAGATGTTTAAGAGAGTGGAAAATATGCCAGAAATACTGGGCTCACTAATTGGCGTCTCAGTATTGCAGCAAAGGTCATCGTATTCTTAGCTTCATGGATTGGAGCCAGAACCCTGACCATGTTATTACTACAAACCGGATGGGGTGTAGTATGGTATGCCCGCCGGCGGCCGGGCTCCCGGCGACCAGCATACCGGCGCCGGGAGCCCGACCGCTAGCATACCGACAGCATGGCGAGCGCAAAGGAGCCCGTTGAGGGCTCGCTGCGCTCGCCACGCTGCGGGCACGGTACCGCGCCACGCTATTTATTCTCCCTCCAGGGGGGTCGTGGACCTCCACGAGGGAGAATATCTGTAGGTATGCCGGGCGTCGGGATTCCGGCGCCGGTATACTGTGCGCCGGGATCCCGGCATTCGGCATACAGAAGACCACCCCCCGGATGACCACTGGCGTATCTATAATGGGTGCAGTATGTGCGGTGCACACGGGCCCCTGGGTCCAGAGGGGGCCCACACCGCACACACTGCACCCATTTCTTCTATACTTACCTTTCCGGCGTCCATCGGTGACTGTGTGTGGGCCCTCATCTCTCCTGTAGCCATCACCGCCGCTGCTAGCAGCGGCCATTTTTTTGGAGTTCTGCGCATGCGCTGCAGACTCTGGCACTGTGCCAGAGTCTCAGCGCTGAGATCGCTAACAGCGGCGGTGACGGCTACAGGAGAGGAGGGGGCCCACACATGGAGTCTGCACACGGGTCCCCTCCTCTCTAGAGACGCCGCTGCGGACGACTCTTACTTCTTTAGATGAGCGAACCTTATGAAAACAACGAGCATGAACTGGAAGACTACACTGCGTATAGGAGAGGCTGCTGGCCAGCTTAATGGGTATCCGGACTCTAGGTCGACACTGCCTAGGTCGACACAACCATTAGGTCGGCATGAACAAGGTCGACATGAGTTTTTACAAAAATTGTTTAATTTTTTTAACTTTTTCATACTTTACGATCCACGTGGTCTATAATTGGGAATAGTAACCTGTGCTGAGCGCAGCGGTAGCAGAGCGAGGCTCCTTGCGAGGGGACACGGTGCACTAATTGGGGTTCCCTGTCACTTTACGGAGAAAACGACACCAAAGAAACATTAAAAAAACTCACGTCGACCTTTTGCCATGGCCACCTTGTTCATGTCGACCTAATGGCCGAGTCGACACATTTCCTGTGTCGATCTAGTCACTGTCGACCAATAGGTGTCGACCTAATGTGTGTCAACCTAGACACTGTCAACCCTGAGTCCCATACCCATCTGATGTACCCCTGGATTGGTGGAAAGAGAAAACAAGGCTGTACTAAAAATAAAGAGAACCTTTGGGCCTTATTCAGAGCTGATTGCTATGGCTGCGATCGCCCTCACGGCCGTTTTTTTGCCATCGTGCTTAGGCTATCATGATGTAAACACTTCCTGGAAGGATGCCTTCGCTTCATGATTGACAGGTGACGGGTATCCGGGGGTGGTGACGCGGCACTGGGGGTCAAGGGGGGATAGCAGGAAACGCAGGTGTATCATTGCCGTTTTCAGGGCCCGCTGATTATGTCACCTGCGTTTCCTGCGATAGGAAACATGGCGGCGGTGCGCAGGCAGGGGTCCACCTCTATTTGAGGTTGTTGCGATGCGATCACAATTGAATTGCCCTGTGCTGGGCGGCCCCCAGCATGTGAGTAGTACAGTCCCTCTGCTTCCCTCCCCCCAGCGCCTGCCGTGCTGCCAGTCACCGCTGATCGGTCAGCCTGGCAACCCCCCCCCGCACCCAGCGGCTGCAGACACTAGTAGCCGCAGGGGAAATGTAAAAAAATAGCGGCCCTTCACCTTCCCGTGGGGCTCCGGGGGCGTACAGAGAGGATCTGAAGCCGAGAAACAGAAGTTGTGATGGTCGCAATGTTTCACCATTTGTACCGATTTCTAATTTATTTATTTATTTTTTGTTATTTTTTTTTAAATGTTGTTTGTTTGTTTTTATAAGACAAATTGTTTTGGACAATCTTTATTTAAATGTTCTTAACCTAATTCAATCATTAAAAAAAAAAACGACAATTTGTGAGCAGTTTTTGGAAAAAATATTCATCAGTTAAGTGATTTTGCCCCATACAATGGGGTCGATTCAATTCAGCGACAGTTGAATAGCGCCGGGAGTTAGCTCCCGTCGCTATTCAACTCAGCTCAAGTTAGGTCGGCGATGGCCTATTCTCGCGGACTTAACAGTTTGAATTGTCGGGAGAACGGGCATTCTCCAACTTAACTCCCCGCCGCGATGCTGATTCCTGACAGAATCAGCCTCGCGCGGCAGCACTTTTGTCGGATTTCCTCTCTCATCCCCCGGGGGTGAGAGAAGAATTCCCGACAATTGGTGTTACTTGTCGCTGTATTGAATAGCGCCGGGAGCTAACTCCCGGCGCTATTCAATGTGTCGCTGAATTGAATCGACCCCAATGAAATCTAATTTTTGCACGTACATGGGGCCCAATTCATGTTTGTACGCAATGCCGACGTTTCTGCTGAGTGATTATCGGCAGACAGACTGCGGATGTGCTGTGATCGCTCAGCACTGACATTGGTCATAAAATCGATTTGTAAATAGACTGTTAGTAAATAAGGAATTCAAACTCTGAAACACGCTGTTGGTTTTAGATCGATTTAAATTGGATTTTTAGCAAATGTACCCTCTTAGGGCTTGATGATGGGATTAGTAGTAAATCATTTTAGCACTGTCCCCAGTGGCACAAAGCTGCATCTGCACCCCCTTCACTCCCCCCCTCCCCTCTCTTCACGCCCGAGTCTCACCTGGACGTCCCCTCTCAGAGCCCAGGAAACAGACAATTGTGTAGTAAACACTGCACAGTCATTTTGCGTAGCTCAAATAGAAAATCAGTCCAGATCCCCGTGCCAGTGCTTGGAAAAATAATTCTTGGAAATGTCGGTGATGTCAGTATTACATAAAGTGGATATAATTAATAACACAGTCAGATGAATAATACCCCTAACGCTTTCTGCTTGTTTTAGGCATATAAGTAACTGAACTATGTACGTATGCCAGATTATTATTATTACCCATGAGGCAGCAATCACGTGCACATGCTCTTAGCAGATGTGACCCTCTTGCACAGCACAGGGTATACAGTCATGCCTCGTTTAGGTTTTCAGCTGTGCCGATGAATTGCGCGAGGCTGTAAAATGGTCTCACATGTGACATCAAACTTACAACTATTATCAGAGGTGCCATTCAGACTGGTATCATGCCAGTAACTAGAGACTCCATGTCCCAGTTTTCATTCATTCATGGCTTACACGGGACAGACGGCGCGCTGGCTGGCATCGCCTCCTACTCTCACTCCCCAGAGACTCCCACAGTAGGAAAACACAACCCTGTCTTATCTAGGTCCCTGTGTGAAGATGTGGTCCTCCTTGCACATCCTGTCTCCATAGCAACTTAGGGAGGAGATGCTGCTATGGCAACCACAGGAGTGTCACTCCGATAAAATAAACAAGAAACGTCTCCCAGCATCCTCTTCACTCAGATTAACCCACTGGAGGGCAATGAAATGTAATCTCGGGTAGTGTGTAATGGAAAATACTGGTGGCCTGCTTCTCCTGGTGGGAACACCGGTCACTATTAATATTTACAATGTACCATGGGGCAGATTTATGAAGCCTGGAGAAGCCAATCAGCTCCTAACTGTCATTTTTCAAACCCAGCTTGTTGTAACATGATATTTAGGAGCTGATTGGCTGGTGCGTTATCACCTTCCACTTTATCACTTCACCGAGCTTAATGTATCCTAAGTACAGTTCAGTATTTGTAAAGCCATACAAAGCCATGCATTTAGCAATTTGATTTGATATTGGGGGTAATTCTGAGATGATCGCAGCATCAAGTTTGTTAGCAATTGGGCAAAACCATGTGCACTGCAGGGGTGGCAGATATAACATGTGCAGAGAGAGTTAGATTTGGGTGGGTTATTTAGTTTCTGTGCAGGGTAAATACTGGCTGCTTTATTTTTACACTGCAATTTAGATTTCAGTTTGAACACACCCCACCCAAATCTAACTCTCTCTGCACATGTTATATCTGCCTCCCCTGCAGTGCACATGGTTTTGCCCAACTGCTAAAAAAATTTCCTGCTGCGATCAACTTGGAATTACCCCCATTGTAGGGCTACAGGATTATGTGCTGTTTGGTATAATGCCGGCATTCAGAGAATGTCGACGTGTTGCCCATCGATATTTTACCAACATCGACATAACTGATTACGTTGTGGTGTCGACATCGTTAGACGCCACCATCGGACAGACGCAATGAATAATGTATACATTCAAAAATATGAATACTATCTTTTTTCAAAAACATTTTGCACCATTTCATTTAAAAAAATGCTAGACTTTTGGCTACTTGTGTGTAATTTATGACTATTTAACAACCATAACACCTAAACCGTGTTACAGATTGTCCTTTCTTACCGTCGCTTTAGTCGTGCCAAATAGCGCCTCTCGGAATTCCAAGTCCCACCCGAATATGTCCCGTGCCGTATTCGCATGACTAAAACATCTGGGAACAACAAAACTACATTGCTAGCTTCCTGATCAATGTGATGTGTAACGTTTGTACACCTGTGTGCGGCGGCATGAATCTCCTCGCACCAAGGTCCGTTGTGCTACATCTGCAACTTTGTACATGTGTATAACCAATTCCTGCCAGTACAGTAGCAGCCCAGCGTCTCTGGTACACCCGTGGGGGGCTTTTCAAGCATCTGTGATGCAACTAAATTGACAGAAAAATATGGTACGCTACTCCTCCTAGGTGGTCATTCCAAGTTGTTCGCTCGCTAGCAGTTTTTAGCAGCCGTGCAAACGCTATGCCGCCGCCCACTGGGAGTGTATTTTAGCTTCGCAGAAGTGCGAACAAAAGAATCGCAGAGCGGCGACAACGTTTTTTGGTGCAGTTTTAGAGTAGCTCAAAACCTACTCAGCGCTTGCGATCACTTCAGACTGTTCAGTTCCTGTTTTGACGTCACAAACACACCCTGCGTTCGCCCAGCCACGCCTGCGTTTTTCCTGGCACGCCTGCGTTTTTTCAAACACTCCCTGAAATCGGTCAGTTGACACCCAGAAACGCCCACTTCATGTCAATCACTCTGCGGCCAGCAGTGCGACTGAAAAGCTTCGCTAGACCCTGTGTGAAACTACATCGCTCATTGTAATAGTATGTCGTGCGTGCGCATTGCGCCGCATACGCATGCGCAGAAGTGCCTTTTTTTGCCTCATTGCTGCACAGCGAACGAATGCAGCTAGCGATCAACTCGGAATGACCACCCTAGAGCGCCCCATTCACGCCGGGCGTCTCGCACTGTATAGCGTATAGACTCCCCATAATATGAGGACACATCTGCCAGCACAAAATGGAGGCCGTTTTAATCTACTTCATGCATCCCTGGATAATACTGGTCTATTGAATTTCTGTTATTATCTAGCGCCCGACGCTCCCCTTGTACTTATGAAGGCTGGAGAAAGCCATATCCAAGTCACATCCGGTATCCGGTCTTTAGGTCGACAACACATAGGTTGACCTGGTCACTGCGTCGACATGTCAAAGGTCGACACATGGAAATGTCAACATGGGGTTTTCACATTTTATTTTCATTTTTATAACTTTTTTTATACTTTACGATCCACGTGGACTACGATTGGGAATGGTAACCTGATCGAGGGGACACGGTGCATTCATCGGGGTTCCCGGTCACTTTACAAAGAAAACGACACAAAAAAACTCCCTCTTGTCGATCTTTTCCATGTCAACCTAATGACAGTGGTGACCTATTTCAGGTGTCGACCTAATTACTGTCGACCAATAGTGGTTGACCTAATGACTGTCGGCCCAATGATCCACCGCAACCGGCTCATCCATACCATGGATAGTGCAATGTAATCCCATGTCCTGTAATGTTGACGTTAGATAACGTGGGCCCTCATTCCGAGTTGATCGCTCGCTAGCTATTTTTTGCAGCGCTTCGATCAGATAGTCGCCGCCTATAGGGGAGTGTATTTTCGCTTTGCAAGTGTGCGATGAAAAAGTTTTTAGCAGTTTCTGAGTAGCTCAGAACTTACTCAGCCGCTGCGATCACATCAGCCTGTCCGGACCCGGAATTGACATCAGACACCCGCCCTGCAAACGCCCGGACATGCCTGCGTTTTACCTACCACTCCCAGAAAACGGTCAGTTGACACCCAAAAACGCCCTCTTCCTGTCAATTACCTTGCGATTGGCTGTGCGAATGTATTCTTCATTAAATCCATCGCCCGGCAACGATCCGTTTTGTACTCGTACGACGCGCCCGCACATTGCGGTGCATACTCATGTGCTGTAGTGACCTGATCGCTGCGCTGTGAAAAACGGCAGCGAGCAATCAACTCGGATTGACACCCCATGAAACGCCATCCTTCTAAGTGCCTTATGGTAGCATGTGTCAATATTGCAGCAACTCTCAAGCTGCGTACCGGATGAAATGTACCACGAGCAATCCCACGCTGGGATGTTATCATAGATCCTGCCTATCTGCTGATCACACGAGAGGCAGTGTAAACCGCGTGATGCCGACACATCACAGATCATGGACAGTTTTCTTTGGATCTTCAGACTGAGCTAATCCTGACACCTGCGCAATTTTCAGAGTAGGTTGGTGGAATGCGTCGCAAGCAAGCTATGTAAAAAAAAAAAAATTTGATTGAGCTCAAAATTTAACAGGGATCTCTGTTTGTTGGTAAACTTCATTTTTCACCAAGCTCGTCCTTTTTACATTGAGGCACAGGAAATGAACATACTGTATCCTGGACACATCTGTTTTCAGGGGGTTATTGTAATATCTCGGTTACCTGCTGCGATCCCTCCATTCCTGCCTGCAGCCGCAACCCCCATAGGATTCTGTGAAATGTACCGACATCCGGAATGATAAGTGTTGGCACGCGATGGCCTATAGCCTACACTTGCATAATTGGCCGGGAGGGTTCCCCCGAAACCCTTACCAGCTATGGCATCTGCGCTTGCGTGGTCAGCGGTACCGTACATGCGCAGGACTTCCGCTCCAAGCACATCGCAGTGACTGTCCCTGCAATGTGCTTGGTAATTCATTTGCCCGGTATAATCGGTATCCGTTCAGATGGTCAACATGGACAAATAGTCGACACATGAAAGGTCGACACATGAAAATGTCGACATGGCTTTTTTTAGGGGGGGGGGAGGATTTTTTTACTTTTTCATACTTTACCATCCACGTGGACTATGATTGGGAATAGTAACCTTGCCCGCAGCATGGCGAGCAAAACGAGCCATATAAGGGGACGCGGTACACTAATTGGGGTTCCTGGTCATGTTACGGAAAAAAATGACACCAAAAACAGTTAAAAAATCCATGTCGACCTTTTCATGTGGCGACCTTTCACGTGTCGACCATTTTCATGTGTTGACCATTTGTCCATGTCGACCAATAGTGGTCGACCTAATGACTGTCGACCTTAACAATGTCAACCATTCATACCGGATCCGGTATAATCGCAAACTGCAATACAATTCTGGGTGCTAATATCGCGCCCAGATGTTATTCAGGTTTACTAGCAAACCAAATAAGCACACTCCTGGGCAAAACCATACTGCACTGCAGGTGGGGCAGATATAACATGTGCAGAGAGAGTTAGATTTGAGTGGGTTATTTTGTTTCTGTGCAGGGTAAATGCTGCCCGCTTTATTTTTACACTGCAATTTAGATTTCAGTTTGAACCCACCTCACCCAAATCCAACTCTCTCTGCACATGTTATATCTGCCCCACCTGCAGTGCACATGGTTTTGCCCATTAGTGTGCTTTTTTTGGTTTGCTAACAAACCTGAATAAGGCCCCCAGATGCCACTGAGTATGTGATTAATGATAAATAGACCTCTCTGTATCTTATGTAGATGAGTTTGCAGAACTTCCCCACAGCAATAGGCACTATACCGGAGCGCCAGTCAGAAGATCTACAGAAGAAGGTTAGTAAGGAAGGAAATGGGTTAAACTAAATCACTATTCCAGGCTGTCATTGCTATACATACCCATAGATTAAAAGGAGTGTTGAAGGAAGGGAGGGGGTGAGGATACAGTGAAAATTGCAAGAGATGAAAGCAACAAGCATCTGCTATCAAAAATAGAGGAAATCTGAGATGCCCAAGGGAGGGAAGGGGAGGGAAGAGAAGCTGTCTTCTAGATGCAGTCTACAGAGGAAGCCGCCTATTCTGGAAGAAGCTTAAAGCCGCATCACACAATACTCTTTGTCCTTACACAAGAAAACCCCAGTAACAAAGTTGCCAAACCTCTGCCATGCCATTCCCAACTCCATGCCATTCCCAACTCCATACTATTACCAATTCCATGCCATTCCCAACTCCATACCATTCCCAACTCCATACCATTCCCAACTCCATGCCATTCCCAAATCCACACTATTACCAATTCCATACCATTCCCAACTCCATGCCATTCCCAACTCCATGCCATTCCCAACTCCATGCCATTCCCAATTCCATACCATTCACTATTCACTACATATTTGGACGGGGAGCAGTCGGGATCCTGGCAGTCAGAATCCCGACACCATTCTGAATGCCGACACCGGCATCCAGAATGGGTGCACCATCCCGGTGCCGGAATCCCAACAGCCGGGATCAGGAACAAAGAGACACCATGGTGATGGACAGGTAAGCCGTGTGTGTGTGTGTGTGTGTGTGTGTGTGTGTGTGTGTGTGTGTGGTGTTAGGTTTAGGCTGTGTTCCAGGGGGATATGGTTAAGCACGCCCATTCGGGGGGTTAGGGCTAGGCTGCGGGGGGAGGGTTAGGTTTAGGCAGCAAGGAAGGGGGGGCTTAGGTTTAGGCACCTCCGGGGGGTGGTTAGGCACTAAGTAGGGAGGTTAGGGTTAGGCTGCGGGTAGGGAGGGTTAGAGTTAGGGAGGTGGGAAGAGGGGAGAACACCCCTTACTCACCCCTGTCGGATTTGTAACCAGCATGATCCCGGTGTCGGTATTTCGAACGCCGGGATCCCGTGCGCCTGGATTACATACTGATCCCATATGAACGTTACAAATTGTAGTCAATATTTTCTTGGGTTTAATAATCTATGTGCTCCACTCAGGCAGAGGTATTGCTTAATATGTTGCTGCCATAGAAATAAAGGTTAATAATAATAAGATTCAGGGGGGCAGATGTATTAACCTGGAGAAGGCATAAGGAAGTGATAAACCAGTGTTAAGTGCAAGGTGATAAACACACCAGCCAATCAGCTCCCATATGTAAATTAACAGTTAGGAGCTGATTGGCTGGTACATTATCACCTTGCACTTAATACTGCTTTATCACTGTTTTATCACTTCCTTAATGCCTTCTCCAGGTTAATACATCTACCCCTTTATCTTCTGTAGGCTTATGTGCAGTATTTTAGGTTGTTTCAAGATTCCATACCTGTTTCTTCTTTCCTTGTGTAACTGAACAGAAATCATAATACTATTGGTTTACTCTACACTGAAATGACTGCAAAATGGCTTCACTGTTCTCCAACATTTATCTACCTAATAATAAATAGCTCTGTACTACGTTGTATGGTACCAAAGGTTCTTTGCTGCAACTTGATCATAACAGTCTGTACTGTCAGTAGACTTTGCCTATTGAAAAAATAAAATAAAAAAATCTACAGTATGACACTTTCCGGACATTAACCTTTGTTATCATATGGTCAGTTCCATTATGGAATTAGCGCAGTTTCTCAATAGAGAAGTGGTCTACCGATTTGGGGCATGGTCACAGGAAAACAACTGTGACTGGGCAATGCCACAGAAGATCAGCCGTGAGTCATTTTGTTTAGATTTTACTGTATTGAGAAATGTTGGGAGAAGCAGTATGAGAACTGACAGATGCCAACTCTCCTTGTTTCCTGTATTTATAATGCCCCTATCCTTCTTTTTATAACTGGGTGGTGAATACAGTTTACACAGGGATCATTGAGTCGTCTGGGCACACATTTGCCGATATATCGGTCGTACAGCACGTGGACGATATATGGACTAGACCATTGCCCGTTGTGTCGTTACATCTGCTGGACTGTTGGGCGTCTGACTGAACGGTATATCGGACGCAGAATCCATCGAATATGACGTCTCAAGCAGGTGGGCATATTCAAATGGGGTCTGCTGGGCAGAGGTCAGACGGATGATTGGAAGTGTGTATGCAAAGATCGTTTGTGCATAGACGCTACTAATCGTTGTATTGATTGGTAATTTAAGTGTAATGGTGTAACCACTTAATGGATCTTCGATACACAGGCTTTATTCTTACAGATTCCCACTTATTGTGCTTCTTCTATTTTATTCTATTGTCAACAGTGCCAGATTAAGGTCCTCATGGGCCTGGAGCTGAAATTTATGAAGGGCCTATTGTGTGTCTCCGCAATGGGTGTGGCCAGCATGGTGGGGGTGTGGCTACTGGTATGGGGGTGTGACCAGTGCTGGCTGTGTGTGTGTGTGTGTGTGTGTGTGTGTGTGTGTGTGTGTGTGTGTGTGTGTGACTGTGTGTGTGTGTAATAGAAAAATCTCAGTGCTTAAATAATTATATTACAATAATTATTTTATTAAGAGGGGAGAAAAAAAGGGGGAAGAACAGTGGAAGATGGGAGGAAGACAGGAGGAAGAACAGGGTCTAGATGGAAGGAAGACAAGAGAAAGTCAGGGAGAAGAATAGGGGCTAGATGGGAGGAAGACAGGAGGGATATAGGGGGAAGAATAGTAGGAGATGAGGGAGACAGGAAGATGGCAGGAAGAAGGGAGGGAGCAGCGGCGGAACTTGTGCCGGTGCATTGCACTGAGGCCCGCCGCTGTGAAGGGGCCCACAGTTGGTAGCAGTATAATGAGTCAGACTGACTCATTACATGCTGCCCGCCATTACTCTGCGGGCCCTAACAATGAAGGAAGCCCAAATGCGGTCCCCGGCACCAGCAAAGGAGAAGGGTGATGAGATCAATCATCACCCTTCTTTGTACTCTGCACAGTGCGCACTGCTGGCTGTCACACTCTTCTCCGACCAGCTCCATACGTCCCAACATTTTTAATCCCAAAATAGGTACCTCTCATGAGTCGAAGGTGCGCGCTCCCGAAAAGGGGGTGTGGTCTATGTAAAAGGAGCGTGGCTTTGCGGCAATGCCACAATCGTGAGCCACGCCCCCCATTTTCTGTCACTCTGGGTGAATGCCCAGCACTCTATGAGCTGCTGGCATGCCCCCAGTCCCTCTGTCACCTGTGAATAGACGCTGTGCGCATGAGACTGTCCCACGAAAATCGGGACAGTTGGGAGGTATGCAGCTCTGTCTCTGCTGTCCGAGGGCCCACCACTGCATGCTGGGAGAAGGGGGAGAGAGAGTCTCGTGAGCATGATGTGTCCAGGAGACGTTGCTGGAGCCAGAGAGCTAGCCAGGAGGGGTGCACAGTACAGTATGTTGTAGTAATAAACCCCATAAAAAATGTAAATACCAAAGAGTGTACAGTATATGTGTTTTGCTGTGTGTGTTTTGCTATGGGTGTTTTGCTGTGTGTTTGTGTGTGTGTTTTACTTTGTGTGTGTGTGTATTTTTTTACTATGTGTGTATATATTTAACTATCTATAAAAATAGTGCACTCACATACTGTGTGTCATAACGTGTATAAGGAGTACTACAGTGAGTCGTAACGTGTATAAGGCGCTCTACTGTGTGGCGTTGTGTATAATGAGCACTACTGTGTGTGGTGTTACATGTATAAGGAGCACTACTGTGTGGCATTATGTGTATAAGGAGCGCTGCTGTGTGGCGTTACGTGTATAAGAAGCACGCCTGTGTGGCGGGACATGTGTAAGGAGCGCTGCTGTGTGAAGTTACGTGTATAAGTAATGCTGCTGTGTGGGATTACATGTATAAGGAGCGCTGCTATGTGGTGTAAGGTGTGTAATGAGTGCTGCTGTGTGGCGTAAGGTGTATAAGGAGTGCTGCTGTGTGGCGTAAGGTGTATAATGAGCGCTGCTGTGTGGTGTAAGGTGTATAAGGAGCGCTGCTGTGTGGCGTAAGGTGTATAAGGAGCGCTGCTGTGTGGCGTAAGGTGTATAAGGAGCGCTGCTGTGTGGCGTAAGGTGTATAATGAGCGCTGCTGTGTGGTGTAAGGTGTATAAGGAGCGCTGCTGTGTGGCGTAAGGTGTATAAGGAGCGCTGCTGTGTGGCGTAAGGTGTATAAGGAGCGCTGCTGTGTGGCGTAAGGTGTATAAGGAGCGCTGCTGTGTGGCGTAAGGTGTATAAGGAGCGCTGCTGTGTGGCGTAAGGTGTATAATGAGCGCTGCTGTGTGACGTAAGGTGTATAATGAGCGCTGCTGTGTGGCGTAAGGTGTATAATGAGCGCTGCTGTGTGGCGTAAGGTGTATAATGAGCGCTGCTGTGTGGTGTAAGGTGTATTAGGAGCACTGCTGTGTGGTGCAATTTGAGGGTACTATTGTGTGGTGATGCCCCTTCTTAATGAGACCAATCCCCACTTTTTGGGTGGTCCCTATTTTGTATATGGGAGGCGGGACCCAATTCATATTGATGCGCCTGGGCCCACCACTCTCTAGTTCCGCCACTGAGAGGGAAACAGGTGGAAGAACAGGGGGAAGATGGGAGGCACACAGGGGATGGGAGGAAGAATAGGGTTTATATGGGAGGAAGACAGGAGGGAGATATGGGAAGAACAATGGAAGATGGGAGGAAGACAGGGGGAAGAACAGTCAGGTGTTCTGGTGGGCGGGGGCATCAGACTGGTGATGAGGGAGGACGGGGGATCATCCTGGTGACAAGGGGTGGGAAGGGGATTAGCCTGGTGAGGAGGGGGGGGGGGGGGGGAGTTAGCCTGGGGGCGGGGGGATTAGTCTGGTGAGGGGGGATGGGTTAGCCTGCTGACAGGGGGAGGAGGGGGATTGGCCTGGGGGGGTGTTAGCTTGGTGATGGGGGAGGAGGGGGGATTAGTCTGGTTGGGGGGGTAAACCTGGTGACGGGGGAGGAGGGGGGATTAGTCTGGTGTGGGGGGGTAAACCTGGTGACGGGGGAGGAGGGAGATTAGTTTCGTGAGGAGGAGTGTTAGTCTGGTTATAGGGGGAGGAGGGGGATTTGCCTGGTGACAGGAGGAGAATGGGAGGATTAGCCTGGTGAGTGGGGGCGGGTTAGCCTGGTGACAAGGGTAGGAGGGGGCATTAGGCTGGTGTAGGGGTTAGCCTAGTGACAGGGGAAGGAGGGGGATTATTTTTGTGAGGGGGGTTAGCCTGGTTATAGGCGGAGGAGAGGGATTTGCCTGGTGACAGGAGGAGGATGGGAGGATTAGCCTGGTAAGGGGTGTCGGTTAGCCTGGTCACAGGGTGAGGAGGGTGGATTAGGCTGTTGAGGAGGGGGGGGGGGGGTAGCCTGGTGACAGGGGGAGGAGGGGGGGATAGGCTGGTGAGGAGGGGGGGGGAAGCGTGGTGACAGGGGAAGGAGGGGGGGGTTAGGCTGGTGAGGAGGGGGGGTAGTGTGGTGACAGGGAGAGGAGGGGGGGTAGGCTGGTAAGGCGGGGGGTAGTGTGGTTACAGGGGGAGGAGGGGGGTAGTGTGGTGAAGGGAAGGAGGGGGGATTAGTCTGGTGAGGAGGGGGGGTAGTGTGGTGACAGGGGGAGGAGGGAGGGTTAGGCTGGTGAGGAGGGGGGGTAGTGTGGTGACAGGGGAAGGAGGGGGGGTTAGGCTGGTGAGGAGGGGGGTAGTGTGGTGACAGGGGGAGGAGTGGGGTTAGGCTGGTGAGGAGGGGGGGGGTAGTGTGGTGACAGGGGAAGGAGGGAGGGTTAGGCTGGTGAGGAGGGGGGAGTGTGGTGACAGGGGGAGGAGGGGGGGTAGGCTGGTGAGGAGGGGGGGTAGTGTGGCGACAGGGAGAGGAGGGGGGGGGGTTAGGCTGGTGAGGAGAAGGGTAGTGTGGTGACAGGGGAAGGAGGGGGATTGGTCTGGTCTTTTGTGGGGGGACATTAGCCTGGTCTGGGGAGGGGGGGGGGATTAGCCTGGTGACAGGGGGAGGAGAAGGGATCAGTCTGGTTGGGGAGGGGGCTGCTGGTGCTACATATTGCAGAGCTTTGGGTTATATAATAGATTCTGTATATTACAGTACCTCTCACTTGCAGATGGCGGCTCCAGTAATGCTATAATAGGGGGCTCCGCTCTGGTGTTTCTGACCTACTTGCACCGGACACAGTGAGAGCAACAGGGGACACCCGGCCTTTCCGCGGCCGCCAATCACTGCATAGTCACGGACGGCCCGCCTGACATCTAGAGGGAGCCGCGGCTGAGAAAAGAACAGCGCGTGGCGCGTGAGCCGCCAGAGCCGGGAATGCAGCATGGACTTACTGGTACGGGCTTGGTGTCGTGGTCCAGTCTGCCCGTCGCGTACGTGGTGTAATGGTAGGGCCTGCCCTGTCCCCTCCCACTCATCCCCTCATCTACACTGCGGAGATGCCGCCAACAGCAGCAGCAGCAGAGGAGGAGTGCTGGGTCCTAGTGCCACTGGCTAGATCCTCCATCCTGCCCTGCAGCCGTTAGTAAATAGAGGTGCTGGCGGGGTATCTTTGCACTGCCGCTGTGCTCACCACACCGCAGCGTCACTGGCAAGCTGCTGTAGAAGGAATTTTTTTTTCCTGTTTACAGTAGCACAGCAGTGTGCAGATGCAGTGGGCCTATTTTGGAGTGTGGGCCTGGAGCTGCAGCTCCATCAGCCCCATTGTTAATCCGGCCCTGCCTACATTGTAATTGTTCCTTTAATCTGCCCTGTATTTACAATTGATCAAAAGGCTTTCTCCATATGGTGTACACAACAGAAAGTGTAGCACACACAAATATGTGTATATATTGCTTCGAACACCTAAAAACTAAATAACCAAAGTTAATTTGTTGAACAGCAAAAAATATGAAGTTCACAACATGCAAAGTGTATTCAAAAACAAACGTTTAGGTAGCGTTTAGTATAGTTCTCATTTCCTTGTTTTTTGTGCTAAAGTCAAGGATCCACATCAGTGTCGGCTCCTACTATAATTAGTAGGGTGGCTACTGCTACCCCCGTGCCTGGAGAGGAAACAGGGAGCCCCAAATCGCGACATCTGCGTAATGGATCCAGCAGGTGCCAGGACTGGCACATGCACAATCTCCTGACTTCTGAGGACTGCATCAGGTGCAGCCCATAGAAGCTGGCTAGGGCTGACGTGGCAGGGAGTGGCTTCCTACAGGAAGCTAACTCTCTGCTAATCGCAGCCCCGGAGGGAGGAAGCACCTCCCAATAGGTCTGCCTTGTGTGGCTATGTACGACAGGTAGAACTTCCGATAGGAAGTCACTGCCAGGCACAGCAAAGCCAGTGCAGTCTCGGAATTCATCTGGCTTCATGGACACTGATCGGGGTGGCGGATTTTACCTGGGAGGGGGCTGCAATCCTGAAGCCCATAGGTGAAATCCGCCACTGATTCTTATTTATTAAGAATTACAATGGCACTCAAATGTCTGTTCTAGCTTTGTTCACAAATGTTTGGTCAATCATATATTTTGAGGGAGATGTATCAAGCCTTGGAGAGAGAGAAAGTGGAGAAGGTTCTCATAGCAGGTGGGCTATTCATGTACTATTAGTTTTCACTTTAGTGCATCATTTCGATGCGATATAGTAGCTATTCAGGTATACTTACCCATCTGGCGCAGCAATGCGAAAATCAGGGCACTCAGCGATCCGGTCTTCTGCTGCGGTCCACTGAGAAATTGCGGTCTCTGCAAGCTGGTTCACCAGAGCAGCAGCGGCAGAATAAGCCGGCCGAGGGGGGAGAACCAGCTGCGGCAGTGAGGAATCAATAGAGTGAGGTAGCCCAGCATACAGGTCACTTCTCATACTGTACATACAGGACAGAGCAGCAGCGGGGTTGGAAGTAGAGCAGCTGAGCTTTCCGTGCGTCTGGATCGCGCATGCTTGTATATGGGGAAGCGATATCTATACTATTCAGGGGCACGGTAACTAATCTCCAAGGTAACCCCTTCTGTGAATGAGAGGAAGCAGTGAAAAGCCCTGGTATCACCGATAAAGGGCTTTTCACTGCTTCATGAATAGACCCCAGTAAGCTTCTAAAACTGGGTGCACAGTGGAGCGATCAGCATTCGTTCCGGCATCAGAGCAAATGCTCTTGAGCCGGGATTAGCCGTATACATTAGAACAAGTTTAATCTAGGGCGGAACTATCATGTTCCAGCCTTCATTAGCATAAACAGGGTCGCTAGCAATATCGCTAGGTTTGATGTGCAGCACCTAGTGAGCGATGTAGGCGATTTGCCATTCCGAAATGGCAAATCGGGCTGATGTCGCTCCAGTGTGTACCCAGCTTAACCGCTATTTTTCTAGCACGGCCTCTAAAATGACAGAAACTGATTGGTTGGTATGGGCGATTTCTCCACTGTATTGCTCTCAAAAGTTTGATAAACCGAGTGGCGGATCAGGGGGGGGGGGGGGGCACTCGGGCCCGTGCCCCCCCTGTCATTTGGGCGCCCGTCTCTTCTCACCGAAAGCCGGAGGCAGGAGCTCAGTGCTGAGCTCCTGCCTCCGGCACTGTCACTGTGCGGCGTGCACTGAGGAGAGGACGCCAAGAGAGGAGGACTGCAGCGGTCTGGAGGCGGGAGCGGGGCTCGGTAAGTATGATTTCATTTTTTTCTTCCTTAGTGCAGCGGGGGCATCTACTGGGGGCAAACTACTGGGGGACATTGCTACTGGGGGGCATCAACAAGGGGCATTACTACTGGGGGGGGCATTACAACTGGGGGCAAACTACTGGGGGCATTATTACTGGGGGGCATCTACTGGGGGCACTACTGGGGGGTCATCTATTGGGGGCATTACTACTGGGGGCAGCTACTGGGGGACATTTTTACTGGGGGGCATCTACTGGGGGCAAACTACTGGGGGACATTATTACTGGTGGCATCTACTGGGTGTATTACAACTGGGGGCATTATTACTGGGGGGCATCTACTGGGGGGTCATCTATTGGGGGCAAACTCCTAAGGGGCATTACTACTGGGGGCAAACTACTGGAGGACATTATTACTGGGGGCATCTACTGGGGGCAAACTACTGGGGGACATTATTACTGGGGGCATCTACTGGGGGCAAACTACTGGGGGACATTGCTACTGGGGGGCATCAACAAGGGGCATTACTACTGGGGGGGGGGGCATTACAACTGGGGGCAAACTACTGGGGGCATTATTACTGGGGGGCATCTACTGGGGGCACTACTGGGGGGTCATCTATTGGGGGCATTACTACTGGGGGCAGCTACTGGGGGACATTTTTACTGGGGGGCATCTACTGGGGGCAAACTACTGGGGGACATTATTACTGGTGGCATCTACTGGGTGTATTACAACTGGGGGCATTATTAATGGGGGGCATCTACTGGGGGGTCATCTATTGGGGGCAAACTCCTAAGGGGCATTACTACTGGGGGCAAACTACTGGAGGACATTATTACTGGGGGCATCTACTGGGGGCAAACTACTGGGGGACATTATTACTGGGGGCATCTACTGGGGGCAAACTACTGGGGGCATCTACTGGGGGCAAACTACTGGGGGACATTATTACTGGGGGGCATCTACTGGGGGCAAACTACTGGTGGACATTATTACTGGGGGCATCTACTGGGGGCAAACTACTGGTGGACATTATTACTGGGGGGCATCTACTGGGGGGTCATCTATTGGGGGCAAACTCCTAAGGGGCATTACTACTGGGGGCAAACTACTGGAGGACATTATTACTGGGGGCATCTACTGGGGGACATTATTACTGGGGGGCATCTACTGGGGGCAAACTACTGGTGGACATTATTACTGGGGGGCATCTACTGGGGGCAAACTACTGGGGGACATTATTACTGGGGGCCAACTACAAAGGGGCTAACTACTGGGGGCAAACTACAGAAGGGCATTACTACTGGCGGTGTAACTACAGGGGCATTACTACTGGCAGCGTAACTACAGGGGCATTACTACTGGGGGGCTAAACTACAGGGGGTCAAACTACTGGGGGCATAACTACAGGGGCCAAACTACTGGGGGAATACTACAGGGGCCAAACTACTGGGGGCATTACTACTGGGGGCTAAACAACAAGGGGGCATAACTACAGGGGCTAAACTACAGGGGGGCATTACTACTGGTGGCTAAACTACAAGCAGGCAAACTACTGGGGGCATTACCACTGGGAGGCTAAACTAAAGGAGGGGGGGGGGTAAACTACTGGGGTCGTAACTGCAGGGGCATTACCACTGGGGGCATAACTACTAGGGCGCTACATGACTGGGGGCATTACTACAGGCAACATTACTACTGGGGGCAATACGGGCATTGCATAAGGGGCACCACTACTATGGGGTCTATATAAGGGGCACTATCAGTACAGTGGACATTGCATAATGAGCGCTACAACTGTGGGCATTGTATAAGAAGCGCCACCTCACATGCACCGAAGCAAATGTACTTGCCCCTTCCATGGTGCCCCCCCTATCATTTTCTTCTGGATCCGCCCCTGGATAAACCTCCCCCTTTATCTGTTATTTTTCCCACAAACTGTTTACTGAACCTGTTCCATTATGATTGATGGATGAACTGTATTTCTCGGACGTCCTAGTGGATGCTGGGAACTCCGTAAGGACCATGGGGAATAGCGGCTCCGCAGGAGACTGGGCACAAAAAGTAAAAGCTTTAGACTAGCTGGTGTGCACTGGCTCCTCCCCCTATGACCCTCCTCCAAGCCTCAGTTAGATTTTTGTGCCCGAACGAGAAGGGTGCAAGCTAGGTGGCTCTCCTGAGCTGCTTAGAAGTAAAAGTTTAAATAGTTTTTTTATTTTCAGTGAGTCCTGCTGGCAACAGGCTCACTGCATCGTGGGACTAAGGGGAGAAGAAGCGAACTCACCTGACTGCAGAGTGGATTGGGCTTCTTGGCTACTGGACATTAGCTCCAGAGGGACGATCACAGGTTCAGCCTGGATGGGTCCCGGAGCCGCGCCGCCGGCCCCCTTACAGAGCCAGAAGAGCGAAGAGGTCCGGAGAAAGCGGCGGCAGAAGACGTTCCTGTCTTCAAATAAGGTAGCGCACAGCACTGCAGCTGTGCGCCATTGCTCTCAGCACACTTCACACTCCGGTCACTGAGGGTGCAGGGCGCTGGGGGGGAGCGCCCTGAGACGCAATAAAAACGATATAAAAACCTTATATGGCTAAAAAAAATGCATCACATATATCTAAGGGTATATATAAGGGTATCTCTCCTGTGGTGGTTACAGAAGGCTCATCTTCTAGAGGGCCGCAGATTCGGCATTCAGGATTGGATGCTGGTAACCACGGATGCCAGCCTGAGAGGCTGGGGAGCAGTCACACAGGGAAGAAATTTCCAGGGCTTGTGGTCAAGCATGGAAACGTCTCTTCACATAAATATCCTAGAGCTAAGGGCCATTTACAATGCCCTAAGTCAAGCAAGGCCTCTGCTTCAGGGTCAACCGGTATTGATCCAGTCGGACAACATCACGGCTGTCGCCCACGTAAACTGACAGGGCGGCACAAGAAGCAGGAGGGCAATGGCAGAAGCTGCAAGGATTCTCCGCTGGGCGGAAAATCATGTGATAGCACTGTCAGCAGTGTTCATTCCGGGAGTGGACAACTGGGAAGCAGACTTCCTCAGCAGACACGACCTCCACCCGGGGGAGTGGGGACTTCATCCAGAAGTCTTCCAAGTGATTGTAAACCGTTGGGAAAAACCAAAGGTGGACATGATGGCGTCCCGTCTCAACAAGAAACTGGACAGATATTGCGCCAGGTCAAGGGACCCTCAGGCAATAGCGGTGGACGCTCTGGTAACTCCGTGGGTGTTCCAGTCGGTATATGTGTTCCCTCCTCTTCCTCTCATACCAAAAGTACTGAGAATCATAAGAAGGAGAGGAGTAAGAACGATACTCGTGGCTCCGGATTGGCCAAGAAGAACTTGGTACCCGGAGCTGCAAGAGATGCTCACGGAGGACCCGTGGCCTCTACCTCTAAGGAAGGACCTGCTCCAGCAGGGACCTTGTCTGTTCCAAGACTTACCGCGGCTGCGTTTGACGGCTTGGCAGTTGAACGCCGGATCCTGAAGGAAAAAGGCATTCCAGATGAAGTCATCCCTACCCTGATCAAGGCCAGGAAGGATGTAACTGCAAAACATTATCATCGCATTTGGCGAAAATATGTTGCGTGGTGTGAGGCCAAGAAGGCCCCTACGGAGGAATTTCAACTGGGTCGTTTCCTACATTTCCTGCAAGCAGGATTGTCTATGGGCCTAAAATTAGGATCCATTAAGGTTCAAATTTCGGCCCTGTCGATCTTCTTCCAGAAAGAACTGGCTTCAGTGCCTGAAGTTCAGACGTTTGTCAAAGGGGTACTGCATATACAGCCTCCTTTTGTGCCTCCAGTGGCACCTTGGGATCTCAATGTAGTTTTAGGGTTCCTAAAATCACATTGGTTTGAACCACTTGCCACAGTGGATTTGAAATATCTCACATGGAAAGTGGTAATGCTGTTGGCCCTGGCTTCAGCCAGGCGCGTATCAGAATTGGCGGCTTTATCCTATAAAAGCCCTTACCTGATATTTCACTCGGATAGGGCGGAATTGAGGACTCGTCCTCAATTTCTCCCTAAGGTGGTTTCAGCGTTTCACATGAATCAACCTATTGTGGTACCTGTGGCTACTAGGGACTTGGAGGACTCCAAGTTGCTGGACGTAGTCAGGGCCCTGAAAATATATGTTTCCAGGACGGCTGGAGTCAGAAAATCTGACTCGCTGTTTATACTGTATGCACCCAACAAGCTGGGTGCTCCTGCTTCTAAGCAGACGATTGCTCGTTGGATTTGTAGTACAATTCAACTTGCACATTCTGTGGCAGGCCTGCCACAGCCAAAATCTGTAAAAGCCCATTCCACAAGGAAGGTGGGCTCATCTTGGGTGGCTGCCCGAGGGGTCTCGGCTTTACAACTTTGCCGAGCAGCTACTTGGTCAGGGGCAAACACGTTTGCTAAATTCTACAAATTTGATACCCTGGCTGAGGAGGACCTGGAGTTCTCTCATTCGGTGCTGCAGAGTCATCCGCACTCTCCCGCCCGTTTGGGAGCTTTGGTATAATCCCCATGGTCCTAACGGAGTTCCCAGCATCCACTAGGACGTCAGAGAAAATAAGAATTTACTTACCGATAATTCTATTTCTCATAGTCCGTAGTGGATGCTGGGCGCCCATCCCAAGTGCGGATTGTCTGCAATACTTGTATATAGTTATTGTTACAAACAAATCGGGTTGTTTATTGTTGGAAGCCATCTTTTCAGAGGCTCCTACGGTTATCATACTGTTAACTGGGTTCAGATCACGAGTTGTACGGTGTGATTGGTGTGGCTGGTATGAGTCTTACCCGGGATTCAAGATCCTTCCTTATTATGTACGCTCATCCGGGCACAGTATCTTAACTGAGGCTTGGAGGAGGGTCATAGGGGGAGGAGCCAGTGCACACCAGCTAGTCTAAAGCTTTTACTTTTTGTGCCCAGTCTCCTGCGGAGCCGCTATTCCCCATGGTCCTTACGGAGTTCCCAGCATCCACTACGGACTATGAGAAATAGAATTATCGGTAAGTAAATTCTTATTTTTTTTTCCTTAGAAACAGTTTGTACACAGGATATGATACTCAGAATACGCAGAGTGCATTAATAAACGATCATTAGCAATATAGTCCAGTGTGTATGCACTATGGGCCTAATTCAGACCTGATCGCAGAGGTTTGCGATCAGATAGTCGCCGCCCAGACAGAGTGAATACCCGCGCCGTGCAAGTCTGCATACGTCGTGAGAAAACCTTTGCAAACATAGGTCAGTTGGAAATATGTTTGTAACTCACTCACCATCGAATGTTTATTCCAGTCTGTGCGTAGCCCAGGACCTACTCCTACAGTGCGATACAAACAGGCTGATAGGGCCGGAGCTGACGTCACACACCAGGCCTGAGAACGCCTGGGCTGCTTTTTTCCTGACACTCCTAGAAAACGGACAGTTACCACCCCCAAACGTCTGCTTCCTGTCAGTCAATCTGCGTACGCCTAGCGATCAAAAAAGTTTGGCCGCGCGCTTGCGCATTATGATCCGTACACATGCGCAGTTGTTTGATAATCAGCTGCTTTGCAATTTCGCACAACAGCATACACACTTGCTGATGCTGGCAGCGACAGTGATGCATTTGGCGTGGCCCTTGCTAGAGATGTCACCCGCCGGTCCTGCATGTAGGACCAACGGAGGATGTCACGGACGACGCGCGGGAGCGTGTCTCATCAGAGACATAGCAGGTACACACTAGACGATGTTCCCGATATGTCGGTCCTATCTGCTGGATCAGACAAAATATCGTCTAATGTATGCCCAGCTTAAAATGGTTATACTTTAATGCGATAGAATTGCCAGTAATGCACACACTTATTTTATAGTACAGTCTCACTTATATAGCAGTCACTCTCAGGAGTAAATTTACTAAAGCCTCTAAAACAGAGAATAGGTGATGTTGCCCATAGCAACCAATCAGATGCTATAATTTTCTAACAGGCAACAGAGAAATGATAGACAGCATCTGATTGGTATCTTGTGCATACACACTTATCAATCATCCAACCGACATGTCTGGCCAGCAGACCTCATTTGAATATGCCCACCCCCTTTGTGACATCATATTCAATGGATTCTGTGACCGATTTATAGATTGGTCAGGCAGACGCCCCTACACACCTACAGATATAACAAAATATCTGTGAGATAAATATGCATCTGTCGTGCTGCCTGTCCGACGTGATCTATCTGTAAATTACGTGGTTCATACTTATATCGGGAGTACACACCGACCAATCCATTCACCTAATGTGTGGGATGGTACGCGTGCATGCAGAAACCTGCGTCCCCCATTGATTTTACACCGGCAGCCCCAATTATCATCATTACTATCTGCAGTTGCACCTGCTTGCTGCAAAGAGATACTGTACGTCAGATACAGGTTTCCCTTCCATGTACGCACGACTCAGAATCACACAGAGCTTTTGGTTCATGCCCATGACACTCCCATGAGCCAGGGCGGTTCTGTGCAATCGCTGTGTCTCCGCCCAGTCACTGCCCCAAAAATTGCGTAAAGTCGCTTTTGCGCATGCGCTGTATGCAATCTTTGCGTCGGTGAAGACAGACCCATGTGACTACGAATCAGCCCCTTAAAGGTCTTCCCTACCCTAGCTGGAGCCCCGGGGGAAAAAGGGCTTCACAGAAATTAGACTACACCTAGTGCGGCGAGGTTTGTCAAATGTAACAAGTAGGTGTCAGTGCAGCTTTAAATTTCCAACCGGTGAATCACTGGATCAATTTTGCTAGTTTACCTTACTGCTTGTGATGCTCATTGCTGTGTTATATACTGTCTCACTATGTGTAAGGGGGGCGTGCGCGCAATACAAGAGTCCATCTTTACTGGAACTGCCAAGCAACACGTAGATAGATAAATGTGAGCACAATGCCCCAAAAATATCAGATTTTGGAACGAGACAAGAATTCTTCATAACGAGAGAGAGAAGAATAGAACACGACAAATATACTCCTGCAAATTGCCTTACTCCCGCTGCAGCTCCCGTTACACGCCTGTATATTTAGAATACAGCTGGCATTTTCTCTTTCCATCGTTCACACAATTGCTGGAGCATCTTCAAGGAGAAGAAAAGGGATTGGGGGCAGAGGAAAATTGGGTTTAAAGCAAACCGCTGCTAGTAACAATGATCCAAAGATTTCTACAGATAAACCTCTTTCTCTAACTAAATCATCAAATCTGTATAGTATCGTTGACGGGAAACCTGTGTGAATGGGTGAGGGCACGGCGTTCACAGACAAAGGAGACAGACAATAGAGGTGGGGGATTTAGAAACCCCCAGCACATTTCATCTACAATAGACGTGTTTCTGCTATTTGAGCTTTTCCTGATTTTTTGGTGTATTTGCTTTCAATAAAAAAACAGTTTCAATCTCTAATACGCTCCTAGTGACTTTTACACGCACAGGTAGCACAGAACCTCCTAATGTGCTGTATATACTGTATGTAAATGATCCAGCAATCTATCACACGTACAGGAATAATCCCTCATATCATGTATTACCACCACATCATGGTATTTACCATTACGCCTGTACAGTATGTAACATAGCCCACCCCAGTTGCCCCTTGGACCTTATTCTGAATTGTTGCTGTACTGGATAAATATAATACAGTGTCATTATAAAAATACAGAGCATGTATGCATCCCAGGCCACCCAGTCAATGCAATTTATTTGTTACCTTGTTGTGACGCTGTTCCCTGAATATGCAGTCAGCAGGTAGTGTACTCTGTGCTGTGCTGTGCGAGCAGTCTGCCTGTATGTGACCGCTCTGATAACGATGGGAGCAGACGTCTCTGTACTGGTTAATGGCACATCCTATGAGGGAGGGAGAGTCTCAGTCTTACTTGTGGACCAGCGGTGGGAGGGTGTTCAAAGTGCCTCCTGTTGTCTTCCTTGTGACTGATAGAAAGGCTTCTCTCAAGGTGGATGAATTCTGCACTTTAATTAAAATAAGATCTGTAGTCAACATAAGAACCTCTTACTCCACCTCCTCTCCGCTCAGATGTGTTTGTTCCCTTATATTGGGTATATTCCAGACTGGAAGAAATGTACTTGGACACAGAGAGTTACTGATAAGGCAATCAGCGGTGTTTATTTAAGGGGTGTTTATTCTCTGAAGGCTGATTCATACTAAAGTCATGGCAACAAAGATAGACTTAAGGTTTGGTTTTTCTTCTAACTCAGCAGTATATTTAATTTATCAAGCTGATTCGATCTTTGAAACATGCAGAAATGGCTTTCTCCAGCGGGAGATGATCGCAGCATCCATCGCAACTTTTTCAAATTGCACACGTACGACCGAATATGAACCCGGATGAAAGTAATCACATGACTTCTTCCTCATCTCTGGAACGGGCTGTTATTGGCGCCTGTGTCCCGGTGACTGAAGCATGATACGTAATCATGAAAATTGATTAGATATTGTCGCAAGGGGGACATGTTGCAAATTTTAATAAATATGCCCTTAAAATACCCTCCCAATAATTGTCCTTTGTCCCACCATTGGCTGTATGTAGGTAGCAGGGTCATAACTACTGGTTGGCCAGGATTGCATTCTCCAGGGGTACCGGGTAAGGGGGGGCGCTGCCGTCTCACCAACCTACAAACCCAGGGCAGCACAACTCTGGGAAAGGCTCTCTGCAAATTATATCTGTCTTATGGGGCAAACTCCTGGCTCTGGCCTTCATCAGGCAAGAGACAAGTAGAAGTTGTAGTTACTCAAGTCCTTCACTTTGCCTGGTGCAACGAACCCCTAGATACATTATTGGCAGACAGGATCTCTGCTGTTCACCTGCAGTGCCCCTGGCTGTCTACTGTATGTATAAGGTAGATCCACCACAGTTTTGATGATGCATAGTTGGAATCATTTTGCGTAAAATGCGCTTGAAGAAAAGACTGCTGTTTGCGGAGCTGGACTCATCAGGTATCACCAGGAACGTGGTGCAAGCACAATGTTTCCGTGTCCCACACAGGCCCTCACCTCTCTTATTAATCTGCCACTGAGTGTCAGGTAGCATGGCATGAATGCACCACCAGCCCTGTCATAACTACTGTCCACAAGATCACAAGACTACTGTTTAAAAAGTGTTTATGGTGTGGGTGATTATGTGGTAGGTAGCTGCAGAGTTGCCAAGAGTTAGTACATTGCAGGGACTTTTACAGTGTTTACATTTTGCACCCAGAATTTGTTATCCATAAAATTGTTCCAACTGTCCAAAACTATTTTCTGTCCACCAGATGTAGCTCTGACTGGGCTGGACCACGTGGCTGGCTCTGTACATTACATGCCCTTTCCCACTATGTGGGGGAGATTCAATTGAGAGTGAAGTTTAGCATGGTTAAAAAAACCTCGCTGACCTCGTGCCCAATTTTGGATAACCGCCGGTATGTGCACTCCCAATACCCGCAATATCCAATAAAAAAAATGGTTGCGGGTTTTCAGCGCTGAAAACCCCACATTTACAATTTTCAAAAATGTACAATTTTAGGAAAAATCAGGCTTGCTCTGGAGGTGCGACAAAAAAACAAAATCACTGCGTCCCATTTTCAGTCCCCTAATTGAATACCAAAACCCCGTAGCTGCGGGAAAAATCCCACGCTGTGTTTTTTTTCCAATTTCCATCCTGCAATTGAATCTGCCCCTATGTATGGGGTGAAGCAAAGAATCACAAATACCAAGCCTTACAGATTGGCATTAAGCTAGAGTCAAAGAGAGTAGCTAGTTCATAAATAAATACCTTCACTAGATACGGCCAATACATTCTTTTTTCTAAGACACACACATTTATCAAACAGTATTTGCGGCTGTGTCCCCAAAAACATCTGTTTTCGGGGACACAGCAAATACTATGTATGCCTGCAATATATGAAGGAGGGATCACAGCGATCCCTCCGTTGACGCCCGCAGCCTCATCCTCCATAGGTTTTTATGGGGGATATGATGCTGCCCGATGTATAAATGTTGGGAATGTGAAACATATTGGCCCCCATAGCTACTGCAATCTCCTGATTGCGGTATCCCGTTGTAGCCTATGGGCTATACTTCACTGCGTGACGTTCCGGCGGGGTTCCCCAGGAACTAGAGATGTGCGGGTTCGGATTTAGGGCCTAACCTGCAACGGCAGCGATCGCACTCTGAAGCCCTTTGGGGATTGACAGGTAGAGGCGGTCGTGGGGCGTGCCAACGGTGTTAGAACGGCGTTGGGGGCATGGTTCGAACAATGCAGGTGGGTCCGGTTAGTTGCTTCGGAGTGCCGCGGTGGCTGTGTGACATCACACACAGCCGCTACGACCCAAAACATGGTGGGTAGCTGCCCACCAGTGGGTGTGAAAGCATCACCGCCATGTGATGCTTTCGCAACTATGCGGGGGTGGGGGGGTAGGGCCTGACATGCGGGGCGGACTAGCCCTGTGCTGTTGCGTCCCCTTGCATGTAAGAGAGTCTGCTAATTTTAGCACATCTACGATCGGCTCTGAATCGGGCCCGATTGTGGTTATGCAAGTACCAGGAAACAGGGAGGGCTTGCTGGGACTTGTAGTTCCACACCAAAAGACAATTTCCTTTTTTTTTTTTACACTATTTTGGCTATCAGCCCCCCATCCACTGCCCAGGGATGGGGGGGGGGGACAGCCTCTGGTTTCGCCCCTGGCTCTTGGGTGACTGGAGAGGGGGAGCCCTTGATTTAAGGGGTCCCCACTCCCCCAAGGAACTCCGGCCAGGGGTGACAAGTTGGGTGGGAGTGATGCTTTGGCTGCAGGGACCTATATAAAAGTGTCCCCCGGCTGCGGCATTACCTCCCTGGCTAGTGGAGCGCGGAGCTGGTTTCAAAAATACATCTTTTGTCCCCCATATGTTTGGAACCAGGAACGGCCCAAGAGCCTGGTGCTGGCTTTCTAAATACTGGGGGACCCTAGGCAATTTTTCCCCAGTATTTAAACAACCAGGACCGGCTCAAGGCTGGTTATGCTTAGGAGGGGGGATCCCACGCAATCCTTTTTTTTTTTTTTACTATTTCTGACACTTTTTCACAGAGAAGCATGCACAGATCTCACTGATGCGTGCATGACTATCAAAACATGCCAGCCAGTAGCAGGTCTATTTGAAAGCTCAATTTTTGAACGAATTCTATGCTTTCCCGGCAGTGTTTGGCTGTTGTCTGCAGTGATTGAGAATACAAATTCTTAGTAAATTCCCGTGTTGTATAAAATAACAACCATGTTTGACCAATGGTCTATTAATTCGTATTTTTGTGGACGTCAGTGTATCTCAATACGGATAGCCCCAACACTGCCGAGATTTGTGTTTAGTAAATTACCGAGATGACACTAAGAAAATAACAAACAAGCTCGAATGGATTTGGGAGCTTAGTAAATTTCCACCTCTGTGTCACCTGTCTTTCAAAGATACAGTATTTCACCTGGAATCAGATGAGTACGTGGTTTCAGCACCAAAACAGGTTTAATCACCATGACGATGATGCCAGATTTAATTAACAAAATAAATCCCTTAAGACTTATGTGCACCCCCTTCTGTTTAATGGCTTCAGAGAGATCCTGGTTTCTCTCTACCACTACTGCATGGCCAGGTCTATCCCTAGTCATTCTGCGGCTCTGATGAATAGCGCCCCCTTATGGTTTTCTGAAATGAACAACAAACATTTACAGCACAAAACACAAACAGTGTCACTATTAGAACTGCATGAAGGAATTCAAGGAATGACTGATTTACATTTGAAATAAATATTAATACATAATTTATGTCTTTACATGTTAATATTTTCTTGTCTCTTCTGAAAAAATTAAATCAAGAAAATGTGTTGATTGCTGGAAAACTATATTATCATATTCACATTTAAGGATCCAGTAATTAAAATTTATTTTTGCCATATTTGGCAGCGATAATATAAGTGAAATACCATTGCAATTTAACAAGAAACTTTAACAATTATCTGACCCAGTGAGCAGTTTTCAGTATAGTGATAGTGACTACGGGGTCTATTTACTAAGCCTTGGTTGGAAATAAAGTGGAAGGAGATAAAGTGTCAGGCGGCGGGCGGCCGCGCGGCGGAGTCCGGAGGAACGGGGATCCGAAAGGATCCAAGTTCCTCCAATCGGCGGCCCGGGATTTGAAAAGGGCGCCGGACGCGAGCCAATCGCTGCTCGCGGTCCGGCGCCCAATGAGGAGTCGCCGCGGCGGACCAATGGGAGTCCGCCGCGTCATGGCCCCGCCTCCTCCCGGCGCCTTATATCAGGCGCTAGGCGGCGGCGGGGTTCATTAGTGAGCCGGAGACGGAGCGGAGAGGAGCTCCCGAAGAAGACGCCAGGAGGCCAGCGCGGACGACGACAGCGGCGCCGGAAGAGGCAGAAGATGGCGACAGAAGACGGGACGGAGGCGGCGGCGCAGCAGAGACGGGAGATCGGCGGAGAGTGCTGTTTGGAGCGGGAAGCAAAAGAGCTAACGAAGCTCCCCTCCACAGCCTCTCCCACCGGTCCTGGTAAGTGGCCCTGGGCCTACACGACCTTCCTGTAACTCCCTCCCTAGACCACCAGGTGTTCGGGCACTAGGCCCGTGGGCACGTGCAGGCCCTCCCGGCCTGTGGGTATTCAGTCGGGCCCTCCCGGCCCGTGGGGCAAGTAGGTCAGTGTGTCTGGGCCGACGCCACGCGCAGTCGGGGTTCCCCTTGGCCCGTGGCCCGCAGGCCCAGACCACTATCCTCCGGGGGTTCGGGCATTAGGCCCAAGCCACCCTCGTTCAACGGGCACCAGTTAGGCGGGCACTAGGCCCGGGGGCATATCAGGCGATAGGCCTGTGCAGCGTTAGAGGGCATTAGGCCCTAGCGTATTGTGGCCGAGTAGGTACATATAAGGTGACCCTGGGCACAAGGCCCAGGTCACCCAACGGGCAGCACGTTAGGCGGGCGCTAGGCCCGTGGGCGAAGTCAGGCCTCCGGCCTGTGTTCAGGTAGGGGGCGCTAGGCCCGGCAATTCAGTATTTTCCCGAGGTGAGTACAGGTGGCCCGGGGCGCTAGGCCCAGGCCACCCCGAGGTATTTAGGAAGGCAGAGCGGAGGCCTACCTCTATTCGGCTGGTAGGTATTTCAAGGGACAGTGCTGTGTTATGTGTATTCCGATGTGTGTTACCGTGCAGGGCAAGTTATTGTTATGAAGTTTGTGCATAGTTTGGTTGCACCACACCCACAGAGTTAGTTTGAGGGCTCTGCCGTTATAGTTAGGATAAGGTGTGACACTAGGTCTAGTTAGGCCCTGCACGGCGGTTTTCTCTCTCTTGCCTCCTTACAGGGACCTGTACTGGAGAAGATCGGAGTACCGGAGGGTGAGACGGTGAGTAACCACAGTCTGAGTGTTTGGTTGTGTTCTTTCTATCTCCCTTCCTTCAGGGCAACGGTGAGCCTTGCACGGCTGTGCAAGGCGGAATTTCCACCTGGTGCGAAAGTGCCGATAGGTGAAATTCGGGCTCTGAGGCGGACGCCGGTGATGACCCCCACCTAGCCCGAAGGCGCATTTTCCTCAGCCACATAGGGTGTTGCGATCCACGGTTTGGGGAGACGATATTCAACAATTTTCTTCCTCTTAGGTTTTTGGGGTCCGGGTCGTCCAGAAGTGCTTCCAGGACTCTCGAGTGTTCCGGCACCTGCGAGTGAGAGCGTGCGGCGTCCGGTAAGTGGTACATCTGCACGGCAGCAGACCCTATACGCCCTGACGTTGCCCTCTTACATTTTTGGCGTAGTCGGCAGGATGTCGAATGCAGAGAACGTCGCTCCTCCGGGAGTGGGAAACGACGCCCCTCCGGGAGTAGAGAGAGGAAGTTCAATTTTGGACCAGCCTTGACGCATACCCCTCGGTATGATGGGCAGAACATGCCGTTGGCAGACTGGAAGAAGAGACTGGAGGGAATCATCCAGATGTATGGGGTGCCTCCAGAAATGCAGCTACACTTGGCGTTGAATACGCTGGATGGAGATGCCTGGCGATCGGTGATTCTTGTTCCGGAAGAGGAACGTAAGACGTTAGATGAGGTACTCTCGATCCTCGAGGGTACCTATGGGAACACTGCGTCGGCAGGAACCTTGCGTCAGCAACTGTTCAATCGGTTTCAGAGGGAGGACGAATCCATACCCCAATTTGCTAACGCGCTACAGGACATGCTGAGCGAAATTACGCGGCGTGATCCGGAAGGTCTGGGGTCCTTGGTCAACCCCAGCCTGATGTTGAGGGATCAGTTCGCACTGGGCCTCCGGAGTATTCCCATCCGACAAATCCTGTTGGATAAAATCGCCAGTGACAAGACAATGACCTTCCGTCAGGTCCAAGTGGAGGCAGTCGCCAGTTCCGTAATGCTAATTTCGGTCCTTACGCCATGGCCCCACAATGGTCGGCACCGGTGGCCGCAGGGACCAGCCAAGAACCCAGTCCCATGGAAGCCTGTGTCCAGGATCTGAAGGCGGCATTCGCCAAGGTCACTCTGGAAATGAAGGCAGAAATCTCCCAGTTGCGGGATGAGGTGCACAGGCAGAGAGGTTCGGAGGGGTCAGAGGATAGGGCACCGCATCGGCGGCCCAAGGAATCACGGTCCAATGCAGGAGGTGCCCGCCCCAGGGAAGGTAGGGGTCCCCGTTGTTACCGCTGCAATCGGTTTGGACACATTGCCCGGGAATGTAACGAGCCCAGGCAAGATCCTCCGTTAAACTAGAGTCCCTCGCGGTAGCGGGACCACCCGCGAGGGAGGTGGTCGGGGGAGAAACCACTATAGTGGATTCCGCCGACATAGTAGGGGAGTGTCCCGTGGTGATTGGGTGTCTTGGGGGCAAGGAGCAGAAATGCCTGCTGGATACTGGCTCGCAGGTCACCACCATGTCTGAGGTTTGTTTCCTGGAACATTATTCCCATTTGAAGGATTCCGTGTTGGAAAGCTGGGTCACCCTCACGGCGGCCAACAACTTTCCTATTCCGGTTGTCGGAGTTGTGTGGATGGAGATTTCGATCTGCGGACAGACGTTGGGAAGGAAGGGAATACTGGTTGTGGGGAGCTTGGGCTTGAGTCACGGGCCCGTGATTGTGGGCATGAACGTCCTCCAGGATCTCAACCAGCTTTTGTTTCGGGAGAAGGGTCCGCAATACTGGAAGGAGATGGGTATTCAGCGGCCGGTACAACAAGCCTTTCAGCAGGTAGGGAGAATCTGTGAAGCTGAATATCGAGAGGAGTCCCTGGGAGCGATTCGGACCGGTGGTCGGCAACAGATTGAGTTACCTCCCCACCAGGAGATGGTCCTCCCCCTCGAGGTGCGGACTCACCAACATCTGGAGGGGTTAGAGGTCATGGTGGAACCCAATGGATACTTTGGAATGGATTCGGGGGTCATCCTGGCCCGAACCCTGGCCATAGTGAGGGACGGCCGGGTGTTGGTACGGCTGTGCAATCTTCTGGACGAAAGGAAGAAAATCCCGGCGGGAGCAACAATTGCCAACATAACGGCGGTCACCAGGGACGGAGTGTCCGGGGGGCGGCAGGTCTTGCTGCATGCGGACGAACCCGGGTCCTGGTCCATGGCAGTGAGCCTGGATAAGGAAGAAGAACCCAGTGCAGATTGGTGCGGTCGGACTATCAGGGAGCAGATGGATGTTTGCTTGGACGAATGTAGTCCCAGTATGGTGCTGAGGTTGGAGCAGATGTTGTGGGAACGACGGAAGGCGTTCTCCCGCTATGAAGAAGATTTCGGATATACGGAAGATGTGAAACATGAGATACGCACTGGGGAGAGCCCTCCTATCCGTGAGAGATATCGCCCCATTCCCCCCAAACTCTACCAGGAGGTCAAGAAAATGTTGCGGCAGATGTTGGATAATCAGGTCATTCGGGAGAGCAAAAGTCCATGGGCTGCGCCCATCGTGTTGGTACGGAAGAAGGATGGTTCCATTCGGTTCTGCGTGGATTATCGGCGGTTGAATAGCAGTACCGTGAGAGATGCTTACCCGTTGCCCAGGATAGAGGAATCTTTGGCGGCCCTGGGGAATGCCCGGTATTTCTCCACGCTGGACTTGGCCAGTGGGTATTGGCAGGTGGCGGTTAGCCCGTCGGATCAGGAGAAGACCGCCTTCACAACTCCTATGGGGCTGTTTGAATTCCTGGGCATGCCCTTCGGGCTCACCAATGCCCCGGCTACATTCCAACGGATGATGGAGAGGTGTCTGGGAGATTTGAACTTCGAAGCATTATTGATATACCTGGACGATATCATAGTATTCGCCCCCACTCTGGAGGAACATTTGGCGCGCCTGGATGTGGTGTTGCAGCGCCTAGAGAAATATGGGCTTAAGCTCAAGCCCCGCAAGTGTCATCTTTTGCAACCAAGTTTGGAATACCTGGGACATGTGGTGTCCCGAGAAGGGGTCTGCCCGACGCCGGGCAAGATTTCGGCAGTCCAGGACTGGGGGACACCCACTACTACCACCGAACTGCGCGCGTTCCTGGGGTTGGTTGGATACTATCGGCGGTTTATCAAGGACTTCGCAAAAATCGCGGAACCCCTGCATGCCCTGCTGCGAGGGCTACCCACGACTAAGAAAACACAGGTGGTGGCTTGGGGTGAAGCCCAGGAGAAGGCATTTCGCCGCCTGAAGGAGATGCTCACGGAGGCTCCGGTTCTGGGCTATGCGGATTTTGACAAGCCATTCCTGCTCTATACCGATGGCAGCCTACAGGGATTGGGAGCAGTTCTCTCCCAAATACAGGATGGCCGAGAACGAGTAATCGCCTATGGAAGTCGGAGTTTGAGGGAAACTGAGCGGAACCCGGACAACTACAGTTCCTTCAAGTTGGAGTTGTTGGCTGTAGTCTGGGCCGTGACTGAGAAGTTCGCCGAGTACCTGACCGCTACCCATGTGGAAATATACACGGATAACAATCCCCTGGCCTATCTGGAGACTGCGAAACTGGGCGCCCTGGAGCAGCGTTGGGTAGCCCGGTTGGCAAAGTTCCACTATAAAATACACTATCGCCCAGGGAAGAGTAACGCGAATGCAGATGCGCTGTCACGACACCCTGTGTCAATGTACCCGACTTCGAGGTACAGTGAGGACGAGGATACGGAGGTCCCCGACTTGACCAGGATTGAGTGTCCAGGTACACTGGAAGGGTCACTAGTACTGGAATGCGCTGCCCTGCTCCAGAATACTGAGCTAGAGTGGGCTTCTCTACAGCAGAGTGACCCAGGGCTGAATGTCATTCGGCGATGGAAGCAGAAGGAACATTGGCCTAGCCAGTGGTAGAGGAGTCGACTGACTCCCTACTGCCGGAAGGTCCTGCGGAGTTGGGACCGATTACTCGTCCGCGGCGGAACGCTGCGTCGACGAGTGTATCTCCGACACGAACTCAGGAGGGTGGAACAGGTTGTGGTGCCGGAAGCGTCCCTCTAGGCACTGGTGACGGAGGCGCACGTTGGCGGAGCCCATTTAGGGGTAGACAAGACCTTTCAGTGGATACAGCGCCAGTTTTTCGCCCCTCCGCTATGGACATTGGTGGAGAAGGTGTGCAGGGAATGTCGGAGGTGCGGCGTGGTCAAACCGAACGAACAACATGCGCCAGTACATACCATTCAGACAAGTCGTCCCCTGGAGTTGTTGATGATCGATTACGTTCTGATTGGGGAGTCCGTTAGTGGCCATCAGTACGCCTTGGTCATGACTGATCATTTCACTAAGTTCACGGTGGTGGTCCCCACCCGGGATCAGACGGCGGAGTCTGCAACCAAAGCCATTGTTGAGCATTTTGTCCGGCAGTTTGGGTGCCCTGAGAGGATTCACTCCGCTCAAGGGGCTTGCTTCCAGGGGAAATTGATGGGACAGCTTTGTCGACTGTACGGGATGCAGAAGTCCCGCACCACGCCGTATCATCCTCAGGGAAATGGTGCCTGCGAACGGTTCAATCGGACTTTGCTCCAGATGTTGCGGGTCTTGGAAGACACCAAAAGACGGAGGTGGCCCGAGCATGTAGCCGAGCTGGTGAGGGCCTATAACAACCGGGTCCACAGCACCACTGGATACTCCCCCCTTCTTTTTGATGTTTGGTCGTCCCGGGCGGGAAGCACAGGATTTGCACTTGACCGAGTTTCGGGAGGAAGGAGGGTTGCTGCCAGCCGATTGGGTCGCCGAACACCAGCAGCGGTTAAAAGTGGCTCACGAAGTGACTCGGAAGAGGATAGCCGACCACGCTCATACGCCCCATAGGACTCGAGGAGCGGAGCCTTTCGACGTGGGACAGCGGGTGCTGGTCCGCATGACGCGGCCGGGCGGCAAGTTAGCGGAGAAGTGGGAGGTGCGACCTTATATTGTTCGGAGGCGCCTCACGGAGGAGGGCCCGGTGTATCAGGTGGAAGCAACAGATGGGTCTGGTCGGTTGAGAACCCTTCACCGGGATATGCTGCGCCCTTGTAGGTTCCCAGAGGACGGGGAAGTTGAAGGTGTCCCCGGTGGGAACACGGCTGTGTTGCCTGGGGATGATACTGTATTGGCATCCTTGCCCGGAGGGACTGACCTGGAGGAAGATTGGTGGACCCCAGTGGTTCCGTCTCGTGACAATAGTTCCCTGGATGCTGGGGTCCCCCGGCCTGGGTTATCTCCTTTGCCTCGGCGATCTCAGCGCTCCAACCGCGGTGTGCCTGGTCCCCGGTATAAGGACCCGGAGTATATTTCGTCTCAGTCTACCTTTGTCGGGACTACAAAGGACAAACGGGGGGGAAATGTCAGGCGGCGGGCGGCCGCGCGGCGGAGTCCGGAGGAACGGGGATCCGAAAGGATCCAAGGTCCTCCAATCGGCGGCCCGGGATTTGAAAAGGGCGCCGGACGCGAGCCAATCGCTGCTCGCGGTCCGGCGCCCAATGAGGAGTCGCCGCGGCGGACCAATGGGAGTCCGCCGCGTCATGGCCCCGCCTCCTCCCGGCGCCTTATATCAGGCGCTAGGCGGCGGCGGGGTTCATTAGTGAGGCGGAGACGGAGCGGAGAGGAGCTCCCGAAGAAGACGCCAGGAGGCCAGCGCGGACGACGACAGCGGCGCCGGAAGAGGCAGAAGACGGCGACAGAAGACGGGACGGAGGCGGCGGCGCAGCAGAGACGGGAGATCGGCGGAGAGTGCTGTTTGGAGCGGGAAGCAAAAGAGCTAACGAAGCTCCCCTCCACAGCCTCTCCCACCGGTCCTGGTAAGTGGCCCTGGGCCTACACGACCTTCCTGTAACTCCCTCCCTAGACCACCAGGTGTTCGGGCACTAGGCCCATGGGCACGTTCAGGCCCTCCCGGCCTGTGGGTATTCAGTCGGGCCCTCCCGGCCCGTGGGGCAAGTAGGTCAGTGTGTCTGGGCCGACGCCACGCGCAGTCGGGGTTCCCCACGGCCCGTGGCCCGCAGGCCCAGACCACTATCCTCCGGGGGTTCGGGCATTAGGCCCAAGCCACCCTCGTTCAACGGGCACCAGTTAGGCGGGCACTAGGCCCGGGGGCATATCAGGCGATAGGCCTGTGCAGCGTTAGAGGGCATTAGGCCCTAGCGTATTGTGGCCGAGTAGGTACATATAAAGTGACCCTGGGCACAAGGCCCAGGTCACCCAACGGGCAGCACGTTAGGCGGGCGCTAGGCCCGTGGGCGAAGTCAGGCCTCCGGCCTGTGTTCAGGTAGGGGGCGCTAGGCCCGGCAAATCAGTATTTTCCCGAGGTGAGTACAGGTGGCCCGGGGCGCTAGGCCCAGGCCACCCCGAGGTATTTAGGAAGGCAGAGCGGAGGCCTACCTCTATTCGGCTGGTAGGTATTTCAAGGGACAGTGCTGTGTTATGTGTATTCCGATGTGTGTTACCGTGCAGGGCAAGTTATTGTTATGAAGTTTGTGCATAGTTTGGTTGCACCACACCCACAGAGTTAGTTTGAGGGCTCTGCCGTTATAGTTAGGATAAGGTGTGACACTAGGTCTAGTTAGGCCCTGCACGGCGGTTTTCTCTCTCTTGCCTCCTTACAGGGACCTGTACTGGAGAAGATCGGAGTACCGGAGGGTGAGACGGTGAGTAACCACAGTCTGAGTGTTTGGTTGTGTTCTTTCTATCTCCCTTCCTTCAGGGCAACGGTGAGCCTTGCACGGCTGTGCAAGGCGGAATTTCCACCTGGTGCGAAAGTGCCGATAGGTGAAATTCGGGCTCTGAGGCGGACGCCGGTGATGACCCCCACCTAGCCCGAAGGCGCATTTTCCTCAGCCACATAGGGTGTTGCGATCCACGGTTTGGGGAGACGATATTCAACGATTTTCTTCCTCTTAGGTTTTTGGGGTCCGGGTCGTCCAGAAGTGCTTCCAGGACTCTCGAGTGTTCCGGCACCTGCGAGTGAGAGCGTGCGGCGTCCGGTAAGTGGTACATCTGCACGGCAGCAGACCCTATACGCCCTGACGTTGCCCTCTTACAAAAGTATCAGCCAATCACAGCTCCTAACTAACATGCCACAGGCTGTGTTTGAAAAATGACAGTTACAGTAGGAGCTGATTGGCTGGTACTTTATATCCGTCCGCTTTATCTCCTTCCAAGGCTTAGTAAATAGACTCCAATGTACTCTCCCAAGGCAAAACCATGCCTTGTGTTTGCTCCTTTAAAAAAACAACCGAGATCGGCGGGCATCTCGCACCCCTGTCGATCTTGGGCGTCATTAAATCCGGGCCATGGTGTCCAGAGGCAGTTTTTAACCCCCCCCACCCTCTTCAAATAATATCCGCCTTTCCCCTGTATGCCCCAGTTCCCCAGTATGTGAATCAGCAGTAGTTCCTAATTGACGGTGCTTTCTGCTAATCACACGACAGACGGAAAATCCCAGGGGAGGTGTTTTCTCCCCATTGGACTGCCTGCCTGGACTGTCATTAGCAGAAAATCTGAGGCACCCGAAGCATAATCCGCAATAAGTGCCGGCATCAGGGTGGGGGAGCCCGCCACATTGAGGCTAATAGGAAAGCACCCAGCGAACCTATTAGCTGCTAATATTATACCCCCCAAAGTGCTTTACATTTATATATATATATAAAGTACAAACTAAACGTAAGCATTAATAGCATAGAGAAATGGACCTAAGCATTTGGAATGCATTTTCCTTTTTCAGAAACTAAAGGGGCATTAATGAAACGCAGGGAAGTCTTGAGTCTGGTTCTGAAGGTTCCTAGAGTGGAGGCCTCTGGTCCTGTACGAGGAAGCAAGTTCCAGGGAGTCAGAGTTTTAAAGATAAAAGCTTATCCCAAAATTAAGGGAGATTCTAGGTACTGTGTGCGAATAGTCCTACACAATGGCGGATTTTACCGACTGGCTGCAGGGCTGCAGTCCCCCCAGTAAAATACACCACCTCAGTGAGCCAGTTGCAGTCCATGACTGCACTGACTACACTGTGGCAGGCAGTGACTTCCCGTTGGTAGTACTACCTGCCAGTCACCCGCAGAACAGGCAGTCCCATTGAGAGGTGTTTTCTCCCTCTGGGACTGCCAGTACTGGCTGCTATTAGCAAAGGGCTTGCTTCGTGTGGTAAGCCACTCCCTGGCTTTCAGGCAGCCCTGCCTGGCTTCTATGGGCTGCAGCTGATGCAGTCCATAGAAGCTGGTGTTTTGTGCATGCACAGTCCCCACCACCGCTTATGCACAGGTGCCGGGACAAGGCTGGCCGGGATCTCCTCTCCTCCTACTGCGGGCAGCATGAAAAGTGGAAGCCCCCTCCCCTCCTCCAAAGAGGTAGGAGCCACCGCTGGTCCTACAGATCGAAATAAGCAAGTGGGGATGTATGGATGAGTCAGGGAATTTACATATAGTATACAGAATTTTCAGGTTAAAAGTTGGGCTGCATAGGTCCTAAACTGCGATCGCAGTCTAAGATCTGGAGGGGGGCAGGAACGGGCGTCAACGCCTCGTTTTGTGGGTTTCGATGCCCTGTTTTAGGGGCGTGGTCCGGGCAACGGAGGCGTGTCTGGACCGTTGGAGGGGCAGGTTGCGGCTGCTGCGTGACATCACACGCATCTGATGCGACCCAAAAGATGTTCGCATGTTAGTAGGGGCAGGACCCGAAATGCGGGGCGGCCTTCCCCTGTACTTGGAGGTCTCCTGCATGTTAAAGAAAAGAGTTATGGGCCTGATTCAGCTTCAATTGTAGTTTTGCGAAAAATCGCAAAACTACAATTGAAGCTGAATCAGCCCCATAATTTGGATTAGAGAATGATGGATACCAGAATTAGCTCTACATATAACAAACCTGGTTTTGCCTAGGTGGACATGCAATCATTCAACTCCTGTTTTTTAACTTTTCACTGCCACAGATGTAACTCTTATCTCCGCACATTTTTGCTTCATAGTTCTGGCTGTACCCTCCCGGATGGGGTAGCCAAGTCGGCACAGTGGAGCGTGGGGGGGCATGGCTTGATATAGGGGCAGTGTGGGGACGTGACACGCAGCCATAGAAGGCAGCGGTGTGGCTGCACAATTTTGCCATCGTGACCATGCCCCTGCTATACAATGCCGAGATTACCGGCATTGTATAGCATGGGGGGCGTGACTACGATGATGCGATTCAGTGCAAATTGCGTCATCGGGATCCCAGTCCAACCACTTCACTGGTAGCTGAGAGGCAGGAAGGGTCGGCCCCAGGAGACTTGCACACTCCTCCGAGGGCTGGGAGCACAACACAATTTTCAGGAGCTCCTCGGCTGTTCCGGAAGATTAGGCAAGTATGTTTTGGTTACTAGCAACCATGAAAGCACTAAAATGTTATATATCATTATGACCCCCTAACTAGGGGCCTAATTCAGACCTGATCGCTCGCTAGGTTTTTTTTTGCAGCGCTGCGAGCAGATAGTCACCGCCCATAGGGGAGTGTATTTTTGCTTTGCGAAAAATCCTAGTGAGCGATCCGGTCTGAATGACCCCCCCCCAGGGGCGTATCTAGAGAGGAGGGGTCCCATGTGCAGTCTCCGGGTGTGAGCCCCCTCCTGTCCTGTAGCTGGCAGCAGTGCTGTTAGCGCTCTATCTGAGCACTGGAGACTCTGGCACAGTGCCGGAGTCTACAGTGCATGTGTAAATCTCAATTAAAATGGCGTGGCGGCCATTTTTTCGGACACCTGCGCATGCGCTGTAGACTCTGGCACTGAACCAGAGTCTCTAGTGCTCAGAGCGCTAACAGGTCAAAAAGTCGACTTGAGTTCTTCATTGGGTTTTTGGCATATATGTCGACATAGGTAGACATGGACACCGTAGAAGTGTACAGCGTCCCCTCGCATGTCTCCCTGTGCTCACTATGCTTCGGGCACGGTGCCTAGCTGCACTCGGCACACTATTATATTCCCCCTCCAGTTCCACTGGGATGGTAAAGTATGAACAAGTCGGTTTCAATGAAAAAAATCAACCACAATATTACTTTCTTGGCATTTGTTGAAGGGCAGGACTTGTTCCTACAACTGTGCATGTACTGCAGTGATGTGCACCGGAAATTTTTCGGGTTTTGGTTTTGGGTTCGGTTCCGCGGCCGTGTTTTGGATTCGGACGCGTTTTGGCAAAACCTTACCGAAAATTTTTTGTCGGATTCGGGTGTGTTTTGGATTCGGGTGTTTTTTCCAAAAACCCCTCAAAAACAGCTTAAATCATAGAATTTGGGGGTCATTTTGATTCCATAGTATTATTAACCTCAGTAACCATAATTTCCACTCATTTTCAGTCTATTCTGAACACCTCACACCTCACAATATTATTTTTAGTCCTAAAATTTGCACCGAGGTCGCTGGATGGCTAAGCTAAGCGACCCAAGTGGCCGACACAAACACCTGGCCCATCTAGGAGTGGCACTGCAGTGTCAGGCAGGATGGCACTTCCAAAAAATTGTCCCCAAACAGCACATGACGCAAAGAAAAAAAAGAGGCGCACCCAGGTCGCTGTGTGACTAAGCTAAGCGACCCAAGTGGCCGACACAAACACCTGGCCCATCTAGGAGTGGCACTGCAGTGGCAGACAGGATGGCACTTCAATAAAATAGTCCCCAAACAGCACATGATGCAAAGAAAAAAAGAGGCGCACCAAGGTGGCTGTGTGACTAAGCTAAGCGACACAAGTGGCCGACACAAACACCTGGCCCATCTAGGAGTGGCACTGCAGTGTCAATCAAGACAGGATGGCCCTTCCAAAAAATTGTCCCCAAACAGCACATGATGCAAAGAAAAAAAGAGGCGCACCAAGGTCGCTGTGTGACTAAGCTAAGCGACACAAGTGGCCGACACAAACACCTGGCCCATCTAGGAGTGGCACTGCAGTGTCAGACAGGATGGCACTTCAAAAAAATAGTCCCCAAACAGCACATGATGCAAAGAAAAATGAAAGAAAAAAGAGGTGCAAGATGGAATTGTCCTTGGGCCCTCCCACCCACCCTTATGTTGTATAAACAGGACATGCACACTTTAACGAACCCATCATTTCAGCGACAGGGTCTGCCACACGACTGTGACTGAAACGACTGGTTGGTTTGGGCCCCCACCAAAAAAGAAGCAATCAATCTCTCCTTGCACAAACTGGCTCTACAGAGGCAAGATGTCCACCTCATCATCATCCTCCGATTCCTCACCCCTTTCACTGTGTACATCCCCCTCCTCACAGATTATTAATTCGTACCCACTGGAATCCACCATCTCAGGTCCCCGTGTACTTTCTGGAGGCAATTGCTGCTGGTGAATGTCTCCACGGAGGAATTGATTGTAATTCATTTTAATGAACATCATCTTCTCCACATTTTCTGGAAGTAACCTCGTACGCCGATTGCTGACAAGGTGAGCGGCTGCACTAAACACTCTTTCGGAGTACACACTGGAGGGAGGGCAACTTAGGTAGAATAAAGCCAGTTTCTGCAAGGGCCTCCAAATTGCCTCTTTTTTCTGCCAGTATACGTACGGACTGTCTGACGTGCCTACTTGGATGCGGTCACTCATATAATCCTCCACCATTCTTTCAATGGTGAGAGAATCATATGCAGTGACAGTAGACGACATGTCAGTAATCGTTGGCAGGTCCTTCAGTCCGGACCAGATGTCAGCACTCGCTCCAGACTGCCCTGCATCACCGCCAGCGGGTGGGCTCGGAATTCTTAGCCTTTTCCTCGCACCCCCAGTTGCGGGAGAATGTGAAGGAGAAGATGGTGACGGGTCACGTTCCGCTTGACTTGACAATTTTCTCACCAGCAGGTCTTTGAACCTCTGCAGACTTGTGTCTGCCGGAAAGAGAGATACAACGTAGGTTTTAAATCTAGAAACGAGCACGGTGGCCAAAACGTAGTGCTCTGATTTCAACAGATTGACCACCCGTGAATCCTGGTTAAGCGAATTAAGGGCTCCATCCACAAGTCCCACATGCCTAGCGGAATCGCTCTGTTTTAGCTCCTCCTTCAATGTCTCCAGCTTCTTCTGCAAAAGCCTGATGAGGGGAATGACCTGACTCAGGCTGGCAGTGTCTGAACTGACTTCACGTGTGGCAAGTTCAAAGGGTTGCAGAACCTTGCACAACGTTGAAATCATTCTCCACTGCGCTTGAGTCAGGTGCATTCCACCTCCTTTGCCTATATCGTGGCCAGATGTATAGGCTTGAATGGCCTTTTGCTGCTCCTCCATCCTCTGAAGCATATAGAGGGTTGAATTCCACCTCGTTACCACCTCTTGCTTCAGATGATGGCAGGGCAGGTTCAGGAATGTTTGGTGGTGCTCCAGTCTTCGGTACGCGGTGCCTGAACGCCGAAAGTGGCCCGCAATTCTTCGGGCCACCGACAGCATCTCTTGCACGCCCCTGTCGTTTTTTAAATAATTCTGCACCACCAAATTCAAGGTATGTGCAAAACATGGGACGTGATGGAATTTGCCCAGATGTAATGCACGCACAATATTGCTGGCGTTCTCCGATGTCACAAATCCCCAGGAGAGTCCAATTGGGGTAAGCCATTCTGCGATGATCTTCCTCAGTTGCCGTAAGAGGTTTTCAGCTGTGTGGCTATTCTGGAAAGCGGTGATACAAAGCGTAGCCTGCCTAGGAACGAGTTGGCGTTTGCGAGATGCTGCTACTGGTGCCGCCGCTGCTGTTCTTGCTGCGGGAGGCAATACATCTACCCAGTGGGCTGTCACAGTCATATAGTCCTGAGTCTGCCCTGCTCCACTTGTCCACATGTCCATGGTTAAGTGGACATTGGGTACAACTGCATTTTTTAGGACACTGGTGAGTCTTTTTCTGAGGTCTGTGTACATTTTCGGTATCGCCTGCCTAGAGAAATGGAACCTAGATGGTATTTGGTACCGGGGACACAGTACCTCAATCAAGTCTCTAGTTGGCTCTGAATTAACGATGGATACCGGAACCATGTTTCTCACCGCCCAGGCTGCCAAGGCCTCAGTTATCCGCTTTGCAGCAGGATGACTGCTGTGATATTTCATCTTCCTCGCAAAGGACTGTTGGACAGTCAATTGCTTACTGGAAGTAGTACAAGTGGTCTTCCGACTTTCCCTCTGGGATGACGATCGACTCCCAGCAGCAACAACAGCAGCGCCAGCAGCAGTAGGCGTTACACTCAAGGATGCATCGGAGGAATCCCAGGCAGGAGAGGACTCGTCAGACTTGCCAGTGACATGGCCTGCAGGACTATTGGCTTTCCTGGGTAAGGAGGAAATTGACACTGAGGGAGTTGGTGGTGTGGTTTGCAGGAGCTTGGTTACAAGAGGAAGGGATTTAGTGGTCAGTGGACTGCTTCCGCTGTCACCCAAAGTTTTTGAACTTGTCACTGACTTATGATGAATGCGCTGCAGGTGACGTATAAGGGAGGATGTTCCGAGGTGGTTAACGTCCTTACCCATACTTATTACAGCTTGACAAAGGCAACACACGGCTTGACACCTGTTGTCCGCATTTGTGTTGAAATAATTCCACACCGAAGAGCTGATTTTTTTTAGTATTCCTCCCATGGACAACAGGTGTCTCCCCGGGTGCCTGACTTAAACAAACCACCTCACCATCAGAATCCTCCTTGTCAATTTCCTCCCCAGCGCCAGCAACACCCATATCCTCATCCTTTTGTACTTCAACAGTGACATCTTCAATTTGACTATCAGGAACTGGACTGCGGGTGCTCCTTCCAGCACTTGCAGGGGGCGTGCAAATGGTGGAAGGCGCAAGCTCTTCCCGTCCAGTGTTGGGAAGGTCAGGCATCGCAACCGACACAATTGGACTCTCCTTGGGGATTTGTGATTTTGAAGAACGCACAGTTCTTTGCTGTGCTTTTGCCAGCTTAAGTCTTTTCTTTTTTCTAGCGAGAGGATGAGTGCTTCCATCCTCATTTGAAGCTGAACCACTAGCCATGAACATAGGCCAGGGCCTCAGCCGTTCCTTGCCACTCCGTGTCGTAAATGGCATATTGGCAAGTTTACGCTTCTCCTCAGACGCTTTAAATTTAGATTTTTGGGTCATTTTACTGAACTTTTGTGTTTTGGATTTTACATGCGCTCTACTATGACATTGGGCATCGGCCTTGGCAGACGACGTTGATGGCATTTCATCGTCTCGGCCATGACTAGTGGCAGCAGCTTCAGCACGAGGTGGAAATGGATCTTGATCTTTCCCTTTAACCTCCACATTTTTGTTCTCAATTTTTTAATGTGTGGAATTATATGCCAGTATCAATAGCAATGGCCTACTACTATATTTACTGCGCACAACTAAAATGCACCACAGGTATAGAATGTAGATGGATAGTATACCTAATGGATGACGAGTGACGACACAGAGGTAGGTACACAGCAGTGGCCTACCGTACTGCTATATATAGTATACTGGTGGACACTGTCAGCAAACTGCTAAACTAGTCTAAAATGCACCACAGGTATAGAATGTAGATGGATAGTATACTTAATGGATGACGAGTGACGACACAGAGGTAGGTACACAGCAGTGGCTTACCGTACTGCTATATATAGTATACTGGTGGACACTGTCAGCAAACTGCTAAACTAGTCTAAAAAAAAGGCACCACAGGTATACAATGTAGATGGATGGATAGTATACTTAATGGATGACGAGTGACGACACAGAGGTAGGTACACAGCAGTGGCCTACCGCACTGCTATATACAGTATACTGGACCTGGTGGACACTGTCAGCAAACTGCTAAACTAGTCTAAAAAAAAGGCACCACAGGTATACAATGTAGATGGATAGATAGTATACTTAATGGATGACGAGTGACGACACAGAGGTAGGTACAGCAGTGGCCTACCGTACTGCTAGATACAGTATACTGGACCTGGTGGACACTGTCAGCAAACTGCTAAACTAGTCTAAAAAAAAGGCACCACAGGTATACAATGTAGATGGATGGATAGTATACTTAATGGATGACGAGTGACGACACAGAGGTAGGTACACAGCAGTGGCCTACCGTACTGCTATATACAGTATACTGGACCTGGTGGACACTGTCAGCAAACTGCTAAACTAGTCTAAAAAAAAGGCATCTATACAATGTAGATGGATGGATAGTATACTTAATGGATGACGAGTGATGACACAGAGGTAGGTACACAGCAGTGGCCTACCGTACTGCTATATACAGTATACTGGACCTGGTGGACACTGTCAGCAAACTGTTAAACTAGTCTAAAAAAAAGGCACCACAGGTATACAATGTAGATGGATGGATAGTATACTTAATGGATGACGAGTGACGACACAGAGGTAGGTACAGCAGTGGCCTACCGTACTGCTATATACAGTATACTGGACCTGGTGGACACTGTCAGCAAACTGTTAAACTAGTCTAAAAAAAAGGCACCACAGGTATACAATGTAGATGGATGGATAGTATACTTAATGGATGACGAGTGACGACACAGAGGTAGGTGCAGCAGTGGCCTACCGTGCTGCTATATACAGTATACTGGACCTGGTGGACACTGTCAGTAAACTGCTAAACTAGTCTAAAAAAAAGGCACCACAGGTATACAATGTAGATGGATGGATAGTATACTTAATGGATGACGAGTGATGACACAGAGGTAGGTACACAGCAGTGGCCTACCGTACTGCTATATACAGTATACTGGACCTGGTGGACACTGTCAGCAAACTGCTAAACTAGTCTAAAAAAAAGGCACCACAGGTATACAATGTAGATGGATGGATAGTATACTTAATGGATGACGAGTGACGACACAGTGGTAGGTACAGCAGTGGCCTACTGTACTGCTATATACAGTATACTGGACCTGGTGGACACTGTCAGCAAACTGCTAATAGTCTAAAAAAAAGGCACCACAGGTATACAATGTAGATGGATGGATAGTATACTTAATGGATGACGAGTGACGACACAGAGGTAGGTACAGCAGTGGCCTACCGTACTGCTATATACAGTATACTGGACCTGGTGGACACTGTCAGCAAACTGCTAAACTAGTCTAAAAAAAAGGCACCACAGGTATACAATGTAGATGGATGGATAGTATACTTAATGGATGACGAGTGACGACACAGAGGTAGGTACAGCAGTGGCCTACCGTACTGCTATATATAGTATACTGGACCTGGTGGACACTGTCAGCAAACTGCTAAACTAGTCTAAAAAAAAGGCACCACAGGTATACAATGTAGATGGATGGATAGTATACTTAATGGATGACGAGTGACGACACAGAGGTAGGTACACAGCAGTGGCCTACCGTACTGCTATATACAGTATACTGGACCTGGTGGACACTGTCAGCAAACTGCTAAACTAGTCTAAAAAAAAGGCACCACAGGTATACAATGTAGATGGATGGATAGTATACTTAATGGATGACGAGTGACGACACAGAGGTAGGTACAGCAGTGGCCTACCGTACTGCTATATATAGTATACTGGACCTGGTGGACACTGTCAGCAAACTGCTAAACTAAAATGCACCACAGGTATAGGAATGTAGATGGATAGTATACTTAATGGATGACGACACAGAGGTAGGTACAGCAGTTCACTCTGCACTGTACTCCTCCTATATAATATTAATTATACTGGTGGTCCCCAGTCCCCACAATAAAGCAGCACACTGTGAGCACAGATATGGAGTGTTTTTCAGGCAGACAAACGTATACTGGTGGTCACTGTCAGCAAAACTCTGCACTGTACTCCTGCTATAGATGCTCCCCAGTCCCCACAATTAAGCAGTGTGAGCACTCAGCATAGATATATCATGCAGCACACACTGAGCACAGATATGGTAAAAACTAAACTCTGCACTGTACTCCTCCTAACAGCTGCTCCCCAATCCTCCCCACAATTATAGTAATAAACAAGCAATCAAATCAACTGTCTTCTACTAAACGGAGAGGACGCCAGCCACGTCCTCTCCCCTTCATCTCCAATGCGCGTGTGAAAATGGCGGCGACGCGCGGCTGCTTATAGAATCCGAATCTCGCGAGAATCCGACAGCGGGATGATGACGTTCGGGCGCACTCGGGTTAACCGAGCCATACGGGAGAATCCGAGTATGGCTCGGACCCGTGTAAAAAAGGTAAAGCTCGGGGGGGTTTGGTTTCTCGGAAACTGAACCCGCTTATCACTAATGTACTGGATACATTATTTCAGGCCACCTGCTAGCCAGGAGCAAGGGTTGTGAAGCAGCGACAGTGCCTTCTACAGGTCCCTGCGTTCTGTGCCACACCCGTAGATAATATCCTGGATTTCATACATCTACCCCTACGTGTGAGGCTTATAATAGTTTAGCAACTTCTTCAAATATAAAAGGGTTAATCACATCAGCACAGAAGTGCTGTAAACATTGTTTACTAATTACTTCTTTCTCTGACGTCCTAGTGGATGCTGGGGACTCCGTAAGGACCATGGGGAATAGACGGGCTCCGCAGGAGACTGGGCACTCTAAAAGAAAGATTAGGTACTATCTGGTGTGCACTGGCTCCTCCCTCTATGCCCCTCCTCCAGACCTCAGTTAGAATCTGTGCCCGGCCAGAGCTGGATGCACCTAGTGGGCTCTCCTGAGCCTGCTAGTAAAGAAAGTAATGTTAGGTTTTTTATTTTCAGTGAGATCTGCTGGCAACAGACTCACTGCTACGTGGGACCGAGGGGAGAGAAGCAAACGTACCTGTTCACAGCTAGGTTGCGCTTCTTAGGCTACTGGACACCATTAGCTCCAGAGGGTTCGAACACAGGCAAAGGTCCTCGGTCGTCCGTTCCCGGAGCCGCGCCGCCGTCCCCCTCGCAGAGCCAGAAGATCAGAAGTTGGTGATGAAATCGGCGGCTGAAGACTCCTGTCTTCATTAAGGTAGCGCACAGCACCGCAGCTGTGCGCCATTGCTCCCACTGCACACCACACACTCCGGTCACTGTAGGGTGCAGGGCGCTGAAGGGGGGGGGGGGCGCCCTGGGCAGCAATAAGAATACCTTTGGCATAAAAAAGACACATAATACAGTCTGTGACTGTATATGTGTAAAACCCCCGCCATTTTTTAGTCAGAAACAGCGGGACAGAAGCCCGCCGCTGAGGGGGCGGGGCCTTCTTCCTCAGCACACCAGCGCCATTTCTCTTCACAGCTCCGCTGGAAGGACGCTCCCCAGGCTCTCCCCTGCAGTCTCCTGGCACTAAGAGGGTAAAAAGAGAGGGGGGGCACATTAATTTAGGCAAAAGGTGTATTGATACAGCAGCTATTGGGAAAAATTAACTTCGGGTAGTGTGTATCCCTGTGTATATAGCGCTGTGGTGTGTGCTGGCATACTCTTTCTCTGTCTCCCCATAGACCTTGTGGGGTCCTGTCCTCAGTCAGAGCATTCCCTGTGTGTGTGCTGTGTGTCGGTACGGCTGTGTCGACATGTTTGATGAGGAGGGTTACGTGGAGGCGGAACAAGTGCAGATAAATGTGGTGTCGCCCCCGTCGGTGCCGACACCTGATTGGATGGATATGTGGAAGGTCTTAAATGACAATGTAAACTCATTACATAAGAGATTTGATTATGTTGCTGCCGGGGGACAGCCGGGCTCTCAACCCGGGCCTGCCCAGGCGCCTCAGAGGCCGTCAGCGTCTCAAAAACGCCCACTATCTCAGTTGGTTGACACAGATGTCGACACGGAGTCCGACTCCAGCGTCGACGAGGATGAGGCACTATTACAGCCCAAAATGACTAAGGCCATCCGATACATGATTATTGCAATGAAAAATGTATTACACATTTCAGAGGCTGACCCTGTCCCTGACAAGAGGGTAAATATGTTTGGGGAGAAAAAGCAGCCAGTGACCTTTCCCCCGTCACATGAATTAAATTGTGAGTTATGTGAAGAAGCGTGGTCCTAACCTAATAAGAAAGTGGTGATTCCCAAGCAGAGCCGGCCTTAGCTATAGGCAGGCTAGGCATTTGCCTAGGGCATTCAAGCATGTCTAGGGGCATCCAAGCATGTCCCTGCAGTATCTCATGCTGAGAGGGACAGTACGCAAACTAACTGTTACTTTCCAAATGTATTCAATCAGTACTTGTATACACTGCTGTTTACATTTGTCAAAAAAAATGCACACTGTGCCTTAAACTTCCTCCGACATGCTTGAATGCCCCTGACTTGTGAGACCTCAGACAGACAGCAGAAGCCCAGTAAATGCAATTCCTGGACCTGTGACATTTTCACTGACTATATAAGGTTATTACTGGATGGCTTCTTATGATAACACATGTGTATTTTGGAAGACTGCTTCACAGAAACCTGACATCACCTATACTGCTTGTGCATATGGGGGAGGGGGACCCTGCCATCCTGTGTGTGTCCCTTATCCCTGTGCAATTCCCAGGTGTCTGCAGGGACATAACATGGGCAGTGTTCTCCCCACACTTTATTTCCTAGTCAGTCCATACCGTAAAATTCCCCTGCCATCTAGCACTGTAACGTGGTCAGTAAGTTGCGTTGTGCTATTTCTATATGAAACATCAGTGCAGCGTGACTTTTGGACACATCAGACTGGAGGGCAGAGCATTTAGCTCCCACAGTATAAAGTAAAGTGCATGCAGTTAACGGGAGTAACAGACACCAGCAAACACACTGAATAGTGAAGAGAATGGACAGTTTCTACATGTTTGATACTGATCTTTTTGTATAACCAGCAAGTGTGGCGGTATCTGTGGCAGTATATGTGTATTATGGGCATTACTAATGTGGGGCATATGTGTAAGGTGCATTACTGTGTGGCATTATGTGTATTATGGGCATTACTAATGTGGGGCATATGTGTAAGGTTCCTTTACTGTGTGGAATTATATGTATTATGGTCATTACTGTGTGGCATTGTGCAGAGTTGAACTGGCCCACAGGGTAACCCCCCGGTGGGCCCCACTACCTGAGCGTTGCAGGTACAGATGCAGAACTAGCGGCGGAGCTAGGGGGCACCAGACAAAATTTTGCCTAGGGCATCAAATTGGCTAGGGCCAGCTCTGTTCCCAAGAGAATACTAATGGCGTACCCTTTCCCGCCAACGGATAGGTTACGCTGGGAATCCTCCCCTAGGGTTGACAAGGCCAAAAGAGTGGCCCTGCCATCTCAGAATACGGCTGCCCTAAAGGAACCTGCGGATAGGAAGCAGGAAGGTATCTTGAAGTCTGTGTATACACACTCTGGTACTCTACTGAGACCGGCTATTGCTTCAGCTTGGATGTGCAGTGCTGTTGCAGCATGGACAGATACTCTGTCAGAGGGGTTGGATACCCTGGACAGGGATACCGTATTGCTAACACTTAGCCATATTAAAGACGTCGTCTTATATATGCGGGATGCCCAGAGGGACATTTGCCTGCTGGGCTCTCGAATAAATGCAATGTCCATTTCTGCCAGGAGGGTCTTATGGACTCGGCAATGGACAGGGGATGCTGACTCTAAAAACACATGGAGGTTTTGCCTTATAAGGGTGAGGAATTGTTTGGGTACGGTCTCTCGGACCTTGTATCCACAGCGACAGCTGGAAAGTCGACTTTCTTGCCACAGGTTTCCTCACAGCCTAAGAAAGCACCGTATTACCAAATGCAGTCCTTTCGTTCTCAAAAAAGCAAGAGAGTCAGAGGTGCATCCTTTCTTGCCAGAGGCAGGGGTAGAGGAAAGAAGCTGCACCATGCAGCCAGTTCTCAGGAACAAAAGTCCTCCCCTGCTTCCACTAAGTCCACCGCATGACGCTGGGGCTCCACAGGCGGAGCCAGGAGCGGTGGGGGCGCGTCTCCGAAATTTCTGCAACCAGTGGGTTCGCTCACAAGTGGATCCTTGGGCTATATAAATTGTATCTCAGGGATACAAGCTAGAATTCGAAGTGACGCCCCCTCACCGTTACCTAAAATCCGCCTTGCCAGCTTCTCCCACGGGGAGGGAGATAGTCCTGACGGCTATTCACAAGCTGTACCTCCAGCAAGTGATAATAATGGTACCCCCCCTTCAGCAGGGAAGGGGTTACTATTCCACACTGTTTGTGGTACCGAAACCGGACGGTTCGGTAAGACCCATTCTAAATTTAAAATCCTTGAACATTTACATGAGAAAGTTCAGGTTCAAAATGGAATCGCTCAGAGTGGTCTTTGCCAGCCTGGAAGAGGGGGATTTTATGGTATCTCTGGACATCAAGGATGCGTACTTGCATGTCCCCATTTATCCGCCTCACCAGGAGTACCTCAGGTTTGTGGTACAGGACTGTCATTACCAATTCCAGACGTTGCCGTTTGGTCTATCCACGGCACCGAGAGTCTTTACCAAGGTAATGGCGGAGATGATGGTACTTCTCCGGAAGCAAGGAGTTACAGTTATCCCGTACTTGGACGATCTCCTCATAAAGGCGAGGTCCAGAGAGCAGTTGTTGGTCAGCGTAGCGCACTCTCAGGAAGTGTTGCTACGGCACGGCTGGATTCTGAATATTCCAAAGTCGCAGCCGATTCCTACGACGCGTCTGCCCTTCCTGAGCATGATTCTGGACACACAACAGAAGAAGGTATTTCTCCCGGAGGAGAAGGCTCAGGAGTTAGTGACCATGGTCAGGGATCTCCTGAAACCAAAGCAGGTGTCGGTGCATCACTGCACGCGAGTCCTGGGAAAGATGGTAGCGTCATACGAAGCCATTCCTTTCGGCAGGTTCCATGCCAGGATCTTTCAGTGGGATCTGTTGGACAAGTGGTCCGGATCGCATCTTCAGATGCATCGGCTGATCGCCCTGTCCCCGAGGGCCAGGGTGTCTCTTCTGTGGTGGCTGCAGAGTGCTCATCTTCTCGAGGGCTGCAGGTTCGGCATACAGGACTGGGTCCTGGTGACCATGGATGCAAGCCTCCGCGGATGGGGGGCAGTCACTCAGGGAAGAAACTTCCAGGGGCTGTGGTCAAGTCAGGAGACTCGTCTGCACATAAACATACTGGAATTAAGGGTCATATACAACGCCCTGAGTCAAGCGGAGCCCCTGCTTCGAGACCAACTAGTGCTGATTCAGTCAGACAACATCACGGCAGTCGCCCATGTAAACCGACAGGGCGGCACAAGAAGCAGGGTGGCGATGGCGGAAGCCACAAGGATTCTTCGCTGGGCGGAGAATCACGTACAAGCACTGTCAGCAGTGTTCATTCCGGGAGTGGACAACTGGGAAGCAGACTTCCTCAGCAGGCACGACCTCCACCCGGGAGAGTGGGGACTTCATCAAGAAGTCTTCGAGCAGATTGCAAATCGGTGGGAACGGCCACAGGTGGACATGTGTTATGCACACCAGTGCCAGCAGGAATGTACTGGTGTCTGAACGGAGAGGGATGCAAAACAAATGAACTCACAGACAGACTGGGGAATATGACATTACATACACAGAAGGTGATAGGGTAACAAAATAAACACAAAGTGAACAGAGAAGCCCAAAGGCTAAGAAACTGGGTGTCTCCCTAGTATTAGGAATGCTCAGATGGAAAGAAGCGATATGTTGTGATTTAATACGTAGAGAACCCTAAATGCTGTTGCTAAGGGCAACAGCAAAACCCTAAAGGGTTACCAACGGGTGTGGCAGTAAACTCCTTGGTCAGAGATGGAATAATAGACACAAGGAGAGTCTCCACAATCCTAGTCTTCACTTGCAGTGCACTGGTTCAGCTTACTGCCACTAAACTGACACCTGAACACCTTGCACAGTGAGAAAGGATTTTGGCAGGCAAGTCTGAGAATACAGCTGCAAACTTGCTAGGTTCACAGAGTAGCAAAAGAACCCCAGCAGGTTAAACGACTGACTCCAGTCTTACTGCTAGGTCTGGATTGGCAGAGTGTAATACCAAATCCCAAGGCCTATTTGCAGTAAGCAACAAACAAATACAAAGTTTACACAGTACTAGCTAGCTTTCAGGAACTGACTAACCAACAAAGATTCAGCAGCATCTGCCTAACCTGAGAAGAGGGTTTATATAGCAGGTGCTGTCCACGCCCCACTCAGACCTCACAGACTGTGAGCACAAAAACCAGCGCCGGATCCCCTGCCGTGCACAGAGCCTGTAACCACTGCACAGCAAAAGACCCGAACCGGAGTATCAGCTACGCTCAGGTTACTCCGCTAGCACTTGTCTCCCGGTTGCCATGACGATGTGGCAGCACAGAGCAGGAGACCCTAACAACATGATGGCGTCCCGCCTAAACAAAAAGCTAAAAAAAATTGTGCCAGGTCAAGGGACCCTCAGGCGATAGCTGTGGACGCACTGGTAACTCCGTGGGTGTTCCAGTCGGTATATGTGTTTCCTCCTCTCATACACAAGGTACTGAGAATAGTAAGAAAAAGAGGAGTGAGAACAATACTCATTGTTCCGGATTGGCCAAGAAGGACTTGGTACCCAGAACTTCAAGAGATGGTCACAGAGGACCCATGGCCTCTGCCTCTCAGACAGGACCTGTTGCAGCAGGGGCCCTGTCTGTTCCAAGACTTACCGCGGCTGCGTTTGACGGCATGGCGGTTGAACGCCGGATCCTAGCGGAAAAGGGTATACCGGATGAAGTAATTCCTACGCTGATAAGAGCTAGGAAGGATGTGACAGCAAAGCATTATCACCGCATATGGCGGAAATATGTTGCTTGGTGTGAGGCCAGGAAGGCCCCTACAGAGGACTTCCAGTTGGGTCGTTTTCTGCATTTCCTACAGTCAGGTGTGACTATGGGCCTCAAATTAGGGTCCATAAAGGTTCAGATCTCGGCCCTATCCATTTTCTTTCAAAAAGAACTGGCTTCACTGCCTGAGGTTCAGACGTTTGTAAAGGGAGTGCTGCATATTCAGCCTCCTTTTGTGCCACCAGTGGCACCTTGGGATCTTAACGTTGTGTTGGATTTCCTGCAATCCCACTGGTTTGAGCCACTTAAGACCGTGGAGCTAAAATATCTCACGTGGAAAGTGGTCATGCTATTGGCCTTAGCTTCGGCTAGGCGTGTGTCAGAATTGGCGGCTTTGTCATGTAAAAGCCCCTATCTGATCTTCCATATGGACAGGGCAGAATTGAGGACTCGTCCCCAATTTCTCCCTAAGGTGGTATCATCGTTTCATTTGAACCAACCTATTGTGATGCCTGCGGCTACTAGGGACTTGGAGGATTCCAAGTTGCTGGACGTAGTCCGGGCTTTGAAAATTCATGTTTCCAGAACGGCGGGAGTCAGAAAGTCTGACTCGCTGTTTATTCTGTATGCAGCCAACAAGGTTGGCGCTCCTGCTTCGAAGCAGACTATTGCTTGCTGGATCTGTGGCACGATTCAGCTGGCTCACTCTGCGGCTGGATTGCCGCATCCAAAATCAGTAAAAGCCCATTCCACAAGGAAGGTGGGCTCTTCTTGGGCGGCTGCCCGAGGGGTCTCGGCTTTACAGCTTTGCCAAGCTGCTACTTGGTCGGGTTCAAACACATTTGCTAAGTTCTACAAGTTTGATACCCTGGCTGAGGAGGACCTTGAGTTTGCTCATTCGGTGCTGCAGAGTCGTCCGCACTCTCCCGCCCGTTTGGGAGCTTTGGTATAATCCCCATGGTCCTTACGGAGTCCCCAGCATCCACTAGGACGTCAGAGAAAATAAGAATTTACTCACCGGTAATTCTATTTCTCGTAGTCCGTAGTGGATACTGGGCGCCCGTCCCAAGTGCGGACTTCTTCTGCAATACGTGTATATAGTTATTGCTTACTAAAGGGTTATTGTTATGAGCCATCCGTTAATTGAGGCTCAGTTGTTGTTCATACTGTTAACTGGGTAAGGATATCACAAGTTATACGGTGTGATTGGTGTGGCTGGTATGAGTCTTACCCTGGATTCCAAATCCTTTCCTTGTAGTGTCAGCTCTTCCGGGCACAGTTTCCCTAACTGAGGTCTGGAGGAGGGGCATAGAGGGAGGAGCCAGTGCACACCAGATAGTACCTAATCTTTCTTTTAGAGTGCCCAGTCTCCTGCAGAGCCCGTCTATTCCCCATGGTCCTTACGGAGTCCCCAGCATCCACTACGGACTACGAGAAATAGAATTACCGGTTAGTAAATTCTTATTTTTTTTCACAGGTGTTTGCAATTTTTATTTTATTTCATTTTATTATTATTATTATTTTTTTTTTAATTAGCGCTCCTCTCGTGTTGTTTCATTGCTACCATTTATTTAAAGGAGCAGCTTCACAACAAGCGCGGGTCATTCATTATATCCATCGCAGCTCCGGTATTTATAAAGAGACTCCCGCACAGGACTTTCACATCAGCACAGAAGTGCTGTAAACATTGTTTACTAATTGCAGAGTATGTATAACACAGCGCTCAGCCCCTGATATCTGACCGTAAAGGGTGTCAGTGTTAACCTTGTATATGCAGTCTTGATTTTACTATGTCACAGGTGTGAATCATAAATTTCATTGATTTGTGTCAAACATATAAGTCACAAATTGAGGTATTAATTGAATTTTTAATTAGGAGTCACAGTGCTCCTCCCAGACAATATGTTATTACTTTAAGTTATCCTTAAACTACTAAGAGTTAATTCTGACCATGCAAATTGCGTGAATTTTTCTCCTGTAAAATGACTTTAATAGTCTCTGATCACTATCATAGTCCCGCAAAGTTAGTGCACCCAAATGATCCAATTTAATGAAGTAAAGTTTAAAATGCTGATCGCAAAATGTACTTATTAAAGATGGTGTTTCGCCCTATACAGAGCCGTCCTTAGTACTGCTAACCGCAGCAGAAACTTAAATTTAAATAGAAAATGCAGGTATGCGGTGGGGGACATATGTTCTGGGGGTGCGGCGTCCCGTAACCCTCAGGTGCATATACTTACCCTTCTTCTTCTGAGGGTCATTTTGGGAGCCAATCAGAAAGTAGGAGGGACCATATAAGGAGTCCCACACAACACTAATTGATACACTGCTCCCAGAGGAAGGCCAATTAAGGCTGAAACGCGTTGGAGGAACAAGACACGATCTAACATATATTATCTTCAAAGAACCGCTGACAGCATCGACCGCTTTCTGCTCCTACAGTCTCCTTCACTGGCTAGTGAAGTGGAGCCGCCGTCAGTGCTGCAGCGCGCCGGGGACTGAATGCCTACAACAGGCTAACAGTACCCGGAAGTGCTGTAGCCGCCGGTGGTCTCGTCGTCCCGGAGGTCCATACATCGGTGAGCAGGCTTGCACACAGAAGGTTTACACCGACCGGGGACCGAGACGGAGGGAGAAGCAAGCACAACGGGGGACGAAAGACAAGGACGATCAGAAGAAGAAGGGTAAGTATATGCACCTGAGGGTTACGGGACGCCGCACCCCCAGAACATATGTCCCCCACCGCATACCTGCATTTTCTATTTAAATTTAAGTTTCTGCTGCGGTTAGCAGTACTAAGGACGGCTCTGTATAGGGCGAAACACCACCTTTAATAAGTACATTTTGCGATCAGCATTTTAAACTATACTTCGTTAAATTGGATCATTTGGGTGCACTAACTTTGCGGGACTATGTAGTGATCAGAGACTATTAAAGTCATTTTACAGGAGAAAAATTCACGCAATTTGCATGGTCAGAATTAACTCTTAGTAGTTTAAGGATAACTTAAAGTAATAACATATTGTCTGGGAGGAGCACTGTGACTCCTAATTAAAAATTCAATTAATACCTCAATTTGTGACTTATATGTTTGACACAAATCAATGAAATTTATGATTCACACCTGTGACATATTAAAATCAAGACTGCATATACAATGTTAACACTGACACCCTTTACGGTCAGATATCAGGGGCTGAGCGCTGTGTTATACATACTCTGCAATTTACCTAGTAGGATAGATCACCTACAAACATTAGCAGCTCGCCAAATTCAATAGGTAGCATTGCCTCAGTGCGCAGGTGGTAACCCTCTGAAATTGTTTACTAATTACTTCTTTTTTTCACAGGTGTTTGCAATTTTTATTTTATTTAATTTTATTATTATTATATTTTTTTTTTAAATTAGCGCTCCTCTCGTGTTGTTTCATAAAAGGGTTAATGGCAGAAAGGAGCAGGTGTGGTTAATGGCAGAAAGGAGCAGGTGTGGTGAGGTAATCGGAGAAAAGAGGGTCATTGCTGAAATACAGGATCTAGGCTTAGACAGTTATGAGGATAATACTGAATAACAAAGGGGTCATAAGGACATATGGGAGCATAGATAGTCAATAAGAGTAAAGAACTGTGACATGCCTAGATTGTAATGGGACAAATGTAGACTATGATGCTCAGAAAGAAAGAATGTGACATTGCTGAAATGAGAAACTAAGCATAAATGAGAGGATACTACTGTAGGTCCAGCAAGTTGCCATCACAGTGAGTGTGGGAAACAGATTCCTATCAGAGGTCAAAGGAAGAGGTTACACAGAGAAGCAGAGGGGTTGATACTGTTATGTTAAAATCAGCATATATGGCAGAGGGACAATCGTAAGATAGGAAGTAAGGAGCTCAGACAGAAGATAGGAAGTAAGGAGGCCAGACAGAAGATAGGAAGTAAGGAGCTCAGACAGAAGATAAGAAGTAAGGAGGCCAGACAGAAGATAAGAAGTAAGGAGGCCAGACAGAAGATAAGAAGTAAGGAGGCCAGACAGAAGATACTGTAGGAAGTAAGGAGGTCAGACAGAATATAGGAAGTAAGGAGGCCAGACAGAAGATAAGAAGTAAGGAGGCCAGACAGAAGATAAGAAGTAAGGAGGCCAGACAGAAGATAAGAAGTAAGGAGGCCAGACAGAAGATACTGTAGGAAGTAAGGAGGTCAGACAGAAGATAGGAAGTAAGGAGGGCAGACAGAATATAGAAAATGAGGCCAGACAGAAGATAAGAAGTAAGGTAGTCAAACAGAAGATAGGAAGTAAGGAGGCCAGGCAGAGGATAGGAAGTAAGGAGGTCAGACAGAAGATAGGAAGTAAGGAGTCCAGACACAGGATAGGAAGTAAGGAAGTCAAACAGGATAGGAAGTAAGGAGGTCAGACAGAGGCTAGGAAGTAAGGAGGTCAAACAGAAGATAGGAAGTAAGGAAGCCAGACAGAGGATAGGAAGTAAGGGGGGCAGACAGAGGATAGGAAGTAAGGAGGGCAGACAGAAGATAGGAAGTAAGGAGGGCAGACAGAAGATAGGGAGTAAGGAGGGCAGACAGAAGATAGAAAATAAGGAGGTCAGACACAGGATAGGAAGTAAGGAGGTCAGACAGAAGATAGGAAGTAAGGAGTCCAGACACAGGACAGGAAGTAAGGAAGTCAAACAGAGGACAGGAAGTAAGGAGTTCAAACAGAAGATAGGAAGTAAGGAGGCCAGACAGAGGATAGGAAGTAAGGAGGTCAGACAGAAGATAGGAAGTAAGGAGTCCAGACAGAGGATAGGAAGTAAGGAGGTCAAACAGAGGACAGGAAGTAAGGAGGTCAGACAGAGGCTAGGAAGTAAGGAGGTCAAACAGAAGATAGGAAGTAAGGAAGCCAGACAGAGGATAGGACGTAAGGAAGTAAAACAGAAGATAGGAAGTAAGAAGCCCAGACAGAGGATAGGAAGTAAGGAGGCCAGACAGAAGATAAGAAGTAAGGAAGTCAAGCAGAAGATAGGAAGTAAGGAGGTCAGACAGAGGCTAGGAAGTAAGGAGGTCAAACAGAAGATAGGAAGTAAGGAGGCCAGACAGAGGATAGGAAGTAAGGAGGTCAGACAGAAGATAGGAAGTAAGGAGTCCAGACAGAGGATAGGAAGTAAGGAGGTCAAACAGAGGACAGGAAGTAAGGAGGTCAGACAGAGGCTAGGAAGTAAGGAGGGCAAACAGAAGATAGGAAGTAAGGAAGCCAGACAGAGGATAGAACGTAAGGAAGTAAAACAGAAGATAGGAAGTAAGAAGCCCAGACAGAGGATAGGAAGTAAGGAGGCCAGACAGAAGATAAGAAGTAAGGAGGCCAGACAGAAGATAAGAAGTAAGGAGGCCAGACAGAGGATAGGAAGTAAGGAGGTCATACAGAAGGTAGGAAGTAAGGAGGACAGACAGAGGATAGGAAGTAAGGAGGTCATACAGAAGGTAGGAAGTAAGGAGGGCAGACAGAAGATAGGAAGTAAGGAGGTCAGACAGAAGATAGGAAGTAAGGGGCCAGACAGAGGAAAGGAAGTAAGGAGGCCAGACAGAGGATAGGAAGTAAGGGGCCAGACAGAGGATAGGAAATAAGGAGGCCAGACAGAGAATAGGAAGTAAGGGGCCAGACAGAGGACTCATCAAAGAAACCTTAAGGTAAGTTTAATAGATCTCAGCCAACCAGGATAAAGGAGACTTGCAGCTTAGAAATCTCCTGGGTCTAGGAGTTACATGAGTATAGTCTATCATGGAAAATGCATCAGGGAAGGCAATGTCAGACCCAGAAAGCAAATTATCAAGAAGACTGATGGAGCTAAATATAGGGGGGGGGGGCATCTAGAATGGTGGGATTGCTTTATACTGGGATGACAACTCAGACATGAAAATTAAGTGATGGATTTAAGAAGCAGAGGAAGGGAAATTATATTTTCTAGCTTGTAGATTATGAATGGGGGAGGAGGGTATAATAGCCAGGAGGAAAATATTGCCGGGAGGAAATAGTAAGAGATGGGATAGAATGATTACATGTGAAAGAGATTTGTAGGAACTTTTGTTCCATGACCGGTAGATAACTGTTGTGCATGCACCAGGCGACTTTTGCTGGAATTTAGAGGCAGTGAAGGGGTTAATGCCGGTAATAGGAGTCAGTGAAGTGCAGTCTGTGTGAGTTTCTAGTCTGTGTGAGTATCTGTGCTGCACATGCTGCCAGAGGCTAGAGGTACTGTGGGAGAGGTTCTAGAGTTGACACTGAGCAGGAATCTATGAGGGTACATGGATGAGTATAAGGCAGCCTACAGTACCATGTTAGTTGGGTTTAATGCAGTTGATGTCATTAATTCACTCATTAGGGTGAGGGGCAGAGCTGTGCTGCAGAAAAGACATAGGAAGCGGCATGTATGCTTTCTTTTCTTTTATTGATTTCCACATACAGCTGTGATGAAGCACAGTCTCTAATTAGCATAACAATAGCCCATCATTTTCTGCGCCACATGAAAAATGTATTTCCCAGTATTGTATAGTGTATGACATGGGTAGACAACAGTGACGTGCGGTGAGGACATTGGCTGGGGAGGCACTGGTTATGCGCGCGCCTCCGGAAAAGGGGGCATGGCCACTCAAATGGGGGCATGTCCTTCAGTGTAGTAGGACCCCTTATACTATACTGTGCCCCTTTCACCTTATACCACACAGTATGAGCCAAAATTTACATTACAGCACACGGTATGAGCCGAAATTTACATTACAGCACATGGTATGAGCCGAAATTCACATTATAGCACACGGTATGAGACGAAATTCACATAACAGCACACGGTATGAGCCGAAATTCACATTACAGCACACGGTATGAGCCGAAATTCACATTATAGCACACGGGATGAGCCGAAATTCACATAACAGCACACGGTATGAGCCGAAATTCACATTACAGGACACGGTATGAGCCGAAATTCACATTATAGCACACGGTATGAGCCGAAATTCACATAACAGCACACGGTATGAGCCGAAATTCACATAACAGCACACGGTATGAGCCGAAATTCACATAACAGCACACGTTATGAGCCGAAATTCACATTACAGCACACGGTATCAGCCGAAATTCACATTACAGCACACGTTATCAGCCGAAATTCACATTACAGCACACGTTATCAGCTGAAATTCACATTACAGCACACGGTATGACCCGAAATTCAGATTATAGCACACGGTATGACCCGAAATTCACATAACAGCACATGGTATAAGCCAAAATTCAAATTATAGCACACGGTACGAGACGAAATTCACATTACAGCAAACGGTATGAGACGAAATTCACATTACAGCACACGGTATGATACACGTTTCGGGACAGGGAGAGAGAGTGACAGCAGTGACAGAGTGACAGCAGGGACAGAGAGATTGACAGAAGGGACAGGGAAAGTGACAGCAGAGGACATAGGGAAGCAGGGAAACATTACCTGATATGTGCAGCGGAGGTGTGGAAGGGACCGTCGGCGGCGGAGGAGCCCATGGTCTGCGGGGGATGCGGCGGTACTAAGCTGTCCTCTGACCACCGCCAGTTGTGGTCTGCGGTGGTCAGATTTCAGTGGCGGTGCAGCGTGCGGCAGTGAGCGTTGGTCAGCAGTGAGCGGTGGGCGGCTGTGATATATACATATATATAATTTTTTTACATTTATTTTATTTATTCCTCACTGTCCCTGCAGTCCAAGTGATCTGGGGGTGAGCTGCAGTCCAAGTGATCTGGGGGTGAGCTGCAGTCCAAGTGATCTGGCCGAGATCACTTGGACTGCAGCTCACCCCCAGATCACTTGGACTGCAGCTCACCCCCAGATCACTTGGACTGCAGCTCACCCCCAGATCACTTGGACTGCAGCTCACCCCCAGATCACTTGGACTGCAGCTCACCCCCAGATCACTTGGACTGCAGCTCACCCCCAGATCACTTGGACTGCAGCTCATCCCCTGATTATCGGAAGGTGAGCTGCAGTCCAGGTGATCTGAGGGTGAGCTGCCCAGTCACTTCCCACCCAGTACAACTGCCCCCCCCCCCCCTCCCACCCACCACCACCACCAACCCCACCACCTCGCCTGTGTGGTGATGGGCCCCGTTCCGGAGGGTGAAGATGCTGCTGTGAGGAGAGTAAAGGACGATAAAGGTGAGCTGTAGTTACAGCGCTGCCCAGCGCCGCCGCGCCGCCCCTAGCCCGCTGCCTCCGTAGCGCCTGCTTCTGTAGTGACAGGCAGCGCAGCTCTAACATCGGGTCCCCCCAGAAGTGATAGCGCCACAGCAGCGCCGGGTCCCGCCGCCGCTTCAGCCCACCGGTGATTGGATCATCGGATCCAGTACTGGATCCGCTGTCCAATCACATCTGTCTCGCTGACAGGGGCGGGTTCCCCTGTCAACGAGGCACTTGCATAAGTGCCGCTTACCCCGTTGTTTTTCAATGGGCTTTTATGGCCCAGTGCTTGGCCCCGCCCCCCGTTTTAGCCCATTTCTATTGATGACGGGAGGCACTGCTATCAGTGCCTCCCAAACTGATTAAAAGAGCTGAAATGGGTAGCATAATATAAAGAAATTACTTATGACACAGAATATGTGTCATAAGTATCTTCTTTATATTATTCTAATCATTTATGGCAGGGGAGGCTCTGCCTCCCCTGACTGCACGTCCCTGGTAGACAATGTGCAGCACCCCAGCTGCAAAACTGTGGCAGTTCATGCTGGGATGTGTAGTTCCACAGCAGCTGTTGCCTACCCTTGCTCTCTTAGTAAACAATGGTTTGTTCCGCCATGTTGCTTATACAACCACGTGCATGCAGAATATAAGTCATATGGGGCGTAGGGAACGCTCGACGAGGTCGTCATACAGTTACACAATTCGTGTTCACACACTGGACATAATTGACACCTAAGTGTATGGATTCTCTGTACAGTATTTAAGATCGGAGCACTAAATTATTTTAATTTTGCTAGTCATTTTGCAAGCTTGGAACACTTTATGGAGTAGATTGAATTAGACTCGCTCTACGCGGAACCACAGTTTGGTTACTTTCATGAATTTATTATCTTGATAACGGCTCCAGAGAGACGGGAAACACAGATCACAATGTCTTTAAAAGTACGATGTGGTGATTTGTAAGTAAAACTTTCTCTCTCTCTCTTTCTCTCTCTCCCTCTCTCTCACTGGCTGATGTTAAGAAGATGAATAGTTTTCTGGTAGAAGAATTGAATGAATTTATTTCCAGGTTTGCTAAAAATAATACGCCGAATGTTCTGGCTCTAGAGAAGAGGCCAGAGGACGTTCCTTAGATGTTTGGTGAACCAGCAGTATGGCAGTGGACCCTGGCAGGGCTGCGGGTGCGGGTGGCATCCATGGTAAATTCCTAAGGGAGTGTAGAGAGCAGCTAAGTGGGATTTTTATGCTAATATTCAACTTATCTTTGCCTGCTTGGTCCCTAAATGATTTAAGACCACTTCCCTTGTCCCGGCCCCAAAAAGTGGAATACCAAAATGTTTAAACGATTATCGATCAATAGCCCTGACATCCCTGGTGATGAGATGGTTTGAGTGTCTGGCGTTGAGGTATGCTGTCACATTTTCTGGTGGGTTTGACGCTTCCCATTTGCCTATAAGGCAACTTGTCCGACGGGTGTCACCGTTTTGACTGTCTTCCATCACGTACAATTGCATTTGGAAGAAAAGAATACTTGACGTGAGAATTTTATTTGTCGATTTTAGTTCTGATTTTAACACCATTGTTCCTAGTTCCCAAGTTATTTCACTTGGGTGTCAATAGTTTTACTTGTAAGCGATTGCTACACTTTTTTTATCAGACAGGACTTAGGCTGTCAAGGTGGGGGGGGTTCAGTTTTGGAGGAGGCAGTGTTGAATGTAGGGGTCCCGCAGGGGTGTATCCTCAGTCCACCACTGTATTCGCTATTCACCCATGATTGCGAGTCAACAACACAATCGGTAAGGATTGTTACGTTTGTGGATGATAGAACTATTGTTGGCTTAATAAGCAACGAGGATGAGTGCGCGTAAAGGAATGAGGTTACTAGACTGTATGAGTGGAGGGCTCTGGTATGAATGGTTGACCATGTTAAGGTCGACATTCATTAGGTCAGCCACTATTGGTCGATACAGACATGGTCGACATGGGCTAATAGTTGACACATGAAAATAGTCAACACGGAACATGTCAACACATGAAAAGGTCGACATGGAATTTTTAACTGTATATGGTGTCATTTTTCCGCAACATGACCAGGAACCCCAATTAGTGTACCGCGTCCCCTTGCATGGCGGGGCAGGGTGCCTCACTCTGCTGCCGCTGCGCTCGGCACAGGTTACCGTTCCCAATCATAGTCCACGTGGATCGTAAAGTATGAAAAAGTAAAAAATCTAATTTTTTTTAAAAAAAAGCCATGTCGACCTTTTCATGTGTTGACCTGTCATGCGTCGACCATATGTCCATGCCGTCCATGTCCATATCGACCAAATGATTGTCGACCTTAACATGGTCGACCATCCAAACGCATACCTGAGTGGAGGTGGAAGAATTGTCGATTTCAGGAAACGGTATGATGCTCCAAAGTCGCCTGTCTGTTTAGATGGGAAGACCATTGAAGCGGGTGGAATCTTACATTTGTAGGGGTATTCATCTCAAGTACTTTGTCGTTGTCTCTGAACTCCGTATTTTTGGAAAAGAAGAAAAGGTGCAGCAACGTTTTCTTTTCTTAAGATGATTAAAATTGCCTGTGTGAACAAAGGGACCTTTAGTATGGGGTGTGGAAATTATCGTGGCAAGGCTGTAACAAGGAGATATGAGTGATATCTTCTTCGTTACAACCTTGATGAATGAGTCTACAACCAAAAATTTAGAAAATGGGGTGATAGAATTGTAAAAACCCCTGTTTATATTGATGATGAATAAGCCCCTTAGTGAATCTAGTCTAGATCACTATCTGGAGTTGCAGGAAATCAGGATGAGTGGAGTGACTTTACAGATGGAGCCACGCTAATCGTGGCTCCACCTGTGCCTGGGCGTGCCTACCGCCGCGTCTGAGGTGCACGCGTCCGTGACACGCACGTGCCCCATTCACTAGAAGGGGAGTGACTCTGTGCGCACCTGGCGGGACTAGGCGGACGGGTCGCCTAGTCACGCCGGGAGCGCTTGTGTGCGATGGAGCCACACTAGATGAGTGCGGCCCCATCTGTATTTCACGTGCCAAATTCACTCGCCATAACCATAGTCACAATTGCATTGGCAAGACTCTCTTCTTCATTGTTTATGGTTCTCCTCCTCTACTCTTGGATCCATTTCCTCTTTCTTCTGCCATTCTCACTTCTGATTGTACAGTAGCGTTGGGTACGGGATCCCGGCGGTTGGTGCGCTCGCCACAGGTTCTAGTCCCACTCTATGGGTGTCGTGGACACCCACGAGTGGGTATAGTCCTGGCGCCGCTGCCGGCATTCTGGCGGTCGGGATCCCGGCCTCGGTATTCTGACATGCCACTCTTGTTCCACATATGTGTACATTTGGGCAAATGAACATGATGTCATTCTGGCCTCCATTTAAACCACTTTTTGCCTGAGCAACATGTTGTAAAGCTATAGCTGTCTGACACCCCCGCTGTACTGCTGTAATACTGTAGAACAGTCTGATTTGTAGAGATAATAAATAGGTAATAAAGACAAACAATAAACCATTAAAATTAGATCAAAATAATAATTCCAGCTGATATAATGGGATGAATAGAACAGAGAGAAGGAGATAGATGAGAGTTCATTAAAGAATATCGGCGAGGAGTAAATATTACTGCAGAAGAATGATAGAGATGATGTGTGAGCCAGAGCTGGATTAAGGGGGTGGCACATGCCTCGGGCCCCCCTCTCGCATCCCCCCCCCCCTGCCACCCCCCACCCCCGGTACTGAATACAGCTGCAGAGCAGAACTAGGGATAGACATTGAATTTTGATGGTTTAACACCATCAATGTTTCCCTATGATTATAGTGTTTTTCCCGTTCGATGTTAGATTGAGAGCAGCCACAGTGGTTGCTAATGCACATGTGCAATACCTGCATCACAATGGGTTTTCCATCAAATTATTTTGATGCAGCGGTTAGTTACCATCGTTCACAGACATACAGTATAGGGCAGTGGTTCCCAAACTTTTGAGTCACGGCACCCTGGAGTGTCAGATTTTTTTTTCACGGCACCCCTAGGCCATACTTTTCTTATTGAGAAATTTAGAAAAAAATATTAGATTAAGTAAATTATGTTTATATGTCATCCTTAGGGTCAGTTATGTGGTGAGGGACAAGATTTGCTTCTGTTTGTCCACATATTTTATAACTGGAAGCCATCAGCACTGGTTTTGCCTATTAAATTGACAATAAATAGTTTGAATTGGTCCTTGACCACCAACCTGAGGCACCCCTGCAAGTGTCCCGCGGCACCCCAGGGTGCCACGGCACACAGTTTGGGAACCACTGGTATAGGGTCCCACCAATGTACTATTGATATATCGTTTGTTGATAGGTGTATGTACCTAGCCTAAGTCAGAGCAAGCAGCATGGGAGAGAGGAGGGGAGCAGGCAGTCAGCATACCCACTCTGGGAGCGATGATGTGATGATGACTAGCCAGTCTGTAGGGTAAAATGGGGGGGGGGGAGAGACACTTTATTGTCTGACTGTATGTATGTATATATGTGTATGACTGCATGTATGTGACTGTGTATATGTGTCTGTATATATGTGTGTGCATATGTGTGTGACTGTGTGCATGTGACGATGTATGTGCATATGTATGTGACTATGTACTATATGTGACTGTGTATGTGTGTGAGTGAGTGTATGTGTGTATGTATGTATGTATGTGTATATCTGGGTGACTGTGTGCATTGATGTATGTGACTATATGTATGTGACACTATGTGTGTGTGTAACTATGTAAGTGCATGACTGTATGTATGTGTGTACGTATGTGTGTGACTATATATGAGCATATGTATGTGACTATGTATATGACTCTGTCTATGTGTGTATGTATGTATGAGTATATATGTGGGTGACTGTATATATGTGTGTGACTGTATGTATGTGACACTGTGTGTGTGAGTATGCATGTGTATATGTGTGATATACATACATATGTGTGTGTGTGTGAATGTATGTATGACTGTATGCATGTGATGTGTGTCATTTTTGTGACTGTATGTATATGTGCGTGACTGTATGTATGTGACACTATGTGTGTGTATATGTGTGTGAATTTACATACATACCGTATGTGTGTGACTGTATGTATAGTATGTATGCAAACCCCACCAACCAGTGGCGTAACTAGAAATTTTTCTCCCCCAAGCCAAAAAATTCTTCGGCGCCCCCCCCCTTCATGCTCCATAATTGGGAGCAAGAAAGGGATAAATATGCGCGCGTCAAAAAAGGGGCGTGGTTTCGTTGGAATGGGCGTGGTTTCACATAAAGGGGCGTGGCATTGCAGGAAAAGACTACCTTATACCCCAGTTTTGCAACCTGCACGCCCATACGTTGGCCACCACTGGAAAGAAAAATAATCCTGATTCATGCCCCTTACATTATTTGTAATTTTTCCTCCTTATAGTAATGCCCAGTATACATTATGCCACATACTGCAATGGCCCTTAGACATTATGCCGCACACAATAATGCACATGACACAATATGCACACACTGTAATGCCCCCGACACATTATGCCACACAACGTAATGCCTGTGACACATTATGCCACACACCGTAATGCCTGTGACACATTATGACAGGAATCGCAATGCCCGTTATACATTATGCTAACACACTGCAATGCCCCTGATACATTATAGCACATACAATGTCTGTGACACATTATGACACACACCGCAATGTCCGTGATACATTATGCCACACACTGCAATGACCCTGAGACATTATACCACATATCACAATGCCCGCGATATAGTATACCATACACCATAATGCCTGTGACACATTATGACACACACCGCAATGTCCGTGATACGTTATGCCACACACCGTAATGCCCATTACACATTAAGTCCTACAGTAAGGCTTCTAATTACTTTTCAATTACCTGCTCGTTGTCAGGGGTTTCATGCACTGGGTGTCATGCTCGTTGCCAGGGGTTTCATGCTCTTGGTTCCATGCACGGTGCCAGGGGTTTTCATGCTCAGGGTGTCATGCTCGTTGCCAGGGGTTTCATGCACTGGGTGTCATGCTCGTTGCCAGGTGTTTCATGCACTGGGTGTCATGCTCGTTGCCAGGTGTTTCATGCACTGGGTGTCATGCTCGTTGCTAGGAGGTAGTCCTTGTTGCTAGGGCTGTGCTCCCAGTGCCGCATATGTCCCCAGTGCCAGATATTCCCCCACGGTGCCAGGTACTCACATGCCCCAGTGCCAAATATAGCCCCCCCCATGTGCCAGGTACACATATCCCCCCCTAGTGCCACATATGCCCCCAGTGCCAGATATTCCCCCCCAGTGCCACATATGCCCCCAGTGCCAGATATGCCCCCAATGCCATATATTCCCCCCCAGTGCCATATATGCCCCCAGTGCCAGATATTCCCCCCCAGTGCCATATATGCCCCCAGTGCCATATATGCCCCCAGTGCCATATATGCCCCCAGTGCCAGATATTCCCCCCCAGTGCCACATATGCCCCCCAGTGCCAAATATGCCCCCAGTGCCACATATGCCCCCAGTGCCAGATATTCCCCCCCAGTGCCAGATATTCCCCCCCAGTGCCATATATGCCCCCAGTGCCATATATTCCCCCCGTGCCATATATGCCCCCAGTGCCAGATATTCCCCCCCCAGTGCCATATATGCCCCCAGTGCCAGATATTCCCCCCCAGTGCCAGATATGCCCCAGTGCCAGATATTCCCCCCAGTGCCAGATATGCCCCAGTGCCAGATATCCCCTCCCCCCCCGCCCCCGCTTTTTGGAGGGACACGGAGGGCACAGCTCACCTCTCCTGTGTCCCTCCTGCTGCATCATCTCCGGCGGCCGCGGGTCTAATAGGGGGAAGTGCCGGTTCGTGAGCCAATTAGAGCTCACGGACGGCACTTTCCCCTATTAGACCCGCGGCCGCCGGAGATGATGCAGCAGGAGGGACACAGGGAGGCGCGCTGTGCCCTCCGTGTCCCTCCAACAAGCGGCGGAGGGAAGGAGACCGCAGACTGACATGCGGACGCTCGTCCGCATGTCAGTCTGCTGTAAATCAGTGGCGCCCCCGCAGCCCCTCGCCCCCAAGCCACCGCGAGGGCTGCGGGGGCAGTAGTTACGCCACTGCCACCAACTGTCCCATTCCGCTTTACAGAAACTGTCCTGCTGTCCTACCTGTGGGCCACAGTGTGTAGCATGAGGTAAGGTATTGACAATGCTAAATTCCTTTGTCGTATAAACAACCCTTTATGAAGTCTAAGAACACTGTACGCTGTTTACTTAAGAAGTACCGTACGGGTACGCTGGTTGCGTAACGATCGCTCAGCCGTAGGCGAGACGCTCAAGCGTCACGTTCGCTCACGGCCCAGTGATCACAGGACAGCACGTTAAGGGCTATGACTAGAATAATGATTCGCTATGGCGTAGTGGACGCTCGAGACCACGAGGAGATCACCAGCGGCGCAGACGCTCACAACGCTATACCTTTATGTCTAAACCTTATACCAATGAAATACACAGAATACCTTAATGTGAATACAGGGTGTAAGTGCAACCTTGTGTAACCTGACTAACTACAAAGCTGCTTGAGCGTCACCGACGCTCAAGTGAACACTTAACACTATAGGAAATACACAGATACTGGTTTAGGGTCCAAAGCCTATTAACTGTATTATATCTAATATACTTGTAAAAGGGGATAACAGTACAAATGATACACTACAATATAACAGAGACTTCCTAACCAAAATACAGTACTATCTAATACAATACAATACTAGTCTAGGGGAGATGTGAGAGAAAAGAGAAAGGAGAGAGAGAGAGAGAAATGGAGAGAGATGAGAGAAATTGGCTCACAGTAAGACAATGATTACGGAGAGAAACTTACGCACAAAGGGTATGATCGCATGCGCCTCGATATCCAGCTCCCGGTTATCAGCAGAAAACCGTTGATGAGAGAGTGGAGTTGGATATGGTCGGCCTGCCTATTTATGCCCCACACACACACAATGCAATCTCATAGTCCCTACAATCCCATTGTCCATTGGACGTCGGAATTCGGCCCTGTATCATAACAAAAGGTCATAGGTTGATTCATACAGGTGGGCTGTGACGATTTCAAACAGCTCAGGTGGGTGGGAAACTAGGTTTCCCGCCGCATACCTGAGTATGAGTAAATAATAGAAATGGACATAAACTTCTTATGTCCATAACTATTCGCACGAGCGATTAATACGCTCCAAACCAACACCGGAATATTGCTAATTAAATACTCTTCCGATGGGTACCAAACACTGCTGCATGACTCTTGTTAGACCCTTCCCACAATACAAAGAGGGATTCCTCAGCTCAGGGACATTCTATATTAACCAAACTTTCAGAAACTATCAAAGGGACCATGATCTACAAACTACATTAATTGTGAAAATATGTAACGAAGGAGTCGCACGCTACGACTACATAAACTCTACCGTAAATACGCATACCGTGCGCCCGCGGGTGCACGCTATTGCGGGTATGCGCCTTCACGGGAGAGCGTACGCATGCGCAGCGCAGACCAGTGTGCGGTGCAAATATGGCAACGTGCATAGAGACATTTTTCTGACTTTGACAGTCCACCCTTTGGCAGTCAATAATAACTGCCACCTTCTAAAACATTTCAAAAAAGGAAAAAATGTAAGTCAGGGGTTAATTGATTTCCATGGTGGGGTCAGGAAGGAGAGAGGAGTAGGTGTGAAGAGGGTATGACCTAGTGAGAAAGCAGAAGCATGTGTGTATGAGTCCATGTTTGGAGGGTCATGTATCATCGTGCCGTACGTGTGGTAAATCAAGCTTCGAGGTATTGCGAAGTATACATTTGAATTCCTTCTTATCCCGTACTAAGGGTCTGTGGATGGGCTGTCAAACTCTACCGAGCTCATTTCGGCTTTCAGTTGTAACAAAATGGGGATGCACATTTTAGTTGATGATACATGAATGGGGGAGGTATGTGGTTGCTGATATCTGTGCCTGTATTCCCTATCGTCTATGTGTGTCATTACCTGAGGGTTGTAGAGATGAAGATAAAGAACACTTATGGGAAATGCAATGATATTCTATGTCAGGGAAATGTACATCTGTCGTTGAAGTTGTGTTCGGTATCTGTTGAGAGTCGTCTTCTTTGCGCTGTATTGCTCCTTGGGCATGAGCAAATAGCTTTGTCAGTGCCATCAGATTTACAAAAAATGTTGGGCTAGCGTGAGTTTAAAAATACTAGGGAAACTGGGGATCCATGGCAAAGTTCATCAAGTGTCCATATCATAGGTTGTCAAAACTTCATCTTTGGTGCTTGTCTGTTGTCTGTATAGCGTCTCGTCAACTTCCTCGTCCAAGGGGGTCTTTGTATCTTGGAGAAAAGCAGAAAAACAGGTGAAAGAAACGGACCGTATAATCGCATTTTCATCACATTCTGGTTTCTATCATTGGGTCATAAATCAAATCCAGGTTAATTACAGTTTCCTCACTCCTCAAGCTCATCACTTTTGTACTTTGTTTGCACCTCATTAAAGCCTGCCCGCATCTAAATATCAATCCAATCGATATAACGACACCCAAGATACATAGTAGAAACTTTCCAACATCCATTATGACTCCTTGAGCCCAGTCTCCCAAACCGGAGAACCAATTTCGCGGGTTCAACCATGACACCCAACCAGTCAGCTCATTACCTACAGCAGCAAGGGTGAGATTGTGTTTTCGACGAAATTCCCACTTTAATTGCAGAATATCGTCCATCTTTTGGTCTATGACCTCTACCGGATCCTCGGTGCTATTTGTGATATACGTGCAACACTTTATGCCGTACTGTGTTGCCAATGTAACACAATATCCGCCTGTTACTGCTGTAAGATAATTAAGAACCATCCTATGCTGAACTAGTTCTGTTTTATAAGCTTGAAGTTCTCTTCCAGTGTATCTAAACGTGTCATCATACATTTCAGTGATATTATCTAACAAATTGGCGAGTGCGGAAATGTATTTATAGTTCATCACTCCTCGAGCGGTGCGAGTGAAATCTAACGCTACCAGAACCTGAATCCCGGTGGATTCATGGATAAGATCAGAGGCCGGGTGCTCTAACCTTTCTGACAGTTGTCTTTTAACTCGGTGCTCGTAATGGGTGTGAGTATAAGGAGCTTGGGCACCACGGTGTATGTCCTTCATTTTGTCATGTGTAACAGTCATCACTTCAGGCAATACTTTTCCAATATAACACAATCCTTCAGAGTTTGGGGCAAGCCACTTGTACGCCTTTCTCCCGCATATGAAATATGCATCATCGGGGAGAACATATGGGACGGAGAAGGACATTACCATGTTACAAACCTTCCAGGTGAAATCTCCTGACCCTAATTCTTCCATCTGCTTAATGCACGTAACGGTTTGTACGATATGTGCACAGTATCCTGGTGATACTTCTCCAACTCTAGTAATCCTATTTCCTAAGGTATATCGATACCGAAAAGATTTTCCTCTACTGGCTATGTGGCGTACAAGCTCTGTATCTGTAGGCATCCTATCTGCTCTGTGTGAGAAGGTCATGGTTAAATTGCTCCACGACACTTCCCAATTTCCCGGTTTTCTGGGATTGGAGATGTTGAAACATAAGAGGGACCTATCCACATGGTATTGGTGGAGCTTCAAACTAGGAGGGCTGGAGATATTAAACCTCCGGTCCACCGGTCTCCCACCACTTAGCTCAAGTACCTCCCCTAACGTTAAAGGAAATGGCACTAGCCCTGATTTGCTATGACCCTGAGGTACTTGAGAGCATACCCAGCAATCTGTTTGGTTTAATACGTTACCCACTAAGGAGTGATAGTCACTCAATGGATGCCGGTCCATATGGATATTAAAACTGGATTGGCATTTCTTTATGCATCCATCTTCAACCAGATTATCACAGAGCCTACAGATACAGTTTTCTTCAGCTAACAATCCGTCACAATTTCTTCTATGATCAATGCTATCGGATCGTTTTCTGATACTCGCCTTTGCTTGTTGGTTTGGTTGATCTTGGAAAACTACGCCTCCATCATCATAATCGGAACCCATTCCAGAACCTCTCTCGACCTCTATGGTACTCTCGTCGGAACAGACTGCTCTGGTCAACATCATGGTCAACATCAAAATCCGGATCACAGTCTCTTGGGGCAAGTCCATCTTTGAGGAGGAAATGGAGAAGAATGAGAAGGGGGAAAAAGAAATTTTAAGGGAGAGGGGATGGGAAGTGGAGAAAAACAATAAAAGGGAGAGGGGAGTCGACAACTGCTTTCGGTCTTCAAGGCTCAGGTGCCGCCTCAGTCCTCGTGGAACAGACACTCCAGTGATACAACCTCTACCGTCTGTTCCTTATCACGGGACTTTTCTGGATCAGCAACCTTTTTGCAGTGGGATGAATGGACCCAAGTCTCTCTCTCAGCAACCTTCAATGCTGTGGTGCTAGTCAATAAGACCTGGTATGGTCCTTCCCATCTATCAATAAGACAACCTGAGCGTAGAAAATTTCGTATCATTACATAATCCCCAGGTTCAATGTCATGACAATTACTATCTGGTAAATCAGGAATCACCAACTTCAGATTATCATTTTGATTCCTTAACTGTTTACTCATGTTAATTAAGTACTTTACAGTTACTTCATTGTTACATTTCAAATCATCCTGAGGGTTAATCATGACATGCGGTTGTCGACCAAACAAGATTTCAAAAGGAGACAGATTAAGAGGGGACCTGGGAGTGGTTCTGATGCTATACAAAACAATGGGTAAAGCTTCTGGCCACGTCAGTCCTGTCTCTGCCATTACTTTACTCAATTTATTTTTAATAGTGCTGTTCACTCTTTCGACCTTCGCACTCGCCTGTGGACGGTACGGAGTGTGCAGCTTGCTATCAATACCCATTAATTTACACATTCCTTGAAAGACATCACCGGTAAAATGGGTACCCCTATCACTTTCAATGATTCTAGGGATACCATATCTACATACAAATTCCTGCACAATTTTCTTAGCTGTAAACATAGCGGTATTTGTAGCTGCTGGAAATGCTTCGACCCAATTCGAGAAAACATCTATACAAACAAGTACATATTTCAAATTTCGACATGGGGGTAATTGAATGAAGTCAATTTGTATTACCTGGAAAGGGCCGCCGGCAGGTGGGATATGGGATGGTTCTGTAGGTATTGCCTTTCCAATATTCTTTCTCAGACAGGTAAGGCATGACATTGCTCTTTTACTCGCATGAGAGGAGAATCCTGGGGCGCACCAGTATGCTCTTACCAATTTGCACATTCCCTCCTTGCCTAGATGAGTCAGCCTGTGAGCTGCTTCAGCCAGACATGGAAGATATGCTCTGGGGGCCACTGGTTTACCATGTCCATCCGTCCAGAGCCCTGAGGACTCCTGGCCATATCCCTTTGCCTTCCAGATTGCTCTTTCCTGTGTGGAACACAAATTCTGCATCTCACACAACTTTTGTGTGTTGATGGTATGAAATACCATCAGTTGTGTGGTGTCTGTCTGTATGGGGGTAGCAGCTGCAAGCTTTGCGGCTTCGTCTGCTCGGCTGTTACCAAGTGACACTGGGTCTTGACTATATGTATGTGCTTTACATTTGATAACAGCCACTCTGTCGGGTTCCTGTATCGCTGTTAGAAGCCTTTTTATGTGAGCTGCATGCGCTATCGGTGTACCAGCTGCCGTCATGAAATTTCTGAGGCGCCATAGGGCTCCGAAATCATGTACTACCCCGAAGGCGTATCTAGAATCGGTGTAGATATTGGCTGACTTGCCCTTAGCCAATTCACATGCTCTGGTTAGGGCGACCAGTTCAGCAACCTGGGCTGAGTGAGGTGGGCCTAGCGGTTCCGCTTCTATGGTGTCTTGGTCATCTACGACTGCGTATCCAGTACACAAGTCTCCCGAGTCTGACTGTCTATGACAACTACCGTCAGTGTAGAACGTGAGTTCTGCATCTTCCAGTGGATTGTCACTGATGTCAGGCCTTGCGGTAAAATTTTGGGTCAAATATTCCATACAATCATGTGTATCTTCCTTTGCATTAAATCCTCCTTCCCCATCACTCTCACCTTCCACCCTTTGTGTCTGACCAGGCACACCTGGTAGAAATGTTGCAGGATTTAATGCGCTGCATCTCCTTATGGTGATGTTTACTGGGGCCATTAAGGCCAATTCCCATCTTGTAAACCTTGCTGATGAGACGTGTCTGGTTTGGGCAGAATTCAATAAGGCAGATACCGCATGTGGTGTATGGATTGTGAGGTTGTGGCCTAGCACGACATCTTCGCTTTTTGTCACTAGCAATGCTATCGCCGCAACGCTACGCAAGCATGTGGGGAGAGATCGCGCTACCGTGTCTAGCTGGGCGCTGTAGTATGCGACTGGCCTGCTGGCGTCACCGTGTTTTTGGGTTAGTACACCTGCTGCGCACCCAGCACTTTCTGTTCCGTATAGTTCAAAGGGTTTCCCATAGTCTGGCATACCTAGTGCTGGTGCCTGCGTTAGGCATTGCTTAAGTCTCTCAAATGCTGCTTCGGATTCGTCTGTATGCGAAATCCGATCAGGTTTGTTTGAAGAGACCATTTCCTGCAAAGGTAGCGCCAATATGGAAAACCCTGGGATCCAATTACGGCAATACCCACACATTCCTAAAAACGTCCTGATCTGTTGCTGGGTTTGTGGCAGTGTCATGTCTCTAATGGCTTGGATTCTATCAGCGGTCAGGTGTCTCAGTCCTTGTGTTAGACAGTGTCCCAAATATTTTACCTTAGTCTGGCATAATTGTAACTTGTCTTTGGAAACCTTGTGACCTGTGTCTGAAAGATGAAACAGGAGCTGTTTCGTATCCTTCAGAGAGGCTTCCAGTGAATCTGAACACAGCAGTAAATCGTCCACGTACTGTATCAATACTGATCCACTCTCCGGTTGGAAAGACTGTAAACAATCATGCAAAGCCTGAGAAAATATACTTGGACTATCTATGAAACCTTGGGGTAACCGAGTCCACGTGTATTGGACTCCTCTGTATGTAAAAGCAAACAAATATTGGCTGTCAGGGTGCAGAGGTACCGAAAAGAATGCGGAGCAGAGGTCAATAACAGTGAAAAATTTGGCAGTGGGAGGAATTTGCATTAGGATGACAGCTGGATTAGGCACTACGGGGAACTGACTCTCAACTATTTTGTTAATCCCCCTTAGATCCTGCACTAGCCTGTAACCCCTCCCCCCACTCTTTTTAACAGGGAAGATGGGACTATTTGCTGTGCTGGACGTTCTTACTAGAATGCCCTGTTGCAGCAAGCGTTCTATTACTGGGAAAACTCCTAACTCCACCTCTGGCTTCAGAGGATACTGTGGGATTTTTGGAGCTATCCTACCATCTTTTACTTGTACAACTACTGGAGCTACGTTTGCCATTAATCCAGTGTCCTGTCCATCTTTTGTCCAAAGTGACTCTGGTATCTGAGATGTCATCTCTTCTACTTGGGATGGATTCCTATTTGTCATAATGGAATGTGACATTAATTTTGATGGGGAGTCTAACATGTCTCGTACCTCCTGAGCGTGATTCTCAGGAATGTCCAAGAATACACCTTCAGGAGTACAATAAATGACGCAACCCATTTTACATAGTAAGTCTCTACCCAGGAGATTAGTTGGTGCCGATGCAGCCAGCAAAAAGGAATGCTTGGTATGCAAAGGCCCTATTGTAATCTTGGCTGGTTTGCTAACAGGGTAGTGCTGGACTACTCCTGTTACTCCCATGGCTGGAATTGTCCTACCAGTGGTTCTCATGCCCACTGTCGAATTTATCACTGACTTGGCCGCCCCTGTGTCTACAAGAAAGTTTAAAGTTTTACCAGCTACATTGATTGCAATCTCTGGTTCGCTTCCAAGACTGGCAATCAACTTAACTGGCTGCAGATTACAGGTATGGCCACACCCCTATTGGGTATGGTGACCTGCCTGTACCCCGCTGGCAGCGACTACTTGTGAGGGAGTTAGCTGGGAACTACCAGAGGCATGCCAGTCTCTGTTCGGGGGATATCTTTTTGTTTCCCCTGTATGTGGCTCAAAACTCCGCCTCTGTGGACCCTGCTCCCAATGTCGTGTGTCGTGTCGTTGTCTAGGGGGTTGAAAAGATCTTTGTACACTCTTTGTTCTACATTCTCGTGCATAGTGTCCTGGTCTGTTACAGGAATAACAAGTTATTACAGTTGATTTACTTACAGGATTCGATGGTACATACGCAGGCTGCCTTGTGGTCAGCGCCTGTATACTTACTGACATCAGCTTATCACTTTGCGACTCCCTGTGTCTAGTGATGTTTCTGTCGTGATCAATAGCAGCCTCTCTCAAAGTGGACACCGACAGACCTCGCCAACATGGTTGCGTGGTCTGTACCCTAGTCTTTAATGTTTCCTTTAAACCATCCATCAGTACAGATACTGCTACGTCTTGATGGTTTGGGTTGGTCTTAATGTCTTCTATTCCAGTGTACTTTGCCATTTCTAATAGTGCCCGGTGAAAATATTCTGATGCCGTCTCGGACTCTTTTTGTCTAATGGAGAATATCTTGTTCCATTTAACAACGGCTGGGAAATACTCCTTTAGCTGTAAATTTATCCTTTTTACATTATCCTTGTTGTACACGTCTGTAAGCGGTACATCTTTATCCAATGCACAGTCAGCTAAAAATTGAGTTGCGTCGACATTGGAAGGTAAACAAGCTCTTAGCAGTATCTGCCAATCCTTGTTGTTGGGTTCTACAGTGTTGCCTAGATCCCTGATGTATTTTTGGCTAGCAACTAAGTCCTTCCTGGGGTCAGGAAATTCGGACACTATTGTTCTTAATTCCATTCGGGAAAATGGAGTGTACATGGCAATGTTCCTTATGGGAGTGGCTCCAGACACATCTGTTTTTCCATTGGGAACTGCTATTACCCTTACAGGAGCAAGTCTAACAACCTCATTCTGTGTAGATTCTACAACTTGTGGTGAAATTGTTTCAGTGTAGTGCATGGTGCCGTACTTACCCGTTGACACGACCTCACCTATCCCTCCGCTAGGGGCTTTCGCTAATCTCGTGGGTGTTGTTGTGCCTACTGTGGTCTCTGCTATGGTGGCCGCGAGAGAGAGAGCTGAAATTGTTGTTGAATCGTCTTCTTGATCACACTCCTGAGGAAGGTTCAAAACAGGGTACATCTTGCACGGGTTAATAATTGCATGAGTTACTTGGTTAACATCATTAACATTTACAGGGTTACTAAGAGTTTGTGTTTTACAACCCAGTGCGTTTCTCTCCGCAATCAACTTTTCTCCTGCAATGTATGGTGGAGGAGGGGCTGTGGCTATCAGCTTCCTGACTGCCCCAGATCCTGCCGCCAGAGCCAAACCTCTCTGTATCTCACCTTCCTGGTGCCATAACTGTAAATAATCATGATGCTGAATTCGTCTCTTTGTTGATTTTAGGAGACATATCCTCCTCCTTAAATTTTGTAACACTTCTGGACTGAAGCTACCTATTCTTGGGAATTTGTCCCTGTCTTGTACAGTCATTCTCTCCCATTCATCACATAAAGATTCTGTGTGACTTCCGTATTTTTCACACATGATGTACCTTGCCGACCCGACGGGTCGGTTCTCTGAATCAACCCGAACCAAGGTTGATCGCCCCCTACCTGAACAATTGGCCCCCATAATCTGCAGGTGTTGCTTACTACTCCTGTGATCTTTATATCACGGTCTTCAGCGAACCCTTACAGCAAACCAAATTGTCCAAAAATAGGCCGGCGGTGGCGGTTTACCGAGTACCCCACTCACTCGCCCACCTCGACCAATACGACCTGATCACACCGATATGGTGCTGGCGTACTCGATACAGGGCCCCTATGGAACCTTCTGTTTACTGGAACATATGAGGGTTACCCGCAGGACACTTACTCTTTCCAGTAAAGGTGGGGTTGTTAGATAGTTCCTGAGTGACCAGCGAACTTCCCTTCCAAAAATAAAAAATTACACAAATCACGTCAGAATGTACAAATAGCGTTTGTGACCACTTTACTCTAATGGTATTAGGTCAGATTACTAACTACTGCACACAATTACGTGCGGTACAATCGTTCAGTACATAAGCACTACTTGTCATGTACTGAAAGATCAATGGAATCGATGTTTCCGGCCGCGATTCCTTCAGCAAGAGCTTGTATGGCCTATATGGGTTCTGCACCAACACCCCAGGCGTTGTGCCTCTTGTACCTTTATAGCGGACCTCTTTGTCTATTTAACCTGTTACCTTATGACCTCCTGGTCTGTTACCGTCTGTTAATGACCTCCTGGTCTGTTACCTTATGACCTCCTGGTCTGTTACCTTATGGTCCGCTATACTCTAATGCTCAAATATTATTTAACCAGGGATGCCTCCCTAGCCACCGTATATGTCACTTACACGTATGTCCTTTGACGAGTACCCGACTTTCCTTTTGGTTCAACCTCTAAGTTATATAAACTTATGTGATAAAAACACACTCACTCAACACATGTACACTTTGTTTCTATATCTATTTCTGCGCAGAAATTTTCTTCAGCCCAGCTGTGTTACCAATTAGGAGCAGGATCTGTTAAACTAAATTTCAGATTTTTCCAAAAATAGATTTGCGTTATTTACCGCGTCGCGTTATCTACCGCTGTGCGTTACTTATCGCCTTTGCGTTAATTATCGCTTTGCGCTAAAATCCAACTTTTCGTGACTTGAGCTACGTGGGCGTAACCGGACGCTACGTTGCGTAATGAACGCTGCGTGCGTCTGCCTTTGGATTGCGTACGCTAGTCTTTGTTAGTGACACGTGTACGCAAAACAAAGATCCACCGTAACACAATTTCTACTTTTATCAATGTAGATGATCCCTGATCATCTACCGCACACCACACTGACTGCCTTATCTCCCAGACAAGCCGTGTGTTGGTCTATACTTTAACTATTACCTCTACTATGAAATAACAGCAAATCTCTTTTAGCACTTTCTATCAACTATAAAATTTGGCAAACAGGAATAGTGATATACGAAATTTGAAAAAAGAAATGCAGATATATATGTATGCGTGCGTGTATACGCAAGACAGAAGAGAAATAAACAGTTTTAAAAGACACAAGCGTTTTGTTCTTACTTCCGGTTCCCGGATTCCTTCAGCACTCTTTGTCTAAGCGAAGCAGACGCTTATCCCGTCAGCACAGCACTGCGAGACAACCTCCCACCCTTTGCTGGGGGGATAATGTCTGCTGATCTACCTAGTGCAGATATGAGAAGGACAGGACGAGTCCCCAATTGACAATGCTAAATTCCTTTGTCGTATAAACAACCCTTTATGAAGTCTAAGAACACTGTACGCTGTTTACTTAAGAAGTACCGTACGGGTACGCTGGTTGCGTAACGATCGCTCAGCCGTAGGCGAGACGCTCAAGCGTCACGTTCGCTCACGGCCCAGTGATCACAGGACAGCACGTTAAGGGCTATGACTAGAATAATGATTCGCTATGGCGTAGTGGACGCTCGAGACCACGAGGAGATCACCAGCGGCGCAGACGCTCACAACGCTATACCTTTATGTCTAAACCTTATACCAATGAAATACACAGAATACCTTAATGTGAATACAGGGTGTAAGTGCAACCTTGTGTAACCTGACTAACTACAAAGCTGCTTGAGCGTCACCGACGCTCAAGTGAACACTTAACACTATAGGAAATACACAGATACTGGTTTAGGGTCCAAAGCCTATTAACTGTATTATATCTAATATACTTGTAAAAGGGGATAACAGTACAAATGATACACTACAATATAACAGAGACTTCCTAACCAAAATACAGTACTATCTAATACAATACAATACTAGTCTAGGGGAGATGTGAGAGAAAAGAGAAAGGAGAGAGAGAGAGAGAAATGGAGAGAGATGAGAGAAATTGGCTCACAGTAAGACAATGATTACGGAGAGAAACTTACGCACAAAGGGTATGATCGCATGCGCCTCGATATCCAGCTCCCGGTTATCAGCAGAAAACCGTTGATGAGAGAGTGGAGTTGGATATGGTCGGCCTGCCTATTTATGCCCCACACACAATGCAATCTCATAGTCCCTACAATCCCATTGTCCATTGGACGTCGGAATTCGGCCCTGTATCATAACAAAAGGTCATAGGTTGATTCATACAGGTGGGCTGTGACGATTTCAAACAGCTCAGGTGGGTGGGAAACTAGGTTTCCCGCCGCATACCTGAGTATGAGTAAATAATAGAAATGGACATAAACTTCTTATGTCCATAACTATTCGCACGAGCGATTAATACGCTCCAAACCAACACCGGAATATTGCTAATTAAATACTCTTCCGATGGGTACCAAACACTGCTGCATGACTCTTGTTAGACCCTTCCCACAATACAAAGAGGGATTCCTCAGCTCAGGGACATTCTATATTAACCAAACTTTCAGAAACTATCAAAGGGACCATGATCTACAAACTACATTAATTGTGAAAATATGTAACGAAGGAGTCGCACGCTACGACTACATAAACTCTACCGTAAATACGCATACCGTGCGCCCGCGGGTGCACGCTATTGCGGGTATGCGCCTTCACGGGAGAGCGTACGCATGCGCAGCGCGGACCAGTGTGCGGTGCAAATATGGCAACGTGCATAGAGACATTTTTCTGACTTTGACAGTATAGAGGGGACTCTCTCACTTGCTGTGCATGCAAGACTGGGGGTAGCCAGTAGCTGGGGAAGCGGGCGACTTGTAACTTTACAACAACACATCGTATGGACATGCTTGACGATTCGGCTTGTCTGACTGACCAATATTTTCATATTGATTGCGCACATACACAGTACAATTATCTGGGTGATACATTGTTATTAGGCCAGATACAATGTATGCCCAGCATTAGCAATAATAGGATTTGATAATAAAGTCACCTCATTTGGCACACAGAATAGATAATCTAATCTAATACCATATGTTAGACAGACATTAGGTCGACAGGGTCAAAAGGTTGACATGAAAAAGGGCGACAGGGTCAAACGGTCGACAGGGTCAAAAGGTCGACAGGGTCAAAAGGTCGACAGGGTTAAAAGTAGAGATGAGCGCCTGAAATTTTTCGGGTTTTGTGTTTTGGTTTTGGGTTCGGTTCCGCGGCCGTGTTTTGGGTTCGAACGCGTTTTGGCAAAACCTCACCGAATTATTTTTGTCGGATTCGGGTGTGTTTTGGATTCGGGTGTTTTTTTCCAAAAACACTAAAAAACAGCTTAAATCATAGAATTTGGGGGTAATTTTGATCCCAAAGTATTATTAACCTCAAAAACCATAATTTACACTCATTTTCAGTCTATTCTGAATACCTCACACCTCACAATATTATTTTTAGTCCTAAAATTTGCACCGAGGTCGCTGTGTGAGTAAGATAAGCGACCCTAGTGGCCGACACAAACACCGGGCCCATCTAGGAGTGGCACTGCAGTGTCACGCAGGATGTCCCTTCCAAAAAACCCTCCCCAAACAGCACATGACGCAAAGAAAAAAAGAGGCGCAATGAGGTAGCTGTGTGAGTAAGATTAGCGACCCTAGTGGCCGACACAAACACCGGGCCCATCTAGGAGTGGCACTGCAGTGTCACGCAGGATGGCCCTTCCAAAAAACCCTCCCCAAACAGCACATGACGCAAAGAAAAAAAGAGGCGCAATGAGGTAGCTGACTGTGTGAGTAAGATTAGCGACCCTAGTGGCCGACACAAACACCGGGCCCATCTAGGAGTGGCACTGCAGTGTCACGCAGGATGGCCCTTCCAAAAAACCCTCCCCAAACAGCACATGACGCAAAGAAAAAAAGAGGCGCAATGAGGTAGCTGACTGTGTGAGTAAGATTAGCGACCCTAGTGGCCGACACAAACACCGGGCCCATCTAGGAGTGGCACTGCAGTGTCACGCAGGATGTCCCTTCCAAAAACCCTCCCCAAACAGCACATGACGCAAAGAAAAAAAGAGGCGCAATGAGGTAGCTGTGTGAGTAAGATTAGCGACCCTAGTGGCCGACACAAACACCGGGCCCATCTAGGAGTGGCACTGCAGTGTCACGCAGGATGTCCCTTCCAAAAAACCCTCCCCAAACAGCACATGACGCAAAGAAAAAAAGAGGCGCAATGAGGTAGCTGACTGTGTGAGTAAGATTAGCGACCCTAGTGGCCGACACAAACACCGGGCCCATTTAGGAGTGGCACTGCAGTGTCACGCAGGATGTCCCTTCCAAAAAACCCTCCCCAATCAGCACATGATGCAAAGAAAAAGAAAAGAAAAAAGAGGTGCAAGATGGAATTATCCTTGGGCCCTCCCACCCACCCTTATGTTGTATAAACAAAACAGGACATGCACACTTTAACCAACCCATCATTTCAGTGACAGGGTCTGCCACACGACTGTGACTGATATGACGGGTTGGTTTGGACCCCCCCCAAAAAAGAAGCAATTAATCTCTCCTTGCACAAACTGGCTCTACAGAGGCAAGATGTCCACCTCATCTTCACCCTCCGATATATCACCGTGTACATCCCCCTCCTCACAGATTATCAATTCGTCCCCACTGGAATCCACCATCTCAGCTCCCTGTGTACTTTGTGGAGGCAATTGCTGCTGGTCAATGTCTCCGCGGAGGAATTGATTATAATTCATTTTAATGAACATCATCTTCTCCACATTTTCTGGATGTAACCTCGTACGCCGATTGCTGACAAGGTGAGCGGCGGCACTAAACACTCTTTCGGAGTACACACTTGTGGGAGGGCAACTTAGGTAGAATAAAGCCAGTTTGTGCAAGGGCCTCCAAATTGCCTCTTTTTCCTGCCAGTATAAGTACGGACTGTGTGACGTGCCTACTTGGATGCGGTCACTCATATAATCCTCCACCATTCTATCAATGTTGAGAGAATCATATGCAGTGACAGTAGACGACATGTCCGTAATCGTTGTCAGGTCCTTCAGTCCGGACCAGATGTCAGCATCAGCAGTCGCTCCAGACTGCCCTGCATCACCGCCAGCGGGTGGGCTCGGAATTCTGAGCCTTTTCCTCGCACCCCCAGTTGCGGGAGAATGTGAAGGAGGAGATGTTGACAGGTCGCGTTCCGCTTGACTTGACAATTTTGTCACCAGCAGGTCTTTCAACCCCAGCAGACCTGTGTCTGCCGGAAAGAGAGATCCAAGGTAGGCTTTAAATCTAGGATCGAGCACGGTGGCCAAAATGTAGTGCTCTGATTTCAACAGATTGACCACCCGTGAATCCTTGTTAAGCGAATTAAGGGCTGCATCCACAAGTCCCACATGCCTAGCGGAATCGCTCCCTTTTAGCTCCTTCTTCAATGCCTCCAGCTTCTTCTGCAAAAGCCTGATGAGGGGAATGACCTGACTCAGGCTGGCAGTGTCTGAACTGACTTCACGTGTGGCAAGTTCAAAGGGCATCAGAACCTTGCACAACGTTGAAATCATTCTCCACTGCACTTGAGACAGGTGCATTCCATCTCCTATATCGTGCTCAATTGTATAGGCTTGAATGGCCTTTTGCTGCTCCTCCAACCTCTGAAGCATATAGAGGGTTGAATTCCACCTCGTTACCACTTCTTGCTTCAGATGATGGCAGGGCAGGTTCAGTAGTTTTTGGTGGTGCTCCAGTCTTCTGTACGTGGTGCCTGTACGCCGAAAGTGTCCCGCAATTTTTCTGGCCACCGACAGCATCTCTTGCACGCCCCTGTCGTTTTTAAAAAAATTCTGCACCACCAAATTCAAGGTATGTGCAAAACATGGGACGTGCTGGAATTTGCCCATATTTAATGCACACACAATATTGCTGGCGTTGTCCGATGCCACAAATCCACAGGAGAGTCCAATTGGGGTAAGCCATTCCGCGATGATCTTCCTCAGTTGCCGTAAGAGGTTTTCAGCTGTGTGCGTATTCTGGAAAGCGGTGATACAAAGCGTAGCCTGCCTAGGAAAGAGTTGGCGTTTGCGAGATGCTGCTACTGGTGCCGCCGCTGCTGTTCTTGCGGCGGGAGTCCATACATCTACCCAGTGGGCTGTCACAGTCATATAGTCCTGACCCTGCCCTGCTCCACTTGTCCACATGTCCGTGGTTTAGTGGACATTGGGTACAACTGCATTTTTTAGGAGACTGGTGAGTCTTTTTCTGACGTCCGTGTACATTCTCGGTATCGCCTGCCTAGAGAAGTGGAACCTAGATGGTATTTGGTAACGGGGGCACACTGCCTCAATAAATTGTCTAGTTCCCTGTGAACTAACGGCGGATACCGGACGCACGTCTAACACCAACATAGTTGTCAAGGACTCAGTTATCCGCTTTGCAGTAGGATGACTGCTGTGATATTTCATCTTCCTCGCAAAGGACTGTTGAACAGTCAATTGCTTACTGGAAGTAGTACAAGTGGGCTTACGACTTCCCCTCTGGGATGACCATCGACTCCCAGCGGCAACAACAGCAGCGCCAGCAGCAGTAGGCGTTACACGCAAGGATGCATCGGAGGAATCCCAGGCAGGAGAGGACTCGTCAGACTTGCCAGTGACATGGCCTGCAGGACTATTGGCATTCCTGGGGAAGGAGGAAATTGACACTGAGGGAGTTGGTGGGGTGGTTTGCGTGAGCTTGGTTACAAGAGGAAGGGATTTACTGGTCAGTGGACTGCTTCCGCTGTCACCCAAAGTTTTTGAACTTGTCACTGACTTATTATGAATGCGCTGCAGGTGACGTATAAGGGAGGATGTTCCGAGGTGGTTAACGTCCTTACCCCTACTTATTACAGCTTGACAAAGGGAACACACGGCTTGACACCTGTTGTCCGCATTTCTGGTGAAATACCTCCACACCGAAGAGCTGATTTTTTTGGTATTTTCACCTGGCATGTCAACGGCCATATTCCTCCCACGGACAACAGGTGTCTCCCCGGGTGCCTGACTTAAACAAACCACCTCACCATCAGAATCCTCCTGGTCAATTTCCTCCCCAGCGCCAGCAACACCCATATCCTCCTCATCCTGGTGTACTTCAACACTGACATCTTCAATCTGACTATCAGGAACTGGACTGCGGGTGCTCTTTCCAGCACTTGCAGGGGGCGTGCAAATGGTGGAAGGCGCATGCTCTTCACGTCCAGTGTTGGGAAGGTCAGGCATCGCAACCGACACAATTGGACTCTCCTTGTGGATTTGGGATTTCAAAGAACGCACAGTTCTTTGCGGTGCTTTTGCCAGCTTGAGTCTTTTCAGTTTTCTAGCGAGAGGCTGAGTGCTTCCATCCTCATGTGAAGCTGAACCACTAGCCATGGACATAGGCCAGGGCCTCAGCCGTTCCTTGCCACTCCGTGTGGTAAATGGCATATTGGCAAGTTTACGCTTCTCCTCCGACAATTTTATTTTAGGTTTTGGAGTCCTTTTTTTACTGATATTTGGTGTTTTGGTTTTGACATGCTCTGTACTATGCCATTGGGCATCGGCCTTGGCAGACGACGTTGCTGGCATTTCATCGTCTCGGCCATGACTAGTGGCAGCAGCTTCAGCACGAGGTGGAAGTGGATCTTGATCTTTCCCTAATTTTGGAACCTCAACATTTTTGTTCTCCATATTTTAATAGGCACAACTAAAAGGCACCTCAGGTAAACAATGCAGATGGATGGATTGGATACTAGTATACAATTATGGACGGGCTGCCGAGTGCCGACACAGAGGTAGCCACAGCCGTGAACTACCGCACTGTACTGTGTCTGCTGCTAATATATAGACTGGTTGATAAAGAGATAGTATACTCGTAACTAGTATGTATGTATAAAGAAAGAAAAAAAAACCACGGTTAGGTCACTGGTATATACAATTATGGACGGGCTGCCGAGTGCCGACACAGAGGTAGCCACAGCCGTGAACTACCGCACTGTACTGTGTCTGCTGCTAATATATAGACTGGTTGATAAAGAGATAGTATACTCGTAACTAGTATGTATGTATAAAGAAAGAAAAAAAAACCACGGTTAGGTCACTGGTATATACAATTATGGACGGGCTGCCGAGTGCCGACACAGAGGTAGCCACAGCCGTGAACTACCGCACTGTACTGTGTCTGCTGCTAATATATAGACTGGTTGATAAAGAGATAGTATACTCGTAACTAGTATGTATGTATAAAGAAAGAAAAAAAAACCACGGTTAGGTCACTGGTATATACAATTATGGACGGGCTGCCGAGTGCCGACACAGAGGTAGCCACAGCCGTGAACTACCGCACTGTACTGTGTCTGCTGCTAATATATAGACTGGTTGATAAAGAGATAGTATACTCGTAACTAGTATGTATGTATAAAGAAAGAAAAAAAAACCACGGTTAGGTCACTGGTATATACAATTATGGACGGGCTGCCGAGTGCCGACACAGAGGTAGCCACAGCCGTGAACTACCGCACTGTACTGTGTCTGCTGCTAATATATAGACTGGTTGATAAAGAGATAGTATACTCGTAACTAGTATGTATGTATAAAGAAAGAAAAAAAAACCACGGTTAGGTCACTGGTATATACAATTATGGACGGGCTGCCGAGTGCCGACACAGAGGTAGCCACAGCCGTGAACTACCGCACTGTACTGTGTCTGCTGCTAATATATAGACTGGTTGATAAAGAGATAGTATACTCGTAACTAGTATGTATGTATAAAGAAAGAAAAAAAAACCACGGTTAGGTGGTATATACAATTATGGACGGGCTGCCGAGTGCCGACACAGAGGTAGCCACAGCCGTGAACTACCGCACTGTACTGTGTCTGCTGCTAATATATAGACTGGTTGATAAAGAGATAGTATACTCGTAACTAGTATGTATGTATAAAGAAAGAAAAAAAAAACCACGGTTAGGTCACTGGTATATACAATTATGGACGGGCTGCCGAGTGCCGACACAGAGGTAGCCACAGCCGTGAACTACCGCACTGTACACTGGTTGATAAAGAAATAGTAGTATACTCGTAACAACTAGTATGACGACGGTATAAAGAATGAAAAAAAAACCACGGTTAGGTGGTATATAATACAATTATGGTTGGACGGACTGCCTGCCGAGTGCCGACACAGAGGTAGCCACAGCCGTGAACTACCGCACTGTACACTGGTTGATAAAGAGATAGTAGTATACTCGTAACAACTAGTATGACGACGGTATAAAGAATGAAAAAAAAACCACGGTTAGGTGGTATATAATACAATTATGGTTGGACGGACTGCCTGCCGAGTGCCGACACAGAGGTAGCCACAGCCGTGAACTACCGCACTGTACACTGGTTGATAAAGAGATAGTAGTATACTCGTAACAACTAGTATGACGACGGTATAAAGAACGAAAAAAAAACCACGGTTAGGTGGTATATATTATAATACAATTATGGATGGACAGACTGCCTGCCGAGTTCCGACACAGAGGTAGCCAAAGCCGTGAACTACCGCACTGTACACTGGTTGATAAAGAGATAGTAGTATACTCGTAACAACTAGTATGACGACGGTATAAAGAACGAAAAAAAAACCACGGTTAGGTGGTATATATTATAATACAATTATGGATGGACGGACTGCCTGCCGAGTTCCGACACAGAGGTAGCCACAGCCGTGAACTACCGCACTGTACACTGGTTGATAAAGAGATAGTAGTATACTCGTAACAACTAGTATGACTATGACGACGGTATAAAGAAAGAAAAAAAAAACCACGGTTAGGTGGTATATAATACAATTATGGATGGACGGACTGCCTGCCGAGTGCCGACACAGAGGTAGCCACAGCCGTGAACTACCGCACTGTACTGTGTCTGCTGCTAATATAGACTGGTTGATAAAGAGATAGTATACAATACTACTAATATACTGGTGGTCAGGCACTGGTCACCACTAGTCACACTGGCAGTGGCACTCCTGCAGCAAAAGTGTGCACTGTTTAATTTTAATATAATATTATTTATCATGTACTCCTGGCTCCTGCTATAACAACCTGCAGTGCTCCCCAGTCTCCCCCACAATTATAAGCTTTATATACAATACATTGATGTGCAGCACACTGGGCTGAGCAGTGCACACAGACTGAGTCACTGTGTGACTGTGTATCGTTTTTTTCAGGCAGAGAACGGATATATTAAATAAAACAAACAACTGCACTGTCTCTGGTGGTCACTGGTCACTGTGGTCGTCAGTCACTAAACTCTGTCTGCACTCTGCACTCTCTTCTAATCTACAGTATCACAGCAATCTCTCTCTCTCTCTCTCTTCTAAATCTAATCTAAATGGAGAGGACGCCAGCCACGTCCTCTCCCTATCAATCTCAATGCACGTGTGAAAATGGCGGCGACGCGCGGCTCCTTATATAGAATCCGAGTCTCGCGAGAATCCGACAGCGTCATGATGACGTTCGGGCGCGCTCGGGTTAACCGAGCAAGGCGGGAAGATCCGAGTCGCTCGGACCCGTGAAAAAAAAAGTGAAGTTCGTGCGGGTTCGGATTCAAAGAAACCGAACCCGCTCATCTCTAGTTAAAAGGTCGACATAAAAAGATAGACAAATGTGTTTTTTTTTACATGTTTTTGGACTATTTCATACCTTCTCTATCCATTTCGGCATGTGGCGAGAGCAGCGAGCCCCCCGAGGGTATGCCTTTCTACAATTGGGGTCCCAGATGACAAAACTATCCACAAAACCACAAAAATGGGAAAAAAAACATAGGGGTATATTTACTAACATTCGTAATTCTCCCGATTTGGTGGGAGAATAATCACGAATGACATCGAAAGTGTAAAACTGCAACTTTTTGAATTTGTTACGACTAATTTACTAAGCTGCCGTATTCTGCATTTTCGGGTTTTCCGATGTCGATGTCATTCGTTTTTTTAGGCAGTGTTTTACGTGAGTGACTTGTAAAACACTGCCGACTTTAATACAATGAATCTCGGCCAGATCTGAGAGATCCGTGCTGGGCTTCATTGTGCACTTTGTTAAAAAAAAAAAAAAAGTTTAAATGTTTAAAAAAAATTGCGTGGGGTCCCCCCTCCTAAGGCAAACCAGCCTCGGGCTCTTTGAGCCGATCCTGGTTGCAGAAATATGGGAAAAAAATGGACAGGGGTTCCCCCATATTTAAGCAACCAGCATCGGGCTCTGCGCCTGGTCCTGGTTCCAAAAATACGGGGGACAAAAAGCGTAGGGGTCCCCCGTATTTTTAAAACCAGCACCGGGCTCCACTAGCTGGACAGATAATGCCACAGCCGGGGGTCACTTTTATACCGTGCCCTGCGGCCGTGGCATCAAATATCCAACTAGTCACCCCTGGCCGGGGTACCCTGGGGGAGTGGGGACCCCTTCAATCAAGGGGTCCCCCCCCCCAGCCACCCAAGGGCCAGGGGTGAAGCCCGAGGCTGTCCCCCCCATCCAATGGGCTGCTGATGGGGGGCTGATAGCCTTTTTGTAAAAGTGATTGATATTGTTTTTAGTAGCAGTACTACAAGGCCCAGCAAGCCTCCCCCGCATGCTGGTACTTGGAGAACCACAAGTACCAGCATGCGGCGGAAAAACGGGCCCGCTGGTACCTGTAGTACTACTACTAAAAAAATACCCAAAAAATAAGAATTTACTCACCGGTAATTCTATTTCTCGTAGTCCGTAGTGGATGCTGGGAACTCCGTAAGGACCATGGGGAATAGCGGGCTCCGAAGGAGGCTGGGCACTCTAGAAAGATCTTAGACTACCTGGTGTGCACTGGCTCCTCCCACTATGACCCTCCTCCAAGCCTCAGTTAGGTACTGTGCCCGGACGAGCGTACACAATAAGGAAGGATTTTGAATCCCGGGTAAGACTCATACCAGCCACACCAATCACATCGTACAACTCGTGATATGAAACACAGTTAACAGTATGAAACAATAGAGCCTCTCAACAGATGGCTCAACAATAACCCGATTTAGTTAACAATAACTATGTACAAGTATTGCAGATAAACCGCACTTGGGATGGGCGCCCAGCATCCACTACGGACTACGAGAAATAGAATTACCGGTGAGTAAATTCTTATTTTCTCTAACGTCCTAGTGGATGCTGGGAACTCCGTAAGGACCATGGGGATTATACCAAAGCTCCCAAACGGGCGGGAGAGTGCGGATGACTCTGCAGCACCGAATGAGAGAACTCCAGGTCCTCCTCAGCCAGGGTATCAAATTTGTAGAATTTTGCAAACGTGTTTGCCCCTGACCAAGTAGCTGCTCGGCAAAGTTGTAAAGCCGAGACCCCTCGGGCAGCCGCCCAAGATGAGCCCACCTTCCTTGTGGAATGGGCATTGACAGATTTTGGCTGTGGCAGGCCTGCCACAGTATGTGCAAGCTGAATTGTACTACAAATCCAACGAGCAATAGTCTGCTTAGAAGCAGGAGCACCCAGCTTGTTGGGTGCATACAGGATAAACAGCGAGTCAGATTTTCTGACTCCAGCCGTCCTGGAAACATATATTTTCAGGGCCCTGACAACGTCTAGCAAGTAGCAACTTGGAGTCCTCCAAATCCTTAGTAGCCGCAGGCACCACAATAGGCTGGTTCAGGTGAAACGCTGACACCACCTTAGGGAGAAACTGGGGACGAGTCCTCAATTCTGCCCTATCCATATGGAAAATCAGATAAGGGCTTTTACATGATAAAGCCGCCAACTCTGACACTCGCCTGGCTGAAGCCAAGGCCAATAACATGACCACTTTCCACGTGAGATATTTCAGATCCACGGTTTTTAGTGGCTCAAACCAATGTGATTTTAAGAAACTCAACATCACGTTGAGATCCCAAGGTGCCACAGGAGGCACAAATGGGGGCTGAATATGCAGCACTCCTTTCACAAATGTCTGAACTTCAGGTACTGAAGCTAGTTCTTTTTGAAAGAAAATCGACAGAGCCGAGATCTGTACCTTAATGGAGCCCAGTTTTAGGCCCATATTTACTCCTGCTTGCAGGAAATGCAGAAATCGACCTAGTTGAAATTCCTCTGTTGGGGCCTTTTTGGCCTCGCACCATGCAACATATTTCCGCCATATGCGGTGATAATGCTTTGCCGTAACATCTTTCCTGGCTTTAATAAGCGTAGGAATGACTTCCTCCGGAATGCCCTTTTCCTTCAGGATCCGGCGTTCAACCGCCATGCCGTCAAACGCAGCCGCGGTAAGTCTTGGAACAGACAGGGGCCCTGCTGCAGCAGGTCCTGTCTGAGCGGCAGAGACCACGGGTCCTCTGAGATCATCTCTTGAAGTTCCGGGTACCACGCTCTTCTCGGCCAATCCGGAACCACGAGAATTGTGTTTACTCCTCGCTTTCTTATTATTCTCAATACCTTTGGTATGAGAGGTAGAGGAGGGAACACATAAACTGACCGGTACACCCACGGTGTCACTAGAGCGTCCACAGCTATCGCCTGAGGGTCTCTTGACCTGGCGCAATACTTCTCTAGTTTTTTGTTTAGGCGGGACGCCATCATGTCCACCTGTGGACGACCCCATTGATTTACAATCATTTGGAAGACTTCTGGATGAAGTCCCCACTCTCCCGGGTGGAGGTCGTGCCTGCTGAGAAAGTCTGCTTCCCAGTTGTCCACTCCCGGGATGAACACTGCTGACAGTGCTAGTACATGATTCTCCGCCCATCGGAGAATTTTTGTGGCTTCTGCCATCGCCGTCCTGCTTCTTGTGCCGCCCTGTCGATTCACATGGGCGACTGCCGTGATGTTGTCTGACTGGATCAGCACCGGCTGGTGTAGGAGCAGGGATTTTGCTTGACTTAGGGCATTGTAAATGGCCCTTAGTTCCAGAATATTTATGTGAAGGGCAGTCTCCTGACTTGACCATAGTCCTTGGAAATTTCTTCCCTTTGTGACTGCTCCCCAGCCTCGTAGGCTGGCATCCGTGGTCACCAGGACCCAGTCCTGTATGCCGAATCTGCGGCCCTCCAGAAGATGAGCACTGTGCAGCCACCACAGAAGAGACACCCTGGTTCGTGGAGACAGGGTTATTAAACGATGCATCTGAAGATGCGATCCGGACCACTTGTCCAACAGATCCCACTGAAAAATCCTGGCATGGAACCTGCCGAATGGAATTGCTTCGTAAGAAGCTACCATCTTTCCCAGGACCCGCGTGCAGTGATGCACCGATACCTGTTTTGGTTTTAGGAGGTCTCTGACTAGAGAAGACAACTCCCTGGCTTTCTCCTCCGGGAGAAACACTTTTTTCTGGGCCGTGTCCAGAATCATTCCCAGGAACATTAGACGTGTCGTGGGGACCAGCTGTGACTTTGGGATATTCAGAATCCAGCCGTGCTGGCTCAGCACTTCCTGAGATAGTGCTACTCCCACTAACAACTGTTCCTTGGATCGTGCCTTTATTAGGAGATCGTCCAAGTATGGGATAATTAAAACTCCCTTTTTTCGAAGGAGTATCATCATTTTCGCCATAACCTTGGTAAATACCCTCGGTGCCGTGGAGAGTCCCAACGGCAGCGTCTGGAATTGGTAATGGCAGTCCTGTACCACAAATCTGAGGTACTCCTGGTGAGAATTGTAAATGGGGACATGCAGGTAAGCATCCTTGATGTCCAGGGATACCATGTAATCCCCCTCGTCCAGGCTTGCAATAACCGCCCTGAGCGATTCCATCTTGAACTTGAATTTTTTTATGTATGTGTTCAAGGATTTCAAATTTAAAATGGGTCTCACCGAACCGTCCGGTTTCGGCACCACAAATAGTGTGGAATAGTAACCCCGGCCTTGTTGAAGTAGGGGTACCTTGATTATCACCTGCTGGGAATACAGCTTGTGAATCGCTGCTAGCACCGCCTCCCTGTCTGAGGGAGCAATCGGCAAGGCGGATTTTAGGAAACGGCGGGGTGGAGTCGCCTCGAATTCCAGCCTGTATCCCTGAGATACTATTTGAAGGATCCAGGGATCCACCTGTGAGCGGGCCCACTGATCGCTGAAATTCCTGAGGCGGGCCCCCACCGTACCTGGCTCCGCCTGTGAAGCCCCACCGTCATGCGGCGGACTTGGAAGAGGAAGCGGGGGAGGACTTTTGTTCCTGGGAACCTGCTGTTTGCTGCAGCCTTTTTCCCCTGCCTCTGCCTCTTGACAGAAAAGACCCTCCTTTTCCCCGCTTGTTTTTCTGGGACCGAAAGGACTGAACCTGATAAAATGGCGCCTTCTTAGGCTGTGAGGGGACATGGGGTAAAAATGCTGACTTCCCAGACGTTGCTGTGGAAACTAGGTCGGAGAGACCATCCCCAAATAATTCCTCCCCCTTATAAGGCAAGACTTCCATGTGCCTTTTGGAATCTGCATCTCCAGTCCACTGGCGAGTCCATAAGCATCTCCTAGCAGAGATAGATAATGCACTTATTTTAGATGCCAGCCGGCAGATTTCCCTCTGTGCATCTCTCATGTATAAGACTGAGTCTTTTATATGGTCAATTGTTAGCAGGATCGTGTCTCTGTCTAACGTGTCAATATTTTCTGACAGTTTATCTGACCACGCAGCGGCAGCACTGCACATCCATGCTGACGCAATAGCTGGTCTGAGTATAATGCCTGAGTGTGTATATACAGACTTCAGGATCGCCTCCTGCTTTCTATCAGCAGGTTCCTTAAGGGCGGCCGTATCCTGGGACGGTAGTGCCACCTTTTTAGACAAACGTGTGAGCGCTTTATCCACCCTCGGGGGTGTTTCCCAACGTAACCTATCCTCTGGCGGGAAAGGGAACGCCATTAGTAGCTTCTTAGGAATTACCAATTTCTTATCAGGGGAAGCCCACGCTTCTTCACACACTTCATTTAATTCATCTGACGGGGGAAAAACTACAGGTAGTTTTTTCTCCCCAAACATAATACCCTTTTTTGTGGTACCTGGATGTAAATCAGAAATATTTAACACCTCTTTCATTGCCTCAATCATGCAGTGAATGGCCTTAACGGGCATTAAATTTGACTCATCGTCGTCGACACTGGTGTCAGTATCCGTGTCGACATCTACTTGTGCCACCTGAGATAACGGGCGTTTCAGAGCCCCTGATGACTTTTGAGACACCTGGACAGGCACGAGCTGAAGACTCGGCTGTCCCACAGTCGGCATGTCGTCAAATTTTTTATGTAAGGAGTCTATACGTGCACTCATTTCCTGCCATAATACCATCCACTCAGGTGTCTGACCCCCAGGGGGTGACATCCCTGCTAAAGGCATCTGCTCCCCCTCCACATCATTATCCTCCTCAAACATGTCGACACAGCCGTACCAACACACTCCACACACACAGGGAATGCTCAAATAGAGGACAGGACCCACAAAAGCCCTTTGGGGGGACAGAGTAAGAGTATGCCAGCACACACCAGAGCGCTATATATATATACAGGGACTAACTGAGTTATGTCCCTAATAGCTGCTTTTTATATAATATACTGTATACAGTGCCAATTTTAATGCCCCCCCTCTCTTTTCCCTCTTACTGTACTGTAGAATTGCAGGGAAGAGCCAGGGAGCTTCCTTCCAGCCGAGCTGTGAGGGAAAAATGGCGCCAGTGTGCTGAGGAGATAGGCTCCGCCCCTTTTTCGCGGCCTATTCTCCCGCTTTTTATGGGATTCTGGCAGGGGTATTTACCTCATATATAGCCCCAGGGGCTATATATTGAGGTATTTTAGCCAGCCAAGGTGTTTTTATTGCTGCCTCAGGGCGCCCCCCCCCAGCGCCCTGCACCCTCAGTGACCGGAGTGTGAAGTGTGTATGAGGAGCAATGGCGCACAGCTGCAGTGCTGTGCGCTACCTTGGTGAAGACAGGATGTCTTCATGCCGCCGATTTTCCGGACCATCTTCTTGCTTCTGGCTCTGTAAGGGGGACGGCGGCGCGGCTCCGGGACCGAACATCAAGGCTGGGCCTGCGGTCGATCCCTCTGGAGCTAATGGTGTCCAGTAGCCTAAGAAGCCCAATCCGGCTGCAAGCAGGCGAGTTCGCTTCTTCTCCCCTTAGTCCCTCGCTGCAGTGAGCCTGTTGCCAGCAGGTCTCACTGAAAATAACAAATTCTAAGACTATAACTTTCTAAGAGCTCAGGAGAGCCCCTAGTGTGCATCCAACCTCGGCCGGGCACGAAATCTAACTGAGGCTTGGAGGAGGGTCATAGTGGGAGGAGCCAGTGCACACCAGGTAGTCTAAGATCTTTCTAGAGTGCCCAGCCTCCTTCGGAGCCCGCTATTCCCCATGGTCCTTACGGAGTTCCCAGCATCCACTAGGACGTTAGAGAAAAAGACAATACACACACACCTTGAAAGTAAAGTTTTATTACATCCATCCACACAAACATACATACATACTTACCTTATGTTCACACGAGGGTCCGTCCTCTTCTCCAGTAGAATCCATGGGGTACCTGTTGAATAAATTATACTCACCAGATCCAGGGTACCAGGCTCCTCGGATAATCCTTTTGTAATCCACGTACTTGATTAAAAAAATAAAACGGATACCCGAGCCACGCACTGAAAGGGGACCCATGTTTTCACATGGGTCCCCTTTCCCCGAATGCCAGAAACCCACTCTGACTGATGTCTAAGTGGGTTACTTCAGCCAATCAGGGAGCGCCACGTTGTAGCACCCTCCTGATCGGCTGTGTGCTCCTGTACTGTCTGACAGGCGGCACACGGCAGTGTTACAATGTAGCGCCTATGCGCTCCATTGTAACCAATGGTGGGAACTTTCTGCTCAGCGGTTGACCGAAAGTGACCTCACCGCTGACCACAAAGTTCCCACCATTGGTTACAATGGAGCGCATAGGCGCTACATTGTAACACTGCCATGTGCCGCCTGTCAGACAGTACAGGAGCACACAGCCGATCAGGAGGGTGCTACAACGTGGCGCTCCCTGATTGGCTGAAGAAACCCACTTAGACATCAGTCAGAGTGGGTTTCTGGCATTCGGGGAAAGGGGACCCATGTGAAAACATGGGTCCCCTTTCAGTGCGTGGCTCGGGTATCCGTTTTATTTTTTTAATCAAGTACGTGGATTACAAAAGGATTATCCGAGGAGCCTGGTACCCTGGATCTGGTGAGTATAATTTATTCAACAGGTACCCCATGGATTCTACTGGAGAAGAGGACGGACCCTCGTGTGAACATAAGGTAAGTATGTATGTATGTTTGTGTGGATGGATGTAATAAAACTTTACTTTCAAGGTGTGTGTATTGTCTTTTTTTGGGTATTTTTTTAGTAGTAGTACTACAGGTACCAGCGGGCCCGTTTTTCCGCCGCATGCTGCTACTTGTGGTTCTCCAAGTACCAGCATGCGGGGGAGGCTTGCTGGGCCTTGTAGTACTGCTACTAAAAACAATATCTTTTCATTTTCACAAAAGGCTATCAGCCCCCCATCCGCAGCCAATTGGATGGGGGGGGACAGCCTCGGGCTTCACCCCTGGCCCTTGGGTGGCTGGGGGGGGGGACCCCTTGATTGAAGGGGTCCCCACTCCCCCAGGGTACCCCGGCCAGGGGTGACTAGTTGGATATTTGATGCCACAGCCGCAGGGCACTATATAAAAGTGACCCCCGGCTGTGGCATTATCTGTCCAGCTAGTGGAGCCCGGTGCTGGTTTTAAAAATACGGGGGACCCCTACTCTTTTTGTCCCCCGTATTTTTGGAACCAGGACCAGGCGCAGAGCCCGATGCTGGTTGCTTAAATATGGGGGAACCCCTGTCAATTTTTTCCCCATATTTCTGCAACCAGGATCGGCTCAAAGAGCCCGAGGCTGGTTATGCTTAGGAGGGGGGACCCCACGCAATTTTTTTTTAGAAAATAACCACTTTCCCACACCTTCCCACTGATATACATGCACGGATCTCATGGATCCCTGCATGCCTATACAATCACAGATTAAAAAAGCAGGTCTGTTTTTTTTTAGAAGCAAAAAAAATTTACCAAGCAAATGGATGATCGGGCGCTTTCAGGTGTTGTGTCTCTAATGCTGCTGCTATGACAACTTGGGGGTAGTCACACCCCAACTATACATCAAAGAAAACCAAGGAAATATATAGCAGCGCTACTGGAAATATTGTGTAAAAATGCTAATATGAAGGATTGAATAAAAAATACTTCAATTTAATAAAACATGAATTAAGGCCTCAATAAAACATTGGATCCACGATCCATATATATCAATTTAAAACATGACAAATAATTAGCATGTATGGGTCAATAAATTATAGCTGCCTGTCACATTAATATCCGTTCCTATTCATGCAACTGGATTCTATAGCAGATGGAGACAGACTAACAATGTAGTCACACCAGTACACATTACCCAAAGGCCGCTAGAGGTGTAGTCCCTTAAGAGTGTCTCTGTTATTTTGACTCAAAAACCAGCCAGATTTGGGATCCTCATTTGATGCGGTGTCCTCTTCATAGAGATGGGGTAAATAGTGTTCCTGGTTATTAGATGCTTGTCCCGTTTTTTTCTGCAGATGGCAAAGTCCAGTCTGGTCCGGATATATTTAAGGCAGCAGCAAATAGCACACTTAGTGACCCAGGTAGCTACCTGGGTCACTAAGTGTGCTATTTGCTGCTGCCTTAAATATATCCGGACCAGACTGGACTTTGCCATCTGCAGAAAAAAACGGGACAAGCATCTAATAACCAGGAACACTATTTACCCCATCTCTATGAAGAGGACACCGCATCAAATGAGGATCCCAAACCTGGCTGGTTTTTGAGTCAAAATAACAGAGACACTCTTAAGGGACTACACCTCTAGCGGCCTTTGGGTAATGTGTACTGGTGTGACTACATTGTTAGTCTGTCTCCATCTGCTATAGAATCAAGTTGCATGAATAGGAACGGATATTAATGTGACAGGCAGCTATAATTTATTGACCCATACATGCTAATTATTTGTCATGTTTTAAATTGATATATATGGATCGTGGATCCAATGTTTTATTGAGGCCTTAATTCATGTTTTATTAAATTGAAGTATTTTTTATTCAATCCTTCATATTAGCATTTTTACACAATATTTCCAGTAGCGCTGCTATATATTTCCTTGGTTTTCTTTGCTGTTTTTTTTTAGCACTTTTTTACGAGTTGTAATTTTTCACGGCAGTGTTTTATTTTTTTTTGCTTTGCACTTCTTAGTAAATGACCGAGATTCATACTTAAACAGCCGCGTTTTGACCGATGGTGTATTCATTCGTAATTATTTTCATGGACTACCCAAAAAAATCCGAATGCCCTCATCACTGCCGTGATTTGAGTTTAGTAAATTACCGAGATGACACTTTGAAGAAAAACGGCATCTCGGTCAAAATCGGGACCTTAGTAAATATACCCCATGGTGTCTACCTTTTTTTATGTCGACCATTTTCATGTCGACCTTTTGACCCTGTCAACCTAATGTCTGTCTAACATGTGTCTATTTATTGACTGTCTAACTCAGGGGTGGGGAACCTTTTTTCTACCGAGGGCCATTTGGATATTTATAAAATCCTTCGGGGGCCATACAAAAATTCTCAACTTAAAAAATTACCCTGCCCCCCAGTAGGTCTGCCCCTTAGAGGTACTGTGTGTGCGCGCCGGAGGCACGCATGCGCCAAAAAAATGGGTGTGGCCAGTTAAAATGGGACGTGATACACATATGCCCCCAATAGTGCGGTGCCAGATCCACAATTGCCCCCACAGTGCCAGGTATACAAATGCCCCCACAGTGCCAGGTATACAAATGCCCCTCACAGTGCCAGGTATACAAATGCCCCCCACAGTGCCAGGTATACATATGCCCCTCACAGTGCCAGGTATACAAATGCCCCTCACAGTGCCAGGTATACAGATGCCCCCACAGTGCCAGGTATACAAATGCCCCTCACAGTGCCAGGTATACAAATGCCCCTCACAGTGCCAGGTATACAGATGTCCCCACAGTGCCAGGTATACAGATGCCCCCACAGTGCCAGGTATACAGATGCCCCTCACAGTGCCAGTTATATAGATGCCCCACAGTGCCAGGTATACAAATGCCCCTCACAGTGCCAGGTATACAGATGTCCCCACAGTGCCAGGTATACAAATGCCCCTCACAGTGCCAGGTATACAGATGTCCCCACAGTGCCAGGTATACAGATGCCCCCACAGTGCCAGGTATACAGATGCCCCCACAGTGCCAGGTATACAGATGCCCCTCGCAGTGCCAGTTATACAGATGCCCCCACAGTGCCAGGTATACAAATTCCCCCACAGTGCCAGGTATACAGATGCCCTCCCCCCTCCGTGCTGCTTACCGTGGGACACGGAGGAGAGCGCGGCTGTCGGGTGGGAGCGGCGGCGTGTAGTACTTCAAACCAGCCGCCGGTTCGAGAGCCAATCAGAGCTCGCGGACCGGCAGCCGCGGCTCCTGATTGGCTGCCGGTCCGCGAGCTCTGATTGGCTCACGGACCGGCGGCTGGTTTGAAGTACTACACGCCGCCGCTCCCACCCGACAGCCGCGCTCTCCTCCCTGTTCTGACAGCTGAGACACGCTGCCGCTGGACTGAGCGGCAGCGTGTCTCACTGACACAAGCCGGTGGGCCGGACCAAACGGCTTATACGGCCCGCGGGCCGGAGGTTCCCCACCCCTGGTCTAACTAGATACTGTCTATCTATTATACCGGAACCGATTTTATTAGATTCTTTTTTCATACTTTTTGATCCCATTATAGGATGACTGTAATTTCCAGTATCCACCTTATCCTGCTCATCTGAGAGATTGCCCTGTTTCTTCTTGTTGCTTGCCTGGTTGTAACGTTGCATACACATGGATTGATTTGACAAATGATGTTTGGCGTTCCCGATCAATGGGAACGACCAATCGTTCAAATTGTTCCGTGTGTATGAACGATGACAATGGCGACACCCTCGGATCTTTTGTACATGCAAAAAGATCTGAGGCTGTCGCTAGTGGTGCCATGCTGCCGAATGCAGCACGGCCCCCGCTCCACCCCCCGCCGTCGTTCGTGCAGCCGGCATAGCCAAGTGCCGATACCGGCCCCGCCGCCGGGTCCCGTCGCTGATGATGTTAAATCATACTTGCCTACTTTGCTGCCCCCTCCTCCAGGAGGAGGCAACGTTGTAAGCAAATGCGGGCATGGCCGACAACAAGATGGGTCGTTGGGGACGTGGTCAGGAGGCAAGGTAGGCTGTCTGGGGGTGTGGCCGGTGGGGAAGTGGGCAGTCCGGGGGCGCGGCACCATGGTCGCGCCATCTTGGCTCTGCCCCCGCTACACAGTGCCTAGAAAATGGGCACTGTATAGCGGGGGGGGGGGGGGGGGGGGGGCGGAGATATGATGACATCGGATCCACTCGGACCACCCACTTGTTCTCTCTTGTAGACGGCCGAGGAGAGGTGCGGAGGGGCTGGCAGTGACAGTGAGAGACTTGCCCACCTGTTTTTTGCCACCCAATTTTCGGGAGCCTCCCAGCCATTCCGAGAGGGTAGGCAAGTATGTGCTAAATCGTCACATGTGTACCCAGCTTAAGACTTTACCATAGAATCCATCTCTGGGATATTTTCCAGACTGTAATTGGTATGTAAGCCCGCTGCCGCACTGATAAATGCTCGTCTATCAGCCGTGTCTATGCTAATTACTAGTTAGAAAAACAGGAAAAAAAACTGCGAGCTGCCTCTCACTGAACTATTTTTCCTGAACCCCGTCCAAGAAGCTTTTTGCAAATAAGATTTGCAAATAAAATTTTCTATCATACAGAAAATATGGCTGCCAGAATTCTGTGCTGTGCGCAAATAATTGGAAACAGATAGAAATAAATAGAAACAAAACCTGTCGTGAGACAGTAGGAAAAATGAAAATCACATAAGCGAATATTGGAGCGGGAATCACAGTGGGTACATTTAATCCCTTGGCTGCCAGGGACGTCTGCAGAGCTTGGATACTGCATATGCTAGACGCCAGCCTATTGCCATCATATGGGTAAAAATGGCATTTTCATTCATTTTTCATATGGTTTTTGATGCGCTCAATTAGCATAGGTGGAAATTTCTCGCTCAGAGACTTTGGCAGTTTATTACACTTGCTGGATGCAGGCAGAGGGTATCCGTTCACATGGTCGACCATGTTATGGTCGACAGTCATTAGGTCGACCACTATTGGTCGACATTGACATGGTCGACATGGACACATGGTCGACACATGAAAATTGTCGACACATGAAAGGTCGACATATGAAAAGGTCGACATGAGTTTTTTAACTTTTTTTTCTTTTGGGGAACTTTCCATACTTTACGATCCACATGGACTACGATTGGAACGGTAAAGTGTGCCGAGCGAAGCGGTAGCAGAGCGAAGGCACCATGCCCGAAGCATGGCAAGCGAAGCGAGCCATGCGAGGGGGACGCGGTGCACTAATTGGGGTTCCCAGTCACTTTACGCAAAAAACGACACCAAAAAAAGTTAAAAAACTCATGTCGACCTTTTCATATGTCGACCTTTCATGTGTCCATATCGACCATGTCAATGTCGACCAATAGTGGTCGACCTAATGACTGTCGACCATAACATGGTCGACCATTCATACCGGAACCCAGGCAGAGAGTGATAGAAATGTGTACTTCCCTTCTTTCCCAGATGGGCCCATTTATTATTAATAGTGATGTGCACCGGACATTTTTTGGGTTTTGGGTTTTGGTTTTGGATTCGGTTCCGCGGCCGTGTTTTGGATTCGGATGCGTTTTGGCAAAACCTTCCTGAAAATTTTTTGTCGGATTCGGGTGTGTTTTGGATTTGGGTGTTTTTTTTTACAAAAAACCCTCAAAAACAGCTTAAATCATAGAATTTGGGGGTCATTTTGATCCCATAGTATTATTAACCTCAATAACCATAATTTCCACTCATTTCCAGTCTATTCTGAACACCTCACAATATTATTTTTAGTCCTAAAATTTGCACCGAGGTCGCTGAATGACTAAGCTAAGCGACTCAAGTGGCCGACACAAACACCTGGCCCATCTAGGAGTGGCACTGCAGTGTCAGACAGGATGGCAGATATAAAAAATAGTCCCCAAACAGCACATGATGCAAAGAAAAAAAGAGGTGCAATGAGGTAGCTGTGTGACTAAGCTAAGCGACCCAAGTGGCCGACACAAACACCTGGCCCATCTAGGAGTGGCACTGCAGTTTTCTAACGAGAGGATGAGTGCTTCCATCCTTATGTGAATCTGAACCACTAGCCATGAACATAGGCCAGGGCCTCAGCCGTTCCTTGCCACTCCGTGTCGTAAATGGCATATTGGCAAGTTTACGCTTCTCATCAGATGCTTTTAATTTAGATTTTTGGGTCATTTGACTGAACTTTTGTTTTTTGGATTTTACATGCTCTCTACTATGACATTGGGCATCGGCCTTGGCAGACGACGTTGATGGCATTTCATCGTCTCGGCCATGACTAGTGGCAGCAGCTTCAGCACGAGGTGGAAGTGGATCTTGATCTTTCCCTATTTTACCCTCCACATTTTTGTTCTCCATTTTTTAATGTGTGGAATTATATGCCAGTAATATATCAATAGCAATGGCCTACTGTTCCGTACTGCTATATATTATATACTGGTGGTCAGCAAAATTATGCACTGTCCTACTACTGCGCACAACAACTAAAATGCACCACAGGTATGGATGGATAGTATACTTGACGACACAGAGGTAGGTAGAGCAGTGGACTACTGTACCGCACTGCTATATATTATATACTGGTGGTCAACAAAATTATGCACTGTCCTCCTACTACTGCGCACAACAGCTAAAATGCACCACAGGTATGGATGGATAGTATACTTGACGACACAGATGTAGGTAGAGCAGTGGACTACTGTGCCGTACTGCTATATATTATATACTGGTGGTCAGCAAAATTATGCACTGTCCTCCTACTATATATATACTGCGCAAAACTTAAATGTACCACAGGTATGGATGGATAGTATACTTGACGACACAGAGGTAGGTAGAGCAGTGGACTACTGTACCGTACTGATATAATACTGGTGGTCACTGGTCAGCAAAATTCTGCACTGTCCTCCAACTATATACTACAATGCAGCACAGATATGGAGCGTTTTTCAGACAGAGAACGTAGATATTTTCAGCACACTGAGCACAGATATATGCAGCACACTAAGCACAGATATTTGCAGCACACTGAGCACAGATATTTACAGCACACTGAACACAACTGAGAGAACGCTGCACACGTCCTCTCCCTATCATCTCCAATGCACGAGTGAAAATGGCGGCGACGCGCGGCTCCTAATATAGAATATGAATCTCGCGAGAATACGACAGCGGAATGATGACGTTCGGGCGCGCTCAGGTTAACCGAGCATGGCGGGAAGATTCGAATCTGCCTCGGACCCGTGTAAAATGGGTGAAGTTCAGGGGGGTTCGGATTCCGAAGAACCGAACCCGCTCATCTCTAATTATTATTCGTATTTGCAATACAATCTAGGCACGATATTAGTGCCTGCGATCGCTTTGCTAAATGTGATTAAATGGGCAGGATCAGGGACGGACTAGGGTCCGAATTCGGCCCTGGCACGTACGGGGGCGCGCGGGCACTAAAGTCGGAGGCGTGCCACGAGTCAGGCGGGCGTGGACTCGCGTCACGTCCCCGTTTCAATGGAGATGGGCGGGTGGCGGGGGCGCGCGATCAGCACACGGGGGCGTGCCGCGAGTCATGGGGGCGTGGACTTTTCTATGGAGACGGGAGGGGAGGCGGGGGAGCGGAAAGTGCAGAGAGCCGAAGGCTGCACTGCGCGCGGCCTTCCCGACTCTCTGCATGACAGGACCGGCCCACAAGCCCATCGGCCCTCCTGGCATTTGCCAGAAGTGCCAGATGGGCAGTCCGGCCCTGGGCGGGATGTATTATTGAGCCCCCTCCATCCCTACCATGTGCTCCGAGTGCTGTCTGGGCTGCTGACCATACAAGCACAGCGGCCGTATCTGGGGGAGGGTTCCAGGCGATATGTAGCTCATAGGTACAGTACACCGTGGTAGCTGCAGGGGCCAATCTCCAGAATGCTTCATATTCTGGAAGTTGATAAATATGGCAGAATTGCATTCCCCATAGAAACCTTGGTCCCCCTCAGTAGCGCTGATGAGCCAAATGTTTATTTTTGGGATGGAGACAGCTGTGTTTCCGTCTCAGCAAAAGACGCAATCGTGATCGCGACCGCGAAGCTGCTGCAGCAACAGAGAGCTACGTTGCTCTCTGCATAGAGAATGTCCAGGGGAGCTGCTGGCTGAACATACCCCTTGGCTCCCTATCCCCCGGTATCTCCCCCTGTGTCTCCCCATGGCTGCCTCCCCCCTGTGTCTCCCCATGGCTGTGTCTTTTCATGGCTGCCTCCCCCGTGTCTTATATCCGCATGGCTGCCCCCCCCCCCCACATGTCATCATGTCTTCCTCACCCCCTCTGTGTCTCTTCAGCAGCTACACTTACCACTCCTGCCCTGAGCTCCTCGTTGCTGCGGCGGTGGCTCCTCCTGTTCTTCAGTCACAGTGCACGAAAGTCATGACGTCGCGCACTGTGCAAAAAATAAAACAAATTTTTTTTTGTGTTGGGCGCCGGGGAGAGCATCCATCCCTCTGCCTCCAGCAACGCAGCCACTCAGCATGGTGACATGCTACTGACGGTGCAGTAAGTATGTATCTACTGTCGGAACTGCAGCTCCCTTGCCAGAGGTAGGCGCCTGGAGCATGAGCTCCACCGGCACTGCCCTCGCTAAGCCTCTGTGTATATATATATATATATATATATATTTTTTTTTTTTATATATATATATATATATATATAATATATATATACTAGCTGAATACCCGTGCTTCGCTATAGAATTTCAAGTATTTCCGTGCATATAATTTTAGTTTTGAGGGACTTCCTGGTAAACTAATTAGACTTACAACAGGTCATGCTCCACCCGCCGCTGCCACTATTTGTCAGGCCGCACCTCTGGGCGGGCCTTCCCCGGATTGATGCTGTCAAAAGTCTGGCGCTGAGGAGAATAATCCGCCTCCTTCTCTGCCCCATCCTGCCTCTGGTGCTGCCCTGCTCAGTGCAGTAAAGGCTGGGACGACAGGTGAAGCTCCGCCCGCTGTATGTTAAATATGTAGGGTTTACAGGGATAGGCTGACTCTATTCCAAAGAGCCCTAGGTCTCCTTGCTTAGCTTCTCACTCTCCTTAGGGCCCTTCCTTTGAGGTCAAAGGTAAAGATTTTCACACAACACTTAAGGTCTCTGGGAGAGCTGTCGGTACCCTTTACACAGCAGATAAGCAGTTGCTGAATACCAAGCTTACCTTTAATGTATTTAAGAGTCAAAATATCTATGTCTCCTTTCCTCCTATTGCTCTCTGAGAGGTTTGGAAATGTTTACTTCAAGTGACATGTTAACCTCTGATAACTGAGACGCTATCCTCTCCTGACTGGAAATAGGTTGGTTAAGTACTTACATCTGAAATCTATATATATATAAAATGCAAATACTACTGACTCATCACAAAATCTCCTGAACCATAAGGCTGCACTTCCTTGCCAGTGGCAGTTGTAGAGCAGTCCATTATTCAAAAAGGAGAGTCACACCCAGCAATGTTTGACAGTGTTTAGGGGTGGCAGTTGATGTGGCTCCCCTATTTGAATAATGGACTGCTTTGCAACTGCCACTTACAAGGAAGTCCAGGAACAGAGCATTGTGTCCTCCCCCTCCGCGACTTGGTATCGCCGGAACCAGGCATTCTTTATAGTCCTGGCTGGAGGGCTGTCTTAACTCGGGCTGTCTTAACTCTCCTCTGTGAGGGGGGGGGGGGGGGGAATTATCTCACCCCTTTTAACTCCTTTGTGGGTGGAATTTTGAAAAATCCCTTCTTAGTGGGTACCTACGTCAGAAGAGCAAGCTACTGTCCAAATTTCAAGTTCCTAGTCCAGTATGGTTCAGGAGATTCAGCGGCATCCCGTCTGTCAGAAGCGAGACAGTGAGTTCCCTCGTGGGCTCCCTGCACTGCCACGTTTCGGGCCCAGGTAATGTTCCCACTCGGTTGGTGGTGTGGACCGAGAATTCCAAGCTAGAGAGTTTTAACTATTTAAAGCTTGCCTTGTACTTTGTGAAGGGGTGATCAGCGTTGCACCTGGGCAGATCTATGCAGTGTGTGGCTGCAAGGGATTGGATATGTGGCTGCACACTGCATAGATCTGCTCAATTATGTTGCTGGGTACAGGTAGCTTCATATAGTTAGAATTCTCAGTTTTTTTGCTGGATCGAGTAGCTTAGTGGGTGGGGTGTTTAGCTTAGATGCAGCAGGTTGTGGGTTTGAGTCCTAGGTGTGGCAGTATATAGGAAACGAATTGACTGTATAGGAAAGGAGTGGGTTAAACCCCACAGGCTGGGGACAGGCCTGTTTTTGAGCTTTAGGGGTGGAAGTTATAGGGTCCTATAGGAAATAGAGTATAGGGGTGGGCTAGTGGTATGATTAGTCTGGTGAGGGGGCTGCGTCAGCCTCTTTTGTTTCAGTCTTTTTGTTTTGCGTGGTTCCCCCTTTATGTGTTAGGTGCCGCGGTCCGCGGCGCCGCTCGGTCTGCTTCCGAGCGACGCTCACGGCCGCCGCACCTCCCTTCCTGCCCGCCCGGCGCCTAGCAACGCCAGGACGCCGTGCGCGCTGAGCCGCCGGGTCCCTGGCAACGCCAGGACGCCGTGCGCGCTGAGCCGCCAGGTCCCTGGCAACGCTGGGACGCCGTGCGCGTGTAGCCGCCGGACCCTTAGCAACGGGGACGCCACAGACGAACCGCGTTCCCCATTGCTTCCTATCAATCAATACACCTGTTAGCTCTGGTCGTGCAGCAGGGCAGCTGCACGACATTACTAATTAAGCTTCGCTGCAGCTATTGGAGGGCTCCCTGTTATATTCTCCCTCACTACCTGGCACAGACGACGGTGATAGCTTCCTGTATGCTGTTCCTGCCTTGTAATGTCTGTTCCTGGTCAGCTGTATCTGGTCGATCCTGCTCTCTGTGCTCCTGAGTCCTGGAGTTCTGAAGCCGGTCCTGGGAATCCTTCCTGTTCAAGTGAACCTGTTGCAGTCATCTGGGGGTTCTCGTTTGTTGGGGTTCTCTCCCGGTTTCGTGAGTAGCGGCTTCTGCCGCGTGTTGCGGCCTAGGCCGCTTAGTCCTTTTGGTACTTTTTGTATTGGTGGTTTTTGCGGAGGTTTCCGCTTTTCACTGTCCTCCCCGGAACTCGGCGGTGCCGTGTGGGGGAGTGGACAGTGATATCTTTTGTTGTTCTTTTCCTTTGGCGGCGTGCCTCACATATATTTAGTTTTAGGGTAGTTAGTAGCCCCTAGCTTCTGTTTGCTTTAGTTAGAGGTCCCCTTGTTATTATCCTGTCTCGGTTCACGCTTTGTCTCACTCTAAGACCTTGGGGCATCGGAGTTGGGCAGACCTAATCCGCCCTTCAAACGCGGCTGCCGTGGGCCCAAGAAACCATAGTCACTCAGGCGTGAACTGACCACACGGGTAAAACAACGGAGGTAGGGTGCTAGGGGCTATTCCCGTTCCCTCCCTATTTCAGCGTCACGTCCTGGTGCTCTGGACTCACTTCGCAACATCTTTCTAGTTCTGAGCATCAGGAACGTAACATTATCACCGGCCCAAAAACACACACAAAAAAAAAAAAAAGGGTTATTTGTATTTGGTGGGCTTTGAAATTCGGCCTCATGAATCCGGCAGTATTAGGACCGAATCCCAGCCAGCTTTTGGCCAACCAGATTCAGGAACTAACTCAGATGGTTCAGGATCTTACTCTTCGGGTGAGATCGCAGGAAGATCTTTTGCGAGCCTCCCCGAGTATGATTCCAGAACCAAAGATGCATCTACCTGACCGTTTTTCGGGTAACCGAAAGGATTTTTTTAATTTCAAGGAAGCTTGTAAGCTTTATTTTCGTTTAAGGCCCCGATCCTCTGGTACTGAGTCTCAACGGGTCGGGATTGTGATGTCATTACTACAAGGCGATCCACAAACCTGGGCTTTTGGGCTAAAAGCCGATGATGTTGCCTTGCTATCTGTAGATGCCTTTTTTAAGTCCTTAGGCCTTTTGTATGATGACCCTGATAGAGAAGCGTCGGCTGAGAGCCACCTGCGTGCACTTAAGCAAGGGAAAAATCCAGCAGAGGCGTATTGTACCGAGTTTCGCCGTTGGTCGAACGACTGTGGCTGGAATGACCCGGCCCTGCGCAGTCAGTTTCGCCTCGGTTTGTCTGAAGTTATTAAAGACAGTCTCCTTCAGTATTCCGCTCCAGAGACTCTAGACAAACTCATGGAGCTTGCTATTAAAATTGATCGTCGTCTCCGGGAGCGGAGGGCTGAAAGAGGAGCTAGTTTCAGGCCTAGTCCATGTGTGTATACTTTCCCTGAGGACGCCGAGGAGCCCATGCAAATGGGTCTCTCCCGGCTGTCTCCAGAGGAAAGAACCAGAAGGCTAAATTCTGGTCTTTGCTTGTATTGTGGTGGCAAGGGACATATCGCACGTAATTGCCCGAATAAGCAGGGAAACGCTCTGACCAAGTGAATAGTGAGGGGGTTCACTTGGGTCTGCAGTTAATCTCCTCTAATGATTCCTTATTAGTTCCTGTAAAAATTTCCTTTGGTAGCCTCAGTTCGTTGGTGTCGGCCTTCGTCGACAGTGGAGCTGCGGGAAATTTCATGGATCTTGGTTGGGCTCAGGCTTTGGGCGTTCCACAGATACCTATGGATAAACGTATCACCATGCACGGCTTGGATGGTGGTCCGCTTTCTAACGGGGTAATCACTCACCGCACACCTCCAGTACAACTGACAGTGGGGGCCCTACATTCAGAGAAAATCAAATTTTACCTTACCCATTGTCCGGCTGTCCCCGTAGTTCTTGGTCACCCCTGGCTTGCCTTTCATAATCCCACCATAGATTGGCAGTCTGGGGACATTTCCCGATGGGGTCCCTTTTGTGTTAAGGAATGTATTTCCCGTCCAGTCCGGGTTGCGGCAGTCACCCCAGAACTTATTCCTTTGGAATATCAGGACTTTGCCGACGTTTTCTCCAAGGGTAATGCGGATATTCTGCCTCCTCATCGGTCCTATGACTGCGCTATTGACTTAGTTCCCGGTGCCTCTTTACCTAAGGGGAGACTATATGCCCTGTCTGGGCCGGAAACTACGGCAATGAATGATTATGTACAGGAGAGCCTAAAAAAAGGCTTCATTAGGCCCTCGAAATCTCCATTGAGTGCAGGGTTCTTTTTTGTTGAGAAAAAAGATTGGTCGCTCAGACCATGTATTGATTTTCAGGCTTTGAATAAAATCTCTGTTAAAAACACCTACCCCTTGTCACTGATTTCAGTACTATTTGATCAGCTCCGGACTGCCGTTATCTTTTCCAAGATCGATCTTAGAGGGGCTTACAATCTCATCCGAATTAAATCTGGGGATGAGTGGAAGACGGCTTTCAGCACACAGTCGGGACATTATGAATACCTGGTGATGCCGTTTGGGCTGTCAAATGCTCCTGCTGTATTTCAAGATCTCATTAACGACGTCCTTCGCGACTTTCTAGGAAAGTTCGTGGTCATTTATTTAGACGACATTTTGATTTACTCCGAGTCTTTAGAACAACATATTACCCATGTGCGACTGGTCCTTTAGAAGTTACGGGAAAATCATTTATACGCCAAACTGGAGAAATGTGATTTCCACATCACAGAAGTGTCCTTCCTGGGGTATATTATTTCTCCTAAGGTGTTTTTCATGGAACCAAAAAAACTCCAGGCCATCCTAAATTGGGCACAACCCACGAACTTAAAAGCAATTCAGCGCTTTTTAGGGTTTGCAAATTACTATAGGCGTTTTATTCATACCTTCTCTGATTTGGTTGCTCCTATAGTAGCATTGACTAAAAAAGGAGCGGACCCTTCCAATTGGTCGCCTGAAGCCAAGTCTGCCTTTCTGGCCTTAAAGCAGGCCTTTGTCTCAGCTCCAGTGCTCAGACACCCTAACCCGGAGCTCCCCTTTATTGTCGAGGTAGATGCCTCAGAGGTTGGAGTGGGGGCTATCCTTTCTCAGGAAGACCCAGAGTCTCAGGAATTACACCCATGTGCCTTCATGTCCAGGAAATTCTCCTCCGCAGAATCCAACTATGATGTTGGTAATCGAGAATTGTTGGCAGTTAAATGGGCTTTCGAGGAGTGGAGGCATTGGCTGGAAGGAGCTAGGCATACCATTACGGTGTTTACTGACCACAAGAACCTGCAGTATATTGAGTCAGCTAAACGGCTTAATGCTCAACAGGCACGTTGGGCGTTGTTTTTTACTCGTTTCAGGTTTATTATCACCTTCAGGCCCAGTTCCAAGAATACAAAAGCCGATGCCCTGTCACGTTGTTTTCTTCCGGTTCACAACAACCACCCGGCTACTACCCCCATAGTTCCATCGTCTGTCATCCGGGCTGGCCTCACACAGGATTTATTTACACAGCTAGTCCAGCTTCAGCAGCAGGCTCCCAAAGTCACTCCTGCAGATCGTCTCTTCGTCCCTGAATTTCTGAGAGGCACTGTTCTAGCTGAGTTTCATGATAATAAGGTTTTTGGTCATCCGGGTATCACTAAGACCTTGGAGTTAATCTCTCGCTCAGTGTGGTGGCCTAATCTTTCTAAAGATGTAAGGGAATTTGTCCGTTCCTGTCAGGTTTGTGCTCAGTACAAGGTATCTCGATCGTTGCTGGTCGGACAACTCATACCTTTAGCCATTCCTCTCAGGCCATGGTCACATATATCCATGGATTTCGTGGTGGACCTTCCTCTTTCAGCTGGATTTCAAGTCATTTGGGTGGTAGTAGACCGTTTTAGTAAGATGGCCCACTTCATTGCTCTCCCCCGATTACCCTCTGCTCAAGGGTTGGCAGTTTTATTTCTCCGCCATGTGTTCAGGCTCCATGGTTTACCCAGGGATATTTCTGATCGGGGACCGCAATTCATCGCCCGTTTCTGGAAACGTTTTTGTGCCTCATTAAATATGAAACTCTCTTTAACATCTGGGTACCATCCACAGTCTAACGGACAAACTGAACCTGTTAATCAGTCGTTAAAACAGTATTTACGGCTATATTCGGCCAAACTTCAGAATGATTGGTCTGAATTTCTTCCTTTGGCCGAGTTTGCCTATAATAACTCTTGTCATTCTTCCACCAAGGAGTCCCCATTCTTTTCGGTCTTGGGCTTTCATCCTAGAGCCAATTCTTTTGACCCTCATTTTCCAGTCTCCTCGTTGACCTTAACTTCCCGTCTCAGAATGATTTGGAAAAAGGTGCACCTTGCCCTTAAGAAGGCTGCCTTCCGAGAAAAAAAAATTTCTGATAAGTTCCGACGCCCATGCACTTTTAAGGTGGGAGATAAGGTGTGGTTGTCAACCCGCAACATCAAGCTCCGACAACCCTCGGCTAGATTGGGACCCAAATTTATTGGACCGTTCCTTATCATTAAGAAGGTCAACCCAGTTGCTTTTCGGCTACGCTTGCCTAAATCACTCAAAATTGGCAATACTTTTCACTGTTCCCTTCTGAAGCAGTATTTTTCTTCCAGGAGATTCCCTCGGAAGACTTCCCAGGGTAGACCTCCGGTGGATGTTCAGGGGCAACAAGAGTTCTTGGTGGAGAAGGTTTTAGATTCCAAAGTTTCTCGGGGCCGGCTTTATTTTTTGGTTCACTGGAAAGGCTATGGCCCGGAAGAAAGGTCTTGGGTCCTGGATAAGGATCTACATGCCCCTAAACTTAAGAGATTATTCTTTCAGGAATTTCCTCAGAAACCCGGCTTTAGGGGTTCTTTAACCCCTCCTCAAGGGGGGGTACTGTTAGGTGCCGCGGTCCGCGGCGCCGCTCGGTCTGCTTCCGAGCGACGCTCACGGCCACCGCACCTCCCTTCCTGCCCGCCCCCTAGCAACGCCAGGCCGCCATGCGCGCTGAGCCGCCGGGTCCCTGGCAATGCCAGGACGCCGTGCGCGCTGAGCCGCCGGGTTCCTGGCAACACTGGGACGCCGTGCGCGCGTAGCCGCCGGACCCTTAGCAATGGGGACGCCACAGACTAACCGCGTTCCCTGTTGCTTCCTATCAATCAATACACCTGTTAGCTCTGGTCGTGCAGCAGGGCAGCTGCACGACATTACTAATTAAGCTTCGCTGCAGCTATTGGAGGGCTCCCTGTTATATTCTCCCTCACTACCTGGCACAGACGCCGGTGATAGCTTCCTGTATGCTGTTCCTGCCTTGTAACGTCTGTTCCTGGTCAGCTGTATCTGGTCGATCCTGCTCCCTGTGCTCCTGAGTCCTGGAGTTCTGAAGCCGGTCCTGGGAATCCTTCCTGTTCAAGTGAACCTGTTGCAGTCATCTGGGGGTTCTCGTTTGTTGGGGTTCTCTCCCGGTTTCGTGAGTAGCGGCTTCTGCCGCGTGTTGCGGCCTAGGCCGCTTAGTCCTTTTGGTACTTTTTGTATTGGTGGTTTTTGCGGAGGTTTCCGCTTTTCACTGTCCTCCCCGGAACTCGGCGGTGCCGTGTGGGGGAGTGGACAGTGATATCTTTTGTTGTTCTTTTCCTTTGGCGGCGTGCCGCACATATATTTAGTTTTAGGGTAGTTAGTAGCCCCTAGCTTCTGTTTGCTTTAGTTAGAGGTCCCCTTGTTATTATCCTGTCTCGGTTCACGCTTTGTCTCACTCTAAGACCTGGGGGCATCGGAGTTGGGCAGACCTAATCCGCCCTTCAAACGCGGCTGCCGTGGGCCCAAGAAACCATAGTCACTCAGGCGTGAACTGACCACACGGGTAAAACAACGGAGGTAGGGTGCTAGGGGCTATTCCCGTTCCCTCCCTATTTCAGCGTCACGTCCTGGTGCTCTGGACTCACTTCGCAACATCTTTCTAGTTCTGAGCATCAGGAACGTAACATTATGTCGGCCGTGTCCCCAGGGAGTGGTCATGTGTTGCCTGCGGCGGTGGATCGCGTTACTGTACCTGGCGCTTCCGGCCCGCCATGGCGCAGTTTTTAGAAGCTTGCCGCAATTTAGGGGCAGCTGCAGCTTTAATAGGAGGCAATACGGCGGCCGAAGGTGTTAGGGACCCCAGGGGGATTTTGTTGTCTTCAAATTCCGCCAGTGGGACTGCGGCCTCTGGGGTGGCTCTTCCATCTTTTTCAGATTCGGCAGAAGGGGAGGACCTCGATGACGGCCTAGTTGAAGGGGAAACATCGCCGTCTGTGTCCGGGACGTCAGGTGAGTTGGAGGAGGATTCTGATGTGAGTTGGGGGAGTGCATCTTCCTCTTCATACAGGGGGTATAGCAGTTCTGCTACCTCTTCATCCTCTTCTGTGCGATGTTGTTGTTCGGGCTCCCAGGAACCTGCAATCGGCTCGGGAGTTTCCTTTAGTTCTTCGGACTAAGGTCGACTTGGAAGTGCAGCAAGGAAGAATGGCGGGCCCCTTTGCGCAGCCGCCGGTGGAGAACTTAATAATTTCCCCAGTGGGTGTTGTTCCCAAGAAAGCTCCAGGGAGGTTTAGGCTCATTCAGCATTTGTCTTATCCATCTGGGCCATCAGTTAACGATGCTATTCCTCCGGAGTATTGTTCGGTGGTTTATCAGTCTTTTGATGATGCTCTGGGTATGGTACGGGCATGTGGCCCCGGGGCCCTCATGGCTAAGATTGATGTTGAGTCGGCCTTCCGTTTACTTCCGCTACACCCGAAGTCATTCAGATTCATGGGTTTCCGCATCAATGGGGAATACTTCGTGGACGAGTGCTTGCCTATGGGGTGTTCTATTTCTTGCGCGTTTTTTTAGAAATTTAGTACATTTTTGCATTGGTGCGTGGAGTTTTCTTGCGGGGGTCGTGGGATAGCACATTATCTTGACGATTTCCTGTGTGTGGGGCCCGCGGATTCTTTGCGGTGTAGTGAGCTTTTGTTCTCCTTACGAGCACTATTTAGGCATTTTGGGGTACCTGTGGCGGAGGACAAAACAGAGGGGCCTACCTCGTGTTTGTCATTCCTGGGTATCAAAATTGATACCACTGCAGGCGCTTGCCGACTTCCTCGGGACAAGGTCGAGAAGCTTCGGGAGTCGATTCAACAGTGTGTGGGGCGTCGTAAGGTTACTTTATGGCAGGCCCAATCTCTTTTGGGTCTTTTGAACTTTGCCTGTAGGGTTATTCCCATGGGCAGGGTTTTTTGCCGTAAGCTGGAGCGGTCCACGGCTGGGGTTTCCAGGTCGCATCATTTTATTCGCTTATCTTCGGAAATTATGAGAGACCTTTCAGTTTGGGTTTAGTTTTTGGCGGATTTTAATGGTGTACGTGGACAACACCGAGTTGCAACTCTTCACTGATGCGGCAGGTTCAGCAGGTTTTGGTTGTTTTTTGCGTGGTTCTTGGTGCGTTGCGCCTTGGCCTGAAGGTTGGTCACAGAGGGGTCTGACGAATTACCTTCTATTGCTGGAACTTTTTCCCATTATGGTCGCCTTGGAGATTTGGGGTGAGCGGCTTAGCAATCGCAGTATTCTCTTCTGTTGCGACAATCTGGGAGTCGTACATGCTGTCAACAATCAGAGAGCTAAGGCGCTGCGTGTTCTGCGTGTGTTGTCACAGCTAGTGCTGACATGCATGCGTTTCAACGTTTTGTTTCGGGCTCAGCATGTTCCTGGGGTTGAGAATGGCGTTGCGGACGCGCTATCAAGAGGGCAGTGGGATAGATTCCGATTATTAGCCCCAGAGGCTGATGCGGTTGATATGCCCTGCCCCTCTTATGTTTGGCAGATCATCGAGGCGGACTGGAGGGGCTAGCTGAGCTATCTCTTGACCCAGCCACTCTAAAGGTGTACCGTCGGGCCTGGAAGGAGTGGGAAGAATTTTCCCGCGACCAAGGGCCTAGAGGTAAGAGGAGTCGACGGTTGCTGCTTGCTTTTGTCTGGCAACTCTTCATAACAGGGAGATCGAGATCAGTAGTATCTCGGTACCTTGCAGGGATATCCTTTTTCTCAAAGTTAAAGGGTTTCCCAGATTTTACAAAGAGTTTCCTTTTAACGAAGGCTATCAAGGGGTGGGCGCGTTCAGCGCCGACTCCGCCAGATGGAAGGCGCCCTATCGATGCGTCCCTTCTTCCTTCACAAATTGGGGTAGTTGCAGAGGTGGCGGCCACGAGTTTTGAAGTACTCCTGTTTGAATTGGCATTTTCCATGGCGTTTCATGGGGCATTTAGGTTGTCTGAATTGGTCGCGGCTTCCAAACGGACGGATTCTATTATGCTGCGTTGCGATGTGGTAGTGGGGGATGGGTCTTTGCTGTGCAGGCTGCGCCGTTCTAAAACAGATCAGTTAGGTAAGGGCCGATGTGTCACTTTAGCGCCATCGGTTGATGGGAGGTGTTGTCCGGTGACATTGGCTAATCGTTATGTGGGGGTGAGAACTTTGGTAGAGGGTTCTTGGCTTCTACATTATGATGGTTTGCCTTTGACTAGGTATCAATTTAATTGGATGCTTAGGCGCTGCCTGTCCGGTATGGGCCTTTCCCCTCATGATTTCGGTTCGCACTCATTTAGGATCGGAGCCGCCACCTCCGCGGCATCAGCAGGGTTTTCGATGGCCGAAATTAAGGCTTTGGGCCGATGGAAGTCGGTTAGTTATAAGCGTTACATTCGGCCGTGTTCTGAATAAGTTTGTCGTTTGTTTTTACTAACAGTTCGGTTGTTCAGATGTGTTTCTGTCATTTCAGTCTTGTGTGTCTCCCCTGTCCTCCCTACTCGGATGGCTAGCTACTCGCCACTGTTGGCAGTGGGGGTCTGGAGTTCTTTTACAATTTTTTGCCTGAACTGACGGACTGAATTTGGCTTCTTAATATTTAATTCGGCTAATTGGATTCTAATTATAAGTCCCTCAGCAGGTTTTTAAGTTTCACCTCCAGCCGAGTTATTCTGTGTGAGCCTAACCCCCCCTCCCCCCCTTTTTTCCTTCCCTAATGCACCCCCCCCACCCTTCTCCTCCCTTCCCTCCTTTTATTATTTTGATTTATCCTTCTGTATCTTTATGTTGCTTCGATTGGCCTGAAGCTTGTTTCACAGGAAATTGAATTCCTTACAGAATTTTCTTTTTGGCAGATCCTCAGTATTCGAACAGTTAATTCACAACTTTCAGTTCTTTGGTGGGTTTAAGCGAAATTAATCTTTTTGCCTTTTCCCTCCTTGTAGGTTTGCGGAATGATAGGTTTGGCATTTGGGTGATTGGTCACTCATATTTTTGGGGCGGCTAGGCTTATGGCCTCAGACGGGGCGCCACGGTTTCCAATGTCGGCAGATGTGAGGTGGATAGGAGTGAGGGGTATGCTTTGGCGGGAGTTGAAGGCCAAACTTCTTGAGCAGGCTAGTCGGTTTGGTTTGCCTAGGATTTTGGTGATTCACTTAGGTGGAAATGATTTGGGGAAAGGAAAAGCGGTGGATCTACGGTTGTTGATGGTGCGCGATTTGGAGGAGATTATGATGGCTTGGCCGGGTTGTAGAGTGGTGTGGTCTTGTATGGTGCCCCGTTTATGTTGGCGAGGAGTGTTTGATTGTAGAGCGATTGATGGAGCCAGGAAGAAAGTGAATTCAGCGGTGGCTAAATCAGTTTTAGCGAAAGGAGGTGCGGTGGTTTGGCACCAAAGGATCAAATTTCGTTCTTGCCACTTGTTTAGGCCAGATGGCGTTCACTTAGCTAGAGAGGGATTGCATTTGCTTATTGAGGATCTGTTTTCGGTTGTGGGTTCTTTAGGTTAGGGGTATGGTGGCGGAGCGTGTTTCTGTAGTCAGAACCTCGTTGTTGGCGGGAAAGAACGGCAAGTTACCTGTTTTGGTTAGGAAATTGACTGGAGTTAGATTGGTGGTTGATTTTTAGGTGCGCTCACCTTCGTTGACTGGTATACATCTGCTAGACCACCTTTACGGGGGCAGCCTCACCACCTTTACGGGGGGTAGTCAAGAAGAAGGTTGAGTGGATACCTTTGGTGTTTTAGATGGTTTGATTTGGTCGGGGTTAAGTTGGTTTTAGCCGTTCTTTCGTGCCACCATACTTTAAATTTTATTATCTCATGCAGTCATTAGATTGCATTAGTTCATTTAAATAAATAGCTGACAATTTCTGCCAAAATTTATGTCTCCGTGTCTTTATTTAATATATAAAGTATTTTAAGTTTTGGTGTTATATATTTGAAAACACAGGGCAATCATCAGCCGATAGGGGGTTTATGAAATGTGTTATTCAATGCAGTGGCGTAAGTTCTCCCCAGTCGTCCAGAGGCATGATAAAATGTTTGCCCCCCCCTACAACTATACATATAGGGGTGTATACACATATATATATATATATATATATATATATATATATGTGTATACACCCCTATATGTATAGCATATAGGACCGGCACTCTCCTCTCATAGAAACTTTGCTCCGGTGCCCTCTGAAAATAATCAATAATCCAAATACCTTGTACAAGCAGCGGCACTCAGAGACTTTTAAAGGTGAGAAAAATATGAAAATTTAATCCATTTTACAATGTGTCCAGGCCAACGTTTCGGGGCACACCCGCCCCTTTGTCAAGGTGAACCAAAAGAACTTTTGGTTCACCTTGACAAAGGGGCGGGTGTGCCCCGAAACGTTGGCCTGGACACATTGTAAAATGGATTAAATTTTCATATTTTTCTCACCTTTAAAAGTCTCTGAGTGCCGCTGCTTGTACAAGGTATTTGGATTATATATATATATATATATATATATATATATATATATATACACACACGCCATATGTAAATATCTGGTACCCAGGGTGAACGGTAGCAGCGTACTCAGGTGCCTTTCACAATAGTAGTAGAGACACACACACACCTCTTTCACTTACACACACATGCCTTTTTCACTTACACACATGCCTCTTTCACTAACTCACAAAAGCCTCTTTCACTTACACACACAAGCCTCTTTTACTTACACACACACACGCCTCTTACACACACACGCCTTTTAATTACACACACTCAAATGCTTCTCACGTAAACCCCCCCACACACACACAACACACACCTCTTACTTACACACACTCACATGCCTTTCACCTACACACACCTCTTTCACTTAAGACACACACACGCCTTTCACTTACACACACACATGCCACTTTCACTTACACACACACATGCCACTTTCACTTACACACACACGTCACTTTCACTTACACACACACACACACACACACACGCCACTTTCACTTACACACACCTTTCACTTACACACACAAATGCCACTTTCACTTACACAATTACACACACGCCTCTTTCACTTACACACACACACAATTACACACACACACATGCCACTTTCACTTACACACACAACTTTCCTTTAAAAAACACAGACACAAACGCACCTCACAAAAACATTCACACACATAAAAACAGTGCTGCCAACATTTATTAAAGACAGCCCCGGTAATCAACCCTCCCCCCCAATACACCACACACAGAGTGCACTTGAGGCAGGTGGTGCCAGAGCCTACCTGTTGCTATCAGCAGGACAGAAGAAGAGAGTCCTTCAGCCGGCCAGCTCTATTTGATGTGCCTGTGATCAGCTGTGTGCTGGAGCTCCCCCTAGCTGCAGTCAGCTGCCAGCTCCTCTCTGTGGATACGAGGAGGCAGCTGCTGCTACCGTGTCATGACACTGACACAGCTCCTCCATCATTCAGTCAGATGCGGTGATGGATTGTCGGGCAGTGGGAGGCAATGGAGAAGTGCCCCCTGCAGGTCAGGAGCACGGCGGCAGCTGACTCCACTGCCTCCCACAGTTCCGCCACTGATTCAATGATGGGTATTGTGGCTAGTTGACAGCGAGCTCTCGAGTTGAGTGCATGAATGTGGTATAAAGAGGATTTGTGTCCAAATCCATTTTCTTGTAGTGTTCTATAAATGTGTTTATTATATTTTTATATATATATATATATATATATATATATATAAAATATATATATATATATATATATATATATAATAAACACACATATATATAGGAATGGGCATCATAGCATGGGCTTTCTCTGGGATCACTTTTGTCAATCCCCTTCTCCGCGAAGCATGCGAATTATGTCACTATTGTAAAATTCCGGTTCCAGCCAATTCTGGTTCCAGCCCGGTTACAGAATACATCCAAACTTTTCTAGTGAATTCAAAAAGACATTGGTGTCCACATGCCTAATGTTGTTCAATAGGACATTTCTGGATAGATAGCCGAGTACTGTGATCTGGGGCCATTCATCACCTGGCATCTACCTCAAAACACTTCTAATAAAGCTGCTGATTCTGCTAATACCATTTGGGAAGTGTGATAGACATCTTCGTTCATTATTGCGGCCGCTATCTAATCTGTGCATGCGCATTTAACATCCCAGGCATGCGCAGTGTGCGAGATTTAAAATACTGCAGAGAGCTGCTCCAGCTTTAGCCTACTGGGGGCCATAAGAGGAGCTGGTACATCAGCAGGGACGGATCTGAAAAGATCCCTCTCCCACACAAGGGGGGTATTTCAGAACCGGTCACTATATCGTGAAAAACACAATGGGCCTAATTCAAGGTTGATATAGCAAAAGCAAAATCTGCCTCTAATGGGCAAAACCATGTACACTGCAGGGGGGGCAGATATAACATGTACAGAGAGAGTTATACCCCTTTTCCACTAGCGTAGCACGGGTCGCAGCCGTGTCGTCTGACACGGCTGCGACCCGTGCTACAGCCCCCTGCAGACAGCGCTCACCAACCCGGCAATTGCCGGGTTGGTGACACGCTAGTGACGCGGCAGGGGCGGCGCTGGGAGATCACATGATCTCCCAGCGCCGCCCTCCCTATGCACTGTGAATGGGAGCCATGTCGCCTCGACACGGCTCCCGTTCACACTAGACAAGTGTTCAGGTAGGATTCCCGGATCACTTGATCCGGGAATTTGCCGGGGGACCTGTTTCCACTAGGGAAAAACACGGGTAAATGCGCGCCCCCACGCATTTACCCGTGTTTAAAAGAGCTAGTTGAAAAGGGGTATTGGATTTGGGTGTGGTGTGTTCAAACTGAAATCTAAATTGCAGTGTAAAAATAAAGCAGCCAGTATTTACCCTGCACAGAAACAATATAACCCACCCAAATCTAACTCTCTCTGCACATGTTATATCTGCCCCCCTGCAGTGCACATGATTTTGCCCATTAGAGGAAGATTTTGCTTTTGCAATCAACCTTCAATTAAGCCTAATGTACTGATGTTCAGTACGTTGCGTATGCACCAGACCTATACTGCGCTTGTTGGATGTAGTACTGTATAGACGTTAGTTGATTGCCAGCAGCCATTTTGTGGCAGGGAGGGTATGGCTAAGGTCTCTGTTTCACAAAACGAAGGTGTGTCACTTCCATATTGTGGGAGTGCTGAGGGCAGGGTCTCTGTCTTCCGATGAAGATTTCCTTGCTTCAGTGACGGAGCTGCTGTGGCTGGTCTGCGTAACCTCATGGGTTACTCCTCCGGCCAATGGTGTCGCAGGTAATACGATGCTGCGTCCTTGGATGCAACACACACGCATGCAAGAGGACCTTGATAAAGTCCTTAGATTAAGGACGGAACGCATTGATAATATATTCCACCACCTGCCGTGACAAATCTTCTATTGGTACATGTGCTCTTTTGGGAGATACAATAACTGTGGCCTTCTTGGAATACTGCCAGAGTCGCGAGAGAGAGCGCACAGAGTCACCTTTAACCGCTTCTCACGCTGTAACCATGACAGGGCGCAAGCTGCCAGTGCTGCACCACAGAAAGGCCCGATGTCTCAGCCAGGGCCGTAACTACGTGTGTGCCAAGTGGGCCTGGCACACAGCGCAGTTGCCCTGAGGGCGCACGGCCAGCGGCATATAATGAGTCAAATTGACTCATTACAAGCCACCTGTTCTGTGCTGTGCGCTGCGTAGGAGAGCATAAGCCGCGCCGGGCAGCGGAGAAGGAGGAGGAGGGAGGGGGACTGGAGCCGCAGCAGCGCTATTTCATTGCTAGTAAGCGCCGCTGCAGCAGCCCCCTCTCCTTCCGTATTGGCTGCCCGGCGCTGCTGTGGATGCTGGGATGCGGTTCCTCCATTACTACCAATGAAATAGCGCTGCTGCGGCTCCAGTACCCCTCCCTCCTCCTCCTTGTCCGATGCCTGCAACGAGGGAGCTGCCAGCACGAGGAGCCTGTCAGCGGGGAGATGGTAAGTATCTCTCTCTCTCTTTCTCTCTCTCTCAGGGGGACACCGTCTGCCGCAATGTGTAAAAAGGGGGCCTGGCTGCCGCAATGTGTAAAAAGGGGGACTGGCTGCCGTAATGTGTAAAAAGGGGACTGGCTGCCGCAATGTGAAAAAAGGGGTACACCGTCTGCCGTAATATGTAAAAAGGGGGCCTGGCTGCCGCAATGTGTAAAAAGGGGGCCTGGCTGCCGCAATGTGTAAAAAGGGGGACTGGCTGCCGTAATGTGTAAAAAGGGGGACTGGCTGCCGCAATGTGTAAAAAGGGGTACACCGTCTGCCATAATATGTAAAAAGGGGGCCTGGCTGCCGCAATGTGTAAAAAGGGGGCCTGGCTGCCGCAATGTGTAAAAAGCGGGACTGGCTGCCGCAATGTGTAAAAAGGGGGACACTGTCTGCCGATATATGTAAAAAGGGGGCCTGGCTGCCGCAATGTGTAAAAAGGGGGACTGGCTGCCGCAATGTGTAAAAAGGGGGACGCTGGCTGCTGCAATGTGTATAAAGGGGGACACCGTCTGCCGTAATGTGTAAAAAAGGGGACGCTGTCTGCCGTAATGTGTAAAAAGGGGGACTGTCTGCTGTAATGTGTAAAAAGGGGGACGCTGTCTGCTGTAATGTATAAAAGGGGCTCTACCTGGTGTAGTGGTGCTACTGTGCAGCGTAATTTGAATGGAGACTACTATGCACCGTAGTATGAATTGCTATTATTTTGTGGCCACTCCCCTACCCCATAAAGAAACGCCCCTATATATTTTTTACGCGCGCACTGCCCTTATCTTACATGGGGGGGGCGCCAATGTTGTTTCTTGCACACAGCGCTAAAATGCCTAGTTACGGCACTGGTCTTAGCCATCCGCATGGTACAAACTGACAGAGACCGGACTGTCTCTCGTCCACACTATCTATCTTGTTCCCTGGATGCAGGGAAGTACAACAGGCTGCGGTGAGTTTAGAAAGGTGGGCTATACAATCAGCTCTCTGCTCCCATACAGCTTTATTCAAACATCGTTTAAACCTCCCAAACTACTGGATTATACCGTACTCAGATTTCATCATTTGGGACTTTATTGAGACTACTGTCGCTATATCATGCTTTGGATGATCTGTTTGTTCATTATACTGGAGTATTTGTTTATGCATCTATTTGTACACCTCAATTTGGGTTGGTATGTGTGACTGATGGGTCACTATAGCGACGCTGGGATCCTGGCTTTGAGATGCCTGTCAGGGGTAGGGGAGCACAACGAAGCCCCTTGCAGGCTATGGGTGTCGTCAGGGCCGGACTGGGACTAAAAATAGGCCCTGGCATTTTTGAAGCACACAGGCCCACCTCTGTGACTCCTCCCCTTACTATTCCTGACTCCTCCCACTTATTAGTCTATGCTCTTACAAATATAATTAATATTCTAACAACATACAAGCGTACATAATTTTCTATTAAAATACACACAACCTGTGGTTGAAGTGGAAATTTTTAAGTGGGGGTATGTAAATGTGAAGTTTGTAAAGAAAAGGGGGAAAGGGGGCGTGGCCACTCAAAAGGGGGCGTGTCCTTCAGTGTAGTTTATCACACCATACACCCCTTATACGCATTATGCACCACAATAGTAGGACCCCTTATACTATCTAGTACTGGTGCCTCTTTCACATTATACCACACAGTATGAGCCGAAATTTACATTATATGCCCCCAATAGTGCAGTGCCAGATCCACAAATGCCCCCACAGTGCCAGGTATACAAATGCCCCCACAGTGCCAGGTAAACAATTGCCCCCACAGTGCCAGGTATACAGATGCCCCCACAGTGCCAGGTATACAAATGCCCCCACAGTGCCAGGTATACAAATGCCCCCCACAGTGCCAGGTATACATATGCCCCTCACAGTGCCAGGTATACAAATGCCCCTCACAGTGCCAGGTATACAGATGCCCCCACAGTGCCAGGTATACAAATGCCCCCACAGTGCCAGGTATACAAATGCCCCCACAGTGCCAGGTATACAAATGCCCCCACAGTGCCAGGTAAACAATTGCCCCCACAGTGCCAGGTATACAAATGCCCCCACAGTGCCAGGTATACAAATGCCCCCACAGTGCCAGGTATACAAATGCCCCCACAGTGCCAGGTATACAAATGCCCCCACAGTGCCAGGTATACAAATGCCCCCACAGTGCCAGGTATACAAATGCCCCCACAGTGCCAGGTATACAAATGCCCCCACAGTGCCAGGTATACAAATGCCCCCACAGTGCCAGGTATACAAATGCCCCACAGTGCCAGCCAATTGCCCCCACAGTGCCAGATATACAAATGCCCCCACAGTGCCAGGTAAACAATTGCCCCCACAGTGCCAGGTATACAGATGCCCCCACAGTGCCAGGTATACAATTGCCCCCACAGTGCCAGATATACAATTGTCCCCACAGCAGCCAGTGCTGCAGCTACTTACCGCTACTGCTGCTGCTGCTGCTGCTCCTCCGGGCTGTGAGGAACGGGGGTGAATCAGGAGAGCAGAGCGCCCGCCAGCGCGGCTGTGTCTGGTGCTGCGGCGGCTTCGTTCAAACCAGCCGCCGGTTCGTGAGCCAATCAGAGCTCGCGGACCGGCGGCTTCTGATTGGCTGCCGGTCCGCGAGCTCTGATTGGCTCACGAACCGGCGGCTGGTTTGAACAAAGCCGCCGCAGCACCAGACACAGCCGCGCTGGCGGGCGCTCTGCTCTCCTCTCCTGACAGCTGAGACATGCTGCTGCCGGACTGAGCGGCAGCGTGTCTCAGTGACCGCTGGACCGGCCCAAGTGGCCATCGGCCCTTCTGGCATTTGCCAGAAGTGCCAGATGGCCAGTCCGGCCCTGGGTGTCGTGGACACCAGGGCCGGTGCCAGTGTGTGCAGCGCCCCTATGCAAACTATAAATTTGCGCCTTCCCATATTTTACAAAGGGACAGCGCGCATCAAAAAGGGGTGTGGTCTCACAAGGAAGGGGTGTGGCCACACAGTAGCACATCCCTGATCAAAACTCACCAAACTTCCAGCAATTTATACTGCTGCGCCCATGTATAATGCCTACATGAACCCTTGGGTTCATATATGTGTGTGTGAAAATCTGGCTCTGATACGAACCAGTGCCATTTACCTCGCCGCACATCACTGAACCCCCCCCCATCCCCTCCCACAAATAATGAGTGTAATGGTGCATACAATGATTTCGACTTATGGCCGATGTCGGCTAGAAACTGCATCGGAGGCATGAGCCTCCCATCTAGCCAATATCGACCCTGCCTGCACAGTCTATTTTTTCTTACGATGCCGATCCCGCGGAAGCGCACATCGCCATCGCTAAAAGCATGCACACGGTGCGATCTGCACTAACTTTTCTTACGATTTTGACTATATAGTCAATCGTAAGGACAAATCGCACCGTGTGTATGGGGCTTAAGGAGAATGAGCCACATGCTATTAGCCCTGCTGAATGGCAATCAGTATGATATGCCGGCTGACGGGATCCTGGCATTCATATAATACCGATGCCGGGATCCCAATGAGAAGACGGACAGGGGTGAGTGTGGGGTGTTCTTCCCTAACTCTCCCTGGCTGCAGCCTAACCCTAACCTCCCCCCTTAGTGCCTAACCCTTACTATCCCCTGGCATACGCGCACGCAGGGGGGGGTTCCGAGTACCTAGAAACCCCCCCTGGTCTCCGATCCATCGGCGCTCCCGTCCAATTTTTTTTTTTTTTAATGAGGAGAAGCTTATGCAGCAGCTCCCTCCTCTTTACACTGTCCGAGTGACAGTGTGAACCTGGCTGCTGCCACTGCTGGCTGCCTGTAGGGGGAGCTGCAGCGAAAGCGCGCAGCTCCTCTCAGGCAGTTCAAGCCGGAGAGGAGGGGGTTCTGTTCAATGTTAATGGATGTGTGTATTGCTATGTAAAATGTATAGTGTGTGTGTATTAATGTATGTATGCTAAGTACATGTATAGTGTGTGTGTGTGTGTGTAACTATGTATGTTTGCTGTGTGCATATATAGTGTGTGTATGTATATATGCTGTATGCATGTATACTGTGTGTATGTACAGTATGCTGTGTGCATGTATAGTGTGTAACTATGTATGCTGTGTGTGTGTGTGTATGTATATATGCTGTATGCATGTGTACTGTGTATGTGTTGTGTGCATGTATACTGTGCGTGTGTGGCTGTGTGCATGTATACTATGTTTGTATTTTTGCATGTATACTGTTAGTATGTATACTGTGTGTGTGTGTGTGTGTGTGTGTGTGTGTGTGTGTGTGTGTGTGTGTGTATGATGTGTGCATGTAAACTGTGTGTGTACACATGTATGCTGTGTAAAGTATGTGTGTATGTCTATGTACAGATGTTCTGTGTGTGTGTGTGTATGTACGTATGTATATGTGTGTGTATGTATATATATATATGTATATATATATATATATACATACATACATACACCTTGTGCAGTGTGCTGGCTACTCAATTACGAGCACACACACACATACACGCGTGCGCACGGAAACCCCCCCATGAAAATCCTGCGTTTGCCACTGCCTGGAGATGCCTAATCCTAACTGCCCGTCCCTGCTGCCTAAACCTAAATCTCCCTCCCCCGCAGCCTGACCCTAACACTCCCTGGGGGTGCCTATCTCTAACACTCCCTTCCCGCTGCCTAATCCTAACCTGAGGTTCCCTCCTTGATCCACAACCAATCCCCCAATGTAACTAATTGTACTGTATCACTAGCTTGGATCTCATTAAGTGGGTGACCTATTGGGGCCTCTCACAGCCCCGTTGACCCCAGTGAGTGGTATGCTTTCAGTGTGTATAACAGGATGGCTCCAAATATGGAGGAGGCTACATACAGTATAAACCTCCCTGCATCCAGCAGCAGCAAATGCTGCACACTCTGCCCCGAGCAGTGATATGAGGACTGGCAGCAATGGATTTTATCTTCAGCTCCCAGACAACTCTCTATCTGGCAGGGGGTGCTGGGTGACTGGAGGGAACCAGAGATGGCAACCAGAGAGGGAGAAGGCTCTGTGTAACACCTCCCTCACCTCTGCTGGCTGCTATGTTTTCTTACACTACTCCCCCCTGCCCCCATCCCCCCCCCCCCCCCCCCACCAACACACACACACACACACACACACACACACACACACACACACACACACACACACACCCGGCCATAGGCAAACTAGGCAAATGCCTAGGGCGTTTGGAATGCCTAGGGGCATAAACAGCTTCTGCTGATTAAAATGATACGCGGCATGCCTATATTCTGTGTGTGACTGCGGTTGTATCTGCATATGAAATGCTATGTTACAGTGTATAACTGGAAATCCGTATGCAGGTATAGTCACAGTCGCACACAGAATATAGGCATGCCGCATATCATTTTGATCAGCAGAAGCTGCTTGTGCATCCTAATCACATTGGAATACAAATGTAATTGCCCAGCGTTAGCAGAGAGGCCTAGAGCTTCCAACTGACTCATGCCAGGCATCTCCTGCTGCATGACGTATTGAGTCAAGATGTATGAGGACACATCTGTATCCAAGCATAGGCAGAGGTCACAGTGTTAGTGGCTGAGTGAGTGCTGTATGTGGGTGGGTTGGTTGTACAATAGTGTTCGGCATATGTGTAAGGGGTGTCATGTGTATAAATGCATTAATAATGAGCGGCATATGTGTAAGGGGTACTATGTGTGTCATTATGTATATAAGGACTAGTGATGTGCACCGGAAATTTTTTGTGTTTTGTATTCGGTTCCGCTGCCGTGTTTTGGATTCGGACGCGTTTTGGCAAAACCTCCCTGAAATTTTTTTGTCGGATTCAGGTGTGTTTTGGATTCGTTTTTGTTTTTTTTAAAAACCCCTCAAAAACAGCTTAAATCATAGAATTTGGGGGTCATTTTGATCCCATAGTATTATTAACCTCAATAACCATAATTTCCACTCATTTCCAGTCTATTCAATTTCTGAACACCTCACAATATTATTTTTAGTCCTAAAATTTGCACCGAGGTCGCTGGATGACTAAGCTAAGCGACCCAAGTTGCCGACACAAACACCTGGCCCATCTAGGAGTGGCACTGCAGTGTCAGACAGGATGGGCGATTTAAAAAATAGTCCCCAAACAGCACATGATGCTAAGAAAAAAAGAGGTGCACCAAGGTCACTGGATGGCTAAGCTAAGCGACCCAAGTGGCCGACACAAACACCTGGCCCACCTAGGAGTGGCACTGCAGTTTTCTAGCAGGAGGATGAGTGCTTCCATCCTCATGTGAATCTGAACCACTAGCCATGAACATAGGCCAGGGCCTCAGCCGTTCCTTGCCACTCCGTGTCGTAAATGGCATATTGGCAAGTTTACGCTTCTCATCAGATGCTTTTAATTTTGATTTTTGGGTCATTTTACTGAACTTTTGTAGTATACTTGACGACACAGAGGTATAGCAATGGACTACTGTACCGTACTGCTATATATATACTGGTGGTCAGCAAAATTCTGCACTGTCCTCCTACTATATAATACTGCGCACAACTAAAATGCAGCACAGGTATGGATGGATAGTATACTTGACGACACAGAGGTAGGTAGAGCAGTGGACTACTGTACCGTACTGCTATATATTATATACTGGTGGTCAGCAAAATTCTGCACTGTCCTCCTACTATATATACTGCGCACAACTAAAATGCACCACAGTTATGGATGGACAGTATACTTGACGACACAGAGGTAGGTAGAGCAGTGGCCTACTGTACCGTACTGCTATATAATACTGGTGGTCACTGGTCAGCAAAATTCTGCACTGTCCTCCTACTATATACTACAATGCAGCACAGATATGGAGCATTTTTCAGCAGAGAACGTAGATATTTTCAGCAGACTGAGCACAGATATTTGCAAGCACACTGAGCACAGATATTTGCAGCACACTGAGCACAGATATTTGCAGCACACTGAGCACAGATATTTGCAGCACACTGAACACAGAAACTGAGAGAACGCTGCACGTCCTCTCCCTATCATCTCCAATGCACGAGTGAAAATGGCGGTGACGCGCGGCTCCTTATATAGAATACGAATCTTGCAAGAATCCGACAGCGGGATGATGACGTTCGGGCGCGCTCGGGTTAACCGAGCAAGGCAGGAGGATACGAGTCTGCCTCGGAACCGTGTAAAATGGGTGAAGTTCGGGGGGGTTCGGATTCCGAGGAACCGAACCCGCTCATCACTAATAAGGACATTAATGATGTGCGGCGTATGTGTAAGGGACATTATGTGTATAAGGGACTGCTGTACCTGAACCTCCTATAAGGACAGATAAGCCTAATATATATTTATTTCTTGTACGTTTGCATTGTTACTATTTGTATGGTCTATATGAAAAATATTTGACGTACCAGTTTTCCATGTGAACAGATAAGCCTGATTGAATTTTATATCTTGTACGCTCACACTTCTACCATTTGTTTTTATGTGTTGCATTAAAATTTGTAAAAACCTTTTTATCCCTGGCTGTGGATTTTAAATTATGGGATTTGTTCATCCCTGTAAGGTTTTTATATACAACCATATTTTTGCTGATTAATGGTATAAAAACGGTACGCGCTATGTTATATTTCCTTTATCTCTTTTATGTACCAATATTGGTCTCGTGACCGAAGAGAAATACATGCCCCAGATAAGTAGTGTCCACTTTTCCTTTCACATTGGGTATACACTATATTTATTTATCTAGACACTAGAAGGCGCCCTTATCTCTATTTTTTAAATCTCACTATATGGGGTATATTTACTAAGCTCCCGATTTTGACCGAGATGCCGTTTTTTCTTCAAAGTGTCATCTCGGTTAATCTCGGTCATTTACTAAACACTAATCACGGCAGTGATGAGGGCATTCGTAATTTTTTGCAAGTTCAGGTAAAAAATTACGAATGAATACACCATCGGTCAAAACGCGGCTGTTTAAGTATGAATCTCGGTCATTTACTAAGAAGTGCAAAGCCAAAAAAGAACAAACACTGCCGTCAAAAATTACAACTCGTAAAAAAGTGCTTAAAAAAAACAGACCTTTTTTTTTTATTCGTGATTGGATAGGCATGCACGGATCCATGAGATCCGTGCATGTATATCAGTGGGAAGGGGTGGGAAAGTGCTTATTTTTTCAAAAAAAATTGCGTGGGGTCCCCCCTCCTAAGCATAACCAGCCTCGGGCTCTTTGAGCCGATCCTGGTTGAAGAAATATGGGGAAAAAAATGACAGGGGTTCCCCCATATTTAAGCAACCAGCATCGGGCTCTGCGCCTGGTCCTGGTCCCAAAAATACGGGGGACAAAAAGAGTAGGGGTCCCCCGTATTTTTAAAACCAGCACCGGGCTCCACTAGCTGGACAGATAATGCCACAGCCGGGGGTCACTTTTATACAGCGCCCTGCGGCCGTGGCATCAAAAATCCAACTAGTCACCCCTGGCCGGGGTACCCTGGGGGAGTGGGAACCCCTTCAATCAAGGGGTCCCCCCCCCCCCAGCCACCCAAGGGCCAGGGGTGAAGCCCGAGGCTGTCCCCCCCCATCCAATGGGCTGCGGATGGGAGGGCTGATAGCCTTTGTTGTAAAATAAAAGATATTGTTTTTAGTAGCAGTACTACAAGTCCCAGCAAGCCTCCCCCGCATGCTGGTACTTGGAGAACCACAAGTACCAGCATGCGGCGGAAAAACGGGCCCGCTGGTACCTGTAGTACTACCACTAAAAAAATACCCAAAAAAAGACAAGACACACACAACGTGAAAGTATAATTTTATTACATACATACATACACACATACATACATACTTACCTATGGCCCCACGCAGGTCGGTCCTCTTGTCCAGTAGAATCCAAGGGTACCTGTTGAATAAATTATACTCACGAGATCCAGGGGTCCAGGCTCCTCGGCAAATCCAGGGTTAATCCACGTACTTGTTAAAAATAAAAAAACGGTATTCCGACCACGAACTGAAAGGGGACCCATGTTTGCACATGGGTCACCTTCCCACGAATGCCAGAAACCCACTTTGACTTCTGTCTAAGTGGGTTTCTTCAGCCAATCAGGGAGTGCCACGTTGTAGCACTCTCCTGATCAGCTGTGTGGTCCTGTCCTCACTGACAGGCAGCACACGGCAGTGTTACAATGTAGCGCCTATGCGCTACATTGTAACCAATGCTGGGAACTTTCTGCTCAGCGGTGACGTCACTTTAGGTCAACCGCAGGGCAGAAAGTTCCCATCATTGGTTACAATGGAGCGCATAGGCGCTACATTGTAACACTGCCGTGTGCTGCCTGTCAGTGAGGACAAGAGCACACAGCTGATCAGGAGAGTGCTACAACGTGGCACTCCCTGATTGGCTGAAGAAACCCACTTAGACAGAAGTCAAAGTGGGTTTCTGGCATTCGTGGGAAGGTGACCCATGTGCAAACATGGGTCCCCTTTCAGTTCGTGGTCGGAATACCGTTTTTTTATTTTTAACAAGTACGTGGATTAACCCTGGATTTGCCGAGGAGCCTGGACCCCTGGATCTCGTGAGTATAATTTATTCAACAGGTACCCTTGGATTCTACTGGACAAGAGGACCGACCTGCGTGGGGCCATAGGTAAGTATGTATGTATGTATGTGTGTATGTATGTAATAAAATTATACTTTCACGGTGTGTGTGTCTTGTCTTTTTTTGGGTATTTTTTTAGTGGTAGTACTACAGGTACCAGCGGGCCCGTTTTTCCGCCGCATGCTGGTACTTGTGGTTCTCCAAGTACCAGCATGCGGGGGAGGCTTGCTGGGACTTGTAGTACTGCTACTAAAAACAATATCTTTTATTTTACAACAAAGGCTATCAGCCCTCCCATCCGCAGCCCATTGGATGGGGGGGGGGGGGCAGCCTCGGGCTTCACCCCTGGCCCTTGGGTGGCTGGGGGGGGGGGGACCCCTTGATTGAAGGGGTCCCCACTCCCCCAGGGTACCCCGGCCAGGGGTGACTAGTTGGATTTTTGATGCCACGGCCGCAGGGCACTATATAAAAGTGACCCCCGGCTGTGGCATTATCTGTCCAGCTAGTGGAGCCCGGTGCTGGTTTTAAAAATACGGGGGACCCCTACTCTTTTTGTCCCCCGTATTTTTGGGACCAGGACCAGGCGCAGAGCCCGATGCTGGTTGCTTAAATATGGGGGAACCCCTGTCATTTTTTCCCCCATATTTCTGCAACCAGGATCGGCTCAAAGAGCCCGAGGCTGGTTATGCTTTGGAGGGGGGACCCCACGCATTTTTTTGGGGGATTTTACATTGTTTAATTAAAAAAAAAAAAAAAAAAGAACCCCAGCACGGATCACACAGATCCGGCCGAGATTGATTGTAAAAAAAAACGGCAGTGTTTTGCTAATCACTGCCGTAAAATTAGGTTAAAAAAAACGAATGACATCGACATCGGAAGAAAAGAAAAACACGAATACGACAGCTTAGTAAATCCATCGTAATAAATTCAAAAAGTTGCAGTTTTACACTGTCGATGTCATTCGTGATTGAACTTTGACCTATTTTCGGGAATTACGAATGTTAGTAAATGTACCCCTATGTGTGTGTTCCAAGCACATGTTCTTCTGTTTAAGGTTGCTGCCACTCGTTTTTAAGAGGAGTGTCAATTCATTTAATTAATTTTAAATTAATTTTTTATTTTATTTTATTATTAATAAATTCTCTACCACGTGCTTTAGTAGTGCAATTCCGAGTGTCACCTGGGCGCCTCCGCATCTATTTTTGTTATGTGTATAAGGGCATTAATAAAAATTTGGCATAATGTGTAAGGCGCATTATGTTTATAAGGACATTACTAATGTGTGTCATATGTGTAAGGGGCATTACTGTGTGGTATTATGTGTAGAAAGGCATTACTAATGTGTGGCATTATGTGTATAAGGTGCTCTACTGTGTGTCGTAACATATAGAAAGGGCACTACTGAGTGGTCTAATGTGAATAAAGAGCAATACGGTGTGTTGTAATGTGAATAAGGGGCACTACTGTAAGGAGCACTGTATATAAGGTAAAGGCATTACTAATGTGTGGCATTATGTGTATAAGGTGCTCTACTGTGTGTCGTAACATATAGAAAGGGCACTACTGTGTGGTCTAATGTGAATAAAGAGCAATACGGTGTGTTGTAATGTGAATAAGGGGCACTACTGTAAGGAGCACCGTATATAAGGTAAAGGCATTACTAATGTGTGGCATTATGTGTATAAGGTGCTCTACTGTGTGTCGTAACATATAGAAAGGGCACTACTGTGTGGTCTAATGTGAATAAAGAGCAATACGGTGTGTTGTAATGTGAATAAGGGGCACTACTGTAAGGAGCACTGTATATAAGGTAAAGTAGTACTACTGTGTGATGTAACGTGAGTTAGGGACACTATGGCATGATATAATGTGAATAAAGTTGCACTACTGTGTGGAGTAATTTAAATTGGGGGTACTACTGTGTGGCCATGCCCCCTCCTAGCAAGAACACTCTCCTTTTTGGGCTGTGTGCTGAATGTGCACACTGTTTCTATTTAAAAAAAATTGGAGGTAGGAGGAGCAAAATAAGGACTGCTGTGGGTGAGGGGGTGATGGTGCTGGGATAGGGGCACAGGGTCAGAGGCGGAACAAGCGATGGTGCTAGGAGGCTCCAGCCAAAATTTTGCCTAGGGCATCATATTGGTTAGGGCCAGCTCTGCACACACACACACACACACACACACACACACTCAGTCACACACGCACATACTAAACAAACACCTGTCTCCTTCAACACTCCCAACACGCAGCACAGATCTTCTTTCTGTCCCTCTCTCTGGCAGCCTGATCCGTGTAGCACCGCACCCTCAGCGCCGAGAAGCTCCGTCCCCACTTTTTGGCGAACGCAGTCAAGTAGGGAAGTACTGGAGGCTTGAAGCTGCTAGCGCCTGTCACACAGTGTGACTGACAGGCGCAGCAGCCACCAGCAGCAGGGGACAGGATCAGCACAGGGATGCAGAGCAGAGAGAGCGCAGAGTGCCTCTCCAGCCTGGCAACTCCCTGCTTTGCATCCCTTTGCTGAGCTGGTAGCGCTGGGGCTGGTGGACACCCACAAGTGGGAATAGTCCCTGCTAGTTGGCATGTCGACTATCGGGATTGTCAGGGGGCGGGATCCCGGCGTCGGTATTGTGACCGGCGGTTTCCTGACCGCAACTACACACAACTACATCCCCTCAATTTGCATGCAAGGTCTTTAAGATCTATATTCATACCGACTGTCCCCGGATAGACACGACTTTTTCATTTCAATTTGTCACGGCAGGAACACAAGCTCCATAATTATTTCATTATATGGAATTTTTTATATGTTCTATCTTTTATGTGTTTCGTCTTTGTCTAATACATTATTAATTATTTATACCATTAAAAGCCACTTTTGTTGGTTTATTTGAGAACAGATGTATAAACTATATTATCACCATTCTATCAAACGCCCACTGGCGCAGTCATTGTTAATTGCTTTTTGTGTTTGCAACTTTTTCCCTAGACCAATTAGCGATTTGGTCTGAGTGATTTACTGCAAGTGAGAGTAAAATTTTTTAGATTGTCATTTCTACATTAGAATTTCACAACGTCTACAGCACATGCGCAGATCTCCAGGAAAATGGCGCAGAGGCCATTTTCCAAGTGATTTTTCTACTGCGCAGCACTGCTGCTACCCCACGGGACCCTTGAGGGTGAGTATTAAAAGTAATGGGTGCAGGGTGTGCAGTTTTTGCCCCCCTGGACTCTGGGGGCCAGTGTGCACCGTACACACTGCTCTCATTCTAAATACGCCAGTGCAGACACCTCCTGCTGCATTACCATATCTGAACTTCGCTGCTGCTGTGTAAATTGCAACTTGTGAAGACATTCAGGGGCCGCAGACAAGTTCAAAAATAGCTTTTTTTGGAACTTGCTGAATTAGATATTTTTACGCCCCCTTTCTAAAGTATATGGGACTAACTTCTGGAAATCTCCTGCTATGTAACCAGGAGATACCGGTGTTGTCTCCAGTATTACAGATGAATGGAAGTGATACTTAGGCGGGGGGGCTCTGGGTTCTCAAAGGTGCTGAATCAAATCTCTACTTTTTATCTTAAAATAGCGATTGTCTCCAACTTTTCACCTCAGCGTTGGTGAAAAGAATTTTGCGATAAAGCCTATTGAGAGATATATATAAAGGAGAGGGATGGGGGGTAGCGACCAACGGTGTCTATAATAAAGTTGCAAGATATTTAAATATTTAAAACATTTATTACAAGTTTATAAGACTTTTTTTTTTTAAATGGGATAAAAAGTAAGTACACACTATGTAAAAAGATATAAAGTGCAAGATATTAAAAGAAGGTTCTTATCTGAGTCAGAGGTCGGCAACAATACCCAGCGCGTTTTTGACTTCATAAAGTCTGTATGACGGAGCGCGATGGGAATATAATATTTAAATATAACAAAAAAAAATACTTTTTAAACTATATTAAATAAAAATAAAAAAATAAAAACAATTATATGAACGGTTTTGAAGGGATAAATCATCAGTTAAGTGGGTAAGTATGGAACAACTTTCTCTGTAATAAATCTGCATTTCTAAAAATCTTGGAAATTATATTTTAAGTACCGGTGTAATTTGCGCAAAGGTCAGCAGTGATATTGGTTTTGCTGCGACTGATGACAGAAATGATAAGTAACCCAGTCTTATCACAAACAGCTTCCATAATGATCTTACTATCATCAATTTCTCAATTATCTGGACTGGAAAACTTCCCTATAAATTGGTTTATACAGTAATAATAGGCATTTTAGTGGCAATTACGCTGCCTGCACAACCTCTCTCTGCGACCACAGAACTTTCTGTCATGGGAAGCCGGGCTCATATTTCCTGGCAGCCTTCTATAAATATAGAGTGTGGTAGGGACACAGAAGAGACAGGCAGAGCCGGGAGTCGCACAGGCTGTGGTTGCAGGGAGAATCTGAGCCTTGAGCTGTGTGCTATCACATGCAGGCAGCAGAGGGAGGGAGGGAGCAGGGCAGATAATACCAGTAAGACAGTGGCAGCATAATAGAACTTGAGGATTAGCGTGTGACACTGTCTAAGGACATTGGAACCTTCGGAAAGATTGGATTACTTAACCCTATATATACCCAAGGATAAACAGGGTATCAGAATGATAACAATGATTAAAAAAAAAATAAAAAAAATCCCCCACTCCATCCCATTATCTCAATGCAATAATCGTGGTCGACAAAGTGTAATCCCACGGCGGCATAGAACCTCAATGATTGCTAACAGTGTGCTGCTGTACTTCCACACTCCAGCGGGAATGCAGTAGATCACTGGGCATTACATTAGTTACTTAGGGGTCTATTTACTCAGCATTGGATGGAGGTAAAGTCACTGGAGATAAAGTACCAGCCAATCAGCTCCTAACTGTCATTTTTCAAACACAGCCTGTGACATGGCAGTTAGGAACTGATTGGCTGGTACTTTATCTCCAGTGACTTTACATCCACCCAAGGCTTAGTAAATAGACCCCTTACTTCATTCAGTTGTGATTGTGAATGGTGGATGCATCATGAGGGTAATTCAGAGTTGATCGCAGCAGCAAATTTGTTAGCAGTTGGGCAAAACCATGTGCACTGCAGGTGAGGCAGATATAACATGTGCAGAGAGAGTTAGATTTTGGTGGGTTATTTTGTTTCTGTGCAGGGTAAATACTGGCTGCATAATTTTTACACTGCAATTTAGATTGCAGATTGAACACACCCCACCCAAACCTAACTCTCTCTGCACATGTTATATCTGCCCCCCCCCCCCCCCTGCAGTGCACGTGAGGGGTCATTTCGAGTTGATTGCTCGCTAGTTACTTTTAGCAGCTGTGCAAATGCATAGTCACCGCCCACGGGGAGTGTATTTTCGCTTTGCAAGTATGCGAACGCGTGTGCAGCCGAGCGGGACGAAAATGTTTTTTGCCGTTTCTGAGTAGCTCTGGACTTACTCAGCCCTTGCGATCACTTCAGTCGTTTTTGGTCCCGGAATTGACGTCAGACACCCGCCCTGCAAACGCTTGGACACACCTGCGTTTTTCCAAACACTCCCAGAAAACGGTCAGTTGACACCCACAAACGCCCTCTTCCTGTCAATCTCCTTTGCGATCGGCTGTGCGAATGGATTCTTCGTTAAATCCATCGCCCAGCAACGATCCGCTTTGTACCCGTACGACGCGCCTGCCCATTGCGGTGCATGCGCAGTAGTAACCTGTACGCTGCGCTGCGAAAAACGTCAGTGAGCGATCAACTTGAATGACCCCCATGGTTTTTCTCAACTGCTAACAAATTTGCTGCTTCGATCAACTCTGAATTACCCCCAAGTACAGTAACCTCCTCTTCTTTCTATGACAGCCATGACAACTAGAAAATCTATGCAAATCATTATATTCCTTTCCAACTACTCCTGATGATCTAAATGTGTTGCTCATTTTTTTTTAATTAATATCATTTCAAGTTACAGATTGCATGTCCTGGTGAAGATTGTGAACAAGCTAAATTCAGTTTAACAAATTAATTTCCACTGCGCTGGAGGCGGAGCATCCATGTTTTCCACATGCCACGCTCCCTAGGTGGACATAGAACATTTCAACATCCTGGGTGATATGATAATACAGACTGGGTGATGTAATACAGTCATCAATCATATGCAATTTTTTTTTATACAGTCTACTTAAGGACGAAACACAGAATATGCCCAGAGAATAAGATTGCTTCCAAAACACACAACACATTAAATGGTTCTGAACAGTTAATTGAAAAAAAAAATCATTAAAAATAATAATAATTTTCAGGGACACCTATAACTGTGACTGGCCGCCTGTAGATTATGCGGATTTAGCGCTGTACACTATAAGCATGGGTTGTTGAGGCATTATGGGAAGGAGAATACCTTCCTGTACAGCATTTTGTCGCTGTGCCCTGCAGACGTGTACACAGAGAAAGCAGTGTCTAGGTACAGATCTGTGGAATAACGCTGGAGAGTATAAATAGACTACTGTGAAATCATGCTCACACTTAATTTACCAGCCCCCACTTTTTCCTTTGTTACTTTTCTCAGAGATCTCCCTGCATTTTCCTGATCAGCTTGCATGCACATATAGATTGAGAAGTTTCAGTCCTCTGCAGGCAGCCAGAGCACATAGGGCATGGGTACAGCAACGACTGGAGTGAGAAGGGTGGTCTGTTTCTCTCTCACAGAAACATAGGTTTTCCTTTCCATCTTTCTCTCTTACCTCTCAGCGCAGTTTTTCTTCTCTTTCCTTCTCTTTCCCGGTACCTCTCTACGTCCTCTGATCTTTCTTTTTATCCAACGTATTTCGGTTTCTTTTTTTGTGCAGTTTTCTCGATCCTGTACTCTTTATCGTTTCATTCAGGGCTGCACAGTTCCCTTGTTTGTTTCCCCCTTCCCGTCCGGTCCGGAGTTATGACACACAGCTGCCACTTACTAGTGGAACAGCTGCAGCTCTCCCATAGACTGGAATCTTTGCTATGGGAAGTACCATGGGTGTGAGCAAAGGATTATGGGACATTTGTTAACACGCTGCAGCAACACACTACACACGTTATTACTAGAGATGAGCGGGTTCGGTTCCTCGGAATCCGAACCCGCCCGAACTTCAGCTTTTTTTACACGGATCCGAGCGACTCGGGTCTTCCCGCCTTGCTCGGTTAACCCGAGCGCGCCCGAACGTCATCATGACGCTGTCGGATTCTCGCGAGGCTCGGATTCTATCGCGAGACTCGGATTCTATATAAGGAGCCGCGCGTCGCCGCCATTTTACACGTGCATTGAGATTGATAGTGAGAGGACGTAGCTGGCGTCCTCTCCGTTTAGAGAAGAAATAGATAGGAGAGTGAGAGTGAGACAGTGACACTTCATTTACTGGAGCTTAGGAGGAGTACTCAGACAGAGAGTGCAGAATTTTGCTGATAGTATTAGTTAGTTATACTAGTGACAGAGTGAGACAGTGACACTTCATTTACTGGAGCTTAGGAGGAGTACTCAGACAGAGAGTGCAGAATTTTGCTGATAGTATTAGTTAGTTATACTAGTGACTGACCAGTGACCACCAGTGCAGTTTTATATTATTTAATATAATCCGTTCTCTGCCTGAAAAAACGATACACAGTGACTCAGTCACATACCATATCTGTGCTCAGCCCAGTGTGCTGCTGCATCATCTATGTATAATATCTGACTGTGCTCACACAGCTTAATTGTGGGGGAGACTGGGGAGCAGTTAGGTTATAGCAGGAGCCAGGAGTACATATTAAAAAATTAAACAGTGCACACTTTTTTTCTGCAGGAGTGCCACTGCCAGTGTGACTGACCAGTGACCACCAGTATATAGTATACTATATTGTATTGTGAATGTCTGCCTGTAAAAGTTAAACACACGTCGTGTGACTTGTGTGGTGTTTTTTTATTCTATAAAATAAAAAACTCATTCTGCTGACAGACAGTGTCCAGCAGGTCCGTCATTATATAATATATACCTGTCCGGCTGCAGTAGTGATATATATATATATTTTATATCATTATTTATCATCCAGTCGCAGCAGACACAGTACGGTAGTCCACGGCTGTAGCTACCTCTGTGTCGGCACTCGGCAGTCCATCCATAATTGTATACCACCTACCCGTGTTTTTTTTTTTCTTTCTTCTTTATACATACTACATCTCATTATCATCCAGTCTATATTAGCAGCAGACACAGTACAGTACGGTAGTCCACGGCTGTAGCTACCTCTGTGTCGGCACTCGGCAGTCCGTCCATAATTGTATACCACCTACCCGTGTTTTTTTTTTCTTTCTTCCTTATACATACTACATCTCATTATCAACCAGTCTATATTAGCAGCAGACACAGTACGGTAGTCCACGGCTGTAGCTACCTCTGTGTCGGCACTCGGCAGTCCATCCATAATTGTATACCACCTACCCGTGGTTTTTTTTTCTTTCTTCTTTATACATACTACATCTCATTATCATCCAGTCTATATTAGCAGCAGACACAGTACAGTACGGTAGTCCACGGCTGTAGCTACCTCTGTGTCGGCACTCGGCAGTCCATCCATAATTGTATACCACCTACCCGTGGTTTTTTTTTCTTTCTTCTTTATACATACTACATCTCATTATCATCCAGTCTATATTAGCAGCAGACACAGTACAGTACAATAGTCCACGGCTGTAGCTACCTCTGTGTCGGCACTCGGCAGTCCATCCATAATTGTATACCACCTACCCGTGGTTTTTTTTTTCTTTCTTCTTTATACATACTACATCTCATTATTATCCAGTCTATATTAGCAGCAGACACAGTACAGTACAATAGTCCACGGCTGTAGCTACCTCTGTGTCGGCACTCGGCAGTCCGTCAATAATTGTATACCACCTACCCGTGGTTTTTTTTTCTTTCTTCTTTATACATACTACATCTCATTATCATCCAGTCTATATTAGCAGCAGACACAGTACAGTACGGTAGTCCACGGCTGTAGCTACCTCTGTGTCGGCACTCGGCAGTCCGTCCATAATTGTATACCACCTACCCGTGGTTTTTTTTTCTTTCTTCTTTATACATACATACTACATCTCATTATCATCCAGTCTATATTAGCAGCAGACACAGTACAGTACAATAGTCCACGGCTGTAGCTACCTCTGTGTCGGCACTCGGCAGTCCATCCATAATTGTATACTAGTATCCATCCATCTCCATTGTTTACCTGAGGTGCCTTTTAGTTGTGCCTATTAAAATATGGAGAACAAAAATGTTGAGGTTCCAAAATTAGGGAAAGATCAAGATCCACTTCCACCTCGTGCTGAAGCTGCTGCCACTAGTCATGGCCGAGACGATGAAATGCCAGCAACGTCGTCTGCCAAGGCCGATGCCCAATGTCATAGTACAGAGCATGTCAAATCCAAAACACCAAATATCAGTAAAAAAAGGACTCCAAAACCTAAAATAAAATTGTCGGAGGAGAAGCGTAAACTTGCCAATATGCCATTTACCACACGGAGTGGCAAGGAACGGCTGAGGCCCTGGCCTATGTTCATGGCTAGTGGTTCAGCTTCACATGAGGATGGAAGCACTCAGCCTCTCGCTAGAAAACTGAAAAGACTCAAGCTGGCAAAAGCATCGCAAAGAACTGTGCGTTCTTCGAAATCCCAAATCCACAAGGAGAGTCCAATTGTGTCGGTTGCGATGCCTGACCTTCCCAACACTGGACGTGAAGAGCATGCGCCTTCCACCATTTGCACGCCCCCTGCAAGTGCTGGAAGGAGCACCCGCAGTCCAGTTCCTGGTAGTCAGATTGAAGATGAAGATGTTGAAGTACACCAGGATGAGGAGGATATGGGTGTTGCTGGCGCTGGGGAGGAAATTGACCAGGAGGATTCTGATGGTGAGGTGGTTTGTTTAAGTCAGGCACCCGGGGAGACACCTGTTGTCCGTGGGAGGAATATGGCCGTTGACATGCCTGGTGAAAATACCAAAAAAATCAGCTCTTCAGTGTGGAGGTATTTCAACAGAAAAGCGGACAACAGGTGTCAAGCCGTGTGTTGCCTTTGTCAAGCTGTAATAAGTAGGGGTAAGGACGTTAACCACCTCGGAACATCCTCCCTTATACGTCACCTGCAGCGCATTCATAATAAGTCAGTGACAAGTTCAAAAACTTTGGGCGACAGCGGAAGCAGTCCACTGACCAGTAAATCCCTTCCTCTTGTAACCAAGCTCACGCAAACCACCCCACCAACTCCCTCAGTGTCAATTTCCTCCTTCCCCATGAATGCCAATAGTCCTGCAGGCCATGTCACTGGCAATTCTGACGAGTCCTCTCCTGCCTGGGATTCCTCCGATGCATCCTTGCGTGTAACGCCTACTGCTGCTGGCGCTGCTGTTGTTGCTGCTGGGAGTCGATGGTCATCCCAGAGGGGAAGTCGTAAGCCCACTTGTACTACTTCCAGTAAGCAATTGACTGTCCAACAGTCCTTTGCAAGGAAGATGAAATATCACAGCAGTCATCCTGCTGCAAAGCGGATAACTGAGGCCTTGACAACTATGTTGGTGTTAGACGTGCGTCCGGTATCCGCCGTTAGTTCACAGGGAACTAGACAATTTATTGAGGCAGTGTGCCCCCGTTACCAAATACCATCTAGGTTCCACTTCTCTAGGCAGGCGATACCGAGAATGTACACGGACGTCAGAAAAAGACTCACCAGTGTCCTAAAAAATGCAGTTGTACCCAATGTCCACTTAACCACGGACATGTGGACAAGTGGAGCAGGGCAGGGTCAGGACTATATGACTGTGACAGCCCACTGGGTAGATGTATGGACTCCCGCCGCAAGAACAGCAGCGGTGGCACCAGTAGCAGCATCTCGCAAACGCCAACTCTTTCCTAGGCAGGCTACGCTTTGTATCACCGCTTTCCAGAATACGCACACAGCTGAAAACCTCTTACGGCAACTGAGGAAGATCATCGCGGAATGGCTTACCCCAATTGGACTCTCCTGTGGATTTGTGGCATCGGACAACGCCAGCAATATTGTGTGTGCATTAAATATGGGCAAATTCCAGCACGTCCCATGTTTTGCACATACCTTGAATTTGGTGGTGCAGAATTTTTTAAAAAACGACAGGGGCGTGCAAGAGATGCTGTCGGTGGCCAGAAGAATTGCGGGACACTTTCGGCGTACAGGCACCACGTACAGAAGACTGGAGCACCACCAAAAACTACTGAACCTGCCCTGCCATCATCTGAAGCAAGAAGTGGTAACGAGGTGGAATTCAACCCTCTATATGCTTCAGAGGTTGGAGGAGCAGCAAAAGGCCATTCAAGCCTATACAATTGAGCACGATATAGGAGGTGGAATGCACCTGTCTCAAGCGCAGTGGAGAATGATTTCAACGTTGTGCAAGGTTCTGATGCCCTTTGAACTTGCCACACGTGAAGTCAGTTCAGACACTGCCAGCCTGAGTCAGGTCATTCCCCTCATCAGGCTTTTGCAGAAGAAGCTGGAGACATTGAAGGAGGAGCTAACACGGAGCGATTCCGCTAGGCATGTGGGACTTGTGGATGGAGCCCTTAATTCGCTTAACAAGGATTCACGGGTGGTCAATCTGTTGAAATCAGAGCACTACATTTTGGCCACCGTGCTCGATCCTAGATTTAAAGCCTACCTTGGATCTCTCTTTCCGGCAGACACAAGTCTGCTGGGGTTGAAAGACCTGCTGGTGAGAAAATTGTCAAGTCAAGCGGAACGCGACCTGTCAACATCTCCTCCTTCACATTCTCCCGCAACTGGGGGTGCGAGGAAAAGGCTCAGAATTCCGAGCCCACCCGCTGGCGGTGATGCAGGGCAGTCTGGAGCGACTGCTGATGCTGACATCTGGTCCGGACTGAAGGACCTGACAACGATTACGGACATGTCGTCTACTGTCACTGCATATGATTCTCTCACCATTGAAAGAATGGTGGAGGATTATATGAGTGACCGCATCCAAGTAGGCACGTCACACAGTCCGTACTTATACTGGCAGGAAAAAGAGGCAATTTGGAGGCCCTTGCACAAACTGGCTTTATTCTACCTAAGTTGCCCTCCCACAAGTGTGTACTCCGAAAGAGTGTTTAGTGCCGCCGCTCACCTTGTCAGCAATCGGCGTACGAGTTTACATCCAGAAAATGTGGAGAAGATGATGTTCATTAAAATGAATTATAATCAATTCCTCCGTGGAGACATTGACCAGCAGCAATTGCCTCCACAAAGTACACAGGGAGCTGAGATGGTGGATTCCAGTGGGGACGAATTGATAATCTGTGAGGAGGGGGATGTACACGGTGATATATCGGAGGATGATGATGAGGTGGACATCTTGCCTCTGTAGAGCCAGTTTGTGCAAGGAGAGATTAATTGCTTCTTTTTTGGTGGGGGTCCAAACCAACCCGTCATTTCAGTCACAGTCGTGTGGCAGACCCTGTCACTGAAATGATGGGTTGGTTAAAGTGTGCATGTCCTGTTTATACAACATAAGGGTGGGTGGGAGGGCCAAAGGACAATTCCATCTTGCACCTCTTTTTTCTTTAATTTTTCTTTGCGTCATGTGCTGTTTGGGGAGGGTTTTTTGGAAGGGACATCCTGCGTGACACTGCAGTGCCACTCCTAGATGGGCCCGGTGTTTGTGTCGGCCACTAGGGTCGCTTATCTTACTCACACAGCTACCTCATTGCGCCTCTTTTTTTCTTTGCGTCATGTGCTGTTTGGGGAGGGTTTTTTGGAAGGGACATCCTGCGTGACACTGCAGTGCCACTCCTAGATGGGCCCGGTGTTTGTGTCGGCCACTAGGGTCGCTTATCTTACTCACACAGTCAGCTACCTCATTGCACCTCTTTTTTTCTTTGCGTCATGTGCTGTTTGGGGAGGGTTTTTTGGAAGGGCCATCCTGCGTGACACTGCAGTGCCACTCCTAGATGGGCCCGGTGTTTGTGTCGGCCACTAGGGTCGCTTATCTTACTCACACAGTCAGCTACCTCATTGCGCCTCTTTTTTTCTTTGCGTCATGTGCTGTTTGGGGAGGGTTTTTTGGAAGGGCCATCCTGCGTGACACTGCAGTGCCACTCCTAGATGGGCCCGGTGTTTGTGTCGGCCACTAGGGTCGCTTATCTTACTCACACAGTCAGCTACCTCATTGCGCCTCTTTTTTTCTTTGCGTCATGTGCTTTTTGGGTAGGGTTTTTTGGAAGGGCCATCCTGCGTGACACTGCAGTGCCACTCCTAGATGGGCCCGGTGTTTGTGTCGGCCACTAGGGTCGCTTATCTTACTCACACAGTCAGCTACCTCATTGCGCCTCTTTTTTTCTTTGCGTCATGTGCTGTTTGGGGAGGGTTTTTTGGAAGGGCCATCCTGCGTGACACTGCAGTGCCACTCCTAGATGGGCCCGGTGTTTGTGTCGGCCACTAGGGTCGCTTATCTTATTCACACAGTCAGCTACCTCATTGCGCCTCTTTTTTTCTTTGCGTCATGTGCTGTTTGGGGAGGGTTTTTTGGAAGGGCCATCCTGCGTGACACTGCAGTGCCACTCCTAGATGGGCCCGGTGTTTGTGTCGGCCACTAGGGTCGCTTATCTTACTCACACAGTCAGCTACCTCATTGCGCCTCTTTTTTTCTTTGCGTCATGTGCTGTTTGGGGAGGGTTTTTTGGAAGGGCCATCCTGCGTGACACTGCAGTGCCACTCCTAGATGGGCCCGGTGTTTGTGTCGGCCACTAGGGTCGCTTATCTTACTCACACAGCGACCTCGGTGCAAATTTTAGGACTAAAAATAATATTGTGAGGTGTGAGGTATTCAGAATAGACTGAAAATGAGTGTAAATTATGGTTTTTGAGGTTAAATAATACTTTGGGATCAAAATGACCCCCAAATTCTATGATTTAAGCTGTTTTTTAGGGTTTTTTGAAAAAAACACCCGAATCCAAAACACACCCGAATCCGACAAAAAAAATTCGGTGAGGTTTTGCCAAAACGCGGTCGAACCCAAAACACGGCCGCGGAACCGAACCCAAAACCAAAACACAAAACCCGAAAAATTTCCGGCGCTCATCTCTAGTTATTACACACACGTACTATGCTCCACTTGTTATTGAAATGGGAGGGATGTCAGTCGGGCTAAAATCCCATGGGGCTCTAGTCAAGATACTGCTTTGGGCCCTATATAGATGGTTATACGTTGGTTATGTCAGTGAACCATGCCTACGACAAGCTCCTGGCGGCCGTACCTGTGGTGAATGTATGTAAAATGAGAACCACTTTATTAATGTTTTTAACGTAATTTTTTATGAAAAATACCCAAGTGTGCGCTGCGCGCTTTTTTTTTTTTCCTTTGTAAGCTGAGATCAGCTTTTGTGTCCATCAGACACACAGAGCTGATCACACTGCCGGCTCTCTGCACAGCTTTCTCCTCCTAGGGGCAGAGAAAGCTGTGCAGAAATACCGAATCCACAGTGAGCCGTGTGATGACACCAGCTGAAGCTGGTGTAATTATCACAGGGCTCCCTGCGGTGTTTCTTTACATATGGGAAATGCAATTTTGGTTACTTAAAAAAAAAGTGAATTAAAGGGTTTGGGGAAGTTTTTCACAAAAACTGCTAAAAAAAAAGCCCTTTAAAACATTCAGGTGATACTAAAATAGTGAGAAAAGGGTGTGAACACACTTTTCTCTGACATCCTAGTGGATGCTGGGAACTCCGTAAGGACCATGGGGAATAGCGGCTCCGCAGGAGACTGGGCACAAAAAGTAAAAGCTTTAGACTAGCTGGTGTTCACTGGCTCCTCCCCCTATGACCCTCCTCCAAGCCTCAGTTAGATTTTTGTGCCCGAACGAGAAGGGTGCAAGCTAGGTGGCTCTCCTGAGCTGCTTAGAAGTAAAAGTTTAAATAGGTTTTTTATTTTCAGTGAGTCCTGCTGGCAACAGGCTCACTGCATCGTGGGACTAAGGGGAGAAGAAGCGAACTCACCTGACTGCAGAGTGGATTGGGCTTCTTGGCTACTGGACATTAGCTCCAGAGGGACGATCACAGGTTCAGCCTGGGTGGGTCCCGGAGCCGCGCCGCCGGCCCCCTTACAGAGCCAGAAGAGCGAAGAGGTCCGGAGAAAGCGGCAGCAGAAGACGTTCCTGTCTTCAAATAAGGTAGCGCACAGCACTGCAGCTGTGCGCCATTGCTCTCAGCACACTTCACACTCCGGTCACTGAGGGTGCAGGGCGCTGGGGGGGAGCGCCCTGAGACGCAATAAAAACAATATAAAAACCTTATATGGCTAAAAAAAAATGCATCACATATAGCTCCTGGGCTATATGGATGCATTTATCCCCTGCCAGTTTCCTGAAAAAAGCGGGAGAAAAGGCCGCCGTGAAGGGGGCGGAGCCTTTCTCCTCAGCACACAAGCGCCATTTTCTTTCACAGCTCCGCTGGAAGGACGGCTCCCTGACTCTCCCCTGCAGACTACACTACAGAAACAGGGTAAAACAAGAGAGGGGGGGCACTATTGGCAGCTAATATATAATACAGCAGCTATAAAGGGAGTAACACTTATATAAGGTTATCCCTGTATATATATAGCGCTCTGGTGTGTGCTGGCAAACTCTCCCTCTGTCTCCCCAAAGGGCTAGTGGGGTCCTGTCCTCTATCAGAGCATTCCCTGTGTGTGTGCTGGGTGTCGGTACGATTGTGTCGACATGTATGAGGAGGAAAATGATGTGGAAGCAGAGCAATTGCCTGTGTTAGTGATGTCACCCCCTAGGGAGTTGACACCTGACTGGATGGTAGTAATTAAAGAATTACGTGACAATGTCAGCACTTTGCAAAAATTTCTGACACTACAAGTACCACAAAAAAGGGTATTATGTGGGGTGTGAAAAAACTACCAGTAGTTTTTCCTGAGTCAGATGAATTAAATGAGGTGTGTGATAAAGCGTGGGTTTCCCCCGATAAAAAACTGCTGATTTCTAATAAATTATTGGCACTATACCCTTTCCCGCCAGAGGTTAGGGCACGTTGGGAAACACCCCCTAGGGTAGATAAGGCGCTCACACGCTTATCAAAACAAGTGGCGTTACCGTCTCCTGATACGGCCGCTCTCAAGGAACCAGCTGATAGAAGGCTGGAAAATATCTTAAAAGGTATATATACACATACCGGTGTTATACTGCGACCAGCGATCGCCTCAGCCTGGATGTGCAGCGCTGGAGTGGCTTGGTCGGATTCCCTGACTGAAAATATTGATACCCTGGATAGGGACAGTATATTATTAACTATAGAGCATTTAAAGGATGCATTACTATATATGCGAGATGCACAGAGGGATATTTGCACCCTGGCATCTAGAGTAAGTGCGATGTCCATTTCTGCCAGAAGAACGTTATGGACGCGACAGTGGTCAGGTGATGCGGATTCCAAACGACATATGGAAGTATTGCCGTATAAAGGGGAGGAGTTATTTGGGGTCGGTCTATCGGACCTGGTGGCCACGGCAACGGCTGGAAAATCCACCTTTTTACCCCAGGTCACCTCTCATCAGAAAAAGACACCGTCTTTTCAAACCCAGTCCTTTCGTCCCTATAAGGGCAAGAGGGGAAAAGGCCGCTCATTCCTGCCCTGGGGCAGAGGAAGGGGAAAAAGACTGCACCATGCAGCCTCTTCCCAGGAGCAGAAGCCCTCCCCCGCTTCTGCCAAGTCCTCAGCATGACGCTGGGGCTCTGCAAGCAGACTCGGGCACGGTGGGGGGCCGTCTCAAGAATTTCAGCGCGCAGTGGGCTCACTCGCAAGTGGACCCCTGGATCCTGCAGGTAGTATCACAGGGGTACAAATTGGAATTCGAGACGTCTCCCCCTCGCCGGTTCCTGAAGTCTGCTCTACCAACGTCTCCCTCCGACAGGGAGGCAGTATTGGAAGCTATTCACAAGCTGTATTCCCAGCAGGTGATAATCAAGGTACCCCTCCTACAACAGGGAAAGGGGTATTATTCCACGCTGTTTGTGGTACCGAAGCCGGACGGCTCGGTGAGACCAATTTTAAATCTAAAATCTTTGAACACTTACATAAAAAGGTTCAAATTCAAGATGGAGTCACTCAGAGCAGTGATAGCGAACCTGGAAGAAGGGGACTATATGGTATCTCTAGACATCAAGGATGCTTATCTCCATGTCCCAATCTACCCTTCTCACCAAGGGTACCTCAGGTTTGTGATACAAAACTGTCATTATCAGTTTCAGACGCTGCCGTTTGGATTGTCCACGGCACCACGGGTCTTTACCAAGGTAATGGCCGAAATTATGATTCTTCTTCGAAGAAAAGGCGTATTAATTATCCCTTACTTGGACGATCTCCTGATAAGGGCAAGGGCCAGGGAACAGTTAGAGGTCGGAGTAGCACTATCTCAGGTAGTGCTACGTCAGCACGGGTGGATTCTAAATATCCCAAAATCACAGCTGATTCCAACAACACGTCTACTGTTCCTAGGGATGATTCTGGACACAGTCCAGAAAAAGGTGTTTCTCCCGGAGGAGAAGGCCAGGGAGTTATCCGAGCTAGTCAGGAACCTCCTAAAACCAGGACAAGTGTCAGTGCATCAGTGCACGAGAGTTCTGGGAAAAATGGTGGCTTCTTACGAAGCGATTCCATTCGGAAGATTCCATGCAAGAACTTTTCAGTGGGATCTGCTGGACAAATGGTCCGGATCGCATCTTCAGATGCATCAGCGGATAACCCTATCTCCAAGGACAAGGGTATCTCTCCTGTGGTGGTTACAGAAGGCTCATCTTCTAGAGGGCCGCAGATTCGGCATTCAGGATTGGATGCTGGTAACCACGGATGCCAGCCTGAGAGGCTGGGGAGCAGTCACACAGGGAAGAAATTTCCAGGGCTTGTGGTCAAGCATGGAAACGTCTCTTCACATAAATATCCTAGAGCTAAGGGCCATTTACAATGCCCTAAGTCAAGCAAGGCCTCTGCTTCAGGGTCAACCGGTATTGATCCAGTCGGACAACATCACGGCTGTCGCCCACGTAAACAGACAGGGCGGCACAAGAAGCAGGAGGGCAATGGCAGAAGCTGCAAGGATTCTCCGCTGGGCGGAAAATCATGTGATAGCACTGTCAGCAGTGTTCATTCCGGGAGTGGACAACTGGGAAGCAGACTTCCTCAGCAGACACGACCTCCACCCGGGGGAGTGGGGACTTCATCCAGAAGTCTTCCAAGTGATTGTAAACCGTTGGGAAAAACCAAAGGTGGACATGATGGCGTCCCGTCTCAACAAGAAACTGGACAGATATTGCGCCAGGTCAAGGGACCCTCAGGCAATAGCGGTGGACGCTCTGGTAACTCCGTGGGTTTTCCAGTCGGTATATGTGTTCCCTCCTCTTCCTCTCATACCAAAAGTACTGAGAATCATAAGAAGGAGAGGAGTAAGAACGATACTCGTGGCTCCGGATTGGCCAAGAAGAACTTGGTACCCGGAGCTGCAAGAGATGCTCATGGAGGACCCGTGGCCTCTACCTCTAAGGAAGGACCTGCTCCAGCAGGGACCTTGTCTGTTCCAAGACTTACCGCGGCTGCGTTTGACAGCATGGCGGTTGAACGCCGGATCCTGAAGGAAAAAGGCATTCCAGATGAAGTCATCCCTACCCTGATCAAGGCCAGGAAGGATGTAACTGCAAAACATTATCATCGCATTTGGCGAAAATATGTTGCGTGGTGTGAGGCCAAGAAGGCCCCTACGGAGGAATTTCAACTGGGTCGTTTCCTACATTTCCTGCAAGCAGGATTGTCTATGGGCCTAAAATTAGGATCCATTAAGGTTCAAATTTCGGCCCTGTCGATCTTCTTCCAGAAAGAACTGGCTTCAGTGCCTGAAGTTCAGACGTTTGTCAAAGGGGTACTGCATATACAGCCTCCTTTTGTGCCTCCAGTGGCACCTTGGGATCTCAATGTAGTTTTAGGGTTCCTAAAATCACATTGGTTTGAACCACTTGCCACAGTGGATTTGAAATATCTCACATGGAAAGTGGTAATGCTGTTGGCCCTGGCTTCAGCCAGGCGCGTATCAGAATTGGCGGCTTTATCCTATAAAAGCCCTTACCTGATATTTCATTCGGATAGGGCGGAATTGAGGACTCGTCCTCAATTTCTCCCTAAGGTGGTTTTAGCGTTTCACATGAATCAACCTATTGTGGTACCTGTGGCTACTAGGGACTTGGAGGACTCCAAGTTGCTGGACGTAGTCAGGGCCCTGAAAATATATGTTTCCAGGACGGCTGGAGTCAGATAATCTGACTCGCTGTTTATACTGTATGCACCCAACAAGCTGGGTGCTCCTGCTTCTAAGCAGACGATTGCTCGTTGGATTTGTAGTACAATTCAACTTGCACATTCTGTGGCAGGCCTGCCACAGCCAAAATCTGTTAAAGCCCATTCCACAAGGAAGGTGGGCTCATCTTGGGCGGCTGCCCGAGGGGTCTCGGCTTTACAACTTTGCCGAGCAGCTACTTGGTCAGGGGCAAACACGTTTGCTAAATTCTACAAATTTGATACCCTGGCTGAGGAGGACCTGGAGTTCTCTCATTCGGTGCTGCAGAGTCATCCGCACTCTCCCGCCCGTTTGGGAGCTTTGGTATAATCCCCATGGTCCTTACGGAGTTCCCAGCATCCACTAGGACGTCAGAGAAAATAAGAATTTACTTACCGATAATTCTATTTCTCGTAGTCCGTAGTGGATGCTGGGCGCACATCCCAAGTGCGGATTGTCTGCAATACTTGTATATAGTTATGGTTACAAACAAATCGGGTTGTTTATTGTTGGAAGCCATCTTTTCAGAGGCTCCTACAGTTATCATACTGTTAACTGGGTTCAGATCACGAGTTGTACGGTGTGATTGGTGTGGCTGGTATGAGTCTTACCCGGGATTCAAGATCCTTCCTTATTATGTACGCTCGTCCGGGCACAGTATCTTAACTGAGGCTTGGAGGAGGGTCATAGGGGGAGGAGCCAGTGCACACCAGCTAGTCTAAAGCTTTTACTTTTTGTGCCCAGTCTCCTGCGGAGCCGCTATTCCCCATGGTCCTTACGGAGTTCCCAGCATCCACTACGGACTACGAGAAATAGAATTATCGGTAAGTAAATTCTTATTTTTTTCATATTATTTTGGTAAAACAAATGTTAATAAGTATGCCCCTTTTAAATTCAGAAAAAAAGGGTTAAGAAACCTGTGCTCGGAATTACCGTTTGCGCCGGAAGCAACGACCCCCCCCCCTTTCACCTTTTACATTCAGCCTGGATAGTCAGTATACACAGGAAGAAGATCAGGCAGGCATTTAATGGGTTTTAGTAGCACGAAAGCAGGGGCGTCTCTAGAGAGGAGGGGACCCGTGTGCAGGCTCCGTGATTGGGCCCCCTCCTCTCCCGTAGCCGTTGTTCCGCTGCTAGCGCTCTGAGCGCTGTAGACTCTGGCACAGTGCCAGAGTCTTCAGCGCATGCGCAGGACTCCGAAAAATGGCCGCTGCACCATTTTTTCGGAGTCCTGCGCATGCGCTATAGACTCTGGCACTGTGCTAGATTCTCTAGTGGTCAGTGCGCTAGCAGCGGCGCAACGGCTACGGGAGAGGAGGGGGCCCTGACACGGTCAGCGATGGACTCTGGAAAGGTAAGTATAGGAGAAATGGGTGCGGTGTGTACAATGTGCGCCCTCCCGGGACTCAGGGGCCCGTGTGCACCACACACACTGCACCCATTATAGAAACGCCAATGCATGAAAGCTTATATGGCTTTTCTATTGAGCACATGCATGTAAATGTAAGTCTGATTAGCAGTCTCTGACTTAATAGCATGGAAGCTTGTCTAGCTTTCTTATTGAGCACATATGAGTGTCAGTAAGGCTTTTTATAACTGTTAGTAAAGTCGCAATTTCAAGTGCTTGTTCTAGTAGAAATGAGTCCTGCTTTCCAATTAAGCCCACACATATATCCATGAAACAATCCTTCCGTGTTTGACAGCTCACTAGCTGTTATCAATGTTTATCCTTATAGAAAGCTATTGAAGTGACGTCTAATTAATTACCTCCTACTCCTTATATTCCTAGCCAGGCAATATTTAAAGCTGGATAGTAGGACAACCAACCTTGCGCTCTTTATGTGCAGGTCTAAAAATAATGTCTTCTGAGAAAGCCGCAGAAAGCTAAATCAGGAGGAGAAACGCGTCAAGTCTTTCCTAAGGACTTTTATACAAAACACCAACTGGACCAACCTGCTCTGTTACCGGACTCCGTCTGCAGACTTGTGGTGAATATCCTCCAGAGACAGCTGCATTGTAGGGTTGCGCTAGCAACCGGGAGGATTGTACATTACCACAATACTGTTTGCCTTTCAGACCTGCACATAAAAAGAGCAAGATTATTAAATAAAACTCTTATTGTAGTAATAAAATATATGTTTTCTAGCTCTTTCTCTCCTTTTGCTTGCTGAATATGTCTGGTATGAACGATTGCAAACCAGTATTTGGAAAAAGAAAACAGTTTGATGTTATGGTTGTATAATATATGTTTTTTGTAGTTATACTTGAATTTAAATATTAAAATACTTTGTAGATAATGCACCAGTTTTTTACTTTTATATGCACTGACTCTCTCTCTCTCTCGTAAATGGAAAAATATGTTCAAGGCTTTTTATTAAACCAATAGGCTCAAATCCCTATGTATCACGGCACATCCGCCATGATTCAGTATGGATCAAAACATTCCAAGTAGTCAGTTAAGATGTATTAAATGCAAGTGCTCTGACACAATATTAATAACGATCAAGCAAAAATGAAATTGAAAATTCTAAACTAAAACTATAGAAGTAAAAAGGAGAAGAGAGAAAATTAATATTCGTTACGCAATATAATAAAAAAACATAAAGATATATCAAGGATTTAAAGCTCATACCTAAAGGATCACATTAAAACAAGGGTGAAAAAGGTTTATTCAGGTGCGGACTATAGGGGTAATTCAGAGTTGATCGCAGCAGCAAATTTGTTAGCAGTTGGGCAACACCATGGGGGGTCATTCCGAGTTGATCGCACGTAGCAACTTTTTGCTGCCTGTGCGATCAACTAGACGCCGCCTATGGGGGAGGGCTTTTTGCATAGCAAGGCTGCGAACGCTCGTGCAGCCCTGCTATGCAAAAAAAGTTTTGTGTATAACTAGACCAGGGTAACAGTTACTTACCCTGTGCGATCGATCCAGCGATGCGGGTCCCGGAATTGACGTGAGACATCCGCCCTCCTGCATTGGACTCACCACTCCCAGAAAACGATGAGTTGCCGTCCCAGAACGCCTTCCTGCTGTCAATCTTCTTGCGATCGTGCAAGCAATCGCTTTCTTCGTTCTTCTGGTCGTTTCCCGGCAACTGCCGTCGCTGGGCAACGAGGCGCGTGCGCATTGTGCCCGCCGCGCAGGCGCTGACCCGACCCGTTCGCACCACTGCGACAGCCAGCAGCGTGCGATCGGGTCGGAATGACCCCCATGTGCACTGCAGGGGGGGGCAGATATAACATGTGCAGAGAGAGTTAGAGTTGGGTGGGGTGTGTTCAATCTGCAATCTAAAAATAAAAGTGTAAAAATAAAGCAGCCAGTATTTACCCTGCACAGAAACAATATTACCCACCCAAATCTAACTCTCTCTGCACATGTTATATCTGCCCCCCCTGCAGTGCACATGGGGGGTCATTCCGAGTTGTTCGCTCGGTAAAAATCTTCGCATCGCAGCGATTTTCCGCTTACTGCGCATGCGCAATGTCCGCACTGCGACTGCGCCAAGTAAATTTGCTATGCAGTTAGAAATTTTACTCACGGCTTTTTTATCGTTCTGGCGATCGTAATGTGATTGACAGGAAATGGGTGTTACTGGGCGGAAACAGGCCGTTTTATGGGCGTGTGGGAAAAAACGCTACCATTTCCGGAAAAAACGCAGGAGTGGCCGGAGAAACGGAGAAGTGTCTGGGCGAACGCTGGGTGTGTTTGTGACGTCAAACCAGGAACGACAAGCACTGAACTGATCGCAGATGCCGAGTAAGTCTGGAGCTACTCAGAAACTGCTACGAGGTGTGTAATCGCAATATTGCGAATACATCGTTCGCAATTTTAAGATGCTAAGATTCACTCCCAGTAGGCGGCGGCTTAGCATGAGCAAATCTGCTAAAATCCGCTTGCGAGCGAACAACTCGGAATGACCCCCATGGTTTTGCCCAACTGCTAACAAAATTGCTGCTGCGATCAACTCAGAATTACCCCCTATGTCCTACTGTACGTGTAAAAATTGTCCAAGTAAAGAAAACAGTGTTAAGGAATTTAGGGCCTAATCCATATTTGTACATAAACCTGATGGATTACGTACAAGTACAGTGTTTGGCTGTCTGCGCAGAACGGATTTTGCGATGTCACGCGCAGACCCCTGTCATGTCATCTTGCTGCAGTGTTTGGGGGTCGGAGCGGGGGTGGCACCCGCACTGCTCTTCAAAATGGGGTGTGTCGCCCCTGTTTTGAAGGTGTGATGGGTCCAGGGTCTGCGTCGTCGTCACATTTTGATTGCACAGGTTCTGTGGCTGGCTGACTTCAAGTCTGCATATCACCTGGTTTTAATCAGCAACAGATCCTATGTAATTCATTTGTGTACCTGATTAAAGGTATAATTAAACTACACGCTAATTATTTAGGCCGGGAACACATCAGGCGATATACTGGACTATATATCGTTCCAATGCAGATCGGAGCAATATATCATTCATATCAATCAATTGCGCGCTCCCGCCCATCGTCATCTAAAGTGCTGCACATCAGATGGCCAACTCCGCTTACTGTGGCATACAGATAAATGTGGCAGGTAGTGGTATATCACGCAGCCATACACCAGATTGTGCAGTTTGTACGGCCGCACAATCGGGGTCATTCCCACCTGATCGCACGCTATTTTTTGCATCGCTGCGATCAGGTCAAAACTCGGCAAAACTGCACATGCGTATGCACCGCAATGCGCAGGCGCATCGTACGGGTACAAAGCGGATCGGTGCTGGGCGAAGACAATTAAGTTACCGGTATATTTTTGGAGCGTGGGGGGAAAAAAGGATGCAAACATCGGGGGTACATACAAACTCCGCACATAAATGTATATGTGTGAAAAGAGTGGAGAAGTTGCAGCGGCAACCAATCAGCTTTGAGGTAACATCGGCTGATTGGCTGCCATTGGCAGCTTATCCACTGACTTACTTATCCACCCTTTTCATTGATTCATACATCTCCCAGATAGTGCCTTGTTCAGGAATTGAACAGCAATGCTAACCTCTACGCTGACCATTCTGCCTGTCTGTGTCCACGTTGTAGATGGTTTCGGCTGTCTTGAGTTTCTGTACAGTTGTTACATTTCATTACTTTGTCACCTTTGGTGTGCTGCGGTTTTGGAGTAACATACACAGTGTCGGACTGGGGCATGAAGGGCCCACCGGTGGAATGCAGTGATAGGGGCCCATACTTAGAGGTGTGGCCAGCCTACGAAGGGGGTGTGGCCAGACTCCACAGAAGCTTGAAATACATAATTGTCTTGTGCAGTGTAATGCAACATATCTACCATGTATAATACAAGTGCACAGTCTGGAACCTGAACCCTAGAGGAAGGAGTGGGCCCTCAGGCAGTGGGGCCCACCGGTGGTTTCCCTGGTACCCCTGTGGGCCAGTCCGACCCTGAACATACAGTATGTTTCCATTTTATAGGGGTGAATAATATCTGCAGATTCTTATCCATATTAAATAGTAAAAATAACACCTGGAGGTGTGTGCCCGCTACCTGGGCAGGATAAACCGGAAGTGTCACCAACACATGATAACAGAAGAACAATAACATTATATTGTTCTTCTCCTGTATGATGGTTGACAGTAATAAGGGACACAAATTACAAATGGATCTCCCTGAGGCTACAGTGGGCATTATGTCACGTTGTTACAGTGGGGAACTTCTTGGGAAGACTTTGGGGCATATTTATTACAATTTTTACAAAAAAAACGTGAAAAAGGATGTTTTCACACCTTTTCACATTATTTTAGTATCACCTGAATGTATTAAAGGGCTTTTGGGGCACTTTTTGTGATAAAACTGCTCCAAACCCTTATATTCTCATTTTCTTAGTTAACAGATCACATTCCCCATACTTATAATGGGAAATGCGTTCTGGCCGAATTTGCAAAATAAAAAGTGAAAAAATACCACAGTGAGCCCTGTGATAATAATGCTGTAATCAGAGGGCTCACTGCAAATCCTGTACCCCGGCCAGAGACGTTACTAGGGTTTTTGGAGGCCAGGGCAAGATTAAGAATGGCACCGCCCCCACACACACACACACGTAAAAAGACCCACATATTACATTATGGAAAAAAAGAAGGGGCGAGGCCACTGAAATGGGGGGTGTCAACATCACACGCCACCTGTTTCACCTCACACACATTCTTTTCAATTCCACATGCACCTTACCTATATAATGGTTTCTCACAATGTGGAACCTCTGAAGAAATGCATCCTCTAAGGCAGACGGCGTCTTCACTAATCACTATTCATGTAGGAGATCACATCGTCCAGAAGATGCCTGTTTGTGTAGGAATATTAACAAGGTAGGCATCATAGAACAGCGGTTCAACCAGACTCACATCCTGCCCCCTGCATCTCTCAGCCACACCATCATCTCCTCCTGCGTCTCTCAGTCACACCATCATCTCCCTGCGTCATCTCTCAACACACCATCTCCCTCCCCCCCTGCATCTCTCAGCACACCATCTCCCTCCCCCCCTACATCTCTCAGCACACCATCTCCCTCCCCTCCTGCATCTCTTAGCCACACCATCATCTCCTCCTGCATCTCTCAGCCACACCATCATCTCCTCCTGCGTCTCTCAGTCACACCATCATCTCCCTGCGTCATCTCTCAGCACACCATCTCCCTCCTCCCCTGCATCTCTCAGCACACCATCTCCCTCCCCTCCTGCATCTCTCAGCCACACCATCATCTCCTCCTGCGTCTCTCAGTCACACCATCATCTCCCTGCGTCATCTCTCAGCACACCATCTCCCTCCCCTCCTGCATCTCTCAGCCACACCATCATCTCCTCCTGCGTCTCTCAGTCACACCATCATCTCCCTGCGTCATCTCTCAGCACACCATCTCCCTCCCCTCCTGCATCTCTCAGCCACACCATCATCTCCTCCTGCATCTCTCAGTCACACCCATCATCTCCCTGCGTCATCTCTCAGCACACCATCTCCCTCCCCTCCTGCATCTCTCAGCCACACCATCATCTCCTCCTGCGTCTCTCAGTCACACCATCATCTCCCTGCGTCATCTCTCAGCACACCATCTCCCTCCCCCACTGCATCTCTCTGCCACATCATCATCTCACGCACAAATAATTGTCACTGTATTTATAGACAGTGGTGCAAGTACAAAAAATGTCTTAGCGGTACTGTGTTCGCAGTGCGGGCCAATTAAAATGGGGGCGTGATAATATTGCAGTGCCAGATACAAATATACCCCCAACAGTGCCAGATATGCTGCTGTGTGTGTGTGTCAGGGGAGGAGAGTGCAGTGCACGCCTCTTCTGCCCCTCAGTGCTCAGTCCGGCGGCGGGTAGGATCTCAGACCAGGCGCCAGTTCATGAGCCAATCAGAGCATGCAGACTGGCAGTCAATCAGGAGCCGCCGCTGCTGGTCTGCGAGCTCAGATTGGCTCACTAACCAGTTTGAGATCCTACACGCCGCCACTGCCGGACATAGCAATGAGGGGCAGGAGAGGCGCGCACTGCGCTCTCCTCCCCTGACACACACACACATGCCGCCGCCAGACTGAGCACTAAGGGGCAAGGGAGGTGCGCGCTGCGCTCTCCTCCCCTGACACACACACACACAGCAGCAGTTGCAAGTACAGGTGGACGGCCGGCGGTACTGCGTACCGACTGTGGATTTCTTACTGATACGCAGTACCGCCCCGTACCGCCATACTTGCAGCACTGTATATAGGTGTCAAGGTGTGTATGTCAATGTATGTATAGATGTAGGTGTGTGTATGTCTGTGTACGTATAGGTGTTAGCATGTATGTCAATGTATGTATAGGTGTCAGCATATAAATAGGTGTCAGCATGTGCATGTCAGTGTATAAATAGGTGTGTATGTATAGCTGTCAGCGTGCGAATGTCAGTGTCTCAGCATTTGTGTATTGGTGTATGTACAAGTGTTAGCATGTGTATGTCGGTGTATGTGTAAGTGTCAGCGTGTGTATGTCAGTGTGTCAGCGTGTGTATATCGGTGTATGTATAATTGTCAGCGTGTGTATGTCAGTGTGTCAGCGTGTGTATATCGGTGTATGTATAATTGTCAGCGTGTGTATGTCAGTGTGTCAGCGTATGTCAGTGCATGTACAAGTGTCAGCATTTGTATATCGGTGTATGTAGAATTGTCAGCGTGTGTATGTCGGTGTATGTATATGTGTCAGCGTGTGTATGTCGATGTATGTATATGTGTCAGCGTGTGTATGTCAGTGTGTGTATGTCGATGTATGTATATGTGTCAGCGTGTGTATGTCAGTGTGTGTATGTCGGTGTATGTATAAATGTCAATGTGTGTATATCGGTGTATGTATAAGTGTCAGTGTGTGAATGTCAGTGTGTCAGCCTGTGTATGTCGGTGTGTGTATGTATAAGTGTCAGCGTGTGTATGTCTGTGTGTATGTATAAGTGTCAGTGTATGTATAAGTGTCAGCGTGTGAATGTTAGTGTGTATGTATAAGTGTCAGTGTATGTGTAAGTGTCAGCGTGTGAATGTCAGTGTGTTAGCGTGTGTATGTTGGTGTATGAATAGGTGTGTACGTATAGGTGTCAACGTGGTTATGCCGATGTAAGTATAGGTGTCAGCATATGTATGTGGTGCTGTGTGTGTGTGTGTGTGAGTGTGTGTGTGTTATACGGTACAGTAACAGAGGTGTATTATACACACTAACAGCCCCCATAGGACACTATTGCAGCACCCTATACAAGATACATATATGACACACATACAGTCAGTACATGATACATGCGTGACACACACAGTACATGATACATACGTGACACACACACAGTACATGATACATACGTGACACACACAGTACATGATACATACGTGACACACACACACAGTACATGATATATAAATGACACACACAGTACATAATACATAAATGACACACAGCACATGATACATAAATGACACGCGCACACAGCACATAATACATACATGACACACACATATACACAGAGTACATAATACATACATGACACACACATAAAACATGACACACACAGAGTACATAATACATACATGATACATATACAACATGACACACATACACAGAGTACATAATACATACATGACACATACACAGAGTACATAACACATACATGACACACACATACACAGAGTACATAATACATACATGACACACACATACACATAGTACATAAAACACACATGACACACACACACAGAGTACATAATACACACATGACACACACATACACCGAGTACATAATACATACATGACACTCACATACACAGAGTACATTACACATACATGACACACACATACACAGATTACATTACACATACATGACACACACATACACAGAGTACATTACACATACATGACACACACATACACTGAGTACATAATACATACATGACACACACATACACAGAGTACATAATGCATACATGGCACACACATACACAGAGTACATAATGCATACATGACACACACACACACACACACACACACACACACACACACATACAAAGAGTACATAAAACATACATGGCACACACATACAAAGTACATAATACATACATGACACACACATACACAGAGTACATAACACATACATGACACACACATACACAGAGTACATAATACATACATGACACACATACACAGAGTACATAATACACACATGACACACACATACACAGAGTACATAATACACACATACAGAGTACATAATACATACATGACACACACATACACAGAGTACATAATACATACATGACACACACATACACAGAGTACATAATAGATACATGACACACACATACACAGAGTACATAATACATACATGACACACACATACACAGAGTTCATAACACATACATGAAACACACATACACAGATTACATAATACACACATGACAAACACATACACAGAGTACATAATACATACATGACACACACATACACAGAGTACATAACACATACATGACACACACATACACAGAGTACATAATACACACATGACACACACATACACATAGTACATAATACACACATGACACACACATACACATAGTACATAATACATACATGGTACACACATACACAGAGTACATAACACATACATGACACACACATACACAGAGTACATAATACATACATGACACACACATACACAGAGTACATAACACATACATGACACACACATACACAGATTACATAATACACACATGACACACACAGAGTAAATAATACATACATGACACACACATACACAGAGTACATAATACATACATGACACACACATACACAGATTACATAATACACACATGACACACACATACACAGAGTACATAATACATACATGACACACACATACACAGAGTACATAATACATACACGGTACACACATACACAATACATACAGTATATGAGGCACACACATAGTCAGACCTGGGCTGGTGATGAGCCTCGCTGGCCCCCAGGCACTACCTCAGGGGTTGAGTAAGGCAGCGACCACCCCCAGCTTGGCCAGCCCGAAGCAGGCCTCTAGCAGCAGCAGGACCACTTTGTCCCAAGGGCTGAGGCCAGCAGGGGAGAGCGCCACCACAGAGTGGGAACTCTGCGACGCCAACCGTCTGCTCCTGACCCCGGACCCAGCACCAGAGGTAGCCGGTGTCCCGCCAGGGAGAGAGAGCGCCACCTGCATCGCACGCACACGCGTCTTCAGCCGGCAGGCCCAGATGCGCACTACAACTTGTTCGTCCTCCCTCAGCTCCCGCGGGCGCACCGGAGGCCACAGCAGCAACAGGAGGGAGGGCAGTATAAAAACTCACACTTTGTTGTACAGTATACACTGCGGTAGTGGCGCCCCCCTCTGTCAGGTCTGCATAGCGCCCAGGGCACATGCCCTGCTCGACCTACCCTAGTTACGCCTCTGACCCTGCCACAGCTTTCTCTGCCCACTGTGCAGGGCCCCAGCCAGTATTATCATCTGTGTCTGAAGTTAGCATTACTATAGTGTGTTAGTGCTGTTACCAAAAGAAAACCTGATTTGGCTGTGATGTAGTATCGCAGGTACAGAGGGCGGGATGTACTAATGTACATCGCCGCCCTGCGCCACGATGCTGATCGCATATGTACTAACATATGCGATCAGCATTGCGGAGGACAGCTCTTCCGATAAGAGCTGTCCCCCGCGATGCACAGCGGCAGCCTGACTTCCGGGATACGGCCCCAGAAGTCAGTCTGCGCATGCGCGGGATGACGGGGGCGGCCGCAGGGCATGCTGGGAGGGATCCGAACGGATCCCTCACACAGCGCCGCGGAGGGAAGCCCATAGGCTTCTATGGACTATCGCCAGCTAAAGCTGGCGAACCCCGCCGCGGCGCTGACCTGGCGGCCGGGGGATAGTTCATCAGGAAAATGCGGTAAACAGGGGTTTACCGCATTTTCCGCTTAGTACATCCCGCCCAGAGGGTTCTCGCAAGCTCTGCCCCGGAATGCGATATTTGATAGAAGCATGCGTTGTAATCACATCACATTGAGGATTAGGCCGATTTTATCACATACCATCTGAGTCCCCAGATGCGGATGGTGATAAATCAGCCCCTTTGCGAGTTCAGAACTGAGTATAGGTGCATACACACTGGGTGTTTATCTCCCGGCCCAACGATGTTCACGGTGGGTGAACCACTTTCCACAGTAGGAGTCTGTGGAAAGTGGTTCACTCCGCTTGTAAAACAGGCTCACCGCTCATCGCCCGCCCATACACACTTAGGCGAGTTTGAGATCAAAATCGCCCAATGTGTATCCACCTTATCAAATACTTACTGTAACTTAAGACTGACATCCTCACTCTTCACAAGAATACTTGTGAGCCGAGGGCACCAATTAGTGGTCATGAGATACCATACCTCCCAACTTTCCTCTTAGGTAAAGAGGGACACACGCATGGCGCGCACCCGAAAAGGGGCGTGGCCTATGAAAAGGGGCAGTGGCTACGCGGGAGGACCCCGCGATCGTGAGCCACGCCCCCGTTTTCGTCACTGAGGGGGCATGTCCCCTCTCCTCCTACCTGCACTGAATAGACGCTGTGCGTATGCGCACAGCGTTTATTCACCGCTGCTCTGCTTGTGCTTAGCAGAGCAGAGAGTGCAGGACCCTCCAAACTGCCCCCCACCCCCACCGCGGGACACTGTGGCCCGCGGGTGGGACAGCGGGACAGTCCTGCGAAAATCGGGACAGTTGGGAGGTATGCAATACCAATGGACATGAAGCATACAGTACCTCCCAACATGACCCTCTCCAGGAGGGACACAATGCTCTGCTTCTGGACTTTTTCTTAATGTATGATTGCCGGCACCTGTGCTGAACAGATTAATGGGTAAGAAAAGTGTTTCAGCACAGGTGAGGGCAATCGTAAATTAAGAGGGAAGCCCAGGAGCAGAGCATTCTGTCCCTCCTGGAGGGGGTCATGTTGGGAGGTATGCATGAAGAATTGGAAAAGCTAGTTTTAGACCAGGCATTCCTAACCTCAGTCCTCATGGTACTAAATAAGTCACCTGTGTTCAAACATGGATATGACTAAAACCTGGACTGTGAGGGGTACATTTACTACAGATTGTAAAACAGAGATGTTGCCCGTAGCAACCAATCAGATGCTGTCTATCATTTTCTAAAAGGCAATAGAGAAATTATATGATTGGTTGCTATGGGCAACATCATCAATTCTCTGTTTATGAAATTTTAGTAAATTTACCCCTTATAGGCCCTACACACTGGCCGATTTTTAGAAAGATATGAACGATCTCGTTCATCATATCTTTCAGTGTGGAGACTCCAGCGATGAACGATACGCGGCCCCGCGCTCGTTCATCGCTGGTCTCCCGTCGGCTGTGCATGCAGGCCAATATGGACGATCTCGTCCATATTTGCCTGCACTTCAATGCAGCCGCGTGACGGGGGGAGTGAAGAAACTTCACTCCCCCCGTCACTGCCCCCCCGCCGCCGGGTCGCTCGTCGGCCGTATCCGCCGTCGGGCAGCTCGGCGGCGGGTCGGCCAGTGAGTAGGGCCCTTTAGTGTGTCTTGAGGACCGAAGTTGTGAATGTCTGTTTTAGACAACGGGTTCTCTTGTGAAGAACAGAACATCCCTCTAGTGGTTGATAGTGACTATAACGCTTATTGTACAATGTATTTTTCTCTATCGTCCTAGTGGATGCTGGGGTTCCTGAAAGGACCATGGGGAATAGCGGCTCCGCAGGAGACAGGGCACAAAAAGTAAAGCTTTAGGATCAGGTGGTGTGCACTGGCTCCTCCCCCTATGACCCTCCTCCAAGCCTCAGTTAGATTTTTGTGCCCGGCCGAGAAGGGTGCAATCTAGGTGGCTCTCCTAAAGAGCTGCTTAGAAAAGTTTAGCTTAGGTTTTTTATTTTACAGTGAGTCCTGCTGGCAACAGGATCACTGCAACGAGGGACTTAGGGGAGAAGAAGTGAACTCACCTGCGTGCAGGATGGATTGGCTTCTTTGGCTACTGGACATTAGCTCCAGAGGGACGATCACAGGTACAGCCTGGATGGTCACCGGAGCCTCGCCGCCGGCCCCCTTGCAGATGCTGAAAAGAGAAGAAGGTCCAGAATCGGCGGCAGAAGACTCCTCAGTCTTCTTAAGGTAGCGCACAGCACTGCAGCTGTGCGCCATTGCTCTCAGCACACTTCACACGGCAGTCACTGAGGGTGCAGGGCGCTGGGAGGGGGGCGCCCTGGGAGGCAATGTAAACCTATTTTTTGGCAAAAAATACCTCACATATAGCCTCCGGGGGCTATATGGAGATATTTAACCCCTGCCAGAATCCGTTGAAGAGCGGGAGACGAGCCCGCCGAAAAAGGGGCGGGGCCTATCTCCTCAGCACACAGCGCCATTTTCCCTCACAGAAAGGCTGGAGGGAAGGCTCCCAGGCTCTCCCCTGCACTGCACTACAGAAACAGGGTTAAAACAGAGAGGGGGGGCACTAATTTGGCGTTAGAAATATATAAAAAGATGCTATAAGGGAAAACACTTATATAAGGTTGTCCCTATATAATTATAGCGTTTTTTGGTGTGTGCTGGCAAACTCTCCCTCTGTCTCTCCAAAGGGCTAGTGGGTCCTGTCCTCTATCAGAGCATTCCCTGTGTGTGTGCTGTGTGTCGGTACGTGTGTGTCGACATGTATGAGGACGATGTTGGTGAGGAGGCGGAGCAATTGCCTGTAATGGTGATGTCACTCTCTAGGGAGTCGACACCGGAATGGATGGCTTATTTAGGGAATTACGTGATAATGTCAACACGCTGCAAGGTCGGTTGACGACATGAGACGGCCGACAAACAATTAGTACCGGTCCAGACGTCTCAAAAACACCGTCAGGGGTTTTAAAACGCCCGTTTACCTTAGTCGGTCGACACAGACACAGACAAGGACACTGAATCCAGTGTCGACGGTGAATAAACAAACGTATTCCTTATTAGGGCCACACGTTAAGGGCAATGAAGGAGGTGTTACATATTTCTGATACTACAAGTACCACAAAAGAGGGTATTATGTGGGATGTGAAAAAACTACCTGTAGTTTTTCCTGAATCAGATAAATTAAATGAAGTGTGTGATGATGCGTGGGTTACCCCCGATAGAAAATTATTGGCGGTATACCCTTTCCCGCCAGAAGTTAGGGCGCGTTGGGAAACACCCCTTAGGGTGGATAAGGCGCTCACACGCTTATCAAAACAAGTGGCGGTACCGTCTATAGATAGGGCCGTCCTCAAGGAACCAGCTGACAGGAGGCTGGAAAATATCATATAAAAGTATATACACACATACTGGTGTTATACTGCGACCAGCGATCGCCTCAGCCTGGATGTGCAGAGCTGGGGTGGCTTGGTCGGATTCCCTGACTAAAAATATTGATACCCTTGACAGGGACAGTATTTTATTGACTATAGAGCATTTAAAGGATGCATTTCTATATATGCGAGATGCACAGAGGGATATTTGCACTCTGGCATCAAGAGTAAGTGCGATGTCCATATCTGCCAGAGTATTGCCGTATAAAGGAAGAGGAGTTATTTGGGGTCGGTCCATCGGACCTGGTGGCCACGGCAACTGCTGGAAAATCCACCGTTTTTACCCTAAGTCACATCTCTGCAGAAAAAGACACCGTCTTTTCAGCCTCAGTCCTTTCGTCCCTATAAGAGTCATATTTGCCCAGGGATAGAGGAAAGGGAAGAAGACTGCAGCAGGCAGCCCATTCCCAGGAACAGAAGCCTTCCACCGCTTCTGCCAAGCTCTCAGCATGACGCTGGGACCGTACAGGACCCTTGGATCCTACAAGTAGTATCCCAGGGGTACAGATTGGAATGTCGAAACGTTTCCCCCTCGCAGGCTCCTGAAGTCTGCTTTACCAAGGTCTCCCTCCGACAAGGAGGCAGTATGGAAAAAAATTCACAAGCTGTATTCCCAGCAGGTGATAATCAAATTACCCCTCCTACAACAAGGAAAGGGGTATTATTCCACACTATATTGTGGTACTGAAGCCAGAAGGCTAGGTGAGACCTATTCTAAATCTAAAAAATTTGAACACTTACAAAGGTTCAAAGCAAGAGGGAGTCACTCAGAGCAGTGATAACGAACCAGGAAGAAGGGGACTATATAGTGTCCCGGGACATCAGGGATGCTTACCTCCATGTCCCAAATTTGCCCTTCTCACTAAGGGTACCTCAGGTTCGTGGTATAGAACTGTCACTATCAGGTTCAGACGCTGCCGTTTGGATTGTCCACGGCACCCCGGGTCTTTACCAAGGTAATGGCCGAAATGATGATTCTTCTTCGAAGAAAAGGCGTCTTAAATTACCCCTTACTTGGACGATCTCCTGATAAGGGCAAAGTCCAGGGAACAGTTGGAGGTCGGAGTAGCACTATCTCGGATACTGCTACAACAGCACGGGTGGATTCTAAATATTCCAAAATCGCAGCTGATCCTGACGACACGTCTGCTGTGCCTAGGGATGATTCTGGACACAGTCCAGAAAAAGGTGTTTCTCCCGGAAGAGAAAGCCAGGGAGTTATCCGAGCTAGTCAAGAACCTCCTAAAACCAGGAAAAGTGTCAGTGCATCATTGCACAAGGGTCCTGGTAAAAATGGTGGCTTCCTACGAAGCAATTCCATTCGGCAGATTTCACGCAAGAACTTTTCAGTGGGATCTGCGGGACAAATGGTCCGGATCGCATCTTCAGATGCATCAGCGGATAACCATATATCCAAGGACAAGGGTGTCTCTCCTATGGTGGTTACAGAGTGCTCATCTTCTAGAGGGCCGCAGATTCGGCATTCAGGATTGGATGCTGGTGACCACGGAGGCCAGCCCGAGAGGCTGGGGAGCAGTCACACAAGGAAAAAATTTCCAGGGAGTGTGATCAAGTCTGGAGACTTTTCTCCACATAAATATACTGGAGCTAAGGGTAAATTTATAATGCTCTAAGCTTAGCAAGACCTCTGCTTCAAGGTCAGCCAGTATTGATCCAGTGGGAAAAACATCACGGCAGTCGCCCACGTAAACAGACAGGGCGGCACAAGAAGCAGGAGGGCAATGGCTAAAACTGCAAGGACTTTTCGCTGGGCGGAAAATCATGTGATAGCACTGTCAGCAGTGTTTCATTCCGGGAGTAGAAACTGGGAAGCAGACTTCCTCAGCAGGCACGACCTACACCCGGGAGAGTGGAAACTTCATCGGGAAGTTTTTCCACATGATTGTGAACCGTTGGGAAATACCAAGGTGGACATGATGGCGTCCCGTCTGAACAAAAAACGGGACAGGTATTGCGCCAGGTCAAGAGACCCTCAGGCAATAGCTGTGGACGTTCTGGTAACACCGTGGGTGTACCAGTCGGTGTATGTGTTCCCTACTCTGCTTCTCATACCTAAGGTACTGAGAATTATAAGACGTAGAGGAGTAAGAACTATACTCATGGCTCCGGATTGGCCAAGAAGGACTTGGTACCCGGAACTTCAAGAGATGCTCACAGAGGACTTATGGCCTCTGCCGCTAAGAAGGGACTTGCTTCAGCAAGTACCATGTCTGTTCCAAGACTTACCGCAGCTGCGTTTGACGGCATGGCGGTGGAACGCCGGATCCTAAGGGAAAAAGGCATTCCGGAAGAGGTCATTCCTACCCTGGTCAAAGCCAGGAAGGAGGTGACCGCACAACATTATCACCACATGTGGCGAAAATATGTTGCGTGGTGTGAGGCCAGGAAGGCCCCACGAAGAAATTTCAACTCGGTCGATTCCTGCATTTCCTGCAAACAGGAGTGTCTATGGGCCTCAAATTGGGGCCCATTAAGGTTCAAATTTCGGCCCTGTCGATTTTCTTCCAGAAAGAATTGGCTTCAGTTCCTGAAGTCCAGAAGTTTGTCAAGGGAGTATTGCATATACAACCCCCTTTTGTGCCTCCAGTGGCACTGTGGGATCTCAACGTAGTTCTGGGATTCCTCAAATCACATTGGTTTAAAACCAGTCAAATCTGTGGATTTGAAGCATCTCACATGAAAAGTGACCATGCTCTTGGCCCTGGCCTGGGCCAGGCGAGTGTCAAATTGGTGGTTTTTTTCTCAAAAAAGCCCATATCTGTTTGTCCATTCGGACAGGGCAGAGCTGCGGACTCGTCCCCAGTTCTCTCCCTAAGTTGGTGTCAGTGTTTCACCTGAACCAGCTTATTGTGGTGCCTTGCGCCTACTAGGGACTTGGAGGACTCCAAGTTGCTGGATGTTGTCAGGGCCCTGAAAGTAAGGTTCCAGGACGGCTGGAGTCAGGAAAACTGACTTGCTGTTATCCTGTATGCACCCAACAAACTGGGTGCTCTTGCTTCTAAGCAGACTATTGCTAGTTGGATGTGTAATACAATTCAGCTTGCACATTCTGTGGCAGGCCTGCCACAGCCAAAATATGTAAATGCCCATTCCACAAGGAAGGTGGGCTCATCTTGGGCGGCTGCCCGAGGGGTCTCGGCATTACAACTTTGCCGAGCTGCTACTTGGTCAGGGGCAAACACGTTTGCAAAATTCTACAAATTTGATACCCTGGCTGAGGAGGACCTGGAGTTCTCTCATTCGGTGCTGCAGAGTCATCCGCACTCTCCCGCCCGTTTGGGAGCTTTGGTATAATCCCCATGGTCCTTTCAGGAACCCCAGCATCCACTAGGACGATAGAGAAAATAAGAATTTACTTACCGATAATTCTATTTCTCGGAGTCCGTAGAGGATGCTGGGCGCCCATCCCAAGTGCGGATTATCTGCATTACTTGTACATAGTTACAAAAAATCGGGTTATTATTGTTGTGAGCCATCTTTCAGAGGCTCCGCTGTTATCATACTGTTAACTGGGTTCAGATCACAGGTTGTACAGTGTGATTGGTGTGGCTGGTATGAGTCTTACCCGGGATTCAAAATCCTTCCTTATTGTGTACGCTCGTCCGGGCACAGTATCCTAACTGAGGCTTGGAGGAGGGTCATAGGGGGAGGAGCCAGTGCACACCACCTGATCCTAAAGCTTTACTTTTTGTGCCCTGTCTCCTGCGGAGCCGCTATTCCCCATGGTCCTTTCAGGAACCCCAGCATCCACTACGGACTCCGAGAAATAGAATTATCGGTAAGTAAATTCTTATTATTAACCATTTCTTTTATGGTGCTCACTTTACAGAGAATATTCAGTCACATCAGTCCCTGCCGCAGTGGAGTTTACTGTACAATCAACATTGTCCACACACAGACAATTGGGTTCATTTTGTCAGACCAGTCAACCTATCAGCATGTTTTTTTGGATTGTAGGAGGAAACTAGGCCACCCAGAGGAAACCCACGCAGAGTGAACACATACAAACTCCACACAGGTGGTGTGAGAATCATATCCATGATGTGAGGCAGCAATGCTAAACACTGTGGCACCATGTTGCCACACTACTATAACTGCTAATGGTACCATAAGTGATAGTTCTTCTGAGCGTGCCGGAATTCTGCATGCTGACCACTTGTACCCAACCCCTAGCATTAACTCTCTGCACTTTATTTCCCACATGTAGCTCATTAAGATCTGAGATTAAATCCTCAGGAGCACAGAATGCATTTAGTTCTTCCACAAAAGAGGCATTAGTATTCTCCCAGGAGTTCTTAATCTTGTGTAATCAGTGATATTTTCAATTCCCTCTCACATGCATCATTAGAAAACTGTTTTCAGTCTTAACCAAATAATCCTTTTTTTCTTTGCTTTATTTATCCTTTTCTTCCAATAAGACCGAGCTTCTTATATGCCTCCACATCCTTTCATGTAAATGTGTTATCACGAGACACTAACAAAGGGCGAAACTCCCTATTTATCCACGGATTCTCATTTGAGAACTGCTAACGTAACACTTTTAATGCAACAGTTAATATAAAACTACACGTTAGATGCGCAGGACGCCACATTGCACTGAAAAAAGTTTCCAATGCGCTGAATCAAGTCCTGTAGCTTCAATACTGCCCCCTCAGGCCAAACACAGGATCGCAACCAGTGCTGGTTACCTCACAAACAGGGTGAAAAGCAGCAAGGGGGTGCCGCTCATTTTGGGGTAATCAGCACTGAGGATTCCCAGCCTGGGCTGCTGAAACCATATAGGCATAAGCATTTCTATGATGGATGCACACTGCACCCATATATTATACTAACCCCACCGGAGTCCCGCAGCAGTGTCCCTGCAGTGTGGACACAAATCACTTGGAAAATGGCTGCCGCGGCCATTTTCTGGGTGGTTTGCGTATGCGCACTGGAGATGTCCCTGGGAACAAGGCATGGACGCCATGTTCCCGGAGACCTGCGCATGCGCAGTAGACTTTACCATTATGCCAGAGTCTACTTGCTGCCGGTGAGGAGGGGCCCGCAATGGAGGCTGTACGCGGGTCCCCTCCTCTCTTAAAATGCCCCTGCATAGAGGGCATTCCCATATCATAATTTCAGCAGGGATCCGGACTGAAAGTCGACAGTAACTAGGTCGACAATGTCTAGGTCGACCACTATTGGTCGACAGTAACTAGGTCGACAGGGTGTCTAGGTCGACAGGGTCTTTAGGTCGACATGTTCTAAGTCGACAGGTCGACATGAGTTTTTCACAATTTTTTTCTTTTTTTGAACCTTTTCATACTTAACGATCCACGTGGACTACGATTGGAACGGTAATCTGTGCCGAGCAAAGCGAAGGCACCATGCCCGAAGCATGGCGAGCGAAGTGAGCCATGCGAGGGGACACGGTGCACTAATTGGGGTTCCCGGTCACTCTACGAAGAAAACGACACCAAAATAACATGAAAATCTTATGTCGACCTTTTGACCTGTCGACCTAGAACATGTCGACCTAAAGACCCTGTCGACCTAGACACCCTGTCGACCTAGTTACTGTCGACCAATAGTGGTCGACCTAGACATTGTCGACCTAGTTACTGTCGACTTTCAATACCACACCCATTTCAGCAAGCCACAGGGCAGTTGGCACCAGGGCTGGCTTTCCCAGGAGAGTTGGGGCTTCAAAAATTGCACGCGGACCTCAGTGGGTGTAACCAGCCATGTTGCCATTGCACCAGGGCTCATCTCCGTACAACAGGGTACAGGGGTAAATAAATAGTTTAATGTAATGAAAATGTGGCTTTGAGAAACTACAGGTATGGCCTGTTACGGCCAACTGGCAATTGTAGAACCACAAGTACCAGCTTGCCCTTGGACCAGAGCCAGCTGACATCTGTAGTTTGGCAAAGAAAAAAAACGAATAAAAACACACACATACACGCAGGGCCTGATTTTGTGTAGCATGCAGCAGCATCTATGGTGATCACCGTCTGTGACTTTATACAAACTCCTTCCCTTGTGTACATCCTCGTGGCCAAATATGCAAGGACACACCCGCAGTCTGACGATAATCACTAAGGTGTGCGGAACATCGCCCATTGCGTCTATCTCTGAATCAGGCCCTAAGAAGCCAACTTTTAGCGTCCGTCACACTGTAATACAAATTGGTACATACTTATACGCCACCATCGAAACTTGAACGAAATGGGCCTTTTTTGCGCGCACTACTAGCCACCTCCCAGTCACCGCCCAGGACTGTTCGTCGCTTTTCCACAATATTTCTGATATCGTGCGTCTCACTGTGCTGCAAGTTTTTGTGTATATGCTCAGGGCCGTCTTTTCATATGGGCTCAATGGGCACTTGCCCAAGGGCCCCAGTAGTGTAAGGGCCCTATACTGATAGCTGAGGGCCCGCTCTTTCCAGAGGTACCAGATTTTTGAAAATCGGCCCTGGGGAACCAGAGATATCCAACTTCAAAGCAGTGGTCCCTATCCGAGCCTGTTAATTGCACTCCCCCCCCCCCCCCCCAGATATCTCGGGCTCTGTCTGACTTAGAGTAGTTCTGAGGGTATACTCCAAAAGCTGGGACTCTCCCCTTTCACTGGACACTGGCAGCTTGTCTCTACTATGCCCAGAGTCAGGGATATCAGCCTTCCAGCAGCTGGTCCCTGCTCCAGCGCCACACGCCTGGTATGCAGTTTTATCTTTTCGTCAGTGGATTGCTCTGGCTCCTGATCTCTGATCCCCAAGTCCCCAGTACCTCCTGAAAGGTGGGACTCTCTAGTTTTATATCCCATTGAAAGCTAAGAAATTTCCAGGAATTTGAGATATCTGCAATCAAGCAAGCTGCCCTCTCACCAGAAAATTATGAATATTAAGCCCACTCCACTATTTACCCCTCCCCCAGAGGCGGAACTACCGCCAGTGCATCCAGTACGTTGCACTGGGGCCCGCCTCTGTCCAGGGGCCCAAAGCATGTAATGAGTCAAACTGACTCATCACATGCCGCTGTGTGCTGCGGGCAACCGCTGCCCGCAGCACACAGCCGCCCGGAGAGGGGAGGAGCGCAGCGGTACGGACGGGGGTAAGGAGGAGGAGGGAGCCGCAGCAGCGCTTTGTTACTGGTGGAGGCGCTGCTGCCCCTCTGCTTCACTATAGGCTGTCTTCCGAGAACAGCCTATAGTGAAGCAGAGGGGCAGCAGCAGCAGCGCCTCCACCAATGACACAGCGCTGCTGCGGCTCCCTCCTCCACCTCCCTCCTCCTCTACTCCCTGGGAATCGTCAGAAGCTGCACCGAGGAGCCTGAGCCAGCGGAGAGGGTAATCTTTCTTTCTTTCTTTCTTTCTTTCTCTTTCTTTCTTTCTTTCTTTCTTTCTTTCTTTCTTCTGCCTGCCGCAATGTGTAAAAAGGGGGAATCTGCCTGCCGCAATGTGTAAAAAGGGGGAATCTGCCTGCCGCAATGTGTAAAAATGGGGAATCTGCCTGCCGCTATGTGGAAAAATGGGGAATCTGCCTGCCGCTATGTGGAAAAATGGGGAATCTGCCTGCCGCTATGTGTAAAAATGGGGAATCTGCCTGCCGCAATGTGTAAAAAGGGGGAATCTGCCTTCCGCAATGTGTAAAAATGGGGAATCTGCCTGCCGCTATGTGTAAAAATGGGGAATCTGCCTGCCGCAATGTGTAAAAAGGGGGAATCTGCCTGCCGTAATGTGTAAAAAGGGGGACGCTGTCTGCCGTAATGTGTAAAAAGTGTTCGCTGTCTGCTGTAATGTGTAAAAAGGGGACGCTGTCTGCCGTAATGTGTAAAAAGGGGACGCTGTCTGCCGTAATGTGTAAAAAGGGGACGCTGTCTGCCGTAATGTGTAAAAAGGGGACGCTGTCTCCCGTAATGTGTAAAAAGGGGGACGCTGTCTGCCGTTATGTGTAAAAAGTGTACGCTGTCTGCCGCTATGTGTAACAAGGGCACGCTGTCTGCCGTTATGTGTAAATAGGGGACGCTGTCTGCCGTTATGTGTAAAAAGTGCACGCTGTCTGCCGTAATGTGTAAAAAGGGGGACGCTGTCTGCCGTAATGTGTAAAAAGGGGACGCTGTCTGCCGTAATGTGTAAAAATAGGAATCTGTCCGCCGTAAGGTGTAAAAGGGTCTCTACCCGGTGTAGTGGCGCTACTGTGCGGCGTAATTTGAATAATGGAGACTACTGTGCACCGTTTTATGTATTGGTATTATTTTGTGGCCACACCCCTTCCCCACGAAGCCACGCCACTATGTATTTTTGCGCGCGCCTCAGGCGCGCACTGCCCCTGATTTGCATTCAGGGGTGGGGCTCCGATGCCGTTTCTTGCACACAGTGCTAAAATGTCTAGTTACGGCACTGTTGCTAGGTATCCATTTCTCTGGCCCTGAGCAGGTCCCCCCTCACCATATCCTCTCCAGGGGGAGGGGGTGGACTTGGATGGGATGGGGGGGGGGGGGAAGGGCCCAAAGCATTTTGTCGCACCTGGGCCCACCGCTCGCTAGTTCCGCCACTGCCCTCCCCTGCATATTAAACACCCCCTAACGCCCTGGAAGTCAAGTACTGGAGCCCTTTCATTCAGTGCAATGCCCCCTTCTACAGTTTAGTGTTCTCCCTTTCACCGCATCTCCCACCATCTGTGCAGTAAAGGAGTAATTAGTAGAAATTACTGCTCCAGGTCCCACATGCTGAGTGAAAGATAGAACACCCACTACCGCCCGCGGGTCATCAAAGCTGCCGCTGATAGCACCCCCCACCCCTACTGCTGGAGGATAGGTAGGGGCCACAGTGCATTGCTGTGCCCAGGGGCCTACACTGCTGTTAAGACGGCCCTGTATACGCTGAGTAATGCAGGTGCCGCACAAGTTATTAGACATTTTCATGCATGCAAAGTTGCAAATAAAGGGAAAGAGAAATAGTGATACTGCCCTGCTAATTTGCTAATAAGCAGACACCTTATTTATTCATGGGAACAATTTAATTTAAATAATGCCCAATGAAAATAATTAATTGATAAAGGAGCCACCACAAACTTGCGCTCACCTGCTGCGCCCTCATGTTTTATGCAGCAGTCTTGCAACATTAAGACGGATTTGGAAAGAGGATTTTGTACAGATATCAGATGAGGAATGTGGCTATATGTGGGGTACACACAACATTTACTTGTATCAGAATACATTCATGAACTATACATTTTAGAGTGTACTCTACACCCATTAGCTTGGATAAAATCAGGAAAAGTAATAATGATTTATGCCTGTAGACAAGACCAGATTGATCTGGCATTTGTTATGGATATATCCAAGGGTTCGGCAATTTTGGAAAGTTGTAACGGAAATGATCTATGACATGAGGATATCTGTCTCCCTATTAGGCCCTAAGATATACATATTTGGGCTATCATTACATAACATCTTAATAAATCAGTGTTCCAATAGGCAGAGCCGGATTAAGGTCGGAGCTCTGCACAGCTATCATGTAGAAGAAGCTAGATAAGTGTTAAGTAGAATATGATTGGTTGCTATGACATCACCAGACCTAAAAAAAAAAACTCTCACCTTAGTAAATTTACCCCTAAATGCCTCTAAAAAGTTAGTGGCTGACCACTGGGAATGTATTGAAGGCTCTTTCTTTATTAAGACTATAGAGACACAGAAAGATAAGACATAAACTCAGATACGGATAAGAAAATAATAGCTGCGCAGGTCTGATATAATTAGTGTGCAGGTTTTTCAACACAACATACAGGGTAGCAAAAGAAAAAAATATTTTTATTACTATATTTATTGTAATTATACAGTAGAACACTCTCACATTCATATAATAAATTACTTTTCACATGGTATTATTAACTTCATAAATCATTATAAACATTTTCCACATTATTTTATAAATACATTTATTACAAGATGCGCAAAACACAATTGCTTTGTTCTTAATCTTAAAGTACAGTATGCAGATCTAGGTTCATCTGCACAAATGGATGGCAATAAGCTGCAATTTTTGCAGACATTTTGGCATAAAGAGCTTAATAGAGGTTACTTATGACATGTTATGAAATTCATTTTTTGTTCTAAAAATTGCAATAATATACAGTACTTGTCTTGATAATTGAGCAGCCATCTTGCTCCATGGCCTCGCTAAGTGCTTTTTTTGTGGTGGTACTTAGGAGGGGATGCTGTTAAGATACAGATGTCAGAATCCCGACACCCGTTAGATTGTCGACGCCGGAATCCTATCAGGGTCAGAAGGCCGACGCCGGAATTTCTGCCAGCCGGCATCCGGACCGTAAATATATATTGATAGCGGGCGGCTTAGGGTTAAGGCCTGGGGAGGTGTGTATGTGGGTGGAGGGGTGTGTGGTTTGGGCGCCACCCAGTTGGGTTAGGCTGTGGGGTTAGGGTGAGGCTGCTGGGAATGGGAGAGTTATTGCTACGTACTGGGGGTGGGGGGGGGGGAGGGGGGGAGGTTAGGTTTAGGCACTAAGGGGGGAGGTTTAGGGTTAAGCTGCAAGGAAGGGGGGGTAAGGGGTAGGCACCTCAGGGTGGAGGATGGGGTTAGGCACTAAGGGGGGAGGTTAGGGTTAGGCTGTAAGTGCAGATGGTTAGGGATAAGGGATAGAGGAAATGGGGTAGCCTACTTACCTCGCCCCTGTCGGGATTTCAAACATCGGGATCCAGGCGTCGGTATTGTGACCGTCGGCATCCCGTCCAGCGGTCAAACATACTGAACCCCTCAGATGCATGTGGTACCGGCACCTATTCCTCAGATGCATGTAGTACCGGCACCTATTCCTCAGATGCATGTAGTACCGGCACCTATTCCTCAGATGTATGTAGTACCGGCACCTATTCCTCAGATGCATGTAGTTCCGGCACCTATTCTTTATGGACTTTTTGCTGTTGCTCTAATTTTTTATACTTATATAACTAGCTCCAGAAACAGGAAGAAATCAGTGAAATCTTTTCAGAAATGGGTAAAACAAATCATCTGCACACATCCAGAGCGTGGAAGCTACTATATATCTTGTATCCATCTGTAACTTTAGGTGAGTGCCCGCACCCTTTTTCCATAGAATGAAGCACTGACATTGCACCCTGAACAAGTAATCATTTTAGGCTGTTGATAGAGGAAATACTCTTTATGACATTGCTTTTACATCACTTTTAACCAACAAGAAAAGTCCTGATCTTGTCCCAGGTTGGAGCTCCTTTGAAGGTCTTCACATAACCAGACTCTCTCTCTTTGGCCCATTCAGCAAGACACCAGAAGGTCTATGCTCTCAGAAGGCTTTTGGATGGCCTCTCGATAGCAACATTTGAGCTTCTTGGTGTCGTTGGGTTTATATTTATTTGTTACTGTAGACATAACAAATGGAGCAATAACGTGATGAAGCAATATACACTGTGAATGTCATTTCTTCTCCATTTTTTATTTATAAATAACCCCCCACCCCCATTATTTCCCATCACTGGAGTTTTGGCCTTTCACAAATGATGTTGCATCCTGGTACTCAGGGAAGAGGTCATCGATTCATCTGTAAAAGAAATAAAAAGAATAAATAAAAGTCGCCCTTCTTTCCCTCCAGTCTTATGGGCTAATAACCGATTTACCTCAGCAGTGTGGGCAGGGTTGTATTGGCCCACGGGGGAAATCCCAGGTGGGCCCCACTGCCTGTGTGTCCACCTTCTCCTCTAGGGATCAGGTTCCAGACTCACTTTATACATTATACACATTTTACATTACGCTGCACAAGACTATGGTGTATTTTCTACAGTGCATTGATGTTATTAATCTGGTACATCTTTATGCATACACTAGCAGTGCATATATATTTATCAATGGGCCAGGACTATGCACTCTGTAATAGCCAAATCTCAGTGGTGGCTGACTACACCCCCACTGGAACCAAGCCACACCCTTAAGCATGGGCCCCTACCACTGCATTCCCCGGTGTGCATTCATGCCCCTATACGACACTGAGTATGGGACAGAAAGGGTCATGTACTAAGCTCATGTGCTTGTGGGCCAATATGGCACCCACTACAGAGGGCCTTCCATGGGAGAAGCTGGGTGTGGGCTAGGGAGATAGGCACACATATGCTAAAACGTGCTTTGTGGGATGTGATTATATAAATAGACCTCAATAGGTAGAGAAGATGCATAGGGAAGAGCGGGGGACACAGATCACGTGTTCCCTACAAGAGGTGGTAAGCAGGATGCTTTTTGCACCTGTCAAACACACTATTTGGGAATGTGTATATCTACCAATGTAACAAAGACAAACACACAAAAGGGACATATACTGTACAATAGCAAATTCCTGGTGTTGCATTACTGATGATTACTATGAGACAATAATGAGGCAAAACTCAGAATAATTATCGGAGTAAAATGGAAAAGTTGACCTTAATGAAGGTTGTGGGAGGCTGAACAGTAAATGCTACCATGTGACTTTCCAACCGAGCCCAGAAACCTGCAGAGGTAGTGGCGTCAGAAGGGGTGTTGTGGCTAGTGTGGGCCGCTCCTGAGTGTCACCCTTCCAGGGAGTGACACCAAACTGCCGCCTGCTCCGCAGTGACAGGAACCGGGTGCTGCAGTGTGACATTAAACTGCAGCACCCGCCTCCTGTCACTGAAACGGGGGCTTAACCAATAAAGCCACACACCCCTCGGTCAGTGGGGCTCTCGCAAGGCCACGCCCCATTTGCACAAAGCCACTCCCCTCTTTGGCACAAACAGGGGGTGTCTCGGCCAAACCAGTTGTCACCGACTCTGTGCAGAGATATGCGCAGTGTATTTATTGGGGCATTCCAACATTTTTTGGGATTAAATAAACAATTTATTGACATCTGACTGAGCTACAGGTAAGCACTAGCAACAGTGACTCCGTGGGTATTATTAAGGGGTCTATTTAGTAAACAGTCAGAAAGAGGATGTAAGAATATTGTTGTGTTTTGCCATCTCTATTCTGCCATGATTATATATCACCATGCATTACAGGCCCACTGTTGTAACATTGTTCCTATTTATAAAAGGCGCCTTTAATCATCCTCTGGCAATGCGCCTAATGAAACACGTGAAGAATGGGTCAGAGGGACCCACGGAAGTCCTACACTCCGGGAGAAAGCAGGGTGAGAACTATTTATACATACCCTCCAACATGACCCGCCCCACTAGGTACAAAATGCTCTGTTTCTGGACTTCCCTCTTAATTTATTACAGGTTGAGTATCCCATATCCAAATATTCCGAAATACGGAATATTCCGAAATCCAGACTTTTTTGAGTGAGAGGGAGATAGTGAAACCTTTATTTTTTGATGGCTCAATGTACACAAACTTTGTTTAATACACAAAGTTATTAAAAATATTGTATTAAATGACCTTCAGGCTGTGTGTATAAGGTGTATATGAAACATAAATGCATTCTGTGCTTAGACTTGGGTCCCATCACCATGATATCTCATTATGGTATGCAATTATTCCAAAATACGGAAAAATCCGATATCCAAAATACCTCTGGTCCCAAGCATTTTGGATAAGGGATACTCAACCTGTATTGCCATCACCTGTGAAGAAACAGCTTTCTTATCATTTAACTAGTTCAATACAGGTGATGGAAATCATAAATTAAGAGGGAAGTCCAGAAACAGAGCATTTTGTACCTAGTGGGGCGGGTCATGTTGGAGGGTCTGTTTATACTAAATACAGTATACAAAGTATTCGGCTTTCTTTGGCTAAAATTCCAGAGACAAACCTTCCAGTATTTAAGTTTACCAAACAGACCCCTGAAACTTGTGGTGAGTTTCAGTCACAGTCTTACCTCCAGCTGTTTGTAAATCCACGGTAAGATGGAAGTAACACGGGTGTACACTCCAGGCTTATTGGCTTGCCCACATCCAGTTCCCCAGCTGGTCACTCCAGCCAAATACCAGCGATTGTCCTGCAAACACACCAGTGGTCCTCCGCTGTCCCCCTGAATGATAGTTACAGACCATATGAAATCATGCACGTTGTTTCCTCATACAGGTTACATGGCTGGTGTGAAATTCCCATTCGGTTAGGAAGACCAAAAATGTTTTTTTGTTTTTTTAGACATCTAACGAGCAATGATATGGCAGTTGGCGTACAGGTCGCTATTAGATATGGAATACTTTACTATTACTGTACTGTAGAGTTAACGTACATGAAACATCTGAAGTAACCTTCACTTTCCATAAACCTTGTGCAGACACCTCTAGCTTCAGACATGTCTATGATCTGCTGGTACTTTCCACATGCTATGGCCCTTCCGGATTGTCTTCCCAGTAATCTCTATGGTAGCGCATTCCGCTGTTCTCCTGTATTTGTTATTTGCTCTTTCTCGGTTGTTTTTACTTTAAGCTCCTCTTCTATTTTCTCGTTGTTTCTTAGGTACCTATTTATCAATTCATATTTGCAGGTTAATCCTCAAAAACACCCATTTTCAGGTGGTACTGGCAAATAATAAGAATTTACTTACCGATAATTCTATTTCTCGTAGTCCGTAGTGGATGCTGGGAACTCCGAAAGGACCATGGGGAATAGCGGCTCCGCAGGAGACTGGGCACAAAAGTAAAAGCTTTAGGACTACCTGGTGTGCACTGGCTCCTCCCCCTATGACCCTCCTCCAAGCCTCAGTTAGGATACTGTGCCCGGACGAGCGTACACAATAAGGAAGGATTTTGAATCCCGGGTAAGACTCATACCAGCCACACCAATCACACCGTACAACCTGTGATCTGAACCCAGTTAACAGCATGATAACAGAGGAGCCTCTGAAAAGATGGCTCACAACAATAATAACCCGATTTTTGTAACAATAACTATGTACAAGTATTGCAGACAATCCGCACTTGGGATGGGCGCCCAGCATCCACTACGGACTACGAGAAATAGAATTATCGGTAAGTAAATTCTTATTTTCTCTGACGTCCTAGTGGATGCTGGGAACTCCGAAAGGACCATGGGGATTATACCAAAGCTCCCAAACGGGCGGGAGAGTGCGGATGACTCTGCAGCACCGAATGAGAGAACTCCAGGTCCTCCTCAGCCAGGGTATCAAATTTGTAGAATTTAGCAAACGTGTTTGCCCCTGACCAAGTAGCTGCTCGGCAAAGTTGTAAAGCCGAGACCCCTCGGGCAGCCGCCCAAGATGAGCCCACTTTCCTTGTGGAATGGGCTTTTACAGATTTTGGCTGTGGCAGGCCTGCCACAGAATGTGCAAGCTGAATTGTACTACAAATCCAACGAGCAATAGTCTGCTTAGAAGCAGGAGCACCCAGCTTGTTGGGTGCATACAGGATAAACAGCGAGTCAGATTTTCTGACTCCAGCCGTCCTGGAAACATATATTTTCAGGGCCCTGACTACGTCCAGCAACTTGGAGTCCTCCAAGTCCCTAGTAGCCGCAGGTACCACAATAGGCTGGTTTAAGTGAAACGCTGAAACCACCTTAGGGAGAAATTGAGGACGAGTCCTCAATTCTGCCCTGTCCGTATGAAAAATTAGGTAAGGGCTTTTATAGGATAAAGCCGCCAATTCTGAGACACGCCTGGCTGAAGCCAGGGCTAACAGCATTACCACCTTCCATGTGAGATATTTTAAGTCCACAGTGGTGAGTGGTTCAAACCAATGTGATTTTAGGAACCCCAAAACTACATTGAGATCCCAAGGTGCCACTGGAGGCACAAAAGGAGGCTGTATATGCAGTACCCCCTTGACAAACGTCTGAACTTCAGGAACTGAAGCCAGTTCTTTCTGGAAGAAAATCGACAGGGCCGAAATTTGAACCTTAATGGACCCTAATTTTAGGCCCATAGAGAGTCCTGTTTGCAGGAAATGCAGGAAATGACCCAGTTGAAATTCCTCTGTAGGGGCCTTCCTGGCCTCACACCACGCAACATATTTACGCCAAATACGGTGATAATGTTGCACGGTTACATCCTTCCTGGCTTTGATCAGGGTAGGGATGACTTCATCCGGAATGCCTTTTTCCTTCAGGATCCGGCGTTCAACCGCCATGCCGTCAAACGCAGCCGCGGTAAGTCTTGGAACAGACAGGGTCCCTGCTGGAGCAGGTCCTTTCTTAGAGGTAGAGGCCACGGGTCCTCCGTGAGCATCTCTTGAAGTTCCGGGTACCAAGTCCTTCTTGGCCAATCCGGAGCCACGAGTATAGTCCTTACTCCTCTCCTTCTTATGATTCTCAGTACCTTGGGTATGAGAGGCAGAGGAGGGAACACATACACTGACTGGTACACCCACGGTGTTACCAGAGCGTCCACAGCTATTGCCTGAGGGTCCCTTGACCTGGCGCAATATCTGTCTAGTTTTTTGTTGAGGCGGGACGCCATCATGTCCACCTTTGGTTTTTCCCAACGGTTCACAATCATGTGGAAGACTTCTGGGTGAAGTCCCCACTCCCCCGGGTGGAGGTCGTGTCTGCTGAGGAAGTCTGCTTCCCAGTTGTCCACTCCCGGAATGAACACTGCTGACAGTGCTATCACATGATTTTCCGCCCAGCGAAGAATCCTTGCAACTTCTGCCATTGCCCTCCTGCTTCTTGTGCCGCCCTGTCTGTTTACGTGGGCAACTGCCGTGATGTTGTCCGACTGGATCAACACCGGCTGACCCTGAAGCAGAGGCCTTGCTTGACTTAGGGCATTGTAAATGGCCCTTAGTTCCAGGATATTTATGTGAAATGACGTTTCCATGCTTGACCACAAGCCCTGGAAATTTCTTCCCTGTGTGACTGCTCCCCAGCCTCTCAGGCTGGCATCCGTGGTCACCAGGACCCAGTCCTGAATGCCGAATCTGCGGCCCTCTAGAAGATGAGCACTCTGCAACCACCACAGGAGAGACACCCTTGTCCTTGGAGACAGGGTTATCCGCTGATGCATCTGAAGATGCGATCCGGACCATTTGTCCAGCAGATCCCACTGAAAAGTTCTTGCGTGGAATCTGCTGAATGGAATCGCTTCGTAAGAAGCCACCATTTTTCCCAGGACCCTTGTGCATTGATGCACTGACACTTGGCCTGGTTTTAGGAGGTTCCTGACTAGCTCGGATAACTCCCTGGCTTTCTCCTCCGGGAGAAACACCTTTTTCTGGACTGTGTCCAGAATCATCCCTAGGAACAGCAGACGTGTCGTCGGAATCAGCTGCGATTTTGGAATATTTAGAATCCACCCGTGCTGTCGTAGTACTACTTGAGATAGTGCTACTCCGACCTCTAACTGTTCCCTGGACCTTGCCCTTATCAGGAGATCGTCCAAGTAAGGGATAATTAAGACGCCTTTTCTTCGAAGAAGAATCATCATTTCGGCCATTACCTTGGTAAAGACCCGGGGTGCCGTGGACAATCCAAACGGCAGCGTCTGAAACTGATAGTGACAGTTCTGTACCACAAACCTGAGGTACCCTTGGTGAGAAGGGCAAATTGGGACATGGAGGTAAGCATCCTTGATGTCCAGAGACACCATATAGTCCCCTTCTTCCAGGTTCGCTATCACTGCTCTGAGTGACTCCATCTTGAATTTGAACCTTTGTATGTAAGTGTTCAAGGATTTCAGATTTAAAATAGGTCTCACCGAGCCGTCCGGCTTCGGTACCACAAACAGCGTGGAATAATACCCCTTTCCCTGTTGTAGGAGGGGTACCTTGATTATCACCTGCTGGGAATACAGCTTGTGAATGGCTTCCAATACCGCCTCCCTGTCGGAGGGAGACGTTGGTAAAGCAGACTTCAGGAACCGGCGAGGGGGAGACGTCCCGAATTCCAATTTGTACCCCTGAGATACTACCTGCAGGATCCAGGGGTCCACTTGCGAGTGAGCCCACTGCGCGCTGAAATTCTTGAGACGACCCCCCACCGTACCCGAGTCCGCTTGTAAGGCCCCAGCGTCATGCTGGGGACTTGGCAGAAGCGGGGGAGGGCTTCTGTTCCTGGGAAGAGGCTGCCTGCTGCAGTCTTTTTCCCCTTCCTCTGCCCCGGGGCAGATATGAGTGGCCTTTTGCCCGCTTGCCCTTATGGGGACGAAAGGACTGAGCCTGAAAAGACGGTGTCTTTTTCTGCTGAGAGGTGACCTGGGGTAAAAAGGTGGATTTCCCAGCCGTTGCCGTGGCCACCAGGTCCGATAGACCGACCCCAAATAACTCCTCCCCTTTATACGGCAATACTTCCATATGCCGTTTGGAATCCGCATCACCTGACCACTGTCGCGTCCATAACCCTCTTCTGGCAGAAATGGACAGCGCACTTACTCTTGATGCCAGAGTGCAAATATCCCTCTGTGCATCCCGCATATATAGAAATGCATCCTTTAAATGCTCTATAGTCAATAATATACTGTCCCTGTCCAGGGTATCAATATTTTCAGTCAGGGAATCCGACCAAGCCACCCCAGCACTGCACATCCAGGCTGAGGCGATTGCTGGTCGCAGTATAACACCAGTATGTGTGTATATACTTTTTAGGATATTTTCCAGCTTCCTATCAGCTGGCTCCTTGAGGGCGGCCGTATCAGGAGACGGTAACGCCACTTGTTTTGATAAGCGTGTGAGCGCCTTATCTACCCTAGGGGGTGTTTCCCAACGCGCCCTAACCTCTGGCGGGAAAGGGTATAATGCCAATAATTTTTTAGAAATTAGCAGTTTTTTATCGGGGGAAACCCACGCTTCATCACACACCTCATTTAATTCATCTGATTCAGGAAAAACTACGGGTAGTTTTTTCACACCCCACATAATACCCTTTTTTGTGGTACTTGTAGTATCAGAAATGTTCAAAACCTCCTTCATTGCCGTGATCATGTAACGTGTGGCCCTACTGGAAAACACGTTTGTTTCCTCACCGTCGACACTGGAGTCAGTGTCCGTGTCTGGGTCTGTGTCGACCATCTGAGGTAACGGGCGCTTTAGAGCCCCTGACGGTGTTTGAGACGCCTGGACAGGTAATAACTGATTTTCCGGCTGTCTCATGTCGTCAACAGTCTTTTGTAAAGTTGCGACGCTATCACGTAATTCCTTCCATAAGACCATCCAGTCAGGTGTCGACTCCCTAGGGGGTGACATCACTATTACAGGCAATTGCTCCGCCTCCATACCATTTTCCTCCTCATACATGTCGACACAACGTACCGACACACAGCACACACACAGGGAATGCTCTGATAGAGGACAGGACCCCACTATCCCTTTGGGGAGACAGAGGGAGAGTTTGCCAGCACACACCAGAGCGCTATATATATATATACAGGGATAACCTTATATAAGTGTTTTTCCCTTATATAGCTGCTGTATTGATTAATCTGCCAAATTAGTGCCCCCCCTCTCTTGTTTTACCCTGTTTCTGTAGTGCAGGACTGCAGGGGAGAGTCAGGGAGACGTCCTTCCAGCGGAGCTGTGAGGGAAAATGGCGCTTGTGTGCTGAGGAGATAGGCTCCGCCCCCTTCTCGGCGGCCTTTCTCCCGCTTTTTTAAGGAAAAACTGGCAGGGGTTAAATGCATCCATATAGCCCAGGAGCTATATGTGATGTATTTTTCGCCATCTAAGGTGTTTTTATTGCGTCTCAGGGCGCCCCCCCCCAGCGCCCTGCACCCTCAGTGACCGGAGTGTGAAGTGTGCTGAGAGCAATGGCGCACAGCTGCGGTGCTGTGCGCTACCTTATTGAAGACAGGACGTCTTCTGCCGCCGATTTCCCGGACCTCTTCTGTCTTCTGGCTCTGTAAGGAGGCCGGCGGCGCGGCTCTGGGACCCATCCATGGCTGGGCCTGTGATCGTCCCTCTGGAGCTAATGTCCAGTAGCCTAAGAAGCCCAATCCACTCTGCACGCAGGTGAGTTCGCTTCTTCTCCCCTTAGTCCCTCGGTGCAGTGAACCTGTTGCCAGCAGGACTCACTGAAAATAAAAAACCTATACTTAAACTTTTTCACTAAGCAGCTCAGGAGAGCCACCTAGTGTGCACCCTTCTCGTTCGGGCACAAAAATCTAACTGAGGCTTGGAGGAGGGTCATAGGGGGAGGAGCCAGTGCACACCAGGTAGTCCTAAAGCTTTTACTTTTGTGCCCAGTCTCCTGCGGAGCCGCTATTCCCCATGGTCCTTTCGGAGTTCCCAGCATCCACTAGGACGTCAGAGAAATGATCTATATCGGTGGTTCTCAAACTCGGTCCTCAGGACCCCGCACAGGTAATAACCACCATGATACATAGCCGTGAGGATGGTCTGATGCCTTCACAACAATCACCTTGGATCTTCCCTCATGGAGACATGGAAGTCACATCAGAGATGAAGATTTATTCTTTCCATCCTGACCAGGTTACCCGACACCATGGAGACCCGGTCAGAGGACAATGTGTAACCCCTACTGTGCACTTATGTATAATATTTCCCTTACCAGGGCCATCTTAACATAAGGGCACACTGGGCAGCTGCCCAGGTCCCCAAAATTCTAGCGCCTTTGTGCACGGGCAGGTTGGGCAGGTGCCTCCTGAGCTTCTTGGGAGGCAGGTGCGAAATGCTGCCTGACTGCTATGATTGTGAATTACACACAGTCAGAGCGGTGAGGCATCATTCTCTACCTACCACCTGGCCTGCAGCCAGACAGTGAATAGCTGAAAGCTTGCTGATTGGTAGGGTTATCCACCAATCAGAGGGCCTAATTCAGACCTAATCGCAGCAGTAAATTTGTTAGCAGTTGGGCAAAACCATGGGGGTCATTCCGAGTTATTTGCTCGTTGCCGATTTTCGCTATGCTGCGATTTGTTGCTAATTGCGCATGCGCAAGGCACGCAGGGCGCATGTGCTTAGTTATTTAACTAAAAACTTAGCAGTTTTGCTGTGGATCCTGCGGCGCTTTTCAGTCGCACTGCTGATCGGTGAATGATTGACAGGAAAGGGGCGTTTCTGGGTTGTAACTGAGCGTTTTCCGGGAGTGTGCTAAAAAACACAGGCGTGTCAGGGAAAAACGCGGGAATGTCTGGAGAAACGGGGGAGTGGCTGGCCGAACGCAGGGCGTGTTTGTGACGTCAAACCAGGAACTAAACGGACTGAGCTGATCGCAGTCTAGGAGTAGGTCTGGAGCTACTCAGAAACTGCAAAGAATTATTTAGTAGCAGTTCTGCTAATCTTTCGTTCGCTATTCTGCTAAGCTAAAATACACTCCCAGAGGGCGGCGGCCTAGCGTGTGCAATGCTGCTAAAAGCAGCTAGCGAGCGAACAACTCGGAATGAGGGCCCATGTGCTCTGCAGGATGGGGGGCAATTATAACATGTGCAGAGAGAGTTAGATTTGGGTGTGGTGTGTTCAAACTGAAATCTGTATTGTACTGTAAAAATAAAGCAGCCAGTATTTACCCTGCACAGAAACAATGTAACCCACCCAAATCTAGCTCTCTCTGCACATGTTATATCTGTCCGCCCCCGCCCCCCTCCCTCCCCCCCGCAGTGCACATGGTATTGCCCATTTGCTAACAAATTTGCAGCTGCGATCCGATCTGAATTGGGCCCAGAGTGCTGACAGCCATTCACTATATGGAGGCATGTGGGCAGCACGTGACTGCAGGAGAGGTAATTTATGGGTTTTTGTTTTTATTTTTTATTTTTTTATTAAATATTCCAATGAAAGCGTGAGTAGGTGACCCAGTACCAGTGCTTTGCCCAGTGCCTACAATGCGTTTAAGATGACCCTGCCCTTACCTACTGAGAGGAAGTAGAAGTAAAGGGCGGTTACACATAGTGGCGGGAGTACTCACCTGACATGAATCTGTTCCTCCTCTCAGTTCCCCAGCGCACATCATTCTATCAGTAATGGCTCCGTTATAGACGCCAACGCCGTTACAGACGGCAGTGCTGATAATGGTCACTTCTGCCTTCATCAGGACCTTGGACGCATCCTCTAAAATGAGAATAAAACAATCAAGATCTATATTTAAACACAGGACAAATTAACTCCTTTATGGCCAAACCTATTATTCCAGGGATTCGCTATGTACCAGGGAGTATCCGGTTGAATGGTCAACAGCAACCATGCCAACATTCATAAGGTCGACGCCTCAATGTCGACTTCAGAATATTAACATGGTTCAAACTATCAACAGGCACTAGGTCTACAACCTCACATTAACAACAGGTTCACAATGTTGACATCCGAAATGTCACCATGTGAAATGTCGACCAATTATGGATGCTGATGGTTAGGGTTAGGCTGCAGGGAGAGGTTAGGGTTAGGCACAAGGGGGAAGTTAGGAGTAGGTTGCAGGGGAAGTTAGGGTTAGGATGCAGCTGGAGGTTAGGGTTAGGCTGCAGTGGGAGTTTATGGCTTACCTGTAGGAGGAGGTTAGGGTTAAGCAGCAGGGGGAGGTTAGGGTTAGGCTGCGGGGGGGGGGGGGGGGGGGGGGTTATGGTTAGGCTGCAGGGGAGGTAGGGTTAGGCTGCAGGGGTGGTTAGGATGCGGGGGGGGGGTTAGGGTTAGGCTGCAGGGGGGTAGGGTTAGGCTGCAGGGGTGGTTAGGGTTAGGCACAAAGAGGAAGTTAGGAGTAGGTTGTGGGGGAGGTTAGGGTTAGGCTGCAGCTGGAGGTTAGGGTTAGGCTGCAGTGGGAGGTTATGGCTTACCTGCAGGAGGAGGTTAGGGTTAAACAGCAGGGGGAGGTTAGGGTTAGGCTGCGGGGGAGGGGGGGTTATGGTTAGGCTGCAGGGGAGGTAGGGTTAAGCAGCAGGGGGAGGTTAGGGTTAGGCTGCGGGGGGGGGGGGTTATGGTTAGGCTGCAGGGGAGGTAGGGTTAGGCTGCAGGGGTGGTTAGGGTTAGGCACAAAGGGGAAGTTAGGAGTAGGTTGTGGGGGAGGTTAGGGTTAGGCTGCAGCTGGAGGTTAGGGCTAGGCTGCAGCGGGAGGTGTTAGGGTTAGGCTGCAGGAGAAGGTTAGGTTAGGCTACGGGCTGGGCTGGATTAAGGGCTACATGGGCCTGGAGCTGAAAATTTTCAAGGGCCTATACTGAGAAGGGGAGGAGCTGTGACCAGTGCTGTGTAGGTGTGGCCAGAGCCATGTGGGTGTGCCCGCTGTATCCCTATATACATAAACATAGAAAAATTGAATAATTTTGTGGGAAAATGCCCAAAACAATTTGAACTTATTTTTTACTTATGATTTATGATTGTTTGGCCTGCTGTGGGCCTGGTCAACATCCTGCTGCCAGCACGATGGGCCTATTTTTATGTGGAGGCCTGGAGCTGTAGCTCCATCTGACCCATTGTTAATCTGGCCCTGGCTGCAGGGAGAGGTTAGGGTTAGGCTGCAGGGAGAGGTTAGGGTTAGGCTGCAGGGAGAGGTTAGGGTTAGGCTGCAGGGAGAGGTTAGGGTTAGGCTGCAGGGGGAAGTTAGGGTTAGGCTGCAGGGGGAAGTTAGGGTTAGGCTGCAGGGGGAAGTTAGGGTTAGGCTGCAGGGGGGGGGTAGTTAGGGTTAGGCTGCAGGGGGAAGTTAGGGTTAGGTTGCGGGGGGGGGGGGGGGTAGTTAGGGTTAGGCTGCAGAGGGAGTTTATGGCTAGCCTGCAGGAGGAGGTTAGGGTTAGGAAGCAGGGGGAGGTTAGGGGTATGCTGCAGGGTGAGGTTAGGGTTAGGCTGTGGGGGAAGTTTAGGGTTAGTCGCTAGGGGGAGAGTTAGGGTTAGGCTGCAGGGGGAGGTTAAGGTTAGGTTGCGGGGGGGGGGGGTAGTTAGGGTTAGGCTGCAGAGGGAGGTTATGGCTAGCCTGCAGGAGGAGGTTAGGGTTAGGAAGCAGGGGGAGGTTAGGGGTATGCTGCAGGGTGAGGTTAGGGTTAGGCTGTGGGGGAAGTTTAGGGTTAGTCGCTAGGGGGAGAGTTAGGGTTAGGCTGCAGGAGGAGGTTAGGGTTAGGAAGCAGGGGGAGGTTAGGGTTAGGAAGCAGGGGGAGGTTAGGGGTATGCTGCAGGGTGAGGTTAGGGTTAGGCTGTGGTGGAGTTTATGGTTAGGCGCTAGGGGGAGAGTTAGGGTTAGGCTACAGGGGGAGGTTATGGTTAGGCTGCATGGGGAAGGTTAGGGTTAGGCACTAGGGGGAGGTTAGGCTGCAGGGGAGTTAGGGTTAGGTGCTAGGGGTAAGGTTAGGGTTAGGCTGCGGGTGGAAGGTTAGGGTTAGATTGCGAGGGGAGGTTAGGGACTAAGGCAGAGGTTCCCAAACGTGGTCCTAAAGGCACCACAACAGTCCAGGATTTAGGTATAGCCATGGCTCAGCACAGATGGTTAAATCAAAACTGACTTAGGTGCTAATTAAGTCACCTGTGACAAAGTATGGATACATTTAAAACCTGGACCGTTGGGGTGCCTTGAGGACCGCGCTGGGAACCTCTGGACTAAGATTATAAATATTCACGGAAATGCTGCAGCATTGGAGGTCTGACCCTCAATTAACTGTCACAGAACCACTGGGACCCAGAAGAAGACGTTGAAGATGCTACTGCTGCAAGGACACTGTAAGAAGCCACAAGACCACCTGGGATGATTTTGTGACAGTTCATCGTGTCTACATACATACCAGCCTGGTAAACTGGATACACGTCGACATTCTGAAACTGGTGACATGCTGCATGTCGACAGTTCAACCCCGTCAACATTCTCATGTTGACCTGATGACTGTCGACAAGGCATACCACACCCTTGCTAACCTTGGAATTTATAGGTCACCTTGCCTTGATGTAGGGATAACTTTGTTGCTCAGAAACAATTTAGACGTGTGATATCGATTTTAATGTACATTTTCCATAATCATACAGTTTATATTAATGAATGAAAATGGTTGGGCTTATTTCCTGGTGGCGTGCATGTCAGACACCACATGACCCCACTCTAGGTTTATTTCCTGGTGGCGTGCATGTCAGACACCACATGACCCCGCTCTAGGTTTATTTCCTGGTGGCGTGCATGTCAGACACCACATGACCCCGCTCTAGGTTTATTTCCTGGTGGCGTGCATGTCAGACACCACATGACCCCGCTCTAGGTTTATTTCCTGGTGGCGTGCATGTCAGACACCACATGACCCCGCTCTAGGTTTATTTCCTGGTGGCGTGCATGTCAGACACCACATGACCCCGCTCTAGGTTTATTTCCTGGTGGCGTGCATGTCAGACACCACATGACCCCGCTCTAGGTTTATTTCCTGGTGGCGTGCATCTCAGACACCGCATTACCCCGCTCTGGCTTTCCTCGCTGTGAGCACAGACATATCATTCTGCATCTGTATATCGCTGAGGATTATCTGCACAGAGAGGTCACACTCATACTAGTGTTCAGGGCCAGGACCTTGTGGCGCCCAGGGCGAAAGTTTCCTTTAGCGCCCCCCTCCCCGACTGGTGAACTAGGGTTAAAAATAGGGACGTGGCTTTATGGGGAAGGGGCGTGGTCACAGTTTTGCTCCCTGTAGTTTTGCCCCCTGTAGAGTTATGCCCCCAGTAGCTGTTGTGCCCCATGCAGCTGTTGTGCCCCCTGTAGTTTTGCCCCCAGTACTGCGCCCTCAGTAGTTGTGTCTCCATTAGTTTTGCCCCCATTACTGTGCCCACCAGTAGCTGTTCCCCTAGTAAATAAATAAAGAATACTCACCAGTCCCGTTCCTGTTTCCCGACTGCTGCTGCCTTCCGTCTCTAGCCGCCGGTGCTGCTCCTCGGATCTATGGAGGAGACGTCATGATGTCTCTCCCATAGCACCGCATAGACACTAGAGGTCAATTATGACCTCTAGCATCTATTGCTGTTCTAAACTGCCATGCGGTGCGCGATAACGTCAGGTGCACCGCACGGCAGGCACCAGTAGCGGGGAAAGGTCCTCTTCGCAAAGGGAAACTAGACACTACCTCACTGCGCGTGTAGCTTCCCTTCACCTAGGGGACCTTTTCCTAACCACCACCGCCGCCACCCCAGTTAGTAGCGGCTCTTGCCACGGTGGCGGCGCCCTCGGGACAGCGGCGCCCTGGGCAAAAATGCTGCTTGCCCGTGGCAAGAGCCGCTACTGTAAGGGTTCTATACAAGAATGTTATAAAGCGCAAGGGCAACAAAATGAGCACAGCAATATTTGCCTGAAACCTGATTATAAGGATATGAAATATGTCTTCTCTAGTGAAAGGCTCTAATTAGCCACAAAGCCCACCACCCTAATAAGGGAAAGCCCTGGCTCTGCTTTCTGTATAAACAATTTTGCACTGGTAAATGGGGGTGATTCAGACCTGATTGCTGGGCTGTTAACTTTGCTGTCGTGCGTTCAGATAGTCGCCGCCCAATGGGGAGGGTAAAATCGCCCGTGCAAGTGTGCGATCGCATGTGTACGACGAGCTGCAGAAATCCTTTGTGTGCAGTCTCTGCGCAGCCCAAGACTTACTCCTACAGTACGATCGGGGCCGGAGCCGACGTCAGACACCCTCCCTAAAAACGCTTGGGCACGCCTGCGTTTTTCCGGACACTCCCAGTAAATAGTCAGTTACCACCCACAAACGGCCTCTTCCTGTCAATCACTTTGTGAACGCCGGTGCGAGTGGAATTTTCACACCATCCTGTGGCTGACCGGCGATGCCCGTTGTTGTTGTCCAACGCACGTGCACATTGCGGTGCATACGCATGCGCAGTCTATTGCTAAACGCCCGCTGTGCGAAAAAGCACAGCAGCGATCTGGTCTGAATTGGGCCCAGTATTTGTAGAAGTCTGTGCTTTCATGAGTAGCCCTTACCGCTGAGGACCAGTATCACCGCTGTGTATTGTTCAGCTCCGTCAGCAACATGACAAGATTGTGGCAATCGGTGCTTTATAAATCATACTTATCACCATATATTCATAAATAGGCCCCTACATTCATAGAATCCAGCTCACTATTGTCCTAAGCATAAAGCATTACTCACCAGAAGTGGCAACAGTTTTACCAAATCCAGTGATCCAGCATTTGGTGTTGGGGTTAAAGTCTTGATTGGTCATTGGAAGGCAGGCTGGCTGAATGGTAGCTAGAAGACAATGACAATGGAATTCATAGGAAGTGATGATGTAATACAATGTATTTCTTATCAGTGTATTGGGTCTACAGATTAATTACAGTATAACAGTATGTCATGTTTTTAGTATTTGCAGTAATTCTATCACCATGTGCTGTATTCCTCCATGGAAAATGTCACTTTATCATTACTGGATGCTGTGTGCTCCATTGCTACAGTGATGAGACAAATGTAGTGCACTGTGGGGGTCATTCCGAGTTCATCGCTCGCTAGCTACTTTTAGCAGCTGTGCAAACGCATAGTCGCCCCCAGGGGGGGGGGGGAGTGTATTTTTGCTTTGCAAGAGTGTGAACGCCTGTGCAGCCGAGCGGTACAAAAACATTTTGTGCAAAACAAGACCAGCCCTGTAGTTACTTATTCTGTACGATGATTGCTGCGACGAAGGTCCAGGAATTGACGTCAGACACCCGCCCAGCAAACGCATGGACACGCCTGCATTTTCCCAAACACTCCCAGAAAACGGTCAGTTGACACCCATAAACGCCCTCTTCCTGTCAATCTCCTCGCCATTGGCTGTGCAAATGGAATCTACGCTAGATCCAGTGCACAAAGGCGATGCTCTTTGTGCCCGTACGACCGCGTGTGTATTGCGGTGCATGTGCAGTTTTGCCGTTTTTTTTAACTGATCGCTGCGCTGCGATAATCGGCAGCGAGCAATCAACTCGGAATGACCCCCTTTATACTTTGTGAAACTGGGGATAATTCAGACCTGATCGCTGCTGTGTGTTTTCGCACAGCGGGCAATCAGGTCTGAACTGCGCAGAGACGCGATCGACATCTCAGCCCAGCGATTGACACTGTGTGTTCGCGGGGCGGGCAGGCGGCATTGGGCCGCAGTCCAGTCAGGCGTGCCCGGACCGTGCGGGGGCAGGCCGCGGTGGCTGCGTGATTTCACACGCAGCCGCTGTGACCCAAAAAGCGATGGGATAGCCCCCTGCGGTGATGCTTTTGTACCTGTGCCATGGGGGCAGAACCAGACGTGTGCTGGGCGTCCCCCCGCATGCCTGAGAAACTGATTGTAGATGTGCTAAATTTTGCACATCTACGATCAAGTCTGAATTACTTCCCCCCTCCTGTGTCTTTTTGTAACATATTTTCTAGAGGAATAATAGTAGAAAGTGGTAGAAGCGGTATAATGTACATTTCTGATTACGCTTGTATTGTAGAAATACTGTATATTTTGTTCAAGCCAAAAAACAGAGGAGTATTTGACTTGGTTTCGATATCCGGTTAATACAAGTTCTGGAGTAAGCAGCTGATTTTTGGTTTGGAAACCTGCTCAGTAGAAAATCAGGAGCTGTTGGCCTAACAAGCCAGTTATCTTCACCAACTATAGGCCCAGATTTATCAAGCCTTGTAGAGTGATACATTTCACGGTGAAAAAGTACCAGCCAATCAGCTCCTAACTTCCATGTCACCGGCCGTGTGGGGTAAATTTACTAAGGTGGGAGATTTTTAGAACTGGTGATGTTGCCCATAGCAACCAATCAGATTATATCTATTATCTGCTAGAAGCAGCTAGATAAATGGTAAGTAGAATCTGATTGGTTGCCATGGGCAACATCACTAGTTCTAAAAATCTCCCACCTTAGTAAATTTACCCCCGTGTTTGAAAAATGACAGCTAGGATCTGACTGGTTGGTGGTTTATCACCATGTTATTTATCACTCTCCAAGGCTTGATAAATCTGGGCAATATATGTAACTTATAAAGGTTGATAAATGACACAGTCCATGCTTGGCATACCAGCTTGCCTCTGTTCTAGATTTCACCCTTCATACAGTATACTCTGTGCTCCTTAAGGGATCCAGCATTGGCCGGGTCACTGTGATATGTACTGACAGGTTAGCGCAGGTTTTGAGATGTAGGGTCACGAACCAGTTTGCATCCAAGAGGCAATGTCGCAGCCGTCTGATGTGAATACATCTACTGTAGTCACACAATCCCCCACCAACAACGCAGCGAAACAATTAAAATACTGCACAAAGCTCTGGGATGCATGCAGGTCATTTTTCTTTACTATTTTTTTTTTAAACACAAATGTTTTTTGTTTTTTGTTAACTGACATGAGGTTCTCCCAATGGGATACGATGAACGGGATTCCGGCTGTCATGATCCCGCCAGAATGCCGGCAGCGGGGCGAGCGCTAGAAAGCCACTTGCGGGCTCGCTGCGCTCGACACACAGCGGGCACGGTGGCTCGTGCACTCGTTACAGGTTATATTCTCCCTCTATGGGTGGGCACCCACAGAGGGAGAACAGCCTGTGTCGCCGGTATTCCAGCGGCGGCATTTCACCGCCTGTCGGGATTCCGGCGTTGGCATTGTGACCGCCGGGATCCCGACTGGCGGTATTTTAACCGTTTCCCCTCCCAATGTGTTTTATTGTATTCTGTCTCTAAGTTTGTGGAGGCTTAATTTACCATTAGATTGGAATGTTTTACGAAATAATAGAAAATAATAGAAAAATAATCAGACATGTTTTGCCGGCAACCAATTTCCTTCTATTTGCCTTCTATTCTTCAGACTTAGGGGGAGTTGTATCGAGCCTCGGAGAGAAATAAAGTGGAGAGGTTGCCTGTCGTTGAAATGACAGTAATACCCCTTTTCCACTGGCTCTAAAAACACGAGTAAATGCACGAAGGCGCGCATTTGCCCGTGTTTTTTTCTAGTGGTAACGCCCTACCCCCTGCAAATTCCCGGATCAAGTGATCCGGGAATCCTACCCGGGTAGCTTACCGGGTTGAACACGAGTTCAACCTGGTAAGCTGTGCAGTGTAAACGGAAGCGGTGTCGATGCGACACAGCTCCCGTTCACAGTGTATGGAAGGGCGGGGCTGGGAGATCATGTGATCTCCCAGCGCCTCCACTGCCGCGTCACCAGCAGCGTCACCAACCCAGCAATATGCCGGGTTGGTGAGCGCGTGTAGAAGGGGGCTCTAGCACGGGTTGCAGCTGAGTCAGGCTCCCGGCTGCGACCCGTGCCATCTAGTGGAAAAGGGGTATTAGAAGGAATTAGTTACTTTGGGCAACTGCTCCACTCTATTTCTCTCCAAGGGGTCTATTTACTAAGCCTTGGAGGGAGATAAAGTGGACGGAGATAACGTACCAGCCAATCAGCCCCTAACTGCCGTGTCACAGGCTGTTTGAAAAATGACAGTTAGGAGCTGATTGGTTGCTAGTTTATCTCCGTCCACTTTACCGCCATCCAAGGCTTAGTAGATAGAACTCCAAGGCTTGATACATCTCCCGTAAGCCTTTAGGCATTCCCAGTCTCACAGGTGTTTCTCATACATCCTTATTTCTCCTACAAATCTATGTTCCTGTACCCTGCCCACCATCATATCGTTACCTGAAAAAGTGAAGGGCTCCTTCAGTTTTATCAAAGCCACATCATAATCATCCGTATCAGTATTGTAATCCTCGTTCCTAATGAAGGCTGCGATACCTGAATAGCTGCGACTCTGGGCCAGGCTGATTGTGCCAGCGACTACCCTCATGTAATTCAAGGGCACATTGCTGCCAGAGAAACAAAGTCATGTTTGAGCACGTGTCACTTAATGCCTTTAGAGAGAAAATAGAACTTCCAAAATAAAGTTACAATAGGTGGATAACAGAGCATGTAGGCGTATCATAATGTGCATGGATAATGTCCCACACTTATATTCATTAATAGTATTGTTGGAGTATAGTATAAGACACAGGCTATGCTGTTTGACAGTTATACTGGAAAGACAATAGGTGGCGCTGTATCATAAATTATCACTGGGTAATCTCTCTTGTTGTGAAAGCATACTCTTTTTACTTTTCTTTTTTTACATGTACTGGCCACATCACAGTGTATACGACTGTACAATCTTTCCCTGCTGTTTAATGCTTTAACAGAAAAGCAGTACAATTCTTATTTGAGAGCTCTGTCCCGCTCTCACAATGGATTTGTGCATTGTTCTGATCTGCCGCGAGAGTTGAGTGAAACGACCCAGGAATGTTGTTCTGTATACTGTAACCCCTCCTTGATTTAGCCATCCCCCCCCCCAAGCAGTGAATGGGTGCCGCATGTACCTGTGACCCCTCCTTGATAAACACTGTAAAAATGTATTCAACTCCATGCACTGTGGAAGCTTCAAGTTTACAAGGCTGAAAGATATTGTCTTTTCAGTTGGCTTATAAATTAGCTGTTAACTGCGAATAATTAAAAAAGGTCAGCTTTTATAGATAAAAGACCTAATTCAAATAACATTGGACATGTTGAGCTGGATGTACTAAGCGGAAAATGCGGTAAACCCCGTTTACCGCATTTTCCTGATGTACTAACCCACGTCCGGCAGGTCAGCGCCGCGGCGGGGTTCGCCAGCTTTAGCTGGCGATAGTCCATAGAAGCCTATGGGCTTCTCTCCGCGGTGCTGTGTGAGGGATCCGATTGGATCCCTCCCAGCATGCCCTGCGGCCGCCCCCGTCGCCCCGCGCATGCGCAGACTGACTTCTGGGGCCGAATCCCGGAAGTCAGGCTGCCGCTGTGCATCGCGGAGGACAGCTCTTATCGGAAGAGCTGTCCTCTGCAATGCTGATCGCATATGTTAGTACATATGCGATCAGCATCATGGCGCAGGGCGGCGATGTACATTAGTACATCCCGCCCGTTGTGAGTCTGAAGCGAAACTGTAAAGGTCCCTACACACTTGCTGATTCAATTTTTACGATGATCGATCTGAATGATGATCGATCTAATTGACTTGCATTGCAAAGCGACAGAGAACTAACGATGAACGACTGCAGAGCCGCGCAACGTTCATCGTTGGTGCCTACACACTGAGCGATATGAACGATTTCTTGTTCATTACTGAACGAGATCATTCATATCGCCCGCACACATCGGCAAGTGTGTAGGGCCCTTGATAATGAAGATCTGGACGTGCCTAGATCTGGAAGTGCCCAACCTTGGTCCTCAAGGCACACTAACAGTGCAGGTTTTAGTGATATCCAGGCTTTAGCACAGATGGTTACATCAAAATAACTCAGGTACTAACTAAGTCATCTGTGCTGAAGCCTGGATATCACTAAAACCTGGACTGTTATAGGCCCTACACACTGGTCGATCTCACTGAAAGATATGAACGATCTTGTTCATTAATGAACGAGATAACGTTCATATCTTTCAGTGTGGAGGCACCAGAGATGAACGATGCGCGGCCCCGCACTCGTTCATCGCTGGTGCCCCGTCAGCTGTGCATGCAGGCCAATATGGACGATCTCGTCCATATTTGCCTGCACTTCTATGGAGCCGTGTGACGGGGGGAGTGAAGAAACTTCACTGCCCCCAACCGCGCCGGGTCGCCCGTCGGCCGTATCCGCCGTCGGGCAGCTCGGCGGCGGATCTTTATATGTGTAGGGCCCTTTAGTGTGCCTTGAGGACCTAGGTTGGGAATGCCTGGCCTAGATAGCCAGGGGAGCAGTGTTGGATCATCTGCATTATACCACAAAGGCCTCTATCAAAACAGCATCAAATCACAAAGGAGATTTATGAGGGAAGCCACAGAGAGGCCAACTATCACTATGGGATCCGGTCTGAAGCTCGACAGTGTCTAGGTCGACCACTATAGGTCGACATGTTTTCAAGGTCGACAGGGTTTCTAGGTCGACAGGTCAAAAGGTCGACATGAGTTTTTCACATTTAAAAAAAAAACTTTTTAATACTTAACGATCCACGTGGATTACGATTGGAACGGTAACCTGTGCCGAGCGCAGGAGACAAGAATTGAGCTTTATAACCCTAATACATAACACAATGCGGAGCAAACCTGATCTGACCAAAGATTAGCAATCACCATCCCAACAGTGAAGTATGGGGGGGTGCAGCCCAGCACTAGTTGCATTACTGACTACTTATGCAAGCAGAGTGTATGTGTGTGTGTGTGTGTGTGTGTGTGTGTGTGTGTGTGTGTGTGTGTGTGTGTGTGTGTGTGTGTGTGTGTGTGTGTGTGTGTGTGTGTGTGTGTGTGTATTGTTGCTACATTCATTTTGGTACGGTACTACATTTATATATTGGTCAAACAAACATCAGCGAGTTTCCAATCACCTTGAGAAACAGTGAGATGCAATCACAACCCACTGGTTGCTGATAATTGTCCCCCCACAAATGTGTTCATATCCTTTTGTTGTGTGGACTTGCAGACTGATCTGCCATGGCCACTCCCCGGCGTTGGCCTGTGTGCCCCCGATGATACGACTCATCTTCTGCAGACCACAGTCTAGGGAGGTAAATAATGGAACATCAATAAATAAGTAAGCACACTACAATGTATTTCTAAGGATAACTAGATGCACCATCGCTTGGAGAGTGATAAAACAGAGAAAAAAGGCACCAGCCAATCAGCTCCTAACTGCCATGTCACAGGACCTGTTTGAAAAATGACAGTTAGGAGCTGATTGGCTGGTGCTTTATCACTTTTAATTTTATCACTCTCCAAGCAATGATGCATCTAGCCCTAAAGATTACTGATTATTACAGCAAACAGTTGGGTGTATACATTAAAAATGTGAAAATTCTGAGAAACATTTCCATACTTGCCTACTCTCCCGGAAGCTGCGGGAGGCTCGCGTTTTTTGGGGTAGCCCCCCGCACCCCCGGAAGAGTAGGCAGGTCTCCCGCATTTTGCTCGCAGTCTAGTAATTGCGAGCAGGATGGAGACATACCCTCCCGTATTCGCGGGTCCGTGGGGAGGGGAAGGGGTTCAAATGACGCGAATCGTGTCATTTTAGCCCCGCCCCCTTCCCGCGGACCCGCGATACGTGGCATTTTCCCGATCGGAGGGCGTGGCTTGATGATGTCACAGGCCAACCCCGCACCCCGAAGTCTCCTGCATTGTCTCCCCTCCGGGCTACTCCCGCAGAGGAGAAATTGAAAGTAGGTAAGTATGCATTTGGCCAATAAGTTTCACACATTTCAATATTGGAATTTGGTTTATAGTGTTCAAAGCATTGTCCCAACCACATCACACAGCAGAACTGATATGCTGTCATCCTCTTAGCTCTATATCAAAGGCAGAACTTGAACTGGGGGAGGGTTAAATTAGCCATGAGTAGGGGTTGCATCAGAATAGAAGCACAGCAGTCTAACTAAATGTACTCCTAAAATGTAATTGCTGAAACGTTGCGTCTCTGCGATACCAGGGTAGAGATTTCCACTCATGGGGGTCATTCCGAGTTGTTCGCTCGCAAGCTGCTTTTAGCAGCTTTGCACACACTAAGCCGCCGCCTACTGGGAGTGAATCTTAGCTTCTTAAAATTGCGAACGAAAGATTCGCAATATTGCGATAAGACATCTCTGTGCAGTTTCTGAGTAACTCGAAACTTACTCTGCCAGTGCGATCAGTTCAGTCAGTGTCGTTCCTGGTTTGACGTCACAAACACACCCAGCGTTCGCCCAGACACTCCTCCGTTTCTCCAGCCACTCCCGCGTTTTTCCCAGAAACGGTAGCGTTTTTTCACACACTCCCATAAAACGGCCAGTTTCCGCCCAGAAACACCCACTTCCTGTCAATCACATTACGATCACCAGAACAAAGAAAAAACCGTGAGTAAAATTCCTAACTGCATAGCAAATTTACTTGGCGCAGTCGCAGTGCGGACATTGCGCATGCGCACTAAGCGGAAAATCGCTGCGATGCGAAGAAATTTACCGAGCGAACAACTCGGAATGACCCCCCATGTGTAGTACATCAGTCTGATTAGACATTAGTACATTGAGTTCAATCATCCTCTTCCCTTATTTTCACTCTCATTTTTTTTATTTTGAATTTGGATGAATATGAAATGATCATTAATTACAGATGGTGTTCCTTCCTATGCTACTGTATTCTTCATGGCTTATTTCCAGTTTGCATTGTAAAATATACATTTTCTATAATACTGTATAGATCTTAACCGTGATACATGCTGCGGGGGATGCGGTTAAGATGCCGTCAGCCGTCAGAATGCCGACGCCGGAATCCCTTTAGAGTCAGGAGACTGATGCTGGAAACCCGACAGCCGGCATCTCGACCATAAGCATAGCGGGCAGGTTAGGGTCACGCGCATAGGGGATTAGTATTAGGCGCCACCCGGAGGGGGTTCAGGGGTAGGCTGTGGGGGAAGGGGAGGGTTAGGGATAGGCTGCGGGAGCGGGGGTTAGAATTAGGCACCACCGGGGAAGGGTTAGGGTTAGGCTGCGGGAGCGGGGGTTAGAAATAGGCACCACCGGGGGGAGGTTAGGTTTAGGCACTAAGGGGGGAAGGGAAGGTTAGGGTTAGGCACCGCTGGGGGTGGGGAGGTTAGAGTCAGACACTAAGGGGAGAGGTTAGGGTTAGGCTGTGGGGCGGGGTGGGTTAGCGTTAGGCACCACTGGGGGGAGGGGTAGGTTTAGGCACTAAACTGTTTTTTTCTGCTGCGCGTGTCTGGATTGCGCTGCAATGGCTTAGAGATGGCGCTCGCAATGAGGATTTAGATGACGTCTGATGGACAGATAAGGAGCTTTTGTGGGATGTAACGGGGGGAAGCCACAAAAACACAGGCATGTTGTGAATGTTTTGTGGCTGTATCGCAGATTATACATAGTTTCACTGGCCCCAGCGGTTTAGTTGCAACAGGCATTCTGGCCAATCATAGGCCAATGTGCGTCTCTTGCTGCGTCTTTATACGCAAGTGGCGGATCTGCGATGCCCGCGGTGGGCTTCTCTGTATACAAGGCAGCAGCTGTGGCATTTTTTTTTTTTTAAATACAATAATTGGGGGGGGAAATGTACAATGCAAATTTGTCATTTTTGATGTTTTCTATGTATGGATTAAGGGGTCTATTCATGAAGCAGTGATAAGTGTGGAGAAGTGAGCCAGTGGAGAAGTTGTCCATGGCAACCAATCAGCATTGAAGTAACATTTATAATTTGCATACTATACTATTGTACGGAGCAGCTGATTGGTTGCCATGGGCAACTTCTCCACAGGCTCACATCTCCACTCTTTTCTCTGCTTCATGAATAGACCCCTAAGCGCACAAAATGGCAGCCACCACGTTGTAATATAAATGGGGCAAATTAAAATGGACTGCTTACCTGAACATCTCAGAGACAGGTACTGGTTAGTCGGGCAGGTTTGGCTGAGATAATGGAAATTAATAAAACACAAATAAATACGATAGAATAGAATTTGCATGCATTTATGTTTCTACTGAAAAAATCGGGTGTGGTTCATTAGGGCGACATGAGTTAGGTCGACATACATTGGGTCGACCATGTTTGGTCGACATGGTCATTCAGTCGACATGTGCCAGGTTAACATGGAAATGGTTGACATAAGTTTTTTTACTTTTGGTGACAGGGATCCCCAATTAGTGCACCGTGTCACCTCGCATGGCTCGCAAGGTGCCTCGCTACACTCGGCACAGGTTACCGTTCCCAATTGTAGTCCACGTGAATCGTTAAGTATGTACATAAAAAATTTTGTGAAAAACTCAAGTCGACCTTTTTCCATGTGGACCTAATGACCATGTCGACCTAGTGATCATGTCAACCCAATGCATGTCGACCAATCGTGGTCGACCCAATGTATGTCGACCTAACTCATGTCGACCTAATAACCGCCACCTGAAAAAATCTGCATGGTAGTAAAAGTAGCATTGCTCTTACCTTTCCAAACTTCCTTGGATTGTGTCAGATGTTCCAGCGGTATAGAGTCCTACATTGGCGGAATTGTCACTCATGGTTACCACCTGTGTAGTCGGTTGTCTACAGATGGAGACTAACAATATGATACATGCAGGGCCTACATTCTTGTCATTGCAGTAAACTACTAGGCATGTTTTTAGCAAAATACTGTAGACATAGGTGGCCAGGGGCGCTTCAAGACAGGAAAAGGCATGCGTTGGGCCCCTTCCTCTCTAGCCTGCAGCACTGTAGCCTCTGAGTACTAGGGTCACTTTGGGACCATATTACTATCCCAGAGTCTAGTGCACATTCGCAGGTCTCCGGGAAAATGGCGTGGTGGCCATTTCCCCTGTGATTTTCTTACAGCGCATGCACGAAAACCTGGGAAAATGGCAGCCATTTCAAATTCCTGGTGACTTCTGCAGAGCTGCTACCAGCGGCGAGGGACTCTGGAGGGTAAGTATTGAAAAAAATGGGTTCAGGGTGTGCGGTGTGGGCCCCCCTGGGGGCCTGTGTGCACCGTACACACTGTATTCATTATAAATACGCCAGTGTGGGTGGCTACAGGGAGAGATTTATCCAGCAGTGTAGACAAGTGGAGAAGTTGACCATAGCAACCAACCAGATTCTACCTATCATTTTATAGAATGTACTTGGTAAATGCTACCCAAAAGCTGATTTGTTGCTTTAAAACCTATCCGCCTTTTTTTCTGTCATCTAAGTAGGCCATGTCTGTCCCGTCAGTCACATTATCCTACTATAACAGTGCTGTTGTCGCCACAAATAAATTATGATCCTGTATCGGCCATTTTGTTTGCCAGACTTACTGCTTTTGTATTGTATTTAACTATTTCCAGCAATAGAGTGGAAGATGGATTGGGCCTGGACTATTATATGACGGTGAAACCACAGGGACAAGTAATAAAGGTAACACTTACTCGGCAAATCCAAACCGTTGGCACACGTACGATGGAAAGTTACTGCTGTATCCCGTGGAGCATACCGGCAGCCATAGGTCCTCCTTCTTACGTGACATGACTTCAAGCAGCGAGTTATCCCAGAGAAAGCGCACTGTAAGAGGCACAAGAGTAGAGGTTCAGAGTCGACCAAATGTAAACCCAGCTGAAAAAAATTTCTGCACCCTATTATAAGAAGAAGAATTATTTCTAATTTTGCTGCCCAAATATAAGTATAAGGGCAGCACAGTGACACGGTAGCTAGCATGGCTACCTCACTGGTAAGTAAATTAGCTTCTTATAGTAATCGACCATAGGTTGTGTGTGTAGTTGGGAATTTAAATCCCACTGGGGCAGGTACTGATGACTATATATTCTCAGTGGCGCCAAGAGGGAAGGGGGGTACGGGTACTCTATACCTGGGCCCGGGCCTGTTAGAAGGGCCCGGTTCCTGCTGCATACCCCTTCCCCATTGTAGACAGCAGCAGCAGGGAGAGAGAGGACACGGTTGTAGCAGCAGCCTCTTTAACCCATCCCAGTACACAGCGCTGGGCAGAGAGGCAGCTGCAGAAGCAGTGTCCTCTCTCTCCCCACATGATGTGCGGTGGTGTAAGTGACCGCCCCCCCTCCAGCAGCCATCCCCGCCACCCACTGCTCCTCACCCGGCATCGCCCCCTGCTCCACACTCGGCGCCCCACCCTGTGCAGCGTGCACAGAAACTTTTTTTAAATTAAATATTTCCTAAGGAGGGGAGCTGGCCACACCTCCCTGTATTGGCCACGCCCCCTCCGAGTACCTGGGCCAGGCACAGCTGTCAACAATGCTGCATATTCTCTTATTCTCTCTAAACAGTAGCGTAACTCCCAGAGACATTGGGGGCACTGGTCGCCCACCTTCTATTTTGCCTCTGGGACCCTGGTATGAACTTATGCCCTAGGGGGTCATTCCGAGATGATCGCTCGCTAGCTACTTTTAGCAGCCATGCAAACACATAGTCGCCGCCCACGGGGGAGTGTATTTTCACTTTGCAAGTGTGCGATCACCTGTGCAGCCGAGCGGGACGAAAAAGTATTTTGCAGTTTCTGAGTAGCTCTGGACTTACTCAGCCCTTTCGATCACTTCAGACTTTTCGGTCCCGGAATTGACGTCAGACACCCGCCCTGCAAACGCTTGGACACGCCTGCGTTTTTCCAAACACTCCCTGAAAACGGTCAGTTGACAGATTCCTGTCAATCTCCTTTGCGATTGGCTGTGCGAATGGATTCTTCGTTAAATCCATCGCTCAGCAACGATCCGCTCTGTACCCATACGACGCGTCTGTGCATTGCGGTGCATACGCATGCGCAGTAGTAACATGTTCGCTGCGCTGCGAAAAAAACGGCAGCGAGCGATCAACTCGGAATGACCCCCCTAGTCTCTACAGCACTGCATAATAATAAATAATAATAATAATAATTTAGTCCATAGTAAGTCTAAGGGATACAGTTATGATAGGGAGAACAACCCTAAATCCAGGGAAAATATGTGTTTTTGGGCCTCTCCCTGTTTAAAATCCCCATTTTATTTCCCACATTCTGGGGAGCCTATTTAAGAAGGATTTCTGCGGTACATGTTCTGCCGGGTGTAGTATGGTTTGCCGGCGGTCGGGGTCCCGGCGACCAGCATACCGGCGCCGGAATCCTGACCGCCAGCATATCTACAGCTGGGCGAACGCAAATAAGCCCCTTGTGGGCTCGCTGCGCTCGCCACGCTGCGGCCACGGTGGCGCGTGTACGCTATCTATTCTCCCTCCAGGGGGTTCGTGGACCCCCAAGAGGGAGAAAAGATGTCGGTATGCCAGCAGTCGGGATTCCAGCGCCGGTATGGTGGTCGCCGGGAGCCCGGCCGCCGACAACCTGAAGACCACCTGTTCTGCCGTAGTCCTTTTAACGCTACCACCATCTCATAATGGCTAAAGCTGAGGATCAGAAGAGGAACCATTCTGATAATTTAATAATTTACTAAAGTAACTTTATTTATTTATATATATATATATATATATATATATATATATATATAAAATCATTTTTGATAGAATGTATACGATATGTCCTGAATAATAATTATTTAAAATTCCAAGGTCATTTTTATAATCAGCTATGCGGCTGTGCAATGGGGACCCCTTATGCCCCGAGCTTTGCTAATTTGTATTTGGGTAAATGGGAATCTGAAGTAATTTTCCATAATAATCCATTTTCAGAATTCATATACAGTTTTTATAGGTATATAGATGATATACTAATTATTTGGAAGGGGACTGAGGATGATTTTAATAGATTTATGCTTTATCTGAATATTAATTGTTACAGTTTAAAATTCACCTCTAATTATCAGAAGAATAAAATTGAATTTTTAGATCTAGTAATTGATTCGACAGATTGGAGTCCTGGTAAGAATATTAACACCTATACATATGTTAAGAAAGTTAATAGTAACAACTATGTACATTTTAAGAGCTGTCATCTGAAAAATTGGGTTACAAATATCCCCTATTCGCAGTTTCTGAGGGTAAAGAGAAACTGTGTAGAACAAGATAAATTTAATGAGCAAGCTGCACTTTATGAAAAAAGATTTTTAGAGAAAAAGTATCCAGCAGAATTGGTCACTAAATGTAAAGAGAAAGCAGATGGCCTTGATAGAAAGCAATTGTTAGTATACAAAGAGAGAAATAAGGAACAAAACTCAGCTTTTATGCCTTTTATTACTAAGTATAATACTAAGAGTAACGAAATTATGAAAATTCTAAAGAACCATTGGGGTGTATTGTCTCTTGATCCAATTTTGAAGGATCATTTACCTGCAGGTCCACAGGTGGTCTTTAGGAGAGCAAAATCCCTAAAGAACTCACTGGCGCCTAGTAATCTTAGTAAACTAACAGATGAGACATGGTTAGGTAAAACTCACGTAACAGGATGTTACCCATGTAATCACTGCAAAGTCTGTCCATTTATGGGCAAAGAGAGAGAGAAAATTTGGGACAGTAAAAAGTCAAAATCTTGGGAAATTCAAAGTATGATCAACTGTCAAACGACCTCAGTCATTTACCTTTTAGAATGTTCATGTGGAGCACGTTATATAGGAAAAACTAAGCGACAATTAAAGCTCCGGATACTCGAGCACACTAGAAGTATAGCCAATAAACTTAAAGACCATATTGTCCCTAGGCATTTTTTAAATTGTAACGGAGGGTCGCTGAGTAATTTTACCTTTAAAGCAATTGAGCATGTGAAACTGGATGATAGGGGGGTGATGTGTCTAAACTTTTAGGAAAAAGGGAAATGTATTGGATACATACATTAAATACTATCAGCCCTTATGGGCTTAATGAGAATTATGACATCACGCCCTTTTTGCATTAGGGCCCATTTTTGCTGGTATTGGTGACTTTAACACACTGTAGTTGGGCCATTGGCTCCTTTGTGTTCTATGTGCACTGATATTTCAGCAATGATGGTTGCTGATGTTTATTTATATATATATTTTATTTTTTGCGGTCCTTATGTAATTTTAATTAAAAAATAAAATATAAAAAAATTTAGTGATAAGGAGTAGTTTTTAGTTCCTTGCGCCTCAATATAACAGGTATGGTTCTTTAATAAACTCCGACAGTATGAAAAAATTAGGTTTGAGCCTGCTATCAAAGAATATTACTCATATAAAGGTAATCTTCTCTCATCAGCATAATGTTTGCGGTTTAAGTAAAAGTGCTTGACTGTTTTCATGAGGTGCGTCAATTACCAATCAGAGTACCCTTGTCAATTGAGATGGTTTTATATAGTGTGTATATTAGCACGATGTTTATAATAAACTTAGCCATTTGGTTTTAATATGTATTATGATACTGTATCTATAACTTGTTTTAGTGTTGTGTATAAATGTTGTTTACGCTGCTGTTATTGTAGATTTTTAACTATGTATGTATATTGCATCAATTATGCGGCTTGGATATAAATTGTGTGTTGTAATGGTGCTAGCCACACACCCTGACGAAGTCCCGTGACGAAACGCGTTGGACGTTACCAGCAGGACTTGTGACGTGGATCCAGTGCCCAGATGAGCGGCATGTGAGGTCCGTTTGTAGTCCGTCCGGCTGGATGTCCAGAGCGGCTGTTGGTATCCCTAGAGCAACGTTATACATCAGTGTATGCCATCCGGAGGCTACACGAGCTGTCTACACTGCGCTGGTTACCTTTTACTTTCAATGTATGTGAGTGAATACTTTGCCAGTAAATTACTTTTGATGATTACACTCACCATTGCGCCCTCCATTGTTTTCTTTTTCATGTGTATATATATATATATATATATATATATATATATATATATATAGTTATTTATATCTATATTTACAGTATATTATTATTTTTTAATTTTCCATGAAATGAGAACTGGAACCCAAGTCTGGGCTTTAGTTCCAGTGGGCTTGTGCAGAAGGCCCCTAGACTGGCTGGTACAGCGGCATGATCCCTCTTACAGCTGCCAGCCATTATGTGTGGGGAGCTGAGCCTCGGACCGCTGCCCTGGCAAACAAGTATTCTCTATCTCCACATAATGCTAAATAGACTCCCCAGTCCCCGGTTTCTGTGTCCCAGCAAAGATGATAACAGTCACATTACCACATCCAGCCTCATCGCCTCCTTTAGAACACTCAGCCACTCCATTGCACCGAGTCATGTTGGAGAAACAGTGTTCTCGTGGGATGCCGTTGGAAGATGATCCATTGAACGCATTTAATTTGTCTGAGAAACAGAAGAGGACATAGCTGTGTCAGAGCAGAGGTGCAGTAAGACAATGATCACTTACAGTCACCTACAATAGGTATGCTGTGTGTACTGCAACAATCACCGCAACAGGCATCCACCTGGTGAACACCATACATTCCCCCCACATGATACTGTAAGTCTATGCTATTCATTCAGTACTCCAGGACAGTATTACTCCTGCGGAATATCCGGGGACAGAAGCAATTGGAATCAGTGTGTTATCTTTTTCCCTTAGATACACTACAAATACCTCACAATGAGTTACGTGAATAATATATCTGGATATCAGGATCAGTATACAGTACAAGCAAACTGAGACTTGTACACTATGAGGATTAAGGTAATTTACATTTACACAGCAAAAATTCCAGGCAGACTTGGATGAAGTCCCTCACAGCCTGCTGCTCGCAGGCTTCTACATTTTACCCGTAGTCAGGGTCGGACTGGCCCACAGGGGTACCAGGGAAACCACTGGTAGGCCTCACTGCCTGAGTGCCCACTCCTTCCTCTAGGGATCAGGTTCCAGATTCTGCACTTGTATTATACATGGTAGATATGTTGCATTACACTACTCTAGACTATTGTGTATTTCAAGCCTCTGCAGAGGCTGGCCACACCTCCTTTGTTGGCCGGCCCACCCTTAAGTATGGGCCCCTATCACTGCACTCCCCCGGTGGGCCCTACATGCTCCAGTCTGGCACTGCCCGTAGTATAAATACAGCCACCCAGAATCATGACCAGACATAGGTGTCTATTTACTAAGCCTTGGATGGAGATAAAGTACCAGCCAATCAGCTCCTAACTGCCATGTCACAGGCTGGGTTTGAAAAATGACAGGAGCTGATTGGCTGGTACTTTACCTCCGTCCACTTTATCTCCACTTAGTAAATAGACCCCATAGGCACAGGCTTACAGGCCTTAGTACTAGTTGTAATAATGGCCAGAAGATGGCCCAAGGGACTCACATGCAGTGATCAGACCCAGCCCAATGAGGACGACAATGAAGATTATGAAGATAAAAACGGTGGTCCAACGTCTGGAAAACCAGGAAAACGGCAACTTGTGCGAAGCTGAAAGCAGACAAACTTACAGTGATCACAATTATCATTTGCTTTAAAATTAGGCATCAAATTCAACAAGTGAGGCACCAAATTTAAGATACACATGGCATAGAAGAAAGTCAGTATATGAATGGGATTACATTTCCTGTTCTCAGATAGTAAAATCCAAAACAATGTCTAGCTATTTTTGTCCCTTGACTAAATAGAGATGTACTAAGCTTTGGAGAGTGATAAAGTGGAGAGAGATACCAACCAATCAGCTAGTAACTGCCATGTTATAGGCTGTGTTTGAAAGATGACAGGAGCTGATTGGTTTGTTCTTTATCTCTCTCCACTTTATCACTCTAGAAGGTTTAGTACAGTACATCTGCCCCTTTAAATATTACCAAATATACCCTTGTAAGACTGGGGTTCCTCAAGGCACACCTGCAGTCCACGTTCTAACAGTCCAGGTTTTAAGGATAGCCATACCAGTGGTGAAACTTGGTGTGAGTGGTGGGACCAGGTGCAAAAATATAATTTAGGACCCCCTCCTCCACCCCAACCCAAGTTCACAATATGCCACACAGCAATGGGTGACAGGGAGAGGCAGATGGTGACAGTGTAAAGCAGGAGAAGACAGAGGGTGACATGGGGAAGCAGTGGGTGACAGGGAGAGGGTGACTCATAGGGAGTGGGTGACAGGGGTACAAGCACAATGTTCTGCATGATGCAGAGTACAGGGTGCATGTACCTTGGTGGGGGCAGGATCACAGCGGGCTCTGCTCTGTGTGTGACAGGGCCCCCACCCCTGGTGCTTTCCTCAGTTTGGTATCAGTCAGGCAGACTCGGACAGGGCCAGTTACACCGGCTGTGAGCTGCCTTTATTTCACAGACAGCCGTGAATCAGACTAAATGTGCAGCTGGCTGTTAATTAGAGGCAGTATATGGCTGTGATCATCAGTGCTGATAGGTGACAGGACTCCTCTATCATTCCAGCACACACAAGGTCAGCCCCGCCTCCCTAAGGTAAGGGGCAGGTCCCTCAGACAGTGGCCCACCTTGCTCTCTGCACTGGGCCATTCATCTGACGTTGCTCAAAATGGACTGCGGGGGGGGGGGGATAAATCATTGCTGGTCTGGGCAGCAATGGGCCCCTTAGTCATGTGGGGCCCCGGTGCAATGCACATGCTGCACCAATGGTAGTTCCGCCTCTGAGCCTTACTCCGTTATTTTGATATAGCCATCTTTGCTCCAGCACGGATACCACTAATACCTGGACTTACAGTGTGCATTGAGGACTGAGGTTGGGAAACACTGCTGTGGAAGTGGTCTTTATTTGATATATGGTGTAAGTAATAGATATGTTGCTGTTGTGACGGAGTAGAAAATTATATAATCTTACACGGATAACTTCCAGATGTAACATGTGCAGAGAGAGTTAGATTTGAGTGGGGTGTATTCAAACTGAAATCTAAATTGCAGTGTAAAAATAAAGCAGCCAGTATTTACCCTTCACAGAAACAAAATAACCCACCCAAATCTAACTCTCTCTGCACATGTTACATCTGCCCCACCTGCAGTGCACATGGTTTTGCCCATTAGAGGAAAATGTTCTTTTGCAATCAACCTTGAATTAGGCCCATGGTTGGTACATCTGTGTCTTAGCATAAGCTGTAAAATAAACCTGTCCATAAGACCCAGCGCATTGCATCACTACTTCCAGGACATAATCTAGGTTACATTCTCCCCCAGCCACCTTCATCACCTCCTCTGTTTCTTCTGCCACAATTTGCAAATCGTTACCCGTTTCTATGATATGCCCATTTCTTCAAAACCCAGCGTGCCAAGGGTCATTATTTACACCACAATTTACACTGCTGTCACTACAGTACACAATAAGTGTTTGCATATTTGCGGACTAAAGATAATACTCACGTGGCCTCTCAATAACATAAGGTGGGGGCGGAGGACCTGGCTGGATGGTATATGGCTGGTAAGATATGCCATGGCCGCCTGGCGGAGGGTAAGCGGGATATGCTGGATATGGCGTACTGGTGTAGGGCTGTTGAATAAAAGAATTAATAAGATCTTTAGAACTAGGGAAGATTTTCCAAGACCTTGTGGCGGGATGTACTGGAGTCCGAGATCGCTAGATGTGTAATATATATATTATATAAAATGGAGCTTGATCAAAAAATCTGATACAATTATTGAAATGTAAATTCTATCCATCCTTACATCATTGTAACAAATATAAGTATTGACCAATGACTCTCTGATTACAATAAAAGCCATTTAAAACGTTAACCAAATCAGTTCATATGGCATACAGGGGGTCATTCCGAGTTGATCGCTCGCTAGCAGTTTTTAGCAGCCGTGCAAATGCTATGCCGCTGTGAGTGTATTTTAGCTTAGCAGAAGGGCGAACGAAAGGATCGCAGAGCGGCGGCAAAGTTTTTTCGTGCAGTTTCAGAGTAGCTCAAAACCTACTCAACGCTTGCGATGACTGCAGACTGTTCAGTTGCTGTTTTGATGTCACAAACACGCCCTGCGTTCGCCTAGCCACGCCTGCGTTTTTCCTGGCACGCCTGCGGTTTTCCCAACACTCCCTGAAAACGGTCAACTGACACCCAGAAACGCCCACTTCATGTCAATCACTCTGCGGCCAGCAGTGCGACTGAAATGTTTTGCAAGACCCTATGTGAAACTACATCAATCGTTGTATTAGTACGTCGCGCGTGCGCATTGCGCTGCATACGCATGCGCAGAAGTGCCTTTTTTTGCCTCATCGCTGCACAGCGAACGAATGCAGCTAGCGATCAACTCGGAATGACCACCAAAGTACAGTAAAGGAAAATAAAAGAATACAGCCGCTGCCTTGATGTCACAGTGTGGTAATAAGTAATAGTCCGCACGCACACAGGGACTGTATAATGAGCACCATTGATGGAGAGAGAGGGGGATAGAGATGAATGACTGGTAATTTTCTTTTTGTACTGCAAAGTAAATCATTTCATTATTTGTAAAAAGCAATTATATCGACCTAAAAGAAAGCCGAGAACTTGCACAATGTATTCTGAAAAATCCCCAGCGACCATACAGGGGTGTGTGACATTTATATGGAACCTGTAATACTATCATTTTTATATAATTAAATAACCCAGCATAAATAATAGAACAGCAACTGTTATTCTACTATTGCAATCTGTAACCACAAGAATAATGAAGTACTACATTGTGGTTCAAAAATGCTGTGATTACAAATGAAAAATAGCAACAAACAGAGTGGAAATGTCTGCGTGGATGGAAATGACACTTATTAGATAGGGAATATTTGGAAGTTACTAATTTTAGTGTCCATTGTCGACCCATTGGCTACTGAATACATTAATCCTAATGAAGGTTGATTTTCTATTGCATGCAGTATATCTTGTGGACACAGGGGGTCAGCATTACTCCACATTACAATGGGATGCCTTATCTTATCTATAGTAGAATTTTCTTTCCACAACCCAACTGTTAGGGCTAAAACACACTACCCGGCTTTTGCCGACCGGGAAAAAGCCGGACGGCTTTTTCCCGTGCCGGCATTGTAGTTAACAGTGTGAGGGGTAGGGTCCCTTCACACTGCACGGCCCCGGGTTGCAGCCGGGTCTCACCACTGGAAGGTCGTCTTTGCAGCCAGTGAACCGTGTGTGTGAAGGGGAGCTTTCACACACAACGGTTTTTTTCCAAGCCGTGTCTGATGCTGCACATGCGCACAGCATCACACACGGCTCAAAGCCGTCCTGTGTGACAGACGTCCTGTGTGACAGACAGAGAAACCGGCCAGTGTGTTACAGCCCTTAGGGCTGTAACACACACTCCGTTTTTTCCCGGATGGCAAAAAGCCGGACAAACTTTGTCCGGCTTTTTGCCATCCGGGAGAAACCGGCAGTGTCTGTCACACAGGACGGCTTTGAGCCGTGTGTGATGCTGTGCGCAGCATCAGACACGGCTTCAGAAAAACCGTTGTGTGTGAAAGCTCCCCTTCACACACATGGTTTACTGGCTGCAAAGACGGCCCGGCGGCCGCCCGGCCGCCGGACCTTCCAGTGGTGAGACCCGGCTGCAACCCGGCAGCCGGGGCCGTGCAGTGTGAAGGGACCCTACCCCTCACACTGTTAACTACAATGCCGGCACGGGAAAAAGCCGTCTGGCTTTTTCCCGGCCGGCAAAAGCCGGGTAGTGTGTTTTAGCCCTTAGGAAGCTATAATAAGCCAAATACTCTAGCTGCACAGAGCACTAGAGGTAAAATCTGGATCCTTGCATGCATGTACCTAGCCCAAATACAATATGTACAGTACTTCCCACAAGGTACATTTATTTATAACATAGGAACTAATTTAACGATCATGCTATTAAAGTGTTATTGTCTATTAAAATTAAGCACGATATAATGATTGGCTTTGGCAGTACTTTAAATATGATAATCATCGTATTTGTTCTTTACAATAGTTTGTACAATATAATATACTAGTGATGCAACATATGCACAGTTATACTTTATACGTATCATTACTGGGAGGAATCTTATATTAGGGCAATAATGTTTAAAAATAATAACACTTAAAATTACATATTTCATTTAAAAATAATAGCATTTAAAATTATGCGGACAACAATATTGTATGTAAATCGGTGCCATATTAATTAATGAATTAAATAATTGTAGAAGCACTACAAGAGTCAGCATGGATGTACTTGTATCCTTAATTAATATGGCCTCTATTGACATAAAAATATTATTGCCTTCATAATATAAAATGTTTTTGTTTTTTTTAAATATATTATTGCCCTAATAATGAATGAATGTAATAATTATGGCCCATCAAGATATTTATTATTTTCTGGGACCAGGGCCAGATTAAGCCATCGAGGGCCTGGGGCACTTAACATAAGGGGGTCTGAAAGGGGGGCCCTCCCCTCTTGTCAGCACCACCCACCTGGCTGTGCGTGCATCCTTCCCCCAACTTCCATGATTCAGCAGCTGCGCAGGTCCTACCTGCATTCCTGCAGGCCGTCAAGAGACGATAAGGTCCCAGGTACTGGATGGAGCAAGCAGCTCATCTCCCCCGTGTCTCTCGTCCTAACCCCCACTGTCTCTCAGCCTCATCCCTCCCTGTGTCTCTCACTCAGCCTCATCCCCTTGTGTCTATCACCCTCATCCCCACCCCCTGTGTCTCTCAGCCTCATCCCCACCCCCTGTGTCTCTCAGCCTCATCCTCACCCCCTGTCTCTCATCCTCACCCCCTGTGTCTCTCAGCCTCATCCCCACCCTCTGTGTCTCTCTGCCTCATCCCCACCCTTTGTGTCTCTCTGCCTCATCCTCACCCCCTGTGTCTCTCTGCCTCATCCTCACACCCTGTGTCTCTCAGCCTCATCCTCACCCCGTGTCTCTCAGCCTCATCCTCACCCCCTGTGTTTCTCAGCCTCATCCTCACCCCCTGTGTCTCTCTGCCTCATCCTCACCCCCTGTGTCTCTCTGCCTCATCCTCACCCCCTGTGTCTCTCTGCCTCATCCTCACCCCCGTGTCTATCTGCCTCATCCTCACCCCCTGTGTCTCTCAGCCTCCTCCTCACCCCCTGTGTCTCTCTGCCTCATCCTCACCCCCTGTGTCTCTCAGCCTCATCCCCACCCTCTGTGTCTCTCTGCCTCATCCTCACCCCCTGTGTCTCTCAGCCTCATCCCCACCCTCTGTGTCTCTCTGCCTCATCCTCACCCCCTGTGTCTCTCTGTCTCATCCTCAACCCCTGTGTCTCTCTGCCTCATCCCCACCTCCTGTGTCTTTCAGCCTCATCCTCAACCCCTGTGTCTTTCAGCCTCATCCTCACCCCGTGTCTCTCAGCCTCATCCTCACCCCCTGTGTCTCTCTGCCTCATACTCACCCCCTGTGTCTCTCTGCCTCATACTCACCCCTGTGTCTCTCAGACTCATCCCCTGTGTCTCTCAGCCTCATCATCACCCTCTGTCTCTTTGCCTCATCCTCACCCTCTGTGTCTCTCATCCTCACCCTCTGTGTCTCTCTCTGCCTCATCCTCACCCCTGTGTCTCTCAGCCTCATCCCCACCCCCTGTGTCTCTCAGCCTCATCCTCACCCTCTATGTCTATCTGCCTCATCCTCACACCCTGTGTCTCTCAGCCTCATCCTCACCCCCTGTGTCTCTCATCCTCAGTATCTTTCAACCTCACCCGTCTTTGTCTCTCAGCCTCTCTGTATCTCTTAGACTAAATCCCCCCTCCATGTATCTCAACCCCAAACACCCCCCTCACCTCTCCGCTCCTCAGACCATCGGCACGCTAGTGGGCACTTGTGAAGGCTGACTCCGTCCTCAATCAGAGTCACTCCTCTACCCCCTCTCCTGTCTAGTCTTTCTCCTTTTTCCACTTCCTCTTTTGTCCTGGCCACAACAGGCTTATTGTGTGAGCCATGAGGAAGAGGATGATACCTGATATATGGTGACCAAAGATGCGGGCTCTAAGGGGGACATGCAGCAGCGCTGTAGATGGGCAACAATGTCCTCCTCAGGAGATGCGGTCAAGATCCCGCTGGACGGAATCCCAGCACAATCACGACATATATTCTCCCTCTGTCCTCAGCACCTGGCCCACAGCCCTGCGGTGCTGCTGAGACTCAGAGAGATGCTTCTGGTGGCAGAGCTGAGTCGGAGTAACTCTGAGCAGGTGGGCCCCCTGAGAGAGGAAGGCCCGGGGGTGCTCCCCATCCCACTCCCCTTAATCTGGGTCTGTTTGGGACCCCTTACTTAAGTATTGTATTACATAGTGACAAAGACAAAGTAATATATATTTTTGAAGTGGTTTTTTAACTGTTCTGCCTGAAGAGATAGCATAAAATGCATGCAGTCTGAGCAATCTCAAGAGCCAGGGGTACTTTTTCTGGCACATTACATCTGACGATTTGTTAGTTTGAGAATACAATAATTGGGATGGCAGCTTGTATCCAGTGGAGATTGGAGAGCGATTGTGGTGGATTTCTGTCGGCTGCCTCTAGTCTAATTCTGTTATGTACGGCAACATGAAATGTGCGCGCCGACTCTGGAATATCGCAGGCTATTACATTACCCCCTAGGTATCATTATATAAAATCTACTATATAAATAATAGCCACAGTAGATTCTGATTGGTTGCTATGGGGAACATTCCTTTTTTTAGAAGGTTTGATTAGTTGGCAGTGAATCCTTCATCCGACCGAATCTGTGCAGCAACTGACGCTCTTTACTGCAGCGAAACCTCACACAAAAGTGTTTGCTACCCCATAGGGTAGTGAGCACTTTTGTGTGAGTCGGGCATTCGACCAGCCGGGCGAAGGATGCGGGACGGGGTGCCGTTGCCACCACTTAAACGCTGCATCAATAACAATTTGCACCCTTCTCTCAGAATTAAATTCCCCCCAACAGCAATTTGCACCTTTCTCTCAGAATTAAATTCCCCCCAACAGCAATTTGCACCCTTCTCTCAGAATTAAATTCCTTCCAACAGCAATTTGCACCCTTCTCTCAGAATTAAATTCCCCCCAACAGCAATTTGCACCCTTCTCCCAGAATTAAATCCCCCCCCCCCCCACTAAGAGATAGAAAGAGAAATAGAAGGTTCAAAGATGACAAAGACAGACGCATTGCACCAGTGGTAAAACATTGTGTTCCCAGCTACATATAGCTTGTGCACACTCATAGGTCTCTCAGTGCTTGGCCACAGGTGACTTAATTAGCACCTTAGTCAATTTGATTTAACCATCTGTGCTTAGCCAAGGATATACCTAAAACCTGGACTGTTGGGGTGCCTTGAGGACCACATTTGGGAACCTCTGCTGTAGCGTCTTTCTCTCCACACAATGGGGGTAATTCAGACCTGATCGCAGCAGCAAATTTGTTAGCAGTTGGGAAAAACCATGTGCACTGCAAGGGGGTAGTAGCGGATCTTACTACAGGCACGCAGGATTTTTGCCCAGGGCGCCGCTGCCGTGGCAAGATCCGCTACTGGTGCTCCCCGATGCTCGGTAGATGCGGTGCTGTGAGGTGCGCGATGAAGTCATCGCGCACCACATTGCATTGTGGGAGCGGCACATAGACACTAGGGGTCATAATTGACCTCTACTGTTTATGCGGTGCTATGGGAGAGACGACATGACGTCTCTCCCATAGATCAGAGGAGCGGCGCCGGCGGCCGGAGACGGAGGGCAGCAGCGGTCGGTAAGCAGGAGCGGGGATTGTAAGTATTCATTTTTAAAAAAAAATTTAAGCGGCGCAACTAGGGGACACAACTCTACAGGGGGCACAGTACTGGGGGCACGGCGCAACTAGGGGGCACAGTACTGGGGGCACGGCGCAACTATGGGGCACAACTCTACAGGGGGCATAACTGACCACACCCCTTCTCCATGAAGCCACGCCCCTATTTTTCACCTGGGGCGCCACAAAGTCTAGATCCGGCCCTGCAGGGGGGCAGATATAACATGTGCAGAGAGAGTTAGATTTGGGTGGGGTGTGTTCAATCTGAAATCTAAATTGCAGTGTAAAAATAAAGCAGCCAGTATTTACCCTGCACAGAAACAATATAACCCACCCAAATCTAACTCTCTCTGTACATGTTATATCTGCCCCACCTGCAGTGCACATGGTTTTGCGAAACTGCTAACAAATTTGCTGCTGTGATCAACTTAGAATGAATTAGGCCCAATGACTCTGGGGGTCATTCTGAGTTGATCGCTCGCTGCTGATTTTCGCAGCGCAGTGATCAGGTAAAAAAATGGCAAAACTGCACATTCGTATGCACCGCAATGCGCACGCACGTCATATGGGTACAAAGAGCATCGTTGCTGTGCACTGCTTCTAGCGACAATTCCATTCGCACAGCCGATCGCAAGGAGATTGACAGGAAGAGGGCGTTTATGGGTGTCAAGTCAATTGACCGTTTTCTGGGAGTGGTAGGGAAAACGCAGGCGTGTCCAAGCGTTTGCAGGGCGGGTATCTGACGTCAATTCCGGGACCTCCGTTGCTGGAATCATCGCACAGGATAAGTAACTACAGGGCTGGTCTTGTTTTGCACAAAATATTTTTGCACGGCTCGGCTGCACATGCGATCGCACACTTGCAAAGCGAAAATACACTCCCCCGTGGGCGGCGACAATGCATTTGCACGGCTGCTAAAAGTAGCTAGCGAGCGATCAACTCGGAATGAGGGCCTCTATTATTACAGCCACTGTATCAGTAATCAGAAGTCATCGGGGGCCTCCGAAGCGCAAAAACCCCACTGTAATAACATAGAAACACAGCAAAGTGACCAGCATAATATGGATAGTCCTGATGTCACCACACTCTCATGATTCATTTAAGACACACATGGGTACAAATATATTAGTGCACAATTTGCAGGCACTGGTGTAATTTCGGCAATGTAGCAGCTGTATTTACAGTACTTACAGAAATAAGGCAAAACCAGATTACTCTCAGTAAAGAGAACGCATCAGGAGGGGCCAGCAGCAGGCAGTATCACAGGAAAGGAACTCTCCTGCTGTCCAACCTAATGCAACCTTTACCATGCAACCTGGACAGCTGAAAACAGAGTTCCAGGGACATATCTTCTTCATCTTCGACAATCATGAGAGTAACAGTTATCATCTGTTAATAATTACTAACACTCAAAACTTAATTTATTAAACTAACTCTCCATAATTATCCATTAACCAGCCTACTGCGGGATACACAGAGCATTGTTGTTTGTGGCTGATCTCTAAGGAAGTGGAATAGCTATTTGGATAAGAGGAGTTTTGACCACTTGGACTACAAAACTATTGTTTAGGATCTATCTCCTAAGTATCTGAAGTCTACCATTAGTAGAGGAGTGACTTAAAGGCCCTACACACTGGGCGATATCAGTCAAAGATATGAACGATCTCGTTCTTTAATGAACGAGATACCGTTCATATCTTTGAGTGTGGAGGCACCAGCGATGAACGATGCACGGCCCCGCGCTCGTTCATCGCTGGTGTCCCGTTGGCTGTGCATGCAGCCCCGTCACTGCCCCCTCCCCCGCCGCCGGGCAGCTCGGCGGCGGATCGACAAATGTGTAGGGCCCTTTATAGTTCCAACTACTAACATTGTTAATTATCTATGTAAAAAAGAACTGGGCATCATACACAGTTGTGAAAGGGCCGCTATAAGCATAGTTGCCTACTCTCCTGCAGGAGACTCCTTGAAAAAGCAGCAATTATTATTACCAGTTATTTATATAGCGCACACATATTCCGCAGCGCTTTACAAAGAATATTTGACCATTCACATCAGTCCCTGCCCCAGTGGAGCTTACAATCTATATTCCCTATCACATGTACACACACACACACACATTCACGCTAGGGTTAATTTTGTTGGGAGCCAATTGACCTACCAGTATATTTTTGGATTGTGGGAGGAAGCCGGAGTACCCGGAGGAAACCCACGCAAGTACGGGGAGAATATACAAACTCCACACAGTTAGGGCCATGGTGGGAATCGAACCCATGACTTCAGTGCTGTGAGGCAGTAATGCTAACCATTACACCAGCCATGCTGTCCCTGACTTCCTGAATAGTCCATCAATCTCCCTGATTGCACCTTATCCCCATTATGCAGCTGTTACATTCTTGGAAAAAAAGAGAAATCACAGATACATACATTCAGATGGGCTCATCAGCACCATTTCCCTGCATTGGTTATAATGCACAATGATCCCTATGTCTACATGCATTTTTTTTAAATAAAGTTTCTTGTGGCCACTTACAGTACATGGAAGCTCTTGTAAAGCACAATACACAAACAAATCCTACAAAATGTAAGTCTTTTCTTCAACAAGTAGATCTTACTAACGTTGGGGCTCATTTACATTAGGATGTAAGTCATTTTCATAATGTGCCGGGCTCCTTCTCTCTCTGCCTGTATCGTGCTGTACTTAGCGCTGCACAGGAGCAAGGGACACCGTAACTGGACTCCCGAGATTCCTGAGGGTCCGGGGTACAAGTGTCCCTCTTGCCTTTCCCTGATGCTAGGCCTGCCTGCCCCAGACTTGGTGCAGAAGATATAACTTAAAAGGGCGTGACCTCTGTATATGTTCAGCTCAGAACAGGTCATAACTCACCTGCTGGAAACCACTCCTACGTGCAGGGCCGGATTAAGCCTTGGGGGGCCTGGGCAATTTAAGACAGGGGGGCCCTGGGGAGCGGGGGGTGGGGGGATATATTAGATTGTGCATTCCTCTAAACATGACCCATTTCAGGAGGGACAAAATGCTCTCTACCTGGACTTCCCTCTAAATATATGATTGGCTTCACCTGGGTTAAACTATTTAATTGATAAAAAAAAAAGGTATTTCAACTTCAAGACAGGTGATTGCCATCATAACATAAGAAGGAAGTCCAGGTAGAGAGCATTTTGTCCCTCCTGGAATGGGTCATAGTGGGAGGTATGGATTGTGTATATTACATTTAAACTAATGGTTTATATTAGATTTAAACTAATAGTTTCATAATATGTGGGTACTGTTTATAGCGCCACCTATTTGAGAGACTAGTATTTAGAATGCTTTCCTGTAGTGGAACAAAGGCAACTTAAACAACCTTAAAATAATACACATAGAAAAATAAAATCTATAATTTATCTTGTAACGTAATAATAATATCATCAGCCTCTGTACTTATACAATGGGACAGGACTCAGGTGGACTCTCTTTGTGAGTCTCTCTCTAGACCCAAATGCTCTCAGATAACAGGTTACACAGAACCCAGACACCCAACAGCAAAGAGGAGAAGCTGAGATCCCTGGATCATTTACAGCTCTTCCCACTCTTATCTCTCCTCTGGTCAGGAAGCTCTGTTGGTATCTCATGAACTTGATACTCCTGTTTCTCTGCCTGTACTGCACACTGGAGTGTAGTATGGTATGCCGGCGGCCAGCATACCGGCGCCGGAATCCCGATCGCCAGCATACCAACAGCTGGGCGAGCGCAAATGAGCCCCTTGCGGCCACGCGCGCCGCGCAATCTATACTCCCTCCAGGGGGGTCGTGGACCCCCAAGAGGAAGAAAAAGGACGGGTGTCGGGATTCCGGCGCCGGTAAACTGTGCGCCGGGATCCCAAAACCCGGCAACCTAAATACCACCCGCATACTGTGCTGCTCACATTCTGGCTGCTGGTCTTGCTGCTGTACAAGAGAGAGAGACAGTGATATCAGTGGGCTCCAGTTGGGGGGCCCCCTGACAAAGGGGGGCCCAGGGTACAGTATGCCCTGCCACCCCTCCTTAATCTGGCTATGCCTACGTGAGTGTACGCTTGCCACAAAGTAATGCTGAGTTGATTTTTTTTTTACCTTTTAATGATTTTTAAAACATGTATCTTTGTTTATTATTGTACTTGAGAGGATTTATGTGGTTAGTAGTTTATCAGTTTATGACCGTTGCATTTGAATAAATTAATATAGAGCAAAATCAATTCTATTCTAAATTATTAGGTGTGAAAATTAATGCCGCTCCTGTTTTTCTTTTCGTGTCAGTAATGTTGGCAACCCCATCTGTACAATGTGTCATTTTATTACAGTGTGAAGTCTTATTATAATTAACAAATTAACATAACAAGCATTTTATACATCAGAGGTCACCGTGCCAATCGTAAGCATTCAAAAACAAATCTAAACCTGTTTCTTTGACATACTCTGTCTGCATTCCAACAGGAATACACTTACACATTGTATAGTTATTCTGGATTTACCCCAGAAACGTTTATTGCAGCAGAGAGGAAAGCGGAAAGTTCACAGACAACTGATGAGTATTCACCTATGTCATGACTTGTGCCAAGCAGTAGCTAATGACTGATTGTAGGTAGTGACTTGCTGTATCTTAGTTTCATATGCTGAAGTGTGATGTAATGATAGGATCATTCCAGAAATACACGAAGAAAGACAAACTGGTCCAGTCCTTTCATGGCCGCTTCATCCAGGTCATCCATGATTACAGAGAGCAATATCTGGAACACATGATGACGTAGCTCTCTCAGCCCATAAAATCCACCTGCTCTTCTTGCTTATGTGCCAAATGAGATGACCCACCCATAGCCAAATAATGCATTATGCAACCTAGGCTCTTGCCTGGACCCCACTGGACACTGAATGTCCGATGTTTTTTTTTTTTTATGTAGAGGGGAAAGGAGCCCAAACCAGAGAGATAAAGTGGAGAGGGATAAAAGACCTGATTCAGAGTAATACGATATTGCACAGCTCAGTTTCCTCACCATCAAACAGCTCCTAACTGCCATGTTACAGGCTGTGTTTGAAAAATGACAGTTAGAAGCTGATTGGGTAGTACTTGATTTCTCTCCACTTTATCTCTCACCAAGCTCTGACACATATGCATCCCCAGGTCCTAATCTAGGTCTGTTCCCACACATCCTGATGATTTCACTTCTAGCTGGAATCGGTGGCAGATTTCCCACTAGGCACATGAAGCACTTGCCTAGGGGCACTACCTGCTGGGGCACGATAGGCCACCCCTAGCTGCTGATCAGTTTTTTTTTAGCAGCACCAACGGGGAGATGGGTTGGGACCCGGGTGTCACCAACAACGCTGGTCAGGACTTACAAGCAGATCATTTATCTGCTACTGTTATAGTGGTGGTTTTATCTGCTACTGTTATAGTGGTCCCCACGGTCAGTCAGCACAGCAGGGACGGATCTCCTTCCCCAATAACACACAACTTTTTTTGCAGGGGTTCGAATGCTGCGGACATCTGAGGCCACTATAGAGTCTGTGGTTCATGCCAGCTTTCTTCCATGTGCGGTGCAGATGCTGCCAAGTGGCGTGGGGACTGCAGCATGTACAACCACACTACTGCAGGATCGGACTACAGTGATGGTGAAAACTACTCATCCTGCTGGCAAATTCCGTGTCCTTAGGTGCCTGATAACAAGGGCAATCTATTCCACTGGGCTTAATGGGCAGTTGCTCAAGGGCCCCAGGACTCTAAACTGATAGCTTAGGGTCCCCTCTTTCCAGGGCTACCAGATTTACTGAAAACCGGCCTTGGGGAAGTGGAGATACTTGTCTTCAAAGCAACGGTTTCCGTCTGAGCCCGTTAATTGCTCTTTCCAGCAAGATATCTCGGGTTCTATCTGACTTAGAATTTGAGAGTATTATCCAAAAGCTGGGACTCTCCCCTTTCAGTGGACACTGGCAGCTTGTCTCCACTATGCCCAGAACCAGAGATATCAGCCTTCCAGCAGCTGGTCCCTGCTCCAGCTCCACATGCCTGGGATGCAGTTTTATATATTAGTTGGTGGATTGCTCTGGTTCCCAAGACCCTAGTGCCCCCATTAAAAGCTAAGAAATTGACCCCGGGAACCAGAGATATTCGTGGTCAAGCAAGCTGCCCTCCCACTGGAAAATGATGAATATCAAAGCCCCCTGGAAGTCATGTACCGGGGCCCCTTCATTCAGCCCAATGTTCCCTTCTACAGTTTGGTGTTCTCCTTCCCGCTCCATCTCACTAAACCTCAGGCCCGGCAACAGGGCGGGGGGGTCAAAGGGGATACCGGTGCCGGGCTCCAAGTGTCAGAGGGGCCCCGCGGATCAAGTACAGCGCCTATAACATTTACTACTTTCTAAAAACGATCACCTGACCGGCCGCCCGCAGTTGCCTAAATTAATTGTGACCCTTCCTGCACCGACCTCCCCCTCCATCCCCTCAGTTGGTACGGCCTGGTGGTGATGCTGCATCGGCCTTCCTACCCTGTCTCTTGCAGCCGCCGTGGAACAGGCAGCCATGAGCCAGCTCAGCAGTTCTGTGTACCCAGCCTCCAAGGGAAGTGTGTGTGAGAGAGTGATAGCCCTACGCATCCCCACCTGTGTTGTGATGAGTTCCCCCAGGGTCCTGGCAGCCTCATGTATCTATATATAGATAGATAGATAGATAGATAGATAGATAGATAGATAGATAGATAGAAAACCTTCCAATTCAGTCGGCACTCGGTTTCTCTAGGTTCAGCTTCCCCCGGTGCCTGAATCCTTAATAGCATAGGTATCCAATGGCGGAAATGAACGGCACTCACAGGGTTTGTATGTTCAAACAAACTGGTATATTGTATGATGTTTCGGAGCGTCTGCCCCTTCTTCCAGAAAACACCAGAATATATATATATATATATATATATATATATATATATATATATATATATATATAGCATATAGGCAGCACTCCAGTACTTGTAGTATGCAGCGTCGGTGCCCTCCTAGGTCTCCCTTAGCCCGGGATCCAATATAGCAGTACAGTCAGGCGGCATTCGAACAGATTTCACAGAAACAAAGCTTGCTTCAACGTTTTGAGATTTATTATCTCGTCATCAGGAAAAGACATAAACATACAACATTACTGACCTTATATACCCCTCTCCACATATGTGATTCCCGCCATCAGAACCACCCGCCAGCGCCCAACACAGACGTCATCAAGCAGTAACCATTGCCAGGTAACAAAAAACAAACGTGTGCCGGGACAAATCCCACTACAAACAATGTGACATTGTATATACAATTTACAAACAGCTATAGTAACAACATATTACTCTCACAGACACTGGCTATATAATGTAGCAATTTCTCACAGATACGGAATATTAGCGATTTCAGATGTCATATATACTTCTTGTCATCGATTAAACAAAAACACCAGATTTTAACACTTAAATCGCTGTACACTCCCGACAATGCTGTACAATCCAATATCAAACATATAGCTTGTAGTAAAAAACAGATAATTTAAAACCAGATACTAAAGCAGTAAAAACAAATTCATGTGTAGAGGTAAAACATATATGCCACAGTACAAGAAAACAGTAGAATCAATTGTATTGATTTAATCACAAAAAACAATGGATACCGAGGTTCTCATTTAACCCCCTCGGAGCTAGCGTCCCCAATCTATGTATCCACTGTGCCTCACAGAGCAATAGCTGTCTCACACGATCACCCCCACGAAGAGATGGTGGTATATGATGAAATAAAATGAACTGAAATGTAGACATATTATGCCTAGCCTGAGAATAGTGACGCGCCACGGGCTGATCACTATGTCCTGTCTCAGGCTCGGACTGGCCCACAGGGGTACAGGGTAAACCACCGGTGGGCCCTACTTCTTGGGGTCCCACCTCCTGTTCTAGGGATCAGGTTCTAGACTGTAAATCTAGTACATTCCAGACTTACTAATATAGTACATTATCTTGCATGCACTACAGTATTTACTGTATATATTTATCTAGGGGACCAACCCATGCAAAATGGTTAGGCATACCAATGTGGCGGCTGGGTACACCCCCTCTAGAGACTGGCCACACCCCTAAACATGGGCCTCTACCACTGTATTCCCCCGGTGGGCCCTACATGCCCCAGTCCGACACTGTCCTGTCCCCAAAGCCATCTTAATAGACGAACGGTGCATTGCTACCCGTTCTCGTGGGGTGCGCTCTGTTTTCCCCACAAAACAAAGCCCACAGGGGCAGGTAATTGAATATGCAACAAATTTGGTTTGACAAGTGAGCCTGTGGTGAATCACGATACTCTTGCCTGTATGTGGATGTTTAAAGCTAGTTGCATTAGTCATATATCTACAAGTAATACAGCCGAAGCAGCGGAAACATCCTGGTTTAAGGGATAAAAAGTTGGATTGGGTACCCTGTTGGATTTTGGTTATATCGGTTTCCATCACAATATCCCGTATGTTGCGGCCTCTAGTGTGTGTGTATATATATATATATATATATATATATATATATATATATAAATAAATAAATATATACAGGTTGAGTATCCCTTATCCAAAGTGCTTGGGACCAGAAGTATTATGGATATCGGATTTTTCTGTATTTTGGAATAATTGCATACCATAATGAGATAAAATGGTGATGGGACCTAGGTCTAAGCACAGAATGCATTTATGTTTCATATACACCTTATACATACAGCCTGAAGGCCATTTTAGCCAATATTTTTAATAACTTTGTGTATTAAACAAAGCTTGTGTACATTGAGCCATCAAAAAACAAAGGTTTCACTATCTCACTCTCACTCAAAAAGTTCCGTATTTCGGAATATCTGGATACGGGATACTCAACCTGTGTGTATATATATATATATATATATATATATATATATATATTGCTAGCAGTCTAATAAAGTTGTGTCCTAACTGTGTGTGATGTGATATATATATATAAAATGTGTGTATTTACAGTAGGTATGTATAGATATGTATGTATGTGTGTTGAGGGAAGGAGGGACTCAAAGGGGGAGGGGGCCCAGAGATGTCAATGTACCGGGCCCCAAGATTTCTGTTGCCAGCCCTGCTAAACTTACCCCGCCTGTTCAAGTGATCCACAAAACATTTGCCTCAGCGCACACTAGGTACAGTCACACGTGTTGATGGGTCAAATTCAAAGTAAGCTCTCCTAGTATATACTGTTAGAAATTTGGTGAGTTTTGATCAGAGATGTGCAGAAGAGGTAGACATCACTGCTTCACCTGCCATAGACCTTTTACTCCAGAGTTTTGACTATAAAAATGATTAGAATAATACAAAGAAGATATTTCTAATATATTCTTTGTATTTTTCATATACTTTATATAGTCAAACCTCTGGCTTATACATTAGTATGAAGGGAAAGGCTCTGCCTCACCTCACCGCACGGCACTGCTTCGTGGTTACCTCGCAGCATATGAGCAACACCACTAAGAGGGATGCACAGTAGCATAAAATCGCCCACTGCCTACATCCACATTGTGTCCATCTCTGGATCCTGCCACCTGCAACAACGTACGATCAGTGATCTGAGGACGCACCACGGACCCGTAGGTGGCAATGCGGGTTATTCAGATGTGTGCACACACAGATCCACCTCCTCCATAGTTGCCGACTTCTGGGCTGCTCTCTCCGGGAGAGAGCAGCCCGTCGGCTCAGCAGGGGGGGCGGGCAGTGAGGTGACGTGTCAGGGGGGCGGGCCAGAGGCGGAACGGAGGTGGGCCAGAGGTGGAACGGGCGTGGCTTCTGAACCGCATCATTTAAGCCACGCCCCCTGTGTAATGCCGCATTTACCGACATTATACAGCAGGGGGCGTGGTTACGATGACGCGATTCAACAAGAATCACGTCATCGCCTGCCCGGACCGCCCACTTTACTCGTTAAGTGGGCGGCGGGCAGGGGGTGACCCGCAGATATCGGGAGACTTGCCTGCTCTTCCGGGGGGCCGGGAGGGTCACCCGTTTTTCGGGAGCCTCCCGGCCATTCCGGGAGGGTAGGCAAGTATGACCTCCTCGCAGACAGATCTCTCACACCAAGGATACGGCTGGCGCAAATTCATGCTGATCGTCTTGATGGCTGCACTCACCAGAAGATAAACTGGGGCATTAACGTATCCTATAGCAGTAGCAGTCCTCAAGGCACCACCACACCAGTCCACCAGTGGGAATAGTCCCTGCTTGTTGGCATGCCGACTGTTGGGATTTTGAGGGGGCGGGATGTAGGCTTCGGTATTGTGACGGCAGTCTCCTGACCGCCGGTCACATAACTAGAGTATATACCGTAACAGAGACCCCTTAATACATTTGTTGGATGCAAAAACAGCAGTTTTCAGAGGATTTTTCACAAAAACTCTGTAGTAAATGAGGCTGTACTGTACTGTAGCGCGGGGATTTCCCTTATAGACTCTGTGACCTCAGGAATCATCACAGTTATAGGAGATTGCCAAACAGGAAGCAGTTGTGCTGTGATCAGGCACGGGCAGCTGCTTCCTGTATGCACAGTACATTACAAATATACTGTATATAGGAAAACATCATTATAGCTAATGTGGGGAGAAAAACTGGGCAGAACTGAGGTGGAGATGTATCAAACCTTGGAGAGTGATAAAGTGGAGATAGATAAAGTACCAACCAATCAGTGCCCGTCATTATTCGAGCACAGCCTGTGACCTGGCAGTTAGGAGCTGATTGGCTGGTACTTCATCTCTCTATATGTTATTTCTTCCCAAGCCTCGAAAAGTCAGGGGCAATTTAAAAGAGGCGAGGGTCCACATGCAGTCTCTGTGCGCGTCCTCTACTTTCTGGCAGGGAGTAGACTGCACGGGCACATGTCTCTGAGAAAGTGGGCGCAGTGGACATTTTCCCAGTGATTTATGTCTGCAGCGCCGGCGGCCACCGTGGGACTCTGGAGGTGTATGTATAATTATATGGGTGCAGGGTGTGCAGTGTGGGCCCGCGCACCGTGCACCCATTATAGATACACCCTTGCCCATATGTGCTGTCTGATACAGGATCTGATTCAGAGTTGCATGTAGGGTGGCCAATCCCGGGATCGGGATTGGCGGGATCCCGGGATTTAGGCCATAAATATGCCAGGATTCAATCCAATCTCGGGGACTGCGGGATCAGGCGGCCCATTAATGCTGTGCAGCGTTGACCGCCCTCGCTGCCAGGCTTCCTCCTCCGGGCTCCCCCTGTGCAGAGAGACCTCTGACTGTGAGGTCACGCTGCGCCGTCACCAACCACTGAGCTCAATTGTACCGTTGCCGTCACCCGCCGCCTCCTCCCGGCTCTCCCTGCAGTCACCGCATCTGAATGAAGTTTGCCACCCACCAGGCCCTGCAGTTTTGTGAGTTTATTTATGTCGGCGGGTCGTGGGGGACAGGCGGACACAGTAAGAAAACCAGTTCCGGATAACCGGGAATCCCGGGATTGCCCATTTTTCAATCCCAATAACCGGGATTGAAAATAAAAAAGGCCCGGGATTGGCCTCCCTAGTTGCATGCACAGCTGAGGTCAGATGCAGAGGAGAGACTTCTGCTAAGTGGCACCGGGAACGTGTCCTGACTGTGCAGCGACACAGGCTTCAGATGCACACACGGAGGAGTGTACTGAGAATGTTCCCGTGCGGTGACAGGGAGGTGTGTTACATAATCATGGAGATGGTTCCTCTTGTGGGTGTAATGTGGAATTTTGTGGGCGCATTGGGGAATGCGGTTGCATAACCAACAGCTCACGTCGGACAGCGGGCACCTCAGTCCTGGCACATTCGGACACATGGGTGTACAGCAGGGAAGGGCTTTTTAGCAGCATTTGCATGAAGTGGCAGACGGGTGACTGCCAATGGACGCAGCTGCGGGCGCTTCTCTGTGCGGCTCAGAATCAGCCCCATTATGAGTTGCCCACTGTATGAGACACTTGATTAGAACAGCTCTGCCAGAACAAGACCAGGCATAATGATAAAGATAGCACACGGAATGCGCGGGACTGGGCAACACAGAACCTTCTCTTCAAATCAAACAGACAATGGTTCTCATTCCGAGTTGATCGCTCGCTGACGTTTTTCGCAGCGCAGCGATCAGGTGAAAAATCTGCATTTATGCGCATGCGCATGGTACGCAGTGCGCATGCGCTAAGTACTTTCACCCAAAACCTTGTAGTTTTATAGAGGCTCGAGCAACGTTTTTCAGTCGTTTGAGTGATCGTTGTTTGATTGACAGGAAGTGGGTGTTTCTGGGCGGCAACTCAGCGTTTTCAGGGAGTATGCTAAAAAACGCAGGCGTGCCTGGCAAAAACGCAGGAGTGACTGGGGAAACGGGGGAGTGGCTGGCCGAACGCAGGGCGTGTTTGTGACGTCAAACCAGGAACCAAACTGTCTGCAGAGATCGCAAGGAAGGAGTAGGTCTGGAGCTACTCAGAAACTGCATGAAAAGATTTCCGTGCAGTTCTGCTAACCTTTAGTTTGCACTTCTGCTAAGCTAAGATACACTCCCAGAGGGCGGCGGCCTAGCGTGTGCACTGCTGCTAAAAGCAGCTAGCGAGCGATCAACTCGGAATGAGGGCCTATGTGCAAGGGGGTGTGGTTCATCAAATCGACAGTATCTAGGTCGACAATGTTTAGGTCGACCACTGTAGGTCGACAGTCACTAGGTCGACATGGATGGAAGGTCGACAGGGTTTCTAGGTCGACATGTGCTAGGTCGACAAGTCTAAAGGTCGACATGAGGATTTTTTTTTGTGTCGTTTTCTTCGTAGAGTGACCGGGATCCCAAATTAGTGCACCGCGTCCCCTCGCATGGCTCGCTTCGTTCGCCATGCTTCGGGCATGGTGCCTTCGCTCCGCTACCGCTTCGCTCGGCACAGATTACCGTTCCAATCATAGTCCACGTGGATCGTTAAGTATGAAAAAATTCAAAAAAAGAATTTTTTTGGGGAAAAACTCATGTCGACCTTTAGACCTGTTGACCTAGCACATGTCGACCTAGAAACCCTGTCGACCTTACATCCATGTCGACCTACAGTGGTCGACCTAAACATTGTCGACCTAGATACTGTCGATCTTCAGACCGGATCCCGTGCAAGGATAGGAGGAGATGATGTCATCTCCTCTCTGCTGAGCAAGGCATACAAACTTGGGGGGCTATTTACTAAGCCTTGGAGAGAGATAAAGTGGAGAGAGATAAAGTACCAGCCAATCAGCTGCTGCCTTGTTACAGGATGTGTTTGAAAAATGACAGGAGCTGGTTGGCTGGTACTTTATCTCCTTCCATTTTATCTCTCTCTCCAATGCTTAGTACATAGACCCCTTGAATTTGAATATAGGACTCGAGAATGTATTAAGTATAATTGTGGAACCTATAGATATGAATGGAGGAGATTTGATGAGGAAGCTACTGTATACAACTAGGGATGGGGTTCACAATGGATTTTTGTGTGAAACATACAGTATATCATAGATTGCTTGATATGGCAGCTTCTACTATACAGTACCATTCTTACTATCTGACGTGAGTCCTGATATTAATGGGATTATTCCAGCATCCCTAGTTAGCATATTTGCCCTGACAGCTGAGAAGTTGGGAATTCTAGGGGAGAGGTATCAAGCAGTGTAAAAGAGTGGAGAAGTTGGGGGATTAGAGATTTGACCCATAGCAATCAGCAGCTCCACTGGTTCACTTCCCCACTCTATACACTGCTTTGGCTTGATACAGCTCCCCCTCTCTGTCCCTGCAAAACTGTAGTGAGTGGGAAAATCACTGTAGTGAGTGAGTGAACCTGCCACTGGTGTGAGAGGCAATTCACAAGTGTTTTGGGAGAGAGAGTTAAGCAGCAGCATAGCAGCTCAGAAGTACTAACCACGGGCTTCGGTGGAAGTCGGAGGAGAGTGTGGGGTGACCACAAAGTAAACCCAACGCTACATGACCACAGCTTATCCTATTTCCTGAAATAACTGCAATGACTAATAGCGATTGCATATACTGTTTACTAAGGAATAGAGGAAGGACTTAGGGGCCTATTTATCATTAAATATTTTAAGGATATTCACAGAAATCTGCCTTTTTCAGGGGAGGACCACAAATATTAAGTACCGCCCCCATAGGCAAACGCAGGGGGGGTTTCCGGTTGCACGCAAACCCCCTTCCTGTTGGCAAGTGGCTCAAATTATGACAATAGTAATGGTAAATAATACTATTACTAGAACTGCCACCACATCATGCAGTTTTTGGAACAGCAGAGCTGCTGCACATGCCCAGATGCCCAGTGGTAGCAGCTTCTTCTACCAAGTTTGCTGTCTGTATGGATCTGAGTCCTCAATCAGTGCACTGGACCAGAGAGTAGCTACCAGGAAGAAGAGACAGGAGCATTACCATAAGGTGGAAGAATGTGTTCTTAGAAAGTGCAGTACTGGTTCTATTATGTTTGTGTATTTATTTATTATGATATGTTTAACCTTTTTCTGACCACTTATTTATATTATTTAAGTATGTTTGATACAGCCTATACTATAGACCATCTATAGTGTTAGATATAAATACTGTATTCGATACAGTATACAGTGTATAAAAAGACCAATATTTATTACTAGGTTCTTCTACCGCTCCCCCAAACTCCTGCACTTGCTACAATGTTCCGCAGAGTGGGAGATTGTGGGATTGCATTTGGAAACCCCCCTCAAGAAATACAGCGTTTGCCATTGGCCCCCAGATGTTCGATGGATTGGTCTCCAATTTGTATCCCTCGCTGTCAGCTCCTGGTGACACATGCGCAATGTGCGCCAAATACCCAGACCAGGAAGATCGGTGATAGTGCACTTATGGGGATTTTCATTGATGAAGATCGATCATAGCATAGTCAATTTTTGCGAAAATATTCATTTTGCAAATTTACTTTCATTTTTTTTTTTTTTTTTTACCACATAAAAAATGCAGTTTGTGAATAATATGCCCCTTAAAAGCTAACGTACTACAGTACTAAGAGAGGTGTTATCTTCTATTAATGAAACAGTGCTTGCAGGCTGTAATGGCAAGAGAGTTACACGTAAGTGTGACCATGAGTAAAGCGACAACGTTTAACTAGAAATAGTTTTTCCTGTTAAGCGTGTCAGGACAGACTGAGGAGATAACTTAGCAAACTCTTAAAAGAGATGACCTTTGTGCAAGTTGTCAAATGCCCCTGTAACTGTAACACTGAGGAGTCTGACAAATGTATTATGTGGAAGTTTCAGCTGTTGATAGGGAGATATAGTATTATGCTAGTAGGTCCTGTGAAAACTACAAGATCCATAATTCAACAGCAATAATATTTAGTGAAGGCCGAGCACCTAGAAAGAGTGACAGTTGGGGGCAGCACATTCAGTGCACACAACTTATTTCTATGTAATGTTTAATGGGCTGCGCTATAAGCCATACACAATCACATCTTTTTACCACATACTTGTCTACTCTCCCATCCACCCGGAAGAGCATTTAAGCTTCTGAAATTGCACCGCATCTGTCTGGTGTCGCCCACTTTTTTAGTAAAGCGGGCGGTCCAGGTGGCCAGCGACATGATTTGTGCTGAATTGCGTCACTGTAGCCACGCACCTTGCTTTACAATGTCAGTAATCTCAGAAATTAATAGTGGGGGCGGGGCCACATTGACGCACTCATGCCATCACATCCCCCCATACCGCCCCCACCTATGCCACGCTGCGCACTATGCCGTGCAGACCTGGAGGGGGCAGACAGAAAATTGGGAAGTATGTTAACTACCTGTAGTGCTCCTTTATGATAGTAGACAATGGCATGTAGTATCTGCACTTTTTTGGTGCACAATCTTTAATTCTTGTAACAAGTTCAAGAAAAAGGAAAGGATCAGTGAAATCATTTTAGAAATGGAAGTTTATCTGAGCATGTATCCAGAGCATAGCCAGATTAAGGTGGGGGTGCAGGGCATGCTGTACCCTGGGACCCCCTCTGTTAAGGGGCCCCCCCGGATGGAGCACATTGGCATCATTAGCTCTCCCTCTTGTGCAGCAGCAGAACCAGGCAGCCAGAATGTGAGCAGGACAGTATGCATTGCAATCAGAGATACAGGAGTATCAGTTTTCATGAGCTGCCAATGGAGCTTCCAGACCAGTGGATAGATATGTGGCATACTGGAATGTTAACAGATATTGGAAAATTCCAAAAGCCATTTGATTCTTATCAGTAAGTGGGGTGGTTTATGGCCACAAAACCTGTTAAATCAGTTCTCGCAGACCCTGCCACATGTAGGGGGTTAGGACAGGAAGTGTAGGGTTTTTTTAGGACAAGGAACAAAGCACAGGCTAGAGTCCAGTGTGAGCTGAGGACTGAGAATGGAGGGCACATGCTAAGTGACCAGGAATGAGAGCCCATGCTAGGGATGTGGAACAGGCATGGTACTCCGCAGCCCCTAGCATTATGGAACAGCATGTAGGTGCTACTAGGAAGAGCAAGAGATATCCAGATTCACAGTGTGAGATCAGCAACAGCATGTGCAATCAGTGAAGAAACAAAGGGGATCCCCACCTTCAGGGGTACACAAGAAGCAGGACAGGAGGTGTGAGTCTTCGGGAGAGGACTACCTGGGTGAGTGGTAGGAAACCACATGTGGCAGAAGGCCCCCAGTGATGAGTCCATGAGAGATCCCATTTAGATAGACTGCAAATATACCCAAGCGAATAGGGGAAGAATGCACCCGAAATGAATATCAGTTTGCGGTCGTCGCACTACTGATTCCCAGAGACTTTGCGGGGATGGAATGTAATGCTGTCCCATCATTGTTTATGCTGTTATTGCCAGTGAAGCAAATGGAAGGAAATGCTAACCTGATGTAACCCATATGAATATTGTGCTGGAGATAAGAGAACAAGAAATTACATGTGATTGTCGTGATAACCCTGTCTGAACTGTGAATAAACTGCTTGCTTATGTGATGAAACGGCCTGGTGTTCAATGCTTTAAAATCACTGAGTGATCTGGTGCTGCCCGGATATCACAGATAGGAGGGGGGAGAGTTTTGTAAGCGACCCAGAAATCCCAGCTTCTACTCCTCCCCACCTGGGTGTCTGGGTCCTGTGTCACCTGTTATTTAATGAGAGCATTTGAGTCTAGAGAGAGACACACACTCCTGAGTCCTGTCCCAGTTTGTAAGTACTACAGAGGCTGCTGCTATTGTATTTTTTAAAGAGAAATTATAGATTTTTTTTTCTATGTATATTTTAAGGTTGTTTAAGTTATCTTTGTTCCACTACGAGAAAACTTTATAAAATAATTGTCTAATTAGGTGGAGCTATAAACAGTACCCACGTCATTAAACTATTAGTTTAAATCTAATATACAGCTTTGGTTTAAATGTAATATACACCATCCAAACATCCCAACATGACCCATTCCAGGAGGGATAACATGCTCTCTACCTGGACTTCCCTCTAAATTCATGATTGCAATCACCTGTGTTGAACTACCTTGCTTATCAATTAAATAGTTAAATACAAGTGATGCCAATCATATATTAAGAGGGAAGTCCAGGTAAAGAGCATTTTGTCCCTCCTGGAATGAGTCATGTTGGGAAGTATGTAAAATCTAATATTATACACACCCCCTTCCACCAGGGGGCACCCTGTCTTAAGTGCCCCAGGCCAACCTAAGGTTTAATCCTGCCCTGCCAGAGTCTAGAAGCTGTTAAATACCGTGTATCAAATCTGTTACTTTTAGTAAGTACAAAAACTAATTTCTCAGTAATGGTACCTTTTTCCATAGTTAATACCCACTGCTCTTATCTAATGAAACGGATGAGTGTCATCACTTGGAGGAAACTGTTGTACAGAACTATGATCTAACCACAGAGCGTCAGAATATCTCCAGACAGGAAGGTGACAAAATCACACATCTGCCACTAAACTGATAGGATTATTTCACTGTAACAGAATGGTATAAGGGTTATTTAATAAATCTACACCCTTGGCCCAAATGTTGACTTTGTGTTTACTGTAAAAAAAAAACTATTGAAGCTTCTTGCGCTATGTGGATCATTTACAGACATATAGGATGGGATTCAAATCTTCACTGCCCCCGATCTCCCGTCTAAAGTGACGGGAGATCGCGGGACGATATTCTAATGACCCCCTTTTTTCCGCTGATCGTGCCCATAAGAGACGGGTTTAGCCCCGTAAAGCAGCTAAAGACATGGGCACGATTGTGAAAAGTCCCGTTTGGGCATCCAAACGGGTCACTTTTCACGCATTTCAGCTCGCCACCCCTGGGGTTGGCGAGCTAAAATGCTGATATTGCACCCATCGGCAGTAACATTTGAATACTGCCGGCGGGCGTGATGGGGGCAGGAGGGGAGCTGAAAGATTAGAATCCCGCCCATAGGACGAATGAGCAAAAGGCTCTGGCAGACTGGAAAATTGCTCTGGCAGACTGGAAAATGTCCAGATTCCAAACCAATGATATAATAGCCACCAAAATAGATAGAACTGAAATGTCATTTACGGGTGTGGATCATTGGGTTAACCAGATATAGGTCAACAGTCATAGGTTGACCCCATATGGTCGACGTGGAATAGATCGACAGGGTCAATAGGTCGGTATGTATAAGGTACACAGTACAGAAGTCAACAAGGTCAAAAGGACGACATGGAAATGGTCGGCACAAAAAAGGTCGACATAAGGTTTTTCTTTATTCTTTGGGGGGTGCTATTTCCTATGCCACACTTCAGGCAAGGTTACTATTCCCAATCAAAGCCCACGACGTGGATGGTAAGTGGTGAAAAAGTTGGGGAAAAAACAAACAATTCCCCCAAAAAACTTGTGTCGACCATATGTGTTGATCATTGTCATGTCAACCATTTGAACCTGTCAACCTTTGTACTTATTGACCTTAAGCACCGTCAACCTTTTACATGTCGGCCTTCTGGGCATGTCGACCTTTTGTACCTAATACATTTCAACCATATGTGGTCGACCTATTTACCACGACCTATCATCCGTATCCCGAAAATGTACTTCTGCATGTCTTTAAGTTGGCACCAAAAGTTCATGCTGTTCTGTAAAAGTTGTTATAATAAGTTATGTTACCACGGTGACCTAATTGGAAGAGATCCCATCAAGAAACATTTGGAAGATTCTTAGGATAGCCAAATTATTGCTCTGGCAGACTGGAAAATGTCCAGATTCCAAACCAATGATATAATAGCCACCAAAACAAAACATAAAGACAGCAATCTAAACAACACAAGCAATTTATTATTTCTACGCTAAACATCAGGCTACAGATGAAGGAATTGCAGCAGGTTTGGAATGATTACAGGAAATGAGCTGTATCTGTGGTCCCCGTCTATCTGTGCCGTGGTGTCGGCGGCCTGTGTCAGTATCGTCTGTCTCACCACCCAGGTGTAGCTCAGTCTACTGGGTAGATGCCTCTGCACACATAGGTGTAATAACAGTGTGTGGGGCAGGACAGCAGTACATATACATAGTACCGAATGAATGGGTGCCAGACCGTCTCTCAGATTACATAAAGCCCTTGTTTTATTACATCACTTCTCCTGCTCTGGGATTAGATGCATAGTCCTCTGTACTCTAGTGTACACAAAACCCCCAGAACTGACTCTCACCCATCATCACACTTCCTGCCAGAGCCGGCCCTAACCAATATGATGCCCTAGGCAAGATTTTGGCTGGTGACCCCTAGCACCGCCACTAGTTCTGCAGGAGATGCCTGGCATGAGTCATCTGGCAGCTCTGCTAACGTCTGGCGCCTTTTGTTTCTGAAAATGCATCTTATTTGCATTACTATGTGGCTAGGATGCACAAGCAGCTTCTGCTGATTAAAATGATATGCAGCATGTCTATATTCTGTGTGCGACTGTGGCTGTATCTACATACAAAATGCTACATTACAGTGATTTCCAGGAATGCACTGCAACGTAGCATTTCGTATGCAGATACAGCCGCAGTCACACACAGAATATAGGCATGCCACATATCATTTTAATCAGCAGATGCTGCTGGTGCCCCTAAGCATACCAAATGCCCTAGGCATTTGCCTAGTTTGCCTATGCCTAAGGCCGGCTCTGCTTCCTGCACTTACTTCATTGTTTTATATATATATATATATATATATATATATATATACATACATACATATATATACACACTAGTATATAAAAAGCGAATGTACACCTTCCTGCATCCTCGCATCACTAGCAGAGGAAGACTTGTACCGGTGACAACTTTCATCTTGTAGACGGGTGGGGTTCAGTATGCCGAATGTCGGGATCCCGTCGCACAGTATACCGGTGCCGGGATCCCGACACCCGGCATACCGACACCCGGCATACCGACAGCTATTCTCCCTCATGGAGGTCCACGACCCCCCTGGAGGGAGAATAAATAGCGTAGCGTGCCACCGTGCTCGCAAGGGGCTCATTTGCGTTCGCCACACTGTCGGTATGCCGGCGGTCGGGCTCCCGGCGCCGGCATGCTGGTCGCCGGGAGCCCGGCCGCCGGCATACCATACTACACCCTTGTAGACAGTAAGCTCTTGTTTGGGCCCTGTCTACCTTTACTTGTCACCCCATTGAACATTAACATTCATTACACAGCACCAGCATATACCAACTGCGCCTTACAATTTAATGAATGACCCCACAGCGATACGGAACATGCTAGCGCTATTTAAATATAACATGCTTTTAATAATCCCTCTGTCCCATTGTACACGCTGAGGAAAGCGTGAAGCACAGAACACAGGTACCATACTTATCCAGAGACTGCTCCTATTCTACACTTCACCGCGCTCATAGGGGTAAATTTACTAAGATGGAAGTTCTGTTTAAGATGAGATGTTGCCTAAAGCAACCAATCAGATTCTACTTCTCATTTATCTAGCCCCTTCTAGAAGATAATACCTGGATTCTAATTGGTTGCTATGGGAAACATCCCATCGTAAATAGAACTCCCATCTTAATAAATTTACCTCACATACTGTAGATGGATCCTTTGCGTTACACAAGTGTTGCCAGTAGCCAGCAAGTAAGGCACTTACCGGGGGATTTTCCATGGATGAAGATGGATCAGAAGAGCTGTGTGTGGATCATTTCAGTCCAGTTAGCCGCTGTTGTTCAGACAATACCTGCCCGATTCACTGGGACCTGTATCTCCGCTCAGATATTTCCTCTTATTGTCCCATGTAATACCCCTTAATATATCACACTCCTATGGTAATAACTTTGCAGAGATAGAGAGAGTTCCTCTTTTATTTTACCCTTGTGATGCTTCTATCCTGGTTGATCCCTCTATTGAGTAATACCTCTGCTTCAGTATGTCTCAGGTGACAGAACTATTCTTCTTTTCCCAGGTACGGCTGAAGCTTATGTACTCTACTTGAAGGTAAAGTATACGTTAGGTAATCGTCCTATTTTGTGCTCCGGATAAAACCAGCCCTCTTGTCTGTTTCCCCCTCCTCTGTCCTGGTCACAACTTGTCCTCTTCTGTGTCTCAGGTGCTGCCTGTCTCCCTGCCTGTCCCAAACAGCATCTCTGCTCTCCTCCCTCTCCCAGGTAATTGCGTTCCTGTCCTCACCCCCTCCCAAACTCACTAAACCTGTCATACCAGCCTGTGCCATTATCCAACGCCTGTAACCGCTTCACTGCTCCTATGTCCTGTGGTTTGGCTGTGTGTGTGGCATCTCTGCAGTGGCAAAATACAGGGAGCTTGTGTAATATTGTCCTTTTTTCCGACACTTTGTGATAACACCTGGGAGTGTAACCAGTGACGGGCCTATAATGAGGCAGCTGTATCCGGCAGCAGGTTCTGGGAGGCACACCTTCTCAGCATTCATTTCAGAGTGCAGAATTCTTGGTGCCAAAGTATAAATGACAGATGCTAAACTTTTTTTTTTATTGTAAGAGAACGGGACGGGATGTGATAAAGTCGGAGTTCAGCGGCCGTGCGGGATGCAGGCCGAACTAGGATTTTTTTTTTTAAAGGGGCAATCATTTACAAAGCATGGTTTAGTTTCGTAAATGATCGCCCCTTTAAAAAACACGTCCGAGTTCACCCGGTATCCCACATGGCCGCTGAACTCGGACTTCATTACTTACAGCCCCACAAATCATATACAAATGATTAAGGGATGAGAAAGATGAGATTTAAGTCACAGGTGGGCAGTGGCATAGTGATTATCAAAGGGGGTGATTCCGAGTTGTTCGCTCGCTAGCTGCTTTTAGCAGCATTGCACACGCTAAGCCGCTGCCCTCTGGGAGTGTATCTTAACTTAGCAGAATTGCGAACGAAAGATTAGCAGAATTGCGAAAATAAATTTCTTAGCAGTTTCTGAGTAGCTTGAGACCTACTCACAAATAGCGATCAGTTCAGTCAGTTTCGTTCCTGGTTTGACGTCACACACACGCCCAGCGTTCGGCCAGCCACTCCCCCGTTTCTCCAGACACTCCGGCGTTTTTTCCCTGACACGCCTGCGTTTTTCCGCACACTCCCAGAAAACGGCCAGTTTCCACCCAGAAACACCCACTTCCTGTCAATCACACTACGATCACTTCAACGATTAAAAATCTTTGTTCGAGCGTGAGTAAATCTACTAAGTTTTGAGTTAAAATACTAACCGCATGCGCACTGCGTACCATGCGCATGCGCATTTTTGCCTTAATCGCTCCGTTGCGAAAATCGGCAACGAGCAAACAACTCGGAATGACCCCCAAAGTACTGTAGGCCTGAAGTAGCAACAAAATCCGCAAGGAATTATGGGCCCGATTTAGACCTTATCGCTGCTGTGCATTTTTGCAGTAGTCTGCAATCAGATAGCCGACGCCCATAGAGAGTGAAAACAGGTCCTGTGCAAGTGTGCGAATGCATGCGTACGCTGTGTGAAAATTCCGCCAGACAGCGGTCAGCTGCAAATCCGTTCACAATTCACTCCCCATCTAATAATTTTTCTAGTCTGTGCAGTCTCTGTGTAGCCCAGGACTTACACACCTGCCCTGAAAACGCTTGGGAACGCCTGCATCACACACCTGCCCTGAAAACGCTTGGGAACGCCTGTGCTTTTCATGGCACTCCCAGAAAATGGTCAGTTATCACCCCCAAATGTCCTCTTCCTGTCAATCACCTTGCAAACACCCGTGCAATCGAAATTTATGCACCATCCTGCAGCTGTTTGTCGACATGCCTGTGCATTGCGGTGCATACGTATGTGCAGTCATTCGATATTCGCCCACTGTGCGATTTCGCACAACAGGTCTGAATCAGGCTCTATATTCAGAGTGTATTCTGTAATGGCCTCCTATGGTGATAATTAGAGAGCAGAAAAACTTTTTTTGCAAGTTTTCGAGGGTCTACAAATTCCAGTCACTTTCAGCCACAAATAAGTTCCAAAAAGTTGCATTTGGATGTAAAGATCCTTTCAAACGAAAGGGACAAAAGAGTAGAACAACTGTAAGCCAAAAAAGTTCTTATACACTTGAGTCATAATTTTAAATAACTTTATTATTTACACCGATACAATTATTTAGGAATTGATTTGCTGATAATATAAGAATAGTACTAATATTGCCAGCCGTCCCGTGTACATTTGCTCATCTATAAAAGCAATGGTGACATACAGGCCCGTACATTGTCGGACTGGGGCATGGAGGGCCCACCGGGATAACGCAGTGGTAGAGGCCCATGCTTAGGGGTGTGGCCAACTGCCACAAAGGCTTGGCTAACCATGGTATGGGCCCCATGACAAATACAGTATATATAGTAAATATTGCTAGTGCATGCATGATAATGTACCAGATTAATAACTGCAATGCACCGTAGATAATATGTATAATGTACAATTCAAGTGCACAGTCTGGAACCTGATCCCTAGATGAGGATGTGGGCCCCCAGGCTGTGGGGCCCACCGGTGTATTCCCCTGTACCCCTTTGGGCCAGTCCAACCCTGGGCCCGTATGAAAGACAGAAAGGGCTCTGCTTATGAAAATGTAAGATTTGGAATAAATTTATTATGTATTAATAAGCCATAATGAATCATAAAGACTTGTGGGTTGATGTATCAAACTGTGAAAAAGGTGGAGAAGTAGACCTTTGGAGAAGTTGCCCATAGCAAGTTAGCAAACAATCCTATAACTGCTATAAATGCTACCTTAAAGCTGATTGGTTGCATTTGGAAGCTTCTCCTCTGGTCCGCATACCCAGACTTTTCATTGCTTGATCTATCAACATCCTGGTTGTGAACTAAAAGTCATTCCCAGGGAGATTTACAAGTAACATTTACATTTCTTCCAGAATGCTGAACTAATTTGTAAGAAAACAAAGAGGATCCCTGCACTTGGAGTTTGTTCAGATGTTAGTCACATGGGTGGAAGCACAAAAGTACCTACAGTACAAAGAATTTCTTGTAGAACAACATAGACAGATTTACCCAGGGACCACACGCACCCGCAGTCAGACCCCACAGTGCATTTGTGTTGATGCTACATAACACACAATGAGGTTGCAGCCAGGGCAGTAGAAAGCCTGTCTGGGCCCAAGTACTTTTCAGGGGTGTGGCCTAATCACAGGAAGCATGGCAATGCACCATTAGAAAAAAAGACAGAAAAAAATAGTATTTTAAGCGCCTCCCTGACCACACCGCAGCCCAGTACACAGCAACATGTGCTGGGCTGAGCTGCTACTGCAAGGTAAGAGAGGGGAGCGGGACACCTGGGCCTCCACTGGGCTCCCCCATCAGACCTGGGCCTGGGTAATTAGTTACCCCCCCCCCCACCCCTCTTCTCGGCACAACTGGTTGCAGCTGCAGTATGAAATGTTTTTATTTTATTTTTATTTCATGCAGCCTGCATAACAGGTTAGCTTACGGGTGGCCTGGTAAACCTGTGGCTCTCCAGCTGTTGTAAAACTACAAGTCCCAGCATGCCCTGCCACAGTTTTGCTATTAGGGAATGCTAAAATGGTGGCAGGGCATGCTGGGATGTGTAGATTCACAACAGCTGGAGAGCCACAGGTTGGCCAGGCCTGGCTTACAGCTACCTATCAATCATGATTAGAGTAAAGTCAAATATTAACCGCAAGGGGCTCATTTGCGCTCGCGCAGCTGCCTGTATGCCGGCGCCGATATGCTGGCCGCCGGCATACCATACTACACACCTATAATACATAGACAAGATGACATCATGCTTCTGCTTCCATCTGCTAACATAGACCAACTCCGGAGAACTGTCTGCATCACCACTAGGGCTGAGTCCACGCGGTAATGATACTGATACTATTGCCACAGCAAACTCACCCTCTACCCTGCTTTTATAATGTCATAGAGCTCTAATGATATGGTTATTTTACAGGAAAGGGATACAGGGGATATGTACTAAGCAGTGATAAAAGTGGAGAAGTGAGCCATTGGAGAATTTGCCCAACTGCAACTAATGACATCATAGCTTCTCCGATATAACTGATGATGTGAATCCCCATGGGTCTTCTGCCGGGTCTGGGACTGAGGGTCGACAGCACAAAGGTTGACACACCTTAGGTCGACGCCAATTGGTCGACACACCTTAGGTCGACATGGACAAAATGTCGACATGGACAAAAGGTCGACAGGAACAAGGTCGACATGGAAAAAGGTCGACATGAGTTTTTTATGTGTTTTTTTTGTGTCGTTTTCTTCGTAGAGTGACCGGGAACCCCAATTAGTGCACCGCGTCCCCTCGCATGGCTCGCTTTGCTCGCCATGCTTCGGGCATGGTGCCTTCGCTCCGCTGCCGCTTCGCTCGGCACACTTTACCGTTCCAATCGTAGTCCACGTGGATCGTTAAGTATGAAAAGGTTCAAAAAAAGAAAAAAAATCGTGAAACTCATGTCGACCTTTTTCCATGTCGACCTTGTTCCTGTCGACCTTTTGTCCATGTCGACCTTTTGTCCATGTCGACCTAAGGTGTGTTGACCAGTTGGCGTCGACCTAAGGTGTGTCGACCTTTGTGCTGTCGACCTGGAGTCCGGATACCCTTCTGCCAGGGGGGCTAGGAAGGGTCCCATGCAGGTGCTTCTCTCCAGTGACTGTATGGTGCAGTACTCTTCTGGACCACGCAAGACAGTAGCTTCTAAAAGGGTGACCAGGAAGGATCAGTAGGTCATGATCATTCAGAGGCTAAGCAGATAGAGTGGCAACCAGATGGGACGTCTTTCACCGGGTTGGGTGAATGGTTATCACTGGCACAGAGGCCTCAGACCCTGGTTCCCAACTGTTGGAGCTATCACACCAGGGTGAAACCATTGTGCATGGCTTACCCAAGTAGGGGTGTGGGGTGTAAATTGGTTTATATTGCAAGGAACTTATATCCCCACAGGAGCAATGAGAAACAACTTTTATTCTGCAAGCTCTAACTGTTATAACCAGTTGCCACTTCCTGTGTAGGTTGGATAGCAAAACATGATATCCACCATATGTACAGTTACACCCCCCACCTCCCCTTTATAATGAGGAACAATGAGAGTCACTTAAGGCAAGACATAATGCAATCAAAAATGGAGTCTTGCAATACCCGTAGGGTTTTTGACTTGATTGATATGGTTCCCTCTAACACTGGCCTTCTCCTGCTCTCTTTAGATGCAGAGAAGGCGTTTGACAGACTGAACTGGCAATATATGTCCTCGGTTCTAGACAAGTTTGGTTTTAGTGGCCATATTCTTTCTTCGGTTTTATCTCTATATAGCTCCCCCTCTGCACGGGTATTTAGTAACGGTTTCCTTTCCGATACATTTCCTATTACGAATGGAACCCGACAGGGTTGCCCTCTATCACCCTTAATATTTACGTTGGGCATAGAACCCCTTGCTGAGAAGATTAGGATGTCTGGGGGCTTCCCGGGGGTGACTATTGGCACTACTACTCACAAGTTGTGCCTCTTTGCGGACGACGTCCTTCTGTTTGTCACGGACCTGCTATCCTCCCTTCCTTGTTTGCATGCTATCTTGGGACAGTATAGTGAAGCTTCCTTTTATAAAATTAATACAACAAAGACAGATGCTCTCCCCATTAATATCCCAGCTCCCATAGTGTCCACCCTTCAATCACACTATCCATATAACTGGCGTTCGGCTTCAATTCAGTATTTGGGGATCCAAATTCCACCTATACGGCCTCTGTTTTTGATGTTAACTTACCTCCACTCATTAATAGTTTTTTAGACCTGACTAAGTCCTGGCTATCTTATGATATTTCGTGGATTGGCCGCCTAGCAGCCTTCAAAATGACTCTCTTACCTAAACTCATGTACTTATACCAAACCATACCTTTTCTTTTCCCTAAAACGTACCTTGATAGATGTCGTGCTATAATGCTACGCTATGTCTGGAAGGCACGACCACCCCGATTGGCTCGGTCCAAAATATTCTCCCTCATAGATAGGGAGGGCTAGATATGCCCGACCTGGTCCTTTACCAGGAGGCATGTTTGCTGGCCCAGTTTAAATACTGGTTGAGTGGGGCGCCTGTAGTGGGATGGGTATCTCTTGAACGTACTGGGAGTTTGGACCTTCCCTTAGAAGACCTTTTTAAGATACACCCAAACTCTAGACCCCACTTATTGTCCCTCCTCCCCGCCAATAGAACATCTTTACAAATCTGGGATAAATTGGTGACTCGCCTGCCTGGACATCAATTTCCATATCCAATCCCTAATTTAAATCTCTCTACCTGGTTTGTTTGTGGTTTGACTGTCTTGGGGGAACTTATGGATGGTAATGTTATGCTATCGTTTTCTCAACTTCAGTCTCGATATAATCTCCCCAGTGGAGAATTATTGCATTATTTCCAAATTGCCCACTGGTACAAAGGTTTGCCTAGACAGGTGGCTCCCCCGAACCCGTTATCCCAGGTTGTCTTAACACGTGTATCTCTGTGTGACTCTAGAGGGGACATCTCGTTTTGGTACAGGACGCTTATCAGCTTGCTTACTACTACTAAGTCTAATGCGCAGCTGAAATGGGAACAAGACTTAGATCTTCCCCTATATGAAGCCCAATGGGAACAAATTTTTATTTCTTCTTACCGAATGTCCAAGTGCTTGAATCACACGGAGATGCATATCAAACTCCTTAATAGACTATATTTAACACCGGATAGGCTACACTCATTCTGGCAGTCTTGTTCCAAATATTGCTGGCGTAACTGTGCGGAAATAGGCCATATTTTCCATATTTTCTGGTCCTGTCCTTCCCTTCGACATTTCTGGAGCGAGATATTTGCTTTGATTAATTCAGTCTTACACCTGTCCCTCACCCCCTCTCCGGCCATGGCCCTGCTCCACATTTTTCCTGCTGAGATACCACCTCATCAGAGATATCTGGTGGGGCATATTTGTATAGCTGCCATGGCTGCATTGGCCCAAAGTTGGAAACAAGCTTCTCCCCCTCCTCTATCACTAGTCACCAACAAAATTCAATTCCATTTTACTATGGAAACTGAGTTCATGCCTTACTCTTCTGCGGCCTCCTCCCCAATGGTGAAATGGAGAACATGGCATGACTACGTCACTGCTGGGGGGGGGTGTTTCGCCTTCCCCCTAACTGACTCGGCTTATACTTCCGCTCTGTGCACCGGCTGTGCCTTACTAGCCCTGTGTCTATTATTGATTATCTGTTTATTGATATGTATTCATGTTTGACCCATGTTTATCTTTATCTGTATCTTTTTCCAAGATGACTTTGTATTTTTCCTATTATATCTATATTGGACTGTTATATTTAACTTCTGACAATTTTGATATTTGCATGTTTACATCCCGCTCTCTTGGTTATTTGTACCCCCCCCCCCCCCCCGCCCCTTCCTTCTTTCTTTCTGTACCCCTTCCCCTTGCAAAAAGAAAACTTGTTTTCAATAAAAACTATTGATGAAAAAAAAAATGAGTCTTGTAATTTGGGAATTGTCACAACTGAGGGCCTGAGCTGACGGGAGGCAGCCTCAGTTGTAGGGGCTGAGATGTACCGGAACCTGGGAGGTTGTATCAGACCCCTGGACATGTAAGTAACATGAATAATAACTGCCCGAAGGCGTGACCACGACAACTTGGATAAAAGTCAATGATGTTTATTATGACAACTCCGCAACACAGCAGCAGTAAAAGAAAACGTAAAAGTCAGCAAAGAATAAATACAGTTCCTGGGTACTACAGGATGGCAGGAGCCACAGGGCACTGGTAGTGTGAGATAGTTCTTATGATCTTCTAGATGGAAAGTCCTTACCAGGCCCGACTGTAGCAATGGAGATAACCCAGGATTGTGCCAGCTGGTGTTCCAGGAAAAGCTGGGTTGCTGAAGATAAAACAGCTGCTGTGGATACTGGCTGGAACCAGACTGTTGTTAGCACGGAGTGGATAATAAATGAACTTGGGAGCGATGAAATATGAACTGAAATGTAGAACTTGAGAGCGGAGAAATAATAATACCGGTGGAGAGTGGTAAAGTGTAGAAAGGACACCGGCCCTTTAAGGGAAGCTGTACTCTGCTGGAAGCTGAGCTGGAAGCGGGTAATGTTGTAGCTGGAAACAGATGAATCCACAATGGATTGGAGAGTCAGGCTACACCGCAGGTGGAATGCTGGTGCGGGTCTCTATGGTGGAAGTCTTGAGACAGGAGCTGGAACCTGGAAGACAATCACAGGAGAGAGACAAACAGGAACTAGGTTTGACAACCAAAGCACTGACGCCTTCCTTGCTCAGGCACAGTGTATTTATACCTGCAGCAAGGAAGGGATTGGCTAGGCAATTATGCAGATTATCAATACTGAGAACAGATTGGTGGAAATGATCAGCTGACAGAATCCAAGATGGCTGCGCCCATGCAGACACTTGGAGGGAAGTTTGGTTTGTAATCCATGTGGTAATGAAAACAGTAATGGCGGCGCCGGCCACCGGAGACAGGAGGCGCCAGGCTGACAGATGCACATCCAACCACGCGGACACAGCGGAGGCCGCGGCTGACGTAATCGCCACTCAGACACTCTGCATGCAGAAGTTCAGGGACGGCGGCGGAGGCCGCGGGAGACGCCATGCCAGGTGTAATATGGCGTTTACTGTGACAGCGTCCCAGAGTGACAGGAGAGGATACAGGAATGTACACATCAGGATAACAGATGGAATCCGGTCCTGGAGCGCTGAGCCAGCCTTAGGAGGCATCTGATGGGTAAGAAATGGCGTCCAGATACCCGGATCGTGACAGGAATAGGTTTGGGATTAGTTTGAGAGGCCCTACCAGACCTAGTGATGATAATGGCACCCAGAGTGGGACTGGACTGTCTCAGAAGATGCTCACTGGGAGTAAGGAAAACAGGACAATCTGAAAATCTAGTATTAGCCTCAATGATAGAGGATTTCATGTCAGAGGTTAGTGATCTTAAAGGGTATAGCAAAAGGAGGCAAACTGGCTTTGCAAAGCCCAGGTTCAGACACACCAAACAGATGGTGCCTAATGCACTTATACACTAGGTGTTACCATCATCTGTGACCATGTGTAACACCCCGGGATTGGCGGGTATGTCTAAGTGGTTCGGAGAGGTGCCACAGGTATAGGGTGGGTATGTGACAGACCTTTCCCTTGAAATGTCCTTCCCTGTACCTTATTTGTAGTACCTTGTTCAGAGAGGTAGGATAGATTGATACGAAACAGGAGTGAGACAGCAATTCCAACAGGATGTCTTTTTATTGAGCCGCAAAGAACTCTGGATTAAAAAGGATGATTAGCTGTTTTGGCAAAATAAGATAATCACAAGAATGACATGGCATCAAAGAAGATTTGTAAATCACGGTTGACTTTAGGTAATAACATGCAGAAAACAATTGGTAATTAAAGAGGACAATCAGTCTAATAACAGATATATTTCTTATTCCAATATGACGCAATGTTAATGTGGTCATGAGTAGAGTGATGAAAAATACAATTCACAACGACAGTTTCTAAATTCCTAACTTTCCCTAACAAAGATGTTGCAATCTTCACTGGCAAATAACGTTGGAGCTCTCTTTAAATCCTGAGGTGCCACAGTTTTGGGAATGGCACATGTGAACACAAGAAATCCTGGGTTAGCAAGAATGTCACTTTGACTCAGTCTATTTAAAGAGGATGAAGCTAGCGAAGGTATTGTAGTGTTCTCAACAAAAGGTTTCCTTGGACAAATAAACTTAGTCCTTTCCAGATAAAGTAACTCAATTTCACTTGCATAAATGACTCAGTCTCTATCTCGTCAAGGATCACTAAATATATTTCTCAACAGTTCTTGAACAAGGTGTGTTTGTCTTAGCTATACTCATACAGGGGCTGGTTTGTAAGATGTTGCACTGTAGGCCTGTATTACACTGCTTGTTCCATTTACAATGCGCAGCGTGTGACTACTTGTGCTTGGCACTTTGATTGCCTGTTGCTCACAACAATAACAGTGTCTGTTTCCTCATTCAGAACTCTGTGATATAGGTACTCACTAGCTGGACCTGTCTCAGATGTTCCTCCTTGCACAAGATGGCCGCGTTGTCTGCGCCTTACAGTAGGTCTGGCGGTAACATGGAAACACTTTAGTAATAGGAAGACCTCAAGATGATGTATTCTAAACTGTCAAGCAGATATACTAAGCTTTTGGAGATTGATAAAGCGAAGAGAGATAAAGTACCAACCAGCTAGCTCCTAACTGTCATTTTTCGAACACAGCCTGTTTCATGGCAGTTAGGAGCTGATTGGCTGGTACTTTATTTCTCTACACTGTATCATTCGCCAAGGCTTAGTACATATCCCTGCCTTCCACCTACCTTATAACTTCTATAGAAGAGCACTGCATGGGACTGTTTGTTTAGCAGACATTTCTTCAGCACTTGTAAAGTGTCACGCCATTTAAGTACCTCACCTGAGAAGCCAGGGCATACAGAGATGCAGAGATTATTATAGTACATTTCCTTCTCTAAAATACCATCTCACAATCAAAGAGCAATGGGGGTAATTCCAAGTTGATCGCAGCAGGAATTCTGTTAGCAACTGGGCAAAACCATGTGCACTGCAGGGGAGGCAGATATAACATGTGCAGAGAGAGTTAGATTTGGGTGTGGTGTGTTCAATCTGCAATCTAATTTGCAGTGTAAAAATAAAGCAGCCAGTATTTACCCTGCACAGAAATAAAATAACCCACCCAAATCTAACTCTCTCTGCAAATGTTATATCTGCCCCCCCTGCAGTGCACATGGTTTTGTCCAACTGCTAAAAAATTTCCTGCTGCGATCAACTTGGAATTACCCTCAATAATTCTAAACTTTATTAGTCACTGTGAGTTTACTTGGATACAGGTTAGTTCTCTGTGCACAGTGTAGGACTGCTAGAACCCAAAGGTCTCTATATCTGTAAAAAGTGTAAGTACATTTATTTGTATTTTTATCTATAATAAAGTATTTGCCCACTTGCTTTATTGCAGGCCATGGGGACTTAGGGGTCTAATTACTAAGCCTTGTATGAAGATAAAGTGGACGGAGATAAAGTACCAGCCAATCAGCTTCTAATTGTCATTTTTCAAACACAGCCTGTAACATGACAGTTAGGAACTGATTGACTGGTACTTTATCTCTGTACACTTTATCTCCATCCAAGGCTTAGTAGATAGACCCCTTAGACTGTAACATGACAGTTAGGAGCTGATTGGCTGGTGCTTTATCTCTGTCCACTTTATCTCCATCCTAGATTTAGTAAATACTAATAGACCCTTTAGTCCAGGTATCCTTCATCCAGTACAGGCGAACAAGGTACTTATTGAGGCACAACAAAAGATGGAACCCTTTTCCAGCTAGAAAGAAGCAGGGTGCATCCTTGGCAGAGGCGGAACTCTGGGAGGCAACGGAGTCAACTGCCGCCGGGCTCCTGCTTTGAAGGGGGGCACTTCTCCGGTTCTGTGTGTTCAGCGACATTAATCAATTAAGTTAATTGACAGCAGACGGTATCTCTTCTGTAGCCGACTTCCCCACTAGCCACTACACCTTACAAATCACCCCCTCTTTATTATAGATACACTGGAAGCAGACACCTTACTGATGAAGCTATTTGCTCCTATAAAGGAAGCATGAGAATTCTTGTCAGAGAAATAACTTCATATAGTTAGAATTCTCATACTTTCTATGCAAGAGCAAATATCTCCATCAGTAAGGTGCATGCTTCCAGTGTAATAGGTTGTGGGTTCTAATCCTGGATATGACACTTCCAAATTAATTGTCAGAGAAATAATCAGCATTGTGAGTGACTGAGCAGATCTATGTAGTGTGTGGCTGGACCCCTACAAAGATCTGCCTAGTTGCAATGGTTTTGTAGTAGCTTCATATAGTTAGAATCTGCAGGCTTGCTATGCATGAGCAAATATATATATCTGGGGGGGTGTCACCAATATTTTTCTTGCCTCCGGGCAACTGGGACAAACTTACGCCACTGATCCTTGGGATGTGTCTGGCACCCACTTTCCCCTGGCTTGACATGATGTATGCCGGGTGGTGCCAGCCTAGGGTGAATCAGCGACCCGCTAAATCACTGCAATTCACCATTTACACAGTGCACTATACTGCCGGAACGCTTTCAGAACAAGCTTAGAAAAGCCTGTTAAAAGCAATGATATGCAGTCATGACAATGTTTTGTCTCAGCTTTTAATAGGCATAGCTCCCAGCCACCCTGATTTCAGCAGGATATTTGCACGTTGTCTTCTACTGTCTTGGTCCACCAGGCTGACCGATACTTTGTAGTTTTGCCAGTTTTACAGTGGAGGTGTATACGCATTGGTATTCACCAAAATGATCAATGATAGAAAATTCTGTCCAGAATGTAATAGGTAGTGATTTTTTTTGCAAAGACAATTAGCACTAATGATCTGGGAAATAATGAGTTGGGTGGATGGGGTGTAGAGGGATGATCAGATCAATAGTTGGCTATCATAAACTTTCTAAAAAGTCAATTTGGTCAACCATGAGCTCTGGATGAATGCATTTTGAGGGATTATACTAGATTTAGTAGAGAAGAAACGGAGTGGAGACAGGATTAGACTAGATTTAGAAGAGGAGTAACAGAGTGGAGAAGGGATTAGACTAGATTTAGTAGAGAAGTAATGTAGTGGAGATGGGATTAGACTACATTTAGTAGAGAAGTAATGGAGTGGAGAAGGGATTAGATTAGATTTAGTAGAGAAGTAATGGACTGGAGATGGGATTAGACTAGATTTAGTAGAGAAGTAATGTAGTGGAGATGGGATTAGACTAGATTTAGTAGAGAAGTAACGGAGTGGAGAAGGGATTAGACTAGATTTAGTAGAGAAGTAACGGAGTGGAAAAGGGATTAGACTAGATTTAGTAGAGAAGTAACGTAGTGGAGATGGGATTAGACTAGATTTAGTAGAGAAGTAACGTAGTGGAGACGGGATTAGACTAGTTTTAGTAGAGAAGTAACGGAGTGGAGAAGGGATTAGACTAGATTTAGTAGAGAAGTAACGGAGTGGAAAAGGGATTAGACTAGATTTAGTAGAGAAGTAACGGAGTGGAGATGGGATTAGACTAGATTTAGTAAAGAAGTAACAGAGTGTAGAAAGGATTAGACTAGATTTAGAAGAGAAGTAATGGAGTGGAGATGGGATTAGACTAGATTTAGTAGAGAAGTAACGAAGGGGAGACAGGATTAGACTAGATTTAGTAGAGAAGTATAAGAGTGGTGATGGGATTAGACTAGATTTAGTAAAGAAGTAACAGAGTGGAGAAGCGATTAGACTAGTTTTAATAGAGAAGTAATGGAGTGGAGAAGGGAATAGACTAGATTTAGTAGAGAAGTAACCGAGTGGAGATGGGATTAGACTAGATTTAGTAGAGAAGTATAAGAGTGGTGATGGGATTAGACTAGATTTAGTAGAGAAGTAACGGAGTGGAGAAGGGATTAGACTAATTTTCGTAGAGAAGTAATGGAGTGGAGATGGGATTAGACTAGATTTAGTAGAGAAGTAACGTAGTGGAGAAGGGATTAGACTAGATTTAGTAGAGAAGTAACGTAGTGGAGAAGGGATTAGACTAGATTTAGTAGAGTAGTAACGGAGTGGAGAAGGGATTAGTCTAGATTTAGTTGAGAAGTAATTGAGTGGAAAAGGGATTAGACTTGAATTAGTAGAGTAGTAACGGATTGGATATTGGAGGGATTAATCATACTTGATCTAGTGAAAAGTCATTGCTGAAATTCATCAATAATCACTTGTCCAGCAACGTGCCGTGATACTCCCTCCTCCACACTGTCCTCTTCTGGCATGCTGCCAACCTAACACTACCGGTGAAGGGTCAAAGCGAACTGCGCATTTGCAGAGTTGTTTCACCTGGCGAAGATCAAATAAAGTCAGAAAGTCTTTGCTGGACCCTATTGCTGGCAATAGACAATATATTGGTAATGTCATATCATTCATTATAGCTTGTCCTAGTGGCGTAAACCAGGCTTTGGTAAACAGAGTTGAGTAATGGTGTGCTTGGTGAAAACAGCTTGCCCTTTCAACGGTCGGAGCACTTGCTTTCATAAGTAAGGCCGCATTACTGGTCCCAGGTGTTTGCAGTCATCATCCCATCATCCGCAGTGGATAAACTACGAGGCAGATGGCAACTTGGCAAGCCAGGCACAAATGCAGTTGTTGGTGGGAAAAAGGAATTTATATCTAGCATTCTATTCTAGGTGATTAGTCGCCTGTCTTTGAGATTGTGTGCACCTCTGTACTATGACTAATTGATGGTTTAACCTGTGGCTTTTCACTTCCGACTATCTTGCTTACAGTACCTACTGTACTCTTGTGTAGCGAACCAGCTAGCAAAATTAGTATTTGTCTCTGCCTTAAAACCTATCTGCCTAATTACTTGTGAAACCCTTGGACTTGGCTTTAGGACCCATCTATGGGCCTAATTCAGAGTTGATCGCAGCAACAAATTTGTTAGCAGTTTGGCAAAACCATGTGCACTGCAGGGGGGGGGCAGATGTAATGTGCAGAGAGAGTTAGATTTAAGTGGGGTGTGTTCAAACTGAAATCTAAATTGCAGAGTAAAAATAAAGCAGCCAGTATTTACCCTGCACAGAAACAAAATAACCCACCCAAATCTAACTCTCTCTGCACATGTAACATCTGCCACACCTGCAATGCACATGGTTTTGCCCAACTGCTAACAAATTTGCTGCTGCGATCAACTCTGAATTACCCCCAATGTCTATCCCTTGTGTGCCAGCTTGACTTGTGAATCAGACCACTGCACTTATACTTGCATAGTACTTACTTCTGAATCACCCTTGCCTGTCTGTTACATTCTAAACCATGTGCCACATCCTGGTCCTGCTGGCACTGAGAGTGTAACCTTCATTGGGTGCACTAAACCTATTCTTATTATGACTCCATCTAATTGCCATATTACTGTAAACCTTTGCAATTGGAGTCCAGTGTTAGAAATATTGAGTTCTACTCATATCATTGTGGGACCGTCCCCATAAAGGGCAATTAAAAGAGCAGGGAGTAGGCCATTGGGTGGCATTGAGCTGTCAAAACTGTGCCGCACACCGGACTAATAAGATGCGTTTCTGCACCAAGCTCTGCCGCTTCATAGCAGTGCATCACTCATCTGTAGTTTCAGGACATGTCTCAAGCCCTAGGAATCTTTAGATTGTTTGTTTCTACCATCTGGAACCTGCGCCATCCTGGCATGGGTGGCACCATCTTGTCCAGAGTTAGCTGACCGCTGTTCCTCCACTTCTGGTTCTGATTTCCATCACATGACTTCTGTGACCAATCCAGAGCCAGGGCACAAAATTTACACCTCTCCCTTCAAACGTCTCATTGCCAGTACAGCTTCTGCTGATACCTGCCGGTTGATCCTGACTGCAGAGTCCAGAGTTTGGCTCCATAGTACAGCTTCCTATATACTGCTGTTTTACATTCAGTTCCAACATGTTTTTCTGCGTTCTGTACTCTTCCCTGCACTTACCAGCTGTGTCCTGAGTGGGTTGTATTGAACCAGCTATTCACTCCGCAGAAGAGCTATTCTGTTCCTGTCTGTAGTGGTGCACTACAAATCCCAGTCTGTTCCTGTATTTTACTAGTCCTAATCTCCTGCAGTAGTAGTTTTATAAATTGCTATTCCACAGCTGAGCACAATCCATAGTTCAAAAGAGAAAAGTTTTCCCCAGCACACCAAAAATTATATGACCCAGAGTGGGTGCTGTTATCATGTAGTGTCAGGGCACAGAGACACCTTCATGTGGCCTGGTGGCTCAAAACTATCTTTGCAAATACATGCAACTAAGATCTCTGAATCTCTATACCATGTCGTGTTCACATTTTATTGCTGATATTTTTTGGTGTGCTGAGGGAAAAACTTTTCTCTTTTTATCTGGTTTAGAATAACCTCTTCCTATCATGCACATGACAAGTATTACTTTTGATTGAGCAGCTACTGTACCATTTTATATCACTAGCCACAGTACATCAGCTCCTGTGCACTGCTACTTCCAGTTAATCCCCTGTGTGGGTATTCACCGCTCTGCTTAGCATAGAAAACTCCAGTTACCCTTAAGTATCCAGTCTCCGAAGGACCATTCATCACTCCTGGGTATCCACCACAACTCCATTGTGTTATTTGGTCTGCCGTGCTACATCCTGAAGTACCCACAAGTCTTCTAAGCACGATTTCTCACTCCTGGGTATGCACCAGTTACCAGGACTCTTATTCGCTCTGCCGTGTTATATCTTGAAGTACCTACCAGACTACTTAGCACTACTCTATTCGCTAGTGTGTCCTACAGTTCCTGAAAACCTCCTTGTCACTCTCTACTCCACCTGTTGTGACACCTACCACCTGAGTTTATCTTCTAGAGCAGTGGTTCTCAAACTCGGTCCACAGGACCCCAGACAGTACATGTTTTCCAGGTCACCCGGCAAGTGCACTGTGTATCATCAGCTGTCACTTTTCAAAAATCTACAGGTGACCTGGAAAACAGGTCCTGAGGATGGAGTTTGAGAACCTGTGTTCTAGAGTTCCTACTGAGGCATCTTCCCAGAATCATCAGATCACTTCAATTATTACTACGTTCTATCTCTACTCCAGTTATTTTTCTGCCGGACTGTTATTGCATACATCAGACATTCCATAGTAACTGTACCAATCATATTCGACAGCCCTGTTAGTAATAATAAACTGTTGCTGTGTCATAAAGAAACCGCATGGTATGGAAAAGACTCCATACAGGAGGCATGCCCTGGTTGAGATATAATACAGGAAATATGGTACTGGGGAGAATCTATATGGTGATTTAAGACATGGAGGAGAAGTTATACAGTGTGCATGACTCGGAGGACTATCAAAATAAGGCAAAATACTGTATGTCCTTCTTTTAGCTCTCAGGAAGTTGGAAGGTTTGAACAGGTGTCTTTATTTCCCTGCCTGTGCCTGCGGGTTATCTTAGTCTACAGTAAATATTCCACAGTTGTTTTTGCACAGCAACATGACGTTCACCGCACGGGGAGGAGATCTGAGCTGGTACACTGTGATACTCTACAAAAATAAACATACAGTCTCTATGAATACTCTTTGTTTCCGCCTCCAGAAGTCCACACAGGTTTTAATTGGCCACATCTTGTCTATTATTAGTAATAATGTAATTAACAGCTGCTTGAGCCATGTGTCTAGAACCTGTGTGACGGCTGCGTGAGTCACAACCTCACCCAAAGCTGTAAAACAGCAACAAGAGGAATGGTATCTGGAACTCATAGCTAGAATAGTAATGTGCAGAAATGCCAATTCACTTATCTTTAGACTGATTATTGGAAACTAAACTTTAATTAAAATTACTCCAAAGGTCTAGTGAAGGGACAGACTGGATAAATCTAGTTCTACTCTGGATCCAACCATGGGCGTACCTATAGTTTGTGCTGGGAGTGCCATTGCTGTGGGGCCCAGAGGCATAGGGGGCCCATACCCAGGTCATAAAGTTGTCTATCAGGTTCCCAGAATCACTGTGTGGCATAATGTGGTATTTTGTTGATGTGGGGCACTAGAATGTGTCATCATATGAACTGGGGGCACTGTGTTATAATGTGTACAAGGATACTACTATGGCACATAAAATGAACAACTGCTAAGAAGAGAGTGTCCCTCTAGAATGGGGAAGGGGCCCATTCCAAATGTTGGAAGGGGCCCACAAAGTTCTGGCTACGCCCCTGGATCCAACAACAAGGCAAGATCAACCACTCTTACAGGCAAATGCAAGGGAGGTTTCCGGTTGCCCGGACACCCCCCTCTTCTTTGCTAGTGGTTCAGATTATGACAATAGTATATAATACCATTACTACAGCTGCCATCACAAAATGCATTTAAAAGGGACAGAGCAGAGCTGCTGCACATGCCCAGTAGTAACAGCTTCTCATACCAAGTTTGCTGTGTGTGTAGATCTGAACGCTTAATCAGTGCACTGGACCAGAGAGTAGCTGTCAGGAAGAAGAGACAGGAGCCTTATCATGAGGTGGGAGAATGTGTTCTTGGAAATTGTGGTACTGGTTCTATTCTATTTGTGTGTTTGTTTGTTTGTTTATTTATTTATTTATTATGGGATGTTTAACCTTTTCCTAACTACTTATTTTGTTTATATTACTCAAATATGCTTAAAACAGCCTATAATATAGACCATATATAGTGTTAAATATAAATACTGTATTCCACACAGTGTCCAGTGTATAAAAAGACCATTGTTTACATTAATGTCCAAGGTCATTACTCGGTTCTTCTACCGCTCCCCCAGACTCCCGTACTTGCTCCAATGTTCCAGAGTAGGAGATTGTGGATTGTTTGGAAACCCCGCTCTATAAATCCTGCGTTTGCCCTTGATTCCTATATTTATCTGTGCATAGTGTTGGAGCTTTATCGTGGTACAGTAAATCTTATATATCCTAAAAGCCCCTTGCACTTCCATTCGCCATATATACTCATGCAGCATAAGGCTCTCTTCAACTCATTATTATTTTATTTTCACAAGATGCTGGATATTGCTTGAACCCAAAGCAGTGCTGTAACAGGACTGACTTGCGCCCTGTGCCAGCCACACCCCAAGAGCGCATGACGTCATGATGTTGTTCTGTGTGGTGGCACAACTTGCACCCACTACTTATAGCGATGACCAGTTTTCTTTATACTACCGTCCTACAAGCTCGCTTTCATTTTCCCGCTGATAATGCATGTTTTGGCTGCTAACTAATGCTGTAAAGGGCATTAATAACACAATGAACGGTTTCTTATGGTCTCCTTCCCACCATAACATCTGTGACATAGACAGCACAAATCTGACGTGGGTATAGAACTGCAGGATTGTGGCTGAAGAGAATCTAGGCCAGGTGTTGCTGTTAGCCAGGGTAGAGAACAAGCTGATTGCAAGCCCCTGTCAGTTTGTGCTAAAAGCGTTTCAGACACAAGAATCATTGCTCCTGATGGTGGACAAGCTGCCCAGGTGATGGGCCAGGGGTTGGCTACTGTTAGGGGGTCCTGGACCTTAGGATCCACTGGAGAACTTGTGTTTGTGCATTTTGAAGACTCTGTGAACCCTGTTTTGCTGTATCTGACCTGTGCATCCTGCACCTGCTTGTCTAACTGCCTATAGTTGAAAATAAACTTATCTTATCTTATTTATTTATTTATTTATTTATTAACAGTTTCTTATATAGCGCAGCATATTCCGTTGCGCTTTACAATTAGAACAACAGTAATAGAACAAAACTGGGTAAAAACAGACAGACATAGAGGTAGGAAGGCCCTGCTCGCAAGCTTACAATCTATAGGGAAATAGGCATAGATACACAAGGATAGATGCTACCTATTGCATAATGGTCCACCAGATTGCTAGGTTCCTAATGGGCTGTATGATGATACCCACAAAGTTATCCAAGTGTCAGGAGGGTGTGAGACTAAAGAAAGACAAGATATGTGATGTTATGAATACTCAACAGAGTATGTAATTAGATAGGGAAGCACTGAAGGTTATGTGGGTGGGTCTGGAATTTGATAGGCTTGTCTGAAGAGGTGAGTTTTCAGGGAACATTTAAAGGTTTGGAGACTGGAGGCGAGTCTTACTGTGCGTGGGAGGGCATTCCACAGAGTGGGTGAAGCCCGGATAAAGTCCTGTAATTTTGAGTGTGAACAAGTCTTGGATTTTACTCCCCTCTATGTGATTCTTGTCACACATCCTAAAGGTTTAATGTGTTGAGAAGTTAAGTGCGCGGCATGACCCATTTCTCCTGTGTTATGTGGCCAGTACAATACAGTTAGCGCTAACTGCAGAATGCTGTAAAAGCGCAATGCGTTAGCGTGCATCACTAAAAATAAGAATTTACTTACCGATAATTCTATTTCTCGGAGTCCGTAGTGGATGCTGGGGTTCCTGAAAGGACCATGGGGAATAGCGGCTCCGCAGGAGACAGGGCACAAAAAGTAAAGCTTTCCGATCAGGTGGTGTGCACTGGCTCCTCCCCCTATGACCCTCCTCCAGACTCCAGTTAGGTACTGTGCCCGGACGAGCGTACACAATAAGGGAGGAATTTTGAATCCCGGGTAAGACTCATACCAGCCACACCAATCACACTGTACAACCTGTGATCTGAACCCAGTTAACAGTATGATAACAGCGGAGCCTCTGAAAAGATGGCTCACAACAACAATAACCCGATTTAGTTAGCAATAACTATGTACAAGTATTGCAGATAATCCGCACTTGGGATGGGCGCCCAGCATCCACTACGGACTCCGAGAAATAGAATTATCGGTAAGTAAATTCTTATTTTCTCTATCGTCCTTGTGGATGCTGGGGTTCCTGAAAGGACCATGGGGATTATACCAAAGCTCCCAAACGGGCGGGAGAGTGCGGATGACTCTGCAGCACCGAATGAGAGAACTCCAGGTCCTCTTTTGCCAGGGTATCAAATTTGTAGAATTTTACAAACGTGTTCTCCCCCGACCACGTAGCTGCTCGGCAAAGTTGTAATGCCGAGACCCCTCGGGCAGCCGCCCAAGATGAGCCCACCTTCCTTGTGGAATGGGCCTTAACAGATTTAGACTGTGGCAGGCCTGCCACAGAATGTGCAAGTTGAATTGTGCTACCAATCCCACGAGCAATCGACTGCTTAGAAGCAGAAGCACCCAGCATTGTTGGGTGCATACAGGATAAACAGCAAGTCAGATTTCCTGACTCCAGCCAACCTGGAAACTATATTTTCAGGGCCCTGATAACATCCAGCAACTTGGAGTCCTCCAAGTCCCTAGTAGCCGCAGGTACCACAATAAGCTGGTTCAGGTGAAACGCTGACACCACCTTAAGGAGAAACTGGGGACGAGTCCGCAGCTTTGCTCTGTCCGAATGGACAATCAGATATGGCTTTGTGAGATAAAGCCGCCAATTCTGACACTCGTCTGGCCGAGGCCAGGCCCAACAGCATGGTCATTTTCCATGTGAGATATATCAAATCCACAGATTTGAGTTGTTTAAACCAATGTGATTTTTTAGGAATCCCAAAACTACGTTGAGATCGCCCAGTGCCACTGGAGACATCAAAGGGGCTGTATATGCAGTACTCCCTTAACAACTTCTGGACTTCAGGAACTGAAGCCAATTTCTTTCTGGAAGAAAATCAACAGGCCGAAATTTGAACCTTAATGGACCCAATTTGAGACCCATAGACACTCCTGTTTGCAGGAAATGTAGAAATTAACCTAGTTGAAATTCTTCCGTGGAGCCTTCCTGGACTCACACCCTGGCACATATTTTCACCTAAGTGGTGATAATGTTGTGCGGTCACCTCCTTCCTGGCTCTGACCAGGGTAGGGATGACCTCTTCCGGAATGCCTCTTTCCCTTAGGATCCGGCGTTCACCCGCCTTGGCGTCAACGCAGCTGCGGTAAGTCCCGGAACAGACACGGTTCTTGCCGAATCAAGACCCTTCTTAGTATCTCTTGAAGTTCCGGGAACCAAGTCCTTCTTGGCCAAACCGGAGCCACGAGTATAGTTCTTACTCCTCTCCTTCCTATCATTTTCAATACATTGGGTATGAAAAGCAGAGGATGGAACACATACACCGACTGGTACACCGACGGTGTTACCAGAGCGTCCCAGCTATTGCCTGAGTGTCTCTTGACCTGGCGCTTCAGGTGGGACGCCATCATAACCACCTTTGGTCTTTCCCAACGGTTTACAATCATGTGGAAACTTCCAGATTAAGTTTCCACTTTTCCGGGTGGAATTCATTTATGCTGAGGAAATCTTCCCAGTTGCCCACTCCCGGAATGAACACTGCTGACAGTGTTATCACATGATTTTCCGCCCAGCGAAGAATCCTTGCTGTCATTGCCCTCCTGCTTCTTGTGTCGCCCCGTCTGATAACGTGGGCGACCGCCATGATGATGTCTCACTGGATCAGCACCGGTTGACTTTGAAGCAGGAGTCTTCCTAGGCTCAGAGCATTGTAAATTGCCCTTAGCTCCAGTATATTCATGTGGAGAGAAGTCTCCAGACTTGACCACACTTCCTTGGAAATTTTTTCCCTGTGTGACTACTCCCCAGCCTCTCAGGCTGGTATCCGTGGTCCCCAGAACACAGTCCTGAATGCTGAGTGTGCTGCCCTCTAAAAGATGAGCACTCTGCAGCCCCCACAGAAGAGACACCCTTGTCCTTGGAGACAGGATTATCCGCTGATGCATCTGAAAATGCGATCCGGACCATTCGTCCAGCAAATCCCCTGAGATCTGCCGAATGGAATCGCTTCGTAAGAAGCCACCATTTTTCCCAGGACTCCTGTGCATTGATGCACTGATACTTGGCCTGGTTTTAGGAGGTTTCTGACTAGGTCGAATAACTCCTTGGCTTTTTCCTCCCGGAGGAACACCTTTTTCTGGACTATGCCCAGAATCATTCCTAGGAACAGCAGACGTATCGTCGGAAAACAGCTGCGATTCTTGGAATATTTAGAATCCAGTCGTGCTGTCGTAGAACTACTTTAGATAGTGCTCTTCCGACCTCCAACTGTTCTCTGGAACTTGCCCTTTTCAGGATATCGTCCAAGTAAGGGATAATTTAGATGCCTTTTTTCTTTGAAGAAACATCTTTTCGGCCATTACCTTGGTAAAAGGCCCGGGGTGCCGTGGATAATTCAAACGGCATCGTCTGAAACTGATATTGACAGTTCTGTACCACGAACCAGAGGTACCCTTGTTGAGAAGGGCAAATTTGGACATGGAGGTAATCCTTGATGTCCAGGGACACCATATAGTCCCCTTTTTTCCGGTTCGCTATCACTGCTCTGAGTGACTCCATCTCGATTTGAACCTTTTATGTAAGTGTTCAAAGATTTCAGTTTAGACTATGTCTCACCAAGCCGTCTGGCGTCAGTACCACAATATAGTGTGGAAAAATAATACCCTTTTCCTTGTTGTAGGAGGGGTACTTTGATTTATCACCTGCTGGATATACAGCTTGTGAATTGTTTCCAATGCTGCCTCCCTGTCGGAGGGAGCCGTTGGTAAAGCAGACTTCAGAAACCTGCGAGGAGAAGATGTCTCGACTCTCCAATCTGTACCCCTGGGATAATACTTGTACTATCTAGGGGTCAACCTGCGAGTGATCCCACTGCGCGCTGAGACTCTTGAGACTACCCCCCCACCTTGAGTCCGCTTGCATGGCCCCAGCGTCATGCTGAGGACTTGGCAGACGCGGTGGAGGGCTTCTTTTCCTGGGAAGGGGCTGCCTGCTGCAGTCTACTTCCCTTACCTCTATGTCTGGGCAGATATGACTGGCCTTTTGCCTGCATGCCCTCATGGGAAAGGAAGGATTGAGGCTGAAAAGACGGTGTCTTTTTCAGCTGAGATGTAACTTGGGGTAAAAAGGTTGGATTTCCCAGCTGTTGCCGTGGTCCCCAGGTCCGATGGACCGACCCCAACTAACTCCTTCCCTTTATACGGCAATACTTCCATGTGCCGTATGGGATCTGTATCACCTGACCACTGTCGTGTCCATGACATCTTCTGGGTGATATGGACAACGTACTTATCTTGATGCCAGAGAGCAAATATCCCTCTGTGCATCTCACGTACATATATATAGAATGCATCCTATTAAATGCTCTATATGAATAAAATATTTTCAGTCAGGGAATCCGACCAAGCCAACCCAGCACTGCATCTCCAGGCTGATGGCGATCGCTGGTCGCAGTATAACCACCGTATGTGTGTATATACTTTTTAGGATATCTTTCCAGCTTCCTATCAGCTGGCTCCTTGAGGGCGGCCGTATCTGGAGACGGTAACGCCACTTGATAAGCGTGTGAGCGCCTTATCACCCTAAGGGGTGTTTCCCAACGCGCCCTAATTTCTGGCGGGAAAGGGTATAACGCCAATATTTGCTATCGGGGTAACCCCACGCATCATCACACACTTCATTTTATTTTATCTGATTCAGGAAAAACTACAGGTAGTTTTTTCACTCCCACATAATACCCTTTTTTGTGGTACTTGTAGTATCAGAAATATGCAACACCTCCTTCATTGCCCTTAACGTGTGGCCCTAATGAGAAATACGTTTGTTTATTCACCGTCAACACTGGATTCAGTGTCCGTGTCTGTGTCTGTGTCGACCGACTGAGGTAAATGGGCGTTTTTAACGCCCCTGACGGTGTTTCTGAGACGCCTGGACCGGTACTAATAGTTTGTCGGCCGTCTCACGTCGTCAACCGACCTTGCAGCGTGTTGACATTCTCACGTAATTCCCTAAATAAGCCATCCATTCCGGTGTCGACTCCCTAGAGAGTGACATCACCATTACAGGCAATTTCTCCGCCTCCTCACCAACATCGTCCTCATACATGTCGACACACACGTACCGACACACAGCACACACACCGGGAATGCTCTGACAGAGGACAGGACCCACACTAGCCCTTTGGGGAGACAGAGGGAGAGTTTGCCAGCACACACCAAAACGCTATAATTATATAGGGACAACCTTATATAAGTGTTTTCCCTTATAGCATCTTTATATATATCTCAATATCGCCAAAATCAGTGCCCCCCCTCTCTGTTTTAACCCTGTTTCTGTAGTGCAGTGCAGGGGAGAGCCTGGGAGCCTTCTCTCCAGGCTTTCTGTGAGAGAAAATGGCGCTGTGTGCTGAGGAGATAGGCCCCGCCCCTTTTTCGGCGGGCTCGTCTCCCGCTATTTAGTGAATCTTGGCAGGGGTTAAATATCTCCATATAGCCTCTGGGGGCTATATGTGAGGTATTTTTCGCCAAAAAAGGTTTTCATTTGCCTCCCAGGGCGCCCCCCTCCCAGCGCCCTGCACCCTCAGTGACTGCCGTGTGAAGTGTGCTGAGAGGAAAATGGCGCACAGCTGCAGTGCTGTGCGCTACCTTTAGAAGACTGCAGGAGTCTTCAGCCGCCGATTCTGGACCTCTTCTTACTTCAGCATCTGCAAGGGGGCCGGCGGCGCGGCTCCGGTGACCATCCAGGCTGTACCTGTGATCGTCCCTCTGGAGCTGATGTCCAGTAGCCAAGAAGCCAATCCATCCTGCACGCAGGTGAGTTCACTCCTTCTCCCCTAAGTCCCTCGTTGCAGTGATCCTGTTGCCAGCAGGACTCACTGTAAAATAAAAAACCTAAGCTAAACTTTCTCTAAGCAGCTCTTTAGGAGAGCCACCTAGATTGCACCCTTCTCGGCCGGGCACAAAAATCTAACTGGAGTCTGGAGGAGGGTCATAGGGGGAGGAGCCAGTGCACACCACCTGATCGGAAAGCTTTACTTTTTGTGCCCTGTCTCCTGCGGAGCCGCTATTCCCCATGGTCCTTTCAGGAACCCCAGCATCCACAAGGACGATAGAGAAACATGTCTACAGCCAGCGCTAGTCTTTATGTATTTTAGTGGTGCATATATTGTGTGAATGAGCCCTAAAGTTCCTGCCAAAAAAGATATCATAGTTAGGGTGGTGTTATAAAGAGCGAGACATGTAACAGAATAAGCATATGATATTGCTTGTCTCATTAGCAGAATGTCACAGGCAGTATAATGTATTTATTATTTATTATTAACAGTTTCTTATATAGCGCAACATATTCCGTTGCGCTTTACAATTAGATCAACAGTAATAGAACAAAACTTGGTAAAAACAGACAGACATTGGGGTATATTCAGTTGAAGTCGGATCCATTCCGACATTCACTTGTCTGAATGGATCTGACCTGGGCTATTCAATGTCATCTCAATTCTAGTTTTCAAAAAGTCGAATTGAGATGCGGGAGCTGAGACAGGGGAGAGCCGCGGGCAGATGGGGGAGAGCAGTGCTACAGCAGCGCTACAGCCGCGGCTATATAGCTGCTCTCCCGAGTCTGCCCGCGGCTCTCCCCCGTCTCTCTGCCTCTCCCCGTTCCTCCTCTCCTCGTACCCGCATCATAGCCGCCGCTCACGGCAGCGTCCACCCGGCTCCAGCAAGCGAGGTCTCACTTGCTGGAGCCGGGTGGACGCTGCTGTGAGCGGCGGCTGTGACATTCTCCGGCGATGCTCTCCATCTGCCCGCGGCTCTCCCGGGCTCAGGTCACTCATCTCACTTCGACTTTTTTTAAAGTCGAATTGAGATGGTGGAAAAGACAGGCCCCGTTTTCGACACAAGCACGTGGATCGGCAGCTATTCCGCCAATCCACATGCTTTTCGACAAGTTGAATTCCTCGACTTGTCGAATAATTTGGGGTTATATTGAATAGGTCGGGACCCGTTCCGACCTAAAAAAGTCAAAAACTGCCGTCTTTTCGACAGATGGCAGCTTTCAACTTCAATTGAATATACCCCATAGAGGTAGGAAGGCCCTGCTCACAAGCTTACAATCTATAGGGAAATAGGCACTGATACACAAGGATAGATGCTACCTATTGCATAATGGTCCACCAGATTGCTAGGTTCTTAATGGGTTGTATGATATGATCACCCAGCAATGTTGGCCAAGGGTCAGGAGAGTATAATGTTGACACCACAATGTGAAATGACAACAGGAGGAGTTTGGGTTAGGTGCTAGAGCAGAGTCGGACTCGAACATGAAGGGCCCACTGGGGTAATGCAGGGGTACGGGCCTATGCTCAAAGGGTGTTATAACAGGGTGAGACCAGTCCCCACAGAGGCTTGGACAGTCATTAGAGACCGTGTAACTGACCCTCTAATGGAATAACAATGTACAAGTTGAGTGCACTGTCTGTAACCTGACATTAGAGAAAGGGGTGGGGCCCTCAGGCAGTGGGGCCCACAGGCAGGGGCGTACCAGAACTTTGTGGGCCCCATAGCAACATTTTGAAGGGGCCCCCGTCCCAATGCTTCTAGAGAGACACTTCTCTGCAGCAGTTGTTTTGCCCTATAATAGTGCCCTAGTTCATTCTCTGAACCATAGAGCCTTATTTCATGTTATGCCCCATAGTAGTGCCCTACTTTCTTTTATGAATAGCAGTAGTGCTTAAGTTCACCCTACTGTATATCACATTTCAGAGCTGCCAGTACACATTATGCCACACAGTGCCCCCAATTCACATTATGATATTTAGTGCTCCCCGTTCATATTGTGCCTCATTATAGTACCCCGATTTATATTATATAACATTAAAATGCCCTCCAGTTCATTTTATACCACACTACAATGTGCAGGTCCAGGGGCATACCTAGATATATTGCTGGCCCCAAGGAAAAAGTTTGAAAGGACCCCTATGTACCACCCAATGGCAAAAAATTCATATAACACATGTAACAGGGAAGGTGGCCCCTCTCAGCTCTAGGCCCCATAGCAGCTGCACTGCCTGCACCTATGGTAGCTATGCCCTTGTATATAACACATGTAACTGTGACAGGGAAGGTGGCCCCATTTAGCTCTGGGCCCCATAGCAGCTGCACTGCCTGCACCTATGGTAGCTACACCTTTGTATATAACACATGTAACTGTGACAGGGAAGGTGGCCCCTCTCAGCTCTGGGCCCCATAGCAGCTGCACTGCCTGCACCTATGGTAGCTACACCCTTGTATATGACACATGTAACTGTGACAGGGAAGGTGGACCCTCTCAGCTCTGGGCCCCATAGCAGCTGCACTGCCTGCACCCATGGTAGCTATGCCCTTGTATATAACACATGTATCTGTGACAGGGAAGGTGGACCCTCTCAGCTCTGGGCCCCATAGCAGCTGCACTGCCTGCACCTATGGTAGCTACACCCTTGTATATAACACATGTAACTGTGACAGGGAAGGTGGACCCTCTCAGCTCTGGGCCCCATAGCAGCTGCACTGCCTGCACCTATGGTAGCTATGCCCTTGTATATAACACATGTATCTGTGACAGGGAAGGTGGCCTTTCTCAGCTCTGGACCCCCCATAGCAGCTGCACTCCCTGCACCTATGGTAGCTACAGTATGCCCTCGCCCACAAGCATTTTCCCTGTACTCCTGTGGGCCAGTCTAACCCTGCACTAGATGGCGGGTTATGGTTCGGGATTACAGTTAGGGAGAAATACAGGAATGCAGGAGGATTGGAGGTATGACCTGGAAGTGATGGTTACATGGCCACTGGAACCTGGAATCCACACTGGAGCTGTCAGGAGCAGGAAAGTTACTGCTGGTGTACCAGGAACGATACAGTATGTCAACATTCTAACATGACATATCATCATCACTGTCTACATGATAAATGCCAACATCATCAACGGCAACATTATGGTCATGTCGACATTTGCATGTTGGTAAGATGAATGTTGACATTATGACTGTCCACACATCATACCTAAGGGGTCGGCAAAATGTTTTGCTATCAGTGCGCCACCTAAAAATAAGAATTTACTTACCGATAATTCTATTTCTCGTAGTCCGTAGTGGATGCTGGGGACTCCGTCAGGACCATGGGGATTAGCGGCTCCGCAGGAGACAGGGCACAAAAGTAAAAGCTTTAGGATCAGGTGGTGTGCACTGGCTCCTCCCCCTATGACCCTCCTCCAAGCCTCAGTTAGGATACTGTGCCCGGACGAGCGTACACAATAAGGAAGGATTTTGAATCCCGGGTAAGACTCATACCAGCCACACCAATCACACTGTACAACCTGTGATCTGAACCCAGTTAACAGCATGATAACAGCGGAGCATCTGAAAAGATGGCTCACAACAATAATAACCCGATTTTTGTAACAATAACTATGTACAAGTATTGCAGACAATCCGCACTTGGGATGGGCGCCCAGCATCCACTACGGACTACGAGAAATAGAATTATCGGTAAGTAAATTCTTATTTTCTCTGACGTCCTAAGTGGATGCTGGGGACTCCGTCAGGACCATGGGGATTATACCAAAGCTCCCAAACGGGCGGGAGAGTGCGGATGACTCTGCAGCACCGAATGAGAGAACTCCAGGTCCTCCTCAGTCAGGGTGTGCCCCTGACCAAGTATCAGCTCGGCAAAGTTGTAAAGCCGAGACCCCTCGGGCAGCCGCCCAAGATGAGCCCACCTTCCTTGTGGAATGGGCATTTACATATTTTGGCTGTGGCAGGCCTGCCACAGAATGTGCAAGCTGAATTGTACTACACATCCAACTAGCAATCGTCTGCTTAGAAGCAAGAGCACCCAGTTTGTTGGGTGCATACAGGATAACAGCAAGTCAGTTTTCCTGACTCCAGCCGTCCTGGAAACTATATTTTCAGGGCCCTGACAACATCTAGCAACTTGGAGTCCTCCAAGTCCCTAGTAGCCGCAGGTACCACAATAAGCTGGTTCGGGTGAAACACTGACACCACCTTAGGGAGAAACTGGGGATGAGTCCGCAGCTCTGCCCTGTCCGAATGGACAATCAGATATGGGCTTTTTTGAGACAAACGCCGCCAATTCTGACACTCGCCTGGCCGAGGCCAGGGCCAACAGCATGGTCACTTTCCCTGTGAGATATTTCAAATCCACAGATTTGAGCGGTTTAAACCAATGTGATTTTAGGAATCCCAGAACTACGTTGAGATCCCACAGTGCCACTGGAGGCACAAAAGGGGGTTGTATATGCAGTACTCCCTTGACAAACTTCTGGACTTCAGGAACTGAAGCCAATTCTTTCTGGAAGAAAATCGACAGGGCCGAAATTTGAACCTTAATGGACCCCAATTTGAGGCCCATAGACACTCCTGTTTGCAGGAAATGCAGGAAACGACCGAGTTGAAATTTCTTCATGGGGCCTTCCTGGCCTCACACCACGCAACATATTTTCGCCACATGTGGTGATAATGTTGTGCGGTCACCTCCTTCCTGGCTTTGACCAGGGTAGGAATGACCTCTTCCGGAATGCCTTTTTCCCTTAGGATCCGGCGTTCAACCGCCATGCCGTCAAACGCAGCCGCGGTAAGTCTTGGAACAGACATGGTACTTGCTGAAGCAAGTCCCTTCTTAGCGGCAGAGGCCATGAGTCCTCTGTGAGCATCTCTTGAAGTTCCGGGTACCAAGTCCTTCTTGGCCAATCCGGAGCCACGAGTATAGTTCTTACTCCTCTACGTCTTATAATTCTCAATACCTTGGGTATGAGAAGCAGAGGAGGGAAGACATACACCGACTGGTACACCCACGGTGTTACCAGAACGTCCACAGCTATTGCCTGAGGGTCTTTTGACCTGGCGCAATACTTGTCCAGTTTTTTGTTCAGGCGGGACGCCATCATGTCCACCTTTGGTCTTTTCCAACGGTTCACAATCATGTGGAAGACTTCCCGATGAAGTCCCCACTCTCCCGGGTGGAGGTTGTGCCTGCTGAGGAAGTCTGCTTCCCAGTTGTCCACTCCCGGAATGAACACTGCTGACAGTGCTATCACATGATTTTCCGCCCAGCGAAAAATCCTTGCAGTTTCTGCCATTGCCCTCCTGCTTCTTGTGCTGCCCTGTCTGTTTACGTGGGCGACTGCCGTGATGTTGTCCCACTGGATCAATACCGGCTGACCTTGAAGCAGAGGTCTTGCTAAGCTTAGAGCATTGTAAATTGCCCTTAGCTCCAGTATATTTATGTGGAGAAAAATCTCTAGACTTGACCACGTTCCCTGGAAATTTCTTCCCTGTGTGACTGCTCCCCAGCCTCTCAGGCTGGCCTCCGTGGTCACCAGCATCCAATCCTGAATGCCGAATCTGCGGCCCTCTAGAAGATGAGCACTCTGTAACCACCACAGGAGAGACACCCTTGTCCTTGGAGATAGGGTTATCCGCTGATGCATCTGAAAATGCGATCCGGACCATTTGTCCAGCAGATCCCACTGAAAAGTTCTTGCGTGGAATCTGCCGAATGGAATCGCTTCGTAATAAGCCACCATTTTTCCCAGGACTCTTGTGCAATGATGCACTGACACTTTTCCTGGTTTTAGGAGGTTCCTGACTAGCTCGGATAACTCCCTGGCTTTCTCCTCCGGGAGAAACACCTTTTTCTGGACTGTGTCCAGAACCATCCCTAGGAACAGCAGACGTGTCGTCGGAAACGGCTGCGATTTTGGATATTTAGAATCCACCCGTGCTGTCGTAGAACTACTTGAGATAGTGCTACTCCGACTTCCAACTGTTCTCTGGACCTTGCCCTTATCAGGAGATCGTCCAAGTAAGGGATAATTAAGACGCCTTTTCTTTGAAGAAGAATCATCATTTCGGCCATTACTTTGGTAAAGACCCGGGGTGCCGTGGACAATCCAAACGGCAGCGTCTGAAACTGATAGTGACAGTTCCGTACCACGAACCTGAGGTACCCTTGGTGAGAAGGGCAATTTGGGACATGGAGGTAAGCATCCTTGATGTCCAGGGACACCATATAGTCCCCTTCTTCCTGGTTCGCTATCACTGCTCTGAGTGACTCCATCTTGATTTGAACCTTTGTATGTAAGTGTTCAAAGATTTCCCATTTAGAATAGGTCTCACCGAGCCGTCTGGCTTCAGTACCACAATATAGTGTGGAATAATACCCCTTTCCTTGTTGTAGGAGGGGTACTTTGATTATCACCTGCTGGGAATACAGCTTGTGAATTGTTTCCAATACTGCCTCCCTGTCGGAGGAAGACGTTGGTAAAGCAGACATCAGGAGCCTGCGAGGGGGAGACGTCTCGAATCTCCAGTCTGTACCCCTGGGATACTACTTGTAGGATCCAGGGGTCCACTTGCGAGTGAGCCCACTACGCGCTGAAACTCTTGAGACGACCCCCCACCGCACTTGAGTCCGCTTGTACGGCCCCAGCGTCATGCTGAGGACTTGGCAGAAGCTGTGGAGGGCTTCTGTTCCTGGGAATGGGCTGCCTGCTGCAGTCTTCTTCCCTTTCCTCTATCCCTGGGCAGATATGACTGGCCTTTTGCCCGCTTGCCCTTATGGGGACGAAAGGACTGAGGCTGAAAAGACGGTGTCTTTTTCTGCTGAGATGTGATTTGGGGTAAAAAAGGTGGATTTTCCAGCTGTTGCCGAGGCCACCAGGTCCGATGGACCGACCCCAAATAACTCCTCCCCTTTATACGGCAATACTTCCATGTGCCGTTTGGAATCTGCATCACCTGACCACTGTCGTGTCCATAAACATCTTCTGGCAGATATGGACATCGCACTTACTCTTGATGCCAGAGTGCAAATATCCCTCTGTGCATCTCTCATATATAGAAATGCATCCTTTAAATGCTCTATAGTCAATAAAATACTGTCCCTGTCAAGGGTATCAATATTTTTAGTCAGGGAATCCGACCAAGCCACCCCAGCGCTGCACATCCAGGCTGAGGCGATCGCTGGTCGCAGTATAACACCAGTATGTGTGTATATACCTTTTTAGGATATTTTCCAGCCTCTCAGCTGGCTCCTTGAGGGCGGCCCTATCAGGAGACGGTACCGCCACTTGTTTTGATAAGCGTGTGAGCGCCTTATCCACCCTAAAGGGTGTTTCCCAACGCGCCCTAACTTCTGGCGGGAAAGGGTATACCGCCAATAATTTTCTATCGGGGGAAACCCACGCATCATCACACACTTCATTTAATTTATCTGATTCAGGAAAAACTACAGGTAGTTTTTTCACACCCCACATAATACCCTTCTTGTGGTACTTGTAGTATCAGAAATATGTAACACCTCCTTCATTGCCCTTAACATGTAACGTGTGGCCCTAAAGGAAAATACGTTTGTTTCTTCACCGTCGACACTGGGGTCAGTGTCCGTGTCTGTGTCTGTGTCGACCGACTGAGGTAAATGAGCGTTTTACAGCCCCTGACGGTGTTTGAGACGCCTGGACAGGTACTAATTTGTTTGCCGGCCGTCTCATGTCGTCAACCGACCTTGCAGCGTGTTGACATTATCACGTAATTCCTTAAATAAGCCATCCATTCCGGTGTCGACTCCCTAGAGAGTGACATCACCATTTCAGGCAATTGCTCCGCCTCCTCACCAACATCGTCCTCATACATGTCGACACACACGTACCGACACACAGCACACACACAGGGAATGCTCTGATAGAGGACAGGACCCCACTAGCCCTTTGGGGAGACAGAGGGAGAGTTTGCCAGCACACACCAAAAACGCTATAATTATACAGGGACAACCTTTATATAAGTGTTTTTCCCTTATAGCATTTTAATATATATATACATATCGCCAAATAAGTGCCCCCCCTCTCTGTTTTAACCCTGTTTCTGTAGTGCAGTGCAGGGGAGAGCCTGGGAGCCTTCCCACCAGCATTTCTGTGAGGGAAAATGGCGCTGTGTGCTGAGGAGAATAGGCCCCGCCCCCTTTTCGGCGGGCTTCTTCTCCCGTTTTTCTGAGACCTGGCAGGGGTTAAATACATCCATATAGCCCCCAGGGGCTATATGTGATGTATTTTTAGCCAGAATAAGCTACTATCATTGCTGCCCAGGGCGCCCCCCACCAGCGCCCTGCACCCTCAGTGACCGCTGCTATGAAGTGTGCTGACAACAATGGCGCACAGCTGCAGTGCTGTGCGCTACCTTATGAAGACTGAAGAGTCTTCTGCCGCCGTTTCTGGACCTTCACTTTTCGGCATCTGCAAGGGGGGTCGGCGGCGCGGCTCCGGGACGAACCCCAGGGTGAGACCTGTGTTCCGACCCACTCTGGAGCTAATGGTGTCCAGTAGCCTAAGAAGCCAATCCATCCTGCACGCAGGTGAGTTCACTTCTCTCCCCTAAGTCCCTCGTAGCAGTGAGCTTGTTGCCAGCAGGACTCACTGAAAATAAAAAACCTAACAAACTTTTACTCTAAGCAGCTCTTTAGGAGAGCCACCTAGATTGCACCCTTCTCGGCCGGGCACAAAAATCTAACTGAGGCTTGGAGGAGGGTCATAGGGGGAGGAGCCAGTGCACACCACCTGATCCTAAAGCTTTTACTTTTGTGCCCTGTCTCCTGCGGAGCCGCTAATCCCCATGGTCCTGACAGAGTCCCCAGCATCCACTTAGGACGTCAGAGAAATCTAGTTGGCATAGTGTGCAGTGCACGTAGGAGGTAGCATCAAAGAGTTGGGCTCATGGGATTGTTTGCTATCCAGTGGCGTAACTACTGCCCCCGCAGCCCTCGCGGTGGCTTGGGGGCGAGGGGCTTCGGGGGCGCCGCCACTGATTTAGCGCAGATTGACATGCGGATGAGCGTCCGCATGTCAATCTGCTCTCACTAACCCTCCCTGCTGTAAGGGGGACACGGAGGGCACAGCGCGCGCCTCTCCTGTGTCCCTCCTGGGTCTCCGGCGGGTCTAATAAAGGAAGTGCCGTTTGTGAGCTCTGATTGGCTCACGAACCGGCACTTCCTTTAACAGACCCGCCGGAGACCCAGGAAGGACACAGGAGAGGCGCGCGCTGTGCCTTCCGTGTCCCTCCTTCACAAAACAGCGGGGGAGCGCGGGGGGGGGGGGGCACTGGGGGAGCATATGCGGTACAGGGAGAGGGGGGCATATGTGGCACTGAGGGGGCATATATGGCAATGGGGGGGGGGGTGTATGTGTACCTGGCACATGGTTGGGGGCTATATTTGGCACTGGGGGCACGTGAGTACCTGGCACTGTGGGGGAATATCTGGCACTGGGGGCATATGTGGCACTGGGGGGTGTATGTGTACCTGGCACATGGTGGGGGGCTATATTTGGCACTGGGGGCATGTGAGTACCTGGCACCGTGGGGGAATATCTGGCACTGGGGACATATGTGGCACTGGGAGCACAGCCCTAGCAACAAGCACTACCCCCTAGCAACGAGCATAATACCCAGTGCATGAAACCCCTGGCAACGAGCATGACACCCAGTGCATGAAACCCCTGGCAACGAGCATGACACCCAGTGCATGAAACCCCTGGCAATGAGCATGACACCCAGTGCATGAAACCCCTGGCAATGAGCATGACACCCTGAGCATGAAAACCCCTGGTACCGTGCATGGAACCAAGAGCATGAAACCCCTGGCAACGAGCAGGTAATTTAAAAGTAATTAGAAGCCTTACTGTAGGACTTAATGTGTAATGGGCATTACGGTGTGTGGCATAATGTATCACGGACATTGCGGTGTGTGTCATAATGTGTCAGGCATTACGGTGTGTTGTATACTATATCATGGGCATTGTGGTATGTGGTATAATGTCTCAGGGTCATTGCAGTGTATGTCATAATGTGTCACAGGCATTGTATGTGCTATAATGTATCAGGGGCATTGCAGTGTGTAGCATAATATATAACGGGCATTGCGATTCCTGTCATAATGTGTCACAGGCATTACGGTGTGTGCCATAATGTGTCGGGGGCAGGGCCGGATTAACAATGGGGCGGATGGAGCTGCAGCTCCAGGCCCCCATTGAAAATAGGCCCACTTTTTCCTGTCACACACTGCCAGCGGAAGCGGCTGCCCTCTCTCCCCTAGTACCTCCTCCAGCACCGCCACTTTCTGAAATGAATCACAGAGAGCCTTGCAGGCAGTGGGGTGGCCACCCCTCCCCTTCAGTCTCTCCTTCTCCGGGGTCCTAACTGATCCTGTCATAAGCTCTGCCCCCAGACTACACGAGGAGCTGCAGCTGCTGCAGGAAGCCTGGTACTGAAGGTGTATGTAGTGTGTACTGTTTGTGTGTGTGTTTATATATGATGGTGTGTGTATATGCTTGCAGCAGTGGTGTGTGTGTTGTACTGAGTGTATATTCTACAGTAGTGTGTGTGTATACTGTATGTGTGTACTCTACTGTGTGTATATATGTGGTGGTGTGTGTGTGTGTGTGTGTATATAAGCAGCAGCAGTAGTGTGTGTGTGTGTGTGTGTGTGTGTGTGTGTGTGTGTGTGTGTGTGTACTGTATGTGTGTGTATATGTGATGGTGTGTGTTGGTGTACTGTGTGTGTATATGCAGCAGTAGTGTGTGTGTGTGTGTGTGTGTGTGTGTGTGTGTGTGTGTGTGTGTGTGTGTGTGTACTATGGGTGTGTATATGTGGTGGTGTGTGTACTTTATGTGCATGTGGTGTGTACGTACGGTATGTGTGTGTAGTGTGTACTGTGTGTGTGTATGTTGAGGTGGTGTACGTGTGTGTGCTGTGTGTGTGTGTGTGTGTGTGTGTGTGTGTATTTTACGTTCTGTAGGCAGTGAGGGACTCAATTTTGAAATATGAGCGGGTCCTGCAGGATGCACTCTGACTCCCCAACCAATCAGCAGCATTCCCTGTCTCAGCCAATCACCGCCGGCAGCGTCCCCGCCTCCACGTTCAATCACTGCCAGCAGCGCCTCCCATCTCCACATTTTATCGCCGCCTGAGACCCGGTCGGTCCTCCTGCAGCTGCGGCTCCGCCTCCAGCGTGTCCCGATCACTGCTGGTCAGTGATCGGCAGCCCACATCCCCCCCTTACCTGGCGACTGAGTGTCACTCTCAGAAGTGGTGTCTTCTCTAAAGGGGGGTACTGACGGGAGAGATGTGTGCTGAGCGATCTTAACACAGACCGCTCAGCACACATCTCTCCCCCTGCTCAGCACAGTGGTGAAGTGAGTGACCTGTAAGATTGAGCCTGTGCGGAGCCGCGCATCGCTATCGCTGGGGGGCATACACATGACAGATCCATGCTTGAAATCTAAGCAGTCTAGTCAGATTGCTTAGATTTTAAACACGGATCTCTCCGTGTGTACCCTCCTTACCACTGTGTCCCGATCACTGTGGGCAGCAGTGATCGGGACACACAGTGCAGCACAGTCTACACTGGAAACAGATGCACTGGATGCATCTAGATGCACAGTCTGCACTGGAAACAGATGATGCACAGTCTGCACTGGAAACAGATGATGCACAGTCTGCACTGGAAACAGATGATGCACAGTCTGCACTGGAAACAGATGATGCACAGTCTGCACTGGAAACAGATGATGCACAGTCTGCACTGGAAACAGATGATCCTCCTGCGGCGGAAGTGAAAGCCGGCCGTTATGACTCTGCGCCTGGAGGAGATCTCACTGTAGGGAAGCCGATCTGAGTGGGTGAACTAAAGAGTTTGTGGGGGTCATTCCGACCCGTTCGCTCGCTGCGTTTTAACGCAGCAGAACAAACGGGTCCCTGCTGCGCATGCGCTGGCGCCGTAATACGCAGGCGCATGCCGGACGGCCGAAGGCAGTAGCAGGACAGCGATCGCCTCTGCCAGATTGACAGGCAGAGGCGATCGATAGACGGGAGGGGGCGAAACGGCGGCGTTTGGCTGCCATCTCGTAGGCGTGGTCCGTCCAATGCAGGCGTGGCCGGACCGTAAGGGGGCGGGCCGCAGCAGGTGCGTGATGTCATACGCAGCAGCTGCGGGCCGGGGAGCGAGGAGTAGCTCCCGGCCAGCTCGCTAAAGCTGCGCTGGCCGGGAGCTACTCCTGAAGTGCAAAGGTATCGCCGCTGTGCGATGCCTTTGCACTTCTGCGGGGGGGGGGGCGCACTGACAAGCGGGGCGGGCTAGCCCTGTGCTGGGCATCCCCCCGCATGTCAGGGAACATGATCGTAGCTGTGCTAAATTTAGCACAGCTACGATCAACTCGGAATGACCCCCTGTGTGTCTGTGGGGAGGATAGCTTGCTGTGTGTATGAGGAAAGGTGACCTACGGTGTATGTGAGGGGGCGGGGCAGTTTGAGGGGAGCTGAGTAAGGGGGGTTTGGGTCTGTGTGAGGACAGGACAGCTTTCTGATGGGGTATTGTGTGAGGGTGGTGCACTGTATGTGTGTTTCAACAAGCTGACTGTAATGGGTGAGAGCACTGTGTGTGTGAGAATTTTTTTTTTTTTTTTGGGGGGGGGGGGGGGGGGGAGTGAGGAAGGGATAGCTATAATAGGGTAGACAGCTGTGTGTGGGGGGGGGGAGGGTCTGTGTGTCTGTATTAGGGGCAAAGGATGCCAAGATGGTGCTGGAGCCATCTAAGGGGGAGAGGAGTTAGGTGGCACGAAAATTAGGGGGATCAGGGGGATTAGTGAGTGAGCCCCATCCCGTTTTGTCACCTAAGGAGGTCAAATGACCAGTCAGGAGGGAGCGGGTAGAGGTTAGATAAGGAGCAGAAGGAAGGGGGAGAAGCTTTGTGATGGGGGATTGTGTGAGGGTGGTGCGCTATGTGTGTGTTTGTGGGGAGCTAAGGGGGAAGAGTGTGTGTGTGGAGGGGGATCTGTGTGAGGAAGGGATAGCTATAATAGTGTAGATAGCTGTGTGGGAGGGAGGGTCTTGGGGGGCACTGAACTCTAACTTGCCTTCGGGCTTTGCCCCCTTCTGGCTGTCGCTGAGGAGCTGTGTGCACTGTGCAGTAGCGCGCTCCGGGTCACTGTGTGTGTGGCTGAGGAGCTGTGTGCACTGTGCAGTAGCGCGCTCCGGGTCACTGTGTGTGTGGCGGAGGAGCTGTGTGCACTGTGCAGTAGCGCGCTCCGGGTCACTGTGTGTGTGGCTGAGGAGCTGTGTGCACTGTGCAGTAGCGCGCTTCGGGTCACTGTGTGTGTGGCTGAGTAGCTGTGTACACTGTGCAGTATCGCGCTCCGGGTCACTGTGTGTGTGGCTGAGGAGCTGTGTGCACTGTGCAGTAGCGCGCTCCGGGTCACTGTGTGTGTGGCTGAGGAGCTGTGTGCACTGTGCAGTAGTGCGCTCTGGGTCACTGTGTGTGTGGCAGCTGTGTGCACTGTGCAGTAGTGCGCTCTGGGTCACTGTGTGTGTGGCAGCTATGTGCACTGTGCAGTAGTGCGCTCTGGGTCACTGTTTGCGTGGATGGGAGTTCTGCTGCTCGATCTGATTCTGCAGGACACGCAGTGAGAGGACTCGGAGCAGGCAGCATGAATGCCAGGCTCAGGGAGAGTTGGCGGAAGTCTCTACTGCTGCATTCGCACCATCTGGTGTCAGTGGAATAGCTGAGGGTGCTGGCGCCCTGGGGGTGCACTCACCAGGTGAGACATTGTAGCAGGCAGTGGTTCCATAATTATCCTGACAGTGTTCTAATTGTTATTTAGGGACATTCTGCATATTAGCATATTGGGCCCATCACCCAGCGTCTGCCCCAACACGCTCTGTCCCGCCTTTTTCCTTGCCCCTGCTCTATCATGGCTCCATCCCCACCGCTCTGTCTCGTCCCCAAATCTCTGGTCCCTTATCCCATTCTCTCCCCTTTTAGGTCTGTTCCATATCCATCGCAATTGCAGCAGCTGGAGCGTACGCCCAAGCTTCACCTGTGCACGCATAGAGGAGACGTGACACTGTCACCCACTGCCTCTCTGTCTCCCACTATCTCTCCCAGTCACCCTCTCTATCCACATCACCCTTTCCTGTCACCCACTGCCTCTCCGTCTCCTCCTATATCGACTTGTCACCTCACTCCCCTGTCACCGACGGCCTCTCCCCGTTATCCTCTATGTCACCCACACCCTGGCGTCACCCAATGCCTCTCACTATCACAATCTCCTGTCACCCTCTGCCTCTCCCTGTCACCCACTGCCTCACCCTCTGCTTCTCCCCTGCATCACTATCTCCCCATCACCCACTCTCCTGGCACGCTCTGTCTCAACAAGGCATCACACTCCACCTCTGGTTTTCTATTGCCAGTTACTGCGGCAATAGAAAACTACCTTTCACCGTGATTTACTGGTATAATTACAAAGCAGTGTACGTTCAACCCCCCAAATTTACCCCCTCGCTACCCCCAGCATTACCTCTGTACTGTCTGCCCCTAACCCACTCCTTGCCCCCAATACTGCCCCAGCTGCAATCTACCACTATCCCCACTACTGCCTCCAGTACCTACCTTCACTTACGCCCTTCCTATCCCCAGTACTGCCCCAGCTGCTGTCTTTCCTTACCCTCTCCTGCATGCCCTTAGCTCCCTCTACCCCAACTGCTACCCACTCACAGCACTTCTCAAACTGTTGCCTGCTCTTACCTCCTCACTACCCCCAGCACTGCCCGCCCTTAACCCCCTCCCTGCCCCAAGTGTTCCCTGCGTCAACCCCCAGCTCTACCCCAACTGCTGCCTTCCCCCAGCACTGCCTATAATGCATACATTGTGATGGGACCCAGAACCCGTGTAGTAGGACCCCAATTTTTTAAAGTGAGGAGTCCCTGGGACCCACAACTTTTTTCATTCAGCACGATCACTGCACCCCATGCCCCTCATATCACTAGCCCTATCCCTTGTTGCCGCACACAATTAGGCCATTTGTAAGTTTCAGCTCCAGGCCCATGTGGACCTTAATCTGGCACTGGTCGGGGACATTACGGTGTGTGCATATTGTGTCATGTGCATTATTGTGTGTGGCATAATGTCTAAGGGCCATTGCAGTATGTGGCATAATGTATACTGGGCATTACTATAATGGGGCGCGCCGAAGAATTTTTTGGCTTGGGGGAGAAAAATTTCTAGTTACGCCACTGGGGTAAATTTACTAAGGTGGGAGATTTTTAGAACTGGTGATGTTGCCCATAGCAACCAATCAGATTATATCTATTATCTGCTAGAAGCAGCTAGAAAAATGGTAAGAAGAATCTGATTGGTTGCCATGGGCAACATCACCAGTTCTAAAAATCTCCCAACTTAGTAAATTTACCCCACTGTTGCTATCCGTAGCTGAATAAACACATTACTCATTTGATTATGAAGAACTGAGACCTAACTTTAAGCTTAGAACAAACATATAGGTCCTGGCTGGTGAATCTTGCATGCCACCTAAAACTGTTCCACGTGCTGCGTCTGCTGCATGTGCAGGCAGTTTCTGACCCCTACTCTATTCATGTCAAAGGTAGAGATGTGCAGTGGGCATTTTTCGTGTTTTGTGTTTTGGTTTTGGATTCGGGTCCGCGGTCTTGTTTTGGTTTCGGACGCGCTTTGGCAAAACCACCCTTTCGGGTTTTGGATTCGGATGTGTTTTGGATTCGGGTGATTTTTTTTTAAAACCTCAAAAGCAGCTAAAATCATAGAATTTAGGGGTAATTTTGATTAGAGATGAGCGCCTGAAATTTTTCGGGTTTTGTGTTTTGGTTTTGGGTTCGGTTCCGCGGCCGTGTTTTGGGTTCGAACGCGTTTTGGCAAAACCTCACCGAATTTTTTTTGTCGGATTCGGGTGTGTTTTGGATTCGGGTGTTTTTTTCAAAAAACACTAAAAAACAGCTTAAATCATAGAATTTGGGGGTCATTTTGATCCCAAAGTATTATTAACCTCAAAAACCATAATTTACACTCATTTTCAGTCTATTCTGAATACCTCACACCTCACAATATTATTTTTAGTCCTAAAATTTGCACCGAGGTCGCTGTGTGAGTAAGATAAGCGACCCTAGTGGCCGACACAAACACCGGGCCCATCTAGGAGTGGCACTGCAGTGTCACGCAGGATGTCCCTTCCAAAAAACCCTCCCCAAACAGCACATGACGCAAAGAAAAAAAGAGGCGCAATGAGGTAGCTGTGTGAGTAAGATTAGCGACCCTAGTGGCCGACACAAACACCGGGCCCATCTAGGAGTGGCACTGCAGTGTCACGCAGGATGGCCCTTCCAAAAAACCCTCCCCAAACAGCACATGACGCAAAGAAAAAAAGAGGCGCAATGAGGTAGCTGTGTGAGTAAGATTAGCGACCCTAGTGGCCGACACAAACACCGGGCCCATCTAGGAGTGGCACTGCAGTGTCACGCAGGATGGCCCTTCCAAAAAACCCTCCCCAAACAGCACATGACGCAAAGAAAAAAAGAGGCGCAATGAGGTAGCTGTGTGAGTAAGATTAGCGACCCTAGTGGCCGACACAAACACCGGGCCCATCTAGGAGTGGCACTGCAGTGTCACGCAGGATGGCCCTTCCAAAAAACCCTCCCCAAACAGCACATGACGCAAAGAAAAAAAGAGGCGCAATGAGGTAGCTGTGTGAGTAAGATTAGCGACCCTAGTGGCCGACACAAACACCGGGCCCATCTAGGAGTGGCACTGCAGTGTCACGCAGGATGTCCCTTCCAAAAAACCCTCCCCAAACAGCACATGACGCAAAGAAAAAAAGAGGCGCAATGAGGTAGCTGTGTGAGTAAGATTAGCGACCCTAGTGGCCGACACAAACACCGGGCCCATCTAGGAGTGGCACTGCAGTGTCACGCAGGATGTCCCTTCCAAAAAACCCTCCCCAAACAGCACATGACGCAAAGAAAAAAAGAGGCGCAATGAGGTAGCTGTGTGAGTAAGATTAGCGACCCTAGTGGCCGACACAAACACCGGGCCCATCTAGGAGTGGCACTGCAGTGTCACGCAGGATGTCCCTTCCAAAAAACCCTCCCCAAACAGCACATGACGCAAAGAAAAAAAGAGGCGCAATGAGGTAGCTGACTGTGTGAGTAAGATTAGCGACCCTAGTGGCCGACACAAACACCGGGCCCATCTAGGAGTGGCACTGCAGTGTCACGCAGGATGTCCCTTCCAAAAAAAACCTCCCCAATCAGCACATGATGCAAAGAAAAAGAAAAGAAAAAAGAGGTGCAAGATGGAATTGTCCTTGGGCCCTCCCACCCACCCTTATGTTGTATAAACAAAACAGGACATGCACACTTTAACCAACCCATCATTTCAGTGACAGGGTCTGCCACACGACTGTGACTGATATGACGGGTTGGTTTGGACCCCCCCCAAAAAAGAAGCAATTAATCTCTCCTTGCACAAACTGGCTCTACAGAGGCAAGATGTCCACCTCATCTTCACCCTCCGATATATCACCGTGTACATCCCCCTCCTCACAGATTATCAATTCGTCCCCACTGGAATCCACCATCTCAGCTCCCTGTGTACTTTGTGGAGGCAATTGCTGCTGGTCAATGTCTCCGCGGAGGAATTGATTATAATTCATTTTAATGAACATCATCTTCTCCACATTTTCTGGATGTAACCTCGTACGCCGATTGCTGACAAGGTGAGCGGCGGCACTAAACACTCTTTCGGAGTACACACTTGTGGGAGGGCAACTTAGGTAGAATAAAGCCAGTTTGTGCAAGGGCCTCCAAATTGCCTCTTTTTCCTGCCAGTATAAGTACGGACTGTGTGACGTGCCTACTTGGATGCGGTCACTCATATAATCCTCCACCATTCTATCAATGTTGAGAGAATCATATGCAGTGACAGTAGACGACATGTCCGTAATCGTTGTCAGGTCCTTCAGTCCGGACCAGATGTCAGCATCAGCAGTCGCTCCAGACTGCCCTGCATCACCGCCAGCGGGTGGGCTCGGAATTCTGAGCCTTTTCCTCGCACCCCCAGTTGCGGGAGAATGTGAAGGAGGAGATGTTGACAGGTCGCGTTCCGCTTGACTTGACAATTTTGTCACCAGCAGGTCTTTCAACCCCAGCAGACCTGTGTCTGCCGGAAAGAGAGATCCAAGGTAGGCTTTAAATCTAGGATCGAGCACGGTGGCCAAAATGTAGTGCTCTGATTTCAACAGATTGACCACCCGTGAATCCTTGTTAAGCGAATTAAGGGCTGCATCCACAAGTCCCACATGCCTAGCGGAATCGCTCCCTTTTAGCTCCTTCTTCAATGCCTCCAGCTTCTTCTGCAAAAGCCTGATGAGGGGAATGACCTGACTCAGGCTGGCAGTGTCTGAACTGACTTCACGTGTGGCAAGTTCAAAGGGCATCAGAACCTTGCACAACGTTGAAATCATTCTCCACTGCACTTGAGACAGGTGCATTCCACCTACTATATCGTGCTCAATTGTATAGGCTTGAATGGCCTTTTGCTGCTCCTCCAACCTCTGAAGCATATAGAGGGTTGAATTCCACCTCGTTACCACTTCTTGCTTCAGATGATGGCAGGGCAGGTTCAGTAGTTTTTGGTGGTGCTCCAGTTTTCTGTACGTGGTGCCTGTACGCCGAAAGTGTCCCGCAATTCTTCTGGCCACCGACAGCATCTCTTGCACGCCCCTGTCGTTTTTTAAAAAATTCTGCACCACCAAATTCAAGGTATGTGCAAAACATGGGACGTGCTGGAATTGGCCCAGATTTAATGCACACACAATATTGCTGGCGTTGTCCGATGCCACAAATCCACAGGAGAGTCCAATTGGGGTAAGCCATTCCGCGATGATCTTCCTCAGTTGCCGTAAGAGGTTTTCAGCTGTGTGCGTATTCTGGAAAGCGGTGATACAAAGCGTAGCCTGCCTAGGAAAGAGTTGGCGTTTGCGAGATGCTGCTACTGGTGCCGCCGCTGCTGTTCTTGCGGCGGGAGTCCATACATCTACCCAGTGGGCTGTCACAGTCATATAGTCCTGACCCTGCCCTGCTCCACTTGTCCACATGTCCGTGGTTAAGTGGACATTGGGTACAGCTGCATTTTTTAGGACACTGGTGACTCTTTTTCTGAGGTCTGTGTACATTTTCGGTATCGCCTGCCTAGAGAAATGGAACCTAGATGGTATTTGGTACCGGGGACACAGTACCTCCAACAAGTCTCTAGTTGGCTCTGCAGTAATGATGGATACCGGAACCACGTTTCTCACCACCCAGGATGCCAAGGCCTCAGTTATCCGCTTTGCAGTAGGATGACTGCTGTGATATTTCATCTTCCTCGCAAAGGACTGTTGAACAGTCAATTGCTTACTGGAAGTAGTACAAGTGGGCTTACGACTTCCCCTCTGGGATGACCATCGACTCCCAGCGGCAACAACAGCAGCGCCAGCAGCAGTAGGCGTTACACGCAAGGATGCATCGGAGGAATCCCAGGCAGGAGAGGACTCGTCAGAATTGCCAGTGACATGGCCTGCAGGACTATTGGCATTCCTGGGGAAGGAGGAAATTGACACTGAGGGAGTTGGTGGGGTGGTTTGCGTGAGCTTGGTTACAAGAGGAAGGGATTTACTGGTCAGTGGACTGCTTCCGCTGTCACCCAAAGTTTTTGAACTTGTCACTGACTTATTATGAATGCGCTGCAGGTGACGTATAAGGGAGGATGTTCCGAGGTGGTTAACGTCCTTACCCCTACTTATTACAGCTTGACAAAGGGAACACACGGCTTGACACCTGTTGTCCGCATTTCTGGTGAAATACCTCCACACCGAAGAGCTGATTTTTTTGGTATTTTCACCTGGCATGTCAACGGCCATATTCCTCCCACGGACAACAGGTGTCTCCCCGGGTGCCTGACTTAAACAAACCACCTCACCATCAGAATCCTCCTGGTCAATTTCCTCCCCAGCGCCAGCAACACCCATATCCTCCTCATCCTGGTGTACTTCAACACTGACATCTTCAATCTGACTATCAGGAACTGGACTGCGGGTGCTCCTTCCAGCACTTGCAGGGGGCGTGCAAATGGTGGAAGGCGCATGCTCTTCACGTCCAGTGTTGGGAAGGTCAGGCATCGCAACCGACACAATTGGACTCTCCTTGTGGATTTGGGATTTCAAAGAACGCACAGTTCTTTGCGGTGCTTTGCCTTTTGCCAGCTTGAGTCTTTTCAGTTTTCTAGCGAGAGGCTGAGTGCTTCCATCCTCATGTGAAGCTGAACCACTAGCCATGAACATAGGCCAGGGCCTCAGCCGTTCCTTGCCACTCCGTGTGGTAAATGGCATATTGGCAAGTTTACGCTTCTCCTCCGACAATTTTATTTTAGGTTTTGGAGTCCTTTTTTTACTGATATTTGGTGTTTTGGTTTTGACATGCTCTGTACTATGCCATTGGGCATCGGCCTTGGCAGACGACGTTGCTGGCATTTCATCGTCTCGGCCATGACTAGTGGCAGCAGCTTCAGCACGAGGTGGAAGTGGATCTTGATCTTTCCCTAATTTTGGAACCTCAACATTTTTGTTCTCCATATTTTAATAGGCACAACTAAAAGGCACCTCAGGTAAACAATGGAGATGGATGGATTGGATACTAGTATACAATTATGGACGGGCTGCCGAGTGCCGACACAGAGGTAGCCACAGCCGTGAACTACCGCACTGTACTGTGTCTGCTGCTAATATATAGACTGGTTGATAAAGAGATAGTATACTCGTAACTAGTATGTATGTATAAAGAAAGAAAAAAAAACCACGGTTAGGTGGTATATACAATTATGGACGGGCTGCCGAGTGCCGACACAGAGGTAGCCACAGCCGTGAACTACCGCACTGTACTGTGTCTGCTGCTAATATATAGACTGGTTGATAAAGAGATAGTATACTCGTAACTAGTATGTATGTATAAAGAAAGAAAAAAAAAACCACGGTTAGGTGGTATATACAATTATGGACGGGCTGCCGAGTGCTGACACAGAGGTAGCCACAGCCGTGAACTACCGCACTGTACTGTGTCTGCTGCTAATATATAGACTGGTTGATAAAGAGATAGTATACTCGTAACTAGTATGTATGTATAAAGAAAGAAAAAAAAACCACGGTTAGGTGGTATATACAATTATGGACGGGCTGCCGAGTGCCGACACAGAGGTAGCCACAGCCGTGAACTACCGCACTGTACTGTGTCTGCTGCTAATATATAGACTGGTTGATAAAGAGATAGTATACTCGTAACTAGTATGTATGTATAAAGAAAGAAAAAAAAAACCACGGTTAGGTGGTATATACAATTATGGACGGGCTGCCGAGTGCCGACACAGAGGTAGCCACAGCCGTGAACTACCGCACTGTACTGTGTCTGCTGCTAATATATAGACTGGTTGATAAAGAGATAGTATACTCGTAACTAGTATGTATGTATAAAGAAAGAAAAAAAAACCACGGTTAGGTGGTATATACAATTATGGACGGGCTGCCGAGTGCCGACACAGAGGTAGCCACAGCCGTGAACTACCGCACTGTACTGTGTCTGCTGCTAATATATAGACTGGTTGATAAAGAGATAGTATACTCGTAACTAGTATGTATGTATAAAGAAAGAAAAAAAAACCACGGTTAGGTGGTATATACAATTATGGACGGGCTGCCGAGTGCCGACACAGAGGTAGCCACAGCCGTGAACTACCGCACTGTACTGTGTCTGCTGCTAATATATAGACTGGTTGATAAAGAGATAGTATACTCGTAACTAGTATGTATGTATAAAGAAAGAAAAAAAAACCACGGTTAGGTGGTATATACAATTATGGACGGGCTGCCGAGTGCCGACACAGAGGTAGCCACAGCCGTGAACTACCGCACTGTACTGTGTCTGCTGCTAATATATAGACTGGTTGATAAAGAGATAGTATACTCGTAACTAGTATGTATGTATAAAGAAAGAAAAAAAAAACACGGTTAGGTGGTATATACAATTATGGACGGGCTGCCGAGTGCCGACACAGAGGTAGCCACAGCCGTGAACTACCGCACTGTACTGTGTCTGCTGCTAATATATAGACTGGTTGATAAAGAGATAGTATACTCGTAACTAGTATGTATGTATAAAGAAAGAAAAAAAAACCACGGTTAGGTGGTATATACAATTATGGACGGGCTGCCGAGTGCCGACACAGAGGTAGCCACAGCCGTGAACTACCGCACTGTACTGTGTCTGCTGCTAATATAGACTGGTTGATAAAGAGATAGTATACTACTAATATTATATACTGGTGGTCAGGTCACTGGTCACTAGTCACACTGGCAGTGGCACTCCTGCAGCAAAAGTGTGCACTGTTTAATTTTAATATAATATTATGTACTCCTGGCTCCTGCTATAACCTATAACTGGCACTGCAGTAGTGCTCCCCAGTCTCCCCCACAATTATAAGCTGTGTGAGCTGAGCAGTCAGACAGATATATAATATATATAGATGATGCAGCACACTGGCCTGAGCCTGAGCAGTGCACACAGATATGGTATGTGACTGACTGAGTCACTGTGTGTATCGCTTTTTTCAGGCAGAGAACGGATATATTAAATAAACTGCACTGTGTGTCTGGTGGTCACTCACTATATAATATATTATGTACTCCTGGCTCCTGCTATAACCTATAACTGGCACTGCAGTAGTGCTCCCCAGTCTCCCCCACAATTATAAGCTGTGTGAGCTGAGCAGTCAGACAGATATATAATATTATATATAGATAATAGATGATGCAGCACACTGGCCTGAGCCTGAGCAGTGCACACAGATATGGTATGTGACTGAGTCACTGTGTGCTGTGTATCGCTTTTTTCAGGCAGAGAACGGATTATAAATAAAAGTGGTGGTCACTGGTCACTATCAGCAAAACTCTGCACTGTACACTACTGAGTACTCCTAATGCTCCCCAAAATTAGTAAATCAAGTGTCTAAACGGAGAGGACGCCAGCCACGTCCTCTCCCTATCAATCTCAATGCACGTGTGAAAATGGCGGCGACGCGCGGCTCCTTATATAGAATCCGAGTCTCGCGATAGAATCCGAGCCTCGCGAGAATCCGACAGCGTCATGATGACGTTCGGGCGCGCTCGGGTTAACCGAGCAAGGCGGGAAGATCCGAGTCGCTCGGACCCGTGAAAAAAAACATGAAGTTCTGGCGGGTTCGGATTCAGAGAAACCGAACCCGCTCATCTCTAATTTTGATCCTATAGTATTATTAATCTCAATAACCATAATGTCCACTCATTTCCAGTCTATTCTGAACACCTCACACCTCACAATATTATTTTTAGTCCTAAAATTTGCACCGAGGTCGCTGGATGACTAAGCTAAGCGACCCAAGTGGGCGACACAAACACCTGGCCCATCTAGGAGTGGCACTGCAGTGTCAGACAGGACGGCACTTCAAAAAATAGTCCCCAAACAGCACATGATGCAAAGAAAAATAAAAAAAGAGGTGCAAGATGGAATTGTCCTTGGGCCCTCCCACCCACCCTTATGTTGTATAAACAGGACATGCACACTTTAATAAACCAATCATTTCAGCGACCGGGTCTGCCACACGACTGTAGCTGAAATGACTGGTTGGTTTGGGTCCCCACCAAACAAAAAGCAATCAATCTCTCCTTGCACAAACTGGCTCTACAGAGGCAAAGATGTCCACCTCATCCTCATCCTCCGATTCCTCACCCCTTTCACTGTGTACATCTTCCTCCTCACAGAGTATTCATTCGTCCCCACTGGAATCCACCATCACAGGTCCCTGTGTACTTTCTGGAGGCAATTGCTGGTAAATGTCTCCACGGAGGAATTTATAATTCATTTTGATGAACATCATCTTCTCCACATTTTCTGGAAGTAACCTCCTACGCCGATCGCTGACAAGGTGACCGGCTGAACTAAGCACTCTTTCGGAGTACACGCTGGAGGGGGGGCAACTTAGGTAAAATAAAGCCAGTTGGTGCAAGGGCCTACAAATTGCCTCTTTTTCCTGCCAGTATACGTACGGACTGTCTGACATGCCTACTTGGATGCTGTCACTCATATAATCCACCATTCTTTCAATGTTGACAGAATCATATGCAGTGACAGTAGACGACATGTCAGTAATCGTTGGCAGGTCCTTCAGTCCGGACCAGATGTTAGCACTTGCTCCTGACTGCCCTGCATCACCGCCAGCGGGTGGTTTTGTAAATTTTATCCTTTTCCTGGCAGCTCCAGTGGCGGGAGAAAATGAAGGAGGAGCTGTTGGCAGGTCACGTTCCGCTTGACTTGACATTTGTCTCACCAGCAGGTCTTTGAACATCTGCAGACTTGTGTCTGCCGGAAAGAGAGATACAACGTAGGCTTTAAACCTAGGATTGAGCTCTGATTTCAACAGATTGACCACCCGTGAATCCTGGTTAAGCGAATGAAGGGCTCCATCCACAAGTCCCACATGCCTAGCGGAATCACTCCGTCTTAGCTCCTCCTTCAATCTCTCCAGCTGCTTCTGCAAAAGCCTGATGAGGGGAATGACCTCTCTTAGGCTGGCAGTGTCTGAACTGACTTCACGTGTGGCAAGTTCAAAGGGTTGGAGAACCTTGCACAACATGGAAATCATTCTCCACTGCGCTTGAGTCAGGTGCATTCCCCCTCCTTTGCCTATATCGTAGGCAGATGTATAGGCTTGAATGGCCTTTTGCTGCTCCTCCATCCTCTGAAGCATATAGAGGGTTGAATTCCACCTCGTTACCACCTCTTGCTTCAGCTGATGGCTGGGCATGTACAGGAGTGTTTGCTGGCGCAACAGTCTTCGGCACGCGGTGGCTAAATGCCGCAATTTTTCAGGCCACCGACCGCATCTCCTGCACGCCCCTGTCATTTTTCAAAAAATTATGCACCACCAAATTAATTGTATGTGCAAAACATGGGACGTGCTGGAATTTGCCCACATGTAATGCACGCACAATATAGGTGGATTGTCCGATATCACAAATCCCCAGGAGAGTCCAATTGGGGTAAGCCATTCTGCGATGATGTTCCTCAGTTTCCGTAAGAGGTTGTCAGCTGTGTGCCTCTTATGGAAAGCGGTAATACAAAGCGTAGCCTGCCTAGGAACGAGTTGGCGTTTGCGAGATGCTGCTACTGGTACCGCCGCTGTTGTTGCTGCGGGAGGCAATACATCTACTCAGTGGGCTGTCAGTAGTCATACAGTCCTTAGTCTGCCCTGCTCCACCTGTTCACATGTCCGTGGTTAAGTGGACAGTGGGTACAACTGCATTTTTTAGGACACTGAGGACACTTTTTCTGACGTCTGTGTACATTCTCGGTATCGCCTGCCTAGAGAAGTGGAACCTAGATGGGATTTGGTACCGGGGACACACTACCTCAAGCAATTCTCTAAGTCCCTGTGAACGGTGGATACTGGACGCACGTCTAACACCAACATAGTTGTCAAGGCCTCAGTTATCCGCTTTGCAACAGGATGACTGCTGTGATATTTCATCTTCCTCACAAAGGACTGTTGGACAGTCAATTGCTTAATGGAAGTAGTACAAGTGGTCTTCCGACTTCCCCTCTGGGATGACGATCGACTCCCAGCAGCAACAACAGCAGCGCCAGCAGCAACAGCAGCAGTAGGCGTTCCACTCAAGGATCCATCGGAGGAATCCCAGTTAGGAGAGGACTCGTCAGTCTTGCCAGTGACATGGCCAGCAGGACGATTGGCGTTCCTGTCTAAGGAGGAAATTAACATTGAGGGAGTTGGTGGTGTGGTTTGCAGGAGCTTGGGTACAAGAGGAAGAAGGGATTTAGTTGTCAGTGGACTGCTTCCACTGTTACCCAAAGTTTTTGAACTTGTCAATGACTTCTGATGAATGCGCTCCAGGTGACGTATAAGGGAGGATGTTCCTAGGTGGGTAACGTCCTTACCCCTACTTATTACAGCTTGACAAAGGCAACACACGGCTTGACACCTGTTGTCCACATTTCTGTTGAAATAATTCCACACCGAAGAGGTGATTTTTTTTGTTTTTTGACCAGGCATGTCAATGGCCTTGTTCATCTCACGGACAACCTCATCGTCAACTTCCTCCTCACCGCCAGCAACACCCATATCCTCATCCTGGTGTACTTCAACAGTGACATCTTCAATTTGACTATCAGGAACTGGACTGTGGGTGCTCCTTCCAGCACTTGCAGAGGGCGTGCAAATGGTGGAAGGAGCCACCTCTTCCCGTCCAGTGTTGGGAAGGTCAGGCATCGCAACCGACACAATTGGACTCTCCTTGGGGATTTGTGATTTAGAACGCACAGTTCTTTGCTGTGCTTTTGCCAGCTTGAGTCTTTTCATTTTTCTAGCGGGAGGATGAGTGCTTCCATCCTTATGTGAAGCTGAACCACTAGTCATGAGGAACATAGGAGAGGGCCTTAGCCGTTCCTTGCCACTCCGTATCGTAAATGGCATATTGACAAGTTTACGTTTATCCTCAGAAGATTTTAATTTAGATTTTTGGGTCATTTTGCTGAACTTTTGCTTTTTGCATTTTACATGCTCTCTACTATGACATTGGGCATCAGCCTTGGCAGACGACGTTGATGGCATTTCATTGTCTCTGCCATGACTAGTGGCAGCAGCTTCAGCACTAGGTGGAAGTGGATCTTGATCTTTCCCTATTTTACCCTTCAAATTTTTGTTCTCCATTTTTTAATGTGTGGAATTATATACCAGTAATATATCTGGAATTAGACGGCAGTAATGTCTTGAATTAGATACCACTAGATAGATACCAGATACCACTGTGACTGGAATGATGATGACCTATGCACAGTGACAGGACACTACCACAGCACCCTACAGCAGCAAGATGCAGCACAAGACACTGTACTAGTATTAGTAACGTAGTATTACTGAGCACCACAAGACAATGGGGGTAATTCTGAGTTGATCACAGCAGCAAGTTTGTGTTAGCAATTGGGCAAAACCATGTGCACTGCAGGGGAAGGGGGGGGGGGCAGATATAACATGTGCAGAGATAGTTAGATTTGGGTGGGTTATTTCGTTTCTGTGCAGGGTAAATACTGGCTGCTTTATTTTTACACTGCAATTTAGATTTCAGTTTGAATACACCCCACCCGAATCTAACTCTCTCTGCACATGTTATATCTGCCCCTCCTGCAGTGCACATGGTTTTGCCCAACTGCTAACAAAATTCCTGCTGCGATCAACTTGAAATTACCCCCAATGAGCAGTGATACTGAGCACTGATGATACTACTGAGCACTGATACTGAGCACTGATGATACTACTGAGAACTGACACTGAGCAGCACGATTAGCACAAGACACTGTACTAGTATTAGTAATGTAGTATTACTGAGCACCACAAGAAAATGAGCAGTGATACTGAGCACTGATGATACTACTGAGCACTGATACCGAGCAGCACGATGCAGCACAAGACACTGTACGAGTATTAGTAATGTAGTATTACTGAGCACCACAAGACAATGAGAAGTGATACTGAGCACTGATTATACTACTGAGAACTGATACTGAGCAGCACAATGAGCACAAGACACTGTACTAGTATTAGTAATGTAGTATTACTGAGCACCACAAGACAATGAGCAGTGATACTGAGCACTGATGATACTACTGAGCACTGATACTGAGCAGCACGATGCAGCACAAGACACTCTACTAGTATTAGTAATGTAGTATTACTGAACACCACAAGACAATGAGCAGTGATACTGAGCACTGATGATACTACTGAGCACTGATACTGAGCAGCACGATGTACCACAAGACACTGTACTAGTATTAGTAATGTAGTATTACTGAGCACCACAAGACAATGAGCAGTGATACTAAGCACTGATGATACTACTACTACTGAGAACTGACACTGAACAGCACGATTAGCACAAGACACTGTACTAGTATTAGTAATGTAGTATTACTGAGCACCACAAGACAATGAGCAGTGATACTGAGCATATATGATACTACTGAGCACTGATGATACTACTGAGCACATACTGAGCAGCACGATGCAGCACAAGACACTGTACTAGTATTAGTAATGTAGTATTACTGAGCACCACAAGAGAATGAGCAGTGATACTGAGCACTGAGGATACTACTGAGCACTGATACTGAGCAGCACAAGACACTGTACTAGTATTAGTAATGTAGTATTACTGAGCACCACAAGACAGTGATACTGAGCACTGATGATACTACTGAGAACTGACACTGAGCAGCACGATTAGTACAAGACACTGTACTAGTATTAGTAATGTAGTATTACTGAGCACCACAAGACAATGAGAAGTGATACTGAGCACTGATGGTACTACTGAGCACTGATACTGAGCAGCACGATGCAGCACAAGACACTGTACTAGTATTAGTAATGTAGTATTACTGAGCACCACAAGACAATGAGCAGTGATACTGAGCACTGGTGATACTACTGAGCACTGATACTGAGCACTGATGATACTACTGAGAACTGACACTGAGCAGCACAATTAGCACAAGACACTGTACTAGTATTAGTAATGTAGTATTACTGAGCATCACAAGACAATGAGCAGTGATACTGAGCACTGATGATACTACTGAGCACTGATACTGAGCAGCACGATGCAGTACAAGACACTGTACTAGTATTAGTAATGTAGTATTACTGAGCACCTCAAGAGAATAAGCAGTGATACTGAGCACTGAGGATACTACTGAGCACTGATACTGAGCAGCACGATGCAGCACAAGACACTGTACTAGTATTAGTAATGTAGTATTACTGAGCACCATAAGACAATGAGCAGTGATACTGAGCACTGATGATACTACTGAGCACTGATACTGAGCACTGATGATACTGAGCACTGATGATACTACTGAGAACTGACACTGAGCAGCACGATTAGTACAAGACACTGTACTAGTATTAGTAATGTAGTTTCTCTGACGTCCTAGTGGATGCTGGGAACTCCGTAAGGACCATGGGGAATAGCGGCTCCGCAGGAGACTGGGCACAACTAAAGAAAGCTTTTAGGTCACCTGGTGTGCACTGGCTCCTCCCACTATGACCCCCCTCCAAGCCTCAGTTAGATTTTGTGCCCGGCCGAGGTTGGATGCACACTAGGGGCTCTCCTGAGCTTCTAAAAAGAAAGTATATAATTAGGTTTTTTATTTTACAGTGAGACCTGCTGGCAACAGGCTCACTGCAGCGAGGGACTAAGGGGAGAAGAAGCGAACCTACCTGCTTGCAGCTAGCTTGGGCTTCTTAGGCTACTGGACACCATTAGCTCCAGAGGGATCGACCGCATGGAACTGGCCTAGGAGTTCGGTCCCGGAGCCGCGCCGCCGTCCCCCTTACAGAGCCAGAAGCAAGAAGAGGTCCGGAAAATCGGCGGCAGAAGACATCAGTCTTCACCAAGGTAGCGCACAGCACTGCAGCTGTGCGCCATTGCTCCTCATATACACACACTCCGGTCACTGAGGGTGCAGGGCGCTAGGGGGGGGCGCCCTGAGCAGCAATAAAAACACCTTGGCTGGCAAAAATACCACAATATATAGCCCCAGAGGCTATATATGTGATAATTACCCCTGCCAGAATCCATAAAAAAGCGGGAGAAAAGTCCGCGAAAAAGGGGCGGAGCCATCTCCTTCAGCACACTGGCGCCATTTCTCCCTCACAGCTCCGCTGGAGGGAAGCTCCCTGGCTCTCCCCTGCAGTCTACACTACAGAAAAGGGTAGAAAAGAGAGGGGGGGCACTAAATTTAGGCGCAGTATATATAACAGCAGCTATAGGGGACATAATTCAGTTAGTCCCTGCATTATATAGCGCTCTGGTGTGTGCTGGCATACTCTCACTCTGTCTCCCCAAAGGGCTTTTGTGGGTCCTGTCCTCTGTTAGAGCATTCCCTGTGTGTGTGCGATGTGTCGGTACGGCTGTGTCGACATGTTTGATGAGGATAATGTTGTGGAGGCGGAGCAGATGCCTATAGAAGGGATGTCACCCCCTGCGGGGCAGACACCTGAGTGGATGGATTTATGGAAGGAATTGCGTGCACGTGTCGACTCCTTACACAAAAAATTTGACGACATGCCAAATGCGGGACAGCCGGCTTCTCAGCTCGTGCCTGTCCAGGCGTCTCAAGGGCCATCGGGGGCTCTAAAACGCCCGCTACCTCAGATGGCAGACGCGGATGTCGACACGGATACTGACACCAGTGTCGACGACGATGAGTCTAGTCTAATGTCCACTAAGGCCATTCGTTGCATGATTGAAGCAATGAAAGAGGTGTTACAAATTTCTGATATAAACCCAGGTACCACTAAAAAGGGTATTATGTTTGGGGAGAAAAAACTACCCGTAGTTTTTCCCCCATCAGAAGAATTAAATGAAGTGTGTGAAGAAGCGTGGGCTTTCCCTGATAAAAGATTGGTAATCTCTAAGAAGTTACTAATGGCGTTCCCTTTCCCGCCAGAGGATAGGTCACGTTGGGAGATACCCCCTAGGGTGGATAAAGCGCTCACACGTTTGTCTAAAAAGGTGGCACTACCGTCTCCGGATACGGCCGCCCTCAAGGAACCTGCTGATAGAAAGCAGGAGGCGATCCTGAAGTCTGTATATACACACTCAGGCATTATACTTAGACCAGCTATTGCGTCAGCATGGATGTGCAGTGCTGCCACTGCGTGGTCAGATTCCCTGTCAAAAAATATTGACACCCTAGACAGGGACACTATTCTGCTAACCATAGAGCATATAAAAGACTCAGTCTTATACATGAGAGATGCACAGAGGGAGATCTGCCGGCTGGCATCTAAAATAAGTGCATTGTCCATTTCTGCTAGGAGAGGCTTATGGGCTCGCCAGTGGACAGGGGATGCAGATTCAAAAAGGCACATGGAAGTTTTGCCTTATAAGGGTGAGGAGTTATTTGGGGATGGTCTCTCGGACCTAGTTTCCACAGCAACTGCTGGGAAGTCAGCATTTTTACCCCATGTTCCCTCACAGCCTAAAAAGGCGCCGTTTTATCAGGTACAGTCCTTTCGGACTCAGAAAAACAGGCGTGGAAAAGGCGGGTCCTTTCTGTCCAGAGGCAGAGGTAGGGGAAAAAGGCTGCAACAAACAGCAGGTTCCCAGGAGCAAAAGTCCTCCCCCGCTTCTTCCAAGTCCGCCGCATGACGGTGGGGCTCCACAGGCGGAGCCAGGTACGGTGGGGGGCCGCCTCAAAAATTTCAGCGATCAGTGGGCTCGCTCACAGGTGGATCCCTGGATCCTGCAAATAGTATCTCAAAGGTACAAACTGGAATTTGAGGCGTCTCCACCCCACCGGTTCCTTAAATCTGCCTTGCCGATTACTCCTTCAGACAGGGAGGCTGTGCTAGCGGCAATTCACAAGCTGTATTCCCAGCAGGTGATAATCAAGGTGCCCCTACTTCAACAAGGACGGTGTTACTATTCCACACTGTTTGTGGTACCGAAACCGGACGGTTCGGTGAGACCCATTTTAAATTTGAAATCCTTGAACACATACATAAAAAAATTCAAGTTCAAGATGGAATCGCTCAGGGCGGTTATTGCAAGCCTGGACGAGGGGGATTACATGGTATCCCTGGACATCAAGGATGCTTACCTGCATGTCCCCATTTACTATCCTCACCAGGAGTACCTCAGATTTGTGGTACAGGATTGCCATTACCAATTCCAGACGCTGCCTTTTGGATTCTCCACGGCACCGAGGGTGTTTACCAAGGTAATGGCGGAAATGATGATACTCCTTCGAAGAAAGGGATATTTAATTATCCCGTACTTGGACGATCTCCTAATAAAGGCGAGGTCCAAGGAGCAGTTGTTGGTGGGAGTAGCACTATCTCAGGAGGTGCTACACCAGCACGGTTGGATTCTGAATATTCCAAAATCACAGCTGGTTCCGACGACACGTCTACTGTTCCTGGGTATGATTCTGGATACAGTCCAGAAAAAAGTGTTTCTCCCGGAGGAGAAAGCCAAGGAGCTGTCATCTCTAGTCAGAGACCTGAAACCAAAACAGGTATCGGTGCATCACTGCACGCGGGTCCTGGGAAAGATGGTAGCTTCTTACGAAGCAATTCCTTTCGGCAGGTTCCATGCCAGAATCTTTCAGTGGGACCTGTTGGACCAATGGTCCGGATCGCATCTTCAGATGCATCGCCTAATAACCCTGTCTCCAAGAACCAGGGTGTCTCTGCTGTGGTGGCTGCAGAGTGCTCATCTTCTAGAGGGCCGCAGATTCGGCATACAGGACTGGGTCCTGGTGACCACTGATGCCAGCCTTCGAGGCTGGGGGGCAGTCACACAGGGAAGAAACTTCCAAGGACTGTGGTCGAGTCAGGAGACTTCCCTACACATAAATATTCTGGAACTAAGGGCCATTTACAATGCCCTAAGTCAGGCAAAATCCCTGCTTCTACACCAGCCGGTACTGATCCAGTCAGACAACATCACGGCAGTCGCCCATGTAAATCGACAGGGCGGCACAAGAAGCAGGATGGCAATGGCAGAAGCCACAAGGATTCTCCGATGGGCGGAAAATCACGTACTAGCACTGTCAGCAGTGTTCATTCCGGGAGTGGACAACTGGGAAGCAGACTTTCTCAGCAGGCACGACCTCCACCCGGGAGAGTGGGGACTTCATCCAGAAGTCTTCACGCTGATTGTAAATCGATGGGAACGGCCACAGGTGGACATGATGGCGTCCCGCCTAAACAAAAAACTAGAGAGATATTGTGCCAGGTCAAGGGACCCTCAGGCGATAGCTGTGGACGCTCTAGTGACACCGTGGGTGTACCAGTCAGTTTATGTGTTCCCTCCTCTGCCTCTCATACCAAGGGTACTGAGAATAATAAGAAAACGAGGAGTAAGAACAATACTCGTGGTTCCGGATTGGCCAAGACGAGCGTGGTACCCGGAACTTCAAGAGATGATCTCAGAGGACCCATGGCCTCTGCCGCTCAGACAGGACCTGCTGCAGCAGGGGCCCTGTCTGTTCCAAGACTTACCGCGGCTGCGTTTGACGGCATGGCGGTTGAACGCCGGATCCTGAAGGAAAAGGGCATTCCGGAGGAAGTCATTCCTACGCTGATTAAAGCCAGGAAAGATGTAACTGCAAAGCATTATCACCGCATATGGCGGAAATATGTTGCTTGGTGTGAGGCCAAAAAGGCCCCAACAGAGGAATTTCAACTAGGTCGATTTCTGCATTCCTACAAGCAGGAGTGACTATGGGCCTGAAATTAGGCTCCATTAAGGTACAGATCTCAGCTCTGTCGATTTTCTTCCAGACAGAACTAGCTTCACTACCTGAAGTTCAGACGTTTGTGAAAGGAGTGCTGCATATTCAGCCCCCGTTTGTGCCTCCAGTGGCACCTTGGGATCTCAACGTGGTGTTGAGTTTCTTAAAATCACATTGGTTTGAGCCACTTAAAACCGTGGATCTAAAATATCTCACGTGGAAAGTGGTCATGTAATTGGCCTTGGCTTCAGCCAGGCGTGTGTCAGAATTGGCAGCTTTGTCATGTAAAAGCCCTTATCTGATTTTCCATATGGATAGGGCGGAATTGAGGACTCGTCCCCAGTTTCTCCCTAAGGTGGTATCAGCTTTTCACTTGAACCAACCTATTGTGGTGCCTGCGGCTACTAGGGACTTGGAGGATTCCAAGTTACTGGACGTAGTCAGGGCCTTGAAAATTTATGTTTCCAGGACGGCTAGAGTCAGGAAAACTGACTCGCTATTTATCCTGTATGCACCCAACAAACTGGGTGCTCCTGCTTCTAAGCAGACTATTGCTCGCTGGATTTGTAGCACAATTCAGCTGGCGCATTCTGCGGCTGGACTGCCGCATCCTAAATCAGTAAAAGCCCATTCCACAAGGAAGGTGGGCTCATCTTGGGCGGCTGCCCGAGGGGTCTCGGCTTTACAACTTTGCCGAGCTGCTACTTGGTCAGGGGCAAACACGTTTGCAAAATTCTACAAATTTGATACCCTGGCTGAGGAGGACCTCGAGTTCTCTCATTCGGTGCTGCAGAGTCATCCGCACTCTCCCGCCCGTTTGGGAGCTTTGGTATAATCCCCATGGTCCTTACGGAGTTCCCAGCATCCACTAGGACGTCAGAGAAAATAAGATTTTACTCACCGGTAAATCTATTTCTCGTAGTCCGTAGTGGATGCTGGGTGCCCATCCCAAGTGCGGATTGTCTGCAATACTTGTACATAGTTATTGTTAACTAAAGGGTTATTGTTGAGCCATCTGTTGAGAGGCTCAGTTGTTTTCATACTGTTAAACTGGGTATAGTATCACGAGTTATACGGTGTGATTGGTGTGGCTGGTAGGAGTCTTACCCGGGATTCAAAATCCTTCCTTATTATGTCAGCTCGTCCGGGCACAGTGTCCTAACTGAGGCTTGGAGGGGGGTCATAGTGGGAGGAGCCAGTGCACACCAGGTGACCTAAAAGCTTTCTTTAGTTGTGCCCAGTCTCCTGCGGAGCCGCTATTCCCCATGGTCCTTACGGAGTTCCCAGCATCCACTACGGACTACGAGAAATAGATTTACCGGTGAGTAAAATCTTATTATTACTGAGCACCACAAGACAATGAGCAGTGATACTGAGCACTGATGATACTACTGAGCACTGATACTGAGCACTGATGATACTACTGAGAACTGACACTGAGCAGCATGATGCAGCACAAGCAGGGCCGGATTGGGAACAAAAAGCGGCCCTGGAAAATTTGTACTAGTGGCCCCACATGGGCAGCACCAGAGGTGTAAGGTCTAGCCATGGGCCATGGCAGCAGCACCCTCCCCCCAAGACTTTCCAGATAGTGGGTATGTCTAGCATATATGATACACCTTCAGAATTTAGGAAACTATATAATTCTTTGGAAAGATATATTTTCTCTAACGTCCTAAGTGGATGCTTGGGACTCCGTAAGGAACATGGGGAATAGCGGCTCCGCAGGAGACTGGGCACATCTAAAGAAAGCTTTAGGACTATCTGGTGTGCACTGGCTCCTCCCCCTATGACCCTCCTCCAAGCCCCAGTTAGATCTCTGTGCCCGAACGAGAAGGGTGCACACTAGGGGCTCTCCTGAGCTTCTTAGTGAAAGTTTTAGATTAGGTTTTTTATTTTCAGTGAGACCTGCTGGCAACAGGCTCACTGCATCGAGGGACTAAGGGGAGAAGAAGCGAACTCACCTGCGTGCAGAGTGGATTGGGCTTCTTAGGCTACTGGACATTAGCTCCAGAGGGACGATCACAGGCCCAGCTTGGATGGGTCCCAGAGCCGCGCCGCCGGCCCCCTTACAGAGCCAGAAGGCAGAAGAGGTCCGGAAAATCGGCGGCAGAAGACGTCCTGTCTTCAACAAGGTAGCGCACAGCACTGCAGCTGTGCGCCATTGCTCTCAGCACACTTCACACTTCGGTCACTGAAAGTGCAGGGCGCTGGGGGGGGGGGGCGCCCTGAGACGCAATAAAATCACCTTGGATGGCAAAAAAAATGCATCACATATAGCTCCTGGGCTATATGGATGCATTTAACCCCTGCCAGAATCCATAAAAAAGCAGGAGAAAAGTCCGCGAAAAAGGGGCGGAGCCTATCTCCTCAGCACACTGGCGCCATTTTCCCTCACAGCTCCGTTGGAGGGAAGCTCCCTGTCTCTCCCCTGCAGTCACTACACTACAGAAAGGGTTAAAAAAAGAGAGGGGGGCACTAATTAGGCGCAATATTAACTATACAGCAGCTATAAGGGGAAAAACACTTATATAAGGTTATCCCTGTATATATATAGCGCTCTGGTGTGTGCTGGCAAACTCTCCCTCTGTCTCCCCAAAGGGCTAGTGGGGTCCTGTCCTCTATCAGAGCATTCCCTGTGTGTGTGCTGTATGTCGGTACTTTTGTGTCGACATGTATGAGGAGAAAAATGATGTGGAGACGGAGCAGATTGCCTGTAATAGTGATGTCACCCCCTAGGGGGTCGACACCTGAGTGGATGAACTGTTGGAAGGAATTACGTGACAGCGTCAGCTCTGTATAAAAGACAGTGGTTGACATGAGACAGCCGGCTACTCAGCTCGTGCCTGTCCAGACGTCTCATAGGCCGTCAGGGGCTCTAAAGCGCCCGTTACCTCAGATGGCAGATATAGACGCCGACACGGATACTGACTCCAGTGTCGACGGTGAAGAGACGAATGTGACTTCCAGTAGGGCCACACGTTACATGATTGAGGCAATGAAAAATGTTTTACACATTTCTGATAATACGAGTACCACCAAAAAAGGGGTATTATGTTCGGTGAGGAAAAACTACCTGTAGTTTTCCTGAATCTGAGAAATTAAATGAGGTGTGTGATGATGCGTGGGTTTCCCCCGATAACAACGGATAATTTCTAAAATGTTATTGGCATTATATCCTTTCCCGCCAGAGGTTAGGGTGCGTTGGGAAACACCCCCTAGGGGGGATAAAGCGCTCACACGCTTGTAAGGGCTCTACCTTCGCCTGAGATGGCCGCCCTTAAGGATCCTGCTGATAGAAAGCAGGAGGGTATCCTAAAAGGTATTTACACACATACTGGTGTTATACTGCGACCAGCAATCGCCTCAGCCTGGATGTGCAGTGCTGGGTTGGCGTGGTCGGATTCCCTGACTGAAAATATTGATACCCTAGATAGGGACAGTATATTTTTGCCTATAGAGCATTTAAAAGATGCATTTTTATATATGCGTGATGCACAGCGGAATATTTGCCGACTGGCATCAAGTCTAAGCGCGTTGTCCATTTCTACCAGTAGAGGGTTATGGACACGTCAGTGGTCAGGTGATGCGTATTCCAAACGGCATTTGGAAGTATTGCTTTATTAAGGGAGGAGTTATTTGGGGTCGGTCTTTCAGACCTCGTGGCCACGGCAACAGCTGGGAATTCCACATTTGTACCCCAGGTCGCCTCTCAACATGAGAAGACGCCGTATTATCAGGCGCAGTCTTTTCGTGGACAAGAGGGCAAAAGGTTCCTCATTTCTGCCCCGTGACAGAGGGAGAGGAAAAAGGCTGCAGAAATCAGCCAGTTCCCAGGAACAGAAACCCTCTCCCGCCTCTGCCAAGCCCTCAGTATACGCTGGGGCTTTACAAGCAGAATCAGGCACGGTGGGGGGCCCGTCTCAATGAATTTCAGCGCGCAGTGGGCTCACTCGCAAGTAGACCCCTGGATCCTTCAGGTGATATCTCAGGGGTACAAATTAGAATTCGAGACGTCTCCCCCTCGCCGTTTCCTAAAGTCGGCTTTACCGATGTCTCCTTCTGACAGGGAGACAGTTTTGGAAGCCATTCACAAGCTGTATTCCCAGCAGGTGATAATCAAGATACCCCTCCTGCAACAGGGAACGGGGTATTATTCCACACTGTTGTGGTACCGAAGCCGGACGGCTCGGTGAGACCGATTCTAAATCTAAAATCTTTGAACACTTACGTACAGAGGTTCAAATTCAAGATTGAGTCACTCAGAGCAGTGATTGCGAACCTGGAAGAAGGGGACTACATGATGTCTCGGGACATCAAGGATGCTTACCTTCATGTCAAAATTTACCCTTCTCACCAAGGGTACCTCAGGTTTATGGTACAGAACTGTCACTATCAGTTCAGACGCTGCCGTATGGATGGTACACGGCACCCCCGGGTCTTTACCAAGGTAATGGCCGAAATGATGATATTCCTTCGAAGGAAGTGAATTTTAGTTATCCCTTCCTTGGACAATTCCCTGATAAGGGTAAGATCCAGGGAACAGTTGGAGGTCGGTGTAGCACTATCTCAGGTAGTGTTGCGGCAGCACGATTGGATTCTCAATATTCCAAAATCGCACCTGGTTCCGACGACGTGTCTTCTGTTCCTAGGGATGATCCTGGACACAGTCCAGAAAAAGGAGAAAGCCAGGGAGTTATCCGAGCTAGTCAGGAACCTCCTAAAACCGAGCCAAGTCTCAGTGCATCAATGCACAAGGGTTCTGGGTAAAATGGTGGCTTCCTACGAAGCAATCCCATTCGGCAGATTCCACGCAAGAACTTTCCAGTGGGACCTGCTGGACAAATGGTCCGGATCGCATCTTCAGATCACCGCAATTGGCGAAAATATGTTGCGTGGTGCGAGGCCAGTAAGGCCCGACGGAGGAAATTCAACTGGGTCGATTCCTACATTTCCTGCAAACAGGAGTGTCTATGGGCCTGAAATTGGGGTCCATTAAGGTTCAAATTTCGGCCCTGTCAATTTTCTTCCAAAAAGAACTAGCTTCAGTCCCTGAAGTTCAGACGTTTGTAAAAGGGGTACTGCATATACAGCCTCCTTTTGTGCCTCCAGTGGCACTTTGGGATCTCAATGTAGTTTTGGGTTCCAAAAGTCACATTGGTTTGAACCACTTAAATCTGTGGAGTTAAAATATCTCACATGGAAAGTGGTCATGCTGTTGGCCCTGGCCTGGGCCAGGCGCGTGTCAGAATTGGCGGCTTTATCCTGAAAAAGCCCTTATCTGATTTTCCATTCGGACAGGGCGGAATTGAGGACTCGTCCTCAGTTTCTCCCCAAGGTGGTTTCAGCGTCTCACCTGAACCAACCTATTGGTGGTGCCTGCGGCTACTAGGGACTTGGAGGCCTCCAAGTTGCTAGACGTTGTCAGTGCCCTGAAAATATATGTTTCCAGGACGGCTGGAGTCAGGAAATCTGACTCGCTGTTTATAGAGATGAGCGCCTGAAATTTTTCGGGTTTTGTGTTTTGGTTTTGGGTTCGGTTCCGCGGCCGTGTTTTGGGTTCGACCGCGTTTTGGCAAAACCTCACCGAATTTTTTTTGTCGGATTCTGGTGTGTTTTGGATTCGGGTGTTTTTTTCAAAAAACCCTAAAAAACATCTTAAAACATTGAATTTGGGGGTCATTTTGATCCCATAGTATTATTAACCTCAATAACCATAATTAACACTCATTTTCAGTCTATTCTGAACACCTTACACCTCACAATATTATTTTTAGTCCTAAAATTTGCACCGAGGTCGCTGGATGACTAAGCTCAGCGACCCTAGTGGCCGACACAAACACCGGGCCCATCTAGGAGTGGCACTGCAGTGTCACGCAGGATGTCCCTTCCAAAAAACCCTCCCCAAACAGCACATGACGCAAAGAAAAAAAGAGGCGCAATGAGGTAGCTGTGTGAGTAAGATTAGCGACCCTAGTGGCCGACACAAACACCGGGCCCATCTAGGAGTGGCACTGCAGTGTCACGCAGGATGTCCCTTCCAAAAAACCCTCCCCAAACAGCACATGACGCAAAGAAAAAAAGAGGCGCAATGAGGTAGCTGACTGTGTGAGAAAGATAAGCGACCCTAGTGGCCGACACAAACACCGGGCCCATCTAGGAGTGGCACTGCAGTGTCACGCAGGATGTCCCTTCCAAAAAACCCTCCCCAAACAGCACATGACGCAAAGAAAAAAAGAGGCGCAATGAGGTAGCTGTGTGAGTAAGATTAGCGACCCTAGTGGCCGACACAAACACCTGGCCCATCTAGGAGTGGCACTGCAGTGTCACGCAGGATGTCCCTTCCAAAAAACCCTCCCCAAACAGCACATGACGCAAAGAAAAAAAGAGGCGCAATGAGGTAGCTGACTGTGTGAGAAAGATAAGCGACCCTAGTGGCCGACACAAACACCGGGCCCATCTAGGAGTGGCACTGCAGTGTCACGCAGGATGTCCCTTCCAAAAAACCCTCCCCAAACAGCACATGACGCAAAGAAAAAAAGAGGCGCAATGAGGTAGCTGACTGTGTGAGAAAGATAAGCGACCCTAGTGGCCGACACAAACACCGGGCCCATCTAGGAGTGGCACTGCAGTGTCACGCAGGATGTCCCTTCCAAAAAACCCTCCCCAAACAGCACATGACGCAAAGAAAAATAAAAGAAAAAAGAGGTGCAAGATGGAATTGTCCTTGGGCCCTTCCCACCCACCCTTATGTTGTATAAACAAAACAGGACATGCACACTTTAACCAACCCATCATTTCAGTGACAGGGTCTGCCACACGACTGTGACTGAAATGACGGGTTGGTTTGGACCCCCACCAAAAAAGAAGCAATTAATCTCTCCTTGCACAAACTGGCTCTACAGAGGCAAGATGTCCACCTCATCATCATCCTCCGATATATCACCGTGTACATCCCCCTCCTCACAGATTATCAATTCGTCCCCACTGGAATCCACCATGTCAGCTCCCTGTGTACTTTGTGGAGGCAATTGCTGCTGGTCAATGTCTCCGCGGAGGAATTGATTATAATTAATTTTAATGAACATCATCTTCTCCACATTTTCTGGATGTAACCTCGTACGCCGATTGCTGACAAGGTGAGCGGCGGCACTAAACACTCTTTCGGAGTACACACTTGTGGGAGGGCAACTTAGGTAGAATAAAGCCAGTTTGTGCAAGGGCCTCCAAATTGCCTCTTTTTCCTGCCAGTATAAGTACGGACTGTGTGACGTGCCTACTTGGATGCGGTCACTCATATAATCCTCCACCATTCTATCAATGGTGAGAGAATCATATGCAGTGACAGTAGACGACATGTCCGTAATGGTTGTCAGGTCCTTCAGTCCGGACCAGATGTCAGCATCAGCAGTCGCTCCAGACTGCCCTGCATCACCGCCAGCGGGTGGGCTCGGAATTCGGATTTGGGATTTCGAAGAATGCACAGTTCTTTGCTGTGCTGCTTTTGCCAGCTTGAGTCTTTTCATTTTTCTAGCGAGAGGCTGAGTGCTTCCATCCTCATGTGAAGCTGAACCACTAGCCATGAACATAGGCCAGGGCCTCAGCCGTTCCTTGCCACTCCGTGTGGTAAATGGCATATTGGCAAGTTTACGCTTCTCCTCCGACAATTTTATTTTAGGTTTTGGAGTCCTTTTTTTTCTGATATTTGGTGTTTTGGATTTGACATGCTCTGTACTATGACATTGGGCATCGGCCTTGGCAGACGACGTTGCTGGCATTTCATCGTCTCGGCCATGACTAGTGGCAGCAGCTTCAGCACGAGGTGGAAGTGGATCTTGATCTTTCCCTAATTTTGGAACCTCAACTTTTTTGTTCTCCATATTTTATAGGCAGAACTAAAAGGCACCTCAGGTAAACAATGGAGATGGATGGATTGGATACTAGTATACAATTATGGACGGACTGCCACGGTTAGGTGGTATAAAAAAACCACGGTTAGGTGGTATATAATACAATTATGGATGGACGGACTGCCTGCCGAGTTCCGACACAGAGGTAGCCACAGCCGTGAACTACCGCACTGTACACTGGTTGATAAAGAGATAGTAGTATACTCGTAACAACTAGTATGACACTATGACGACGGTATAAAGAATGAAAAAAAAACCACGGTTAGGTGGTATATATTATAATAATAATACAATTATGGATGGACGGACTGCCTGCCGACTGCCGACACAGAGGTAGCCACAGCCGTGAACTACCGCACTGTACACTGGTTGATAAAGAGATAGTAGTATACTCGTAACAACTAGTATGACACTATGACGACGGTATAAAGAATGAAAAAAAAACCACGGTTAGGTGGTATATATTATAATAATAATACAATTATGGATGGACGGACTGCCTGCCGACTGCCGACACAGAGGTAGCCACAGCCGTGAACTACCGCACTGTACACTGGTTGATAAAGAGATAGTAGTATACTCGTAACAACTAGTATGACACTATGACGACGGTATAAAGAATGAAAAAAAAACCACGGTTAGGTGGTATATATTATAATAATAATACAATTATGGATGGACGGACTGCCTGCCGACTGCCGACACAGAGGTAGCCACAGCCGTGAACTACCGCACTGTACACTGGTTGATAAAGAGATAGTAGTATACTCGTAACAACTAGTATGACACTATGACGACGGTATAAAGAAAGAAAAAAAAATACCACAGTTAGGTGGTATATATTATAATAATAATACAATTATGGATGGACGGACTGCCTGCCGACTGCCGACACAGAGGTAGCCACAGCCGTGAACTACCGCACTGTACACTGGTTGATAAAGAGATAGTAGTATACTCGTAACAACTAGTATGACACTATGACGACGGTATAAAGAATGAAAAAAAAACCACGGTTAGGTGGTATATATTATAATAATAATACAATTATGGATGGACGGACTGCCTGCCGACTGCCGACACAGAGGTAGCCACAGCCGTGAACTACCGCACTGTACACTGGTTGATAAAGAGATAGTAGTATACTCGTAACAACTAGTATGACACTATGACGACGGTATAAAGAATGAAAAAAAAACCACGGTTAGGTGGTATATATTATAATAATAATACAATTATGGATGGACGGACTGCCTGCCGACTGCCGACACAGAGGTAGCCACAGCCGTGAACTACCGCACTGTACACTGGTTGATAAAGAGATAGTAGTATACTCGTAACAACTAGTATGACACTATGACGGTATAAAGAATGAAAAAAAAAACCACGGTTAGGTGGTATATATTATAATAATAATACAATTATGGATGGACGGACTGCCTGCCGACTGCCGACACAGAGGTAGCCACAGCCGTGAACTACCGCACTGTACACTGGTTGATAAAGAGATAGTAGTATACTCGTAACAAGTATGACACTATGACGACGGTATAAAGAAAGAAAAAAAAATACCACGGTTAGGTGGTATATATTGTAATACAATTATGGATGGACGGACTGCCTGCCGAGTTCCGACTGCCGACACAGAGGTAGCCACAGCCGTGAACTACCGCACTGTACTGTGTCTGCTGCTAATATAGACTGGTTGATAAAGAGATAGTATACAATACATACAACAATATACTACTATACTGGTGGTCAGGCACTGGTCACCACTAGTCACACTGGCAGTGGCACTCCTGCAGCAAAAGTGTGCACTGTTTAATTTTAAATTAATATAATATTATGTACTCCTGGGGGCTCCTGCTATAACAACCTGCAGTGCTCCCCAGTCTCCCCCACAATTATTATAAGCTTTGCCTTTTATACATTGATGTGCAGCACACTGGGCTGAGCTGAGTGCACACAGACTGAGTCACACTGTGTGACTGGCTGCTGCTGTGTATCGTTTTTTTTCAGGCAGAGAACGGATATAGCAGAGAACGGATATATTATATTAAAATAAATAAAAGTTAACTAACAACAACTGCACTGGTCACTGTGGTAAACTCTGTCTGACTCTGCACAATCTCTCTCTCTCTTCTAATCTAATTTCTAATGGAGAGGACGCCAGCCACGTCCTCTCCCTATCAATCTCAATGCACGTGTGAAAATGGCGGCGACGCGCGGCTCCTTATATAGAATCCGAGTCTCGCGAGAATCCGACAGCGTCATGATGACGTTCGGGCGCGCTCGGGTTAACCGAGCAAGGCGGGAGGATCCGAGTCTGCTCGGACCCGTGAAAAAAACATGAAGTTCGTGCGGGTTCGGTTTCAGAGAAACCGAACCCGCTCATCTCTAGCTGTTTATCCTGTGTGCACCCAACAAGCTGGGTGCTCCTGCTTCTAAGCAGACTATTGCTCGTTGGATTTGTAGTACAATTCAGCTTGCACATTCTGTGGCAGGCCTGCCACAGCCAAAAATCTGTAAATGCCCACTCCACAAGGAAGGTGGGCTCATCTTGGGCGGCTGCCCGAGGGGTCTCGGCTTTACAACTTTGCCGAGCAGCTACTTGGTCAGGAGCAAATACGTTTGTAAAATTCTACAAAATTGATATCCTGGCTGAGGAGGACCTGGAGTTCTCTCATTTGGTGCTGCAGAGTCATCCGCACTCTCCCGCCCGTTTGGGAGCTTTGGTATAATCCCCATGCTCCTTACGGAGTCCCCAGCATCCACTTAGGACGTTAGAGAAAATAAGAATTTACTTACCGATAATTCTATTTCTCATAGTCCGTAGTGGATGCTGGGCGCCCATCCCAAGTGCGGATTGTCTGCAATACTTGTACATAGTTATTGTTACAAAAATCGGGTTATTATTGTTGTGAGCCATCTTTCAGAGGCTCCTCTGTTATCATGCTGTTAACTGGGTTCAGATCACAAGTTGTACGGTGTGATTGGTGTGGCTGGTATGAGTCTTACCCGGGATTCAAAATCCTTCCTTATTGTGTACGCTCGTCCGGGCACAGTATCCTAACTGAGGCTTGGAGGAGGGTCATAGGGGGAGGAGCCAGTGCACACCAGATAGTCCTAAAGCTTTCTTTAGATGTGCCCAGTCTCCTGCGGAGCCGCTATTCCCCATGGTCCTTACGGAGTCCCCAGCATCCACTACGGACTATGAGAAATATAATTATTGGTAAGTAAATTCTTATTTTCTTGCTTATTACACCAACCGTATCCCAATCACTATTCACTCAATCTTACAGTATATGTCAGCCAAGCAGGCAGACAGAGCATACACTAGATCATCTGCAATCACAGGCTAAGTGGCAAAGTCATTTTCATATATACAAATTATTTTGCATCTTATTCATTATGTCTATAAATAGGACCACATGTCCTCAAACAAAACAGGCCCCGCGGGTGCGTCGGCCCACCGGGAATCTTCCCTGTAGGCCATATGGCCAATCCGCTGAGCACAAGACACTGTGCTAGTGTTACTGAGCAGCACAAAAGCACTCTGGAATTGTCACCCCCCAGGTACCACTGTGACTGGAATGATGATGACCAATGCACAGTCACAGGACACTACTACCACAGCACCCTACAGCAGCAAGATGCAGCACAAGAGAGACACTGTACTAGTATTACTGAGCAGCAATAAGCACTGATACTGAGCACTGATACTGAGAACTAACACTGAGAGAACGTAGCCACGTCCTCTCTGTACCCTCTACAATGCCCGAGTAAAAATGGCGGCGACGCACGGCTCTTTATATGGAATCCGAATCTAGCGAGAATCCGACAGTGGGATGATGACGTTTTGCCTCGTTCTGGTTTTCCGAGTCAGGCGGGAATAACCGAAACGGGCTCGGACCCATGTTTGACACGTGGAGATCGGGGAGGTTCGGATCTCGACGAACCAAACCCGCTCATCTCTAGTCATAGGTGCAATTTTTTATGTCATGTGACCATTCTAGCCACACCTACCACGCCTTAGCCACTAGCCAGTCCATATGCAGGTCATTAAGAATTTTGGCCCAGTAGCATGACATCACTTGTTTGTACTGCAAGTAGAAATCAGTGCAGGAAAGAAACGTGTAGATGTGCGGCCCATTTCCTATGACTAATTTGTTTTTACCAGCCCTCACCTTTAGTGAAAGAAGAAATACCTCCTGAATGACATCTAAGATAGTCTGAGTCTTGTTTGTTATTCTTTGTTTCCTCCTATCCATTGTGGATGTGAAGGGGTTAAACGTTGTTTCTCATTTGTTCAGGGATTTGGTAACCAGCTTGTAAACCCAAACTGATGGTGTCATGATCTAGACGCTCCTTTACTCACGGGATGAGATAGGACAGGGTGTGTTCAGTGATTTCCAAAGTTTCCACTAATCTATTGGTAACCTGGGAACACCTCACATTCTAAGAATCTTAAAAATGGACCGAAATTTCTTCCTGTCTCTAGGATTATAGGAAACCGCAAACACGCTACATGTAAATATCTGGCGCGCAGTCAGAGTTTCAGCCGATGTGACACGGTCACCAGCTGCTCTTCCACGGTCCCTCTTTCCACCTTTAAACTATCAGGACTCGCTTGAAGTATTTGTGATGGCAGGTAATAAAATAAATAAAAAAATATTATTATTGATACTTAGATTATTGTAAACTGTCCATTTGGTTCTCATTGGTGTTTGAGCCATTTCCCAGCTCCTTGGTTTACTATATGGGCACTAATCCAATCTGCACTTGAAGCTGTATACTGCTCCAATTTATCTCGCAGATGAGATCCAAATGTCAAATCCGCTCATTAAGGTGGCGTTGTGTCCTTGTGCTTCCCCACCTCCCATTCTGCATCAGTCATCCTGGGCTCAGACCTGACTCCTCCCTCCCTGGCCACCTGGTTGAACTTAATATGTCACCAGACAGATAATAACAGGATAGAAGAGAAACCATCCACCAGCACCGCTCTGTGTATACAGGAGGCAGGAGGGGCTCAGTATTCCAGGAATCATTTCTGGATTGCATTCACATAACAAAGGGGGAGTTTGGAGAAAGATACTAACCAATCAGCTTCTAAAGCTGGGTACACATTAGACGAGAATTTTTAACGATATGCATGATAACGATATTGTTAATTTCTCTATCGTCCTAAGTGGATGCTGGGGTTCCTGAAAGGACCATGGGGAATAGCGGCTCCGCAGGAGACAGGGCACAAAAAAGTAAAGCTTTACTAGGTCAGGTGGTGTGCACTGGCTCCTCCCCCTATGACCCTCCTCCAGACTCCAGTTAGATTTTGTGCCCGAACGAGAAGGGTGCAATCTAAGTGGCTCTCCTAAAGAGCTGCTTAGAGAAAGTTTAGTTTAGGTTTTTTTTTCTTTACAGTGAGTCCTGCTGGCAACAGGATCACTGCAACGTGGGACTTAGGGGGAAAGTAGTAAACTCACCTGCATGCAGAGTGGATTTGCTGCTTGGCTACTGGACACCATTAGCTCCAGAGGGATCGAACACAGGCCCAGCCGTGGAGTCCGGTCCCGGAGCCGCGCCGCCGACCCCCTTGCAGATGCTGAAGCGTGAAGAGGTCCGGAAACCGGCGGCTGAAGACTCCTCAGTCTTCATAAGGTAGCGCACAGCACTGCAGCTGTGCGCCATTTTCCTCTCAGCACACTTCACTGGGCAGTCACTGAGGGTGCAGAGCGCTGGGGGGGGGGCGCTCTGAGAGGCAAATATAAACCTTATACAAGGCTAAAAATACCTCACATATAGCCCATAGGGGCTATATGGAGATATTTAACCCCTGCCTGACTGGAAAAATAGCGGGAGAAGAACCCGCCGAAAAAGGGGCGGGGCCTATCTCCTCAGCACACGGCGCCATTTTCTGTCACAGCTCCGCTGGTCAGAACGGCTCCCAGGTCTCTCCCCTGCACTGCACTACAGAAACAGGGTAAAACAGAGAGGGGGGGCACATTAATGGCTATATATATATATATTAAAGCAGCTATAAGGGAGCACTTAATATAAGGATATCCCTTGTATATATAGCGCTTTGTGGTGTGTGCTGGCAGACTCTCCCTCTGTCTCCCCAAAAGGGCTAGTGGGTCCTGTCTTCATTAGAGCATTCCCTGTGAGTTTGCGGTGTGTGTCGGTACGTGGTGTCGACATGTATGAGGACGATATTGGTGTGGAGGCGGAGCAATTGCCAAATATGCAGATGTCACCCCCCAGGGGGTCGACACCAGAATGGATGCCTTTATTTGTGGAATTACGTGATGGTTTATCTTCCCTTAAACAGTCAGTTGAGGACATGAGGCGGCCGGACAATCAATTAATGCCTGTCCAGGCGCCTCAAACACCGTCAGGGGCTGTAAAACGCCCTTTGCCTCAGTCGGTCGACACAGACCCAGACACGGGCACTGATTCCAGTGACGACGGTAGAAATTCAAACGTATTTTCCAGTAGGGCCACACGTTATATGATTTTGGCAATGAAGGAGACGTTACATTTAGCTGATACTACAGATACCGTAAAACAGGGTATTATGTATGGTGTGAAAAAACTACAAACAGTTTTTCCTGAATCAGAAGAATTAAATGACGTGTGTGATGAAGCGTGGGTTGCTCCTGATAAAAAGTTGATAATTTCAAAAAAGTTATTGGCATTATACCCTTTCCCGCCAGAGGTTAGGGCGCGCTGGGAAACACCCCCTAAGGTGGACAAGGCGCTCACACGCTTATCCAAACAAGTGGCGTTACCCTCTCCTGAGACGGCCGCACTTAAGGATCCATCAGATAGAAAGATGGAAGTTATTCAAAAGAATATATACACACATGCAGGTGTTATACTACGACCAGCTATAGCAACTGCCTGGATGTGCAGTGCTGGAGTAGTTTGGTCAGAATCCCTGATTGAAAATATTGATACCCTAGATAGGGACAATGTTTTACTGTCGTTAGAACAAATAAAGGATGCATTTATCTATATGCGTGATGCACAGAGGGATATTTGCACACTGGCATCTCGGGTGAGTGCTATGTCCATTTCAGCCAGAAGAGCCTTATGGACACGACAGTGGACAGGCGATGCGGATTCAAAACGTCACATGGAGGTTTTGCCGTATAAAGGGGAGGAGTTATTTGGAGTTGGTCTATCAGACTTGGTGGCCACGGCTACTGCCGGGAAATCCACTTTTTTACCTCAAGTCACTCCCCAACAGAGAAAGGCACCGACCTTTCAACCGCAGCCTTTTCGCTCCTACAAAAATAAGAGAGCAAAGGGCTTGTCGTACCTGCCACGAGGCAGAGGAAGAGGGAAGAGACACCAACAGGCAGCTCCTTCCCAGGAACAGAAGCCCTCCCCGGCTCCTGCAAAAACCTCAGCATGACGCTGGGGCCTCTCAAGCGGACTCGGGGACAGTGGGGGGCCGTCTCAAAAATTACAGCGCGCAGTGGGCTCACTCGCAGGTAGACCCCTGGATCCTGCAGATAATATCTCAGGGGTACAGGTTGGAATTAGAGACGGATCCTCCTCATCGTTTCCTGAAGTCTGCCTTACCAACCGTCTCTTCCGAAAGGGAGAGGGTGTTGGAAGCCATTCACAAGCTGTACGCTCAGCAGGTGATAGTCAAAGTACCCCTATTACAACAAGGAAAGGGGTATTATTCCACTCTATTTGTGGTACCGAAGCCGGATGGCTCGGTAAGGCCTATTCTAAATCTGAAGTCCTTGAACCTCTACATAAAAAAGTTCAAGTTCAAGATGGAGTCACTCAGAGCAGTGATAGCGAACCTGGAAGAAGGGGACTTTATGGTATCCTTGGACATCAAGGATGCGTATCTACACGTTCCGATTTACCCCGCACACCAGGGGTACCTCAGGTTCATTGTTCAAAACTGTCACTATCAGTTTCAGACGCTGCCGTTCGGATTGTCCACGGCGCCTCGGGTCTTTACCAAGGTAATGGCCGAGATGATGATTCTTCTTCGAAGAAAAGGCGTATTAGTTATCCCATACTTGGACGATCTCCTAATAAGGGCAAGGTCCAGAGAACAGCTGGAGACAGCTTTAGCACTATCTCAAGAGGTGCTAAGACAACACGGGTGGATTCTGAATATTCCAAAATCCCATTTAATCCCGACAACTCGTCTGCTGTTCCTAGGAATGATTCTGGACACGGTTCAGAAAAAGGTTTTCCTTCCAGAGGAAAAAGCCAAGGAGTTATCCGATCTGGTCAGGAACCTCCTAAAACCAGGAAAAGTGTCAGTACATCAATGCACAAGAGTCCTGGGAAAAATGGTGGCTTCTTACGAAGCAATTCCATTCGGCAGATTCCATGCAAGAATATTCCAAAGGGATCTGTTGGACAAATGGTCAGGGTCGCATCTGCAGATGCACCTGCGAATAACCCTGTCACCAAAGACAAGGGTGTCACTTCTGTGGTGGTTGCAGAAGGCTCACCTATTAGAAGGCCGCAGATTCGGCATTCAGGATTGGATCCTGGTGACCACGGACGCCAGCCTGAGAGGCTGGGGAGCAGTCACACAAGGAAGAAACTTCCAGGGAGTATGGACGAGTCTGGAAAAGTCTCTTCACATAAACATTCTGGAACTAAGAGCAATCTACAATGCTCTAAGCCAGGCGGAACTTCTCCTGCAAGGAAAGCCGGTGTTGATTCAGTCGGACAACATCACGGCGGTCGCCCATGTAAACAGGCAGGGCGGCACAAGAAGCAGGAGTGCAATGGCAGAAGCTGCCAAGATTCTTCGCTGGGCGGAGAATCACGTGATAGCACTGTCAGCAGTGTTCATCCCGGGCGTGGACAACTGGGAAGCAGACTTCCTCAGCAGACACGATCTTCATCCGGGAGAGTGGGGTCTACATCCAGAAGTCTTCAACATGTTAATAGACCGTTGGGAAAGACCAATTGTAGACATGATGGCGTCTCGCCTCAACAAGAAACTGGACAAATATTGCGCCAGGTCAAGAGATCCACAGGCAATAGCTGTGGACGCACTGGTAACTCCTTGGGTGTACCAGTCAGTGTATGTGTTTCCTCCTCTGCCGCTCATACCAAAGGTATTGAAGATCATACGGCAAAGAAGAGTAAGAACAATACTAGTGGTTCCGGATTGGCCGAGAAGGACTTGGTATCCGGAACTTCAAGAGATGCTCACGGACGAACCGTGGCCTCTACCTCTGAGAAGGGACCTGCTACAGCAGGGTCCCTGTCTTTTTCAAGACTTACCGCGGCTGCGTTTGACGGCATGGCGGTTGAACGCCAGATCCTAAAAGGGAAAGGCATTCCAGAAGAAGTCATTCCTACCTTGATTAAGGCACGGAAGGAAGTCACCGTGAAACATTATCACCGCATTTGGCGAAAATATGTAGCGTGGTGCGAGGATCGGAGGGTTCCGACGGAGGAATTCCAACTGGGTCGTTTCCTACATTTCCTGCAATCAGGATTATCTATGGGTCTCAAATTGGGATCCATTAAGGTTCAAATTTCGGCCCTGTCAATATTCTTCCAAAAAGAATTGGCCTCTGTCCCTGAGGTCCAGACTTTTGTCAAGGGAGTACTGCATATACAGCCTCCTGTGGTGCCTCCGGTGGCACCGTGGGATCTAAATGTAGTTTTAGATTTCCTCAAATCCCATTGGTTTGAACCATTGAAAAAGGTGGATTTGAAATATCTCACATTGAAAGTGACTATGTTACTAGCCCTGGCCTCTGCCAGGAGAGTATCTGAATTGGCGGCTTTATCTTATAAAAGTCCTTATCTAATCTTCCATTCGGATAGGGCAGAACTGCGGACTCGTCCGCATTTTCTCCCTAAAGTGGTATCAGCATTTCATCTGAACCAACCTATTGTGGTGCCTGCGGCCACTAGCGACTTGGAGGACTCCAAGTTGTTGGACGTTGTCAGAGCCTTAAAAATATACATTGCAAGGACGGCTGGAGTCAGAAAATCTGACTCGCTGTTTATATTGTATGCACCCAACAAGTTGGGCGCACCTGCTTCTAAGCAGTCGATTGCTCGTTGGATTTGTAACACAATTCAACTTGCACATTCTGTGGCAGGCCTGCCACAGCCTAAAACTGTAAAAGCCCACTCCACAAGGAAGGTGGGCTCATCTTGGGCGGCTGCCCGAGGGGTCTCGGCATTACAACTCTGCCGAGCAGCTACGTGGTCGGGGGAGAACACGTTTGTAAAATTTTACAAATTTGATACCCTGGCAAAGGAGGACCTGGAGTTCTCTCATTCGGTGCTGCAGAGTCATCCGCACTCTCCCGCCCGTTTGGGAGCTTTAGTATAATCCCCATGGTCCTTTCAGGAACCCCAGCATCCACTTAGGACGATAGAGAAAATAAGAATTTACTTACCGATAATTCTATTTCTCGGAGTCCGTAGTGGATGCTGGGCGCCCATCCCAAGTGCGGATTATCTGCAATACTTGTACATAGTTATTGTTAACTAATTCGGGTTATTGTTAAGGAGCCATCTTTAAGAGGCCCTTTCTGTTGTCATACTGTTAACTGGGTTTAGATCACAAGTTGTACGGTGTGATTGGTGTGGCTGGTATGAGTCTTACCCGGGATTCAAAATGCCTCCCTTATTGTGTATGCTCGTCCGGGCACAGTACCTAACTGGAGTCTGGAGGAGGGTCATAGGGGGAGGAGCCAGTGCACACCACCTGACCTAGTAAAGCTTTACTTTTTTGTGCCCTGTCTCCTGCGGAGCCGCTATTCCCCATGGTCCTTTCAGGAACCCCAGCATCCACTACGGACTCCGAGAAATAGAATTATCGGTAAGTAAATTCTTATTTATATTCTTATGCATATCATCTAGTGTGTACGCACTGTGGGCCTAACTCAGATTGGATCACAGTGTGCGATCCAACCGCAAAAACTGAGAAAAAGATGCGGGCGCATGCGCCTGTATTTTCTGCGGGGGGCCACAGAAAATGTGATTGCCTCTGTCTGTCAATCAGGCAGAGGCGGGGTGGGGGGGGAGTGCCAACGCTCCGTTTCCAGGGTGGAGATTGAGCGTTGCGGGGGTGGAGGTGATAACGGCGGCTGCGTGATATCACATGCAGTCGCCGCAATAGGAAACATGGCGGCGGGCCTTCTGTGGGCGCAGCTAAGCTGCGCCTGCGGAAGGCATCCTTAATTTCTGCTAACAAGCAGAACTTGCAGTGCGTTCGCAATTTCTGCTTGTTGCGGGGGGGAGGCGGCGGTCAGCATGCTGGACGGCCTTGCGCTGCGATGGGCGGCCCCCAGCATGCTAACAGAAGGATTGCAAATTCTGCTAATTAGCAAAATTTACAATCCTTGCTGAATTAGCCCCTATATCTAGGACCGGATTGAGCATAGGCAAATGCGGGGGGGTTCTGGTTGCCCAGAAACTCCCCTCATCTTGGCAAGTGGCTCGAATTATGAAAACAATAGCAATGGTATATACTGTAATACGATTACTAGAACTCTAGCCACATCATGCAGTTTAAGGGAGAGAGCAGAGCTGCTGCACATGTCCAGTGGTAGCAACATCTTCTACCAAGTTTGCTGTGTGTGTGGATCTGAGTCCTCACTCAGTGCACTGGACCAGAGAATAGCTGCTAGCAGGGCCGGACTGGGACTAAAAATAGGCCCTGGCATCTTTGAAGCACACAGGCCCACCTCTGTGACTCCTCCCCTTACTATTCCTGACTCCTCCCACTTATTAGTCTTTGCTCTTACAAATATAATTAATATTCTAACAACATACAAGCGTACATCATTCTCTATTAAAATACACACAACCAGTGGTTGAAGTGGAAATTTTTAAGTGGGGGTATGGAAATGTGAAATGTGAAGTTTAGGGGGCGTGGCCACTCAAAAGGGGGCGTGGTCTTCAGTGTAGTTTACCACACCATACACCCCTTATACGCATTATGCACCACAATAGTAGGACCCCTTATACTATCTAGTACTGGTGCCTCTTTCACATTATACCACACAGTATGAGCCAAAATTCACATTATAGCACCCGGTATGAGCCGAAATTTACATTATAGCACCCGGTATGAGCCGAAATTTACATTATATGCCCCCAATAATGCAGTGCCAGATCCACAATTGCCCCCACAGTGCCAGGTATACAAATGCCCCCACAGTGCCAGGTATACAAATGCCCCCACAGTGGCAGGTATACAAATGCCCCCACAGTGCCAGGTATACAAATGCCCCCACAGTGCCAGGTATACAAATGCCCCACAGTGCCAGGTATACAAATGCCCCACAGTGCCAGGTATACAAATGCCCCCACAGTGCCAGGTATACAAATGCCCCCACAGTGCCAGATCCACAAATGCCCCCACAGTGCCAGATCCACAAATGCCCCCACAGTGACAGATCCACAAATGCCCCCACAGTGCCAGGTATACAAATGCTCCCACAGTGCCAGATCTGCAATTGCCCCCACAGTGTCAGATCCACAATTGCCCCCACAGTGTCAGGTAATACCTGACACTGTGGGGGCAATTGTGGATCTGACACTGTGGGGGCAATTGTATACCTGACAGGTATACAAATGCCCCCACAGTGCCAGGTAAACAATTGCCCCCACAGTGCCAGGTATACAAATGCCCCCACAGTGCCAGATATACAATTGCCCCCACAGCAGCCAGTGCTGCAGCTGCTTACCGCTGCTGCACTGCTGCTGCTTCTCCTCTGGGCTCCGGCTGTGAGGGACGGGTGAGTCAGGAGAGGAGAGCGCCCGCCAGCGCGGCTGTGTCTGGCGCAGCGGCGTATAGCGGACTTCGTTCAAACCAGCCGCCGGTTCGTGAGCCAATCAGAGCTCGCGGACCGGTGGCTTCTGATTGGCTGCCGGTCCGCGAGCTCTGATTGGCTCACGAACCGGCGGCTGGTTTGAAGTCGGCTATACGCCGCCGCGCCAGACACAGCCGCGCTGGCGGGCGCTCTCCTCTCCTGACAGCTGAGACACGCTGCCGCCAGACTGAGCGGCAGCGTGTATCAGTGAGCGCTGGACCGGCCCACGTGGCCATCGGCCCTTCTGGCATTTGCCAGAAGTGCCAGATGGCCAATCCGGCCCTGGCTGCTAGGAAGAAGAGACAGGAGCCTTACCATGTGGTGGGAGAATGTGTACTTATAAAGTGCAGTACTGGTTCTGCTATGTTTGTGTATTTATCTATTTATTATGGTACTAGGTGCTTCATCGCGCCCTACGGGCGCTCTTCACACCGTCGCAAGGGGCTACGCCCCCTTAACCCTTGCATGCCTTTCTGGGGTTCAATATTTGTGTTATATGGAGTATCACCTGCATTCCTTTGTTAGTGGTTAAATATTGCACAATGAAAGGGTGTGCGATGGTGAAGGAGGCGCAGCCCCTTGCGATGGCGTGAACAGCACCTGCAGGCCACAATGTACAGAATGTAGCGGGTGCGGGGGGTACTGCGGATGGTGTCTGTAGATGCTGCGGATGGAGGGGGGGGCGGAAGTGGGGGTGGGGCCCGGATGGGGAAGGGTTGGGAGGTGCTGCGGGTGGGGGAGGGGCAGAGGAGTGGGGGATGCAGATGGGGGAGGGGTCCGGAGGCACTGCAGGTGGGGGAGGGGCAGGGGTGCCATGGGTGGGGGAGGGGCAGGTGTGGGGATGTTGCAGATGGGTGAAGGGTTCCGGAGGTGCTGTGGGATGGGAAGGGGCGGGAGTGCCACTGGTGGGGTAGGGGTCCGTAGGCGCCATGGGTAGGGGAGGGGCAGGTACGGGTGTTGCGGCAGATGGGGAAGGAGGTCCGGAGGTGCTGCAGGTGGTGGTGGGGCAGGTGCGGGGGTGCCATTGGTGGGGGAGGGGTGGGTGAGGGGGGGACCGCGGATGGAGGAGGGTGTCTGCAGATGCTGCGGGTGGAGGGGGGCAGGTGTGGGGGAGACATATAAGGGGGGTGAATGGTGGAGGGGGCCTGGAGATTGCTGGGGGTGGTGAAGGGGCGGAGGAGTGGGAGCCGCGGGTGGTGTAGGGGGTCTGGAGGCACAGCATGTGGGGGAGGGGTGGAGTGCCGCATGTGGTGGAGGGGAAGGTGCGGAGGTGTGGTGCATTGGGGAGAGGTCTGGAGGTGCTGCGGGTACTGTACCTGCCAAAAAGGTAGTTGGAGGGTATGCAGTAACAGGGCCAGGACAGGGGTGACAGGGTCAGAACAGGGTTGACTGGGCCAGGACAGGGGTGACAGGGTCAGAACAGGGGTGACAGGGTCAGAACAGGGGTGACGGGGCCAGGACAGGGGTGACGGGGCCAGGACATGGGCGACGGGGCCAGGACAGAAATGACAGGGACAGGATAGGGGTGACAGGGTCAGTGTAGGGGCAGCAGGACCAGGACACGGGTGACAGGGCCAGTATAGGGTTGACAGGGCAAGCACAGGGGTGACAGGGCCAGGATAGGGGTAGCAGGGCCAGCATAAGGGTGACAGGGCCAGGATAAGGGTGAAAGGGCCAGGATAAGGGTGAAAGGGCCAGGATAAGGGTGGCAGGTCAAGGCCAGGGGTGACAGGGACATGACAGAACACAGGGCACGGGAGAGATTGGTATTAGGGACAGAACAGTGGTGACAGACAGATGTGTCTTACCGGAGTCACTGCTGCTGGCTGCTGCTGTTCCACTCCAACCTGTTGGCATCTGCTGCTGGTGGAGACTTGGCATGGCTGACTCTCTTAGGCTGTATTCCTGCTTCCTCTGCCCATCCGCATCACTCCCCCCCCTCCTCAGTTACACACCGCAGACCTCGCGCAGCTGCCGGGCACTGTGGTAAGGTGAGACTGGGAGTGACTGGTTAGCCCCCAGGAGATGCTGCGGCTGGAGGGAGGAGGGGGTCATAGCATGCACGTGGCGCGGACCTCACGGCTGCTGGGCACTATGGTAAGGGGAGACTGGGAGTGACTGGTTAGCTCCCAGGAGACGCTGATGCTGGAGGGAGGAGGGAGTCAGAGCCTGCAAGCAGCGCGGACTTCTGCAGCGCTACCCGCCGGCTAAAGTGTGTGAAGGAGCTGGGCGCAACTCACTGCGGGTGGCAGCGCTGCAGCTAGCGGTGGGGTCGCAGGGGCTGGAGATAACAGAGGCAGTACGGAAAGTGCACAGCGGCTGGTGACCCACAAAACTACAGCTAAGAAGCGTGGAGTGTGCCAGAATGTGACGCTCCTCCCCGCCAGAGAGACCCTGCTGAGTATGCTGATGTGGGGGTATAGTATGGCATACCCCCTCACACACCCCCATACCTCCCAAATGTCCCAATTTTCGCGGGACAGTCCCATTTTTTGGGGTCTGTCCCGCTGTCCCACCCGCGGGTCGCAGTGTCCTACGGTGGGGGGGGGGGGGGGAGCAGTTGGAAAGCTCCTGTACTCGCTGTTCTGCTTAGCAGAGCAGCGGTGAATAGTGGAGGGAGAGGGGGGAATCAGAGGGTACGGATTAAGGGGGGGTTCCAGCAGCAGAGCCGGATTAGGGGGGGGGGGGGTGAGGCGGTACGTACCGTTGGCCCCACAGTTTTAGGGGGAGCGACCACCTCCTCTGGATTTAGCCCTAGCTGAGGGGCCAAAATTCCATTTAAAAAAAAAAAATCCCGGATTTTGCATAATGGGGCGTGACCTCGCGTCCCGCGATTAGGCCACGCCCCCAACCCACAGCAGGCACAGCAATGAGATAGGGCTCCCCTGTCTCAAGTACCCTGTGCCCCCCGGACTCATAATCAGCCCCTGGGGGCATGCCAGCAGCTCACAGAGCGCTGGGCATGCCCCCTCACTGACGAAAATGGGGCCCTCCCGTGAAGCCACGCCCCCTGTTCGCCGTGTGTGTGTGTGTGTGTGTGTGTGTGTGTGTGTGTGTGTGTGTGTGAAAGCTGGGAGGTATGCACCCCTGCCTGTGCCATGTCCATACTATCTGCTTCTGCAGCTGCTCCTAGTGTCCTATAGATTTGGCCAGATCTGTGACTCATTTGACTAACTCCGCCCACTGTTGTGACTCCGCCCAGCGTTAGCAAATGAATCACAAGATCACAGATCTGGGCTATTATATAGGAGATGTTTAACCTTTTCCTGACCACTTATCTTATTTATATGACATAAATATGTTTGATACAGCCTATACTATACACATTATATAGTGTTAAATATTAATACTGTATTCCATACAGTATCCAGTGTATACAAAGACCAATGTTTACATTAATGTCCAGAGTCATTACTAGGTTCTTCTACCACTCCCCTCAGACTCCTGCTCTTGCTCCAATGTTCCGCAGAGTGGGAGATTGTGGACTACATTTGGAAACCCCCCTCTAGAAATCCTGAGTTTGCCACTGTTAAGGGCCACGCCCTTAAAATATTCAAGGGCCTATTGTGAGAAACGGGAGAGGTGTGGTCAGTGCTGTGTGGGTGTGGCCAGAACCACATTGGCGTGTACACCCCTACACTATCAACTCCAATGACTGTAAATATGATCAACCGTGTGGCCAGCTGGTGGCTAGTGATCATCATACTGCCATGATGATGGGCCAATTTTATCTGTGCTTGCCGTGCTGCCGATCACCGCTGATCAGGCAGTCCACCAGCACCACCCCCCCTACCCCCGGCAGCTGCAGACATTAGCAGCCGCTGTGAAATGTTTAAATGCAGCCCTTTACCTTCCCCCTTGACCCATGGAGACTGCAGAGAGCAGATGGCTCCAAAAATGCAAAGCCGCGTTGGCACGATGTTCCAACCATCGATAGTCGTGATGTTCCATTCATCGATGTTTGTACCGATGTTTAAAAAAATTGCTTTAAAAAAATATATATATATTATTATTTTTTTATAAAATCGTATTGGATATATTTACATAGGTATTCTTAACCTTAACCAGTCATAAGAAAATGCTAATTTCTGAGTGTTTAAAAAAATAAAATAAAAAAAAGTAACCAGTTAAGTGGTTAATTAATGGCATAACGATACTTTCTTAGACTGTTGAGGTTAGTAAAATGTATATGAGTAATTGACTTTGATGCTTTCTACTTAAAATGAAAAGGCTACAGTTTATAAAATAGGTGATGTGTACAAGGTAACAATGACTACAATAAGTATGTTCAGAAAAGTGTGTGGAATCGCCATCCTCAAAGAGATTTTGATCAACCCCTTTTCAAACTAATTTTTTCTATGGGAATGTAAAGCTGGGGTCTCCGATGGCAACTACGGGGTCATTCCCAGTTGATCGCTCACTAGCTACTTTTTGCAGCGCTGCGATCAGATAGTCGCCGCCTATAGGGGAGTATTTTCGCTTTGCAAGTGTGTGAACACTTGTGCAGCCGAGCGGTACAAAAAAGTTTTGTGCAGTTTCTGAGTAGGGATAAACTCACTCAGCCGCTGCGATTACTTCAGCCTGTTCGTGTCCAGAATTGACGTCAGACACCCGCCCTTGGACACGACTGCATTTTTCAAAACACTCCCAGAAAACGGTCAATTGCCACCCACAAACGCCTTCTTCCTGTCAATCTCCTTGCGAACGCCCGTGCGAACGGATTCTTCACTAAATCCATAGCTCGGCAATAATCCGCTTTGTAGTACCTGTACGATGCGCATTGCGGTGCATGCGCAGTTTAGACCTGATCGCACCGCAGCGAAAAAACCTAGCGTGCGATCAGGTCGGAATGACCCCCTATGATATATAAGTACTGTAGGAATATAATTGCACATTTGTAACAGTGATTATTTTATACCAGACATGCCAAACACTGAGGTACATTTAAGAAGTACTTGGTGTTCTGCCTGCTCTGCTCCTTTTCTTTACTTTGCGGGTTCCTTTCCCAGGCTGCACATAGGGAGGATGCCCATATTGATCTCTGTAATACCGGGCACGTGTAGGATAAGGTTACACATCACAGCTCTGTCATGAGCTTCATCCACCGACTGGAAACAATGTTCCCTTTGTCACCAGTCTGTCCCCATTCATCCTCTGATGATGTCCCTTAGAGACAGCAGGCCCTGCTCCTGCATTGTCCCGCTGTCACCTGACCCAGGAAGAGGTAACGTTACATGTGGGCTATATAGGGTTCATGATTTAACTCCTTCATTGCTGCATGAACAGAAAATAATCGTTACCATGAGCATTTTAATAACATTAATTATGCGTGCAGTAGTTACCCACTATAACCCTTATTTCCAGCCGCAGTCCCGTGCAACAAAAACTGTCCCTGGGTAATGCTGTCCATTGACATGCCACTACACTAAAATTCCTTGTTTCTGCATATTGAATGCAATTCTTGCCATCTAGTCCTATTCGTCTGTTTTAGTCTTTTAAACTGTATTGAAGAGGTTTATTTAAAATGCAGAGAAAAAGGATGTTTTGCTGAAATCAGAGGCCTAACCATAACTTTGCGGGCCCCATAGCAACATATTGGTGGCCCCCATCCCTGTGCTTCTTGAGAGACATCTCTCTGTAGCAGTTCATTCATTGTCTGCCCCACAATAGAGCCCTAGTTCATTTTCTGAACCATAGTAGTGCCCTAGTTAATGTTATGCCACATAGTAGTGCCCTAGTTAATGTTATGCCCCATAGTAGTGCCCTAGTTAATGTTATGCCCCATAGTAGTGCCCTAGTTAATGTTATGCCCCATAGTAGTGCCCTAGTTAATGTTATGCCCCATAGTAGTGCCCTAGTTAATGTTATGCCCCATAGTAGTGCCCTAGTTAATGTTATGCCCCATAGTAGAGCCCTAGTTAATGTTATGCCCCATAGTAGTGCCCTAGTTAATGTTATGCCCCATAGTAGAGCCCTAGTTAATGTTATGCCCCATAGTAGTGCCCTAGTTAATGTTATGCCCCATAGTAGAGCCCTAGTTAATGTTATGCCCCATAGTAGTGCCCTAGTTAATGTTATGCCCCATAGTAGTGCCCTAGTTAATGTTATGCCCCATAGTAGTGCCCTAGTTAATGTTATGCCCCATAGTAGAGCCCTAGTTAATGTTATGCCCCATAGTAGTGCCCTAGTTAATGTTATGCCCCATAGTAGTGCCCTAGTTAATGTTATGCCCCATAGTAGTGCCTTAGTTAATGTTATGCCCCATAGTAGAGCCCTAGTTAATGTTATGCCCCATAGTAGTGCCCTAGTTAATGTTATGCCCCATAGTAGAGCCCTAGTTAATGTTATGCCCCATAGTAGTGCCCTAGTTAATGTTATGCCCCATAGTAGTGCCCTAGTTAATGTTATGCCCCATGGTAGAGCCCTAGTTAATGTTATGCCCCATAGTAGTGCCCTAGTTAATGTTATGCCCCATAGTAGTGCCCTAGTTAATGTTATGCCCCATAGTAGTGCCCTAGTTAATGTTATGCCCCATAGTAGAGCCCTAGTTAATGTTATGCCCCATAGTAGTGCCCTAGTTAATGTTATGCCCCATAGTAGTGCCCTAGTTAATGTTATGCCCCATAGTAGAGCCCTAGTTAATGTTATGCCCCATAGTAGTGCCCTAGTTAATGTTATGCCCCATAGTAGTGCCCTAGTTAATGTTATGCCCCATAGTAGAGCCCTAGTTAATGTTATGCCCCATAGTAGAGCCCTAGTTAATGTTATGCCCCATAGTAGTGCCCTAGTTAATGTTATGCCCCATAGTAGTGCCCTAGTTAATGTTATGCCCCATAGTAGTGCCCTAGTTAATGTTATGCCCCATAGTAGTGCCCTAGTTAGTGTTATGCCCCATAGTAGTGCCCTAGTTAATGTTATGCCCCATAGTAGTGCCTTAGTTAATGTTATGCCCCATAGTAGAGCCCTAGTTAATGTTATGCCCCATAGTAGTGCCTTAGTTAATGTTATGCCCCATAGTAGAGCCCTAGTTAATGTTATGCCCCATAGTAGTGCCCTAGTTAATGTTATGCCCCATAGTAGAGCCCTAGTTAATGTTATGCCCCATAGTAGTGCCCTAGTTAATGTTATGCCCCATAGTAGTGCCCTAGTTAATGTTATGCCCCATAGTAGTGCCCTAGTTAATGTTATGCCCCATAGTAGTGCCCTAGTTAATGTTATGCCCCATAGTAGTGCCCTAGTTAATGTTATGCCCCATAGTAGTGCCCTAGTTAATGTTATGCCCCATAGTAGTGCCCTAGTTAATGTTATGCCCCATAGTAGTGCCCTAGTTAATGTTATGCCCCATAGTAGTGCCCTAGTTAATGTTATGCCCCATAGTAGTGCCCTAGTTAATGTTATGCCCCATAGTAGTGCCCTAGTTAATGTTATGCCCCATAGTAGTGCCCTAGTTAATGTTATGCCCCATAGTAATACCCTAGTTAATGTTATGCCCCATAGTAGTGCCTTAGTTTACTTTATAAACCATTGTTGTTCCCTAGTTTACATGATGTCACAATGTAGGGCTGCCAGTACACATAATGCCACACAGTACCCAAAGTTCACATTATGACATACAGTGCCCCAGTTCATATTATGCCACATTACAGTGGCCTCCAGTTCATCGTTTTCGGGGGTTTTATCGCATTTCTGTATGTACTATCACCCGACCACTGCATTTTCGCCCATGAGGGTATCGCCATCTCTGGATGGCGATACCCTATAGAAGCCTATGGGCTTTTTGCCAGCTGCCGCAACTTGCTACCTCTGCCGCCCCCCGCCGCATGTGCCGCCCCGCTCCCACCCCCGGCATACCTTCCTCCAGGAAGCCTGGACCCGGAAGGTAATCTCCTCCTCCCCCTAGCAACGCAGCTGGAGGTCCTTCTGGTTGCAGGGGGGAGGAGGAGGCGCCGGGGACAGCCTGCTGCCTGCTTTCCAGCAGGGGAGCAGGTGAAGATCCCGGGGAGATGACGGAGACCCCCCCCGCACACCACCTCACAGGAATCACGGGGGGGGGCCTCCGTCACCGCATTGCGATGTTGATTGCATATGTTAGTACATATGCGATCAACATTGCTGCGAGGGGCAGCGATGTATGTTAATACATACCGGCCAATGTAACATTACAGTGCCCCATTACCATTGTAACATCCACTACACACCTCTCACTGACAATGTAATGTCACACAATTCAGGCTGGGCATTGGATGAGACCCAATTGCTTAGGCAGGCAAACCTGGGAAATAGGCATGCAACTCTATGAGTCTAGAACCCCCAAAGCATCTGGGCCCCATAGCAATGGCACCCCTGCCAATATAGTCGACATGACATGGTTCCATATGCGGGGCACCAAGATCCAGGTTGGACTGTATCAGAAATTGCAAATTATATACAATTCATTTTACTGCTCCTCACTTCTATCCACCAAATCTAAAGGTCGTTACCCTCTACAAGCTCTCTTAAGGGCCCCATACACTAGAGCGATAATGCCCAATTTCATCCGATTTTGGGCATTCGGCTCGATATATCGGATGAAATCGGGCATTTTGGAGGTGTTTCCGATCCGATGCGCAGTCCCGTGAGCATCGGATCGGATTGAATGTGCTGCACATTCAATCAGGTCCGACCTGGGGGCATGGCTGGGATCGCCCAAGATACATCGTATGCAAAAGGACAGCATCCGATGTATCTTCCCCCCGGGAGGCTGCCGGGGTGATCGCCTGCGACATGTGGTCGCATAAGTGTATGGGGCCCTTAACACTTGGCGGTCGCCTTTCACATCATTGACCACCAGCTTGTTATTCACAACATGGAATCTTTTGGTCCTCCTGTTTATTACATCATCAATCATGGGCTGTTCTTATCTTGATGGGGGGGAGGGGGCTGCATATTTTTCTGCTGTCTCTTTCAATAATCATTTATCATCTCCTTTGAAACTCCCCTTGCCTTCAAGTTCCAGTAGCCCAGAGATCAGCGCTGCGTCTCCTTTTCTTAATAGAAATGTTTGCTACTGTCAACTTAAGTAGCAGTTTTGGTTTGTCGTTCTTTATTATGTACACAACAGCCAACTATACACTGCTCCCTTGTACGCACTCTGCTAACAAACGTCATTGCCTCTTCCATGACGTCCCCATGCAGAGCCGTAACTAGACTTTTTGGTGCCATGTGCCAGAGAGAGAATTAGCGCCCCTTTTCCAATAGGGACATAAGGTGCATGCCTCGTAGGGAAGGGGCATGACAAGATTGATCCCAGAGAAAGCCCATGCCATATATATATACTGTATATATACGTGGAACGAAGGTGCGGCACTCCAAGCTTTAGAAAAAATGCAGCTCACAGCAGCAGGTTCACAATCAACGTTTCAATGCTTTTAATGAAGCATTTTCATCAGGACACAAAAGCATTGAAACGTTGATTGTGAACCTGCTGCTGTGATCTGCATTTTTTCTAAAGCTTGGAGAGCCGCACCTTTGTTCCACGTACTTATGAATCCTGTGGGGGCAACCAGCTAAGTAATATTTGTTTAACATGGTGTGCCGGACTCAGTGGCGGAACAAGCAAGCGGTGGGCCCAGGTGCGACAAAATGCTTTGGTCCCCCCCCCCCTCCCCATCCAAGTCCACCCCAGGGGCAGTGCGCGCCGTAGGCGCGCGCAAAAATACATAGTGGCGTGGCTTCGTGGGGAAGGGGTGTGGCCACAAAATAATACCAACACAGTAGTCTCCATTATTCAAATTACGCCGCACAGTAGCACCACTACACCAGGTAGAGACCCTTTTACACCTTACAGCGAACAGATTCCTCTTTTTACACATTACAGCAGACAGCGTGCCCTTTTTACACATAACGGCAGACCGCGTGCCCTTGTTACACATTACGGCAGACAGCGTGCCCTTTTTACACATTACAGCAGACAGCGTGCCCTTGTTACACATAGCGGCAGACAGCGTGCCCTTTTTACACATTACGGCAGACAGCGTGCCCTTGTTACACATTACGGCAGACCGCGTGCCCTTGTTACACATTACGGCAGACAGCTTGCCCTTGTTACACATTACGGCAGACAGCGTCCCCATTTTTACACATTACGGCAGGCAGATTCCCCATTTTTACACATAGCAGCAGGCAGATTCCCCATTTTTACACATAGCGTCAGGCAGTCCCCCTGTTTTACACATAGCGTCAGGCAGTCCCCCTTTTTTACACATTACGGCAGGCAGATTCCCCTTTTTACACATTGCGTCGGGCAGATTACCCCTTTTTACAAATAGCGGCAGGCGGTCCCCCATTTTTACACATTGCGGCAGGCTGATTACCCCTTTTTACACATTGCGGCAGGCAGTCCCCCCTTTTTACACATTGCGGCAGGCAGTCCCCCCTTTTTACACATTGCTGCAGGCAGTCCCCCCTTTTTACACATTGCTGCAGGCAGTCCCCCCTTTTTACACATTGCGGCAGGTATGCCCCCCTTTTTACACATTGCGGCATGTAGTCCCCCCTTTTTACACAGTGCAGCAGGTAGTCCCCCATTTTTACACAGTGCGGCAGGTAGTCCCCCATTTTTACACATTGCGGCAGGCAGGCACAAGAAAGAAGGAAAGAAAGAAGGAAAGAAAGAAAGAAAGAAAGAAAGAAAGAAAGAAAGAAAGAAAGAAAGAAAGAAAGAAAGAAAGAAAGAGAAAGAAGAATTATACTTACCCTCTCCGCTGGCTCAGGCTCCTCGGTGCAGCGTCAGAGACGATTCCCGGGCTGGAGAGAAGGAGGAGGAGGGAGGCTGAGAAGGGAGCCGCAGCAGCGCTGTGTTACTGGTGGAGGCGCTGCTGCTGCTGCCCCTCTGCTTCCCTATAGGCTGTTCTCGGAAGACAGCCTATAGGGAAGCAGAGGGGCAGCAGCAGCAGCGCCTCCACCAGTAACAAAGCGCTGCTGCGGCTCCCTTCTCAGCCTCCCTCCTCCTCCTTCCCCCGTCTGTAGTACCGCTGCTCCTCTCCTCTCTTCGCCGGGCGGCTGTGCGCTGCGGGCAGCCGTTGCCCGCAGCGCACAGCGGCATGTAATGAGTCAGTTTGACTCATTACATGCTTGGGCCCCTGGACAGAGGCGGGCCCCAGTGCAGTGCACTGCCGGTAGTTCCGCCTCTGGCCGGACTTGTGATTGATTGTATATATGTATATATATATATATATATATATATATTTATATATAGATAGATAGATACATAGATAGATAGAACAAAGTTCATGCGCAAAAATCAGTCCGTCTCACAAATCACTTTGTAAAACTACAAGTCCCAGCAAAGAAAAGAAAGGCAGACTGTTCCCTCTAGCAAAGGGATATCCGTAGAGTCTCCTTGCACTTCAGTCCATAAGATCAGCAGCTCCTTTTTGTACACCAATATCCATAAGTAGTTTTAGGAATCTAGAAATCAAGGAAAAGGGCGCTCCATACTGCATGAATCCGTTTTAAAAGATTTTTTTATTAACATCAATGTTCCACACACAAATGGCATATTGTTTAGTGAAAGATAAGATGGGCATCACCACATCTCACCACCTTGCAGTATCTCACCACCTTGCAACAGTCACGCTAGGCCACGCCCTACGCATTTCATCATCTAGGACTTGACTGTTGCAAGGTGGTGAGATACTGCAAGGTGGTGAGATGTGGTGATGCCCTTCTTATCTTTCACTAAATGATATACGTACGGTGGTTGATACCGCCTTTTTGGTACGTTATTCTGGCATTTGTGTGTGGAACATTGATGTTAATAAAAAAAATTTTTTAAACAGATTCATGCACTATGGAGCGCCCTTTTCCTTGATTTATATATATATATATAAATATATATATATATATATATATATAATACAGTGTTTCTCCACATACAGTGGAGAAAGCTAGCACTCTCCAGACTTGCGTAATCAATATGAGCACCAAAGTGATTTATTCAAAAAAGGTTTTTTGGTTCCATATAAATTCATGTCAAAAAAATTGGAAAGGGCTCACCAACGTTTCGGTCCCATAATGGGACCTTGTTCAAGGTCGTTGCCAGTCAATACAGAATACAATACAGCAGTGACATCATCAGCAGCGCACAATAGGAACCAGTAGTCTGTAAACTGCCTCCCAGGTCCCCTTTTATACCTTCATAACAATTAGATTATTGAATACAAGTCAGCTGTGGCCGAGCGCGTCACTTCCGGTCTAGACCGGAAGTCACATTGCGCCCGGCCCGCGATGTCTAAAACAAGTGCTTGCGCACAAAGTGCGTGCACCGGTACCCAGCTTAGTCACCAGAGGTCTGCCGGTGTCCCGCCGTCCGCCGATCTCTGTGCAGTGGTAGTGGGGACGGCGATTCATGGGTTGCTATGGCAATGGCTAGTTGCCGCTACCTCACTTCCGGTCCAGACCGGAAGTCGTGCGGTAGTCATGGCAGTGTAATTGCCTGGGTTACCGAGGCTAAACTGCATTTGCGGAAGCGGGACCTGAGCGGATTTAAAGACACAAGGTGTATTGGTAATAACGCGGCCAATGCATTGGTTCTATAGGAAGAAAAGTGGTATAATGGGAACCCGGGAGTAATACATAACACACACATATAAGAACAATGTATGGATGATACACAGAAAATGCATAAATGATAATATCCATATATACAGTGGTGAACACCCGTTCATAACCACTGCGGCAGAGTAATAAATCAGAAACAATATTAGATGTTAGTCACCTAAATATTAATAAAAAAATTACTAATATTAAACCATTAACCAGACGTACACAAGTGCAATATAGGGACCTGTTATGTGGGCATAACAAGGCTCACCGAGCGATCATGCGTGTCCATAACTGGGTACATAATTATTAACGGACCATTGTCTGACCTAGCAATGCATTATAAAGTCCTGTTATAAGGGCATCAACAGTTCACAGAGCAAAAATTTATTGTCCACAAATGATACAATCAGTATATGTTCATAGTGCGTCCAGGACAGTCAGTGGACGTGCACGCATGTCCTAGAGCCGGGGCAGCACTAGTAGTAATGAGTAATCAGAACACTTTAGAAGAGACGTAGCGTTAGATATTGTTAATAATTAACCCCCTTCTATTTGAGAAATATAGAGAGAGGGTTATTCTCGTTGATTCCTCTGGGCGCAATGGTGTCCAATCGGTGGATCCAGTAGCTCTCCTTTCTTTTAAGTGCCTGGGTACGGTCACCTCCTCGGACTAGCGGGGGTACCCAGTCAATCAATTTACACCTCAGGTTTGAAACCTGGTGTTGGTGTGTCAGGAAATGTCTTGGTACAGGCTGCTCTGCCACTTTAGACTCAATGGCCTGATGAATCGTAGTCCTATGGTTTGCCATCCTATCCCGGAAACGTCTCGATGTCATCCCGACGTAATACAGCCCGCACGGGCAAGTAAGGATATAAATGACATGGTCCATAATGCAGTGTAATTTATATTTAATCTTAATGGGGCGACCAGAGTGCGGGTGGGGAAAGGTGGGGCCAGTGAGCATACTCCGGCAAGTAGTGCAGCCTGTACACTTGAAGCATCCAGGTTTCTGTTCCTGTAGCCATGTAGTCCTGATGGGTACGGTGGGACTCGCAGTCGGTCTCAGTAATAATTGTTTGAGGTTGGGTGCTCTACGGTACGCCATCATGGGTGGTCGTGTGTTTTTAAGTTTGAGTTGAGTATCAGATGTGATGATAGGCCATCTCTTTCGAAGGGCACCACTGATGTTGCTGGAGTGATCATCAAACGTCGTAGTGAATACCATACGGTCAGGGGTAGGGTTGGTACTTGCAGCTGTTGTTGTAGGGAGAAACTTCAATCTGGCCTTGCGTAGGCATCGTTGTACACATCTATTGGAGTATCCACGTTCCCAGAATCTCAGCGACATTTCCTTTATTTGTTGTTCCATCACGTCGGCATCCGTGTTGTTCCTCATGACCCTCAGGAATTGTGAGATGGGTAGATTTTCTTTGAGTGCTGGGGGATGTTGGCTAGTTGACAAAAGAAGGGTGTTTCTGTCAGTGGGTTTCCGGTACAATGAGGTACTGATGACATGGTCTTCAATGGTGACCGTGATGTCCAGAAAGTTAATCCGGTGGTCATCAATCTGGTGGGTGAATCTAACTTGACTGTCAAGCTCATTGAGCTTATGGACCATCTGATGAAACATCTCCGTCGTCCCTGTCCAAAGAATGAAGATGTCGTCTATAAAACGTTTGTACATCAGGATATGAGCTCCAAAAGTAGGTAGAATATGCGTCGTCTCATATGCTGCCATATATATATTCGCATAGGCTGGGGCCAAATTGGAACCCATCGCGGTCCCCGACTGTTGTATATAGTATTTGTTAAGGTATGTAAAGTGATTAAATGTCAAAACCACTTCAGCCAGTTGGATGATGAAGTCAATCGGAGGCTTCGCTGGAGGATGAGCAGTGAGCGCATTCCTTAGTGCCTGTAGACCGTCTGCATGCGGTATGATGGTATAAAGTGAGCATACGTCCATGGTTGCCAATCGGACGTCTCTGTTCGTCTGCGGTAGATTGGAGAGTTTGGTAAGAAAGTCCATGGTGTCCCTTATGTAGCTATCATTCTGTTGTACTATTTGTTGCAAAAATGTATCCACATACACCGCCAGTGGTTGCAACAATTAATCTTGTGCCGATATAATCGGCCTACCCGGTGGGTGAGAGAGTGTCTTGTGGACTTTGGGTAGGGTGTATATTATTGGACACACGGGATGGGTGACTGTAAGGAATTCAAGAGTGTGTTTATCAATCCATTTGGATTGAAAGCTCTGCTGTAATATGGAATCTGCTCGGACCTTGAAATTGGGTATGGGGTTGTTCTCACAGCATAAGTAGGTAGACGTGTCTGAGAGTTGTCTACAAATCTCTTGGTGATAGTCACACCAGTCCTGTACAAAGATAGCTCCCCCTTTGTCAGCGGGTCTGATCACTATAGAGGTGTCATTTCTAAGTGTTTTGAGTGCCTGTCTCTCCATCCTTGACAAGTTATCATATGGCCTTCTGGGTGTACCAGAATTAATGTCCTGTTCCACTGAGCGAATATATGTCCTAATACTAGGGTTGGAAGAGGGAGGGTCAAAAGAGGATGGTTGACGGAAAGAGGATCTACTGCTATCATCTGTGTCCCCAAAATGCTCGCGGAGCCTCAGTTTACGTCCGAACTTATACATATCAATGGCCGTATTGAAGGGTCTGTGAGGACACGTGGGTACAAAGGAAAGGCCCCGAGATAGAAGACTCAGGGTGGCCTCGTCAAGAGGTCTGCTAGACAAATTGAAGACTAAGTCTTGTTTTTCTCTCTGCACTTTCTCCACGTGTCCCCCCTTCCTTGGGTGTGGTCTGCGCGTCCTCCGCTGGGGGGGTAGGCCTGCGTCCACCGTTTGACCTAAAAAAGCAGTGTTCCTGGGTCATCGATTGTCAGAATGTTCAGTATCAGACGTAGATGCTGATGATCCAGTATCTGAGGTGGCGTACTGTCGCCGACCCTGACGGCGTTGTCTAAAGGTTCTCTGCGATCTAATGGGTCTGGAGTCACCTAGTAGCCACCTGTATACAGTGTGGTTCTGGTAATCTGAGGCAACCGTAGCAAGTTTACTACGCTTGAAGGCCGTAAGCTCCTTTTTATAGTTGTCAATCTGTACTTTCAGTTTCTCTATGTGATTGCAGGATTTGTCGTTTCTAATGGTGGATAAAAATGTGTACTGTTGAAAGTGTCAATCAGTGTTTTGACCTTGGTCAATTCAGTGCCAACCTCTTCTACTACTAATAACATAAGATCTAAAGAACATTTGTTAAGTACACCGCACCAGCGGCTACAAAACGTAGGGTTATTTCTACCTATAGTAGGGATATTGCTGACCCTAAATCCCCTGGGGATCTGTTTTTTGCAACGACCTTGAGAAAGGTCCCATTATGGGACCGAAACGTTGGTGAGCCCTTTCCAATTTTTTTGACATGAATTTATATGGAACCAAAAAACCTTTTCTGAATAAATCACTTTGGTGCTCATATTGATTACGCAAGTCTGGAGAGTGCTATCTTTCTCCACTGTATGTGGAGAAACACTGTATTGTACTATGAGTCTGGCTCCTTGATTGGGTCAGGCTTTGATTTGGCACCCCAGCCGCTACCTATGTTGGGTGAGAGTGTGGGACTACCCCTGTGTATATATATACACACATTTATATTATAGACCACTGACAGAAAATGGAGTTGGACACAAATCCTCTGTATACCACATGTATGCACTTAACTTGAGAGCTCATTGTTATTTAGTTACATACCCTTTATTATATACGTAACATATTTCAGTATACTGCCATAGCCGGGATTCAAACCTATAACCTGTTGAATTCTAATGAAACACCCTACCCATTGAGCTATTTGATCCTACATGAAAACTATGAGAACTATATGAAGCTACTGGTGCTTTGTTAAAAAATAACCAGTACTGCAATTGAGCATATCTATGTAGTGTGCAGCCACACATCCAATCCCTTGCAGCCACACACTACATAAATCTGCACAGCTGCAACCTCTGATCATTTTTTCAGAAAGTACAAGGTAACCTTCAAAAAGTTAGAATTCTCTAGTTTAGAATTATCCACCTTTCTATGTAAGGGCAGATAGCTCAATGAAATGTCTGACTGCAGTGCCACAGGCAATGGGTTTGAATCCCGGGTATGTCAGCATCTTGAAATGTAATAAAGGACAGTGTGACTGAATAACAAAGAAATCTCAAGTTGAGTTCATGAATGTTATATAGGTATTAGCGTCAAAGGGGGTGGGGGTAGGAGACAGGGTCAGTCAGGAGATGCTGGCCTTCAAAATGGGAGGAAGCACAAGTGAAAGTAATTAAAACAGATAATTGACAAGTGCTGCCAGTGGTTAAAGTGGTCCGGAACGGGGCAGAACTGCGTTCCATCACCTCTAATTGCAGGCGGAACCAGTTCCCTGCTGCATTGTAAAGTTGACAGTGGCCGCCAGCCAATCCCATCTCGTGGACCGGCTGCTGCACCAATCAAAAGAAGGGATGGCTTTTTTAAAATCTGATGTGAGCCAATCACAGCTCGCGGACTGCCAGCCAATGAGAAGCTGCCAAATGGCAGCTTCTCATTAGCTGGCGGTTCGGGAGCCGTGAATGCCACACAATCGGCACCAGATTCAAAGTGCGGCCTCTCTTCTTTTCAATAGCAGCCGGTCCATGAGCCAGGATTGTCTGGCGGCCGCTGCCAGCTTTACACTGCAGCAAGGACCTGATGTTCCAGGACACGGCAACTGATGCAGGGGGTGAGAAAAGTAGGGGACCCGATTCTCCAGGCCACAGCCACTGATACAGGAGACCCGATGCTCCAGACTCCAGGCTCTCAGGATGCAGCGGGTGAGATAGAAGCAGGGGGTGAAATGGGGAGGGGGTGAAAGAAGCAGGGGTGAGATGGGAAGGGGGTGAGAGAAGCAGGAGGTGAGATGGGGAGGGGATGAGAGAAGCAGGAGGTGAGATGGGGAGGGGATGAGAGAAGCAGAAGGTGAGATGGGGAGGGGGTGAAAGAAGCAGGGGGTGAGATGGGGAGGCGGTGAGAGAAGCAGAGGGTGAGATGGGGAGGGGGTGAGAGAAGCAGGGGGTGAGATGGAAAGGGGGTGATAGAAGCAGCTGATGAGATGGGGAGGGAGTGAGAGAAGCAGGGGGTGAGATGGGGAGGGGGTTAGAGAAGCAGGGGGTGAGATGGGGAGGGGGTGAGAGAAGCAGCGGGTGAGATGGGGAGGGGGTGAGAGAAGCAGGGGGTGAGAGAAGCAGGGGGTGAGATGGGGAGGGGATGAGAGAAGCTGCGGGTGAGATGGAGAGGGGGTGAGAGAAGCAGGGGGTGAGATGGAAAGGGGGTGAGAGAAGCAGGGGGTGAGTTGCGGGAGAGAGAGGAGCAGGGGGTCAGTTGAGGGAGTGTAAGGAGCGGGGGGTGAGATGGGGGAGTGAGAGGTGCAGGGGGTGAGATGGGGAGGGGGTGAGAGAAGCTGGGGGTAAGATGAGGGAGTTAGAGGAACAGGGGTTGAGATGGGGGAGTGAGAGGCGCCAGGGTGAGATGGGGGAGTGAGAGGAACGGGGGTTAGATGAGGGAGTGAGAGGTGCAGGGGTGAGATAAGGGAGTGAGAGGAGCAGGCGGTGAGATGGGGGAGTGAGAGGAGCAGGGGGTGAGATGGGGGAGTGAGAGGAGCATGGGGTGAGATGGGGGAGTGAGAGGCGCCAGGATGAGATGGGGGAGTGAGAGGAGCAGGCGGTGAGATGAGAAAGTGAGAGGAACAGGGAGTGAGATGGGGAGGGAGTGAGAGGTGCAGGGGGTGAGATGAGGGAGTGAGAGGTGCAGGGGGTGAGATGGGGAGGGAGTGAGAGGTGCAGGGGATGAGATGAGGGAGTGAGAGGAGCAGGGGGTGAGATGGGGAACTGAGAGGAGCAGGGGGTGAGATGGGGAGGGAGTGAGAGGTGCAGGGGGTGAGATGAGGGAGTGAGAGGAACAGGGGGTGAGATGGGGAGAGAGTGAGAGGAGCAGGGGGTGAGATGGGGGACTGAGAGGAGCAGGGGGTGAGATGGGGGAGTGAGAGGAACAGGGGGTGAGATGGGGGGGTGAGAGGCGCCAGGGTAAGATGGGGGAGTGAGAGGAACAGGGGGTGAGATGAAGGAGTGAGAGGTGCAGGGGGTGAGATGAGGGAGTGAGGAGCAGGCGGTGAGATGGGGGAGTGAGAGGTGTCAGGATGAGATGGGGGAGTGAGAGGAATAAGGGGTGAGATGGGAAGGGAGTGAGAGGTGCAGGGGGTGAGATGAGGGAGTAAGATGGGGAGTGAGAGGACAGGGGGTAAGATGGGGAGGGAGTGAGAGGTGCAGGGGGCGAGATTAGGGAGTGAGAGGCACCAGGGTGAGATGGGGAAGTGAGAGGTACAGGGGGTGAGATGGGGGAGTGAGAGGAACAGTGGGTGAGTGAGGGGCGCCAGGGTGAGATGGGGGAGTGAGAGGTGCAGGGGGTGAGATTAGGGAGTGAGAGGTGCAGGGGTGAGATGGGGGAGTGAGAGGCACCAGGGTGAGATGGGGAAGTGAGAGGTACAGGGGGTGAGATGGGGGAGTGAGAGGAACAGTGGGTGAGTGAGGGGCGCCAGGGTGAGATGGGGGAGTCAGAGGTGCAGGGAGTGAGATGGGGAGGGAGTGAGAGGTGTAGGCGGTGAGATGAGGGAGTGAGGTACAGGGAGTGAGATGTGTAGGGGGTAAGTAAAGGAGAGAAAGATGCAGATGATCAAACACAAAGGAGAGTATATAAGTAGTAAGGGATACCTAGGATGAAGATATGGACACATAAGGAGAGTGACAGACAGGAAACAAGAAAGCAGAAGGGACACATGGAAGACATAAGAGAGGTGAGCAAAGGTTGTTCAACATATACTGCTATATTGTGAATCGAATCTAAAATTAGGAGGGGGGGACACTGCTGTGGGCATTTTGTGTGTAAGGGACTATGTTATTGTGGGCATTGTGTGTGTAAAGTGCACTAGGATGTGGGTCGGGCAATGTGAATAAGATTGTGTTACTGTGGACTTCCAGTGGGTGGCACGCCGCTTTCTACAGTGGCCGCTTTCTATATGGGCTCCCAACTCCCGGGCACACATCACTTTGGGGTCACCATCAAACCCCCAAACTGGGTGACAGCCTGTCTGAACGCACGGGGATAGCAGCGGGCAAGTTCCAGATCATCGCCGACGGCCCCCTGCACCGTGATACACCGGACAGTGTGCTGGCTCCCTGCATGCAGCGGCCAATTTGTGAGGGCCAGATCAGACCTCTCCTCCATCCAGGTACCGCGTGGGTCACTGCTTGGACTGCTTCTCCCCCTTCTCCTGCATAACGGGCTGACTCACCCCCAGCTACAGCCTGCAGTTTGAGGAGCCGCTGGAGAGTCCCTGTGAGTGCTGTCACGGAGAGACTGCACTGCCGGGCAGCTTACATCCAGCGCCCCCCTCCCTGTTTTTCTGCAACTACACAGCAATGCTTCTGTGTGATGTGTAATCACTGACACACCACTTCTCCTGACATCCACTTTCCTGCATGCTATCAGTTTAACAAATTCCACCTGTGACTACATCTCTGCAGCGTATTACTTTACCACATTCAGGGGTGTATTTACCCATTGGCCAGAATGGCACTCGCCAGGGGCGCCAGCCTAGCAGGGGGCGCCACCCGGCGTTGCCACCCTTGGCCAATGGGTTGAATACCTTAAGGCAGGGGTCTTCAACCCGTGGCCCGCTGAGCTGATCTCCGTGGCCCTCCATCCATCTGCCAAGCACTGGTTTATATTTCTCTGACGTCCTAGTGGATGCTGGGAACTCCGTAAGGACCATGGGGAATAGCGGCTCCGCAGGAGACTGGGCACAAAAGTAAAGCTTTAGGACTACCTGGTGGGCACTGGCTCCTCCCCCTATGACCCTCCTCCAAGCCTCAGTTAGATTTTTGTGCCCGGCCGAGAAGGGTGCACACTAGGGGCTCTCCTGAGCTTCTTAGTGAAAGTTTAGTTTTAGGTTTTTTATTTTCAGTGAGACCTGCTGGCAACAGGCTCACTGCATCGAGGGACTAAGGGGAGAAGAAGCGAACTCACCTGCGTGCAGAGTGGATTGGGCTTCTTAGGCTACTGGACACCATTAGCTCCAGAGGGACCGAACACAGGCCCAGCCTTGGAGCTCGGTCCCAGAGCCACGCCGCCGGCCCCCTTACAGAGCCAGAAGCAAGAAGAGGTCCGGAAAAATCGGCGGCAGAAGACATCAGTCTTCAACAAGGTAGCGCACAGCACTGCAGCTGTGCGCCATTGTTACTCAGGCACACTTCACACTTCGGTCACTGAGGGTGCAGGGCACTAGGGGGGGGCGCCCTGAGCAGCAATGTAAACACCTTGGCTGGCATAAATACACCACATATAACCCCCAGGGCTATATGGATGTATTTTAACCCCTGCCAGAACTCACCAAAAAGCGGGAGAAAAGGCCGCCGAGAAGGGGGCGGAGCCTATCTCCTCAGCACACGGGCGCCATTTTCCATCACAGCTCCGCTGGAAGGACGTCTCCCTGACTCTCCCCTGCAGTCCTGCACTACAGAAAAGGGTAAAAAAAGAGAGGGGGGCACTAATTTGGCGCAGTTTTGATACTAACAGCAGCTATAAAGGGAAAAGCACATTTTATAGTGGTATTCCTGTCTATATATAGCGCTCTGGTGTGTGCTGGCATACTCTCCCTCTGTCTCCCCAAAGGGCTAGTGGGGTCCTGTCCTCTATCAGAGCATTCCCTGTGTGTGTGCGGTGTGTCGGTACGATTGTGTCGACATGTTTGAGGAAGAAAATGAGATGGAGGCGGAGCAATTTCCTATTATAGAGTTGTCACCCCCTAGGGAGTCGACACCTGAGTGGATGAGCTTATGGAAGGAATTGCGTGACAGTGTCAGCTCTTTACGACAGACAGTTGACGACATGAGACAGCCGGCTACTCAGCTTGTGCCTGTCCAGGGGTCTCAAACGCCATCAGGGGCTTTAAAACGCCCGTTACCTCAAATGGCAGACACAGACACGGATACTGACTCCAGTGTCGATGATGAGGAGACAAACGTGACTTCCACTAGGGCCACACGTTACATGATTGAAGCAATGAAAAATGTATTGCATATCTCTGATAATACAAGTACCACTAAAAAGGGTATTATGTTTGGTGAGAAAAAACTGCCTGTAGTTTTTCCTGTATCCGAGGAATTAAATGAAGTGTGTGATGAGGCGTGGGTTTCCCCCAATAAAAAACTGATAATTCCTAAAAGGTTATTGGCATCGTACCCTTTCCCGCCAGAGGATAGGGCACGTTGGGAAACACCCCCTAGGGTGGATAAAGCGCTCACACGCTTGTCTAAACAGGTAGCACTACCCTCTCCTGATACGGCCGCCCTAAAGGAACCTGCCGATAGAAAGCTGGAGAATATCCTAAAATGTATATACACTCACACGGGTGTTATACTGCGACCAGCAATCGCCTCAGCCTGGATGTGCAGTGCGGGCCTGGCGTGGTCGGATTCCCTGACTGAAAATATTGATACCCTAGATAGGGACAGTATATTACTGACTATAGAGCATTTGAAGGATGCATTTCTATATATGCGTGATGCACAGAGGGATATTTGCAGACTGGCATCAAGAGTTAGCGCGCTGTCCATTTCTGCAAGAAGAGGTTTATGGACGCGGCAGTGGTCAGGTGATGCGGATTCTAAAAGGCACATGGAAGTATTGCCTTATAAGGGGGAGGAGTTATTTGGGGTAGGTCTATCAGACCTGGTAGCCACGGCAACTGCTGGAAAATCCACATTTTACCCCAGGTAGCTTCTCAACCTAAGAAGACGCCGTATTATCAGGCGCAGTCCTTTCGGCCCCATAAGGGCAAGCGGGCAAAAGGCGCCTCATTTCTGCCCCGTGGCAGAGGGAGAGGAAAAAGGCTGCAACAAACAGCCAGTTCCCAGGAACAAAAGCCCTCTCCCGCCTCCGCAAAGTCCTCAGCATGACGCTGGGGCTTTACAAGCGGACTCAGGCACGGTGGGGGCCCGTCTCAAGAAGTTCAGTGCGCAGTGGGCCCACTCGCAAGTGGACCCCTGGATCCTTCAGGTGGTATCTCGGGTACAAATTGGAATTCGAGACGTCTCCCCCTCGCCGTTTTCTAAAGTCTGCTTTACCGACGTCTCCCTCAGACAGGGAGGCAGTATTGGAAGCCATTCACAAGCTATATTCCCAGCAGGTGATAATCAAGGTACCCCTCCTACAACAGGGAAAGGGGTACTATTCCACACTATTTGTGGTACCGAAGCCGGACGGCTCGGTGAGACCAATTTTAAACCTAAAATCCTTGAACACTTACATACAAAGGTTCAAATTCAAGATGGAGTCACTCAGAGCAGTGATTGCAAACCTGGAAGAAGGGGACTATATGGTGTCTCTGGACATCAAAGATGCTTACCTACATGTCCCAATTTACCCTTCTCACCAAGGGTACCTCAGGTTTGTTGTACAGAACTGTCACTATCAGTTTCAGACGCTGCCGTTTGGATTGTCCACGGCACCCCGGGTCTTTACCAAGGTAATGGCCGAAATGATGATACTCCTTCGAAGGAAGGGAGTTTTAGTTATCCCTTACTTGGACGATCTCCTGATAAGGGCAAGATCCAGGGAACAGTTGGAAGTCGGAGTAGCACTATCTCAGATAGTGCTGCGCCAGCACGGTTGGATTCTCAATATTCCAAAATCGCAGCTGATCCCGACGACACAACTTCTATTCCTAGGGATGATCCTGGACACAGTCCAGAAAAAGGTGTTTCTCCCGGAGGAGAAAGCCAGGGAGTTATCCGAGCTAGTCAGAAATCTCCTAAAACCAGGCCAAGTCTCAGTGCATCAATGCACAAGGGTCCTGGGAAAGATGGTGGCTTCTTACGAAGCAATCCCATTCGGCAGATTCCACGCAAGAACCTTCCAGTGGGATCTGCTAGACAAATGGTCCGGGTCGCATCTTCAGATGCATCAGCGGATAATCTTGTCACCAAGGACAAGGGTGTCTCTCCTGTGGTGGTTGCAGAGTGCTCATCTTCTAGAGGGCCGCAGATTCGGCATTCAGGACCGGGTCCTGGTGACCACGGATGCCAGCCTGAGAGGCTGGGGAGCAGTCACACAGGGAAGAAATTTCCAGGGCTTGTGGTCAAGCCTGGAGACATCACTTCACATAAATATCCTGGAGCTAAGGGCCATCTACAATGCTCTAAGCCTAGCAAGACCTCTGCTTCAAGGTCAGCCGGTGCTGATCCAGTCAGACAACATCACGGCAGTCGCCCACGTAAACAGACAGGGCGGCACAAGAAGCAGGAGGGCAATGGCAGAAGTTGCAAGGATTCTTCGCTGGGCGGAAAATCATGTGATAGCACTGTCAGCAGTGTTCATTCCGGGAGTGGACAACTGGGAAGCAGACTTCCTCAGCAGACACGACCTCCACCCGGGAGAGTGGGGACTTCACCCAGAAGTCTTCCACATGATTGTGAACCGTTGGGAAAAACCAAAGGTGGACATGATGGCGTCCCGCCTCAACAAAAAACTAGACAGGTATTGCGCCAGGTCAAGGGACCCTCAGGCAATAGCTGTGGACGCTCTGGTAACACCGTGGGTGTACCAGTCAGTGTATGTGTTCCCTCCTCTGCCTCTCATACCCAAGGTACTGAGAATCATAAGAAGGAGAGGAGCAAGGACTATACTCGTGGCTCCGGATTGGCCAAGAAGGACTTGGTACCCGGAACTTCAAGAGATGCTCACAGAGGACCCGTGGCCTCTACCTCTAAGAAAGGACCTGCTCCAGCAGGGACCCTGTCTGTTCCAAGACTTACCGCGGCTGCGTTTGACGGCATGGCGGTTGAACGCCGGATCCTGAAGGAAAAAGGCATTCCGGATGAAGTCATCCCTACCCTGATCAAAGCCAGGAAGGATGTAACCGTACAGCATTATCACCGTATTTGGCGTAAATATGTTGCGTGGTGCGAGGCCAGGAAGGCCCCTACAGAGGAATTTCAACTAGGTCGTTTCCTGCATTTCCTGCAAACAGGACTGTCTATGGGCCTAAAATTAGGGTCCATTAAGGTTCAAATTTCGGCCCTGTCGATTTTCTTCCAGAAAGAACTGGCTTCAGTTCCTGAAGTTCAGACGTTTGTCAAGGGGGTACTGCATATACAGCCTCCTTTTGTGCCTCCAGTGGCACCTTGGGATCTCAATGTAGTTTTGGGGTTCCTAAAATCACATTAGTTTGAACCACTCACCACTGTGGACTTAAAATATCTCACATGGAAAGTGGTGATGCTGTTGGCCCTGGCTTCAGCCAGGCGTGTCTCAGAATTGGCGGCTTTATCCTATAAAAGCCCTTACCTAATTTTTCATACGGACAGGGCAGAATTGAGGACTCGTCCTCAATTTCTCCCTAAGGTGGTTTCAGCGTTTCACTTGAACCAGCCTATTGTGGTACCTGCGGCTACTAGGGACTTGGAGGACTCCAAGTTGCTGGACGTAGTCAGGGCCCTGAAAATATATGTTTCCAGGACGGCTGGAGTCAGAAAATCTGACTCGCTGTTTATCCTGTATGCACCCAACAAGCTGGGTGCTCCTGCTTCTAAGCAGACTATTGCTCGTTGGATTTGTAGTACAATTCAGCTTGCACATTCTGTGGCAGGCCTGCCGCAGCCAAAATCTGTAAAAGCCCATTCCACAAGGAAGGTGGGCTCATCTTGGGCGGCTGCCCGAGGGGTCTCGGCTTTACAACTTTGCCGAGCAGCTACTTGGTCAGGGGCAAACACGTTTGCTAAATTCTACAAATTTGATACCCTGGCAGAGGAGGACCTGGAGTTCTCTCATTCGGTGCTGCAGAGTCATCCGCACTCTCCCGCCCGTTTGGGAGCGTTGGTATAATCCCCATGGTCCTTACGGAGTTCCCAGCATCCACTAGGACGTCAGAGAAAATAAGAATTTACTTACCGATAATTCTATTTCTCGTAGTCCGTAGTGGATGCTGGGCGCCCATCCCAAGTGCGGATTGTCTGCAATACTTGTACATAGTTATTGTTACAAAAATCGGGTTATTATTGTTGTGAGCCATCTTTTCAGAGGCTCCTCTGTTATCATGCTGTTAACTGGGTTCAGATCACAGGTTGTACGGTGTGATTGGTGTGGCTGGTATGAGTCTTACCCGGGATTCAAAATCCTTCCTTATTGTGTACGCTCGTCCGGGCACAGTATCCTAACTGAGGCTTGGAGGAGGGTCATAGGGGGAGGAGCCAGTGCACACCAGGTAGTCCTAAAGCTTTACTTTTGTGCCCAGTCTCCTGCGGAGCCGCTATTCCCCATGGTCCTTACGGAGTTCCCAGCATCCACTACGGACTACGAGAAATAGAATTATCGGTAAGTAAATTCTTATTTTTTACTTTTTTTTTTTTTAAAGATCCCCCTAGCACTCTGGAGCGCATCGGAACTCAGCGCCGTGTCGCGTGACTCTCTGCACTGCAGCAGCTGCACTGGCTCCTGGGAAGTAGGGAGAGTAGCTGCCAGTGCAGCTGCTGCAGCATAGAGAGTCACGTGAAGCGGCGCTGAGCTCCGGGTAGCGTGCTCCTCTCAGGCTGAGCCTGATCGTATGTGGTGAGGGGCTCCACTCAATTCTGTGGCGAGGTAGTATGATTATATATGCCGGGGAAGTCACCTTGTCCTACATGAGTGCGGGGACCCGGCGTGGCGGGTAAGCGCATTGCTGTCTATGTGGGGGGGGGGGGGGGGTGATTATAAGCCTGCCTGTGTTATCTGTATGTTAGTGTGTGTCTGTGTGAGGGGGGAATAATCATGGTGTCTGTGCTGCGTGTGTGTGTTTGTTACTCATGATGCCTGTGCTGTCTGTACATATGGGGGTGGGGGGATTAATTATGGTGTCTGTGCTGTCTGTATATGTTTGTGCATGTGTGGGGGGAGGAATTTATCATGGTACCTGTGCTGTTTCAGCGTGGGAAAGGGGGATTAATCCTGACGCCTGTGCTGTCTGTCTATGTTAGGGGGATGATCATGGTGTTTTTTTTTGCTGTCTGTATATGTGGGGGGATGATCATGGTGTCTGTGCTGTCTGTATATGTAGGGGGTGGGGGGTTATGATGCTTGTGCTGTCTATGTGGGAGGGGAGGGGAATGATCATGGTGTCTGTGCTGTCTGTATATGTAGGGGGATGATAATGGTGCCTGTGCTGTCTATTGAGGGCATATGTGCATCTGGCACTGCACTACTGGGGCACATGTGTATCTGGCAGTATTGGGGGCTTATGTGTATCTGGCATTGCACTACTGGGGGCATATCTGAATCTGGCACTATTGGAGGCATATGTGTATTGGGCACTATTGGGGGCATATGTGTATCTGGCACTATTGGGGGCATATGTGTATCTGGCACTATTGGGGGCATATGTGTATCTGGCACTATTGGGAGCATATGTGTGTCTGTCACTATTGGGGGAATATGTGTATCTGGCACTATTGGGGGCATATGTGTATCTGGCACTATTAGGAGCATATGTGCATCTGGCACTATTGGAGGCATATGTGCATCTGGCACTGCACTACTGGGGGCATATCTGAATCTGGCACTATTGGAGGCATATGTGTATCTGGCACTATTGGGGTCATATGTGTATATGGCACTGCACTATTGGTGACATATGTGTATCTGGCCCCCATATGTGTATCACGCCCCCATTTTTTATTGGCCACACCCATTTTTGCACCACTGTAAATATGTATATAATATGTGGAAGGCCTCCTGACCCTGGGATAACTGCTGGGGAGGGAGCAGGAAACACGCGGAGACCTGAAGCAAAGGCAGCAAAATGCATTTAGAGGTCCTTGGATTTCACAGAATTTTTTTTAATGTGGCCCACACTGTCTTAAAGGTTGAAGACCCCTGCCTTAAGCCATAGTGTCTGGCAATACCTGGTGTGCCGAGCTGCCTGTGCATTGCCTGGGATGGAGGCTCGCTCAGCAGGCAGGAGCTGGCACCGGTGTCTGGCACCACAATGCAGTACAGGGAAGAAACTAAAATCAAACTACAATTACCAGCCAGGCCAGGCACTGCTGATGTCTCCACAGTGTGATAAGGATTACTATGTAGGCATGATGTGTAAAGGGAACTGCTACTGTGTGGGCATGATGTGTATAAGGGGTACTACTATGTAGCGTAATTTGATTAGGGGGTACTTTTGTATAGTTATGCTCCTTTCCCACAAGATCATGACCTGTTTTTGCACATGCACCTTCCCTATTTCAAATATGGGGGGCGCCAGTCCCATACTTTGCCAGGGGGGCCTGGACCCCTAGATACACCCCTGACCACATTGACCTATTTATTAGGGAGAAATATGTGGCAAACACCCAGGAATACTAAAGGCTATAAGTCTCAGAAACAGAAAGAGAAGCTTCCTGTGGTCACATCATCCCCTCTCTCAGCCTCTCCCACCAGAGATGATTCCTCTGCCTCGCCTGACCCCACTACCATTAGTTTTACCTCTGCCAAGAGGACCAAAGAAATATCAGACATTCTCACCCCTTGACGCCAAATTGGCCCATTTCACAGAGGCCTTGACCCTAGCGACTGCACTTCTGAAACAACACACCTCCTGCTTAACTGATGCCGAGGATAGGATCTCAGCTTTAGAGGATGAGTTAACGGAGGCAAATAATTTACTGCATACCCAGGATACTAACCTGATGGCGTTCCAAGACAAATTAGAGGAACTTGAAATTTGGAATTGCCGGAACAACCTGCGCCTCATCGGTTTACCGGAATCGGTGCGACCTAAGGAATTGCTTTATCTGGTGTCTTCCTGGCTAACCGAAGCACTGGGTCTGCCGACATCTGCCAGGCCACTCCAAGTGGAAAGAGCGCGTCGTATTGGCCCAGACCGCCACGACAAACAATCCCAGCGTCCTCGTCCAGTCATATTTTGCCTTTTGAACTATCTTGACAAGATAATGGATGCTTATCGAAAGCTAAAAGATCTCAAATACGAGGACACCCGAATCCTATTGTTCCAGGACTTCTCCTTTCAGGTTTCCGCTAAACACCGGGAATTTTCTCCAGTTTGCACCGAGATGTTTTCCAAGGGCATCCGTTTTGCATTATTATACCCAGCCAAACTTTGAGTGCATCACAACGGTACAACATCCTTCCTTGAAACACCACAAGCTGCACTGAACTTTTTGTCCTCTTTGCACGCCACCTCTCCAAGATCTTCTTCGGCTGATACGGATTGATGTTTATGTCTGATAAGTATCGGAACTACTGTACTACTGCCTATATAAGATGTTAACAGTGTTCTCACCTAGTTATGTGATGTCAGGAAGGTCCTGCTTATGCTGTAGCGGACCACACTTACTCTGCTCATTTGGCAGGGTGGGGGCCTAGCGCTCCATTTCTTTTTCCATGTCTTTTTTTCCTTCTTCTCCATCTTTTTTCCATCTTCTCTTCTCATGTTATAACAGTTTCTTGGTTTATATGGCCTCTATGGCCGTCATATTGGGTTCTTTTAATTTTGAAAATGATTGACAGATTGTACTTGATGTATTTTTTATGATTTCTTTCACACACCCAATTTCCATATCTCAAATCCATGCTTCTTACAGGCATATTGTCCTCATATCCCGGTTGGTCTACTTGCTGGAATAGACCGGAGATCACTGTAGATTCAAATTTTTGTTCTAGATTTCCCAAAAGAGGTATAGGATGATACTATGGCGTCCTCACTAATTAATGTTCCCACTCACTCCAAAACCTCTATTAAATGCATGTCCTGGAATGTAGAGGGGCTGAACACTCCCATTAAGCGGAAAAAGGTGTTGGGACACCTGAAAAAACTTCATCCAGACGTTGTTTTCCTCCAGGAAACACACTGGAGAGCCTCTGATCCCAATACATTGTGTGACACCTGGGTCCAGGGTTTTAAATCGGCATCCTATCATTGTAAATCTCGTGGGGTATTGATAATGTTTAGCAAATATATCAATTATGTTATCTCTGATGAATGGTGCGACCCAGACGTGTCACAACCCGGTTCAGTTTGCCCTGCCGATGGGTCACTTACCCCTCCTGCCGCATGCAGATTCACTCCATCACAAAGTACCCGTGTCCGCTGTCACTTACAAGACATACAGGCTTCAGTATTTCCTGGCCTGGTAGGCCACAAGCTACTAGTGATGAGCGCCTGAAATTTTTCGGGTTTTGTGTTTTGGTTTTGGGTTCGGTTCCGCGGCCGTGTTTTGGGTTCGACCGCGTTTTGGCAAAACCTCACCGAATTTTTTTTGTCGGATTCGGGTGTGTTTTGGATTCGGGTGTTTTTTTAAAAAAACCCTAAAAAACAGCTTAAATCATAGAATTTGGGGGTCATTTTGATCCCAAAGTATTATTAACCTCAAAAACCATAATTTCCACTCATTTTCAGTCTATTCTGAATACCTCACACCTCACAATATTATTTTTAGTCCTAAAATTTGCACCGAGGTCGCTGTGTGAGTAAGATAAGCGACCCTAGTGGCCGACACAAACACCGGGCCCATCTAGGAGTGGCACTGCAGTGTCACGCAGGATGTCCCTTCCAAAAAACCCTCCCCAAACAGCACATGACGCAAAGAAAAAAAGAGGCGCAATGAGGTAGCTGTGTGAGTAAGATTAGCGACCCTAGTGGCCGACACAAACACCGGGCCCATCTAGGAGTGGCACTGCAGTGTCACGCAGGATGTCCCTTCTAAAAAACCCTCCCCAAACAGCACATGACGCAAAGAAAAAAAGAGGCGCAATGAGGTAGCTGACTGTGTGAGTAAGATAAGCGACCCTAGTGGCCGACACAAACACCGGGCCCATCTAGGAGTGGCACTGCAGTGTCACGCAGGATGTCCCTTCCAAAAAACCCTCCCCAAACAGCACATGACGCAAAGAAAAAAAGAGGCGCAATGAGGTAGCTGTGTGAGTAAGATTAGCGACCCTAGTGGCCGACACAAACACCGGGCCCATCTAGGAGTGGCACTGCAGTGTCACGCAGGATGTCCCTTCCAAAAAACCCTCCCCAAACAGCACATGACGCAAAGAAAAAAAGAGGCGCAATGAGGTAGCTGACTGTGTGAGTAAGATAAGCGACCCTAGTGGCCGACACAAACACCGGGCCCATCTAGGAGTGGCACTGCAGTGTCACGCAGGATGGCCCTTCCAAAAAACCCTCCCCAAACAGCACATGACGCAAAGAAAAAAAGAGGCGCAATGAGGTAGCTGACTGTGTGAGTAAGATAAGCGACCCTAGTGGCCGACACAAACACCGGGCCCATCTAGGAGTGGCACTGCAGTGTCACGCAGGATGGCCCTTCCAAAAAACCCTCCCCAAACAGCACATGACGCAAAGAAAAAAAGAGGCGCAATGAGGTAGCTGACTGTGTGAGTAAGATAAGCGACCCTAGTGGCCGACACAAACACCGGGCCCATCTAGGAGTGGCACTGCAGTGTCACGTAGGATGGCCCTTCCAAAAAACCCTCCCCAAACAGCACATGACGCAAAGAAAAAAAGAGGCGCAATGAGGTAGCTGACTGTGTGAGTAAGATAAGCGACCCTAGTGGCCGACACAAACACCGGGCCCATCTAGGAGTGGCACTGCAGTGTCACGTAGGATGGCCCTTCCAAAAAACCCTCCCCAAACAGCACATGACGCAAAGAAAAATAAAAGAAAAAAGAGGTGCAAGATGGAATTGTCCTTGGGCCCTCCCACCCACCCTTATGTTGTATAAACAAAACAGGACATGCACACTTTAACCAACCCATCATTTCAGTGACAGGGTCTGCCACACGACTGTGACTGATATGACGGGTTGGTTTGGACCCCCCCCCAAAAAAGAAGCAATTAATCTCTCCTTGCACAAACTGGCTCTACAGAGGCAAGATGTCCACCTCATCATCATCCTCCGATATATCACCGTGTACATCCCCCTCCTCACAGATTATCAATTCGTCCCCACTGGAATCCACCATCTCAGCTCCCTGTGTACTTTGTGGAGGCAATTGCTGCTGGTCAATGTCTCCGCGGAGGAATTGATTATAATTCATTTTAATGAACATCATCTTCTCCACATTTTCTGGATGTAACCTCGTACGCCGATTGCTGACAAGGTGAGCGGCGGCACTAAACACTCTTTCGGAGTACACACTTGTGGGAGGGCAACTTAGGTAGAATAAAGCCAGTTTGTGCAAGGGCCTCCAAATTGCCTCTTTTTCCTGCCAGTATAAGTACGGACTGTGTGACGTGCCTACTTGGATGCGGTCACTCATATAATCCTCCACCATTCTTTCAATGGGGAGAGAATCATATGCAGTGACAGTAGACGACATGTCCGTAATCGTTGTCAGGTCCTTCAGTCCGGACCAGATGTCAGCATCAGCAGTCGCTCCAGACTGCCCTGCATCACCGCCAGCGGGTGGGCTCGGAATTCTGAGCCTTTTCCTCGCACCCCCAGTTGCGGGAGAATGTGAAGGAGGAGATGTTGACAGGTCGCGTTCCGCTTGACTTGACAATTTTCTCACCAGCAGGTCTTTCAACTAGAGATGAGCGCCTGAAATTTTTCGGGTTTTGTGTTTTGGGTTCGGTTCCGCGGCCGTGTTTTGGGTTCGACCGCGTTTTGGCAAAACCTCACCGAATTTTTTTTGTCGGATTCGGGTGTGTTTTGGATTCGGGTGTTTTTTTCAAAAAACCCTAAAAAACAGCTTAAATCATAGAATTTGGGGGTAATTTTGATCCCAAAGTATTATTAACCTCAAAAAACATAATTTACACTCATTTTCAGCCTATTCTGAACACATCACGCCTCACAATATTATTTTTAGTCCTAAAATTTGCACCGAGGTCGCTGTGTGAGTAAGATAAGCGACCCTAGTGGCCGACACAAACACCGGGCCCATCTAGGAGTGGCACTGCAGTGTCACGCAGGATGTCCCTTCCAAAAAACCCTCCCCAAACAGCACATGACGCAAAGAAAAAAAGAGGCGCAATGAGGTAGCTGACTGTGTGAGAAAGATAAGCGACCCTAGTGGCCGACACAAACACCGGGCCCATCTAGGAGTGGCACTGCAGTGTCACGCAGGATGTCCCTTCCAAAAAACCCTCCCCAATCAGCACATGATGCAAAGAAAAAGAAAAGAAAAAAGAGGTGCAAGATGGAATTATCCTTGGGCCCTCCCACCCACCCTTATGTTGTATAAACAAAACAGGACATGCACACTTTAACCAACCCATCATTTCAGTGACAGGGTCTGCCACACGACTGTGACTGATATGACGGGTTGGTTTGGACCCCCCCCAAAAAAGAAGCAATTAATCTCTCCTTGCACAAACTGGCTCTACAGAGGCAAGATGTCCACCTCATCTTCACCCTCCGATATATCACCGTGTACATCCCCCTCCTCACAGATTATCAATTCGTCCCCACTGGAATCCACCATCTCAGCTCCCTGTGTACTTTGTGGAGGCAATTGCTGCTGGTCAATGTCTCCGCGGAGGAATTGATTATAATTCATTTTAATGAACATCATCTTCTCCACATTTTCTGGATGTAACCTCGTACGCCGATTGCTGACAAGGTGAGCGGCGGCACTAAACACTCTTTCGGAGTACACACTTGTGGGAGGGCAACTTAGGTAGAATAAAGCCAGTTTGTGCAAGGGCCTCCAAATTGCCTCTTTTTCCTGCCAGTATAAGTACGGACTGTGTGACGTGCCTACTTGGATGCGGTCACTCATATAATCCTCCACCATTCTATCAATGTTGAGAGAATCATATGCAGTGACAGTAGACGACATGTCCGTAATCGTTGTCAGGTCCTTCAGTCCGGACCAGATGTCAGCATCAGCAGTCGCTCCAGACTGCCCTGCATCACCGCCAGCGGGTGGGCTCGGAATTCTGAGCCTTTTCCTCGCACCCCCAGTTGCGGGAGAATGTGAAGGAGGAGATGTTGACAGGTCGCGTTCCGCTTGACTTGACAATTTTGTCACCAGCAGGTCTTTCAACCCCAGCAGACCTGTGTCTGCCGGAAAGAGAGATCCAAGGTAGGCTTTAAATCTAGGATCGAGCACGGTGGCCAAAATGTAGTGCTCTGATTTCAACAGATTGACCACCCGTGAATCCTTGTTAAGCGAATTAAGGGCTGCATCCACAAGTCCCACATGCCTAGCGGAATCGCTCCGTGTTAGCTCCTTCTTCAATGCCTCCAGCTTCTTCTGCAAAAGCCTGATGAGGGGAATGACCTGACTCAGGCTGGCAGTGTCTGAACTGACTTCACGTGTGGCAAGTTCAAAGGGCATCAGAACCTTGCACAACGTTGAAATCATTCTCCACTGCACTTGAGACAGGTGCATTCCATCTCCTATATCGTGCTCAATTGTATAGGCTTGAATGGCCTTTTGCTGCTCCTCCAACCTCTGAAGCATATAGAGGGTTGAATTCCACCTCGTTACCACTTCTTGCTTCAGATGATGGCAGGGCAGGTTCAGTAGTTTTTGGTGGTGCTCCAGTCTTCTGTACGTGGTGCCTGTACGCCGAAAGTGTCCCGCAATTTTTCTGGCCACCGACAGCATCTCTTGCACGCCCCTGTCGTTTTTTAAAAAATTCTGCACCACCAAATTCAAGGTATGTGCAAAACATGGGACGTGCTGGAATTTGCCCATATTTAATGCACACACAATATTGCTGGCGTTGTCCGATGCCACAAATCCACAGGAGAGTCCAATTGGGGTAAGCCATTCCGCGATGATCTTCCTCAGTTGCCGTAAGAGGTTTTCAGCTGTGTGCGTATTCTGGAAAGCGGTGATACAAAGCGTAGCCTGCCTAGGAAAGAGTTGGCGTTTGCGAGATGCTGCTACTGGTGCCGCCGCTGCTGTTCTTGCGGCGGGAGTCCATACATCTACCCAGTGGGCTGTCACAGTCATATAGTCCTGACCCTGCCCTGCTCCACTTGTCCACATGTCCGTGGTTAAGTGGACATTGGGTACAACTGCATTTTTTAGGACACTGGTGAGTCTTTTTCTGACGTCCGTGTACATTCTCGGTATCGCCTGCCTAGAGAAGTGGAACCTAGATGGTATTTGGTAACGGGGGCACACTGCCTCAATAAATTGTCTAGTTCCCTGTGAACTAACGGCGGATACCGGACGCACGTCTAACACCAACATAGTTGTCAAGGACTCAGTTATCCGCTTTGCAGTAGGATGACTGCTGTGATATTTCATCTTCCTCGCAAAGGACTGTTGAACAGTCAATTGCTTACTGGAAGTAGTACAAGTGGGCTTACGACTTCCCCTCTGGGATGACCATCGACTCCCAGCGGCAACAACAGCAGCGCCAGCAGCAGTAGGCGTTACACGCAAGGATGCATCGGAGGAATCACAGGCAGGAGAGGACTCGTCAGACTTGCCAGTGACATGGCCTGCAGGACTATTGGCATTCCTGGGGAAGGAGGAAATTGACACTGAGGGAGTTGGTGGGGTGGTTTGCGTGAGCTTGGTTACAAGAGGAAGGGATTTACTGGTCAGTGGACTGCTTCCGCTGTCACCCAAAGTTTTTGAACTTGTCACTGACTTATTATGAATGCGCTGCAGGTGACGTATAAGGGAGGATGTTCCGAGGTGGTTAACGTCCTTACCCCTACTTATTACAGCTTGACAAAGGGAACACACGGCTTGACACCTGTTGTCCGCATTTCTGGTGAAATACCTCCACACCGAAGAGCTGATTTTTTTGGTATTTTCACCTGGCATGTCAACGGCCATATTCCTCCCACGGACAACAGGTGTCTCCCCGGGTGCCTGACTTAAACAAACCACCTCACCATCAGAATCCTCCTGGTCAATTTCCTCCCCAGCGCCAGCAACACCCATATCCTCCTCATCCTGGTGTACTTCAACACTGACATCTTCAATCTGACTATCAGGAACTGGACTGCGGGTGCTCCTTCCAGCACTTGCAGGGGGCATGCAAATAGTGGAAGGCGCATGCTCTTCACGTCCAGTGTTGGGAAGGTCAGGCATCGCAAACGACACAATTGGACTCTCCTTGTGGATTTGGGATTTCAAAGAACGCACAGTTCTTTGCGGTGCTTTTGCCAGCTTGAGTCTTTTCAGTTTTCTAGCGAGAGGCTGAGTGCTTCCATCCTCATGTGAAGCTGAACCACTAGCCATGAACATAGGCCAGGGCCTCAGCCGTTCCTTGCCACTCCGTGTGGTAAATGGCATATTGGCAAGTTTACGCTTCTCCTCCGACAATTTTATTTTAGGTTTTGGAGTCCTTTTTTTTCTGATATTTGGTGTTTTGGATTTGACATGCTCTGTACTATGACATTGGGCATCGGCCTTGGCAGACGACGTTGCTGGCATTTCATCGTCTCGGCCATGACTAGTGGCAGCAGCTTCAGCACGAGGTGGAAGTGGATCTTGATCTTTCCCTAATTTTGGAACCTCAACTTTTTTGTTCTCCATATTTTATAGGCAGAACTAAAAGGCACCTCAGGTAAACAATGGAGATGGATGGATTGGATACTAGTATACAATTATGGACGGACTGCCACGGTTAGGTGGTATAAAAAAACCACGGTTAGGTGGTATATATTATAATAATAATACAATTATGGATGGACGGACTGCCTGCCGAGTTCCGACACAGAGGTAGCCACAGCCGTGAACTACCGCACTGTACACTGGTTGATAAAGAGATAGTAGTATACTCGTAACAACTAGTATGACACTATGACGACGGTATAAAGAAAGAAAAAAAAATACCACAGTTAGGTGGTATATATTATAATAATAATACAATTATGGATGGACGGACTGCCTGCCGACTGCCGACACAGAGGTAGCCACAGCCGTGAACTACCGCACTGTACACTGGTTGATAAAGAGATAGTAGTATACTCGTAACAACTAGTATGACACTATGACGACGGTATAAAGAATGAAAAAAAAACCACGGTTAGGTGGTATATATTATAATAATAATACAATTATGGATGGACGGACTGCCTGCCGACTGCCGACACAGAGGTAGCCACAGCCGTGAACTACCGCACTGTACACTGGTTGATAAAGAGATAGTAGTATACTCGTAACAACTAGTATGACACTATGACGACGGTATAAAGAATGAAAAAAAAACCACGGTTAGGTGGTATATATTATAATAATAATACAATTATGGATGGACGGACTGCCTGCCGACTGCCGACACAGAGGTAGCCACAGCCGTGAACTACCGCACTGTACACTGGTTGATAAAGAGATAGTAGTATACTCGTAACAACTAGTATGACACTATGACGGTATAAAGAATGAAAAAAAAACCACGGTTAGGTGGTATATATTATAATAATAATACAATTATGGATGGACGGACTGCCTGCCGACTGCCGACACAGAGGTAGCCACAGCCGTGAACTACCGCACTGTACACTGGTTGATAAAGAGATAGTAGTATACTCGTAACAACTAGTATGACACTATGACGACGGTATAAAGAAAGAAAAAAAAATACCACAGTTAGGTGGTATATATTATAATAATAATACAATTATGGATGGACGGACTGCCTGCCGACTGCCGACACAGAGGTAGCCACAGCCGTGAACTACCGCACTGTACACTGGTTGATAAAGAGATAGTAGTATACTCGTAACAACTAGTATGACACTATGACGACGGTATAAAGAAAGAAAAAAAAATACCACAGTTAGGTGGTATATATTATAATAATAATACAATTATGGATGGACGGACTGCCTGCCGACTGCCGACACAGAGGTAGCCACAGCCGTGAACTACCGCACTGTACACTGGTTGATAAAGAGATAGTAGTATACTCGTAACAACTAGTATGACACTATGACGACGGTATAAAGAAAGAAAAAAAAATACCACAGTTAGGTGGTATATATTATAATAATAATACAATTATGGATGGACGGACTGCCTGCCGACTGCCGACACAGAGGTAGCCACAGCCGTGAACTACCGCACTGTACACTGGTTGATAAAGAGATAGTAGTATACTCGTAACAACTAGTATGACACTATGACGACGGTATAAAGAATGAAAAAAAAACCACGGTTAGGTGGTATATATTATAATAATAATACAATTATGGATGGACGGACTGCCTGCCGACTGCCGACACAGAGGTAGCCACAGCCGTGAACTACCGCACTGTACACTGGTTGATAAAGAGATAGTAGTATACTCGTAACAACTAGTATGACACTATGACGACGGTATAAAGAATGAAAAAAAAACCACGGTTAGGTGGTATATATTATAATAATAATACAATTATGGATGGACGGACCGACTGCCGACACAGAGGTAGCCACAGCCGTGAACTACCGCACTGTACACTGGTTGATAAAGAGATAGTAGTATACTCGTAACAACTAGTATGACACTATGACGGTATAAAGAATGAAAAAAAAACCACGGTTAGGTGGTATATATTATAATAATAATACAATTATGGATGGACGGACTGCCTGCCGACTGCCGACACAGAGGTAGCCACAGCCGTGAACTACCGCACTGTACACTGGTTGATAAAGAGATAGTAGTATACTCGTAACAACTAGTATGACACTATGACGACGGTATAAAGAAAGAAAAAAAAATACCACGGTTAGGTGGTATATATTGTAATACAATTATGGATGGACGGACTGCCTGCCGAGTTCCGACTGCCGACACAGAGGTAGCCACAGCCGTGAACTACCGCACTGTACTGTGTCTGCTGCTAATATAGACTGGTTGATAAAGAGATAGTATACAATACATACAACAATATACTACTATACTGGTGGTCAGGCACTGGTCACCACTAGTCACACTGGCAGTGGCACTCCTGCAGCAAAAGTGTGCACTGTTTAATTTTAAATTAATATAATATTATGTACTCCTGGGGGCTCCTGCTATAACAACCTGCAGTGCTCCCCAGTCTCCCCCACAATTATTATAAGCTTTGCCTTTTATACATTGATGTGCAGCACACTGGGCTGAGCTGAGTGCACACAGACTGAGTCACACTGTGTGACTGGCTGCTGCTGTGTATCGTTTTTTTTCAGGCAGAGAACGGATATAGCAGAGAACGGATATATTATATTAAAATAAATAAAAGTTAACTAACAACAACTGCACTGGTCACTGTGGTAAACTCTGTCTGACTCTGCACAATCTCTCTCTCTCTTCTAATCTAATTTCTAATGGAGAGGACGCCAGCCACGTCCTCTCCCTATCAATCTCAATGCACGTGTGAAAATGGCGGCGACGCGCGGCTCCTTATATAGAATCCGAGTCTCGCGAGAATCCGACAGCGTCATGATGACGTTCGGGCGCGCTCGGGTTAACCGAGCAAGGCGGGAGGATCCGAGTCTGCTCGGACCCGTAAAAAAAACATGAAGTTCGTGCGGGTTCGGTTTCAGAGAAACCGAACCCGCTCATCTCTACTTTCAACCCCAGCAGACTTGTGTCTGCCGGAAAGAGAGATCCAAGGTAGGCTTTAAATCTAGGATCGAGCATGGTGGCCAAAATGTAGTGCTCTGATTTCAACAGATTGACCACCCGTGAATCCTTGTTAAGCGAATTAAGGGCTCCATCCACAAGTCCCACATGCCTAGCGGAATCGCTCCGTGTTAGCTCCTCCTTCAATGTCTCCAGCTTCTTCTGCAAAAGCCTGATGAGGGGAATGACCTGACTCAGGCTGGCAGTGTCTGAACTGACTTCACGTGTGGCAAGTTCAAAGGGCATCAGAACCTTGCACAACGTTGAAATCATTCTCCACTGCGCTTGAGACAGGTGCATTCCACCTCCTATATCGTGCTCAATTGTATAGGCTTGAATGGCCTTTTGCTGCTCCTCCAACCTCTGAAGCATATAGAGGGTTGAATTCCACCTCGTTACCACTTCTTGCTTCAGATGATGGCAGGGCAGGTTCAGTAGTTTTTGGTGGTGCTCCAGTCTTCTGTACGTGGTGCCTGTATGCCGAAAGTGTCCCGCAATTCTTCTGGCCACCGACAGCATCTCTTGCACGCCCCTGTCGTTTTTTAAATAATTCTGCACCACCAAATTCAAGGTATGTGCAAAACATGGGACGTGCTGGAATTTGCCCATATTTAATGCACACACAATATTGCTGGCGTTGTCCGATGCCACAAATCCACAGGAGAGTCCAATTGGGGTAAGCCATTCCGCGATGATCTTCCTCAGTTGCCGTAAGAGGTTTTCAGCTGTGTGCGTATTCTGGAAACCGGTGATACAAAGCGTAGCCTGCCTAGGAAAGAGTTGGCGTTTGCGAGATGCTGCTACTGGTGCCGCCGCTGCTGTTCTTGCGGCGGGAGTCCATACATCTACCCAGTGGGCTGTCACAGTCATATAGTCCTGACCCTGCCCTGCTCCACTTGTCCACATGTCCGTGGTTAAGTGGACATTGGGTACAGCTGCATTTTTTAGGACACTGGTGACTCTTTTTCTGAGGTCTGTGTACATTTTCGGTATCGCCTGCCTAGAGAAATGGAACCTAGATGGTATTTGGTACCGGGGACACAGTACCTCCAACAAGTCTCTAGTTGGCTCTGCAGTAATGATGGATACCGGAACCACGTTTCTCACCACCCAGGATGCCAAGGCCTCAGTTATCCGCTTTGCAGTAGGATGACTGCTGTGATATTTCATCTTCCTCGCAAAGGACTGTTGGACAGTCAATTGCTTGGTGGAAGTAGTAAAAGTGGTCTTACGACTTCCCCTCTGGGATGACCATCGACTCCCAGCAGCAACAACAGCAGCGCCAGCAGCAGTAGGCGTTACACGCAAGGATGCATCGGAGGAATCCCAGGCAGGAGAGGAATCGTCAGAATTGCCAGTGACATGGCCTGCAGGACTATTGGCATTCCTGGGGAAGGAGGAAATTGACACTGAGGGAGTTGGTGGGGTGGTTTGCGTGAGCTTGGTTACAAGAGGAAGGGATTTACTGGTCAGTGGACTGCTTCCGCTGTCACCCAAAGTTTTTGAACTTGTCACTGACTTATTATGAATGCGCTGCAGGTGACGTATAAGGGAGGATGTTCCGAGGTGGTTAACGTCCTTACCCCTACTTATTACAGCTTGACAAAGGGAACACACGGCTTGACACCTGTTGTCCGCATTTCTGTTGAAATAGTTCCACACCGAAGAGCTGATTTTTTTGGTATTTTCACCAGGCATGTCAACGGCCATATTCCTCCCACGGACAACAGGTGTCTCCCCGGGTGCCTGACTTAAACAAACCACCTCACCATCAGAATCCTCCTGGTCAATTTCCTCCCCAGCGCCAGCAACACCCATATCCTCCTCATCCTGGTGTACTTCAACACTGACATCTTCAATCTGACTATCAGGAACTGGACTGCGGGTGCTCCTTCCAGCACTTGCAGGGGGCGTGCAAATGGTGGAAGGCGCATGCTCTTCACGTCCAGTGTTGGGAAGGTCAGGCATCGCAACCGACACAATTGGACTCTCCTTGTGGATTTGGGATTTCGAAGAACGCACAGTTCTTTGCGGTGCTACTGCTTTTGCCAGCTTGAGTCTTTTCATTTTTCTAGCGAGAGGCTGAGTGCCTCCATCCTCATGTGAAGCTGAACCACTAGCCATGAACATAGGCCAGGGCCTCAGCCGTTCCTTGCCACTCCGTGTGGTAAATGGCATATTGGCAAGTTTACGCTTCTCCTCCGACAATTTTATTTTAGGTTTTGGAGTCCTTTTTTTACTGATATTTGGTGTTTTGGATTTGACATGCTCTGTACTATGACATTGGGCATCGGCCTTGGCAGACGACGTTGCTGGCATTTCATCGTCTCGGCCATGACTAGTGGCAGCAGCTTCAGCACGAGGTGGAAGTGGATCTTGATCTTTCCCTAATTTTGGAACCTCAACATTTTTGTTCTCCATATTTTAATAGGCACAACTAAAAGGCACCTCAGGTAAACAATGGAGATGGATGGATACTAGTATACAATTATGGACGGACTGCCGAGTGCCGACACAGAGGTAGCTACAGCCGTGGACTACCGTACTGTGTCTGCTGCTAATATAGACTGGTTGATAAAGAGATGTAGTATGTATGTATAAAGAAGAAAGAAAAAAAAACCACGGGTAGGTGGTATACAATTATGGACGGACTGCCGAGTGCCGACACAGAGGTAGCTACAGCCGTGGACTACCGTACTGTACTGTGTCTGCTGCTAATATAGACTGGTTGATAAAGAGATGTAGTATGTATGTATAAAGAAGAAAGAAAAAAAAACCACGGGTAGGTGGTATACAATTATGGACGGACTGCCGAGTGCCGACACAGAGGTAGCTACAGCCGTGGACTACCGTACTGTACTGTGTCTGCTGCTAATATAGACTGGTTGATAAAGAGATGTAGTATGTATGTATAAAGAAGAAAGAAAAAAAAACCACGGGTAGGTGGTATACAATTATGGACGGACTGCCGAGTGCCGTCACAGAGGTAGCTACAGCCGTGGACTACCGTACTGTACTGTGTCTGCTGCTAATATAGACTGGTTGATAAAGAGATGTAGTATGTATGTATAAAGAAGAAAGAAAAAAAAACCACGGGTAGGTGGTATACAATTATGGATGGACTGCCGAGTGCCGACACAGAGGTAGCTACAGCCGTGGACTACTGTACTGTGTCTGCTGCTAATATAGACTGGTTGATAAAGAGATGTAGTATGTATGTATAAAGAAGAAAGAAAAAAAAACCACGGGTAGGTGGTATACAATTTTGGACGGACTGCCGAGTGCCGACACAGAGGTAGCTACAGCCGTGGACTACCGTACTGTACTGTGTCTGCTGCTAGTATAGACTGGATGATAATGAGATGTAGTATGTATAAAGAAGAAAGAAAAAAAAACCACGGGTAGGTGGTATACAATTATGGATGGACTGCCGAGTGCCGACACAGAGGTAGCTACAGCCGTGGACTACCGTACTGTACTGTGTCTGCTGCTAATATAGACTGGATGATAATGAGATGTAGTATGTATAAAGAAGAAAGAAAAAAAAACCACGGGTAGGTGGTATACAATTATGGATGGACTGCCGAGTGCCGACACAGAGGTAGCTACAGCCGTGGACTACCGTACTGTACTGTGTCTGCTGCTAATATAGACTGGTTGATAATGAGATGTAGTATGTATGTATAAAGAAGAAAGAAAAAAAACCACGGGTAGGTGGTATACAATTATGGACGGACTGCCGAGTGCCGACACAGAGGTAGCTACAGCCGTGGACTACCGTACTGTACTGTGTCTGCTGCTAATATAGACTGGATGATAATGAGATGTAGTATGTATAAAGAAGAAAAAAAAAAACCACGGGTAGGTGGTATACAATTATGGATGGACTGCCGAGTGCCGACACAGAGGTAGCTACAGCCGTGAACTACCGTACTGTGTCTGCTGCGACTGGATGATAAATAATGATATAAAAAATATATATATATCACTACTGCAGCCGGACAGGTATATATTATATAATGACGGACCTGCTGGACACTGTCTGTCAGCAGAATGAGTTTTTTATAGAATTAAAAAAAAAACACCACACAAGTCACACGACGAGTGTTTAACTTTTTCAGGCAATCACAATATAGTATACTACTAACTATACTGGTGGTCAGTGTGGTCAGGTCACTGGTCAGTCACACTGGCAGTGGCACTCCTGCAGCAAAAGTGTGCACTGTTTAATTTTAATAATATGTACTCCTGGCTCCTGCTATAACCTATAACTGGCACTGCTCCCCTGTCTCCCCCACAATTATAAGCTGTGTGAGCACAGTCAGATATATACATAGATGATGCAGCACACTGGGCTGAGCAGTGCACACAGATATGGTATGTGACTGAGTCACTGTGTGTCATTTTTTTCAGGCAGAGAACGGATTATATTAAATAAAACTGCACTGTCTGGTGGTCACTGTGGTCAGTCACTAGTAAACTCTGCACTCTCTACAGTACTCCTAAGCTCCAGTAAATCAAGTGTCTCTGTCTCAAATCAATCTCACTCTCTCTCTTCTAATCTAAATGGAGAGGACGCCAGCCACGTCCTCTCCCTATCAATCTCAATGCACGTGTGAAAATGGCGGCGACGCGCGGCTCCTTATATAGAATCCGAGTCTCGCGATAGAATCCGAGCCTCGCGAGAATCCGACAGCGTCATGATGACGTTCGGGCGCGCTCGGGTTAACCGAGCAAGGCGGGAAGATCCGAGTCGCTCGGACCCGTGAGAAAAAACATGAAGTTCGGGCGGGTTCGGATTCAGAGGAACCGAACCCGCTCATCTCTACAAGCTACATCAAAGCCTGACCTAGAGTACTGCTGTGCCAAGTCCCAATCACCTGACCGTGGTTCAGCCAATTGTTAGCCAGTATGCACCATCTGATTCTGCTCAGCCTATTCCAACTAGCCAAGGGGTATATGTTCCGGTTACTGGCTCTCAGTCTTCGCTAGTTCATTGTCTAGCTCAGCTCTAGCTGAGTGAAGTTAACTGTGCTTCCTTGCATTCCGGTTCCCTGCAGGTGCAGTTTCTTTCCTAAGTGCTGCACAGTATCATTATCCAGCTCTACACCTGTGCAGGCCTTTCCTTTGGCTGCACAGGTAATCTCATCAAGCTCCTGACTGCTGGTGCCAGCCAGCACCTGAGATTCCAGCCTGTTCCAGTTCCCTGGATCCACTCCGGTCATTCACAAACTACCATCCTGTTCAGTGTTCAGTTTGCATCCAGTCCAAGTCATCTCAAGAGTGCTTCCTGATCCAGTTCTACAGTGACCATCCAGTCTGAAAGCTGGTTACCACACTGCTAAGGTCAGCCACTCCACCATACTGGACTGCAGCTACAAGTAAGGAGAGTGTTGTACATCATTACTGTATCATCCCAGTGTTAGCCTGGTTACTATCACACTCTTCACTCCCCTCATACATCATCCATTCACAAACCCCAAAACCCTTGGTGGTCTAGTGGTCACGATCCGGCATTTTCTTGCCGAGACCCGGGTTCGATTCCCGGCCAGGGGATGGTATCTGCCAGCTTACTTATACACCTTCAAGCACTTGCACAGACATTTCCTGACTCCGGATTCACAAACTAATACCAGTCTGACAAGACAGCTGTTTCCTTTTTTTGAAAGTTAGTATAGAAGGTGAATTGTATACATTAGTTTGTCTATATGCCCCCACTGGCCCGAATGCTTCCTTTTTCTCAGACATTTATTCTAAATTGCAGGCTTTGGTAGAAGGGTTTGTGATTCTGGGTGGAGACTTTAATGTAATCATGGACCCAGAACTAGATGTCTCAGGAGGCCCTCAACACCGTTAGGTCACCTCCCCCCACAGTTTCCCTTCTCATTGACTCCCTCATCCTCATTGACCCTTGGAGATTCTTCCACCCTGTCTCCCGTGAATATACCTTTTATTCTCATCCCCACAGCTCCTTTTCCCGATTGGATTACTGGCTGGTGTCCAGCTCCCTCTTACATAAAGTAGAACAGGTAGCAATAGAGAATATCCTTTTATCTGACCATGCCCCCATTTGGATGACCGTCACACTACTTAAACTTAAAACCTTTTCCCATAACCGGAGATTCCCTGATTACTTGGCCTCCACTGATGATTTTAAGGCTCACCTGACACAATCCTTCTCTAACTACCATACAGATAATAATATCCATTGTCCAGACATTAATCTTTTCTGGACTGCATCCAAACCGGTCCTGCGGGGTCATATTATAGCCTATGTGGCAGCCAAAAAGAAAAAACTTGCCCAACGTTTCTCCCAAGCCTCCATGGCAGTTTCTACAGCATACTCTGCCTTACTAGCAAACCCCTCAGACTCCTCCCATCTTTTAGATAAGCAAGCCAAAGATTTCTATGATACTCTTTGTTCAGAGAGGGCCCAAATGAACCTTAATTACCAGAAAAAACTATATTTTCGGTGGGGAAACAGACCAGGTAAACTTCTGGGCAATATGGTGCGTGCCTCCACAGCAGCAGCCCCAATCTTATCAATTCAACTACCTGACGGCACCCTTTCCACCTCCAAAACTGAAATTAACTCAACCATTTTGACTTACTTTGATTCCTTTTATAGTGCTCCGATAGATAACCCAACTGCAGGAATGGAGTTCCTTAGCCGCCTGGACCTACCGGTCCTTACTGCTGATAGCAGGGATTTTTTAATGTCTCCAATCACGGCGCAGGAGGTTGACCTGACGATCAAATCACTCCCCACAGGTAAATAACCTGGACCGGACGGGCTACCTGCCACATATTATAAAGCCTCATCATCACAAGTATCCCCACTTCTTGCCCAACTGTATACCTCTATCCTCTCTGTTGAACCTGCCCCCCCCCCCCCCCCCCACACTGCAATTTAACATTGCCAGGATAATTTTACTTTTAAAGCCAAATAAAGACCCAACCCTACCCTCCTCATACAGACCAATCTCCTTGTTAAATCAGGACTTTAAGATACTGACGAAAATACTTGCCTCCCGGCTACAACCCATACTTTCCAACTTCATCCACCATGCTCAAACTGGATTTATGTGTAAAAGGCATTTGGTGCATAATATTAGGAACCTTATAGCCCCGATTACTACTACACACAATATTACAAATAGAGGGTTTTGGTGCCTCCTTTCTTCAGGTATTCTCCACCCTTTACCATGACCTCAAAGCCTTTTTAACTGTCAATTCTGACAATGCACACTGTTTCAATTTATCAAGAGGAAAGAGACAAGGTTGCCCTCTATCCCCCCTATTATTTAATCTTGCTATAGACCCTCTTTTTAGACACTTTCTTCAGGAACCTCTTTGGCAGGGGAATACGGGTTGGGGAGGCGGAGGTGAAGTTCTCGGCATTTGCCGGTGAAGTTCTTCTCTACTTCTCAAACCCCAAAACAGCACTCCCAAGAGTCCTTGCTTTATTGACGGAATTTGAAATCATCTCGGGCTTTAAAATCAATTATCTTAAGGCAGAGGCATTGGCCTTCTTTCCAGAAGGATAACGAGGATGACAAGGTACCTTCCCATTTCGATGGGCCCAGAATAATTGTCTCACCTACTTAGGTATACAAAGACCAAGACACCCGTCTTTACTACATGATTGTAATTATAACCCCCTTATTCGAAGAGCTTTATTGGATTTCACAAAATGGGGTTATCTTCCCTTAACATATATTGGGCGCTGCCATCTCTTTAAAATGATATGTTTTCCCCGATTTCTATATGTCATCCATACTTTACCAGTATACCCGTCCAAATGTATAATGTCAATTTTAAACAAGGCTCTCTCCAAATTTATTTGGGCAAACAAACACCCCAGGATCTCCCTATTTAAACTGCAACAGAAACATGAACTGGGAGGCCTTGATTTGCCCTGTCTACATTCATATGCATTGGCAGCTAATTACAGAATAGCCTCTGACTGGATAAGTGGCACCCAAATATACTCAAATAGCCACCTAGACCAAGCCTTTACACCAGGCCGGGATCTAGTCACTTTATTACATACTCCACCCCAGGCTCTCCTGCCCGCAATCAAAAACCACTGCCTAATTAACTAAGCCTGTGTTGCTTGGCCCACATTGCGCCCTAGACTGAAACTACTACGTTACCAATCCATATTTCTCTAACGTCCTTGAGGATGCTGGGACTCCGTAATGACCATGGGGAATAGACGGGCTCCGCAGGAGATAGGGCACTTTAAAAAAGCTTTAGACTCTGGGTGTGCACTGGCTCCTCCCTCTATGCCCCTCCTCCAGACCTCAGTTTTACACTGTGCCCAGAGCAAGATGGGTGCACTGCAGAGAGCTCTCCAGAGTTCTCTGCCTAGAAGCATTTTTGTTTGGATTTTTTTTTCTTTCTACCTTTTACTACTTTTTCACAGGGAGCACTGCTGGCAACAGGCTCCCTGCATCGAGGGACTGAGGAGAGAGGAGCAGACCTTCTTGTCAAAGATAGGCTCTGCTTCCTCGGCTACTGGACACTATTAGCTCCAGAGGGGGTGAACGCAGGTTCTTACTGGGCGTCCACCCCCGGAGCAGCGCCGCCGTTCTCCTCACAGAGCTAGAAGTACAGAAGACAGAAGTCGTCAGGCGGCAGAAGCCTTCAGCTTCACTGAGGTAACGCACAGCACTGCAGCTGTGCGTCATTGCTCCCATACACCTCACATACTCCAGTCACTGTAAGGGTGCAGGGCGCAGGGGGGCGCCCTGGGCAGCAATATAAACATCTGCATGGCAAAAAGACTATATACATGTACAGGACAGGTGGGCTCTGTACATGTATATAAAAGAGCCCCCGCCATATTTTACTAAGTTTGAGCGGGACAGAAGCCCGCCGCCGAGGGGGCGGGGCTTCTCCCTCAGCACTCACCAGCGCCATTTTCTCTCCACAGCACTGCTGAGAGGAAGCTCCCTGGACTCTCCCCTGCTTACACACGGTGAAAGGGTGCTTAAAAGAGAGGGGGGCACAATTGGTGGTTTACATATTATATAGCGCTTCTGGGGAAAAACATTTTGTGTTGGTCTCCAGGGTTATTGCGCTGGGGTGTGTGCTGGCATACTCTCTCTCTGTCTCTCCAAAGGGCCTTGACAGGGATACTGTCTTCAGGAAAGGGGTTCCCTGTGTGTGTGTGAAGTGTGTCGGTACGCGTGTGTCGACATGTTTGACGAGGAAGGCTCGCTTAATGTGGAGGGGGAGTGCTTGAATGTCAGGTCGCCGTCGGCAACGCCGACACCGGAATGGGTGGATATGCTGAATGTCTTGAATGCAAATGTCAATCTATTGCATAAAAGATTAGACAAGGCAGAAGCTAGGGATCAGTCAGGTAGCCAGTCCATGCCTGTCCCTGGGGCGCCAGGTCCTTCGGGGTGTCAGAAGCGCACCATATCCCAGATCGATGACACAGATACCGACACAGATACTGACTCTAGTGTCGACTATGAAGATGCAAAATTACAGCCGAAGGTGGCTAAGGGTATACGGTACATGATTATTGCCATTAAAGAGGTTTTGCATATTACTGAGGAACCCCCTGTCCCTGACACGAGGGTACACATGTATAAAGGGAAAAACCTGAAGTCACTTTTCCATCCTCATTTGAATTAAGTGACTTGTGCGAAAAGGCTTGGGAATCTCCGGATAGGAGACTACAAGTTCCCAAAAGGATTCTCATGGCGTATCCTTTTCCACAAACTGATAGGATACGCTGGGAATCTTCGCCAAAAGTTGACAAGGCGCTGACACGTTTGTCCAAAAAGGTGGCACTGCCTTCTCAGGATACGGCTTCCCTCAAGGAACCTGCTGATCGCAGGCAGGAAATTACCTTAAAGCACATTTACAATCATTCCAGTACTATTGCTCGACCGGCTATGGCGTCGGCCTAGTTTGTAGTGTGGTTGTGGCATGGGCAGATTCCTTATCTACGGAAATTGACACCTTAGATAGGGACGCCATTCAAATGACCATAGAGCATATCAGAGATGCTGCCTTGTATATGAGGGATGCTCAGAGAGACATTTGTTTATTAAGCTCCAGAATAAATGATATGTCTATTTCTGCTAGGCGGCTCTTGTGGACCGGACAGTGGACGGGAGATGCCGATTCAAAGCGGCATATGGAGTCCTTGCCTTACAAAGGGGTGGAGTTGTTTGGAGACGGCCTCTCGGATCTTGTCTCTACGGCTACGGCTGGTAAGTCAAATTTCTTACCTTATGTCCCACCGCAGCATACAAAAAAGGCACCTCATTATCAAATGCAGTCCTTTCGTTCCAATAAAAACAAGAAGGTACGTGGATCATCCTTTGTTGCCAGAGGGAAAGGCAAAGGAAAAAAGCTGCACACAGCTAGTTCCCAAGAGCAGAAGTCCTCCCCTGCGTCTGCAAAGTCCACCGCATGACGCTGGGGCTTTCCGAAGGGAGGCAGATCTGGTGGGGGCTCGTCTTCGGTTTTTCAGCCACGTCTGGTTTCACTCGCAGGTGGATCCCTGGGCATTAGAGATTGTTTCTCGGGGATACAGGCTGGAATTCGAAGACTTGCCTCCTCGTCGATTTTTCAAATCGGCTCTGCCGGCTTCCCCGTCAGAGAGGGAGCTAGTGTTGGCAGCAATCCAAAAATTGTATATTCAACAGATGATTGTCACAGTTCCTCATCTCCAGCAAGGAGAGGGATATTACTCAACCCTGTTTGTGGTCCCGAAACCGGACAGTTCGGTCAAACCCATTTTAAACCTGAAATCTCTGAACCTGTACTTGAAGAGGTTCAAGTTCAAAATGGAATCACTCAGGGCGGTCATCGCCAGCCTGGAGGGGGGGGGGATTGGATGGTGTCCGTGGACATAAAGGATGCTTACCTTCATGTTCCGATATTCCCCCCGCATCAGGTGTTCCTGAGATTTGCAGTGCAGGACTGTCACTACCAATTTCAGACGTTGCCGTTTGGGCTTTCCACGGCCCCGAGAGTTTTCACCAAGGTATTGGCGGAAATGATGGTGCTCCTGCGCAGGCAGGGGATCACAATTATCCCATACTTGGACGATCTCCTCATAAAGGCGAGATCTCGGGAGAGGTTGCTGGACAGCGTTTCTCTGTCCATGAAGACGTTGCAGATACACGGCTGGATTCTCAATATACCGAAGTCCAAGCTAGTCCCTACAACGCGTCTGACCTTTTTGGGGCTGATTCTAGACACAGACCAGAAAAAGGTTTTTCTTCCGATCGAAAAGGTTCAGGAACTCATAGCCATGGTCAGGAACCTATTAAAACCAAAAAAGGTTTCAGTGCATCATTGCACGCGGGTCCTGGGGAAGATGGTGGCTTCCTACGAGGCCATCCCTTTCGGCAGGTTCCATGCAAGGACTTTTCAATGGGACCTCTTGGACAAGTGGTCCGGGTCCCATTTACAAATGCATCAAAGGATCACCCTGTCTCCCAGGACCAGGGTATCTCTCCTGTGGTGGCTGAACAGTGCTCACCTACTAGAAGGTCGCAGGTTCTGCATTCAGGACTGGGTCCTGGTGACCACGGACGCAAGCCTCCGAGGCTGGGGAGCAGTGACACTGGGAAGAAATTTCCAAGGTCTCTGGTCAAGCCTAGAGTCTTGTCTCCACATCAACGTCCTGGAGTTGAGGGCCATATACAATGCCCTGCGTCAAGCAGAGGAATTGCTTTGGAGAAAACCGGTTCTGATTCAGTCAGACAATGTCACGGCAGTGGCTCATATAAACCGCCAAGGCGGAACAAGGAGCAGAATGGCCATGGCAGAAGCGACCAGGATTCTACGCTGGGCGGAAGGCCATGTAAGTGCGCTATCAGCGGTGTTCATCCCGGGGGTGGACAACTGGGAGGCGGACTTCCTCAGCAGGCACGACCTGCATCCGGGAGAGTGGGGACTTCATCAAGAAGTCTTCGCACAGATCACGGATCGTTGGGGACTGCCTCAAAATCGACATGATGGCATCCCGTCTCAACAAAAAGCTAAAGCGGTATTGCGCCAGGTCAAGGGACCCTCAGGCGGTAGCGGTAGACGCTCTGGTGACACCTTTGGTGTTCAGATCGGTCTATGTGTTTCCTCCTCTTCCTCTCATACCCAAGGTGTTGAGAATAATACGAAGAAGCAGGGTCAGAACAATACTCATTGTTCCGGATTGGCCACGGAGGACTTGGTATCCGGAGCTGCAAGAGTTGCTCGCAGGGGATCCGTGGCCTCTTCCTCTAAGTTAGGACCTGCTGCGGCAGGGGCCCTGTCTGTTCCAAGACTTACCGCGGCTGCGTTTGACGGCATGACAGTTGAACGCCGGATCCTAGCGGAAAAAGGGATTCCGGAGGAAGTCATTCCTACCCTGATCAAGGCTAAAACATTATCACCGTATATGGCGGAAATATGTTTCTTGGTGTGAGGCCAGAGCTGCTCCTACAGAGGAGTTCCATTTGGGCCGTCTACTTCACTTCCTTCAAACAGGAGTGACTTTGGGCCTAAAATTAGGGTCCATAAAGGTCCAGATTTCGGCCTTATCCATTTTCTTTCAAAGAGAATTGGCCTCTATTCCTGAAGTACAGACCTTTGTGAAGGGGGTGCTGCATATTCAGCCTCCCTTTGTGCCTCCGGTGGCGCCTTGGGATCTTAACGTGGTGTTACGTTTCCTCAAGTCACCTTGGTTTGAACCACTCAAAACTGTGGAGTTGAAATACCTCACGTGGAAAGTGGTCATGTTGTTGGCGTTAGCTTCGGCAAGACGTGTTTCCGAATTGGCGGCTTTATCACATAAAAGCCCATACTTGGTTTTTCACGTGGATAGGGCAGAGTTGAGGACTCGCCCTCATTTTCTGCCAAAAGTGGTCTCATCTTTTCATGTGAACCAACCTATTGTCGTGCCTGTGGCTACACGGGACTTGGAGGATTCCGAGTCCCTGGATGTAGTCAGAGCTTTGAAGATTTATGTGACCAGAACGGCTAGAATCAGGAAGACTGAAGCTTTGTTCGTTCTGTATGCGGCAAACAAGGTTGGCGCTCCTGCTTCAAAGCAGACTATTGCTCGCTGGATCTGTAACACGATTCAGCAGGTGCATTCTACGGCAGGATTGCTGTTACCGAAATCGGTTAAGGCCCACTCCACTAGTAAAGTGGGCTCTTCTTGGGCGGCTGCCCGAGGGGTCTCGGCATTACAGTTGTGCCGAGCAGCTACTTGGTCTGGGACAAACACCTTTGCAAAGTTCTATAAGTTTGATACCCTGGCTGAGGAGGACCTCCTGTTTGCTCAATCGGTGCTGCAGAGTCATCCGCACTTTCCCGCCCGTTTGGGAGCTTTGGTATAATCCCCATGGTCCTTACGGAGTCCCAGCATCCTCAAGGACGTTAGAGAAAATAAGATTTTACTTACCGGTAAATCTATTTCTCGTAGTCCGCAGAGGATGCTGGGCGCCCGTCCCAAGTGCGGACTTCTTCTGCAAGACTTGTATATAGTTATTGCTTACATAAGGGTTATGTTATAGTTTTTCGGTTGAACCGTGGCTATGTTGTTGTTCATACTGTTAACTGGGTAAGTTTATCACAAGTTATACGGTGTGATTGGTGTGGCTGGTATGGATCTCGCCCTTAGATTTACAAAAATCCTTCCTCGTACTGTCCATCTCCTCTGGGCACAGTTTCCCTAACTGAGGTCTGGAGGAGGAGCATAGAGGGAGGAGCCAGTGCACACCCAGAGTCCAAAGCTTTCTTAAAGTGCCCTATCTCCTGCGGAGCCCGTCTATTCCCCATGGTCCTTACGGAGTCCCAGCATCCTCTACGGACTACGAGAAATAGATTTACCGGTAAGTAAAATCTTCTTATTTTCTGCCGTTGTGGGGTAATCCCAACTTTCACCCTCACCTCACATCCACGATTTTTAGGGAATGTCATAAACATGGACTTTGTTATATATTCCAATTCCTGCAACTAGAATCATTTACCTTACTGACACGTATGCAACTTCAGGAGAAATTCCCAACAATACCGATACCCCTGTTTCCCTTTCTGCAGGCCTGCAGTTATGTTAATTCCATACTACCTGTTCTAGAAGATAGGGGTATATCCACTGACCTTGATAGTGCAATACGACACAATCCGAGATCCCCACTCACTACTTTGCAAATTTATGACCAGGCACGCCTAACACTGAACCTTGAGGAAGGTTCAACAGGAATGTTGAAATGGGAACGGGATTTTCCTGGTTTAACCATGAAATCTCTCCTCTCAGCATACCAAACTCTAACAGACAATTAGTCTCACTCTCTATGTCTTACGTAGAGATGAACCAAAAAATCTTACACATACTTCATGCCCAAGCTTCAATTTTTTAATAGGGAAAGCAGACACGTCTGCTTGTTTTAAGTGTGGTACCTTGGATGCCGATATAAAGCACTGTCTGTGGTCATGTCCCCTAGTTCACTCATGGTCTGCCCTTAAAAGTTATATTAATCACGACCTCCATCTACCCTTTACCGTTAGTGACACATGGGCATTCTGGGGCATAATCCCATCTGAATCTAGACCTGGTTTGTCCATTTGTAACTTAAAATGACTCAACAAGTTGGCCGCCACAGCTAAAAAAACGATATTATCCCAATGGATCTTCCCTGCCATGGTACCTATCACTCTTCTCTACCCTAGATTATCCTACTTGTTTACAGTCGATTGGTCCGAAGTCTCTTTACAAAAAGAAAAATGTACTGCTGGCTTTTTTGGCGTCTGGTTGCCTTATATCATATTGCCCCCCGAGACTAAGACGCTCTTACGTCAAAGCTTTCAACTTACTACGTGGTATAACATACATAACAGTATTAGATACCGGCCACCCCTTTTAGATCTACACTGGGTACTTATTGTCTCAATTCTTACTCAAAAGCCATATCTGTGTTGTGGTATTCTTTTTTTTTTTTTTACCTATTAATGATGAACCCCGAATATGCTTTTTGTCTGTAACCTGACTTTACTTGATATATGTCTTGAAGATGTGTGAATTGTTCTCTGTTTACAATTATTCTGTCAATAAAAATGTTTTTCAAAAAGACAAAAAGATTGTGCTACTGTGAGGCATTATATTGAATTGGGGGTACTTTTGTGTGGCCACGCCTCTTCCTTGTGAGACCGCACCCTTTTCTGCGGCGTGCGTGCCTTCGGCATGCGCTAAACGGGAGGCGTCGTGGGCGAGGTGAGTTCCCCCACCTCTCCAGGACCACTTTAAGCCCTGAGAGCCGCCAACAGCGCCCCCTACCCTGCAGCGCTATGTGCGGTGCCTCCTCCGCACACAAATACTTACGGCCCTGTCCCCTTATATCTGTAACTCAGGTTTTCTAAGACGGCTTTTGTTCCCTGCCTCACCCCATACCTCATATACTTCAGCATCATTTTAATGCCACCCTGCTGTTAATTACTGAACTCTTTGGCATCTTCTTAGCAGTAGCTGATATTTTGTCCTGGTGATAGGAGCTCACCGTGAAAGGTCAACAAGACTGCAGCTCTGCCAATGGACTGGACTTACACTTTGGGGTTTGGAGTTGCAAAACACTGACCGTAGCGGAGATTTATCAAGCCCTGGAGACTGATGAAGTGGAGAAGATTCCCGAAACAAGCAATCAGCTTTTGTCATTTTATAGACTGTGCTAGATAACTGACAGTTACAAGCTGATTAGTTGGTTTGGGTAACTTCTCTACTTTATCTCTCTCCAAGGCTTCGTACATCATGAGTGGAATGTTGGTGCTGTCTTGGAAATGTGGCGTGACACTTAAACAACAGGTGTCAGCCTTGGGCATATCTTCATTTGATCATCTGAAGTACATACAGTAGCAAGAGTTAAGTACCAGATTCCCGCAAAAGATCTCATGCATGAATTTGTATCATCACACTTGGATTATTGCAATAACCTGGTCCCACAGCATGAGGTTGCAGCGGTCAGGCTGAGATCGAGTCTCACTGGTTCCTAACTGTCAAAGCATTATGTAGCCCATGTACCCTCACGTCATCAGGTAACCTCATCACATTCCATAACCTCTCTGCCCTTCTCAAAATACAATCAGGGCTGCCATCAGAAATTGTGGGGCCCAGGACTGACCAAAGAGACAGGGCCCCTCCCCTCTTCAAAATAAGATTCTGCCACACCACTTCACACCTATGTGATGTCATATATTGTGACATTACATATAGGTGGAGTGTTGCGGACCTACAGGAATGGTTCACAGAGACGGGCATTTTAAGAGAGGAGGAGGCCCGTGTTCAGCCTCCTCCGTTCGGGCCCCCTCCTCTCTGCCCGGAGCGCTGTAGAGTCTGAGCACTAGAGGGCTCAGACTCTACTGCGCATGCGTAGATCTCCGGGAAAATGGCGCGGCGGCCATTTTCCCTGAGATTTCTCTACTGTGCATGCGCAGAACTCTGTGAAATTGGCCGCTGAGCCATTTTCACAGAGTTCTAATAGCGCTGTGGATGGCGGCGCCGGACTTCGGAGGGGTGAGTATTTTAAAAATGGGTGCAGTGTGTGCGGTGGGGGCCCCCTCTGGACTCAGGGGCCCATGTGCACCGCACACACTGCACCCATTATAGAAACGCCAGTGCACAGAGAGCTGATGCGCAGTTGAAGGCTCGTTTTAAAAAGCCTTCACTCTGCAGCTCTACAGGTATTGGTATTAGTAGACAGGGGTGGGGCCCCCTGTCTGTAAGGGCTCGGGACACCAGTCCCCACAGTCCCCCCCCGTTGACTGCCCTGTATACAATATTAACACTACTCTTCCGTGAGGTCCACCCTGTAGCACTTTATCTCTGGGTAATGCAGAAGCCAGGTGTGTGGATAATCCACTAAGTAATCCTAAACGTTTATAAGTTTATAAGTGCTTTAATACTTGACAGTTCCATTGCATAAGTAGCACATAAATACTGTGCTATTATATAAACCATTTGTTAGTATAGTATTTATATACCACATCTTCCAAAGCTACACCCTTTTCTTGTTGGTTTTTCTGTGGTTTTAGCATGTTTATTTTGTAATTATGTTTATACTGCACAGGTTTTATATTGTGATTGTGTTTTGCAGTTTGTGATTTATAGTTTACTTCAACAATCAATGTTCTAGTTTTCAAGGCAATGCATTTCAGCTGACAACAAAACACGTATAAATTATTAGAGGTTCTGTATCATTTCACTTTTCCCTATGAGTGCATTTTCATTGGTTTCTAAATGGTTCATACATTTATTAAAGCTGTATTACCACCTAATCTCTATAGACTCGCCTGCTCTGTTGGGGAACCCTAATTGTCTATTGGTAATAGGACTAAGGGCTTAATTCAGACCTGATCGCTGCTGTGCGTTTTGACCGCGAGTAACCTCAACCGCTGACCGCAAAGTTCCCACCATTGGATACAATGGAGCACCTATGCGCTACATTGTATCTTCAGTGCGCAGCCTGACTGACAGCTCAGGAGCGCACAGCCAATCAGGAGAGTGCCACGACGTGGCGCTCCTTGATTGGCTGAAGGGACCCTCTTTGACAGGAGTCACGGGGGGTCCCAACAGTCGGGGAAAGGGGTCCCATGTGTAAACATGGGACCCCTTTCAGTACGTGGTTCGGGTTTTCCGGTTTGTTTTTTTGCCAAGTACGTGGATTACAAAGAGGACAGAAGCTACACTGGATTGTGTGAGTATAATTTTATTCACAGGTACCCCGTGGATTCTACATGGAGAAGTGGACCGAGCCTCGTGTGAACATAGGTAAGTATGTGTGTATGTAGGTGTGCATGTATGTAATAAAGTTTTACTGTCACGGTGTGTGTGTTCTGTTTTTTGTTGGGTATTTTTTTTGTAGTAGTACTACAGGTGCAAGCGGGCCCGTTTTTCCACCGCATGCTGGTACTTGTGGTTCTCCACGTACCAGCTTTCGGGGGAGGCTTGCTGGGACTTGTAGTACTGCTACTAAAAACAATATTCTTATTTTTACACTTGGCTATCAGCCCCCCATCCGCCGCCCTTGGATGGGGGGGACAGCCTCGAGCTTTACCCCTGCCCCTTGGGTGGCTGGAGGGGCGGACCCTTTGATTTAAGGGGTCCCCACTTCTCCAGGGTACCCCGGCCAGGGGTGACTAGTTAGTGATTTAATGCCAGGGCCGCAGGGACCTATATAAAAGTGTCCCCCAGCTGTGGCATTATCTCTGACTAGTGGAGCCCGGCGCTGGTGTTAAAAATACGGGGGACCCCTACGCTTTTTGTTCCCCGTATTTTTGGCACCAGGACCAGGCGCAGAGCCCGGTGCTGGTTGTTCAAATATGGGGGATCCCCTGTCAATTTCCCCCCCATATTTTTACAACCAGGACCGGCTCAAAGAGCCCGAGGCTGGTTATGCTTAGGAGGGGGGACCCCACGCAATTTTTTTTTCAGATTTTTAACCCTTTCACACCCCTTCCCACTGATAAACATGCACGGATCTCATGGATCCGTGCATGCCTATCAGAACACGATAAAAAAAAAGCAGGTCTATTTTAAAACTGCTTTTTTTTACGATTTGTATCTTTTCACGGCAGTGTTTGGCTATTGCCGGCAGTGTTTGTGAATTAGAATTTTTAGTAAATTACAGAGTTGTATCAAATAACAGGCGTATTTGTCCGATGGTGTATTCATTCGTATTTTTTTTCTTTGACTTCCAAAAAAATACGAAAGCCCTCATCACTGCCGAGATTTTAGTTTAGTAAATTCCAGAGATGACACGGACGAAAAAACACCAAATGGGTCAAAATCGGGAGCTTAGTAAATATACCCCCTAGTCCACGGGTGGGCAAACTACGGCCCGCAGACCGATCCTTCCCGGCCCGCTGCCCCGTCATCAATCATCTCAAGTATGGAGCTGAGTCCTCAGCCCATCAGAGCTCGCGGACCGGCAGCTCCTGATTGGCTGCCGGACCGCGAGCATTGATTGGCTCACGAACCGGCGCCAATATTTGAGATGCCTGCCGCCGTGTCCAGCACCCATCCCTGGCTCCCTGCATCCATGTGCAGACAGTCGGACAGCGCTCAGGGGCTCCTCCTTAATGCCGCTCCCGCACCTCTGTGTACTCTACTCTCCCCGGCTGCCCTTATAGCGCTCCCAGGCAGGAGACGTGACGGGGAGGATCAGAGACTGCTGGGGGTCCAGGTACTCTGGATGGTAACAACTAAGCAGCAGCAGCAGCTGGATCCAGGGTCTGCTCCTCTCCCTTCAACTATCCTGTGCTGGCAGTGGCAAGTAACACTAAGTAACAAGGAGGCAACACTCTACTGGGCTCCTTCTCCTCCAGGTAAGATTGTGGACTCTGCCTGCCTAATGTGTAAAAAGGGGGACTCTGCCTGCCATAATGTGTAAAAAGGGGGACTCTGCCTGCCGTAATGTGTAAAAAGGGGGACTCTGCCTGCCGTAATGTGTAAAAAGGGGGACTCTGTCTGCCGTAATGTGTAAAAAGGGGGACTCTGCCTGCTGTAATGTGTAAAATTGTCTTGTATTGTATATACAAGATATTTTGTATGTGGCCCTCGCATAGTCACTGGAAGTGTTAAGTGGCCTCAGCTGAAATAATTGCCCACCCCTGCCCTAGTCTGAGAGTCTGCTCAACTGGTTCCAGTTCCAGCCTTGCCTAGTCCTGCCTTGCCTTGTCTTGTCTTGCTCAGAATCCAGGGGACTTTCTCTAGCCAACTGACCTTGTTTCCATGGCTTGCTGTGTTCTGTCAACTTATAGCTAAGTTACCCAGAGCCTATGCTCCGACATTACTGTGGACTTCATCTGCACCTGCGTGCATTCCTGTTTAACAATTGGACAGCTGTACCTGCTCTGCAAACCTTGTTTCTGGATTCCTGTTCAATTGCTTCATTACTCCCTGCAAATCTCATGCTGGGCTGCCATTTAAACCCTGAATCTGTTTTACCTTGAATTACCATTGTGACTCCACTGCGATACATTATTGCTCTGCTGCGTTAATAAAGTGCTTGTATTCCTTCACTCCTGTGGACATTCCTCATCCGCAGCAATGATTATTGTATTACAGTCTGATCCTGCATTCTAGTCCTGGTTCATAGCTGTGTGTTCACTCACCTGCTGGTTCTCACCTGTGTCTAAGTATAGTGCTGCACTTCAGTCTCCACAGTCTGGCATCAGTACACTGAAACAGGGCCGGTTCCGGGGCTTCTTGCGACCCGGGCGGCATTAGGGGGCGTGGCTTCATACAGGGGGCGTGGTCAGTTACGCCCCCTGTACTGTAGTAGGATGTGCGGTGCGCGATGACGTCATCGCGCACCGCACAGCAAAGGTCCTCTCCACGAAGGAAAACTAGACGCTAAGCGTCTAGTTCCCTTCGTGGAGAGGACCTTTGCTGTGCGGTGCGCGATGACGTCAACGCACACCGCACATCATTACAGTAAAGGTCCTCTCCAGGAAGGGAAACTAGACAAGTAGCGTCTAGTTTCCCTTCACAGCGGGCAGCCCACGAAGGGAAACTAGACGCGTAGCGTCTAGTTTCCCTTCACAGGACAGCGGGGCAGCGTGGGGCACCACAGCAGCAGCGGATCTTGCCATGGTGTGGCGCCCTCCGGAAGGCGGCGCCCCAGGCAAAAGTCCTGCTTGCCCGTGGCAAGATCCGCTACTGCACTGAAAGTATCTAGTTACTCCTAGCCAGGGCTCAAAGTGGTCCTTTAGAGGTGGTGGAACTCATTTACCCCGACACCTACCCCCCCCCCCCCCCCATCCCCACATTTAGTGGAGCCAGGGCTAGAGCTAGTGTTTTCGGCACACCCCCCCCCCCTGCATCTATTACCCAAAATTCAAATGACACCACACAATAGCACAATCTTATTCACAGTACACCGCATGTAGTGCCCCTGATTCACATTACACCACATAGTAGTTCCTCTTATTCAGGTTTACGTCACTCAGTAGTGCCCTTTATTCACATTGTACTATACAATGGTACCCTCTATACATGTTAATCCACACACAAAGGGGCGCTTTAAGAGAGGAGGAGGCCCATGTGTAGCCTCCTCCATTCGGGCCCACTCCTCTCTGCCGGCAGCACTGAGAGTCTGAGCACTAGAGGGTTCAGACTCTACTGTGTATGCCCATATCTCCAGGAAAATGGTGCGCATGTGCATAACTCTATGAAAATGTCCTCTGTGCCATTTTCACAGTGATTTAACAGCACTGCTGATGTCGACGTGGGACTCCAGAGGGGTGAGTATTAAAAAAAATGGGTGCAGCTGCACCCATTATAGATAAGCCAGTGGCCACACAGTAGTGCCACTTCTACACATAATGCCCACAGAAGTGCCGCTTATACACAAAATGCCCACAGTAGTAGTGCCCCTTACACATAATGCCCACAGTAGTGCTGCTTATACACATAATGCCCACAGTAGTAGTGCCCCTTACACATAATGCCCACAGTAGTGCTGCTTATACACATAATGCTCAGAGTAGTGCCCCTTATACACATCTCTGCCTCTATCACTCCTGCCTCTCTTGTCTCTCCATTCCCCTCTCGTCTTTAAGATGCACAGTGCCTGCTCCTCTTCATGCCTCCTCTTCACTTCAGCAGCAGTGCCAGCATGACATCACATACACTGTGCCGGAAAATGAAGCCGATGTGACCTGAGGAGGGGATGAATACTGTCCAACAGACACAGTGCGTGTGAGTACCAGGAGGGATGGGCTGTAAATAGAGGAGGACCATGGAGCCATACAGGTGGTGGGACTCAGTTCCACCTCATTCCCCCCCACTTTAACCCCTGCTCCTAGCTGAAGTCTCCTGACACCACAATATTCCACAGTCAAGTCTGGTATACCATTTCCATGTCACCCTGCATCTGCCTGCACTTGCTAATCCAGCATGTAATCTTGTCTTGCAATTAACCTGCCAGACATCATAGACAGGTGAATCGTAACACACCAGAATGTACTTCAGGACAATTGGAGGAGAATTAGCAAAATTCTCCATGCCCTTAAATTCACATTCCAAGTCACATTTCCCATACTTGTAATGGAAATGCAATCTGGGCGAATGTACTAAAAAAAAAAAAAGGAAATGAACAGTGGAGGGTGCCCTGTGATAATAACGCTATCTTTAGATTGCGTTATTACAGCTTCCCACCGGTTCCCAGACTCCTGCACAGCCTTCTCTGCCTGCTGGCAGTGAAAGCTGTGCTGGGATCCAGCCAGTGTGATCAGACCTGTGTGTCTGATAGACACACAGACTAATCACTGTCTAAAAAAAGATCTGACCGCTGTGACCCCCAGTGTGGCATCTCATTTCTCAGTACCAGGAGTCACAGCGGAGCACATGATCCAATGACTGGCTGTCCTCATCGGATCACCAGTTCATGGGTGCTGGTAAGTATTATTATTTATTTTAACTTTTTTTTTGCACTATTAACTACCCTCTCTTTCCCTGTGATTGCGCACCCCCCCCCCCCCCCCATTCTGGAACCCTGGATTGAATATTTGCCAAGCGCCTTTACCCCACACGCTGGAACCCTGGCTTGTATATTTGCCATGCACATATGCAGATATTGGCTAGTAGTAAATATACCAAATTCAGTATACCTGCCTCACTTGCACCTCTTTCCTGCTATTGGGGCAAGTTGGAGCATGCATGCTGACTCATTAAGTCAATGACATGTGGCGTTGCCAGTAATTAATGCTGACTTCATGTAGCAGAACAGAAGCCTGGGCTCTGTAGGGATCTGGGTCATTCTGTAAGGATTAGGTTTGAGTGATAACAAAATTATCCCCATGATAACGTTGCTAAACAGGTATTGTAAATATGTAGTGTGACAACAGTCTATATCACTATAAACATTAGTAGAACATTTTCTCTCTCTCCCCAGAGCAACAGGTGAATAGATGAAGTGCGCATGGGTTCTTATCAGAGGCCCATTTTTGGGTGTTACCCGCAAATATTAAGTATCCCCTAAATGTACAGTATGTAGGAGGTATTGCAGCAGATATCTCCGAAACCTGCTGCGATCCCTCCATTTCCTACGGCAGCCGCATCCTCCATACTGTAGGTTTCTATGGGAGATACGATGCTGCCAGAAAGCATTCCGGAGACTGACCAACACAGCAACCACCATCTGAAGATGGCTTTAGCTCATTGTAACCTATTGGCTGCACTTCACAATTGCAATCGGCAGAGGGCTCCCTCCGGAACCCTCCCTGGAAATGCTCGCGGTGCATGTGCGGTCAGCGGGACGGCGCATGTCCAGCAGCCCTGGCACCACACTCAGCACATCACAGGGATGGCCCCTGACCCTGCAAGTAGAAAATACATGGCGCCGACGTGATTGCATTCTGCAGTGCGATCGTGGGTGTTAATATTGCGCCCAGATCACATTGCAAATGCGATCAATGATACAGTGCATCCGGAAAGTATTCACAGCGCTTCACTTTTCCCACATTTTGTTATGTTACAGCCTTATTCCAAAATGGAATACATTCATGTTTTCCCTCTAAATTCTACACATGATACCCCATAATGACAATGTGAAAAAAGTTTTTTTAGATTTTTGCAACTTTATTAAAAATAAAACACTAAGAAAACACATGTACATAACTATTCACAGCCTTTGCCATTATGCTCAAAATTTAGCTCAGTTGCATCCTGTTTCCACTGATCATCCTTGAGATGTTCCTACAGCTTAATTGGAGTCCACCTGTGGTAAATTCAGTTGATTGGACATGATTTGGAAAGGCACACACCTGTCTATATAAGGTCCCGCACTTGACAGTGCATGTCTGAGCACAAACCAAGCATGAAGTCAAAGGAATTGTTTGTAGACCTCCGAGACAGGATTGTATCGAGGCACAAATCTGGGGAAGGGTACAGAAAAAAGGTTCACAGTGGCTTCCATCATCCGTAAATGGAAGAAGTTCAGAACCACCAGGATTCTTCCTAGAGCTGGCCGGCCGTCTAAAGTGAGCAATCCAGGGAGAAGGGCCCTAGTCAGGGAGGTGACCAAGAATGCGATGGTCACTCTGTCAGAGCTACAGCATTCCTCTGTGGAGAAACAGTGGCAAATGCATTATGCCAAATGCAGTCCACAATTTCCCAGTGTGCGGAATATTGGAGCAAGTTCAGGAGTCTTCTGGAGCGGTAGAAGAACCTAGTAACGAACCTCCACATTAATATAAACATTGTCGTTTTATACACTAGATACCATATGTAATATAGTATTACTATTTAACACTATAGATGGTCTATAGTGTAGCCTGTATCAAACATTGAAATAATATAAATAAGTGATCAGGAAAAGGTCAAACATACCATAATAACTAATTACACAAACATACTAGAACCAGTACTGCACTTTCTAAACATACATTCTTCCACCTCCTGTCTCTTCTTCCTGGTAGCTACTCTCTGGTCCAGTGCACTGACAGAGGACTCAGATCCACACACTCAGCAAACTTGGTAGAGGAAGCTGCGACCACTGAAATGATCTGGGTCTCAGGGTCGACACCACTTAGGTGGGCAGCAGTTGGTCGACACACCTTAGGTCGACACTGCAAATTGGTCGACACGGACAAAAGGTCGACCTGAACAAGGTCGACGGGAAAGAGTTTTTTATGTGTTTTTGGTGTCGTTTTCTTCATAATGTGAACGGGAACCGCTTCGGGCAAGGTGCCTCGCTCTGCTAATGCTGCACTCGGCACAGGTTACTATTCCCAATCGTAGTCCACGTGGACCATAAAGTATGAAAAAGTTCAAAAAATGAAAGAAAAAAAATGTGCATAACTCATATCGACCTATTTTCCTGTTGAACTTTTGTCCGTGTCGACCTATTTGCAGTGTCGACCTAAGGTGTGTCGACCTAAGTGGTGTCGACCTGGAGTCCGGATACCCACTGAGCATGTCCAGCAGCTCTGCTCTGTCCCTTAAACTGCATGATGTTGCGGCAGCTCTAGTAATCACGTTATATACCATTGCTATTGTCATAATTTGAGCTACTTGCTAAGAGGAGGGGAGTTTCTGGGAAACCCCCCATGTGTTTGCCTTTCTGTGAGATAGGAAAACCTTCCAGAAGGACAACCATCTATGCTGCAGCAATCCACCAATCAGGCCTGTATGGTAGAGTGGCCAGACAGAAGCCACTCCTTATTAAAAAGCACATGGCAGCCCACCTGGAGTTTGCCAAAATACACCTGAAGGACTCTCAGACCATGAGAATCAAAATTCTCTGGTCTAATGAGACAAAGAGTGAACTCTTTGGTGTGAATGGCAGCCGTCATGTTTGGAGGAAACCAGGCACCGCTCATCACCAGGCCAATACCATCCCTACAGTGAAGCATGGTGGTGGCAGCATCATACTGTGGGGGTGTTTTTCAGCGGTAGGAACTGGGAGGATAGAGGGAAAGATGAATGCAGCAATGTACAGAGACATCCTGGATGAAAACCTGCTCCAGAGCGCTCTTGATATCAAACTGGGGTGACGGTTCATCTTTCAGCACGACAACGACACTAAGCACACAACCAAGATATCAAAGGAGTGGCTTTGGGACAACTCCATGAATGTCCTTGAGTGGCTCTGCCAGAGCCCAGACTTGAATCCAATTGAACATCTCTGGAGAGATCTGAAAATGACTGTGCACCGATGCTTCCTATTCAACCTGATGAAGCTTGAGAGGTGCTGCAAAGAAGAATGGGCGAAACTGCCCAAAGATAGGTGTGCCAAGCTTGTGACAACATATTCAAAAAGACTTGAGGCTGTAATTGCTGCCAAAGGTGCAACAACAAAGTATTGAGCAAAGGCTGTGAATACTTATGTAAATGTGATTTCTTAGTTTTTTTATTTTTAATAAATTTGCAAAAATCTCAAAAAAAAAACCTTTTTTCACGTTGTCATTTATTCCATTTTGGAATAAGGTTGTAACATAACAAAATGTGGAAAAAGTGAAGCGCTGTGAATACTTTCCGGATGCACTGTAAATGGGTCCCATAGACTGAATGCTTCACTGGCACAGGGACTGCTGTGAATATGATCTGTAAAGCACTGTATAATATATGTAAATGACTAAATATGAAAACTAGAAACACACATATATTATATTAATTGGATGTATGCATCCTTTGGAGTTTGTAATCAATCATCTAAACCTACAGTACTTTTGCCTGGTACAGTGCTACCTGTCAGTGGCGTTTCTAGCGGTGGATGAGCCGTGCTATCGCATGGGGCTCCTGCCATTGCACTTGCTGGCTCCTATACTGCTCCCCTTGCTCCCTCCCATAGTTCTCTGCTCGGGGGCAGAGTTTCGCAAAATGTCGTGTTTGCGTTGTGACATCGTGACGCAACCGCTTAATTTAAAGACTCTCCGCGCCCCGACCAGAGTACTACGGGCGGGAGGAGGGGTAGCAGGATAGCAGTGCTGGCGGCCTGGTGCCAGCGAGTATACACCCCTGGCAACAAGCATTACCCCTGGCAACGAGCATGACTCCCATTCCATGAAACCCCTGGCAACGAGCATTACACACCGCTGGAAACGAGCATGATACCCAGAGCCAGAGTATGATACCCCTGGCAATGAGCATTACACACCCCTGGCAATGAGCATGAGACACAGAGCATGAAACCCCTGGCAACGAGCATTACACACCGATGGGAATGAGCATGACACACAGAGCATGAAACCCCTGGCAATGAGCATGGATTCCAGAGCATGAAACCGCTGGCAACAAGCATGGAACACAGAGGATGAAACCCCTTGCAACGATCAGGTAATTTAAAAGTAATTAGAAGCCTTACTGTAGGGCATAAAGTATCACAGGCATTGCAGTGTGTGGCATAATATGGTGCAGGGGCATTACTGTGGGTTAATATGGTGTAATTTCTTCTTTCCTGTGGTGTCCGAGGTCTGTTGGTGCAGGGTCAAAAACTAGGGTGCAAGGTAGTCTTTTCGTGCAAGGCCAGAATGTCTACTGGGTGGGGGGGGGGGGGGGGGGAAACAAAGTAATGCTAACATCAGACACCTCTGGGCCAGATGTACTAAGCCTTAAAAAGTGATAAAGTGGAGAGTGATAAAGTGCCAGCCAATCAGCTCATAACTACAATGTCACAGGCCCTGTTTGAAAAATAACAGGAGTTGGCTGGTAGTTTATCACTCTCCTCTTTATCATTTTCCAAGGCTTAGTACATCTAGCCCAAGGTTGAGTTATCTCAGTCTCCTCCTGGCCTTCTAACATGTGACCAAAGATAATAAGGTGAGCTGTTTACATTTCCCTTCACCAGTTTCACTGTAGCTGGGGTCCATAGGAAACATTCTTGTTGAGGGAAGTGTTGAGTCACTACAGTGACTTCTTGTTAGACTGCTAAACCAACCCTCCGTCAGGCGCACCTCTGGGTCTCCCGGTTCAGGCGCAGTGCGCCTGACAGGCGCCTGTTAGAAAATTGTCATTAACTCAATTCTAACGCTCTTAAAGTGATCAATGACCTGGTGTCTCTCCTTGAGCTCAGATAAGCTTTTATTGCACTGACCAAAAATCTGTGCACATTTTATCTTGCACACATTTAACTTATTTTTTTGTGTATGTGTGTAATAAAAAATGTAAAAACATATTGCACTATATATTTTTTTCTTCTTTTCCAACTGTATATTGGGGGCAATTCTGAGTTGATCGCAGCAGGTACTTTGTTAGCAGTTGGGCAAAACCATGGGGGTGATTCCGAGTTGTTCGCTCGTTATTTTTTTCCGCTACGGAGCGATTAGTCGCAAACTGCGCATGCACAATGTTCGCAATGCGCCTGCGCCAAGTAAATCTGCTCAAAAGTTTGGTATTTTACTCACGGCGTTACGAAGTTTTTTCTTCGTTCTGGTGATCGTAGTGTGATTGACAGGAAGTGGGTGTTTCTGGGCGGAAACTGGCCGTTTTATGGGAGTGTGCGGAAAAACGCTGGTGTTTCTGGGAAAAATGCGGGAGTGTCTGAAGAAACGGGGGAGTGTCTGGGCGAATGCTGGGTGTGTTTGTGACGTCAAACTAGGAACGAAACTGACTGAACTGATCGCTATGTGTGAGTAGGTCTGGAGCTACTCAGAAACTGCTAAGAAATTTCTATTCGCAATTCTCCTAATCTTTCGTTCGCAATTCTGCTATGCTAAGATACACTCCCAGAGGGCGGCGGCTTAGCGTGTGCAATGCTGCTAAAAGCAGCTAGCGAGCGAACAACTCGGAAAAACCCCCAAAGTGTACTGCAGGGGAGGCAGATGTAACATGTGCAGAGAGAGTTAGATTTGGGTGTGGTGAGTTCAATCTGCAATCTAAATTGCAGTGTAAAAATAAAGCAGCCAGTATTTACCCTGCACAGAAACAAAATAACCCACCCAAATCTAACTCTCTGCACATGTTATATCTGCCTCCCCTGCAGTGCACATGGTTTTGCCCAACTGCTAAAAAATTTCCTGCTGCGATCAACTTGGAATTACCCCCATTGTTCACTGCAAAATGGGATCCTGAGAGGATCCATACAAGCGCTTTCAGCCCAAATGGTATACCCTGGGCTTTAAATTGGGTACTTGTGGATGAATTCCTTTTATATGTCACTTTGAAAAATCACAGTTAATGCACCAGGAGGCGCCTTTTGCCACTTTTTTTAGTGATGAGCGGGTTCGGTTCCTCGGGATCCGAACCCCCCCCGAACTTCACCCATTTTACACGGTTCCGAGGCAGACTCGAATCTTCCCGCCTTGCTCGGTTAACCCGAGCGCGCCCGAACGTCATCATCCCGCTGTTGAATTCTTGCGAGATTCGTATTCTATATAAGGAGCCGCGCGTCGCCGCCATTTTCACTCGTGCATTGGAGATGATAGCGAGAGGACGTGGCTGCGTTCTCTCAGTTTCTGTGTACAGTGTGCTGCAAATATATGTGCTCAGTGTGCTGCAAATATATGTGCTCAGTGTGCTGCAAATATCTGTGCTCAGTATGCTGCAAATATCTGTGCTCAGTGTGCTGCAAATATCTATGTTCTCTGCCTGAAAAACGCTTCATATCTGTGCTCAGTGTGCTGCAAATATCTGTGCTCAGTGTGCTGCAAATATCTGTGCTCAGTGTGCTTGCAAATATCTGTGCTCAGTGTACTGAAAATATCTACGTTCTCTGCCTGAAAAACGCTCCATATCTGTGCTGCATTGTAGTATATAGTAGGAGGACAGTGCAGAATTTTGCTGTGACCAAAAGTATATATATAGCAGTACAGTACAGTAGTCCACTGCTCTACCTCTGTGTTGACGTCAAGTATACTATGCATCCATAAAAAGGAAAGAGACATACAGTCTCAAAGGGCCACGCACAGGCTATTCAGTAGTATTAGTGAAAAGATGTATAATAACCTAAATAAGAACCAGCCTATTCTAGGAAAAATCATTAAACAGGTAAAATACCCTGTATACAAATGAAAGGGGCTGGAGGTGCGCCAGTAAGCAAAATACAATCTTGAGAGGACACAAAGGGGAGAACGACCACAAGAAGGTCGTCACCCAGAGAAGGCTTACTTGGTGGTGCACTCTTTTTTATATATGAATCTGAAATATTATAAGATTAAAACTTAACATTTATTGGGATTGATTAAGATAAAGGGTCAAATACATATACAATCGAAACAGGTCAGTCAAAGTTGACTTTAAGTGACACTGAGTCATGACATGGCTTTTACGCGGTACGTATTCATCATATCATGTGAGTAAATGGATCTCACGGTAGATAGATTCATAACGTAGCCACGTATCTGCTATGTGACAAAACTAAATAAAATCAAAAAATTACAAAAGCTTCTTTAAACTTGCAAAAAGCTTCTTTAGACAATTTAACAATGATTGTAGAAATGTGAAACAAAAAGTGAAAATATTGATTTAATAATTAATGCGGGTAGCCAAAAGGCATCTGGAGATTTCTCTCAGTAAATAGTGGAATCTCATTCTGAAGGCATATACCCGATAGGCGGTAACTGTTAAATCTACTGTCGTATATCCCCTTTAGTGGGAGGAGATAGTAGTCCTCCAAGGGGGCAGGAATGGTATGGGTGCACACTTCAAAATTCTGTAGCATTTAGAATCACAGCTTAATGCATCAAAGAATGGTCAAATAACGATCCATATCCTGAATATTCTGATACGTCGCACCTAATGTGTCAGATATTCATCAGTAGAGAACAAAAACATTGGCCTCTCACCTTCATGCAAAAAGGCAGCTCATATTCATATATATGTTCCTTTTCAGGCAACCGACAATTGATATAGCAGAAGACAGGGACATGATCTTCATATAATGTAATAATATCCCATAATAGCATGCATATGCAAATTAATTCATTAATTATACGGCATCAAGATCACAGTCCCATACTAATTTCATAAACCATTGTAACATAATATATAGGAGAGGACCATCAGGTCGATAGCTTTCTCATATTCAGTATCCACGTGTAGCAGTATTAAGCATGAAACAATAAATTATTGTGTCTGTCAATGACAACAATGTATCATGGTGTGGTGTACCTTGTAACAAAGCAGTGAGCTGCTAAATCATGTGGGTGAGTTGTACGAGAAAGAGAAAGCACTTCCCGGCAATGACAGACTGGTTCCCCTTTCTGCTGTCGTCTCATGTGCAAATAAATGCAGTGAATGAGTCCGATGAGAGTTCGGGGTACATCTGATACCGGGATGGAAGAAAGAGGTGTGAGTTGCTTCTGCTGTCCCGAAAGGAGCCCCTACTTCCCTGTTGTGCCGCCACAGTGCAGGGACCGCAGGAGGACTATTCTGGATGAGAGAGCCGCTCTAAAATGGAGAAGCATGTGTGGGTTACCATTCCTGTGTGCACGGACAGATGCAGGGAGCCGCTCACATGGCCAGACGCCGGGTCGGGCAGAGGATTCCACGCCCCCGGAAACCGTGTACGTCTGGTATGCCGATGACGTACGTTTCACTAGGGCTTGTTGCATCTGTCCGTGCACACAGGAATGGTAACCCACACATGCTTCTCCATTTAAGAGCGGCTCTCTCATCCAGAATAGTCCTCCTGCGGTCCCTGCACTGTGGCGGCATAACAGGGAAGTAGGGGCTCCTTTCGGGACAGCAGAAGCAACTCACACCTCTTTCTTCCATCCCGGTATCAGATGTACCCCGAACTCTCATCGGACTCATTCACTGCATTTATTTGCACATGAGACGACAGCAGAAAGGGGAACCAGTCTGTCATTGCCGGGAAGTGCTTTCTCTTTCTCGTACAACTCACCCACATGATTTAGCAGCTCACTGCTTTGTTACAAGGTACACCACACCATGATACATTGTTGTCATTGACAGACACAATAATTTATTGTTTCATGCTTAATACTGCTACACGTGGATACTGAATATGAGAAAGCTATCGACCTGATGGTCCTCTCCTATATATTATGTTACAATGGTTTATGAAATTAGTATGGGACTGTGATCTTGATGCCGTATAATTAATGAATTAATTTGCATATGCATGCTATTATGGGATATTATTACATTATATGAAGATCATGTCCCTGTCTTCTGCTATATCAATTGTCGGTTGCCTGAAAAGGAACATATATATGAATATGAGCTGCCTTTTTGCATGAAGGTGAGAGGCCAATGTTTTTGTTCTCTACTGATGAATATCTGACACATTAGGTGCGACGTATCAGAATATTCAGGATATGGATCGTTATTTGACCATTCTTTGATGCATTAAGCTGTGATTCTAAATGCTACAGAATTTTGAAGTGTGCACCCATACCATTCCTGCCCCCTTGGAGGACTACTATCTCCTCCCACTAAAGGGGATATACGACAGTAGATTTAACAGTTACCGCCTATCGGGTATATGCCTTCAGAATGAGATTCCACTATTTACTGAGAGAAATCTCCAGATGCCTTTTGGCTACCCGCATTAATTATTAAATCAATATTTTCACTTTTTGTTTCACATTTCTACAATCATTGTTAAATTGTCTAAAGAAGCTTTTTGCAATTTTAAAGAAGCTTTTGTAATTTTTTTATTTTATTTAGTTTTGTCACATAGCAGATACGTGGCTACGTTATGAATCTATCTACCGTGAGATCCATTTACTCACATGATATGATGAATACGTACCGCGTAAAAGCCATGTCATGACTCAGTGTCACTTAAAGTCAACTTTGACTGACCTGTTTCGATTGTATATGTATTTGACCCTTTATCTTAATCAATCCCAATAAATGTTAAGTTTTAATCTTATAATATTTCAGATTCATATATAAAAAAGAGTGCGCCACCAAGTAAGCCTTCTCTGGGTGACGACCTTCTTGTGGTCGTTCTCCCCTTTGTGTCCTCTCAATACTATGCATCCATACCTGTGCTGCACTTTAGTTGTGCGCATTATATAGTAGGAGGGAACAGTGCAGAATGTTGCTGTGACCACCAGTATATATATAGCAGTATGGTACAGTAGTCCACTGCTCTACCTCTGTGTCGTCAAGTATACTATGCATCCATACCTGCGCTGCATTTTAGTTGTGCACAGTATATAGTAGGAGGGGACAGTGCAGAATGTTGCTGTGACCACCAGTATATATATATCAGTACGGTACAGTAGTCCACTGCTCTACCTCTGTGTCGTCAAGTATACTATGCATCCATACCTGTTTTGCATTTTAGTTGTGCGCAGTATATAGTAGGAGGGGACAGTGCAGAATGTTGCTGTGACCACCAGTATATATATAGCAGTACGGTACAGTAGTCCACTGCTCTACCTCTGTGTCGTCAAGTATACTATGCATCCATACCTGTGCTGCATTTTAGTTGTGCGCAGTATATAGTAGGAGGAGACAGTGCAGAATGTTGCTGTGACCGCCAGTATATATATATAGCAGTACGGTACAGTAGTCCACTGCTCTACCTCCTTGTCGTCAAGTATACTATGCATCCATACCTGTGCTGCATTTTAGTTGTGCACAGTATATAGTAGGAGGGGACAGTGCAGAATGTTGCTGTGACCACCAGTATATATATATATATATATATCAGTACAGTACAGTAGTCCACTGCCCTACCTCTGTGTCGTCAAGTATACTATGCATCCATACCTGTGCTGCATTTTAGTTGTGCGCAGTATATAGTAGGAGGGGACAGTGCAGAATGTTGCTGTGACCACCAGTATATATATATAGCAGTACGGTACAGTAGTCCACTGCTCTACCTCTGTGTCGTCAAATATACTATGCATCCATACCTGTGCTGCATTTTAGTTGTGCGCAGTATATAGTAGGAGGGGACAGTGCAGAATGTTGCAGTGACCGCCAGTATATATATATAGCAGTACGGTACAGTAGTCCACTGCTCTACCTCTGTGTCGTCAAATATACTATGCATCCATACCTGTGCTGCATTTTAGTTGTGCGCAGTATATAGTAGGAGGGGACAGTGCAGAATGTTGCTGTGACCACCAGTATATATATAGCAGTACGGTACAGTAGTCCACTGCTCTACCTCTGTGTCGTCAAGTATACTATGCATCCATACCTGTGCTGCATTTTAGTTGTGCGCAGTATATAGTAGGAGGGGACAGTGCAAAATGTTGCTGTGACCGCCAATATATATATAGCAGTACGGTACAGTAGTCCACTGCTCTACCTCTGTGTCGTCAAGTATACTATGCATCCATACCTGTGCTGCATTTTAGTTGTGCACAGTATATAGTAGGAGGGGACAGTGCAGAATGTTGCTGTGACCACCAGTATATATATATATCAGTACGGTACAGTAGTCCACTGCTCTACCTCTGTGTCATCAAGTATACTATGCATCCATACCTGTGCTGCATTTTAGTTGTGCGCAGTATATAGTAGGAGGGGACAGTGCAGAATGTTGCTGTGACCACCAGTATATATATAGCAGTATGGTACTGCTCTACCTCTGTGTCGTCAAGTATACTATGCATCCATACCTGTGCTGCATTTTAGCTGTGTGCAGTATATAGTAGGAGGGGACAGTGCAGAATGTTGCTGTGACCACCAGTATATATATATATAGCAGTACGGTACAGTAGTCCACTGCTCTACGTCTGTGTCGTCAAGTATACTATGCATCCATACCTGTGCTGCATTTTAGTTGTGCGCAGCATGTAGTAGGAGGAGACAGTGCAGAATGTTGCTGTGACCACCAGTATATATATAGCAGTACGGTACACAGTAGTCCACTGCTCTACCTCTGTGTCGTCAAGTATACTATGCATCCATACCTGTGCTGCATTTTAGTTGTGCACAGTATATAGTAGGAGGGGACAGTGCAGAATGTTGCTCTGACCACCAGTATATATATAGCAGTACGGTACAGTAGTCCACTGCTCTACCTCTGTGTCGTCAAGTATACTATGCATCCATACCTGTGCTGCATTTTAGTTGTGCGCAGTATAAAGTAGGAGGGGACAGTGCAGAATGTTGCTGTGACCACCAGTATATATATATATATATAGCAGTATGGTACTGCTCTACCTCTGTGTCGTCAAGTATACTATGCATCCATACCTGTTCTGCATTTTAGTTGTGAGCAGTATATAGTAGGAGGGGACAGTGCAGAATGTTGCTGTGACCACCAGTATATATATAGCAGTACGGTACAGTAGTCCCCTGCTCTACCTCTGTGTTGTCAAGTATACTATGCATCCATACCTGTGCTGCATTTCAGTTGTGCGCAGTATATAGTAGAAGGGGACAGTGCAGAATGTTGCTGTGACCGCCAGTATATATATAGCAGTACGGTACAGTAGTCCACTGCTCTACCTCTTTGTCGTCAAGTATACTATGCATCCATACCTGTGCTGCATTTTACATTTTAGTTGTGCACAGTATATAGTAGGAGGGGACAGTGCAGAATGTTGCTGTGACCACCAGTATATATATATATATATATATATATATATATCAGTACGGTACAGTAGTCCACTGCTCTACCTCTGTGTCATCAAGTATACTATGCATCCATACCTGTGCTGCATTTTAGTTGTGCGCAGTATATAGTAGGAGGGGACAGTGCAGAATGTTGCTGTGACCACCAGAATATATATAGCAGTATGGTACTGCTCTACCTCTGTGTCGTCAAGTATACTATGCATCCATACCTGTGCTGCATTTTAGCTGTGTGCAGTATATAGTAGGAGGGGACAGTGCAGAATGTTGCTGTGACCACCAGTATGTATATATATAGCAGTACGGTACAGTAGTCCACTGCTCTACGTCTGTGTCGTCAAGTATACTATGCATCCATACCTGTGCTGCATTTTAGTTGTGCGCAGCATGTAGTAGGAGGAGACAGTGTAGAATGTTGCTGTGACCACCAGTATATATATAGCAGTACGGTACACAGTAGTCCACTGCTCTACCTCTGTGTCGTCAAGTATACTATGCATCCATACCTGTGCTGCATTTTAGTTGTGCGCAGTATATAGTAGGAGGAGACAGTGCAGAATGTTGCTGTGACCACCAGTATATATATATAGCAGTACGGTACAGTAGTCCACTGCTCTACCTCTGTGTCGTCAAGTATACTATGCATCCATACCTGTGCTGCATTTTAGTTGTGCGCAGTATATAGTAGGAGGGGACAGTGCAGAATGTTGCTGTGACCACCAGTATATATATATATATAGCAGTATGGTACTGCTCTACCTCTGTGTCGTCAAGTATACTATGCATCCATACCTGTTCTGCATTTTAGTTGTGCGCAGTATATAGTAGGAGGGGACAGTGCAGAATGTTGCTGTGACCACCAGTATATATATAGCAGTACGGTACAGTAGTCCACTGCTCTACCTCTGTGTCGTCAAGTATACTATGCATCCATACCTGTGCTGCATTTTAGTTGTGCGCAGTATATAGTAGGAGGGGACAGTGCAGAATGTTGCTGTGACCACCAGTATATATATATATATATATATAGCAGTACGGTACAGTAGTCCACTGCTCTACCTCTGTGTCGTCAAGTATACTATGCATCCATACCTGTGCTGCATTTTAGTTGTGCGCAGCATGTAGTAGGAGGAGACAGTGCAGAATGTTGCTGTGACCACCAGTATATATATAGCAGTACGGTACACAGTAGTCCACTGCTCTACCTCTTTGTCGTCAAGTATACTATGCATCCATACCTGTGCTGCATTTTAGTTGTGCACAGTATATAGTAGGAGGGGACAGTGCAAAATGTTGCTGTGACCACCAGTATATATATATCAGTACAGTACAGTAGTCCACTGCCCTACCTCTGTGTCGTCAAGTATACTATGCAACCATACCTGTGCTGCATTTTAGTTGTGTGCAGTATATAGTAGGAGGGGACAGTGCAGAATATTGCTGTGACCACCAGTATATATATAGCAGTACGGTACAGTAGTCCACTGCTCTACCTCTGTGTCGTCAAGTATACTATGCATCCATACCTGTGCTGCATTTTAGTTGTGCGCAGTATATAGTAGGAGGGGACAGTGCAGAATGTTGCTATGATCACCAGTATATATATATATATATATAGCAGTACGGTACAGTAGTCCACTGCTCTACGTCTGTGTCGTCAAGTATACTATGCATCCATACCTGTGCTGCATTTTAGTTGTGCGCAGCATGTAGTAGGAGGAGACAGTGCAGAATGTTGCTGTGACCACCAGTATATATATAGCAGTACGGTACACAGCAGTCCACTGCTCTACCTCTGTGTCGTCAAGTATACTATGCATCCATACCTGTGCTGCATTTTAGTTGTGCGCAGTATATAGTAGGAGGGGACAGTGCAGAATGTTGCTGTGACCACCAGTATATATATAGCAGTACGGTACAGTAGTCCACTGCTCTACCTCTGTGTCATCAAGTATACTATGCATCCATACCTGTGCTGCATTTTAGTTGTGCGCAGTATATAGTAGGAGGGGACAGTGCAGAATGTTGCTGTGACCACCAGTATATATATATATATATATAGCAGTATGGTACTGCTCTACCTCTGTGTCGTCAAGTATACTATGCATCCATACCTGTTCTGCATTTTAGTTGTGCGCAGTATATAGTAGGAGGGGACAGTGCAGAATGTTGCTGTGACCACCAGTATATATATAGCAGTACGGTACAGTAGTCCCCTGCTCTACCTCTGTGTTGTCAAGTATACTATGCATCCATACCTGTGCTGCATTTTAGTTGTGCGCAGTATATAGTAGAAGGGGACAGTGCAGAATGTTGCTGTGACCGCCAGTATATATATAGCAGTACGGTACAGTAGTCCACTGCTCTACCTCTTTGTCGTCAAGTATACTATGCATCCATACCTGTGCTGCATTTTAGTTGTGCACAGTATATAGTAGGAGGGGACAGTGCAAAATGTTGCTGTGACCACCAGTATATATATATATCAGTACAGTACAGTACAGTAGTCCACTGCCCTACCTCTGTGTCGTCAAGTATACTATGCAACCATACCTGTGCTGCATTTTAGTTGTGTGCAGTATATAGTAGGAGGGGACAGTGCAGAATATTGCTTTGACCACCAGTATATATATATAGCAGTACGGTACAGTAGTCCACTGCTCTACCTCTGTGTCGTCAAGTATACTATGCATCCATACCTGTGCTGCATTTTAGTTGTGCGCAGTATATAGTAGGAGGGGACAGTGCAGAATGTTGCAGTGACCGCCAGTATATATATATAGCAGTACGGTACAGTAGTCCACTGCTCTACCTCTGTGTCGTCAAATATACTATGCATCCATACCTGTGCTGCATTTTAGTTGTGCGCAGTATATAGTAGGAGGGGACAGTGCAGAATGTTGCTCTGACCACCAGTATATATATAGCAGTACGGTACAGTAGTCCACTGCTCTACCTCTGTGTCGTCAAGTATACTATGCATCCATACCTGTGCTGCATTTTAGTTGTGCGCAGTATAAAGTAGGAGGGGACAGTGCAGAATGTTGCTGTGACCACCAGTATATATATATATATAGCAGTATGGTACTGCTCTACCTCTGTGTCGTCAAGTATACTATGCATCCATACCTGTTCTGCATTTTAGTTGTGAGCAGTATATAGTAGGAGGGGACAGTGCAGAATGTTGCTGTGACCACCAGTATATATATAGCAGTACGGTACAGTAGTCCCCTGCTCTACCTCTGTGTTGTCAAGTATACTATGCATCCATACATGTGCTGCATTTCAGTTGTGCGCAGTATATAGTAGAAGGGGACAGTGCAGAATGTTGCTGTGACCGCCAGTATATATATAGCAGTACGGTACAGTAGTCCACTGCTCTACCTCTTTGTCGTCAAGTATACTATGCATCCATACCTGTGCTGCATTTTACATTTTAGTTGTGCACAGTATATAGTAGGAGGGGACAGTGCAGAATGTTGCTGTGACCACCAGTATATATATATATATATATATCAGTACGGTACAGTAGTCCACTGCTCTACCTCTGTGTCATCAAGTATACTATGCATCCATACCTGTGCTGCATTTTAGTTGTGCGCAGTATATAGTAGGAGGGGACAGTGCAGAATGTTGCTGTGACCACCAGAATATATATAGCAGTATGGTACTGCTCTACCTCTGTGTCGTCAAGTATACTATGCATCCATACCTGTGCTGCATTTTAGCTGTGTGCAGTATATAGTAGGAGGGGACAGTGCAGAATGTTGCTGTGACCACCAGTATGTATATATATAGCAGTACGGTACAGTAGTCCACTGCTCTACGTCTGTGTCGTCAAGTATACTATGCATCCATACCTGTGCTGCATTTTAGTTGTGCGCAGCATGTAGTAGGAGGAGACAGTGTAGAATGTTGCTGTGACCACCAGTATATATATAGCAGTACGGTACACAGTAGTCCACTGCTCTACCTCTGTGCCGTCAAGTATACTATGCATCCATACCTGTGCTGCATTTTAGTTGTGCGCAGTATATAGTAGGAGGGGACAGTGCAGAATGTTGCTGTGACCACCAGTATATATATATAGCAGTACGGTACAGTAGTCCACTGCTCTACCTCTGTGTCGTCAAGTATACTATGCATCCATACCTGTGCTGCATTTTAGTTGTGCGCAGTATATAGTAGGAGGGGACAGTGCAGAATGTTGCTGTGACCACCAGTATATATATATATATATATAGCAGTATGGTACTGCTCTACCTCTGTGTCGTCAAGTATACTATGCATCCATACCTGTTCTGCATTTTAGTTGTGCGCAGTATATAGTAGGAGGGGACAGTGCAGAATGTTGCTGTGACCACCAGTATATATATAGCAGTACGGTACAGTAGTCCACTGCTCTACCTCTGTGTCGTCAAGTATACTATGCATCCATACCTGTGCTGCATTTTAGTTGTGCGCAGTATATAGTAGGAGGGGACAGTGCAGAATGTTGCTGTGACCACCAGTATATATATATATATATATAGCAGTACGGTACAGTAGTCCACTGCTCTACCTCTGTGTCGTCAAGTATACTATGCATCCATACCTGTGCTGCATTTTAGTTGTGCGCAGCGTGTAGTAGGAGGAGACAGTGCAGAATGTTGCTGTGACCACCAGTATATATATAGCAGTACGGTACACAGTAGTCCACTGCTCTACCTCTTTGTCGTCAAGTATACTATGCATCCATACCTGTGCTGCATTTTAGTTGTGCACAGTATATAGTAGGAGGGGACAGTGCAAAATGTTGCTGTGACCACCAGTATATATATATCAGTACAGTACAGTAGTCCACTGCCCTACCTCTGTGTCGTCAAGTATACTATGCAACCATACCTGTGCTGCATTTTAGTTGTGTGCAGTATATAGTAGGAGGGGACAGTGCAGAATATTGCTGTGACCACCAGTATATATATAGCAGTACGGTACAGTAGTCCACTGCTCTACCTCTGTGTCGTCAAGTATACTATGCATCCATACCTGTGCTGCATTTTAGTTGTGCGCAGTATATAGTAGGAGGGGACAGTGCAGAATGTTGCTATGATCACCAGTATATATATATATATATATAGCAGTACGGTACAGTAGTCCACTGCTCTACGTCTGTGTCGTCAAGTATACTATGCATCCATACCTGTGCTGCATTTTAGTTGTGCGCAGCATGTAGTAGGAGGAGACAGTGCAGAATGTTGCTGTGACCACCAGTATATATATAGCAGTACGGTACACAGCAGTCCACTGCTCTACCTCTGTGTCGTCAAGTATACTATGCATCCATACCTGTGCTGCATTTTAGTTGTGCGCAGTATATAGTAGGAGGGGACAGTGCAGAATGTTGCTGTGACCACCAGTATATATATAGCAGTACGGTACAGTAGTCCACTGCTCTACCTCTGTGTCATCAAGTATACTATGCATCCATACCTGTGCTGCATTTTAGTTGTGCGCAGTATATAGTAGGAGGGGACAGTGCAGAATGTTGCTGTGACCACCAGTATATATATATATATATAGCAGTATGGTACTGCTCTACCTCTGTGTCGTCAAGTATACTATGCATCCATACCTGTTCTGCATTTTAGTTGTGCGCAGTATATAGTAGGAGGGGACAGTGCAGAATGTTGCTGTGACCACCAGTATATAAATAGCAGTACGGTACAGTAGTCCCCTGCTCTACCTCTGTGTTGTCAAGTATACTATGCATCCATACCTGTGCTGCATTTTAGTTGTGCGCAGTATATAGTAGAAGGGGACAGTGCAGAATGTTGCTGTGACCGCCAGTATATATATAGCAGTACGGTACAGTAGTCCACTGCTCTACCTCTTTGTCGTCAAGTATACTATGCATCCATACCTGTGCTGCATTTTAGTTGTGCACAGTATATAGTAGGAGGGGACAGTGCAAAATGTTGCTGTGACCACCAGTATATATATATATCAGTACAGTACAGTACAGTAGTCCACTGCCCTACCTCTGTGTCGTCAAGTATACTATGCAACCATACCTGTGCTGCATTTTAGTTGTGTGCAGTATATAGTAGGAGGGGACAGTGCAGAATATTGCTTTGACCACCAGTATATATATAGCAGTACGGTACAGTAGTCCACTGCTCTACCTCTGTGTCGTCAAGTATACTATGCATCCATACCTGTGCTGCATTTTAGTTGTGCGCAGTATATAGTAGGAGGGGACAGTGCAGAATGTTGCAGTGACCGCCAGTATATATATATAGCAGTACGGTACAGTAGTCCACTGCTCTACCTCTGTGTCGTCAAATATACTATGCATCCATACCTGTGCTGCATTTTAGTTGTGCGCAGTATATAGTAGGAGGGGACAGTGCAGAATGTTGCTGTGATCACCAGTATATATATAGCAGTACAGTACAGTAGTCCACTGCTCTACCTCTGTGTCAAGTATACTATGCATCCATACCTGTGCTCCATTTTAGTTGTGCACAGTATATAGTAGGAGGGGACAGTGCAGAATGTTGCTGTGACCACCAGTATATATATATATCAGTACGGTACAGTAGTCCACTGCTCTACCTCTGTGTCATCAAGTATACTATGCATCCATACCTGTGCTGCATTTTAGTTGTGCGCAGTATATAGTAGGAGGGGACAGTGCAGAATGTTGCTGTGACCACCAGTATATATATATATATATAGCAGTATGGTATTGCTCTACCTCTGTGTCGTCAAGTATACTATGCATCCATACCTGTGCTGCATTTTAGTTGTGCGCAGTATATAGTAGGAGGAGACAGTGCAGAATGTTGCTGTGACCACCAGTATATATATATAGCAGTACGGTACACAGTAGTCCACTGCTCTACCTCTGTGTCGTCAAGTATACTATGCATCCATACCTGTGCTGCATTTTAGTTGTGCGCAGTATATAGTAGGAGGGGACAGTGCAGAATGTTGCTGTGACCACCAGTATATATATAGCAGTACGGTACAGTAGTCCACTGCTCTACCTCTGTGTCATCAAGTATACTATGCATCCATACCTGTGCTGCATTTTAGTTGTGCGCAGTATATAGTAGGAGGGGACAGTGCATAATTCTGAACCTGGGCGACACATTATAGGAATGAGGGAGAATAATGTGTAGAGGGTAATGAGCCCTCAGTTATACATTAAATTCTGTCAAATAGAAAGTATAAGCAATAGTTTAATGAAGAGACCATTGAGCAATATCAAACATTTTTGTTAGCGAGATTCTGTCTTCATCTGGGAGAGACAGAAGATAATAGTGCCATTTATTCAGAAATTTAGAAAGATTCTTTCCTTTGGCTAGGGACATTGGCCCTCATTCCGAGTTGTTCGCTCGCAAGCTGCTTTTAGCAGCATTGCACACGCTAAGCCGCCGCCTACTGGGAGTGAATCTTAGCTTATCAAAATTGCGAACGAAAGATTTGCAATATTGCGAAAAGAGTAGCTCGAGACTTACTCTTCCAGTGCGATCAGTTCAGTGCTTGTCATTCCTGGTTTGACGTCATAAACACACCCAGCGTTCGCCCAGACACTCCTCCGTTTCTCCAGCCACTCCCACGTTTTTCCCAGAAACTGTAGCGTTTTTTCAAACACTCCCATAAAACGGCCAGTTTCCGCCCAGAAACACCCACTTCCTGTCAATCACACTCCGATCTCCAGAACGAAGAAAAAACCTTGTAATGCCGTGAGTAAAATACCAATCTTCATAGCAAATTTACTTGGCGCAGTCGCAGTGCGAACAATCGCTGCGATGCGAAGAAAATTACCGAGCGAACAACTCGGAATGACCACCATAGATCTTCTGTCAAAAAGAAATAACTGTCTAAGTTTGTGCAATACCTCATTGAGGGATGGTATTGATTTAGTGGTCCAGTGAATAAGGATTATCTTTTTTGCTATCGTTACTATGATAGTAAGTAGAGGGGAAATCTGAGATGTGTGCGGACCAATCTTCCAATTAGTGAAGTTTGCACATAGGCATGCTAGAGTGTCAGGTTGAACCGTGACATGAAATAGTCTATTAATGTAAGCTAGAACTTTGTGCCAGAATTTTTTGATCTCTCCACAAGACCAAAAGGAATCTAAAAATTTTGCTTGGTGAGCTGAGCATTTTGGCCAAGCTCCTGATTCTTCCAAAACCATATGGCTTCTTTGTGCAGCAGAAATATAAGCCCTATGGATAGTTCTAAAGTGAACCTCCTGTAAATATGAGGAGTTAAGCCATCGCATGGATAAGTCAAGAGTAGGGCATAAATCAGTGATTTTAGATATTGTGGGAATATCTTGTGACCAACTAGTCACAGTCAGGGCCGGATTAAGCCTTGGGGATGCCCGGGGCACTTAAGACAAGGCCCCCCCCCCCCCCCCCCCCCCCCCCCGATGGAAGGTGGGGAAGTGTATTTTAAATTGCGCATACCTCCCAACATGACCCATTCCAGGAGGGACAAATTGCTCTCTATCTTGACTTCCCTCTTAATATATGAATTGTGTCACCTGTGTTGAACTATTTAGTAGATAAGAAAGGTGTTTCAACACTGGTGATTGCAGTCATAACTTAAGACAGCATGTTATCCCTTTAGGACTGGGTCATGTTAGGATGTATGGATTTTGTATATTAAATTTAACCCAATGGGATATATTAGATTAAAACTAATAGTTTAATAATGCCTGGGTACTGTTTATAGCTCCACCTAATTGATTGACAACTATTTTATAACATTTTCATGTAGTGGAACAAAGACAACTTAAACAACCTTAGAATACACATAGAAAAAAAATCTATAATTTATATTATCACATGCAAGAATAGCAGCAGCAGCCTCTCTACTACTTACACACTGGTACAGGACTCAGGAAGACTCTGTATGTGTGTGTCTCTCTCTCTCTAGATCCTCATTAGATAACAAATTATACAGGACTCAGAGAACCCAGTCAGGCAGGAAGAGATGCAGGGATCCCTGTGTCCCTTACAGCTTTCTCCACCCTCGTATCTTTCCTCTGGTCATAAGGCTCAATCGGTAGCTCATAGAACCTAATACTTTGCGTGCAATGTATACTGTCCTACACATATTCTGGCTGTCTTGTTCTGCTACTACATGAGAGGGCAAGCTAGCGATGTCGGTGTACTCTGGCTAGGGGGCCCCCTAACAAAGGGGGGCCTGGGGTACAGTATGCCCTGCGACCCCCCCTTAATCTGGCTATGGTCACAGTTAAAGATGGGGAAGCAGGGCGCCAAGCATGCATTAGCCTAGGATAACGAAGATTAGTATTATAAGGTTTGCGTACTAGAGATTGGAGTAATATTAATATGTAATCCTGTTTGTCAAGACAGAAGGTGTGTGTGTGAAGAGATATTGCGAAATGGCGGACTTGTAGAAACATAAAAAACTGGTTGTTAGGAAGTTGATAAGTCAATTGAAGGGCAGAGAAGGAAAGTGGTTTTCCACCTGGGTCAAAGACTTTTGCAGTCGTCGATAATCCCTTAACCTTCCATTCAAGGTAAAGGCGATTGGTTAAGGACGGTTGGAACGCTGGATTGCCCCACAATGGAATGTAAGTGGACGATGAGTGGTCTCGATGAAAAATTTTGTTTATGGAGATCCAGGCCTTATATGTATCAGTGAAGAGGATATTGTTGTAGATATGTGTCGGGATGTCCTGTTTTCTGGAGTGGAGTAGTGCACATGCGGAGTATGGTGCGAATACGGCCGTATCAAGATTCACATCAGTGTATGTAGAGGACTCTAAAATCCAGTCCGAGATGTATCGGAACATGACAGAGTATGTGTAAATGCGGAGATTGGGGGCTTTAAGACCTTCATATTTAATGGGAGTTTGCAATTTGTTCAGAGATATTCTGGATTTTTTATGTTTCCACAAAAATCTAGAGGTTAACTTGTCGAAAGTGGCAAGGTCGGAGGGGTTCAAAGAAAGTGGCAACATTTGAATGAGGTAGAAAATTTTGGGAAATATAATACTCTTTACAGCAGCAAGGCGACCTAAGAGAGACAGTGGGAGATCCTTCCAGTTATCATATAGGGTGGCTATTTTCGCTAATAAGGGAGTGTAATTGAGTTTATAGATGTTAGAGGTGAACGGTGGGATTCTGGTACCTAAGTATTTTATGTCCTCCTTAGCTACATGAAAAGTAGAGAGGGATGGGATGTTTTGAGTGAAGGGGGGAGCAGAGCCGGCCCTAACCAATATGATGCCCTAGGCAAAATTTTGGCTGGTGCCCCCTAGCACCACCGCTGGTTCCGCCTCTGACCTTGCACCTCTTTCCCAGCACCATCACCCCTCACCCATAGCAGTCCTTATTTTGGGTTTTGTACCCCCTATATTTTAAGTAGGAACAGTTCGCACATTTGGCACACAGCCCAAAAAGGAGTGTGTTTTTGCTGGCAAGGGGCATGGCTACACAATAGTAACCCCCAATTCCAATTACGCCACATAGTACTGCAACTTTATTCACATTTGATCATGCGATAGTGTCCATAATTCATATTACATCCCACAGTAGTATTACTTCACCTTATAAACGTTACTCCTCACAGTAGAGCCCCTTATTCACATTACATCACACTGAATTGCTCCTTATTCACATTACACCACACCCTATTGCTCTTTATTCACATTAGACGACACAGTAGTGCCCTTTCTATATGCAACGCCACATAGTAGAGCACCTTATACACATAATGCCACAAATTAGTAATGCATTTATACACATAATTCCACACAGTAATGCCCCTTACACATATGAGACACATTATTAATGTCCTTATAAACATAATGCTCCTTACACATTATGACAACCTTTATTTATGCCCTTTTACACATAATGTCCCTTACACATATGCTGCACATTATTAATGCCCTTATACACATAATGACATGCATAGTGTGCCCCCTACACATTTGCTGCACATTATTAGTGCCCCTATACACATAATGACACACATACAGTAGTACCCTGTTACACATATGCTGCACATTATTAATGCTCTTATACACATAATGACACACAGTGTCCCTTACACATATGTTGCACATTATTAATGCATTTTTACATGACACACATAATGCTCCTTACACATATTCCGAACACTACTGCACAACCAACCCACTCACATGCACACAGCAATCACACTGCCACTAACACTGTGACCTCTGTCTCTGCTTGGATACAGATGTGTCCTCATAAATCTTGCCTCAATGCTAACGTCGGGCACCTTTTTTTATGAAAATGCATCTTATTTGCATTGGTATGTGGCTAGGTTGCACAAGCAGCTTCTGCTGATTAAAATGATATGCAGCATGCCTATATACTGTGTGAGACTGTGGCCGTATGTGCATATGAAATGCTACACACACAATATAGGCATGCCGCATATCATTTTAATCAGCAGAAGCTGCTGATGCCCCTAGGCATATCAAATGCCCTAGGCAATTGCCTAGTTTGCCTATGGCCGGCTCTGGGGGGGGGGGGGGGGGGGGGGGGGCATTAATGGGTAAGATTTCAGATTTGGATATGTTGATTTTGAGACCTGCAATCTGGCCAAAAGCTGAGATAAGAGACATAACTCGAGGAACTGAGGAAGAAGGGTCTGAAAGAAATAAAATCATGTCATCTGCGAACAGAGAAATCTTTAATTCTATTGACCCAATAATGATTCCAGATATACTAGTCGAGTTACGAATAGCTATTGCGAGAGGTTCAATGGCTATGGCAAATTGCAAAGGGGTTAGTGGACACCCTTGTCTAGTGCCTCTAGCTATAGGGAAGGGGGAAGAAAGAAAACCATTGCAGGATATCTAGGAGGTAGAATTGGAGTATAAGGCTTTGATTATATCAACAAATGACTTAGGGAAACCAAATTTATATAATGTGTGGTATAGGTGGGGCCATAGCACCAAATTGAAGGCCTTCTCGGCGTCCAGTGACAGAATGATAGTAGGTGTGGTGGGATGTGAAGTATTCATGTACTGGATGGCCAAGAAGACCTTCCTCAAATTAATCACAGAGTGACGACCGGAAATAAAGCCAGTCTGATCTTGGTGGATTATGTGAGGTAAGATCGGCTGGAGACCATAGGTGTGCGCAGGGGGGGTTCCTGGTGCGCACAGGCACCCCCTAATGTCTGGCACCCTGATCTCTCATGCCTGATGTAACAATCACCGAGAAAGCTGATTACTGTCCCCTCTGCGCTGCACCCTGTCAAGACTGTATTACTGACTGGACGCCTGGGTTAATCAAGGGTGCCACTGCCACCGGCTTTCAAACTCCCAGCTCCACCTCCATGTACAAAAACAGTATGATGTGATGTGATTACCCGCCACATGCCCACCTCTCTCCTTCTATGCTATGCCAACGCCAGCCACTGATGAGGATCAGCAACATTGACACGTCACTCGTTTTTCCAGCAGCAGCAGTACTAGTCTGCGACTGTCAGTGTCAGTGAGTGGCTGACTTGTAAGTAAGCTGCTGCAGCTTGCAGGGGAAAGAGAGGGGGAGCCAGACCAGGCTGAGGAGGAGCAGTGTAATTGCAGCGAGTGCCATCAGGGGTGTTTGTTTGGTTCACACCACAACATCTGACAATGTACCTGCTTTATTAGTATTGGTACAAGGGTGGACATTTTATATTGCGTTGACCGTCAATAGATGGTGCTAGACAAGCCCAAAAGGCGGTGCTAGACACACCCCTCTGATGGTGCACCCCCTAATAAAATGTGCTGCGCACGCCTATGCTGGAGACGATTGGATAAAATTTTGTCAGAATTTTGTAATCAAGGTTGAGTAATGATATGGGTCTATAAGAACTAGGGAGAGACAAGTCGCGGTTTGGTTTGGGTAGAGTTTTTATTATTGCTGAGGTGAAGTAAAGTGGAGGATTAAGATCCGTAAGAAGGTGATTATACAGTAAAACTAAAGTATCTATAATTTTGGGGGCTAATCATTTATAAAACTCGCCTGAGAACCCATCAGGGCCTGGAGCTTTGCCTCGTTTGAGGTGATGAATAACTGAAAGGATCTCCTTAGCAGTGATGGGAGCCAATAGAGTATCAGAGAGGGATTGTGGAATGGTAGGGAGTGGAGGGTATTCCCACATAGACGAGTGAGGAGGTATGGTCTGAGATGGGAGATCTGTGTAGGAAGAGGAAATAGGAGCAGAGTATAGCAATTCATAGAATGATCTCATCACCTCCATAATTTGTTGGTTAGAGGTTGTAAGTTTGCCGTCATGGGTTTTTAGAGGGTGTATAAGCATAGGACAGCGAGAACCATGAAGCAAGTTGGTCAAGAGCTTGCCAGTCTTGTTCCCAAATTTGTGATATCTGTAGTTTATATTAAAGAGATGTTTATCACCTAAAGATTGAAGATGATCATCAAATTTGGTTTTTGCTTTTGTGTACAAATCTTTGTTAACAGATGTGGGTGAAGTCTTGAACTGTTGAAATGTAGACGTCAATTCTGACTGTAACTGTAAGTAGGATAAAGCTAGATGTTTTTTAGATTTAGATGAGTATGAGATGATCATGCCCCGTAAAACTGATTTGGCTGTTTGCCAAAAGATAGGGGGATTAGAAGCGAGATGAGATATATTGTTAGAGGAAAATTCATCCCATTTCGCCGATATTGCTTCACAAAACAATTGTGAACGTGATAGATGTATGGGGAATCTCCAAATTTTTGTGACAGAAGAATAATGTGAAAGTTGAAGGTCAAACCAAATGAGGGCATGATCTGAAATAGAGATGGCTTCTATATTAGTAGAAAGGATATCGGGAATCAAGATATGGGAAATTAAAAAGTAATCTATTCGGGACAGGGTGTCATGAGCAGCGGAGAGGCAGGTGTAATCTCTGTCAATGGGGTTGAAAGCCCTCCAGACATCAGTGGTTTGGAGGGAGGAGGCAAAATGGGGTATACCAAATTTAGGTAAAGAAATGGGTTTAGAGGGAGGGTTAGAGCGGTCAAGGAGCGAGGAGGAAATTAAATTAAAATCACCACCAATAATTAGTCTTTCTTGTAGAATAGGAGACAATTTAGCTATCAGTGTGGAGAAAAAGGATTTTTTATAGTTGTTGGGTGCATATATATTACACAGTACATAGGAAATGTCTTGTAAGCTAACATGTGCTATAATAATTCTGCCATTAGGGTCAGGTGTAACCCAGGCCACCTTTAGAGGCAGAGATGATCTGGACAAAATTATAACTCCACGAGCCTTGGAAGAAAAAGGAGCCACCACTATAACTGTCCAGCCCATGGTTCCTAGTTTTTTAGACTCGAAATCCGTTAGGTGAGTTTCTTGCAAGTACGCTAAATCTATGTGTTGTTTCATTAGGTATTGCAAGATCTTACGACGCTTGGCTGGGGAATTTATGCTGCCCACGTTCAGAGAGCCCACCCTAAGGTGGGAGAGTGTCATATGTAAAAGTTACAATGTAAAGAGGGGACAGAGAGAGGGAACTATGTAAGCCGCATTTTGAGTGGGGAGAGGTAAATAGATAGAAGGAAGAAAGATAGATTCGAAAGAAGAGAGATAGCATAATTGTGAGAAACAAAGCACAATGCAATAATGTCCTGCATAGGACTTCACTAGGGGATAACCTAGGTGATTTATGGCATGACCAGGATACCAACTTCCGATTCATCATCAGTACAAAGGGAGGCATAGTATCAGGGGGAGCATAGCTACCCGGGACAAACCCACCAGGATATACCGAGGAGGAGGGAGCAAACCATTGATAATCACAAAAATAAAAGGAGAAGGGGGGTGGGGGGGGGTGGAGGAAGGAGATAATGGAGAAAAAAAAAATATGAATACATGCTGTGTCTGAAAGCTGGATGTCACTAGGAATATCAAAAGTCATCACATCAACCGATAAGATAGATATTGACTCATATAATAATGACATGAAAGCTAATGGAACAAGTAAATGCTCATACTCAAGTTAAATTTAGTACTTTAGCTGAGAAAGACCTGAAAGCACTAATAATATGTATGAAACAACTTTAACAGCTAACAATAATGAAATTCAAAAGAACAGGCGTCAGGATTCTGAACTCAGAAGGCAAATAGCAGGCCACAATAACCATCTGGATAACTAGGGGGCATCAGAAATGTCCTCATGGTGTCCTTGAGCCTCATCTTTAAGGAACGCATCAGCATCGCCAGGGCAGGAGAAGTCATAAAATGAATCACCAATAAATATGCGTAGTTTTGCTGGATATTGGAGGGCGAATTTCCGTTTCATCTGTACCAACTGAGCACAAATAGGGGAGAAGGCTTTCCTAGCCCACGTAAGTTCAGGAGAAAAGTCTTGAAAAATGAGTAACTTAATACTTTCCCACATCAGGGGGCGCACTTGTCTAGAAGCAGTCCAAAGGGCTTGCTTATGTAGGTAATTTAAGCAGCGAAAAATGACCACTCTGGGACGGGTGTCAGCAGGGCGAAGATTAGGGCCAACCCTATGTACCCTTTCAATGACAATGCCTTTACAAAGTTCAGTAACATTCAGCAGCTGTGGTAACGTGTCACTGACAAAGCGTTCCAGGTCTATACCCTTCACTGACTCAGGAATACCAATTATTCTCAAATTGTTTCTCCTGGACCTGTTTTCAATATTATCAAGCTTGTTTAGAAGATGATAATTTTCTTTCTGCAAGCGGATAATATCATGCTGCATGTCTGCCATGTCATGAGATATTTTCCCCACATGTGATTCAGTTGTGGACACTCTGTGAGTGAGGTTTTGGAGCTGTGTGGAGATATCTGTAACTGCCTGTGATAAAAGGGGCCCCATTGTGGCCGTTATAGCTTGGGCCAAATCAGAGTATGTGATGGGAGAGTCAGAGTGTCTCTGTGTTACAGACTTATCTGAGTCAGAGGCGGCTTTCTTGTGTGCAGGGGACGCTGGCGGCGAGTCCGTATCTGGCGCCATCTTTGTTTCTGCTCGGCGCTTCTCCTGCCTAAACAGCTGCGTGCGGGCGGAGTTGGACGGAGCAAGAAACTTCTCCATACACTGTGGGAGAAGGGGGGTTCGTCCCTGGTCGATGGAGGCTCCGGGGAGCCGTGTAAAGCAGGTTTGCGTGGGTGAGTCCCGGGAGCTGAGCGGACACGCTGTTCACAGCATGAACCCGGAACCGGAAGTCTTGGGGACTATTTTTTAAATCTGCCATCCTGTCTGACACTGCAGTGCCACTCCTAGATGGGCCAAGTGTTTGTGTCGGCCACTTGGGTCTCTGTTAGGGTCTCCTGCCCTGTGCTGCCACGTCGTCATGGCAACCGGGAGACAAGTGCTAGCGGAGTAACCTGAGCGCAGCTGATACTCCGGTTCGGGTCTTTTGCTGTGCAGTGGTTATAGGCTCTGTGCACGGCAGGGGATCCGGTGCTGGTTTTTGTGCTCACAGTCTGTGAGGTCTGAGTGGGGCGTGGACAGCACCTGCTTTATAAGGCCTCTTCTCAGGTTAAGCAGATGCTGCTGAATCTTTGTTGGTTAGTCAGTTCCTGAAAGTTAGCCAGTACTGTGTAGCTTTGTATTTGTTTGTTGCTTACTGCAAATAGGCCTGGGGATTTGGTATTACACCCTGCCAATCCAGACCTAGCAGTAAGACTGGAGTCAGTCGTTTAGCTTGCTGGGGTTCTGTTACTACTCTGTGAACTTAGCAAGTTTGCGGCTGTATTCTAAGACTTGCCTGTCTAATCCTGTCTCACTGTGCTAGGTGTCAGGGGTCAGTTTAGTGGCAGTAAGCTGAACCTGTGCACTGCAAGTGAGAATTAGGATTGTGGAGACTCTCCTTGTGTCTATCATTCCATCTCTGACCAAGGAGTTTACTGCCACACCCGTTGGTAACCCTTTAGGGTTTTGCTGTTGCCCTTAGCAACAGCATTTCGGGTTCTCTACGTATTAAAACACAACATCTTGCTTTTTCCATCTGAGCATTACTAATACAAGGGAGACACCCAGTTCCTTAGCCTCTGGGCTTCTCTGTTCACTTTGTGTGTATTTTGTTACCCTATCACCTTCTGTGTACGTAATGTCATATTCCCCAGTCTGTCTGTGAGTCCATTTGTTTTGCATACCTAACAGTTCTGACACCAGTACTTTCCTGCAGGCACTGGTGTGCATAACATATTCAGCAGCCTAATACTCCTGTTGAAATTTTGTGGGAATATGGAGCATACCCCTCAAAATACGTTGCAACAGGTGGTCGATCAGTTGCAGGTCCTGACTCGACAATTTAATGATTTGTCCATTAAAATGCACACCTCCCAGGCTGCTGGCGGAGCTCCCGCAGCAGCAGCACCTGCAGGGGTTAAGGAGCCGAAAGTAAATCTCCCGGATCGTTTTTCTGGAGATCGCTCGCAGTTCTTTTGTTTCAAGGAGAGCTGCAAGCTATACTTCCGGCTTAGGCCTCAGTCTTCTGGGTCGGAGATTCAGCGGGTGGGCATAGTGATTTCCTTGCTACAAGGAGACCCACAGGTCTGGGCATATGGGTTGCAGCCTGACTGTCCGTCGCTTAAAAGTGTTGATGCTTTTTTTACGGCACTGGGCATGTTGTATGATGACCCTGACAAGACGGCCTCAGCCGAGGCTCAGGTTTCGATCCTTAAGCAAGGGCGAAGGCCAGTTGAGGTTTACTGTACGGAGTTTCGGAGGTTGGCCCATGATACCCAGTGGAATGACCCAGCCCTGAGACACCAGTACCGAAGAGGTCTTTCTAACCAGATAAAGGACCAACTGGTACAATATCCCTTGCCTGATAGCTTGGATCAGCTCATGCAGTTATCCATCCGGGTGGATAGACGGCTGAGAGAGCGTAGGCTTGAAAGGGAGACTGAGATTTCCTTCTTTCCCAAGGGAACCTCAGACTCTGAGGAATTTTCCGAGGAGCCTATGCAGATTGGGGCTACCCGCCTCTCCTCGCGTGAGAAGACGCGGAGGAGACAGCAGGGGTTGTGTTTGTACTGTGGGAATAAAGGTCATGTGGTAGTATCATGCCCAGAAAAGCCGGAAAACTTCAGGGCCTGAGGGTGATGGGAAATATCCTGTCAGGCCAGAAGTCAGAATTTCCCAAGAAGACTTTTATCATTCCGGTGACCTTGAAGATCCTCGGTCAAACTGTCAAGACTGAGGCCTTTGTGGACAGTGGGGCCGACGGGGTTTTTATGGACCGCCAATTCGCCCTGAAACACTCTGTTCCCTTAGTACCCTTGGCATCGGAAATTGAGATTTGTGGGTTAAACGGGGAACCATTATCCCAAGGTAAAATTACCTCTTGCACTAGCCAGATTTCTTTGTTTATTGGAGCCACACACTCTGAAAAATTGTCCTTTTATGTGACTGTCTGTACTTTTGCCCCATTGGTGTTGGGGTTACCCTGGTTAAGGGCCCACAATCCTCAATTTGACTGGGTCTCTGGGGAGATTCTTAGTTGGGGTACTGATTGTTTCAGGAGTTGCTTGAGCCTTCCAGTCAGGCTCTCGCAGCTAAGTTTGCCAGGATTGCCAGGGTGTTATGCAGATTTTGCGGACGTGTTCTCCAAAAAAGTTGCAGAGGTACTACCTCCCCATCGCCCCTATGACTGTGCCATTGATTTGTTGCCAAATGCTAAGCTTCCCAAGAGCAGGTTGTACTCCCTGTCACGTCCTGAGACTCAGGCTATGGCAGAGTACATTCAGGAGAACTTGGCTAAGGGATTTATCAGACCTTCACAGTCTCCAGTTGGGTCGGGATTCTTCTTCGTGGGTAAAAAGGACGGTTCATTGCGACCCTGCATCGACTTCAGGGAATTGAACCGTATCACGATTAAAAACTCATACCCACTGCCTCTCATTTCGGTCTTGTTTGACCAGCTTCGTACTGCCACCATTTTTTCTAAGATTGACCTACGCGGTGCGTACAATCTAATCCGAATAAGAGAGGGGGATGAATGGAAGACTGCCTTTAATACCCACTCAGGGCATTATGAATATTTGGTGATGCCTTTTGGGCTCTGTAATGCCCCGGCAGTCTTCCAGGATTTCATGAATGATGTGCTCAGGGAATATTTGGATAGATTCTTAGTTGTATACTTAGATGACATCCTAATCTTCTCCCATTCCCTGGAGGAACATCGGAAGCATGTACGCTTAGTCCTCCAGAAACTCAGAGACCACCGGCTTGGGGCGAAGCTGGAGAAGTGCGAATTTGAAGTTCAGCAAATCGCATTTCTAGGATATATTATCTCCCCAGAAGGTTTCCAAATGGAGGGTTCCAAGGTACAGGCAGTCCTGGATTGGGTGCAGCCCACTAGTTTGAAGGCGCTTCAGCATTTCCTGGGCTTTGCGAATTTTTATAGACGATTTATCGCTGGATTTTCATCTATAGTGGCGCCCTTGGTGGCACTCACTAAGAAAGGGGCGGATGTTGCTCACTGGTCTTGTGAGGCTAAAGCGGCTTTTGCCCGTCTCAAAAGGGCATTTGTTTCGGCCAAGGTGCTGCGACACCCAGATCCAGAGCGTCCTTTTGTGGTGGAGGTGGATGCCTCTGAGATGGGTATTGGGGCAGTGCTTTCTCAGATGGGAGTGTCTGATAATCGCCTTCATCCCTGTGCTTACTTTTCCCGTAAATTTTCACAAGCCGAGATGAATTATGACGTGGGTAACCGGGAATTGTTGGCTATTAAGGATGCACTCGAGGAGTGGAGACACTGGCTTGAGGGGGCTAAGTTTGTGGTCTCAATTCTCACTGACCATAAGAATCTGGCATATTTAGAGTCAGCGAAGCGTCTCAATGCCAGGCAGGCACGATGGGCTTTGTTTTTTGCTCGCTTTAATTTTTTGATAACATATCGCCCTGGGTCAAAAAACATCAAGGCTGATGCGCTCTCGCGGAGTTTTGCTCCAATCCAGGAGACCACCGAGGAGCCGTTGCCCATTGTTTCCCCATCATGTATTAAAGTGGGCATTACCCAGGACCTCTTATCATTAGTCCTTAGAGCACAGGAGCAGGCTCCTCCAGACCTTCCGGTAGGTCTTTTGTTTGTGCCTCCTAGGTTAAGACAGCGAGTGTTCCTGGAATTCCATGCCAAGAAGTCGGCAGGTCACCCGGGTATTGCCAGAACTCGGGAGTTGCTATCTAGGGCGGTGTGGTGGCCCTCGGTGGCTAAGGATGTGGATCAGTGGGTTCGGGCATGTGACATCTGTGCCCGAAATAAGACTCCTAAAGGGGTTCCTGTTGGCCCATTACATCCACTCTCTATCCCATCTAAGCCATGGACCCACATTTCAATGGATTTTGTGGTGGACTTGCCCAAATCCTCGGGGATGACAGCCATCTGGGTTGTCGTTGACAGGTTTTCGAAGATGGCGCACTTCGTTCCACTGGTTGGGCTGCCATCGGCCAGACGCCTGTCTGAATTATTTATGCTGCATGTTGTGCGTCTCCACGGGTTGCCACTTGATGTGGTCTCTGACCGCGGATCCCAGTTTGTGGCCAAATTCTGGAGGGCATTTTGTTCCGATCTCCAGATTTCTGTCAGCTTGTCGTCAGGCTACCATCCGCAGTCTAATGGGCAGACTGAAAGGGTGAACCAGTCCTTGGAGCAGTTCCTCAGGTGTTATGTCTCCAAGTGTCAGACTGACTGGGTTGCTCATCTGTCCATGGCGGAGTTTGCCTATAACAACGCGGCTCACTCTGCTACAGGGATCTCTCCCTTCCTTTGTGTGTATGGGCATCATCCTAAGGCCAATTCTTTTGACCCCCTGGACTCCACGCCTGGTGGTTCCTCTGTGGTTTCGGTCCTTAGAGGTATTTGGCGGAAAGTGAAGAAAGCCCTTGTGTCTGTGTCATTAGTGACCAAAAGGGTTTTTGATAAGCGGAAAAGACCCTGCAGCTTCAAATTAGGAGACTTCGTCTGGTTGTCTACCAAGAATTTGAAGTTGAGACAGCCATCTCATAAGTTAGGCCCCTGGTTCATCGGCCCTTATAAGATCACCAGGGTTATCAATCCGGTGGCATTTCAGTTAGATCTGCCCCGTTCTTTGGGTATCAATAAAACATTTCATTGTTCCCTTTTAAAACGGGCGATTAGTAATCCTTCTTCCAGTGGAAGACCTTCCCCTCTTCTGATACGTGGCCAGAGGGAGTTTGTTGTTGAAAGGATTCTTGACTCCAAGGTGGTTCGGGGTCGGCTGTCATTTTTGGTGCACTGGAAGGGGTATGGCCCGGAGGAGCGGTCGTGGGTGCGCAGTTGTGATCTTCATGCCCCCAGACTGATACGCTCTTTTTACTCGCAGTTCCCCGATAAACCCGGTGGTAGGGGTTCTTTGACCCCTCGTCAGAGGGGGGGTACTGTTAGGGTCTCCTTCCCTGTGCTGCCACGTCGTCATGGCAACCGGGAGACAAGTGCTAGCGGAGTAACCTGAGCGCAGCTGATACTCCGGTTCGGGTCTTTTGCTGTGCAGTGGTTATAGGCTCTGTGCACGGCAGGGGATCCGGTGCTGGTTTTTGTGCTCACAGTCTGTGAGGTCTGAGTGGGGCGTGGACAGCACCTGCTTTATAAGGCCTCTTCTCAGGTTAAGCAGATGCTGCTGAATCTTTGTTGGTTAGTCAGTTCCTGAAAGTTAGCCAGTACTGTGTAGCTTTGTATTTGTTTGTTGCTTACTGCAAATAGGCCTGGGGATTTGGTATTACACCCTGCCAATCCAGACCTAGCAGTAAGACTGGAGTCAGTCGTTTAGCTTGCTGGGGTTCTGTTACTACTCTGTGAACTTAGCAAGTTTGCGGCTCTATTCTAAGACTTGCCTGTCTAATCCTGTCTCACTGTGCTAGGTGTCAGGGGTCAGTTTAGTGGCAGTAAGCTGAACCTGTGCACTGCAAGTGAGAATTAGGATTGTGGAGACTCTCCTTGTGTCTATCATTCCATCTCTGACCAAGGAGTTTACTGCCACACCCGTTGGTAACCCTTTAGGGTTTTGCTGTTGCCCTTAGCAACAGCATTTCGGGTTCTCTACGTATTAAAACACAACATCTTGCTTTTTCCATCTGAGCATTACTAATACAAGGGAGACACCCAGTTCCTTAGCCTCTGGGCTTCTCTGTTCACTTTGTGTGTATTTTGTTACCCTATCACCTTCTGTGTACGTAATGTCATATTCCCCAGTCTGTCTGTGAGTCCATTTGTTTTGCATACCTAACAGTTCTGACACCAGTACTTTCCTGCAGGCACTGGTGTGCATAACAGTCTCTTAGCTTAGTCACAGAGCTACATTATTGCACCTCTTTTTTTCTTTGCATCATGTGCTGTTTGGGGACTATTTTTTAAATCTGCCATCCTGTCTGACACTGCAGTGCCACTCCTAGATGGGCCAGGTGTTTGTGTCGGCCACTTGGGTCGCTTAGCTTAGTCACACAGCTACCTCATTGCACCTCTTTTTTTCTTTGCATCATGTGCTGTTTGGGGACTATTTTTTAAATCTGCCATCCTGTCTGACACTGCAGTGCCACTCCTAGATGGGCCAGGTGTTTGTGTCGGCCACTTGGGTCGCTTAGCTTAGCCATCCAGAGACCTCGGTGCAAATTTTAGGACTAAAAATAATATTGTGAGGTGTGAGGTGTTCAGAATAGACTGGAAATGAGTGGAGATTATGGTTATTGAGGTTAATAATACCATGGGATAAAAATGACCCCCAAATTCTATGATTTAAGCTGTTTTTGAGGGGTTTTTGTAAAAAAACACCCGAATCCAAAACACACCCGAATCCGACAAACAAATTCAGGGAGGTTTTGCCAAAACGCGTCCGAATCCAAAACACGGCCGTGGAACCGAATCCAAAACCAAAACACAAAACCCGAAAAATTTCCGGTGCACATCACTACTTTTTTTTTACTATATATATATATATATATATATATATATATATATTAATAAGTGATCTGATTAAAACACGTTTTGCACTGATGCACTTTACATGCTGAGACCAGACTCCTTAGTGCCGCCGCTTGTTGGATGTATTATACATATATATATATATATATATACACATATATATATATATATATATATATATACAGGTTGAGTATCCCTTATCCAAAATGCTTGGGACCAGAGGTATTTTGGATATCGGATTATTCCGTATTTTGGAATAATTGCATACCATAATGAGATATCATGGTGATGGGACCTAAACCTAAGCACAGAATGAATTTATGTTTCATATACACCTTATACACACAGCCTGAAGGTAATTTTAGCCAATATTTTTTATAACTTTGTGCATTAAACAAAGTTTGTGTACACTGAGCCATCAAAAAACAAATGTTTAATTATTGCACTCTCACTCAAATAAGTCCGTATTTCGGAATATTCCGTATTTCGGAATATTTGGATATGGGATACTCAACCTGTATAATAACGAACGAATATAACGAACCAAGCACCACGCCATCGTGTTTAGTGTCAGCGCTGTGCCTGTTCAGAGTGGTTCTGCTTAGAATAGCCATGTTACCTAACACCTGTCTACGTAGAATCAGCTATTTTTTTTTTAACACATTTTATTGAAAGGATCACAGAAATACAACAGTGAACAAGTCATACCAAGCACTTTGGTTAGCTAGGTTACAGAAATAACTGCGATAAATTATAGCATCAACAAATCGGATCCAATTTTGTTTTTTAAAGGAACAAGAAGGAGATCTCTCGGCTACGGAGTAGCAGTTCGTCAAAGAGAGCAAGAAACAGAGAATGGAAAAAAGATAACAGGCAGAGAGAGTAGAGAAAAGCAAGGAGAAGGAAGAGAGAGAACAAGTCAATATGAACGAATAGAAAAGGGAGAAAGAACTGGAGGGGTGGCCTCCGAAGTCACGAGATTAGAGAGGCATCAATGTTAGGTTATCAGGTTACAAATGGGGAGGAAGCCTGTTGGGAGGTTAGCCAGGGAGACCAAACTTTAGCAAATTGTCTAGAGGAATTACGAATAACAGCAGTCATAGATTCCATTTTGTACACATACCAAAATCGCGGGAGATTATCACCGGCATAGGGGAGGGGATTGGGTTTTCCAGTCCATTGCTATTTGGCACGTCATCGCCGAAACTACTAGAGATGTGCACCGGAAATTTTTCAGGTTTTGTGTTTTGGTTGTGGATTCGGTTCCGCGGCCGTGTTTTGGATTTGGACGCGTTTTGGCAAAACCTCCCTGAAATTTTTTTTTTGGATTCGGCTGTGTTTTGGATTCGGGTGTTTTTTTTTTCGAAAATAAGAATTTACTTACCGATAATTCTATTTCTCGTAGTCCGTAGTGGATGCTGGGAACTCCGTAAGGACCATGGGGAATAGCGGGCAAGCCCACTGGTCCCTGCAGTTCCCGAGACGCGCCCCCACCGCACCTGTCTCCACCTGTGGAGCCCCAGCGTCATGCGGTGGACTCAGAGGAAGCGAGGGAAGAGATTTGATCCTGGGAACTGGCTGACTGGTGCAGCTTTTTCCTTCTTCCCTTGTCTCTGTGTAGAAAGGAAGCGCCTTTGACCCGCTTGCTTTTCTGAAACCGAAAGGACTGTACCTGAAAATACGGTGCTTTCTTAGGCTTTTGTGAGGAAACCTGAGGTAAAAAAATTTTCTTCCCAGCTGTTGCTGTGGATACGAGGTCCCAGAGACCATCCCCAAACAATTCCTCACCCTTATAAGGCAGAATCTCCATGTGCCTTTTAAATGCAGCATCACCTGTCCACTGCCAGGTTACTAATACCCTCCTGGCAGAATGGACATTGCATTAATTCTGGATGCCAGCCGGCAAATATCCCTCTGTGCATCCTTTATATATATGACAACGTCTTAAATAAGCTCAATGTTAGCAAAACATTATCCCTGTCTTAGCTATTATCTGACAGGGTATCAGACCACGCTGCAGCCGCACTATTTATGCTGAGGTAATAGCAGGCTTCAGTGTATAACCTGAGTGTGTAATTACAGACTTCAGGATCGCCTCCTGCTTTTTATCAGCAGGTTCCTTCAAGGTGACCGTATCCTAAGACGGCAGTGCCACCTTTTGACAAACGTGTGAGCGCCTTATCCACCCCAAGGGATATCTCCCAACGTGACCTATCCTCTGGCGGGAAAGGGTACGCCATCAGTAACTTTTTAGAAATCACCAGTTTCTTATCGGGGGAAACCACGCTTCTTTACACACTTCATTCATTCATCTGATGGGGGAACAAAACACTGGCTGCTTTTTCTCCCCAAAAATAAAACCCTTTTATGTGGTACTTGGGTTCATGTCAGAAAATGCGTAACACATTTTTAATTGCCGAAATCATGTAACGGATGTTCCTAGTGGATTGTGTATATGTCTCAACCTCGTCGACACTGGAGTCAGACTCCGTGTCGACATCTGTGTCTGCCATCTGAGGTAACGGGCATTGTTTGAGCCCCTGATGGCCTTTGAGACGCCTGGGCAGGCGCGGACTGAGCAGCCGGCTGTCCCACAGCTGTTACGTCATCCAGCCTTTTATGTAAGGAGTTGACACTGTCGGTTAATATCTTCCACCTATCCATCCACTCTGGTGTCGGCCCCACAGGGGGCGACATCCCATTTATCGGCCTCCGCTCCGCCTCCACGTATCCAACATGTCGACACAGCCGTACCGACACACAGCACACACACAGGGAATGCTCTGATAGAGGACAGGACCCCACTAGCCCTTTGGGGAGACAGAGGGAGAGTATGCCAGCACACACCAGAGCGCTATATATATATATATATATATATATATATATATATATACAGGGATAACCTTATATAAGTGTTTTTCCCCTTATAGCTGCTGTATTGTTATACTGCGCCTAATTAGTGCCCCCCTCTCTTTTTTAACCCCTTTCTGTAGTGTAGTAACTGCAGGGGAGAGCCAGGGAGCTTCCCTCCAACGGAGCTGTGAGAGAAAATGGCGCCAGTGTGCTGAGTAGATAGGCTCCGCCCCCTTCTCGGCGGCCTTTTCTCCCGTTTTTCTGTGGAATCTGGCAGGGGTTAAAATTCATCCATATAGCCCAGGAGCCATATGTGATGTATTTTTAGCCAGCCAAGGTGTTTCTATTGCTGCTCAGGGCGCCCCCCCCTAGCGCCCTGCACCCTCAGTGACCGGAGTGTGAAGTGTGCTGAGAAGCAATGGCGCACAGCTGCAGTGCTGTGCGCTACCTTGTGGAAGACAGGATGTCTTCTACCGCCAATTTGCCGTACTCTTCTTGCTTCTGGCTCTGTAAGGGGGCCGGCGGCGCGGCACTGGGACCGAGCTCCAAGGCTGGGCCTGTGAGCGGTCCCTCTGGAGCTAATGGTGTCCAGTAGCCAAGAAGCCCAATCCACTCTGCACGCAGGTGAGTTCGCTTCTTCTCCCCTTAGTCCCTCGATGCAGTGAGCCTGTTGCCAGCAGGTCTCACTGAAAATAAAAAACCTAAACTAAAACTTTCACTAAGAAGCTCAGGAGAGCCCCTAGTGTGCACCCTTCTCGTTCGGGCACAAAAATCTAACTGAGGCTTGGAGGAGGGTCATAGGGGGAAGAGCCAGTGCACACCAGATAGTCCTAAAGCTTTCTTTAGATGTGCCCAGTCTCCTGCGGAGCCGCTATTCCCCATGGTCCTTACGGAGTTCCCAGCATCCACTAGGACGTCAGAGAAAACAGCTTAAATCATAGAATTTGGGGGTAATTTTGATCCTATAGTATTATTAACCTCAATAACCACAATTTCCACTCATTTCCAGTCTATTCTGAACACCTCACACCTCACAATACTATTTTTAGTCCTAAAATTTGCACCGAGGTCACTGGATGACTAAGCAAAGCGACCCAAGAGGGCGGCACAAACACCTGGCCCATCTAGGAGTGGCACTGCAGTGTCAGACAGGATGGTACTTTAAAAAATTGGCCCCAAACAGCACATGATGCAAAGAAAAGAGAAAAAGAGGTGCACTGTGGTCGCTGGACGGCTAAGCTAAGCGACACAAACACCTCAATATCACAGAAATTATTCGTTCTAATCAATGGTACTATTGGTCCAAATCACTGGAAGAAAATGACAAAATCACTGGAATTATTCGTTCTAATCAATGGTATTATTGGTCCAAATCACTGGAAGAAAATGACAAAATCACTGGAATTATTTGTTCTAATCAATGGTATTATTGGTCCAAATCACTGGAAGAAAATGACAAAATCACTGGAATTATTCGTTCTAATCAATGGTATTATTGGTCCAAATCACTGGAAGAAAATGACTAAATTACTGGAATTATTCGTTCTAATCAATGGTATTATTGGTCCAAATCACTGGAAGAAAATGACAAAATCACTGGAATTATTCGTGGTATTATTGGTCCAAATCACTGGAAGAAAATGGCAAAATCACTGGAATTATTCGTAAACATTTGTAGAAAGTTGCTGCTTTCTGATTACAGAAATGCTCAGATATTTCTGCAAATCCACAATCCCTTCCCAGAGGAAAAAGAAATTGAGAAACCGTTGTTTCCCTTACAAAGGAACAAACCACTTTCCAAGAAGACTGACGTTTTTGGGATTATGGAGACATAATGTTTTTGAATATAAATCCTAAAGCAGGTGGTGTATTAGAGCAAAAGAGTGCAAGAGACCAGCCATGCAGTTTCTGAAATATTATGACAAAATGTTACTGTATTTCATAAGCACTCATTCCTAACTCTGCTAAGTACTGTTTGGTATACTGTATCTGGCTTCCATGAGGTAGTTGTCCATTATTTCAGCTTCCATTGACCTTTTTGAAAGCGGTAAAAGTTATCGATTCTTCCCCCCCCCCCCCCTATTTTTCATTTTCTCCTGCATAGCCAAGTAAAATGTTGCAATGTCAAGTATTGACTTGTGCCTTCTGGGGGTCCACTTCTTCACCAAACCCAGCCAAATCTCATCCTAACCCTCTGTTCCACGTTCTCTATGTGCCCCATCTGTGTCACCCATGTCTGTCTACCCCTCCCCTTTAGATTATAAACTCTCACGAGCAGGGCCCTCTTCCCTCATGTGCTTATCCTTTGTCTTACTTTAATAATCTTCAACTGTACCACATCCAGCAGTCTTCTGCCACCTGATACTTATTCCAGTATCATCTGCTGATGTAACTATGTGTATTTACCCTGTACTTGTCCTATACTGTCATTAACTGTAAGTTGCTGTTTTCCTGTTTGATTATTTATGTACTCTGTAATTGGGCACTGCAGAACCCTTGCGGCGCCCTATAAATAAAGGATAATAATAATAATAATAATAATAATAATATAGGGTGTATAATCCCCAGGTGTATCTCACACATCACACAGTACAGTATATAGGGTATATAATCCCCAGGTGTATCTCACACATCGCTCAGTACAGATTACAGGATGTATAATCACCAGGTGTATAACACACATCGCACAGTACAGTATACATACTAGTCACAACAATGCAGCAGATATTGAGCACTGATCAGGATACTAGAAGTGACACAGAGCTGCAAGATACAGCAATGGCCTACTGTACTGTACTATATATGTATACTGCTGGTCACCAAAATGCTGCACTGTCCTACTATATACTGCTCACAATAATGCAGCACAGATATGCAATGGATACTTGCAGTGACACAGAGCTGCAATATACTACAGCAATGGCCTAATGTACTGTACAACTATATACTGTTGGTCACCAAAATGCTGCACTGTAATACTATATATACTGCTCACAAAAATGCAGCACAGATATGGAATGGATACTTGCAGTGACACAGAGCTGCAAGATACTACAGCAATGGCCTAATGTACTGTACAACTATATACTGTTGGTCACCAAAATGCTGCACTGTCCAGTGGCGGATCCAGGGGGGGGGGGAGCACTCGGGCCCGTGCCCCCCCTGTCATTTGTGGCCTTATTTGTAAGACGGAGACAGCAGTGTCTCCGTCTCAGCAAAAGCCGCGATCGCGATCGCGACCGCTACCATGGAGCTACTGCAGCAGAGCGCTACGTATAGTAGCTCTCTGTATAGACAAAGTCCGGGGAGAGCTGCTGGCTGCGCATGCTCAGCTGCAGCAGCTCTCTCCCACCTCACTGACCCGCCACTGGCCGCCAGTCTTCTCCTGCCTCCCTCTGCTCCCAGCCGCTGGTGGTATGTACAGTATACCACCAATACTGTATATGAAATGTGTGTATAATATGATCCCTACATATGTATGTATTTACTGTATGTGTTCTGTATGTGTATTTGTGTATGTATGAATGTGTGTGGTATGTGTGTGTGTGTATATATCTATATATATATATAGATGTGTGTCTATATATACGGTATATATAGATACATATACTGTGTATATATATATATATATATATATGTGTCTGTGTGTGTGTGTGTGTGTGTGTATATATATATATACACACACACACACACACACACACACACACACACACACATACACACACACATTCACAGATACACACCCACGGAAAGTCGGAAACCCCCCTAAATAAATCCTGCGTTTGCCCCTGACATTACTACTGGGGGGGCATCAACAAGGGGCATTATAACTGGGAGGCATCACTACTGAGGGGTCATCTATTGGGGGCAGCTACTGGGGGACATTTTTACTGGGGGCCATCTACTGGGGGCATTACTACAGGGGGGTCATCTATTGGGGCAAACTCGCAGGGGTCATTATTACTGGGGGTCATCTATTGGGGGCAGCTACTGGGGGCATTATTACTGGGGGGAATCTACTGGAGGCATTACTACAGGGGGGTCATCTATTGGGGGCAGCTACTGGGGGACATTTTTACTGGGGGCCATCTACTGGGGGCATTACTACAGGGGGGTCATCTAGTGGGGCAAACTCGTAGGGGTCATTATTACTGGGGTCATCTATTGGGGGCAGCTACTGGGGGCATTATTACTGGGGGGAATCTACTGGAGGCATTACTACTGGGGGGTCATCTATTGGGGGCAGCTACTGGGGGACATTTTTACTGGGGGCCATCTATTGGGGGCATTATTACTGGGGGGCATCTACTGGTGGCATTACTACTGGGGGGTCATCTATTGAGGGAAAACTCCTAGGGGGCATTACTACTGGGAGCAAACTACTGGAGGACATTATTACTGGGGGGCATCTACAGGGGCAAACTGCTGGGGGACATTATTACTGGGGGGCATGCATCTACTGGGGGCAAACTGCTGGGGGACATTATTACTAGGGGGCATCTACTGGGGGCAAACTGCTGGGGGACATTATTACTGGGTGGCATCTACTGGGGGCAAACTACTGAGGGACTATTACTGGGGGCCAACTACAAAGGTGCTAACTACTGGCGGCGTAACTACAGGGGCATTACTACTGGCGGCTTAACTACAGGGGCATTACTACTTGGGGGCTAAACTACAGGGGGGCCAAAGTACTGGGGGCTTAACTACAGGGGCCAAACTACTGGGGGCATTACTACTGAAGGCTAAGCTACAAGGGGGCATAACTACAGGGGCTAAACTACAATGGGGCAAACTACAGGGGGGCATTACTACTGGTGGCTGAACTACTGGGGGCATTACCACTGGGAGGCTAAACTAAAGGGGGGGGGGGAACTACTGGGGTCATAACTGCAGGGGCATTACCACTGGGGGCATAATGACTGGGGGCATTACTACAGGCAACATTACTACTGGGGGCAATATGGGCATTGCAAAAGGCGCACCACTACTATGGGGTCTATATAAGGGGCACTACCAGTACAGTGGACATTGCATAATGAGCGCTACAACTGTGGGCATTGTATAAGAATCGCCACCTCACATGCACCGAAGCCGCACGCAAATGTACTTGCCCCTTCCATGGTGCCCCCCCTATCATTTTCTTCTGGATCCGCCCCTGGCACTGTCCTACTATATACTGCTCACAAAAATGCAGCACAGATATGGAATGGATACTTGCAGTGACACTGAGCTTCAAGATACTACAGCAATGGCCTAATCATGTACTGTACAACTATATACTGTTGGTCACCAAAATGAAGCACACTGAGCACAGATATTTGCAGCACACTGAGCACAGATATGGAGCTTTTCAGGCAGAGAACGTAGATATTTTCAGCACACTGAGCACAGATATTTGCAGCACACTGAGCAGCACAGATATTTGCAGCACACTGAGCACAGATTACAGAGCTTTTCAGGGAGAGAACGCAGCCACGTCCTCTCCGTTCAATCTCCAATGCACGAGTGAAAATGGCGGCGACGCGCGTCTCTTTATATAGAATACGAATCTCGCGAGAATCCGACAGCGGGATGATGACGTTCAAGCGCGTTTGGGTTAACCGAGCAAGGCAGGAAGATCCGAGGCTGCCTCGGAACCGTGTAAAATAGGTGAAGTTCGGGGGGGGGGTTCGGATCTCGAGGAACCGAAACCGCTCATCTCTAGAAACTACATGTCGAAACAGTTTATTCTGATGTCGATTAAGGGTAGGCAGAGTCAAGGGGAGCAAAAAATATTGGGGGTCAGGAGAAATAGAGGTCCCGAATAGGTGCGAGAGGAGGGCGCTAAGCTCCCGCTATATTGTAAAAATTTTTGGGCAGGTCCACCAGGTGTGCATAAACGAGCCTACACCCGCACACCCCCTCCAGCACCCATCCGAGACATACGGGAACATAGGCCCTCATTCCGAGTTGATCGTTCGCAAGGCGATTTTAGCAGAGTTGCTCACGCTAAGCCGCCGCCTACTGGGAGTGTATCTTAGCATCTTAAAATTGCGAACGATGTATTCGCAATATTGCGATTACAAACTACTTAGCAGTTTCAGAGTAGCTCCACACTTACTCGGCATCTGCGATCAGTTCAGTGCTTGTCGTTCCTGGTTTGACGTCACAAACACACCCAGCGTTCGCCCAGACACTCCTCCGTTTCCCCGGCCACTCCTGCGTTTTTTCCGGAAACGGTAGCGTTTTTTCCCGCACGCCCATAAAACGGCCTGTTTCCGCCCAGTAACACCCATTTCCTGTCAATCACACTACGATCGCCGGAGCGATGAAAAAGCAGTGAGTAAAAATACTATCTCCATTGTAAAATTACTTGGCGCAGTCGCAGTGCGAATATTGCGCATGCGTACTAAGCGGAATTTCACTGCGATGCGATGAAAAATACCGAGCGAACGACTCGGAATGAGGGCCATAGTATGTAAACGAGAGGGGACATAGTACCAGCGGTAGAGTCATATATAGATATTATCCTTGATTTTAACACAAATGGAACTAGAAGTAGCGTTATCCCAGATGTCAACCCAATCCTCATTGTCTATAGTATGTCCCAGGTCCTTTTCCCATGCCAGTTCGTGAGGTAGAGTTGTCGTTTAGCAAGGCATAGATATCGGAGATTAAGCCCTTAGTGTTAGAACGTTTCCAGCTAATATATTCGAAAGAGGATAGTTTTCTATTGAGAAGAGTGGAGGTGATTGTGGAGTGGAAATGTCTAGTTTGTAGATAGCGAAAGAAATCCGAAGATGGAATTACCGTTCCATCACGAATATCTGCAAACTGAGGAAAGGAAGCATCAAGAGTAATGTCATTGATATAAAATATGTTTCCCAAGCGCCAGGTTGTAAAGGAGGATCTGCACATACCAGGGGGGAAGGCTGGATTATGGAACAATGGAATCAGAAGAGACGGATGTGGGGCCAGAGCAAACCGTCTATTTGCCAAGTCCCACGTAGCTAGTGAGCGATATACTACAGGATGAGAGAGGACCGTGCAAGGGCGGTGACTCCTATGAAACCACAGTAGAGAATACAGCGTGGCCAAACCCATCTCCTCCGTCTCAATCCTCACCCAGACTTTCCCCGCTCCACCCTCATTACACCATTGTACACATTGGGAGAGCTGTGTAGCATAGAAGTATTTCCTAAAATCTGGGATACCCAGTCCACCCCCTCTGGTGGAACGCTGGAGTAATTTGAGTCTAATACGAGGGCGTTTGCAGTTCCATATAAAAAAGGATGTTTGGTGTTGCAAGGTTTTAAAAACATAGGGAAGGATATAAATCGGGAGAGTCTGAATCAGATATAAAAGTTGGGGGTGCACACTCATCTTGACAGAATTTATTCTGCCTATCCAAGATATGTAGTATTTGGACCATTCCAATAAATGATCTTTGATTTTTCCTAATAGGCGGGGATAATTTGCTTGAAACAATTGGTGGTGATGGTGAGTCAAGTAAATACCAAGGTATTTGTTTTTCTTTTTATGCCAGTTGCAGGGCAGCATAATCTCCAAAATCATGCTTAAGCGCTGCCGGTATATGAAAATCAAGAACCTCCGTTTTGTCAACATTAATTTTATAACCCGAGTTTTGACGGGGAGCAATAAAGTGCCTTGACTCCATCTAAAAATTTACCCGAAAATCCCATTTTACCAAGGACTGTGAAGGCAAATGACCAGGGAATGCGGTCAAAGGCCTTCTCCGCGTCAAGAGCCAGAAGAAGGGAAGGAGACTTCTGCTTTTGAATGGAGTCAATTAAATCAATGGCCCGTCTGGTGTTATCCGACGCCTGGCATCCAGGGATAAACCCAACCTGATCCGGGTGGACCAAACCAGGCAGCAGAGGGGCCTGACGATTGGCTAAGATTTTTGCATAAATCTTCAGGTCTACGTTCAGTAGAGAAATTGGTCTATAATTGGAACATCTAGTCAGATCTCTATCAGGCTTTGGGATTACCACGATATTAGCCCGTGTTTTCTCTGGCAGAAAGGAAGCTCCCTCGAGAATATAATTAAATAAAGAGGAAAGATGTGGGGCCAAATCCTTGTCAAACAATTTATAATATTGGGCTGTGAATCCATCGGGTCCTGGGGTGGCAGATGTACGTATAGAGTGTATAGCTACTATCGTCTCCTCATCCGAGATCCGGCAATTAAGTGCATCTAATTGGACGTCTGATAGGGCTGACAGGGGGGTATCAGACAAGTATGAGTGTATTCCCTCGACTCCAGCAGAAGACAGAGGGTACGAATCCGACAGGTTATAAAAGGAGCTATAAAAAATCCTGAAGTCTTCGGTCATCACTTCAGGGTCATATGTATAGGAACCACGTTGTGGCGTGTACAATTTATCTATGGCGCCCAGCGCCTGTTTATGGCGAAGTTTATTGGCCAGCAAGGAATCAATTTTATCTATTTTATCGTAAAAGCGTTGCTGACGTTTCCGTAGAGTAATCACTGCGCGATTAGAAAGAAGGTATTAAGTTGACCCCGTAAAGATTCGATTTTAGAGAGCAGAGAAGCATTGGGGGATGTTTTATGTTGAGTTAATAAGGTGGCAATTTCCGATTCAAGCGACTGGACCTCCAGCACAGATTTCTTTCTGATTGCCGACGATTTTGCCATTAGAGCACCTCGTATTGTGGCCTTATGAGCCTCTCAGAGGACACTAAGGGAGATGTCAGGAGATGCATTTTCCGAGAAATAACGAGTGATTGCCAACCGAATTTCATCCGAAGCAGAAGGATGCTGCAACAGCGCGTCATCAAGACGCCATTTATACTTTCTAAGGGGCGTGCGGTATATATCTATAAGGAGAAAGACCCCTGAATGGTCAGTCCATGTCAGTGGGGTAATGCCCGCATCAGTAATCAGTGGTATAAGGTTGGAGGAAATATGAATCATATCGATCCTGGAGTAGTGTTGGTGGGGGACCGAAAAATGGGTAAAGTCTTTAGTGTGAGAATGTTGTGACCGCCAGGTATCACAGAGTCCATGGCATTTTAAGGAGGCAATGAGGGTACGAGAGGCCCTAGGGAGAATCGTCATAGAAGCGTGAGGAGGAGGACTGGTTCTATCTAACAACGGGTCGATGATTGTATTAAAGTCACAGCCCATAATAATGCGACCTTGCAACTCTTTGTCCAAGCGTTGGGACAGGGAATCAAAGAACAGAGATTGGTCTTGGTTGGGGGCATAAATAAAGACTAAAGTGAGAGTCATGGAGCGGAGGGTACCTATTACCATAAGAAACCACCCATCCGGGTCATTTACTGTTTCCGAGTGGACAAACGGGATATTACGGTGGAGTAAAATGGCCACACCACATTTTTTACAGTCCGCAGACGTGAAGAAAGACTGAGAAAACCACCTACCTCTAAGCTGAGTATGCAAACCAGTGAGATGTGTTTCTTGGAGAAAGTCAATGTCAGAAACACAGTATGCTTCCGAGGGGAGTTCAAGCCATTAACATTGACAGAGAATATTTTAAGAGACATGGCTATGCTTAAAAGGTACTACATATTGCATATAATAACCTGAGAAGGCACAGTATGAGCCCAGCAGGGGCCACCCCATGAAAAGGAAAGGAAAAAAGAGCGAAAAGGTCAGAAAAGAGATTCAATAAAAAGAAGAGAGTAAGAAAAGAAAGAACCCAAATGGGGAAAATCCCTGAAATCGTGGGTCCGGTTCACGAACCGCAACAGAAAAAAGCTGCATAAAAAACAATAGAAACATCAGTAAGGGAGTATTGGGGGGTAACTGGGAGACCAAGCAGAATAGGCTAGACCGCCTGGACCATAACAAGTGAATGTGGCGGTGACCACAATACAGCAGTAGAAAACACAATACGAAAAATAGAGGACTGTGTCTAAACAAAAGGGAGAGGAAGAAAGAAAAAAAAAGGGGGGGGGGCAGTGGATAAAGGGGGATGGGGGGGAGAGGCTGACATAATAATACAACATCATTTACAGAACATATATGAAAATTTAGAGTTTAAACAAACTATACAGTAGCGAAAAAACGTATATATCGAAAAAATGAAGATTTTGGGGCAAAACCTCCATCAGCTAACAGATATCGCAGGGCATGGAAACATGGCTTCGATACAGAGAGAACAGATAGCAAAGGGGTACTCTCTTAGTTCAGGGAGGTTCACTGTTCTCAGAATACTGGCGGGTTACTCTTGTCTAGTCGGGCAAGGGAGGTTGAGGGCATTTTAGGGGGTGGGGCTATAGTGTCGACCGTAGATGATGCTGGGAGAAGATCAATCTTAGCCAACAATTCCTGTCCTTGAGGTAAAGTTTTAACAGATTGGACGGAGTTATTTACTGAAACTTGAAGTTGAAAAGGAAACCCCCATCTGTATCGAATCTGGTGCTGTTGCAAGATCCGAGTGACAGGCTGGAGATCCCGTAGTTTTTGGATGGCAGAGGGGGCTAAATCCTGGAAAACTTGTAGTTGCATGCCTTTGAACAAGAGCTCTGGGGAGTCTCAAATGGAGGACAGGACTCTCTCCTTGGAGCAAAAATAATGAAGACGGACAATAACATCCCTGGGCGGCTGAGTGGGGGAAGGTTTCGCACGACGCGCTCTATGAGCCCTATCACAAAGACAATCTTCATCTGTGAGGTCTGGTATGAGTTGTTTGAAGAAGTCTTTCAAGAATGACGGCAGCGAAGGGCCGAGGACCAATTCTGCAATGTTGCGTATTCGCAAGTTGTTTCTACGAGACCGATTCTCCTGGTCCTCCTGCCTTTTATTAAGCCCCTCTACTTCCTCATGCAGCCTGGTGAGCTCCTTGTCGAGGCGATGCTGGGAGCGGCAAAGATCGTCATTCTTTAATTCCAAAGCATCTGTTCGGTTACCAAGAGCTGAGAGGTCCGACTTGAATTCCGTAATAGCATTAGAGAGTTCCTGTTTAAACGCAGACTGAACGCCCTCCAGTAGACTCGTCATTACCGCTTGAATCTGAGGGTTGATACCCGCTTCCGACGAGCATGGAGAAGGAGGGGAGTCCGAGGACATGGCTGGATTCTGCGAACCCTTTGATTTTGATCCAAAGAAGTTGGTCGGGACCTTCTTTTTGGACATTGTGAAAAAACAAAACACGACTGTAGGGGGGGAGAAATCAGTAAAAAGGGACAAAGGGAAAGACACAGTCTGCGGATGATGTATCAGGTAAGGACAGTGGTCCAGGCAGGTCAAGTAGCAGCCTTAGGGCTCCATCCCGGGTTCTGGTGTGAGTGAGAAGTCAAATCCTGTAAGCCGTAAGGAACTCAGAGAGGGCGGGAGGGGGCCAGCAATAATTTCATAGAAAGAGACACAGCGCTCCAGGCTTAAGTTGTAAATTGAACAAGCAATAGGTAATGTAGATAACATCAGTGGCCACCAGAGGGGGTCAGAAGATCAGCCTCAATTACAACACCAGAGATGCTGGTAAGGTGTATATAGCAGCAGCAAAAGTCCAATCATATGTGCATGGCAGGTGAAGTATAATGGGAATCCAGGCACATCAATATAGGAGCCAAGAAAAATTGCAGCCTCTTCAGGAGCAATGACAGCAGCTTGGGTAGTGTGCAGCAAAAGAATGGGAAACAAACGGCTACTCACCCCTCCATGGGCTCTGGCATCCAGTGATAGTATAAATGAGGGGAGGGGGGGCGGTGGTTCCGACCATGGACCAGCCTGCGGTCAAGGTGCCACTGGGGGAGAGATGGAGATGGCTGCCGCAAGTAAGTACTAGCGCCGGGGGCACAGCAGCCACAGCCTCCAGCAGCCTCTGGAAGAGTCTCTGGCAAGTGAACAGAAGGTACAGCGCCACGGCTGCTACCCCCGCACTCCGGCGTGAATCAGCTATTTCTTTTCATTATAAATCTGGGATATTATAAAGTCTTCACTGAGATGCATGTTCAGTACTACAGTATAACTTTAACATCATTGTATATTAACACTCCCCTTTATAAAGAGGTCCAGAATTACTTGTAACAAACAATGGAAAACGCTCCTATAATTGCTATTAGCAAGTTAGCAACACCATATGTCAATCTCCCTTGGAACCAATAACAGTTGCCCATAGGGTATTTTATCTTTTTGGCGCGCTGTATGGTGGGTTTTGCTCATTTTGGCACATTGCCGACATCAGCTGTACCCTCTCTCCATTACCTGGCAGCGCTCCTGGCGTCATATTTCTCTGCCGCCGCCATGAGTGATTGGCAGTACATGAGTGTGGGGAGCTTTGTGCCTGCTGGGCAGCAGTATAAGGAATGGGCAGTGAAGGTGCCAGGATAAAGGCTACGATGACGTCTGACGCTCATGTTTGTGTTTTATGGGCTGGGTGTCTGCCATAACCATACATACATTACATACAGTGCATTATATGGTATCTGGATGATAGATTGACAGTGTCTATAGGTCAAAATGCATTAGGTCAACAGGAACAAAAGGTCAACAGTGCTTAAAGTCGACAGGTTCAAAAATGTTGACATGACAATAGTCGACACATTTTTTTGGGGGGGTTTCACGTGTTATGCCAATATTTCCTTGATTTAATATCCACATGGACATCTATTCGGAATAGCAACTTATGGCGAGCTAAGCGAGCCACCTTGCCTGAAGCGTGGCAAGCGTACACGTTTTAACGTTCTGAACAAGTTTAATGATGTTCTGAGGCAGCTTAGTTATGCTAATCCAGGGGGTCCCCTGCTCTGGACTTAGAGTATATATCAGTATATATACTGCATATAACAATAACAATGTGACCAGCACCACCTGCCTGTCATCACAGTAACTAGAGGAAGCATTTTCACCACAGTGCTGTAGCTGAGTTTGTGTAGCTTTGTGTGTACACTTGCAGCTATGTATCACTAGTATAACATGCCGCATTACTCTATTCATGCTGCATGCATGTACTGCAGCTGTGTGTGACTGGGAGAAGCAGCTGCAGAATTGTGCGATAATGCAGTGTATTAATGTTCAGCGGAGGCAATCAATTTGCCGGCTGTCAGGACCTCAGCGGTCAGGATACTGACGTGGGAATCCTGACAGCCGTCAGTGCTGACAGCCGGAATACCGGCGCACAGGGGCTATTCCAACTCATGGGCCTTCATGACATCCACAGAGTGAGAATAGATCCTGTGGCGAGCGCAGTTTTGCCACCGAGGCCCATAGCATGGTGAGAGTAGTAAGCCCAAAAGGGGACTTGTAGCACTCGCCCCGATGCCGGCATTCTGGCGGGCAAGATGCCGCTGTAACAATGGTTCTCAGATAGGCATGCTACATCTATGCCTGGGGTAACAACCGCACAGCTGAATGGAAACATAGAACATTGCCAGTGGCACCAAAAGGGGGAAGGGGGGGGGGGGGTAGGTACAAATTCCCCGGGGCCCGGGTCAGATACCCTCCCCAGTATACTTGCACTGTTGCTGGTGTCAGCAGCACCATTTTCCCGGTGATATCTTCAGGAAGAGGGCCATGCACATAGAAAGCGAAGACTCTGGCACTGTGCCAGAGTCTATGTGGTTAGCGTCATCTTCCCAAATATCACTGGGAAGATGGTGATGGCTGGAGAGGAGGGACTCGCTTCCTGATAAAGTAAGGTAGGAAGTGGGTGCCCCCTCTGTGTTAAAATTGCGCCCCACCCCACGACCCTTTTTTAAACCACCCACCCCCTTTACCGGGAATCTCTACGGCCTACAGCCAGCATCAGCTTGCAGAACACTGGGGTCTATTTACTAGAGATGAACGGGTTCAGTTCCCTGAGAACCGAACCCTACCAGACTTCACTACCCAAGCCTGGATCCGACTCAAGCTCGGGTTTTCCTGCCTGACTCGGAAACCAGAACGAGGCAAAACTTCATCATCCCGCTGTCAGATTCTCACGGGGTTTGGATTCCATATAAGGAGCTGCGTGTCGCTGCCATTTTCACTCCGGCATTGGAGAGTGTAGAGAGAGAACGTGTCTCCGTCCTCAGTGTCCTGCCTCAGTTCAGTGGTAGTGTCTTGTGCTGCATCAGTCCAGTCACAGTGGCGGTGTCCTCTGCTGCCATATGTCCAGTGCTGCTGTAGAAGTCCAGTCCTGTAGTGCTGTCTTGTGCTGCATCAGTCCAGTGGTGGTGTATTGTGCTGCATCAGTCCAGTCACAGTGGTGGTGTCATCTGCTGCCATATGTCCAGTGCTGCTGTATAAGTCCAGTCCAGTGGTGCTGTGTTGTGCTACATCAGTTCAGTGGTGGGGTATTGTGCTGCATCAGTCCAGTCACAGTGGTGGTGCCCTCTGCTGCCATATGTCCAGTGCTGCTGTATATGTCCAGTCCATTGCAGTGGTGCCGTGTTATCCTACATCAGTCCAGTGGTGGTGTCCCTGTGCTGCTGTATGTGGTGTGGTACTGCCATATAATTTCAGTGATACTGCTGTATAATTCCAGTGATACTGCCGTAAATTCCAGCGGTACTGGCGTATAAATCCAGTCCAGTGATATTGCCGTATAATTCCAGTGGTACTGCCGTATAATTCCAGTGGTACTGCCGTATAATTCCAGTGATCCTGACGTATAATTCTAGTGGTACTGGCGTGTAAATCCAGTGATACTGCCATATAAATCCAGTCCAGTGGTACTGCCATATAATTCCAGTGATACTGCTGTATAATTCCAGTGGTACTGGCGTATAAATCCAGTGATACTGCCGTATAAATCCAGTCCAGTGGTCTGCCGTATAAGTCCAGTGGTACTGCCATATAAGTCCAGTGATACTGCCGTATAATTCCAGTGATCCTGACGTATAATTCCAGTGATACTGACGTATAAATCCAGTCTAGTGGTACTGCCATATAAATCCAGTGGTACTGCCGTATAATTCCAGTGATCCTGACATATAATTCCAGTGGTACTGGCATATAAATCCAGTAATACTGCCATATAAATCCAGTCCAGTGGTACTGCCGTATAATTCCAGTGATACTGCTGTATAATTCCAGTGGCACTGGCGTATAAGTCCAACGATACTGCCGTATAAATCTAGTCCAGTGGTACTGCCGTATAAATCCAGTGGTACTGCCACATAATTCCAGTAATGCTACCATATAATTCCAGTGGTACTGACGTATAAGTCCAGTGGTACCGCCGTATAAGTCCAGTCCAGTGGTGCTGCCATATAAGTTCAGTGGTGCTGTCCTGTGCTGTATATTATTTACTCCAAATAAAGGGGTTATTAATATTGAATCCAAATAATTTTCACAGGGCTTGCCCTGTGTGGTGTAGAGGTACGCTTTCCTGTATCGCATATTGTCTTATATAACTCCAGAAAAATAACGGAGAACAAAAATTTGGAGGATAAAATAGGGAAAGATCAAGAACCACTTCCTCCTAGTGCTGAAGCTGCTGCCACTAGTCATGACATAGACTATGAAATGCCATCAACGTCGTCTGCCAAAGATGATGCCCAATGTCATAGTAGAGGGCATGTCAAATCCAAAAAGCCAAAGTTCAGTAAAAAGACCCAAAAAAATTAATTGAAAAGGTCTGAGGAGAAACGTAAACTTGCCAATATGCCATTTACGTCACGGAGTGGCAAGGAATGGCTAAGGCCCTGGCCTATGTTCATAACTAGTGGTTCAGCTTCACATGACGATGGAAGCCCTCATCCTCCCGCTAGAAAAATGATAAGAGTTAAGCTGGCAAAAGCACAGCAAAGAACTGTGCGTTCTAAGATGGTATCACAAATCCCCAAGGAGAGTCCAAGTGTGTCGGCGGTTGCAATGCCTGACCTTCCCAACACTGGATGGGAAAAGGTGGCTCATTCCACCATTTGCACGCTGTCTGCAAGTTCTAGAAGGAGCACCCACAGTCCAGTTTCTGATGTTCAAATTGAAGATGTCACTGTTGAAGTACACCAGGATGAGGATATGGGTGTTGCTTGCGCTGAAGAGAAAGTTGACGATGAGGATTCTGATGGTGATGTGTTTTTTTTAAATCAGGGACCGGGGGAGACACCTGTTTTCCATGGGATGAATAAGCCCATTGTGATGCCTGGGCAAAATACCAAAAAAGCCACCACTTCAGTGTGGAATTATTTATCCACAAATCCGGACAACAGGTGTCAAACCGTGTGTTGCCTCTGTCAATCTGTAATAAGTAGGGATAAGGACGTTAACCACCTAGGAACATCCTCCCTTATACGTCACCTGCTGCTCATTCATCAGGAGTCAGTGTCAAGTTGTGAAACTTTGGGTAAGAGCGTAAGCAGTACATTGATACCTAAATCCCTTCTTCCTCTTGTACCCAAGCTCCTGCAAGCCACACCACCAGCTCCCTCAACGTCAACTTCCTCCTCAGTCAGGAACGTCAGTAGTCCTGCAGGCCATGTCACTGGCAAGACTGAGGAGTCCTCTCCTAACTGGGATTCTTCCGGAGGATCCTTGAGTGGTACGTCTACTGCTGCTGCCGCTGCTGTTGTTGCTGCTGGGAATTGATCATCATCCCAGAGGGGAAGTCGGAAGAGAACTTGTACTACTTGAAGTAAGCAATTGACTGTCCAACAGTCATTTGTGAGGAAGATGAAATATGACAGCAGTCATCCTGTTGCAAAGCGGATAACTGAGGCCTTATTTATTTATTTATTATTTTATTTATTAACAGTATCTTATATAGCGCAGCATATTCCGTTGCGCTTTACAATTAGAACAACAGTAATAGAACAAAACTGGGTAAAAACAGACAGACATAGAGGTAGGAAGGCCCTGCTCGCAAGCTTACAATCTATAGGGAAATAGGCATAGATACACAAGGATAGATGCTACCTATTGCATAATGGTCCACCAGATCGCTAGGTTCTTAATGGGTTGTATGATGATACCCCACAAAGTTGGCCAAGTGTCCGGTGGGTGTGAGACTAAAGAAAGACAAGATATGTGATGTTATGAATACTCTACAGAGGATGTAATTAGATAGGGAAGCACTGAAGGTTATGTGGGTGGGTCTGGAATTTGATAGGCTTGTCTGAAGAGGTGAGTTTTCAGGGAACATTTAAAGGTTTGGAGACTAGAGGCGAGTCTTACTGTGCGTGGGAGGGCATTCCACAGAGTAGGTGAAGCCCGGATAAAGTCCTGTAATTTTGAGTGTTAACAAGTAATGCGTGTGGATGAGAGACGTAGATCTTGTGCAGAGCGGAGAGGTCGGGTAGGGAGATATTTTGAGATGAGTGAAGAGATGTATGTTGGTGCAGTTTGGTTAGTAGCCTTGTATGTGAGTAAAAGTATTTTATATTTAATACAGTAGAATACCGGTAACCAATGGAGGGACTGACAGAGCGGATCTGCAGACGATGAACGTCTGGCAAGGAAGATTAGCCTCGCAGCTGCATTCAAAATGGATTGTAGTGGTGAGAGCCTATGTTTGGGAAGACCGGTCAGGAGACTATTACAATAATCAATGCGGGAGATAATGAGAGCATGGATTAGAGTTTTTGCTGTGTCTTGTGTAAGATATGGTCGTATTTTGGATATGTTTCTTAGATGTATGTTACATGATCTTGAGACAGATTGAATGTGGGTAACAAAGGACAGTTCAGAGTCAAGAATGACACCTAGGCAGCGAGCTTGTGGGGTAGGGGTGATTGCCGAGTTCTGAACAGTTATAGAGATATCAGGTTGGAAACTACTATTGGCCGGTGGAAATATAATTAATTCTGTTTTGGAAATATTAAGTTTGAGGTGGCGAGATGTCATCCAAGATGAAATGGCAGAAAGGCATTCAGTGACACGGCCCAATACAGATGGTGACAAATCAGGGGAATATAGGTAGATTTGAGTATCATCCGCATACAGATGGTACTGAAATCCAAAAGAGTTGATTAGTTTGCCAAGAGATGTGGTATAGATAGAGAAAAGCAGAGGACCTAGGACTGAGCCTTGCGGTACTCCAACTGAGAGAGGTAGCGAAGGAGAGGTGGAATCAGAGAAATGAACACTGAAGGAGCGATTAGATAGGTAGGATGAGAACCAAGAAAGGGCTGTGTCCTGAATACCTAGGGATTGTAGTGTTTGTATGAGAAGAGAGTGGTCAACAGTGTCAAAAGCAGCAGAGAGATCAAGGAGAATAAGTAGAGAGTAATGTCGTTTAGATTTAGCAGTGACCAAATCATTCACTACCTTAGTCAGTGCTGTCTCTGTGGAGTGTTGGGCACGAAATCCTGACTGAAGTGGGTCCAGTAGGCTGTGTGAGTTAAGAAAGTGTGTGAGGCGAGTGTAGGCAAGTCTCTCAAGTAGCTTGGAGGGGCATGGGAGCTGAGAGATGGGACGGTAGTTAGAGAGAGAGTTCGGGTCAGAGTTTTGTTTTTTCAGAATGGGAGTAATCACTGCATGCTTGTATAGAGAAGGAAAGATACCAGTAGACAGGGAGAGATTACAGATTTTCGTTAAGGTTGGGATGAGCACAGTAGACAGAGCTTTACTAATTTGTAAGGGTATAGAGTCAAGGGGAGAGGTATTAGAGTAGGCAGATGAAAAGAGTGCAGATACTTTATCTTCATTTGTAGGATCAAAGGAAGAGAAGGTGTTAGAGGGTTCAGGCAGGGAATTGAGCAGGTCACTTGCTGTGGAAGAGCATACCATTTCATTTCGGATCTTGTCAATCTTGTCCTTGAAATAGGAAGCAAGATCTTGCGCACTGACAGTGGCTGGTGGGTTAGGTGAGGGAGGGACAAGAAGTGATTTAAATGTATTAAAAAGTTGCTAGGGGTTAGAGGCTTGAGCAGAGATGAGAGATTGAAAATATGTTTGTTTGGCAGTGTCCAGAGCATTACGATAAGAGTGGTAGGTGGTCTTATATGTGAGAAAGTCACTTGAACTACGAGATTTACGCCACTGGCGTTCAACTTTACGTGAGAGTTTTTGTAAGTGTCTAGTGTATTTAGAGTGCCACGGTTGACATCTAAGTCTACGTGGAGTGTGATGGGTAGCTGGAGCCACTTCATCAAGTGCTGTTTCTAGAGTTTGGTTAAGGTGTGATACAGCAGTCTCTGGAGAGGTGAATGTAGAAATTGGTAAGAGCAGTGGTTGCAGAGAGGTAGATAGTTGTTGAAAATTAATAGCGTTAATATTTCTGCGGGTAAGAGGTGTCCTTGTAGACTTTAGGGACATTGAGTTTGAAGTAATGGAGGAGAGCATGCAGGTGATAAGGTTGTGATCTGAGAGAGGGAAAGGAGTGTTAGTGAGTTCAGAAACAGAGCATAGTCTGGTGAATACAAGATCAAGGCAGTGGCCCTCCTGATGAGTAGGGGAGTCAGTCCATTGGGAGAGGCCAAGAGAGGAGGTTAGAGAGAGTAGTTTAGAGGCATGGGGAGATTGTGGACTGTCAATAGAGAGATTGAAATCACCCATAATGATGGTGGAGATGTCAGAGGATAGAAAGTGAGGGAGCCAAGCAGAAAAATCTTCCAGAAACTTTTTGGGTTGCCCAGGTGGGCGATAGATAGCTGCAACACGCAGAGAGAAAGGGGTGAAAATCCTAATAGAGTGTACTTCAAAGGATGTAAATGTGAGTGAGGGAACAGGTGGTAAAACGATGTGCGTGTAAGATTTGGACAGTAATATTCCAACACCACCTCCTTTAATGTTACCAGGCCTGGGGGTGTGTGTGAAGTGGAGGCCACCATGTGACAGTGCTGCAGGGGAGGCAGTGTCTGATTGTGTGAGCCATGTTTCTGTTATGGCTAGCATATTTAATTTTTTTGCTATGAAAAGGTCATGAATAGCTGTTAATTTGTTGCAAACAGAGCGTGCATTCCATAAAGCACATTTTAGTGACTTGGAGGTAGATGGGAGACAAGTGATGTTGATAGGTTTGTTGGTTTTATATTCCGTTGTGAATCAGCTGAATGTGAGCGTGGTATGTGGATGGGACCTGGATTTGGGGATATGTCACCAGCTAGTAGAAGCAGAAGAAGAGAGAGATAGGTATAGTTGGGGGAGGTGTGTGATAGTTTCTTATGGTGACAGGTAGAGGATGTGACAGTTAGTGTACATAGATAGGTTAAAAGCTCATGAGTGTTAATAAGAGGGGAGTGGATTAATGAGGCTGCAATGTGTACAGAGCGATACATAACAGGAATAGTGAAGGACGATGTCATTTTATAGAGGATACCATGAAGTGCTATGAGGAAAAACAGCTTGACAGCTATGTTGCTGTTAGACGTGCGTCCGGTATCCGCCATTGCTTCAGAGGGACTTAGAGAATTGATGGAGGTAGTGTGTCCCCGGTATCAAATCCCATCTAGGTTCCACCTCACTAGGCAGGTGTCGAAGTCGAAAATATTTCAGTACACCAGGCTTGCCTACCCTCCCGCATTTAGTGGGAGGCTCCCGTTTTTTTTCTGAGTCCCCCGTTGCCCCGCAAACCCTGCTTCTCCTCCCGCTTTTTTAATTTACCTCTATGAAAAGTTGGACTGCATACAGTATGCGCAAGTCCGGAGAAGCCGGGGGCGGAGCCTGCATGGGGACGTTATGACACCGTTCACCGCGGGGCTGTGATTAACCGGAGGTGTTCCTGCAGTGCACATTACACAGAGAGAGGCAGTGTGACGCAGCGGAGTCACACGCATCCGCTGGCCTCCCGGGCTTATTAGCTGCTTCTAGCTAATGCAGTCCCCTGCTGTACCCTACGCACCTCCCCTTCCTCTACTACCAGGCAGCTTAGGAAAGCTCCGCCTCCACCACACAAGCAGGACAGGAGCTGCGTGCTGCTGAATGAGGGATCTGCTGACGTCTGCACTGCCTGCTGGTAAGTGCTGTATTATTATTAAACTTCCCCCTTTCCCATCTGCGGCACCCCCAACCCCCTCTCCCCCACACAGATAACCCACCTACTCGCTCTCTCTTCACATCCCCTCCCCCATCCACGGCACCACCGACCCTCCCTCCCCACACAGGTTCCCTTCTGCTGCTCACTCTCTCCTCACATCCCCTCCCCCATCCACGGCACCCCCCCCCCTCCCCACACAGGTTCCCTTCTGCTGCTCACTCTCTCCTCACATCCCTCCCCTCTCCCATCCACGGCACCCTCTCCCAATTTGGGATGTGTAACATTTATTCTTATGGTCTAATGGGATCCGGACTGAAAGTCGACAGTAACTAGGTCGACAATGTCTAGGTAGACCACTATTGGTCGACAGTAACTAGGTCGACAGGGTGTCTAGATCGACAGGGTCTTTAGGTCGACATGTTCTAGGTCGACAGGTCAAAAGGTCGACATGAGTTTTTCACAATTTTTTTCTTTTTTTGAACCTTTTCATACTTAACGATCCACGTGGACTACGATTGGAACGGTAATCTGTGCCGAGCAAAGCGGTAGCGGAGCGAAGGCACCATGCCCGAAGCATGGCGAGTGAAGAAAACGACACCAAAATAACATTAAAAACTCATGTCGACCTTTTGACCTGTCGACCTAGAACATGTCGACCTAAAGACCCTGTCGACCTAGTCACCCTGTCGACCTAGTTACTGTCGACCAATAGTGGTCGACCTAGACATTGTCGACCTAGTTACTGTCGACTTTCAATACCACACCCGGTCTAATATAGCACTGTATCAACTTTTGCAATACTGTAACCACTTTTGTTATTTAGGGGAATATACTGTACACTTGTATCAATTTTCACTATTGTAGGTTTATTCCTTATGCCTATCACTTATCATCACAAATAGATATTACAAGGTGTATTCAGCACCTATATACTATTGTACGTCCCAATTGAATTGAATATGTTGTATGTTTATTTATTTTGAAGTTTGTAGGTACATTTATTAGATTATAAATAATGTGCTCAACAAATTAAAGAATTTTGGTAAAGCTTCAATTTAGCACATAACAGTGCTTTAAATAATATATATATATATATATATATATATATATATATATATATACATATATTTGGATGACTCTTTTTAGCATCTTCTATTGGACATCATACATCCTATATTCAATATCTTTTCATAGCATCCCTGAGGTGCATATGGATGGCTGACCATACAATAAATGTATAAATTCATTCTCTCAACCTAGGCTGTCTAGTAATTAGTCCACCTGTATCCAGGGCCGGTGCAAGGTTTCTCGACACCCTAGGCAAAACTTCAGCCAGCTTTTAACCGCCCCCCCCCCCCCCCCCCGACCAAAACCACAAACCAGTACACATTTCCCAGCCCGTCAGATGAAAGTATGTAGGCAGCATCTTAGAAGCTCAACAGCTACCGTCTAAATTAAGTTTTACAGGGATGCATCTCTCGGAGTTATCCTTAAATTTGTGATAAGCAGACTCAGGGCAGCCCCTCGGATACTGGCACCCTAAGCAGCTGCCTAATGGTAGAGCCAGCCCTGCACTTACACATAATGCCCACAGTAGTAGTGCCGCTTACATATAATACACACAGTAGTAGTGCCGCTTACACATAATACACACAGTAGTAGTGCCGCTTACATATAATACACACAGTAGAACGCCGTTGTTGGGGTGTGGTCCGGACAACGCAGGCGTGTCTGAACTGTTGCGGGGGCGGGCCACAGCAACTGCATGATATCACCTAGGCTGCGCAGGCAGGTAGCTACTCAGCGAATGCAAAAGCATCGACGCCGTGCATTGAGAAGTACATTTGGATCTGGACTATGTACATGCTATTTGAGGATGATATGCAGTGTTTATTAATACTATTTATGTGAATAGAACCAATAAATCATCTATGATTCTTTATCCCAACAGTCTGCACTGTGTCTGCTTGTTTCAATTTTTTCAGAACAATATCTTTATAAAGAAAGAATACATTAGTGCAGACTTCACTGTCTAAATGGTTGAAAGATAGTAAGCATTGATGGTTTTACTCAGGATATGTGGCTACTGCGCCACGTGTTATTAAGATATTAGCATCCCCCTCAGATGTGCAATCTGTATACTAGTGCTCTGCCTTTATCCATGCCCTATATCTGCTCACTCACTACTAATACAGTAAGCAGGTAACTGTATTATCCACTATATATATCAGCAATATATAGCTACAGGCTACAATCCATACAGAAATATTATTATACGATTGCAAAAAAAAAAAAAAAAAGAAAAGGTAATTTGTGTGATTGATGTTTTAAAAATGTCCTGTGTAAATACATGTAACTTCATCCTCGTTGCTACAATGCCGTATTGCAGCCACGCTGCTCCCCAAGCAGAGCGCCATCACACCTGCCATTGCACAGACTTGCCCTCTCCATACCTTGACAAAGTCCACTGGGTACAGGCTCCAGGACAGGGTCGTAGCCAGAACTTTGTGGGCCCCATAGCAACATATTGAAGGGGTTCAGGGTATACCAAGATATATTGCAGACCCAAAGGCAACTTTTTTTAAGGACACCTATGTATCACCCAATGGTGAAAAATATATACAACACATGTAACTGTGACAGGGAAGGTGGCCTCTCAGCTCTGGCCCCATAGCAGCTGCACTCCCTGCACCTATGGTTGCTACACCCTGTATATAACACATGTAACTGTGACAGGGAAGTTGGCCTCTCAGCTGTGGCCCCATAGCAGCTGCACTCCCTGCACCTATGGTAGCTACACCCCTGTATATAACACATGTAACTGTGACAGGGAAGGTGGCCTCTCTCAGCTCTGGGCCCCATAGCAGCTGCACTACCTGCACCTATGGTAGCTACACCCTGTATATAACACATGTAACTGTGACAGGGAAGGTGGACCCTCTCAGCTCTGGGCCCCATAGCAGCTGAACTCCCTGCACCTATGGTAGCTACACCCTGTATATAACACATGTAACTGTGACAGGGAAGATGGCCCCTCTCAGCTCTGGCCCCATAGCAGCTGCACTCCCTGCACCTATGGTAGCTACACCCTGTATATAACACATGTAACTGTGACAGGGAAGGTGGCCTCTCAGCTCTGGCCCCATAGCAGCTGCACTCCCTGCACCTATGGTAGCTACACCCTGTATATAACACATGTAACTGTGACAGGGAAGGTGGCCTCTCTCAGCTCTGGGCCCCATAGCAACTGCACTCCCTGCACCTATGGTAGCTACACCCTGTATATAACACATGTAACTGTGACAGGGAAGGTGGCCCCTCTCAGCTCTGGGCCCCATAGCAGCTGAACTCCCTGCACCTATGGTAGCTACACCCTGTATATAACACATGTAACTGTGACAGGGAAGATGGCCCCTCTCAGCTCTGGCCCCATAGCAGCTGCACTCCCTGCACCTATGGTAGCTACACCCTGTATATAACACATGTAACTGTGACAGGGAAGGTGGCCTCTCTCAGCTCTGGCCCCATAGCAGCTGTACTCCCTGCACCTATGGTAGCTACACCCTTGTATATAACACATGTAACTGTGACAGGGAAGGTGGCCCCTCTCAGCTCTGGGCCCCATAGCAGCTGAACTCCCTGCACCTATGGTAGCTACACCCTGTATATAACACATGTAACTGTGACAGGGAAGGTGGCCCCTCTCAGCTCTGGGCCCCATAGCAGCTGCACTCCCTGCACCTATAGTAGCTACACCCTGTATATAACACATGTAACTGTGACAGGGAAGGTGGCCTCTCTCAGCTCTGACCCCATAGCAGCTGCACTCCCTGCACCTATGGAAGCTACACCCCTGTATATAACACATGTAACTGTGACAAGGTAGGTGGCCTCTCTCAGCTCTGGCCCCATAGCAGCTGCACTCCCTGCACCTATGGAAGCTACACCCTGTATATAACACATGTAACTGTGACAGGGAAGGTGGCCTCTCTCAGCTCTGACCCCATAGCAGCTGCACTCCCTGCACCTATGGTAGCTACACCCTGTATATAACACATGTAACTGTGACAGGGAAGGTGGCACCTCTCAGCTCTGGCCCCATAGCAGCTGCACTCCCTGCACCTATGGTAGCTACACCCTGTATATAACACATGTAACTGTGACAGGGAAGGTGGCCTCTCTCAGCTCTGGCCCCATAGCAGCTGTACTCCCTGCACCTATGGTAGCTACACCCTGTATATAACACATGTAACTGTGACAGGGAAGGTGGCCTCTCTCAGCTCTGGCCCCATAGCAGCTGTACTCCCTGTACCTATGGTAGCTACACCCTGTATATAACACATGTAACTGTGACAGGGAAGGTGGCCCCCTCAAAGCTCTGGGCCCCATAGCAGCTGCACTCCCTGCACCTATGGTAGCTACACCCTGTATATAACACATGTAACTGTGACAGGGAAGGTGGCCTCTCTCAGCTCTGGCCCCATAGCAGCTGTACTCCCTGTACCCATGGTAGCTACACCCTGTATATAACACATGTAACTGTGACAGGGAAGGTGGCCTCTCTCAGCTCTGGCCCCATAGCAGCTGTACTCCCTGTACCTATGGTAGCTACACCCTGTATATAACACATGTAACTGTGACAGGGAAGGTGGCCCCTCTCAGCTCTGGGCCCCATAGCAGCTGCACTCCCTGCACCTATGGTATCTACACCCCTGTATATAATACATGTAACTGTGACAGGGAAGATGACCCCTCTTAGCTCTGTGCCCCATAGCAGCTGCACTTCCTGCACCTATGGTAGCTACACCCTGTATATAACACATGTAACTGTGACAGGGAAGGTGGCCCCTCTCAGCTCTGGGCCCCATAGCAGCTGCACTCCCTGCACCTATGGTATCTACGACCTTGTTCCAGGATCTGACAGCTCCAGGATCCTTACCACGGCTCCAACTGCCATGTGCGTCAGTGGAGACACTAGAGATGAGCGGGTTCGGTTTCTCTGAATCCGAACCCGCCAGAACTTCATGTTTTTTTTCACGAGTCCGAGCGACTCGGATCTTCCCGCCTTGCTCGGTTAACCCGAGCGCGCCCGAACGTCATCATGACGCTGTCGGATTCTCGCGAGGCTCGGATTCTATCGCGAGACTCGGATTCTATATAAGGAGCCGCGCGTCGCCGCCATTTTCACACGTGCATTGAGATTGATAGGGAGAGGACGTGGCTGGCGTCCTCTCCGTTTAGACACTTGATTTACTAATTTTGGGGAGCATTAGGAGTACTCAGTAGTGTACAGTGCAGAGTTTTGCTGATAGTGACCAGTGACCACCACTTTTATTTATAATCCGTTCTCTGCCTGAAAAAAGCGATACACAGCACACAGTGACTCAGTCACATACATACCATATCTGTGTGCACTGCTCAGGCTCAGGCCAGTGTGCTGCATCATCTATATATTAGAGATGAGCGCCTGAAATTTTTCGGGTTTTGTGTTTTGGTTTTGGGTTCGGTTCCGCGGCCGTGTTTTGGGTTCGAACGCGTTTTGGCAAAACCTCACCGAATTATTTTTGTCGGATTCGGGTGTGTTTTGGATTCGGGTGTTTTTTTCCAAAAACACTAAAAAACAGCTTAAATCATAGAATTTGGGGGTCATTTTGATCCCAAAGTATTATTAACCTCAAAAACCATAATTTACACTCATTTTCAGTCTATTCTGAATACCTCACACCTCACAATATTATTTTTAGTCCTAAAATTTGCACCGAGGTCGCTGTGTGAGTAAGATAAGCGACCCTAGTGGCCGACACAAACACCGGGCCCATCTAGGAGTGGCACTGCAGTGTCACGCAGGATGTCCCTTCCAAAAAACCCTCCCCAAACAGCACATGACGCAAAGAAAAAAAGAGGCGCAATGAGGTAGCTGTGTGCGTAAGATTAGCGACCCTAGTGGCCGACACAAACACCGGGCCCATCTAGGAGTGGCACTGCAGTGTCACGCAGGATGGCCCTTCCAAAAAACCCTCCCCAAACAGCACATGACGCAAAGAAAAAAAAAGGCGCAATGAGGTAGCTGACTGTGTGAGTAAGATTAGCGACCCTAGTGGCCGACACAAACACCGGGCACATCTAGGAGTGGCACTGCAGTGTCACGCAGGATGTCCCTTACAAAAAACCCTCCCCAAACAGCACATGACGCAAAGAAAAAAAGAGGCGCAATGAGGTAGCTGTGTGAGTAAGATTAGCGACCCTAGTGGCCGACACAAACACCGGGCCCATCTAGGAGTGGCACTGCAGTGTCACGCAGGATGTCCCTTCCAAAAAACCCTCCCCAATCAGCACATGGACGGACTGCCACGGTTAGGTGGTATAAAAAAACCACGGTTAGGTGGTATATAATACAATTATGGATGGACGGACTGCCTGCCGAGTGCCGACACAGAGGTAGCCACAGACGTGAACTACCGCACTGTACACTGGTTGATAAAGAGATAGTAGTATACTCGTAACAACTAGTATGACGACGGTATAAAGAATGAAAAAAAAACCACGGTTAGGTGGTATATAATACAATTATGGTTGGACGGACTGCCTGCCGAGTGCCGACACAGAGGTAGCCACAGCCGTGAACTACCGCACTGTACACTGGTTGATAAAGAGATAGTAGTATACTCGTAACAACTAGTATGACGACGGTATAAAGAATGAAAAAAAAACCACGGTTAGGTGGTATATATTATAATACAATTATGGTTGGACGGACTGCCTGCCGAGTGCCGACACAGAGGTAGCCACAGCCGTGAACTACCGCACTGTACACTGGTTGATAAAGAGATAGTAGTATACTCGTAACAACTAGTATGACGACGGTATAAAGAATGAAAAAAAAACCACGGTTAGGTGGTATATAATACAATTATGGTTGGACGGACTGCCTGCCGAGTGCCGACACAGAGGTAGCCACAGCCATGAACTACCGCACTGTACACTGGTTGATAAAGAGATAGTAGTATACTCGTAACAACTAGTATGACGACGGTATAAAGAATGAAAAAAAAACCACGGTTAGGTGGTATATATTATAATACAATTATGGATGGACGGACTGCCTGCCGAGTGCCGACACAGAGGTAGCCACAGCCGTGAACTACCGCACTGTACTGTGTCTGCTGCTAATATAGACTGGTTGATAAAGAGATAGTATACAATACTACTAATATACTGGTGGTCAGGGCAGCACTGGTCACCACTAGTCACACTGGCAGTGGCACTCCTGCAGCAAAAGTGTGCACTGTTTAATTTTAATATAATATTATTTATCATGTACTCCTGGCTCCTGCTATAACAACCTGCAGTGCTCCCCAGTCTCCCCCACAATTATAAGCTTTATATACAATACATTGATGTGCAGCACACTGGGCTGAGCAGTGCACACAGACTGAGTCACTGTGTGACTGTGTATCGTTTTTTTCAGGCAGAGAACGGATATATTAAATAAAACAAACAACTGCACTGTCTCTGGTGGTCACTGGTCACTGTGGTCGTCAGTCACTAAACTCTGTCTGCACTCTCTTCTAATCTACAGTATCACAGCAATCTCTCTCTCTCTCTCTCTTCTAAATCTAATCTAAATGGAGAGGACGCCAGCCACGTCCTCTCCCTATCAATCTCAATGCACGTGTGAAAATGGCGGCGACGCGCGGCTCCTTATATAGAATCCGAGTCTCGCGAGAATCCGACAGCGTCATGATGACGTTCGGGCGCGCTCGGGTTAACCGAGCAAGGCGGGAAGATCCGAGTCGCTCGGACCCGTGAAAAAAAAAGTGAAGTTCGTGCGGGTTCGGATTCAAAGAAACCGAACCCGCTCATCTCTACTATATATATTATATATCTGTCTGACTGCTCAGCTCACACAGCTTATAATTGTGGGGGAGACTGGGGAGCACTACTGCAGTGCCAGTTATAGGTTATAGCAGGAGCCAGGAGTACATAATATTATATTAAAATTAAACAGTGCACACTTTTGCTGCAGGAGTGCCACTGCCAGTGTGACTAGTGACCAGTGACCTGACCACCAGTATATAATATTAGTAGTATACTATCTCTTTATCAACCAGTCTATATTAGCAGCAGACACAGTACAGTGCGGTAGTTCACGGCTGTGGCTACCTCTGTGTCGGCACTCGGCAGCCCGTCCATAATTGTATATACCAGTGACCTAACCGTGGTTTTTTTTTCTTTCTTTATACATACATACTAGTTACGAGTATACTATCTCTTTATCAACCAGTCTATATATTAGCAGCAGACACAGTACAGTGCGGTAGTTCACGGCTGTGGCTACCTCTGTGTCGGCACTCGGCAGCCCGTCCATAATTGTATATACCAGTGACCTAACCGTGGTTTTTTTTTCTTTCTTTATACATACATACTAGTTACGAGTATACTATCTCTTTATCAACCAGTCTATATATTAGCAGCAGACACAGTACAGTGCGGTAGTTCACGGCTGTGGCTACCTCTGTGTCGGCACTCGGCAGCCCGTCCATAATTGTATATACCACCTAACCGTGGTTTTTTTTTCTTTCTTTATACATACATACTAGTTACGAGTATACTATCTCTTTATCAACCAGTCTATATATTAGCAGCAGACACAGTACAGTGCGGTAGTTCACGGCTGTGGCTACCTCTGTGTCGGCACTCGGCAGCCCGTCCATAATTGTATATACCAGTGACCTAACCGTGGTTTTTTTTTCTTTCTTTATACATACATACTAGTTACGAGTATACTATCTCTTTATCAACCAGTCTATATATTAGCAGCAGACACAGTACAGTGCGGTAGTTCACGGCTGTGGCTACCTCTGTGTCGGCACTCGGCAGCCCGTCCTTAATTGTATATACCAGTGACCTAACCGTGGTTTTTTTTTCTTTCTTTATACATACATACTAGTTACGAGTATACTATCTCTTTATCAACCAGTCTATATATTAGCAGCAGACACAGTACAGTGCGGTAGTTCACGGCTGTGGCTACCTCTGTGTCGGCACTCGGCAGCCCGTCCATAATTGTATATACCAGTGACCTAACCGTGGTTTTTTTTTCTTTCTTTATACATACATACTAGTTACGAGTATACTATCTCTTTATCAACCAGTCTATATATTAGCAGCAGACACAGTACAGTGCGGTAGTTCACGGCTGTGGCTACCTCTGTGTCGGCACTCGGCAGCCCGTCCATAATTGTATATACCAGTGACCTAACCGTGGTTTTTTTTTCTTTCTTTATACATACATACTAGTTACGAGTATACTATCTCTTTATCAACCAGTCTATATATTAGCAGCAGACACAGTACAGTGCGGTAGTTCACGGCTGTGGCTACCTCTGTGTCGGCACTCGGCAGCCCGTCCATAATTGTATATACCAGTGACCTAACCGTGGTTTTTTTTTCTTTCTTTATACATACATACTAGTTACGAGTATACTATCTCTTTATCAACCAGTCTATATATTAGCAGCAGACACAGTACAGTGCGGTAGTTCACGGCTGTGGCTACCTCTGTGTCGGCACTCGGCAGCCCGTCCATAATTGTATATACCACCTAACCGTGGTTTTTTTTTCTTTCTTTATACATACATACTAGTTACGAGTATACTATCTCTTTATCAACCAGTCTATATATTAGCAGCAGACACAGTACAGTGCGGTAGTTCACGGCTGTGGCTACCTCTGTGTCGGCACTCGGCAGCCCGTCCATAATTGTATATACCAGTGACCTAACCGTGGTTTTTTTTTCTTTCTTTATACATACATACTAGTTACGAGTATACTATCTCTTTATCAACCAGTCTATATATTAGCAGCAGACACAGTACAGTGCGGTAGTTCACGGCTGTGGCTACCTCTGTGTCGGCACTCGGCAGCCCGTCCATAATTGTATACTAGTATCCAATCCATCCATCTCCATTGTTTACCTGAGGTGCCTTTTAGTTGTGCCTATTAAAATATGGAGAACAAAAATGTTGAGGTTCCAAAATTAGGGAAAGATCAAGATCCACTTCCACCTCGTGCTGAAGCTGCTGCCACTAGTCATGGCCGAGACGATGAAATGCCAGCAACGTCGTCTGCCAAGGCCGATGCCCAATGGCATAGTACAGAGCATGTCAAAACCAAAACACCAAATATCAGTAAAAAAAGGACTCCAAAACCTAAAATAAAATTGTCGGAGGAGAAGCGTAAACTTGCCAATATGCCATTTACCACACGGAGTGGCAAGGAACGGCTGAGGCCCTGGCCTATGTTCATGGCTAGTGGTTCAGCTTCACATGAGGATGGAAGCACTCAGCTTCTCGCTAGAAAACTGAAAAGACTCAAGCTGGCAAAAGCACCGCAAAGAACTGTGCGTTCTTTGAAATCCCAAATCCACAAGGAGAGTCCAATTGTGTCGGTTGCGATGCCTGACCTTCCCAACACTGGACGTGAAGAGCATGCGCCTTCCACCATTTGCACGCCCCCTGCAAGTGCTGGAAGGAGCACCCGCAGTCCAGTTCCTGATAGTCAGATTGAAGATGTCAGTGTTGAAGTACACCAGGATGAGGAGGATATGGGTGTTGCTGGCGCTGGGGAGGAAATTGACCAGGAGGATTCTGATGGTGAGGTGGTTTGTTTAAGTCAGGCACCCGGGGAGACACCTGTTGTCCGTGGGAGGAATATGGCCGTTGACATGCCAGGTGAAAATACCAAAAAAATCAGCTCTTCGGTGTGGAGGTATTTCACCAGAAATGCGGACAACAGGTGTCAAGCCGTGTGTTCCCTTTGTCAAGCTGTAATAAGTAGGGGTAAGGACGTTAACCACCTCGGAACATCCTCCCTTATACGTCACCTGCAGCGCATTCATAATAAGTCAGTGACAAGTTCAAAAACTTTGGGTGACAGCGGAAGCAGTCCACTGACCAGTAAATCCCTTCCTCTTGTAACCAAGCTCACGCAAACCACCCCACCAACTCCCTCAGTGTCAATTTCCTCCTTCCCCAGGAATGCCAATAGTCCTGCAGGCCATGTCACTGGCAAGTCTGACGAGTCCTCTCCTGCCTGGGATTCCTCCGATGCATCCTTGCGTGTAACGCCTACTGCTGCTGGCGCTGCTGTTGTTGCCGCTGGGAGTCGATGGTCATCCCAGAGGGGAAGTCGTAAGCCCACTTGTACTACTTCCAGTAAGCAATTGACTGTTCAACAGTCCTTTGCGAGGAAGATGAAATATCACAGCAGTCATCCTACTGCAAAGCGGATAACTGAGTCCTTGACAACTATGTTGGTGTTAGACGTGCGTCCGGTATCCGCCGTTAGTTCACAGGGAACTAGACAATTTATTGAGGCAGTGTGCCCCCGTTACCAAATACCATCTAGGTTCCACTTCTCTAGGCAGGCGATACCGAGAATGTACACGGACGTCAGAAAAAGACTCACCAGTCTCCTAAAAAATGCAGTTGTACCCAATGTCCACTTAACCACGGACATGTGGACAAGTGGAGCAGGGCAGGGTCAGGACTATATGACTGTGACAGCCCACTGGGTAGATGTATGGACTCCCGCCGCAAGAACAGCAGCGGCGGCACCAGTAGCAGCATCTCGCAAACGCCAACTCTTTCCTAGGCAGGCTACGCTTTGTATCACCGCTTTCCAGAATACGCACACAGCTGAAAACCTCTTACGGCAACTGAGGAAGATCATCGCGGAATGGCTTACCCCAATTGGACTCTCCTGTGGATTTGTGGCATCGGACAACGCCAGCAATATTGTGTGTGCATTAAATATGGGCAAATTCCAGCACGTCCCATGTTTTGCACATACCTTGAATTTGGTGGTGCAGAATTTTTTTAAAAACGACAGGGGCGTGCAAGAGATGCTGTCGGTGGCCAGAAAAATTGCGGGACACTTTCGGCGTACAGGCACCACGTACAGAAGACTGGAGCACCACCAAAAACTACTGAACCTGCCCTGCCATCATCTGAAGCAAGAAGTGGTAACGAGGTGGAATTCAACCCTCTATATGCTTCAGAGGTTGGAGGAGCAGCAAAAGGCCATTCAAGCCTATACAATTGAGCACGATATAGGAGATGGAATGCACCTGTCTCAAGTGCAGTGGAGAATGATTTCAACGTTGTGCAAGGTTCTGATGCCCTTTGAACTTGCCACACGTGAAGTCAGTTCAGACACTGCCAGCCTGATTCAGGTCATTCCCCTCATCAGGCTTTTGCAGAAGAAGCTGGAGGCATTGAAGAAGGAGCTAAAAGGGAGCGATTCCGCTAGGCATGTGGGACTTGTGGATGCAGCCCTTAATTCGCTTAACAAGGATTCACGGGTGGTCAATCTGTTGAAATCAGAGCACTACATTTTGGCCACCGTGCTCGATCCTAGATTTAAAGCCTACCTTGGATCTCTCTTTCCGGCAGACACAGGTCTGCTGGGGTTGAAAGACCTGCTGGTGAGAAAATTGTCAAGTCAAGCGGAACGCGACCTGTCAACATCTCCTCCTTCACATTCTCCCGCAACTGGGGGTGCGAGGAAAAGGCTCAGAATTCCGAGCCCACCCGCTGGCGGTGATGCAGGGCAGTCTGGAGCGACTGCTGATGCTGACATCTGGTCCGGACTGAAGGACCTGACAACGATTACGGACATGTCGTCTACTGTCACTGCATATGATTCTCTCAACATTGATAGAATGGTGGAGGATTATATGAGTGACCGCATCCAAGTAGGCACGTCACACAGTCCGTACTTATACTGGCAGGAAAAAGAGGCAATTTGGAGGCCCTTGCACAAACTGGCTTTATTCTACCTAAGTTGCCCTCCCACAAGTGTGTACTCCGAAAGAGTGTTTAGTGCCGCCGCTCACCTTGTCAGCAATCGGCGTACGAGGTTACATCCAGAAAATGTGGAGAAGATGATGTTCATTAAAATGAATTATAATCAATTCCTCCGCGGAGACATTGACCAGCAGCAATTGCCTCCACAAAGTACACAGGGAGCTGAGATGGTGGATTCCAGTGGGGACGAATTGATAATCTGTGAGGAGGGGGATGTACACGGTGATATATCGGAGGGTGAAGATGAGGTGGACATCTTGCCTCTGTAGAGCCAGTTTGTGCAAGGAGAGATTAATTGCTTCTTTTTTGGGGGGGGTCCAAACCAACCCGTCATATCAGTCACAGTCGTGTGGCAGACCCTGTCACTGAAATGATGGGTTGGTTAAAGTGTGCATGTCCTGTTTTGTTTATACAACATAAGGGTGGGTGGGAGGGCCCAAGGATAATTCCATCTTGCACCTCTTTTTTCTTTTCTTTTTCTTTGCATCATGTGCTGATTGGGGAGGGTTTTTTGGAAGGGACATCCTGCGTGACACTGCAGTGCCACTCCTAGATGGGCCCGGTGTTTGTGTCGGCCACTAGGGTCGCTAATCTTACTCACACAGCTACCTCATTGCGCCTCTTTTTTTCTTTGCGTCATGTGCTGTTTGGGGAGGGTTTTTTGGAAGGGACATCCTGCGTGACACTGCAGTGCCACTCCTAGATGTGCCCGGTGTTTGTGTCGGCCACTAGGGTCGCTAATCTTACTCACACAGCTACCTCATTGCGCCTCTTTTTTTCTTTGCGTCATGTGCTGTTTGGGGAGGGTTTTTTGGAAGGGACATCCTGCGTGACACTGCAGTGCCACTCCTAGATGGGCCCGGTGTTTGTGTCGGCCACTAGGGTCGCTAATCTTACTCACACAGTCAGCTACCTCATTGCGCCTCTTTTTTTCTTTGCGTCATGTGCTGTTTGGGGAGGGTTTTTTGGAAGGGCCATCCTGCGTGACACTGCAGTGCCACTCCTAGATGGGCCCGGTGTTTGTGTCGGCCACTAGGGTCGCTAATCTTACTCACACAGCTACCTCATTGCGCCTCTTTTTTTCTTTGCGTCATGTGCTGTTTGGGGAGGGTTTTTTGGAAGGGCCATCCTGCGTGACACTGCAGTGCCACTCCTAGATGGGCCCGGTGTTTGTGTCGGCCACTAGGGTCGCTAATCTTACTCACACAGCTACCTCATTGCGCCTCTTTTTTTCTTTGCGTCATGTGCTGTTTGGGGAGGGTTTTTTGGAAGGGACATCCTGCGTGACACTGCAGTGCCACTCCTAGATGGGCCCGGTGTTTGTGTCGGCCACTAGGGTCGCTTATCTTACTCACACAGCGACCTCGGTGCAAATTTTAGGACTAAAAATAATATTGTGAGGTGTGAGGTATTCAGAATAGACTGAAAATTAGTGTAAATTATGGTTTTTGAGGTTAATAATACTTTGGGATCAAAATGACCCCCAAATTCTATGATTTAAGCTGTTTTTTAGTGTTTTTGGAAAAAAACACCCGAATCCAAAACACACCCGAATCCGACAAAAATAATTCGGTGAGGTTTTGCCAAAACGCGTTCGAACCCAAAACACGGCCGCGGAACCGAACCCAAAACCAAAACACAAAACCCGAAAAATTTCAGGCGCTCATCTCTAGGAGACACCCTGTCCAATAGGCTCTTGTAGTTGTCTCCAGGCAGAGAGGGCATCCCCTCTTTAACCCCCATTGGGATGCCAGCATTTCGTAGCTCCTTGGGGCTGCCGAGGACAGGAAAGGGGCTCAGCCCTCCCCCTGGTGTAGCTAGAAGTTCGAGTTCCGCCTGCTGTGTGCAGACAGCACGCAGCACAGTGACCAACATGAATCGCTGAAGTGCAGCACAGGCAAGGGGACACAAGAACTGGACTCCTGAGATTCATGAGGATCCAGGGCCCCTCGGAATCTCAGAGCCTGTTACAAGTGTCCCCTTTGTGTCCCCCCCTGTCGCTGGGCCTGTGTACACATAATGACAGACATATTGCCCCACATTATTAAATGACCTAATACATGACAGACATAATGGCCCTAATGCTGGGTACGCACTGGTAGATATATCTGTAGATCAATTGATCTGCAGGTATATCTGCGGATGGACCGGGCAGTGTGTTGAGCATACACACTGCCTGATCCGTTGGCACTGATGTCACAAACTGGGCGGGCATTTACATGCACCCGCCCAGTTCAGCGGTCAATCACCTCCATCTGTTGCAGCATGTGTATGGGCAGTTGTCTGACTGCCTGCACACACAGCGATGCGCCAATATATCACTAGATATATTGTCCGTCGGCTGTGCTGCAGGGCCGACGCGATATGTCTGTGAACGACAACGTTCACGGAGTTATCGCTCGTACACACTAGCCGACAGACCAGCTATATATCGGCCAGTGTGAACGCACCATGACACACATGCCCCACATTATTACAATCCCTTATATACATGACAGACATAATGGCCCTGTTACACAGCGAGCCAATTTCTTTAACACTTTCGACTGCAATCCCTCACCACCTCCACAGCACTCACCCAGCTTGAGATATTAAACAGCCACGGCCCACGTAGGCTGAGCAGACAGACCGCAGCCAGGCACTCCACACACATAGGAAGAGTCCGGGACCTGGGAGAGTCTGGGAGGCAGCAGCAGCGGAGGCAGACATGCGTGGATCGCGGCCTCACACACGGCGCTCCACCACAAACATTTTCTGCCCTCCGGGACCTGGGAGAGCCAGGGAGGCAGCAGCAGCGAAGGCAGACATGCGCAGACCGAGCCCTCACACACCTCGCTCGACCGTAAAAAACTTCCGCTAACAGCATGAGGAGAGGAGCTGGTAAGGTGACGGATGCAATCGCGGGGAGGGGGGGGGGGGAGGGAGGGAGGGAGATCCAATCGTGGGGGCGTGGGTAACATGCGGGAGGGCGGTGCAGCATCCCTGCTGAGCCGTGAAACTCAGCTGAGCTAAGGGTAAGGAAATATTCTTTCACTGGCAGCGTGCAGCACCGCCCTCTAGTGGCCGGCGCCCATAGGCTGCTGCCTATAGCTGCCTAGTGGTGGCGCCGGCCCTGCCTGTATCTGTCCCACACTTCTATTATTCCAAAAAGCCACATCAGGTATAATACCAATCGTGGCTGTGATGATATATAATTTATTTATACCTCAGGTGTAATTCTATAATTTTACACCTCTCAGTGTCCACCGTTAGTAAGTGTAAAGTATATCGGGATCTGCTCAGACAGCCAGAACGAGCTGTCTGTAATCAGCAGTCTCCCTGAATGGATTTACCAATGTAACTTAAAACACATATAAAGGAGTGATTGGGTATTTTGTAAACTCCTATGTTCTTAATGTATGTACAGGTGTGAGCTGTTCATATCAATATTAACAATTCTGAATCCCACATTATAATATAACCTGTACAAATGCAAATATACCCAAACAATCCTATGGTGACATGAAGTTATTTATGGACTCATCGGCGGGATTGTGTACATCACCCACCTTGTTGGGCAGCGGTGGACTCGCTGACCGCAGCCGGCGTCTCCCAGCACCCGCGGTCTGAAGATATATTAAATGTGTCAGAACAGTAGTGATCTCGCTGACCGCGGCCAGTGGTCTAGCAAGATCTATTAACAGGTGTCATTAACTATATGATGAACGTGCAGCCTGTCTGAATATACGGACTCTCCACTATTATTACAGCTGTATATATGATCACTGTGCTGCTGACGAGCGCGTCCCACACACGGCGGCTATTACTCTCCATCTCACCACAATTAATTTAGAAGCAGTTTGTCACATACATATACACACACATTTATACATTTTCAGGGGCTTAAATACCCATATATACAGTAGAGATGAGCGCCTGAAATTTTTCGGGTTTTGTGTTTTGGTTTTGGGTTCGGTTCCGCGGCCGTGTTTTGGGTTCGAACGCGTTTTGGCAAAACCTCACCGAATTTTTTTTGTCGGATTCGGGTGTGTTTTGGATTCGGGTGTTTTTTTTAAAAAACAGCTTAAATCATAGAATTTGGGGGTCATTTTGATCCCAAAGTATTATTAACCTCAAAAACCATAATTTACACTCATTTTCAGTCTATTCTGAATACCTCACACCTCACAATATTATTTTTAGTCCTAAAATTTGCACCGAGGTCGCTGTGTGAGTAAGATAAGCGACCCTAGTGGCCGACACAAACACCGGGCCCATCTAGGAGTGGCACTGCAGTGTCACGCAGGATGTCCCTTCCAAAAAACCCTCCCCAAACAGCACATGACGCAAAGAAAAAAAGAGGCGCAATGAGGTAGCTGTGTGAGTAAGATTAGCGACCCTAGTGGCCGACACAAACACCGGGCCCATCTAGGAGTGGCACTGCAGTGTCACGCAGGATGGCCCTTCCAAAAAACCCTCCCCAAACAGCACATGACGCAAAGAAAAAAAGAGGCGCAATGAGGTAGCTGTGTGAGTAAGATTAGCGACCCTAGTGGCCGACACAAACACCGGGCCCATCTAGGAGTGGCACTGCAGTGTCACGCAGGATGTCCCTTCCAAAAAACCCTCCCCAAACAGCACATGACGCAAAGAAAAAAAGAGGCGCAATGAGGTAGCTGTGTGAGTAAGATTAGCGACCCTAGTGGCCGACACAAACACCGGGCCCATCTAGGAGTGGCACTGCAGTGTCACGCAGGATGTCCCTTCCAAAAAACCCTCCCCAAACAGCACATGACGCAAAGAAAAAAAGAGGCGCAATGAGGTAGCTGACTGTGTGAGTAAGATTAGCGACCCTAGTGGCCGACACAAACACCGGGCCCATTTAGGAGTGGCACTGCAGTGTCACGCAGGATGTCCCTTCCAAAAAACCCTCCCCAATCAGCACATGATGCAAAGAAAAAGAAAAGAAAAAAGAGGTGCAAGATGGAATTGTCCTTGGGCCCTCCCACCCACCCTTATGTTGTATAAACAAAACAGGACATGCACACTTTAACCAACACATCATTTCAGTGACAGGGTCTGCCACACGACTGTGACTGATATGACGGGTTGGTTTGGACCCCCCCCAAAAAGAAGCAATTAATCTCTCCTTGCACAAACTGGCTCTACAGAGGCAAGATGTCCACCTCATCATCACCCTCCGATATATCACCGTGTACATCCCCCTCCTCACAGATTATCAATTCGTCCCCACTGGAATCCACCATCTCAGCTCCCTGTGTACTTTGTGGAGGCAATTGCTGCTGGTCAATGTCTCCGCGGAGGAATTGATTATAATTCATTTTAATAAACATCATCTTCTCCACATTTTCTGGATGTAACCTCGTACGCCGATTGCTGACAAGGTGAGCGGCGGCACTAAACACTCTTTCGGAGTACACACTTGTGGGAGGGCAACTTAGGTAGAATAAAGCCAGTTTGTGCAAGGGCCTCCAAATTGCCTCTTTTTCCTGCCAGTATAAGTACGGACTGTGTGACGTGCCTACTTGGATGCGGTCACTCATATAATCCTCCACCATTCTATCAATGTTGAGAGAATCATATGCAGTGACAGTAGACGACATGTCCGTAATCGTTGTCAGGTCCTTCAGTCCGGACCAGATGTCAGCATCAGCAGTCGCTCCAGACTGCCCTGCATCACCGCCAGCGGGTGGGCTCGGAATTCTGAGCCTTTTCCTCGCACCCCCAGTTGCGGGAGAATGTGAAGGAGGAGATGTTGACAGGTCGCGTTCCGCTTGACTTGACAATTTTGTCACCAGCAGGTCTTTCAACCCCAGCAGACTTGTGTCTGCCGGAAAGAGAGATCCAAGGTAGGCTTTAAATCTAGGATCGAGCACGGTGGCCAAAATGTAGTGCTCTGATTTCAACAGATTGACCACCCGTGAATCCTTGTTAAGCGAATTAAGGGCTCCATCCACAAGTCCCACATGCCTAGCGGAATCGCTCCGTGTTAGCTCCTCCTTCAATGTCTCCAGCTTCTTCTGCAAAAGCCTGATGAAGGGAATGACCTGACTCAGGCTGGCAGTGTCTGAACTGACTTCACGTGTGGCAAGTTCAAAGGGCATCAGAACCTTGCACAACGTTGAAATCATTCTCCACTGCGCTTGAGACAGGTGCATTCCACCTACTATATCGTGCTCAATTGTATAGGCTTGAATGGCCTTTTGCTGCTCCTCCAACCTCTGAAGCATATAGAGGGTTGAATTCCACCTTGTTACCACTTCTTGCTTCAGATGATGGCAGGGCAGGTTCAGTAGTTTTTGGTGGTGCTCCAGTCTTCTGTACGTGGTGCCTGTACGCCGAAAGTGTCCCGCAATTCTTCTGGCCACCGACAGCATCTCTTGCACGCCCCTGTCGTTTTTAAAAAATTCTGCACCACCAAATTCAAGGTATGTGCAAAACATGGGACGTGCTGGAATTTGCCCATATTTAATGCACACACAATATTGCTGGCGTTGTCCGATGCCACAAATCCACAGGAGAGTCCAATTGGGGTAAGCCATTCCGCGATGATCTCCCTCAGTTGCCGTAAGAGGTTTTCAGCTGTGTGCGTATTCTGGAAAGCGGTGATACAAAGCGTAGCCTGCCTAGGAAAGAGTTGGCGTTTGCGAGATGCTGCTACTGGTGCCGCCGCTGCTGTTCTTGCGGCGGGAGTCCATACATCTACCCAGTGGGCTGTCACAGTCATATAGTCCTGACCCTGCCCTGCTCCACTTGTCCACATGTCCGTGGTTAAGTGGACATTGGGTACAACTGCATTTTTTAGGACACTGGTGAGTCTTTTTCTGACGTCCGTGTACATTCTCGGTATCGCCTGCCTAGAGAAGTGGAACCTAGATGGTATTTGGTAACGGGGGCACACTGCCTCAATAAATTGTCTAGTTCCCTGTGAACTAACGGCGGATACCGGACGCACGTCTAACACCAACATAGTTGTCAAGGCCTCAGTTATCCGCTTTGCAGTAGGATGACTGCTGTGATATTTCATCTTCCTCGCAAAGGACTGTTGAACAGTCAATTGCTTACTGGAAGTAGTACAAGTGGGCTTACGACTTCCCCTCTGGGATGACCATCGACTCCCAGCGGCAACAACAGCAGCGCCAGCAGCAGTAGGCGTTACACGCAAGGATGCATCGGAGGAATCCCAGGCAGGAGAGGACTCGTCAGAATTGCCAGTGACATGGCCTGCAGGACTATTGGCATTCCTGGGGAAGGAGGAAATTGACACTGAGGGAGTTGGTGGGGTGGTTTGCGTGAGCTTGGTTACAAGAGGAAGGGATTTACTGGTCAGTGGACTGCTTCCGCTGTCACCCAAAGTTTTTGAACTTGTCACTGACTTATTATGAATGCGCTGCAGGTGACGTATAAGGGAGGATGTTCCGAGGTGGTTAACGTCCTTACCCCTACTTATTACAGCTTGACAAAGGGAACACACGGCTTGACACCTGTTGTCCGCATTTCTGGTGAAATACCTCCACACCGAAGAGCTGATTTTTTTGGTATTTTCACCTGGCATGTCAACGGCCATATTCCTCCCACAGACAACAGGTGTCTCCCCGGGTGCCTGACTTAAACAAACCACCTCACCATCAGAATCCTCCTGGTCAATTTCCTCCCCAGCGCCAGCAACACCCATATCCTCCTCATCCTGGTGTACTTCAACACTGACATCTTCAATCTGACTATCAGGAACTGGACTGCGGGTGCTCCTTCCAGCACTTGCAGGGGGCGTGCAAATGATGGAAGGCGCATGCTCTTCACGTCCAGTGTTGGGAAGGTCAGGCATCGCAACCGACACAATTGGACTCTCCTTGTGGATTTGGGATTTCGAAGAATGCACAGTTCTTTGCTGTGCTGCTTTTGCCAGCTTGAGTCTGTTCATTTTTCTAGCGAGAGGCTGAGTGCTTCCATCCTCATGTGAAGCTGAACCACTAGCCATGAACATAGGCCAGGGCCTCAGCCGTTCCTTGCCACTCCGTGTCGTAAATGGCATATTGGCAAGTTTACGCTTCTCCTCCGACAATTTTATTTTAGGTTTTGGAGTCCTTTTTTTTCTGATATTTGGTGTTTTGGATTTGACATGCTCTGTACTATGACATTGGGCATCGGCCTTGGCAGACGACGTTGCTGGCATTTCATCGTCTCGGCCATGACTAGTGGCAGCAGCTTCAGCACGAGGTGGAAGTGGATCTTGATCTTTCCCTAATTTTGGAACCTCAACATTTTTGTTCTCCATATTTTAATAGGCACAACTAAAAGGCACCTCAGGTAAACAATGGAGATGGATACTAGTATACAATTATGGACTGCCTGCCGAGTGCAGACACAGAGGTAGCCACAGCCGTGAACTACCGTACTGTACTGTGTCTGCTGCTAATATAGACTGGTTGATAAAGAGATAGTATACTCGTAACTAGTATGTATGTATAAAGAAAGAAAGAAAAACCACGGTTAGGTGGTATATACAATTATGGACGGGCTGCCGAGTGCAGACACAGAGGTAGCCACAGCCGTGAACTACCGCACTGTACTGTGTCTGCTGCTAATATATAGACTGGTTGATAAAGAGATAGTATACTCGTAACTAGTATGTATGTATAAAGAAAGAAAAAAAAACCACGGTTAGGTGGTATATACAATTATGGACGGGCTGCCGAGTGCCGACACAGAGGTAGCCACAGCCGTGAACTACCGCACTGTACTGTGTCTGCTGCTAATATAGACTGGTTGATAAAGAGATAGTATACTCGTAACTAGTATGTATGTATAAAGAAAGAAAAAAAAACCACGGTTAGGTGGTATATACAATTATGGACGGGCTGCCGAGTGCCGACACAGAGGTAGCCACAGCCGTGAACTACCGCACTGTACTGTGTCTGCTGCTAATATATAGACTGGTTGATAAAGAGATAGTATACTCGTAACTAGTATGTATGTATAAAGAAAGAAAAAAAAACCACGGTTAGGTGGTATATACAATTATGGACGGGCTGCCGAGTGCCGACACAGAGGTAGCCACAGCCGTGAACTACCGCACTGTACTGTGTCTGCTGCTAATATAGACTGGTTGATAAAGAGATAGTATACTCGTAACTAGTATGTATGTATAAAGAAAGAAAAAAAAACCACGGTTAGGTGGTATATACAATTATGGACGGGCTGCCGAGTGCCGACACAGAGGTAGCCACAGCTGTGAACTACCGCACTGTACTGTGTCTGCTGCTAATATAGACTGGTTGATAAAGAGATAGTATACTCGTAACTAGTATGACTATAAAGAAAGAAAAAAAAACCACGGTTAGGTGGTATATACAATTATGGATGGGCTGCCGAGTGCCGACACAGAGGTAGCCACAGCCGTGAACTACCGCACTGTACTGTGTCTGCTGCTAATATATAGACTGGTTGATAAAGAGATAGTATACTCGTAACTAGTATGTATGTATAAAGAAAGAAAAAAAAACCACGGTTAGGTGGTATATACAATTATGGACGGGCTGCCGAGTGCCGACACAGAGGTAGCCACAGCCGTGAACTACCGCACTGTACTGTGTCTGCTGCTAATATAGACTGGTTGATAAAGAGATAGTATACTCGTAACTAGTATGTATGTATAAAGAAAGAAAAAAAAAACACGGTTAGGTGGTATATACAATTATGGACGGGCTGCCGAGTGCCGACACAGAGGTAGCCACAGCCGTGAACTACCGCACTGTACTGTGTCTGCTGCTAATATATAGACTGGTTGATAAAGAGATAGTATACTCGTAACTAGTATGTATGTATAAAGAAAGAAAGAAAAACCACGGTTAGGTGGTATATACAATTATGGACGGGCTGCCGAGTGCCGACACAGAGGTAGCCACAGCCGTGAACTACCGCACTGTACTGTGTCTGCTGCTAATATAGACTGGTTGATAAAGAGATAGTATACTCGTAACTAGTATGTATGTATAAAGAAAGAAAAAAAAACCACGGTTAGGTGGTATATACAATTATGGACGGGCTGCCGAGTGCCGACACAGAGGTAGCCACAGCCGTGAACTACCGCACTGTACTGTGTCTGCTGCTAATATAGACTGGTTGATAAAGAGATAGTATACTCGTAACTAGTATGTATGTATAAAGAAAGAAAAAAAAACCACGTTTAGGTGGTATATACAATTATGGACGGGCTGCCGAGTGCCGACACAGAGGTAGCCACAGCCGTGAACTACCGCACTGTACTGTGTCTGCTGCTAATATAGACTGGTTGATAAAGAGATAGTATACTCGTAACTAGTATGACTATAAAGAAAGAAAAAAAAACCACGGTTAGGTGGTATATACAATTATGGACGGGCTGCCGAGTGCCGACACAGAGGTAGCCACAGCCGTGAACTACCGCACTGTACTGTGTCTGCTGCTAATATAGACTGGTTGATAAAGAGATAGTATACTACTAATATTATATATACTGGTGGTCAGGTCACTGGTCACTAGTCACACTGGCAGTGGCACTCCTGCAGCAAAAGTGTGCACTGTTTAATTTTAATATAATATTATGTACTCCTGGCTCCTGCTATAACCTATAACTGGCACTGCAGTGCTCCCCAGTCTCCCCCACAATTATAAGCTGTGTGAGCTGAGCACAGTCAGATATATATATACATTGATGCAGCACACTGGGCTGAGCAGTGCACACAGATATGGTATGTGACTGAGTCACTGTGTGTATCGTTTTTTTCAGGCAGAGAACGGATATATTAAATAAAACAAACAACTGCACTGTCTGGTGGTCACTGTGGTCGTCAGTCACTAAACTCTGCACTCTCTTCTACAGTATCACAGCCTCAGGTCAATCTCTCTCTCTCTCTCTCTCAACCCTAATCTAAATGGAGAGGACGCCAGCCACGTCCTCTCCCTATCAATCTCAATGCACGTGTGAAAATGGCGGCGACGCGCGGCTCCTTATATAGAATCCGAGTCTCGCGAGAATCCGACAGCGTCATGATGACGTTCGGGCGCGCTCGGGTTAACCGAGCAAGGCGGGAGGATCCGAGTCTGCTCGGACCCGTGAAAAAAACATGAAGTTCGTGCGGGTTCGGATTCAGAGAAACCGAACCCGCTCATCTCTAATATACAGTGGTTTTAGCTATTAAGTTGACGGACCTGTTTAACACGTGTACCGTCCTGCCTAACAACCGTTTCACATTACAGCGTAATCATAGGGAACCCGAACCTCGGGCGGAAGGGAGTTAAATAACCTGCCTCTGCCCCTCATTGGTTATCTAATTTGATTGACATGTAGTTGGACCAGTCATGATTTTTGTTTATAAGTTTATAGTGATGTTTGCTCCATAGAAGGTATTTGAACATGAAAAGACACACGCATCAGTGTAATATCACTGATACATAATGTATGAATAAAGGAATGAACATAAATCAATACATTTCAGCCATATTGGCTTTCACAAATATATAAAGGTTTATAGATAATTAATTTAATAGTATCCAGGTATGAACTGAGAGGGAAAAGTCATTTTATTATTTATAGTTTGCAGAGGTATTGTCAATTTTCTTAATTGTACAGAATGATATTGCACGTGAAGATTATTAATCTATATTGGAAAATTTTATATTATGAAAATAGTTAAAAAAAATGATTAACAGATTGTTCCATTTAAATATACAGTATACTTCTGTATATCCTAATTTTAATCTATTTTAAATATGTATATCTATATATTGTCAGTATAGAAAAGCACCAAAGTTGATATGTTCATTTAGTCCATGTGGTTGTAGTCCATTGAGAAGAAAGGTCCAACAGCTTTCTCTTCTCAAAAGCTCTTGCGTCAGGTTTCCGCCTCTTATACCCAATCGTACTTGTTCAATGCGAAACACTTTCAAATCGGGTTGATCTGCCAGCATGTTTCTCAGAAAAGTGTTTGGCCACTGTTGTCAACTGTTTAAATTTACTGTGATCTTTTTTACAGTTTCTGATGGATCCTACGTGTTCAAGTACCCTTTGTTTCAAGGGTCTCGTTGTCATTCCAATATACCTTTTTGAACACGTACAAGTAAGGTAATAGATCACCCCAGATGTTTTACAGTTGATGTAATCCTTAATCTCATGTGTTTTATTAAATTTGTCCTTGAATTCCATTGTCCTCATCATATAGCCACATGCCTTGCACGTAGGTGTGATGTCAGTATTATGCTCTGCTGTGTAATGTAGCTGCGATGTCAGTGTGTAGCAAGTACTGAGCTTTATACTTTGGTTTTCACCTGCCACTGCAGGACACACCCCTGATTGACAGTAGATATGCCCATAGGTGGAGATAGTCACGCCCCCTTGGGTGGAATGCGACACGCCCCCTCAATGGTGCGCCACATTAGAGTGCGATCTATAATCTCCCTGAAACTACTTTTCAAAAGTAGACAAGTATGCAGTACACACATAACGTACAAACTACACACACATGGCCTCTGTGCGCGTACTTGTTCTGCCGTGCGTGCGCATATTCGCAATTTGCGTATGGTCCCTCCCGCGGTCCTGCATATTAGCGCGTGGTATGACTAATTACGGTAGTGTTTGAAATCGCATGGAACAGCCATAAAAACACATTACATATTTAATCCAAATAGTGCACAATGTACACATAGTCTCCCTGCACCACACCAGCGAGTTACACTTGTTTAAATGGTATAAGAACAAAGGGATTCACCTTTACAGGATAGGAGGGGACAGAACTAGGTTATAAGGTGGTGTTTGGTATCCAACTGTAGGGTATTTTAAGAGCAATATTCCGGTGTTGGATTGGAGAAGATCGCACGCTCCTGCGAATAGTTATGCGCAGGAGCAGAATATAAATATTAACTGTATTTACTGTGCTCTTGATATGAGGCGGGAACCCAGAGGAGAACATCTGCAAGTGCACCTGGAACAGACATCGCCCACCTATTCAAACTGACCTATGACCTCTCCTGCACTGTAAACGACCATCCCAGTGTCCAATGGACAAAGAGATTACAGTTTCCATTGTGTTAGGTTTTGGACAAATGTATAAATAGCCAGCTGCAGGCCAGGTCACTCTCTCAATCTCTGAAGGTCATGTACCTTGATGACTGAGGACCGGACCGGGAAGCGCAGGCGAAACCAAACGTATGTACCATTGACTGTAGCCTCTTTTCTGTTATTGTAATTGTACCTTTGTTGTAACCCCCTTTTATCAATTATATGTTGGCGGGTCGGATCCCAACTTCTTAAATACAATTGGTGTCGTGTCTCTTTCTCTGCTATATTTGTAAGTGTATTACAGACACACGTGAAGCTACACAGTGCTCACGGCGTGCTGTGTGTGTGTATGCACCGCATGTACTTTGTACGCCCATCACGGCGTTAGTACGCAAAGTGCGTACACAGTACGGGACTTTGTACACAAACTGAGTAATAAGTACGTAGGCTAAGGATTGCATATAGCGGCAGCAGTGGCTCGATAATAAAGTGTATTAAGTGTGGTTTTAAGTATTGCTTTTAGTCCTGTAAGTAAATCAACATTTACACAGGCGATACCGAGAATGCACAGAGACATCAGAAAAAGTGTCCTCAGTGTCCTACAAAATGCGGTTGTACCCACGGACATGTGGACAAGTGGAACAGGGCAGACTAATGACTATAAGACTGTGACAGCCCACTGGGTAGATGTATTGCCTCCAGCAGAAACAACAACAGCAGCGGCCCCAGTAGCAGCATCTCGCAAACACCAACTCGTTCCTAGTAGAGATGAGCGGGTTCGGATCCCTGAGATCCAAACCCTACCAAACCTCCCTATCCGAGTCCGGATCCGAGTCAGGCTCAGGTTTTTCCACCTGACTCGGAAACCAGAATGAGGCAAAACGTCATCATCCTGCTGTCGGATTCTTGCGGGATTTGGATTCCATATAAGGAGTTGCGCGTCGCGGCCATTTTCACTCCAGTCTCGGAGAGTGTATTGAAAGGATGTGTCCTCAGTGTCTGTGTGGGTGGGAAAGTGGGGTGGCGAGTCTTGTGCTGTGTTGTGCTGCTCAGTCCAGTCCAGTGTACTCAGTATTGTGCTGCATCAGTCCAGCCAGTCACAGTGTTGGTGTCCTCTGCTGCTATATGTCCCCAGTGCTGCTAGCTTGCATTTTTGCTGTGTTATCCTGCATTAGACCAGGGGAAGTCTCTTGTGCATCAGTCCAGTGACCAGTCACAGTGGTGGTGTCCTCTGCTGCCATATATCCAGTGTAGCTGTATAAGTCCCATACAGTGTTGTTGTGTTGTCCTGCATTAGACCAGGGGAAGTGTCTTGTGCAGCATCAGTCCAGTGACCAGTCACAGTGGTGGTGTCCTATGCTGCCATATATCCAGTGTAGCTGTATAAGTCCCTTACAGTGTTGTTGTGTTGTGCTGCATCAGATCAGTGGTAGTGTCCTGGCCATCAACCATTCCAGTGACGAGGCAATCACAGTGGTATACGCTGCTGCTATCTGTCCACTTTGCCGTATAATAATAATAACAACAACAAGTCCCTTACAGTGTTGCTGTGTTTGTGCTGCATCAGACCAGTGATGGTGTCCTGGCCATCAGTCATTCCAGTGACGAGGATGTCACAGTGGTATACGCTGCTGCTATATGTTCACTGCTGCCGTATAATAATAACAACAACAACAACAACAACAAGTCCCTTACAGTTTTGCTGTGTTGTGCTGCATCAGACCAGTGGTAGTGTCCTGGCCATCAGTCATTCCAGTCATTCCTGTGCCGCATATTGTCTTATATAACTCCCAAAAAATAATGGAGAACAAAAATTTGGAGGGTAAAATAGGGAAAGATCAAGAACCACTTCCTCCTAGGGGTGTAGCATGGTATGCCGGCGGCCGGGAGTCCGACCGCCGGCATACCGACAGTGTGGCGAGCGCAAAGGATCCCCTTGCGGGCTCACTATGCGCGCCATGCTATTTATTCTCCCTCCAGGGGGGTCGTGGACCCCCACGAGGGAGAAAATCTGTCGGTATGCCGAGTGTCGGGATTCCGGCGCCGGTATACTGTGCGCTGGGATCCCGACATTCGGCATACTGAAGACCACCCCCTCCTAGTGCTGAAGCTGCTGCCACTAGCCATGACATAGATGATGAAATGCCATCAACGTCGTCTGCCAAGGCCGATGCCCAATGTGATAGTAGAGGGTATGTAGAATCCAAAAAGCCAAAGTTCAGTAAAAAGAACCAAAAAAAGAAATTTAAATCGTCTGAGGAGAAATGTAAACTTGCCTATATGCCATTTACGACACGGAGTGGCAAGGAACGGCTAAGGCCCTGGCCTATGTTCATGGCTAGTGGTTCAGCTTCAAATGACGATGGAAGCACTCATCCTCTCGCTAGAAAAATGAAAAGAGTTAAGCTGGAAAGAGCACAGAAAAGAACTGTGCGTTCTGAGATGGTATCACAAATCCCCATCGGCGGTTGCGATGCCTGACCTTCCCAACACTGGACGGGAAGAGGTGGCTCCTTCCACCATTTGTGCGCCCCATGCAAGTACTGGAAGGAGCACCCACAGTCCAGTTTCTGATATTGAAATTGAAGATGTCACTGTTGCAGTACACCAGGATGAGGATATGGGTGCTGCTGGCGCTGGGGAGGAAGTTGACGATGAGGATTCTGATGGTGATGTGGTTTGTTTAAGTCAGGCACTGGGGGAGACACCTGTTGTCCATGGGATGAAGAAGCCCATTGTGATGCCTGGTCAAACTACCAAAAAGCCACCTCTTTGGTGTGGAATTATTTCTCCACAAATCCGGACAACAGGTGTCAAGCCATCTGTTGCCTCTGTCAATCTGTAATAAGTAGGGGTAAGGATGTTAACCACCTAGGAACATCCGTCCTTATACGTCACCTGCAGCGCATTCATCATAAGTCAGTGTCAAGTTGTGAAACTTTGGGTAAGAGCGTAAGCAGTCCACTGACACCTAAATCCCATCTTACTCCTGTACCCAAGCTCCTGCAAGCCACACCACCAACTCCCTCAATGTCAACTTCCTCCTCAGTCAGGAACGTCAGTAGTTCTGCAGGCCATGTCACTGTCAAGACTGAGGAGTCCTCTCCTAACCGGGATTCCTCCGGAGGATCCTTGAATGGTACGCCTGCAGTTGCTGCCGCTGCTGTTGTTGCTGCTGGGAGACGATCGTCATCCCAGAGGGGAAGTCGGAAGACCACTTGTACTACTTCCAGTAAGCAATTGACTGTCCAACAGTCCTTTGTGAGGTAGATGAAATATGACAGCAGTCATCCTTTTGCAAAGCGGATAACTGAGGCCTTGACAGCTATGTTGGTGTTAGACGTGCGTCCGGTATCCGCCATTAGTTCAGTGGGACTTAGAGAATTGTTTGAGGTACTGTGTCCCCGGTATCAAATCCCATCTAGGTTCCACTTCTCTAGGCATGCGATACCGAGAATGTACACAGACATCTGAAAAGTCACCCATGTCCTACAAAATGTGGTTGTATCCAGTGTCCACTTAACTACAGACATGTGGACAAGTGGAACAGGGCAGACTAAGGACTATATAACTGTGACAGCCCACTGGGTAGATGTATTGCCTCCCGCAGCAACAACAACAGCAGCGGCACCAGTAGCAGCATCACGCAAAACGCCAACTCGTTCCTAGGCAGGCTATGCTATATATCACCGCTTTCCGTAAGAGGCACACAGCTGACAACCTCTTACGGAAACTGAGGAACATCATTGCTGAATGGCTTACCCCAATTGGACTCTCCTGGGGATTTGTGATATCGGACAACGCCACCAATATTGTGCGTGCATTACATCTGGGCAAATTCCAGCATATCCCATGCTTTGCACATACAATTAATTTGGTGGTGCAGAATTTTTTTTAAAAATGACAGGTGTGTGCAGGAGATGCTGTCGGTGGCCCAAAAAACTTTCGGCATTCTGCCACTGCGTGCCGAAGACTGGAGCACCAGCAAACACTCCTGAACCTGCCTTGCCATCAACTGAAGCAAGAGGTGGTAACGAGGTAGAATTCAACACTCTATATGCTTCAGAGAATGGAGGAGCAGCAAAAGGCCTTTCAAGCCTATACATCCACCTACGATATAGGCAAAGGAGGGGTAATGCACCTGACTCAAGCGCAGTGGAGAATGATTTCCGTCTTGTGCAAGGTTCTCCAACCCTTTGAACTTGCCACACGTGAAGTCAGTTCAGACACTGCCAGCTTGAGTCAGGTCATTTCCCTCATCAGGCTTTTGCAGAAGCAGCTGGAGAAATTGAAGGAGGAGCTAAGATGGAGCGAATCCGCAAAGTATGTGGGACTTGTGTATGGAGCCCTTCATTCGCTTTGCCAGGATTCAAGGGTGGTCAATCTGTTGAAATCAGAGCACTAAATTGTAGCCACCGTGCTTGTTCCTAGGTTTAAAGCCTACATTGTATCTCTCTTTACAACAGACACAAGTGTGCAGAGTTGCAAAGACCTGCTGGTTAGTAAATTGTCAACTCAAGCGGAATGTGACCCATCAACAGCTCGTCCTTCAATATCTCCCGCCACTGGGGCTGCAAGGAAAAGGTTAAGATTTCCTAGCCCACCCACTGGCGGTGATGCAGGGCAGTCAGGAGCGAAAGCTTACATCTGGTCCGGACTGAAGGACCTGCCAACGATTACTGACATGTCTACTGTTACTGCATGATTCTGTCACCATTGAAAGAATGACAGTGTCACTGTAGGCATGTCAGACAGTCCGTATGTATACTGGCAGGAAAAAGAGGCAATTTGAATGCCCTTGCACAAACTGGCTTTATTTTACCTAAGTTGCCCCCCCCCCCCCCCTCCAGTGTGTACTCCGAAAGAGTGTTTAGTGCAGCCGGTAACCCTGTCAGCGATCGCCATAGGAGGTTACTTCCACTAAATGTGGAGAAGATGATGTTCATCAAAATTAATTATAAATTCCTCCGGGAAGACCTTTACCAGCAATTGCCTCCAGAAAGTACACAGGGAACTGTGATGGTGGATTCCAGTGGGGACGAATTAATACTCTATGAGGAGGGGGATGTACACAGTGAAAGGGGTGAGGAATCGGAGGATGAGGTCGACATCTTGCCTCTGTAGAGCCAGTTTGTGCAAGGAGAGATTACTTCCTTTTTTGGTGGGGACCCAAACACACCAGTCATTTCAGCCACAGTCGTGCAGCAGACCCTGTCGCTGAAATGATTGGTTTGTTAAAGTGTGCATGTCCTGTTTATACAACATAAGGGCAGGTGGGAGGGCCCATGGACAATTCCATCTTGCACCTCTTTTTCTTTGCATCATGTGCTGTTTGGGGACTAGTTTTTTTAAGTGCCATCCTGTCTGTAACTGCAGTGCCACTTCTAGATGGGCCAGGTGTTTGTGCCGCACACTTGTGTCGCTTAGCTTGGCCATCTAGCTACCTCATTGCACCTCTTTTTCTTCTTTGCATGATGTGCTGTTTGGGGCCTATTTTTTAAATCTGCCATCCTGTCTGACACTGCAGTGCCACTCCTAGGTGGGCCAGGTGTTTGTGCCGCTTAGCTTAGTCATACAGCCACCTTGGTGCAACTTTTAGGCCTAAAAACAATATTGTGAGGTGTGAGGTGTTCAGAATAGACTGGAAATGAATGTTATTGAGGTTAATAATACCGTAGGAGCAGAATTACCCCCAAATTCTGTGATTTTAGCTGTTTTTATGTTTTTTTCAAAAATCATCCAGATCCAAAACCAAAACACGAAAGGGTGGTTTTTGCAAAACCAAGCCAAAACCAAAACACGAAAGTGGAATTAGAACCAAAACCAAAACACAAAACACGAAAAGTGCCAGCCGCACATCGCTAGTTCCTATGCAGGCTTTCCACTGACAACCTCTTACAGAAACTGAGGGACATCATCGCACAGTGGCTTACCCCACTTAGACTCTCCTGGGGATTTGTGATATCAGACAACGCCACCAATATTGTGCGTGCGTTACATCTGGGCAAATTCCAGCACATCCCATATTTTGCACATACAATTAATTTGTTGGTGCAGAATTTTTGGAAAAATGACAGGGGCATGCAGTAGATGCTATCGGTGGTCTGAAAAATTGCGGACCACTTTCGACATTCAGCCACCGCGTGCCAAAGACTGGAGCACCAGCAAACACTCCTGAACCTGCCCTGCCATCACCTAAAGCAAGAGGTTGTAACAAGGTGGAATTCAACACTCTATATACTTCAGAGAATGGAGGAGCAGCAAAAGGCCATTCAAGCCTATACATCCACCTACGATATAAGCAAAGGAGGGGGAATGCACCTGACTCAAGCGCAGTGGAGAATGATTTCCGTCTTGTGCAAGGTTCTCCAACCCTTCGAACTTGCAGCACGTGAAGTCATCAAGTTTTTGCAGAAGCAGCTGGAGAAATTGAAGGAGGAGCTAAGACTAGATATGTGCACCGGACACTTTTCGGGTTTTGTGCTTTGGTTTTGGAACAGGTTCTCCTTTTGTGTTTTGGATCTCGATTGGTTTTTACAAAACCATCCTTTTGGGTTTTGGTTTTGGATCTGGAATTTTTTTTTTTAAACATAAAAACAGCTAAAATCACAGAATGTGGGTTTTTATTTTGTTCCTATAGTATTATTAACTTCAATTACATTAATTTACACTCATTTCCAGTCTATTCTGAACACCTCACACCTCACAATATTGTTTTTAGGCCAAAAGGTTGCACCAAGGTCGCTGGATGTCTAAGCTAAGCGACACAAGTGGTCGGCACAAACACGTGGCCCATCTAGGAGTGGCACGGCAGTGGCAGGCAGGATGTCAGTTTTAAAAATTAGAGAAAAAGAAAAGAAGAAAAAAAAGAGGTGCAAGATAGAATTGTCCTTAGAACCTCCCATCTAACCTTATGTTGTTTAAACAGGACATGCACAGTTTAATAAACCCATCATTACAGCGACAGGTGGTCCCCCTGGAAAAAGTTTGCCAAGTTCTCCGAATCATAGCTAGCTACAAACATACCACCTCCACTTTTCACATTATGAGATGAGGCAAGAGAAAGAGGACAGTGTCAAGTAGGGGATTAAAAATTAGAGAGGCACACGCAATCAGGAACAACACACAGGCATTCACCCCCACTGCTATCATGGTGTGGAACAGAAAGGACTTTAACCAAGCAAATTTATAATTACCACATTACTGGACAAACTGAAAAACTAGGGGCCAAATCCTCCGAATTTGTACTCCTTCTCCATTTTCAGGGATTACGATAATCTCGGATTTAATGCTGGGAATCCTGCAGTGGCACTTGCCACGAGCAAACAGGCTTTTTGCCCGGGGTGCCGCAGTCCTGAGGGCGCTGCTACCTGACCCTCCCACTGGTGCTGTGCGGCACGCCTGACGTCATCATGCATCGCAGGGCATTGTGGGAGCGGCCACAGATGCTAGAGGTCATAATTGACCTCTAGTGTCTGTGCAGTGTGCGTCGCTATGGGAGAGACGTCATGACGTCTCTCCCATAGATCCGAGGAGCAGCGGCAGAGACGGCAGCAGCGATCGGGAAGCAGGAGCGGGGCTGGTGAGTATTTTTTTATTGTTATTTTTTTTTTTTAAATGCCGCTACTAGGGGCACAGCAACAGGGGGCACAACTACTGAGGGCACAGCAACAGGGGGCAAAACTACAGGGGCACAACTACTGAGGGCACAGCAACACGGGGCAAAACTACAGGGGCACAACTGCTGAGGGCACAGCAACAGGGGACAAAACTACTGGGGCACAACTACTGAGGGCACAGCAACTGGGGGCAAAACTACAGGGGCACAACTGCTGAGGGCACAGCAACAGGGGACAAAACTACTGGGGCACAGCTACTGAGGGCACAGCAACTGGGGGCAAAACTACAGGGGCACAACTGCTGAGGGCACAGCAACAGGGGCACAACTACTGAGGGCACAGAAACAGGGGGCACAACTACTGAGGGCACAGCAACGGGGCAAAACTACAGGGGCACAACTACTGAGGGCACAGTAACAGGGGGCAAAACTACAGGGGCACAACTACTGAGGGCACAGCAACAGGGGGCAAAACTACAGGGGGCACAGCAACAGGGGGCAAAACTATGGGGTCACAACAACAGGGGGCAAAACTACGGGGGCACAGCAATAGGGGGCAAAACTGCAGTGGGCAAAACTACAGGGGCACAACTACTGAGGGCAAAGCAACAGGGGGCAAAACTGCAGGGGCACAACTACTGAGGGCACAACTACTGAAGGCACAGCTACAGGGGGCAAAACTACGGGGGGCACAACAACAGGGGACAAAACTACTGGGGCACAACTACTGAGGGCACAGCAACTGGGGGCAAAACTGCAGGGGCACAACTGCTGAGGGCACAGCAACAGGGGACAAAACTACTGGGGCACAGCTACTGAGGGCACAGCAACTGGGGGCAAAACTACAGGGGCACAACTGCTGAGGGCACAGCAACAGGGGGCACAACTACTGAGGGCACAGCAACGGGGCAAAACTACAGGGGCACAACTACTGAGGGCACAGTAACAGGGGGCAAAACTACAGGGGCACAACTACTGAGGGCACAGCAACAGGGGGCAAAACTACAGGGGGCACAGCAACAGGGGGCAAAACTATGGGGTCACAACAACAGGGGGCAAAACTACGGGGGCACAGCTACTAAGGGCACAGCAATAGGGGGCAAAACTGCAGGGGGCAAAACTACAGGGGCACAACTACTGAGGGCAAAGCAACAGGGGGCAAAACTGCAGGGGCACAACTACTGAGGGCACAACTACTGAAGCCACAGCTACAGGGGGCAAAACTACGGGGGGCACAACAACAGGGGGCAAAACTACAGGGGCACAACTACAGGGGGCACAGCAACAGGGGGCAAAACTACAGGTGCACAACTATTGAGAGCATAGCAGAGGGGGCAAAACTACAGGGGCACAGCAACAGGGGGAAAAACTACAGGGGGCGCAGCAACAGGGGGCAAAACTATAGGTGCACAACTACTGTGGGCACAGCAACAAGGGGCAAAACTACAGGGGCACAACTACAGGGGGCAAAACTACAGGGGCACAGCTACAGGGGGCACAACTACGAGGGCACAGCTACAGGGGGCAAATCTACTGGGGGCTGTCAGGGCAGGCTGTGTTTGTGGATCCATTGGACTCAGTCCAACCAAAGGAGCAGATGCCCCTGAGTGCTGGAAACAACGAGGACGAAGATAAGTCCTTCTCATATTTTTATTTAAAACAAAAGAACTGAGAAGCTGAGGCAAAAGTTCAGGATTAGGGAACTGCAGGAAATGAAGTCACTGAATGACACAAGACGTGAATGAAGAACTGTAACAACTGGATGCTGGGTGATGTGAAAACGTGGATGAAGAACTGTGAAAACTGGTTTGCTGGATGATATGAAGAAGTGGATGAAGAGCTGTGAAGACTGGATGCTGGATGAAATGAAGACGTGGATGAAGAGCTGTGAAGACTGGATGCTGGATGATATGAGGACGTGGATGAAGAACTGTGAAAGCTGGTTGCCCTCTGATATGAAGACGTGGATGAAGAGCTGTGCAGACTGGATGCTGGGTGATATGAATACGTGGATGAAGAACTGTGAAAACTGGATGCTGGATGATATGAAGGCAAGTAAGAAGAAGTGTGAAAACTGGCTGTTGGATGATATGAAGACGTAAATGAAGAACTGTGAAACTGGTTTGCTGGATGATATGAAGACTTGGATGAAGAACTCAAGCTGCAGCTAGTGAACCGCCACGAGAATCCTGCGGAACCCGAAGGCACTGGTGGGAGAGCAGTCGACCGTGACTGCACACTGGAGAGCTGGCGAGGGTTGTACAGCAAGAGTCGGCTGAGAATTCGGAGATCCTGACGGAACCAATTACAAGAGATGCACAGAACAAACTGCGGGAGCACAGAGCTAGGTACAGAGTAACCACAACAAAGCACTGGCACAGAATGCAATAATCCCAGCCTATTTATAGGCAACAGGAAAACAGGATTGGCTGGCACTCACCCTTCACGCTAATTGGTGCTACCCTTGGTCTCCAACATGGCCGCTTCCAGCACTGCAGACATGCCAGAGAGCTGCTGGCCACTAGGTCCTCCCTCCAGCCTCCAGGAAGCCGCACTCACGCTGCCCGACCCAGCCGCATCCCCATGCAGCCACAGAGCCGCCGCAGACAGCCCACCGGCAACGGATGAACGGCGGGACCCGCAGCGGTAAGCGCACGCTGCGTGACAGTACCTCTCCCTGCGTGACCTCCATAGTTTGCCAACAGATTTTTGGATTGTGTTTCTGTACCCAAGGTAATCCGAGAATTATGTCATGAGAGGCTTTGGGAATCACTAGGATTGAGATATATTCAGAGTGTAATACGCCCGTCTTCATTCTAAGATAGGTAGTTTGTAGGGTGATTATACCATCAAGGATTCGACTCCCATCCACCGCCGTGACGGCAATAGCCTGTTCCAAGGGCACAGTTTGAATCTTAAATTGCTCCAGAGTCTAATAAAGCTGAGACCAAGAAGACAGAAGATGGAATTTCCAAATGAATGGGCAAAGTTGGCTCCTTTCCTGTACGTGATTCTAAAGTAACTCCTAGCTTAACCTCTCTGGAGTAAGCTAGGAGTGGGAGTTTTCCGGACGGAGTTTACAGGACTTCACAAAGTGATCTGAGAGCGACCGATTTGCATCAGCTCTTCGGTTACTGGAGCAGATGATGATGAAGAGGGGTCTTGCCGAGGTCTAAACCGGAAACGAGGACTTGGACGCTCCAGTTTGAATTTCTCCAGACAACGTTCCCTATACCGTAAGTCCAGTTTGTTACAAGTAGAAATCAGATCATCCAGTTTCGTGGGCACATCCCGAACCGTCAAATCATCCTTAATCCTGTCAGAAAGGCCGCTCCAAACGGCAGCAATTAAGGCCTCCTCATTCCGCTGTAATTCAGAGAACAAGGTACGGAACTGGATTACATACTGACTGATGGGACACGAGCCCTGCCGAAGATGAAGCATCTCAAGGGACGCTGAGGTGGATCGGCCCAGCTCGTCGAAGATCGTCCTGAATGAAGAACCAAGTTCAGAATAATTGGAGAGGATTGGATCACCTCTTTCCCAAAGCGGAGACGCCCACTCCAGAGCTTGACCAGAGAGTAGAGAAATAATATATGCGATCTTGGTGCGGACCGATGGGAAAATGGCCGACTGAAGCTCAAAATGGATTTCACACTGGTTAAGGAATCCCCTACAAAGATTTGGAAAGCCGTCAAACTTGCTAGGTGGAGGTAGCTGCAGTTGTGATGCTGAGCCAGTCGCCGGGCAAACTACTGCACGAACAGAAACTACCAGAGCTGGAGACTGTGGGGCCCTAATGGCCACATGAAGAGCTTCTATCCGATCAGACATGGTCTGCATGAATTGCACAATTTGCGACTGAGTGGACTCCTGAATCTCCAGGCATGAGAGAATATTGGCCGTAGCATCGCCTCCGGAGGCCTGGTTGCCCGTCGGATCCATGGGGCAAGTGCTGTGTTTGTGGATCCGTTGGACTCAGTCCAACCGAAGGAGCGGATGCCCCTGAGTGCTGGAAACAACGAGGACGAAGATAAGTCCTTCTCATATATTTATTTAAAACAACACAACTGAGAAGCTAAGACAAAAGTTCAGGATTAGGGAACTGCAGGGAATGAAGTCACTGAATGACACAAGACGTGAATGAAGAACTGTAACAACTGGATGCTGGGTGATGTGAAGAACTGTGGATGAAGAACTGTGAAAACTGGTTTGCTGGATGATATGAAGACGCGGATGAAGAGCTGTGAAGGCTGGATGCTGGATGATATGAAGACGTGGATGAAAAGCTGTGAAGACTGGATGCTGGATGATATGAAGACGTGGATGAAGAACTGTGAAAGCTGTTTTCTGGATGATATGAAGACGTGAATGAAGAACTGTGAAAACTGTATGCTGGATGATATGAAGATGTGGATGAAGAACTGTGAAAACTGGATGCTGGATGATATGAAGACATGGATGAAGAACTGTGAAACTGGTTTGCTGGATGATATGAAGACGTGGATAATGAACTCAAGCTGCAGCTAGCGAACCGCCACGAGAATCCTGCGGAACCCGAAGGCACTGGTGGGAGAGCGGTCGACCGTGACTGCACACTGGAGAGCTGGAGAGCATTGTACAGCAAGAGTCACCTGAGAATTCGGAGATCCTGACGGAACCAATCCCGAGAGACGCACAGAACAAACTGCGGGAGCACAGAGCTAGGTACAGAGTAACCACAACAAAGCACTGGCACAGAATACAATAATCCCAGCCTATTTATAGGCAACAGGAAAACAGGATTGTCTGGCACTCACCCTTCACGCTAATTGGTGCTACCCTTGGTCTCCAACATGGCCGCTCCCAGCACTGCAGACACGCCAGGGAGCTGCTGGCCACCAGGTCCTCCCTCCAGCCTCCAGGAAGCCACACTCACGCTGCCCGACCCAGCCGCATCCCCGTGCAGCCACAGAGCCACCGCAGACAGCCCACCAGCAACGGACGAACGGTGGGACCCGCAACGGTAATCGCACACTGCGTGACAGGGGCAAAGCTGGCTATGTTCCTCAGGTGAAAGAATGAGGATTTGATTGTGGCTGATATCTGATGTTTAAGTGTCAAGCCACCATCCAGGACAACACCAAGATTCCGTACATGATCAGTGGTTTGTAATTCTGAATCCCCAAGTGTAAGTCCAGTTGGTTGGCTATGCTGCAGTCTTGTCCTTTGATGTTGCGGTCATATCATAAGGACCTCTGTTTTATCCAGGTTCAGTCGCAGCCAACTGGCACTCATCCACTCCTGGAGCTCAGCTAGACATCTATGTAGGGTTGTGTGGCCGGAGAGACCCCCAGCCCACGTGGACAATGGCCGCCGCTGCACTGAAGGGGTTAACCCCTAATGCCCGGCGCCATTATAAGGACAATGGGCACTTGGCGCCAGGTTTAAAATATTGTGGGCACTAGGCGCCGTGTGTAGAGAGTGATTTAAAAATGTATTTTTAAATTGTGTGCCGCGGTCCCGGACCTCTCCGGCGACCGTGGCAGTGAGGGAGCTCCCCGGCGCGCTGATCTGTGTGTGCGCGCCGGGGGAGAGGAGGCCACTGAGTGAGTGCCACACTGGGGGGACAGGGAGAGCCAGCTCCCTGGACCCCAGTGGCGGGCATTACAGGCAGGCTGGAGGATGGGGGAAGCCAGCCCCATACCTCCAGCACAGACAGAGTCCTAGCAGCCAGGCTGCAGGGCTAGGGGACAGTATTTAGAGAAACAAAAACATTGTTTAAATGTAATCACATATATAGTGTGTTGTAAGGCACTGCAGTGCCTGGGTATGTGGAGCCTGTGCAGGGCACAGGCTCAGAGTATATTTAAAGGGAAACACATGTATTTAACTGAGGTGTATTTAAGGGTAAATTGCACTTACTTGGTTGTGTGTCCCAGGAGGGGGGAATCCATGGCTGTGCAGGCTGATGGATTCTCCCAGACCTTTTCCCCAAAAACGGAATACTTTCCCTTCCAGCCTCACACTTGAAAGGGGCATTGGGAGAGAGAGAAGAAGCTCAGCTTTGAAACAAGCTGAGTGGTTTTCTGGAGCTCCATAGGGATCACCCGTAGTGGCCAGGAAACCTGGACCGGGGAGCTAGGCTGCCCAGCTCTGGAGCCCAAATCCAGGCTGCAGGCAGTGGACTAGGTCCCGGGCAGGTTTCTGGAAGTCAGTTTAGGCTGGAAAACTTCCCCCAGCCTAGACTGAACGGCACCGGGCGTATCCTGATCCTCCAGGATGGGACAGGCAAAGGAGAACGACCACTCCCCACTGTCCATAGAGAACAATGTTAGCTGTGCATGTGACCAAGGCATGCACAGCCCATGGGTAAACATTGATTGGTTGTACACCACAGGGCGGGCTTACCCCCTGTGGTACTGTGTATTGGAGTAAGATAAAAGGAGGGCAGTTGCCCCATTAATTTGTATTGTACCATCTTCATTCTGCTGGAACATCTTGCTGTATTGCTGTTGCCCCTAGCAATAGGGAGGGATGCGTCTTTTTTAAGGCTATTATTGAGCAAACAAACATCTGCCTCAAGAAGATTGCTTCATCTTGTGACCTACAGGGTTATGCCAAACATAGCCCCGTCCTCCGGCTGTCCAGGGAAGCGCCTAACGTCTCCAAGTTCCACCTTCCGCCAGCTACCGGTAGAGGCCTAGCAAGTGGCTTGTGGGGATTCGTCAACACCACACAGGTGTGGTAAGGCAGTGCGTCGGCACATACAGAGCAGAACCGTGGTTCCAAACGCCACGGCAGGTTAGGAGTTTGGTGGTGGCAGCATAAACCCGCCCACAGCGCAGTGGGTGGAGTCAGTAACAGGCGGTTACTGACGGTAAGCGGGAATCCCCTTTGTGGTCAGGCCTCGTGTGACCTGACCCTCCATTCTGTGCGCAGGAGACGGGACGCGAAAGCGGCAAGTGCTTTCGTACGGGACCGTTCTGTCACAGGTTGATATTGGCTTATCAGTGTCCGGAACAAAGGACAAGTACAGTTGTGTATCATCTGCATAGCAGTGGTAGACCAGGCCATGGCGCCTGATTATTTCACCCAGTAGGAGCATGTATACTGCAAAAAGCATGGGGGATAGAATAGAACCTTGTGGGACACCACATGGCAATGATGGTGATGAGTATACTCCAGAAGATACTCTCTCTGACCTGCCTGTGAAGAATGATTTGAACCAGTACATACAGCACCCCTGGAATTATACAGCAGTGGCTCTGGATTTATACAGCAGAAAAGCAGCACCCCTGGATTTATACAACAGATAGGCAACACCCCTGGACTTATACAGCATAGGCAGCACCCCTGGAGAATTACACAGCACAGCAGACAGGCAGCAGCACCACTGGACTTAAACAGCAGCGAGGCAGCACTCCTGGACTGATAGGAAGGAGGAGTAGCACCCCATATAGGGCAGAACCCCTGGAATGATATGGTAGACAAAGAAAAGACGTACAAGATGGAATTGTCCTTGGGCCCTCCCCCCACTCACCCTTATGTTGTATAAACAGGACATGCACACTTTAACAAACCAATAATTTCAGCGACAGGGTCTGCCACACAACTGTTGCGTAAATGATTGGTTTGTTTGGGACCCCACAAAAAAAGAAGCAATTAATCTCTCCTTGCACAAACTGGCTACACAAAGGCAAGATGTCATCCTCATTCTCATTCTCTGATTCCTCACCCCCTTCAGTATTTACATCCTCATCCACACAGAGAAATAATTCCACACCGAAGACGTGGATTTTTTGGTGTTTTGAGCAGGCATGACAATGGGCTTTTTCATCCCATGGCCAACAACTGTCTCCACTGGTGCCTTATTCAAATAAACCACATCACCATCAGAATCCTCATCGTCAACTTCCTCCTCAGCGCCAGCTACACCAATATCCTCCTCATCCTGGTGTACTTCTACAGTGACATCCTCAATCTCAATATCAGCAACTGGACTGGTGGTGCTCCGCCCCGCACTTGTAGAGGGCGTGCAAATGGTGGTAAGAGCCTCCTCTTCCCATACAGTGTTGTGAAGGTCAGGCCTAGACATCATAACCGCAGACACACTTGGACTCTCCTTGGGGATTTGTGAGTCTGAACGCACAGTTGTTTCCTGTTCTTTAACAAGCTTAATTTTTTTTATTTTTTGAGAGGGAGAAGGGCTTCCATCTTCATGAGAAGCTGAACCACCAGTTATAAACATAGCTCAAGGCTTTAGCCTTTCCTTGCCACTTCGTGTCATTAATGACATATTGCCAATATTACGTTTCTCATCAGATAATTTCTTCTTTTTTTTGTTATTAATTTTTGCTTCTTGGATTTTACATGCCCTCTATGACATTGGGCATAGGCCTTAGCAGACGACGTTGATGGAATTGCATTGTCAATGTCATTACTGGTGGCAGCAACTTCAGCACTAGTACTAGGAAGTGGTTCCTGGTCTTTCACTATTTTTTCCTCCAAATTTTTGTTTTCCATTTCACAGGACAATGGGCCTAATTCAGACCTGATCGCTATCTAGATTTTTTTTTTTTGCACTGCTGCGAGCAGATAGTCACCGCCACCGGGGAGTGTATTTTTGCTTTGCAAGTGTGCGATCACATGTGCAGCCAAGTGGTACAAAAAAGTTATGTGCAGTTTCTGAGTTGCCCAGGACATACTCAGCCGCTGCGCTCACTTCAGCCTGTTCGGGGCCGGAATTGATATCAGACACCCGCCCTGCGAACGCTTGCACACGCCTGCATTTTTCCAAACACTCCCAGAAAACGGTCAGTTACCACCCACAAACGCCTTCTTCCTGTCAATCTCCTTGCAAACGCCCGTGCGAATGGATTCTTCGTAAAACCCATCGCACAGCAGCGATCCACTTTGCACCCGTGTGACGCACCTGCGCATTGCGGTGCATACGCATGCGCAATTCTGACCTGATCACAGCAAAGCTAAAAAGCTACCGTGCGAACAGGTCTGAATTAGGCCCAGTGCCCCTTTATTTTTACAGCACACAGGACAAGACCACAGTGCCCCTTTATTTTTACAGTACACAGAACAGTGCCCTTTTATTTTTACAGCACCCCTTTATTTTTACAGCATACAGGACAGGGCCACAGCGCCTCTAAATTTTTTACAGCACACAGAACAATGCCCCTTTATTTTTACAGCTCCCCTTTCTTTTTACAGCATACAGGACAGGGCTACAGCACCCCTTTATTTTTACAGCACACAGAACAGTACCCCTTTATTTTTACAGCATACAGGACACAGAACCCCTTTATTTTTACAGCACACAGAACAGTGCCCCTTTATTTTTACAGCACACAGAACAGTGCCCCTTTATTTTTAAAGCACACAGGACATGGCCACAGTGCCCCTTTATTTTTATAGCACACAGGACTGCAGCACCCCTGTACAGCACAGGACAGCAGCGCCCCTAACAACACAGGAAACCACAGGACAGTACACCAGAACAGTACCCCTGTACAGCACAGGACAGCAGCACCCATAACAGCACATGACAGCACCCCAGAACAGCATAGGACAGCAGCACCCCCCACAGAGAGATAGAGGTCTGTCTCCCTCACTCTCCAAGTTTGGAGTGAAAATGGCAGCGACACGCGGCTCCTTATAAGGAATCCAAAACCCGCGAGAATCTGACAGCGGGATGATGACATTTTGCCTCGATCTGGGATCTGGACTCGGATCGTGAAGTTCGGGGGGTTCGGCTCTCTGACATCTGATCCAGCTCATCCCTAGTCTGTGCCAGCCTTGGGATATCAGCTCGGTGCAAACAGCGCCAGAATAGAACAGAGTGTGACATGAAGAGAACTTTAACAAAGTTAAATCATTGGTTAAGAAAGGAATGAGTGCTGATCAGGGGTGGATGCAGTGCTGCTTCTTCCTTCCTTCCTTCCTTCCTTCCTTCCTTCCTTCCTTCCTTCCCACTTGTCTACTTTTTGGACCTCTGGAATCTCTAAGGACAAGTGCACCCTCAAGGCCCAGCCCCAGCCCCCCACTGCCCAACTATGGGCCTAATTCAGAACTGGTTGCAAGCAGGCGTTTTTTTTCCACTGCTGCGACCAGGTAATCGCCACCTACAGGGGGAGGGGGTAATCGCTGTGCAGGGGTGCGAATGCATGTGCAGAGAGCTGCACAAACAAAAGTTTGTGCAGTCTCTGCACAGCTCAGGACTTAATCTTCCAGTGCGAAGATCCGGCCTGGAGCTGACGTCAGGAACCCTCCCTTCAAACGGCTGGACACGCCTGCGTTTCTCCGGACACTCCTAGGAAACGGTCAGTTGACACCCACAAACGGCCTCTTCCTGTCAATTTTCTTGCAATCGCCGGTGCGATCACTTTCTTTGGCCATCCCATCACTGTCCTGTGCTCCCCGTCGCTGGGGGGACCTCGCTCCTGCACAATGCGTTGCATACGCATGCGCAGTACATACCCGATCGCTGCTGAGCGAAAACGCACAACAGCGATCGGGTCTGAATGACCCCCTATGTCATTGTAACATAGTAACATAGTAACATAGTATCTACGGTTGAAAAAGGACAATTGTCCATCGGGTTCAACTTATTTGTGGTCTCCTATGCACGATTATTTTGTATAAAATTTTGACTGAAGTTGCTGACTGCCGTTCCGATTAACCCCTCTTTTTTATAATAACCATAGTGCATGACTATGCCACGTAACCCTGGATATCCTTACCCATTACAACTCCCTCAGGCAGGGAATTCCAAACACGTATCGTCCTTACCGTAAAAAAGCATTTACGCCGTATTGTGTGGAATCTCCTCTCCTCTAACCTGAGCGAGTGTCCACGAGTTCTCTGTGTTGATCTAACAAAAAACAGGTCCTGCGCAAGATCTGTATATTGTCCCCTTATATATTTGTAAATGTTGATCATGTCCCCTCTTAATCTCCTCTTTTCCAGTGTAAACATGCCTAGTCTTGCAAGCCTTTCCTCGTATTCCAGCGTCTCCATACCCTTAATTAGTTTGGTCGCCCGCCTTTGAACCTTTTCTAGCTCCAGGATATCCTTTTTGTAGTAAGGTGCCCAGAATTGTACACAGTATTCAAGGTGTGGCCTCACAAGTGATTTATATAACGGGAGTATAATACTCTCGTCCTAGCATCAATTCCCCATTTTATGCATGCTAATATCTTATTAGCCTTCTTTGCTGCAGTCCTACTTTGGGTACTACTGCTTAGTTTGCTATCTATGAGGACACCTAAGTCCTTTTCCAGTACAGAATCCCCTAATTTTACCCCATTTAGTAGATAGGTGTTATTTTTGTTCTTGTTACCACAGTGCATTACCTTACACTTGTCTGTATTGAAGCGCATTCTCCATTTCGCTGCCCAAGCTTCAAATTTAACTAAGTCAGTCTGAAGCGACTCAGCATCCCCCTCCGCATTTATAACTTTACACAATTTGGTATCATCTGCAAAAATTGACACCATGCTCTCTAGACCTTCTGTTAGGTCGTTAATGAAAATATTGAACAATAGCAGTCCTAATACTGAGCCTTGCGGCACACCACTTAGCACTTCAGTCCAAGTTGAAAAAGATCCATTAACCACAACGCGCTGCTCCCTATTATCTAACCAGTTTTTGACCCAAGTGCATATTGTGCTTCCTAGCCCTGATTCTTGTAGCTTGTAGATAAGTCTCATGTGTGGTACAGTATCAAACGCTTTGGCAAAATCTAAAAAGATTACATCCACCTCTTTACCCTGATCTAGGTTTGCGCTTACTGTTTCATAAAAGCCAAGTAAGTTGGTTTGACAGGATCTGTCCTTCATAAACCCATGTTGATTCCTTTTAATGACCTTATTGACTTCAAGGAACTTCTAAATACTATCTCTTAGAATACCTTCCAATACTTTCCCCACTATAGATGTAAGACTAACTGGTCTATAATTACCTAGTTCAGCTTTACTTCCCTTTTTGAATATAGGCACTACTTCCGCTATACGCCAGTCTTTGGGAACCAAACCTGACATTACTGAATCCTTAAAGATCAAAAATAGCGGCTTTGCAAGTTCAGAATGAAACTCCATTAGAACCCTTGGGTGAATACCATCGGGACCTGGTGACTTATTAATCTTTAAATGTTTTAATCGGTCACAGACTACTTCCTCGCTTAAATAAGTACCTATCAGTGGGATATTCTCATTATTGAGATTATATGTTAGTCCCTGAATTGGGTCCTCTCTAGTAAATACTGTTGAAAAAAACTCATTTAGTGTGTCCGCTATGTGCAACAGGGGGACTTGGCCATAATAATGGGTTGATAGTTGGAGAAATTGTTAGGATCAAGGGTAGGTTTTTTAAGAATAGGGGAGACAAGAGCATGCTTGAAGGCAGAGGGGACAGTGCCTGATGAGAGGGAGAGATTGAGAAGGTGGGCAAGATGGGAACAGGCAGAAGGAGAGAGGAAGCGGAGGAGGTGGGAGGGGGTAGGGTCAAGTGGGGAGGTTGTGGGGGGGAGGAACGTATGAGGGCCATGACTTCCTCACCAGATACATGGGAGAAAGATGTCAGAGTTGGTAAGAGGGAAGGGGAGGGATGGCAAGGGATAGGTGGTGGCTGGTTGCTGGTCTGGTGGGATGTGATGTCCTGACGTATGGAGTCAATCTTGGATGTGAAATAAGTGGCAAAGTCAAGAGCAGACAATGAGGAAGGGAGAGGAGGTGGTGGTGGGCAGAGGAGGGAGTTAACAGTGGCAAAGAGGCGCCGGGGGTTGGAAGACTGGGTAGAGATGAGGATTTTGAAGTATGATTGTTTAGCGAGGGAAAGGGCAGCACTGAAGGACGAGAGCATGAATTTGAAATGGAGGAAGTCTGCTTTAGAGCGTGATTTCCTCCACTGTCGCTCGGCAGTACGTGAGCATTTTTGTAGATATCTGGTGCATTTGGAGATAAGTTCCAGGTGGCCAAAAAACTGCGGGATTTGGGCAGTTGAGGATTATTAAACTAAGAAAAGGATAAGCACATGAGGGAAGAGGTCCCTACTTGTGAGAGCTTACATTTTAAGGGGAGGGGTAGACAGACAGGGGTGACACAGGTGGGATACATAGAGAGTGTGGAACAGAGGGTTAGGATGAGATTTGGCTGGGTTTGGTAAAGAAATGGGTCTTAAGAGCCCGTTTGAAGTTTTGTAGAGAGGTGGAGAGTCTGAGGGGGAGAGGTAAAGAATTCCAGAGGAAGGGAGCAGGTGAAAAATCTTGGAGATAGGAGTGGGAGGAAGTAATGAGAAGACAGGAGAGTTGGCGTGCATTAGCAGAGCGAAGAGGACGGGTGGGAGAGTAAAGGGAGATAAGGTCAGAGATGTAAATGGGAGAGGAGTGGGTGAGTACTTTGTAAGTGAGTGTGAGAAGTTTGAATTGGATTCTGAAAGGGAAGGGTAAGCCAGTGAAGGGCTTGTTGGTGAGGTTAGGTGGACGTAGTGCGTTTGGTGAGGAAGATAAGCCGGGCAGCAGCATTGAGGATAGATTGGAGTGGAGAGAGGTAATTGTCAGGGAGGCCAGTTAGGAGGAGATTACAGTAGTCCAGTCTGGAAATAATCAGTGAGTGAATAATGATCTTAGTGGCATCCTGGGTGAGAAAAGGTCTGATCCTGGAAATGTTTTTGAGATGAAAATGACAGTTTTGTGAGAGGTGCTGAATGTGCGGTTTGAAGGGGAGGGAGGAGTCAAGGATTACACCAAGACAGCGTACTTGGGGGCTAGAGGAGATAGTCGTGCCATCAATGGATAATGAGATTGTGGGAGGTGAGGTTGTGCGGGAGGGTGGAAAGATGATCAGCTCAGTCTTAGACATGTTGAGTTTAAGAAAGCGCTGGGACATCCAGGAAGAAATAGCAGAAAGACAGTTAGAGGTACGAGTGAGGAGAGCCACGGAGAGATCAGGGGAGGAGAGGTAGATTTGCGTGTTATCAGCATAGAGGTGATACTGGAAGTTAAAAGAACTAATGAGTTCACCTAAAGAGGACGTATAGAGAGAGAAAAGGAGAGGACCAAGAACAGAACCTTGGGGGACACCAACAGTTAGTGGAAGTGGGGGCGAGGTAGCATCATGAGAGGAGACAGAGAAGGAACGATCAGAGAGGTAGGAGGACAGCCAGGAGAGGGCAGTATCGCATAGACCAAGAGAGTGAAGGATTTGCAGAAGGAGAGGGTGGTCCACAGTGTCAAAAGCAGCAGAGAGGTCAAGAAGAATAAGCAGAGAGTAGTGGCCCTTAGATTTGGCTGCATGGAGGTCATTGCAGACTTTTGTGAGGGCAGTTTCAGTGGAGTGGAGAGAACGGAAACCAGACTGGAATGGGTCAAGCAGTGAGTGAGAGGAAAGAAAGGCAGTGAGGCGATTATAGACAATACGCTCAAGAAGTTTGGAGGCAAAGGGGAGGAGAGAGATGGGTCGATAGTTGGAGAAATTGTTAGGATCAAGGGTAGGTTTTTTAAGAATAGGGGAGACAAGAGCATGCTTGAAGGCAGAGGGGACAGTGCCTGATGAGAGGGAGAGATTGAGAAGGTGGGCAAGATGGGAACAGGCAGAAGGAGAGAGCTAGCGGAGGAGGTGGGAGGGGGTAGGGTCAAGTGGGGAGGTTGTGGGGGGGAGGAACGTATGAGGGCCATGACTTCCTCACCAGATACATGGGAGAAAGATGTCAGAGTTGGTAAGAGGGAAGGGGAGGGGTGGCAAGGGATAGGTGGTGGCTGGTTGCTGGTCTGGTGGGATGTGATGTCCTGACGTATGGAGTCAATCTTGGATGTGAAATAAGTGGCAAAGTCAAGAGCAGACAATGAGGAAGGGAGAGGAGGTGGTGGTGGGCAGAGGAGGGAGTTAACAGTGGCAAAGAGGCGCCAGGGGTTGGAAGACTGGGTAGAGATGAGGATTTTGAAGTATGATTGTTTAGCGAGGGAAAGGGCAGCACTGAAGGATGAGAGCATGAATTTGAAATGGAGGAAGTCTGCTTTAGAGCGTGATTTCCTCCACTGTCGCTCGGCAGTACGTGAGCATTTTTGTAGATATCTGGTGCATTTGGTGTGCCAGCGTTGAGGTGTTGATCTGCGAGGGTGAATAGTGGTTGGCGGAGCAACAGAGTCAAGGGCTGAAGTAAGAGATGCATTGTATAGGGATGTGGGAGAAGAGGAGAGAGAAGTGAGTCATACAGGGAGGATAGGGATGAGGTGTCAATAGCCTCAATGTTACGCTTAGTGATGGTAGCCTTAGGAGGGAAAGATGGGGGAGCAGAGATAGATAAGTTGAAAGAGAGCAAGTGGTGGTCAGAGAGGGGAAAAGGGGAATTGGAGAAATCAGAAATATCACAGCGGTGAGTGAAAACCAGATCCAGTGAGCTCCCGTTCACATGGGAGGGTGAGGTGGTCCACTGGGAGAGACCAAGTGAAGAGGTGAGGTTAAGGAGTTTAGAGGCAGGTGGTTTTGTGGGGTTATCAATAGGGATGTTGAAATCACCTAGGATAATGGAGGGAATGTCAGAAGAGAGGAAGTGAGGTAGCCAGGAAGCAAAGTTGTCGAGGAATTTGGAGGAAATGCCAGGTGGACGGTAAATGACAGCAACTCGAAGATTAGTAGGTTGGTAGAGGCGTATTGCATGGACCTCAAATGTAGAGAATGTAAGAGATGGTTCTGGAGGTATAAGTTGGTATGTGTAGCTTGAGGGTAAAAGGATCTCAACACCACCCCCATGACGACCCCCGGGTCGGGGTGTGTGTGAGAATGTGAGGCCCCCAGCAGAGAGAGAAGCAGGAGAAGCGGTGTCATAGGGAGTAATCCAGGTTTCTGTAATGGCCAGGAGGTGCAGGGAGTTGGAAATGAAAAGGTCATGAGTGGGGGCCAGTTTGTTGCAAACAGATCTGGCATTCCAGAGTGCACAGGATAGGGGGTAGGAGTTTGTGGGAGAGATGTGAATGAGATTATCAGGATTGCTGTAGCGTTGAGGTAAGATTAATGTGGAAGGAAGGGATAAAGAGGGTGTATTGATGGTGCTGGCGCCTTGGCTAGGAAGGGAGACTGCAGGAGTGAGGCAGGGAGGGAGTGTAGTATGATAGTGGTGGAGGAGAGGTGAGGTGACAGGCAGAGGAGGGAGAGAGCAGGGTTGAGTGGTGGGGTATAAATGGTGTGAAGGGGCAGAAGTGAATTGCAATGGGGAAACAGAAGAGGAGGGGAAGGGAGGCAGACAGAGGAGAGGAGAGAGGATGAGATGTAGGAGACTGGGAGAGAAGGATAGAGGTGGTAGCAGGGGACAGAAAAAAGGAATAGGAAGACAAGGATTAGCCTGGCCATAGTGTGGATGGGGTAATAGTGGTAGCAAAATGAGAATAGGAGGAAGAGTGGTGGCTGATGATAGGGTAATAAATCTATTCAGGTCGGATTATGAACTCTCTTCAGTCATCAGTCAGAATGCTGTTCTCCTTTAGCAACCGGTTGGAGGTCAATGAATGATAAGATGACACAAATTTATGCGTAATCGAAGCAAATCATAAGTGACCCGCTTGAGGGCCGTCATGGCTTTATTATTTATAGCTTGAACACAAAGGGTTTATGCTTGCCAATACATTTTAGCCAATCAGAATACACCATGTATGTCTTGAATACATCGATTGTCATACAATGTTAGAAGTGGCAACTAGGACAGCCTTGAAAATGGTTATTATTTCGTTTATCAGTCTTTCGGACATAAACTCAAAAGATTTCTTTCTTTATTCTTCTCAATTAGCCTTGGATATATCTGGTGTTGCTTTGTCCGTCTTGGATACATTTCCAATACATTTAATGTTGCATTTGTCTTGTACAAGTCATGCATTAAAACAAGATTATTCAGCAAATACAATATTCTGACCAGCTCTGCACATTTTTCTTAAGGACATATCAACTCATTTTGTGATTAACAGTAAATATCTTTGTTAAATGTGAAAAAGCTTGAATCAATATATATTTGCCATTTAAAGGAAGCTCATACACTATCATTTCCCCTCTTTTTGATTCCACTTTTTCTCCCTAATATCTACCTACACTATCTAGGCCTGAACTATTTTCTTTCAGTAAACCAGTCCCCTGGACTTATAGTCCAAACCTTGGGGATTACCCCTAACAATAATCAAAGGATAAGCAACTTCATTCTTCTGGCTGGAGAGTCACTGTCAACTTCTTCAAGTGGGATGCACGTAATCAAATATCACGACCTTTCACCTTAATTTAAGGTAGACATGGTTAGCAGCACTTGATATGGACCATCATATCTTGGTTTAAAGGTCTTTCTCACATGTCTCTTTAAATAGACCCAATCTCCTGGATTTAGCTTATGCGTAGCTGATCCTTCTGGGTCTGGAATGGAAGAAAACACTCGGCAATGGAGGTTAGTCAATGTTTTACAGACCTCCTGTACATAACCTGTAAAAATCATCATGATTATGTTGTAATTGTTGTGGATAATAACAACCTGTTCTTAGAGCTGACCCAAACACTATTTCATATGGAGTCAGTTTACTAGGTTTCATGGGTGTGGTCCTAATATTAAACAAGACTATAGGTAGGCATTCTGGACAAGTTCTTTTGGTTTCTGTCATTTTCTGTAGTTTTAGCTTAAGGTCAAAGTTCAGATGTCCCCCCTCCCACTCGCCTGGGGCTGGTAAGGCACATGGAAGGCCTGCTGTACCCCCAAATCTTTCATTATATGCTGCATGACTTCTCTTGTGAAATGTTTACCTCTATCTGATTCTATAACCTCAGGTATCCCAAATCTACATACTACTTCTGCTATCAGTTTCTTTGCAGTGGTTTTTGCTGTGGCTTTGCTTACTGGCCAGGCTTCGGCCCAGTGACTAAACATGTCCGTTGCTACTAGTACATATTCATATGGACCGCTTCGTCGCCACTGTATATAGTCAATTTGTAGTCTTTCAAATGGGTAAGAGGCTTTGGGTATAGTTCCTAGAGGTGTCTTGGTTCTTTTTCCTGGATTGCTGATTTCACAGATCCAGCATCCTGCTACAAAGTTTGTTGCAGCTTTATTGAAGCCTGGAGCTATTCAATGCTCTTGTACTCTATTCACCGTGGCTTCCTTTGAATGGTGTACTTGTCCATGAGCTACTTGTAACATAGGTGGAAATAGAGCTGCTGGTAGACAGTACTTCAATTCTCTTTATTTCCAAAGTCCATGTTCATCTTCTTCTGCCCCCAAATCATCTCCATTTCTCCTTGTGATGTTTGTTGTTGAATTTTGATCAACTCCTCTCACTGGGCATTTGCTTCACATCTTGAGCTACTAAGACTTGCTCAAGTTCTTTTGATTGTAAGGCAATTCTCTTGGCTTCTGCATCTGCAAATGCATTTCCTTTAGCTTCCATGGTTTGGCTCTTAGTATGTGCTTGTACCTTGATTATTCCAATTCTTTTAGGTAGTTCCAATGCTCTGAAGAGTTCCATAATCAAACTGGCATGTTTGATGGGTTTTCCGTTTGCACTTTTGAAGTCCCTACTTTTCCATATAACAGCGTAATCTTGGGACACCCCCCCCAAGCATAGCGTGAATCCGTATAGATGTTGGCTGTCATATTCTCAGCATGTATGCAGGCTTTGGTCATTGCTATGAGTTCTGCTTCTTGTGCTGACATACTTGGTAGCAATGCTCCAGAGTCTATGACTTCAGTTTCAGTTGTTACTGCATATCCTGTCCTTGGGGATCCATTATCATAATATCTTGATCCATGTCTGGATTGTCCAGTGGTATATCTTGGACATTAGGAAGAGGTAAAGTCTCTAATTCCATGAGGGCTAGGCAATCACTTCATATTTGGTAAGTCTGGCTGCAGAAAGATGCTTGCTATTTTCTTGACTTAATATTTCTGTTACAGCATGCGGTACTTGTATACACAGTGGATGATCAAACACAATGATGTCTGTCACCTTTTCCTTCATTATTGCTGCTGCTGCCACTGCTCGGACACAGGATGGTGCTCCTCTGATAATCGGATCCAGCTGGGCTGAATAGTATGCCACTGGTCTTTGTTTTGGTCCGTATTTCTGGGTGAGCACCCCTAAAGAATGCCCTCTGTTTTCATGGCAGAATAGGTTAAAAGGCTTTTTTGTAATCAGGCAATCCCAATGCTGGGGCTGTGATTATGGCTTGCTTTAGTTGTCTTACTGCTTCTTCAATGGTGTCCCTGTTTTCTGCTGACGCCTCCTTTTTTATTAATTCATATAGGGGCTGCATCAGTAATGAGGCCGAGGGAATCCATTCTCTGCAATAACCAATAAGGCCCAGAAAAGCTCTGATTTCATTTAATGTTCTTGGGGTTTTTTTCTTGAGTTATTGCCTTTGTTCTTTCATCAGTAAGATGCCTTGTTCCTTGAGATATGCAGTGTCCTAAGAAGACAACTTTTTCTGTACTAGCTGAAGCTTGTCTTTTGACACTCTGCAATCTTCTTCTGCCAAAAAGATGAGTAGTGATACTGTTTCCTTTTTGCACTTCTCTTCTGTCTGTGCAGCAATAAGCATATCATCGACATATTGAACTAACTGGGTGTCTGTAAAGTGTGGTCTCCATTTCTGCAGGATTAATGCCATTGCCTCTGAGAAATCTGATAGACTAGTGGCTCCTGCCTTGGGGTAATTGTCCCTCCTTTTGAATCTTGAGATTCAACACCTTTATTGATTAATGTTGGAAAAGGGTTGCTGCGTTGAGGGTAATACATCTTCTGATGGTTACTTGTCGCATTTTGGCAGTGCTACTTCATACATGGTCAGCCTTGCCACTGACAGGTGTTTGGTTCTTGCTTGTTGAAGCTTCTCTGTACCTGCATGTGGACCCTGGATGATAAGTTCATGATTCAGCACTATGCCTGTGCTCTTGTCCTCTTCTAGGACTTCTGATTCATCACGGTGTCTGTGCTCTTATACTCTTCTAGGGCTGTTGCTGCTATCACTGCTCTGATGCCGGTAGGTGCTCTTTGATTACCGCTGTCAAGTTTGCTTAAGTTGTAGGCCACTGGTCTTCACCTCAGTCCATGATTTTGCATAAGGACTTCTATGTATGGCCTCCTTCTTTAATAGTCAGGTAGTTCTAGGGCTTGAGATGAGGCAACTGCTGTTTCCAACTGTTCAATAGCCTAATTCATCTGTTGCTGTATGTAGGATGCGGACCCTCCTCCCTTTCAGTGTTGTCATACAATGCTTGCATGTAGACTGGTGCTAGAGGTATCCGTGTTCTGTAGTGTCCTACTAGGCCCAGGAATGATCATCTGACTTGCTTGACACTAGTTGGCATCTTAGCTTGCAGTCTGAATCTTTTCCTTTTCACTTTTGTTAGATGTCTGGTACCTTGAGTGTCCTAGGAAGATTAACTCTTGCTTGACTAGCTGCAATTTCTCCTTCTGAGGCTCTGCAGTCTTGTTCTTCCAGAAACTTCACTAAGGACACTGCCCCTTCTTGGTGCTTCTTTTAGCAGTGGTGGCAATCAGCAGTTCATTCACATCCTGTATTTAGCTGTGTGTTTTGTGGATATATCACTTGGTGATATAGCCCCTCCACAGGGCTATTCTGGTCCAGTAGTATTGCTTCCTTTCTTCTACAACTGGTACTGCGGGAATGAGCCAATACTGAACTTCTGTTTTAACTTGCTTCTAAATGGCTTTTTTGTTCTTTCCTTTGATAAGTTGCTGGAAAGTTAAACTTCTGCTGGTGTGTACTGTATTCTCCTTGGATAAGCTTTAGTACATTGTGCTTCAGCAAAGTCACTGGACATGTACTCCAAGGTCAAGAATTGGGCTGGTATTGGTGACTGCATTTCTCTCATCTCCTGTCCCTTTAAGAATTTCTGATATCACCAGTTCTTGTGGTATCTCCCTCTGCTGTCTTCTGCGTGTGCCGGCTCCAGTATTCATTAGGCACAGACGTATTTCTCCTGTGAGCAAGGTGACTGTAATCATACCTTCTGCTGTTTCCTCTGGAGACATTATGTTCACTGGGGAGTACCTAAAGAAGCTTGTACTTCATATTGGCAGAAGAAGCATCATTCATTTGTTTTCTGGAACTTTTCTTTTTCCAATCACCTCTCTTTATGATTCATTCATTATTCTTCATACTTTGTCCTTTCTTCACTTGCATATTTTTTCTCACTGCTGCTGGCATGTCATTTTCTTAGTCCAAGTCCACCCAGGCTGGTGTTTAACATAATGATGTTTATGCTGGGAGTTGTTGTTCCTCTTTGTCTTACTTTTCCTGTGAGAGATAGTCTTGTATAGCAGCTTGTATTTCAGGTTACATCTTTGCTTTCTTGCAAGGGTAGGGCTTAACCTCTCAATCCAGTCGTTGCAATGGCTTGATCTGTAAGTAAACGTAGAGGAATCTGGTTGTGCATAAAAACAGCTCTTGAAACCCTTGGGTCTCCTGTGGGTAAAGTCACTTTTATCGAACTGCCAGTGGTGACTGAGTACACTGTTGTCGACACAGGAGTTGCACACCTTCATATTCTATCATCTTGTGTGTCGTATAGTGACTTTATCATAGTAAGTTCTGATGGACTCAGTCTTTTCCTGTTTCAAGTCTGGGGCTGCTGGTGCCCTGAGTGTCTGTGCATGACACCATCTCTTAAGTCTTGTCATGTACATCTTTCCACTTTCAAACGTTGTTCTATTTTTCTCTGTCGGAACGTCCGTTATGGCTGGGCAATCATCTACTGCATCTGCTTTTAACATGGTGCTTACTGTTTGGGCAGTTGCTGGTCCTAGTATAGCCTCACACAACTGGTGGTAGTCGACCCATGCCGGTGTCCATATGGTTTGAATTCTTTCCATATAGGCATAAACTGCTATTGGGTTTTATCTAGGATCTGGGGACTCTGCAACTATATTTGCGAGGTCATTGCCATACCATGGTTTGTGGTGTTGGCTCTGTACGATGTATGGTTCGTTCGTCCTGGCTGCATTATCTGGGTTGCGTATTTTCTGTACTTGTGCTGGATACAGAGAAACAGGCAATGATGACCGTCTTTCCGTATTTCTAGTCGCATAGATATCTTGGCATGGTGGTTCATGGTGTGAAATCCAGTTTCCACAATTTGGGCAATGTTCATATCCTTCTGGAACGCAAAACTGACATACCGGACACAATCTTTCTGGAAAATATGTCAGTTTATTCTGTACATTATGCACCTGGGCATTAAAAGCTGTAGAGGCTGTGTCTTGATCCCTTGTTTCTCCTCTCTGCCTGAATTGCACCCTGCTGCCTATAGTCCCTGATTGTGGACAATTGTTTACTGGACTCAGCTTGATTGCAGGTGTCTACCACTCGTTTAAACATGAGGGAAGCATTAGGTAGAAAATTTCTTTGCTTTAACCTTATTGGGGTTTCTTGTGATGAAGTATCAGGACACTGGGGCATACTCTGTACACATAGCTCAGGTAAATCATTCGGATTTTCAACCACAGATCCTTCTAAGATAGGGCTGATTATTCGTCACTCTTTTAACCTTGCTCGTATCTTTTTAATTTCACTTTTAGTGAGCTTGTAGGTAATTGCATTCTGTTCATACTAGGGGTACCTTGGTGTGCATGCATGTCTGGGTATAGGGGTGGGGTATAGTGTGGAGGTGCTGTTGCTGGACTAGGTCTCAGTTATGCTTTAGGTTTTTCTTGCTGGTTTTCACACCATTTCTTGTATTTTCTGCAATTCTTCTTGAAATGTCCTTTTTTCTTGCAGAAATAACACTTTCTTTCATCTTGCTTGTGCTTCAGTGATCCAGATGGATGCTTGATCTCTACTATTATGATTCCTTTCAGAAATTTATTACCCTCCCTGTTATTAACAATATCCACGGGTTTGTCGGGCCCTGACATCTTTACAGACCGCGCTCCCATGCCTGGGTGAACGTGCGCGGAACCCCTCCTGATGTGGTATTTTAATAACTCCTTTTGAGGGACTTAAAATCTCCTTTTAAAGAATCTCTATCTAGGTCAAGTGTCCCCCCCTGACGGGAAGCCTGCTCCTTTGAAATTCCTTTCAGAGATTCATTACCCTACCTGTTATTAACAATATCCACGGGTTTGAACCCATCCTGATGTGGTATTTTAATAACTCCTTATTAGGGAATTAAAATCTCCTGTTAAAGAATCTCTAAAAGAGCTTCTTCAATCCGTCTGTGGACAAATGACTGGGGTTGTAGTGTTGCCTGTGTTGGTGGAGACTGCTCCCCAAGTGAGACCTGCATAATAGATTATTTCTTCTGGATCACTGAGATGCGTCTTAAGTTACTCCAAGGGTCTATCCCCCTGCCTATATGGACTCCTGCTTGTATCAGTATCCCTGTTGTAGTTTAATGCTTGTTTCTCTTCAGAAAGTAACAGCTAACACCGGGAATGCTTGGATGTGAGAAATACCTATCAGTGTGTGTAGGAGAATCTAGTTTCATTATTCAGCAGACAACCCGACTCCCCCCCACCTTTTCAAAAGCATATTGACAGAGTACATATAACAGTGCAAGGATACAAAAACAAAGATGACAGTAAATCCTATATCTGTTATCTGCGTGCACGGCAGCTGTTTGAGACTGCACGGCACATGGGTCTTAGACCTGGAATTATGTGGTTCCTAGGCCAATAGGTTATGATGTTAAATCAATCATTCTTAATGTAATGTTCCAACAATTCTCTTTTTAAAATGACACCCTTTTGTACAATAAAATTCATCATCATTTTCCACATAACCAAATGAGACTTCAGTGCTTGTAATTGCCAGCAATCTTGGTGCTACAGACCCTTCGTATTTTCTTAACACAACAACACAGGTACAAGATTTGCATATACCTCTTTGGTTATTTATCAATTCAAACTGGTTATCAGCATTAGAACATATCTTGGCCATGCGCCACTTTTATAAAACGGCTCTATTTTCTCAACAAACACACATCAGTACAATTTAAAAGTTTTCTGCATACTTGATTAATTCCCCCTGTGCACTTGTGACAAATTATCTGAAATTATTTACCCACAATTCAACAATATAACATAATTCAACAATATAACATACATGTATGGTACCTTAAAAAAAAATTTCTTCTGACTGACGCTGGGCTCTTTAAGATATTCTCTGACCTTCTCGACTGGACTTCCCCTTGATTTACACAGGAAGCGCTGAGTTCAAGTGAGCAGGTAGAAATCTACACAATAAATCTCACTTACCGGCTTTTTTTTTTGTTATCAGCGGTTCCTGAAAGATCAGAGGATTTATTGCCAGTGGAGGAGATGCTGGAATATCCCGGACGAGATCCCCAAAAATGATAGAAACAGAAGAGGAGGGGAAGGGAGGCAGACAGAGGAGAGGAGAGAGGATGAGATGTAGGAGACTGGGAGAGAAGGATAGAGGTGGTAGCAGGGGACAGAAAAAAGGAATAGGAAGACAAGGATTAGCCTGGCCATAGTGTGGATGGGGTAATAGTGGTAGCAAAATGAGAATAGGAGGAAGAGTGGTGGCTGATGATAGGGTAATAAATCTATTCAGGTCGGATTATGAACTCTCTTCAGTCATCAGTCAGAATGCTGTTCTCCTTTAGCAACCGGTTGGAGGTCAATGAATGATAAGATGACACAAATTTATGCGTAATCGAAGCAAATCATAAGTGACCCGCTTGAGGGCCGTCATGGCTTTATTATTTATAGCTTGAACACAAAGGGTTTATGCTTGCCAATACATTTTAGCCAATCAGAATACACCATGTATGTCTTGAATACATCGATTGTCATACAATGTTAGAAGTGGCAACTAGGACAGCCTTGAAAATGGTTATTATTTCGTTTATCAGTCTTTCGGACATAAACTCAAAAGATTTCTTTCTTTATTCTTCTCAATTAGCCTTGGATATATCTGGTGTTGCTTTGTCCGTCTTGGATACATTTCCAATACATTTAATGTTGCATTTGTCTTGTACAAGTCATGCATTAAAACAAGATTATTCAGCAAATACAATATTCTGACCAGCTCTGCACATTTTTCTTAAGGACATATCAACTCATTTTGTGATTAACAGTAAATATCTTTGTTAAATGTGAAAAAGCTTGAATCAATATATATTTGCCATTTAAAGGAAGCTCATACACTATCACTGAATAAGAGAGCAGTGAAATGTACTATGTTTAAAAATGAGTTAGGAGCTGCTTGGTTGGTAGTTTATCTCTCTCCACTTTGTCCCTCTCCAAAACTTAGTACATTTGTCCCTTAATTTCTACAGGACCTAAAATGACCGATTTTGACTTACTTGAGTTACGGTAGAAATGTGTGGAATGAGTCATTTTCATGTGTAATTCATATATAGAGATGTGTCCTGTTACAGCCTTGGAGCCTGATTCAGACCTAAGCGCTGCTGTGCAGAGCGGGCGATCAGGCATTAACTGCGCATACGTATGCACCGCAGGGCACATGCACATCGGCCAACAACAACAGGCATCGCCGGTCAGCGTCAGACTGGTGCAAAAATTCTACAGCCAGTCGCATGCTGATTGATAGGAAGAAGGCGTGTCTGGGTGGCAACTGACCATTTATTGGGAGTGTCCGGAAAAACGCAGGCGTGTCCAAGCGTTTTCAGGGAGGGTGTCTGACGTCCGACTGCACACACATGTAAAAACCAGCCACTGGTGAGTGAGGTGCGAACGGATTTGCAGCTGTCTACTGACGTTTTTTCTAGCAGCTCGGCGTACACATGCGTACACATGCAATCGCACACTTGCGCTGTGAATATACACACCCCTTGGATGGCAACTATCTGATCGCCGGGCTACAATTTTAGCAGCCTAGCAATCAGGTCTGAATCACCCCCTTACTGCATAGTGTATGCAACGCGACTGTTGACTCCCAAGATTCGCGGGTGCGAGTGTATGCAAGACCCCATGATCCATTTGCTTCTATGGGAAAGCCGAGACTGCGGATAGAGCGCTGCCTCCTGCGGCATGGCACATCACAGGAGCAAACGCTGCAAAGAAGTATCAGGACACATCTGTAATAAAGGCGCGGTGTTTGAAACGTAATAATATGTTGCCTGGTTTTGTTTTATTTTCATAAAACATATAAATTCCTAAGCTGAAATTTTTAAAACTTATAAAATCCGAAAACATGTATTGGAAAAAAAAATATATATATAATTTTAGTTTTTTAGAACCTGACAATCTGGCGGGCCTGCTTATTACTGACCTGCCTCAGCTCTGTCTTCCAAAAAGCCCATGAACAGCACCCTATGTCCAAAAAATACTCTGTGCTGCTGATAAGCTTCTAGTCCTGTCCACCTTAAGGGGCCTATTTATCACCATCTACATCCAAGGATGTGCTGTGATAAAATTGCCCAATTGCAATAATTGATTACATTGCGCGGATGTATCAAGTATCGCATGTAGGGACAGAACTTGCTCCTGCGATGCCTGTCTGCAGCATCATCACGGTATTTTTTGGGAAAAATTCCCCGATGTCCTACAATGCATGTGCCGCCACGGCCGACATCGCCGCTTCCAACACCGCCAAGTCAACCCCCCCCCCCCCCCTGTTGCGACTACCCCCCGCACGCACCGCGGACCCTTCCCCCAGCACAGTTAATGTTCTTACCAGTCCAGGGAGCAGGTGATAGCTACTCATGCAGGGCTGCCGGGTGCCGGATCCTGAGCGCTGCTGTGACCCCCAGTGCTGTAAAGTGAGCTGCCGTTTTGCAGCATCACTTTACTGAACTGGAGGGGGGGCACAGAGCAACACATGGAGGACCCGGCAGCCCGCATCGGCGCCCGGCAGCCCGCACCGGCGCACCGATCACCGGCTCCCTGGACTGGTAAGTGTGATTTTTTTTTTTTTTACTTTTTGTTTTGTTTTTACAAGTGATCAGCTTATGTGTCCATCGGACACAAAGAGCTGATCACACTAGCCGGTACCCGCACAGCTTTCTGTGCCAGGGGGCAGAGAAAGCTGTGCAAAAGTAGGGATCTCGCAGTGCTGCTCTGTGATTTTGCCAGCCTGAGCTGGCGAGATTATCAAAGGGCACACTGCAGTATTTTTTTTTATTTTCTTTTTATTAAATTCGGCCACATCACAATGTGCAGCTGGCACTTTTCGTGTTTTGTATGTTGGTTTTGGTTCTAATTCCACTTTCGTGTTTTGGTTTTGGCTTGGTTTTGCGAAAACCACCCTTTTGAATTTTGGTTTTGGCTTTGGATGTGGATGATTTTTGAAAAAAACATAAAAACAGCTAAAATCACAGAATTTGGGGGTAATTTTGCTCCTATGGTATTATTAACCTCAATAACAATCATTTCCACTCATTTTCAAGTCTATTCTGAACACCTCAAACCTCACAATATTGTTTTTAGGCCAAAAGGTTGCACCGAGGTAGCTGGATGACAAAGCTAAGTGACACAAGTGGACAACACAAACACCTGGCCCATCTAGGAGTGGCACTGCAGTGTCAGACAGGAGGGCAGATATAAAAAAAAGGCCCCAAACAGCACATGATGCAAAGAAGAAAAAGAATTGCAATGTGGTAGTTGTATGACTAAGCCAAGCAACACAAACAATTGGCCCATCTAGTTGTGGCACTGCAGTGGCAGACAGGAGGGCAGATATAAAAAAAAGTCCCCAAACAGCACCTCATGCAAAGAAGAAAAAGAATTGCAATGAGGTAGTTGTATGACTAAGCCAAGCGACACAAACAAGTGGCCCATCTAGGTGTGGCACTGCAGTGGCAGACAGAAGGGCAGATATAAAAAAAAAAAAAAGGGCCCTAACAGCACATGATGCAAAGAAGAAAAAAAGGTGCACCGAGGTTGCTGTATGACGAAGCTAAGCGACACAACCACCTGGCCCATCTAGTAGTGTCATGCAGTGGCTGAATGTCGAGAGTGGGCCATAATTGTTTGGTCCACTGACAGCATCTCCAGCACGCTCCAGTCACTTTTAAAAAATCTGCAATTGGTGGATTTATACGGCAGTACCCCAGGACTAATACAGCAGTACCCCTGGACTCATATGGCAGTGTCACACAGGATGGCACTTTTCAAAAAGTAGGCTCAAAACAGCACCTCATGCAAAGATGTCAAAGAGGTGCAATGAGGTAGCTGTATGACTAATCCAAGTGACACAAACAATTCCAACTGCAATTATACGTCCAAATCACTGGAATTATACGTCCAAATCACTGGAATTAATTTTATCAAAATCACTGGAATTATACGTCCAAATCACTGGAATTAATTGGCAAGATCACTGTAATTATACGTCAAAATCACTGGAATTAATTGGCAAAATCACTGTAATGAATAATTATATGTCCAAATCACTGGAATTAATTGGCAAAATCACTGTAATTATACGTCCAAATCACTGGAATTAATTGGCAAAATCACTGTAATTAATACGTCCAAATCACTGGAATTAATTGGCAAAATCACTGTAATTATACGTCCAAATCCTGGAATTAATTGGCAAGATCACTGTAATTAATAATTATACGTCCAAATCACTGGAATTAATTGGCAAAATCACTAATTATACGTCCAAATCACTGGAATTAATTGGCATGATCACTGTAATTAATAATTATACGTCCAAATCACTGAAATTAAATGTCAAAATCTCGCTATCGCCTGCCTAGTGAAGTGGAATCTAGATGGGATTTGGTACCACCGGGGACACAACACCTCCATCAATTGTCTAAATCCCACTGCACTAATGGCGGATATCGGACGCACGTCTAACACCGACATAAGTGTCAAGGCCTCAGTTATGAGGGCTTCCATCGTCATGTGAAGCTGAACCACTAGTCATGAACATAGGCCAGGGCCTCAGCCGTTCCTAGCCACTCCGTGTTGTAAATGGCATATTGGCAAGTTTACGTTTCTCCTCAGACCATTTACATTTTTTTTTTGGGGTCTTTTTACTGACCTTTGGCTTTTTGGATTTTACATGCCCTCTACTATCACAATGGGCATCGGCCTTGGCAGACGACGTTGATGGCATTTCATTGTCTATGTCATGGCTAGTGGCAGCAGCTTCAGCACTAGGAGGAAGTGGTTCTTGATCTTTCCCTATTTTATCCTCCAAATTTTTGTTCTCCATTATTTTTCTGGAGTTATATAACACAATATGCAGCACAGGAGAGTGTACCCCATACCTCACAGGGCAAACACTAAAAATTATTTGGATTAAATATTAATAACGCCTTTATTTGTAGTAAATAATATACAGCACAGCACCACTGAACTTATATGGCAGCACCACTGGACTGGATTTATACGGAATTATGGATTTATATGGAGTTATATGGCAGGATAACTGGAACTATACAGCAGTATCACTGGAATTATATGGCAGTATCACAGGAATTATAGGCCAGTATTCTGAGAATTATACGCCAATATCACAGGAATTATGCTTCAGTGTCACGGGAATTATAGGCCAGTATTCCGAGAATTATATTGCAGTATCACAGGAATTATACGCCAGTATCACAGGAATTATACGGCAATATCACAGGAATTATACGCCAGTATCACGGGAATTATACGGCAATAACACTGGATATATAGCAGCAGAGGCAGAGGCGTATCTAGCATGGGGCGAGCAGGGCACGTGCCCTGGGCGCCGTGGCAGCCCCAACAGAGGGGGCGCCACCGGCACCTGCACGGCCCGCTCGCCCCATCGGACAGGGATTCCGCCGGCGCTACCCGCGGGCCGCGGCGCTCTCCCTGTCTCCCCGGCTGCTGTGCCTGTCACACTGGACAGGCAGCGGCAGCCAGGAGCCTCCCCCTACTCCCCCCCTGCAAAGTGTACATTGCGCGATCGCGCGTGCGCGACCACGGGGGTGCGCGGCCTCAGAAGTGCAGGTGAGTGCCGAGCGGGGTTTATACTTTCCTGTCTGGAGAGGAGAGGAGAGGAGAGGGGAGGGGAGGGGGGTGCGGGACAGTGTGTGTGTGTTAATTGTGTGTGTGTGGGACAGTGTGTGTGTGTGAGTGGGACAGTTTGAGTGTGTGTTAATTGTATGTGTGTGTGGGACAGTGTGCGTGTGTGTTAATTGTGTGTGTGTGTGTGTGTGTGTGTGTGTGTGTGGGACAGTGCGAGTGTGTGTTAATTGTGTGTGTGTGGGACAGTGTGCGTGTGTGTTAATTGTGTGTGTGTGCGGGACAGTGTGTGTGTTAATTGTGTTTGTGTGGGACAGTGTGTGTGTGTTAATTGTGTGTGTGTGTGTGTGTGTGTGTGTGTGTGTGGGACAGTTTGAGTGTGTGTTAATTGTATGTGTGTGTGGTACAGTGTGCGTGTGTGTTAATTGTGTGTGTGTGTGGGACAGTGTGCATGTGTGTTAATTGTGTGTGTGTGGGACAGTGTGAGTGTGTGTTAATTGTGTGTGTGGGACAGTGTGCGTGTGTGTTAATTGTGTGTGTGTGTTAATTGTGTGTGTGTGTGGGACAGTGTGAGTGTGTGGGACAGTGTGCGTGTGTGTTAATTGTGTGTGGGACAGTGTGCGTGTGTGTTAATTGTGTGTGCGTGTGGGACAGTGCGAGTGTGTGTTAATTGTGCGTGTGTGGAACAGTGTGCGTGTGTGTTAATTGTGTGTGTGTGTGTGTGGGACAGTGCGAGTGTGTGTTAATTGTGTGTGTGTTAATTGTGTGTGTGTGTGTGTGTGTGTGTGTGTGTGGGACAGTGTGAGTGTGTGTTAATTGTGTGTGTGTGGGACAGTGCGCGTGTGTGTTAATTGTGTGTGTGGGACAGTGTGAGTGTGTGTTAATTGTGTGTGTGTGGGACAGTGCGTGTGTGTTAATTGTGTGTGTGTGGGACAGTATGCGTGTGTGTTAATTGTGTGTGTGTGGGACAGTGTGCGTGTGTGTTAATTGACAGGGACACCACTGACAGGGACACCACCCCCATGTCAGCGAGGCACCTGTGATTGGACAGCGGATCCAGTGCTGGATCCGCTTGTGCGGCGCTGGAGGAGACGGGTCCCGGCGGTGAGTGGCGTCTGCAGTGTGCGCCCCGTCCCCCATCCTCCTCCGCTGCTCTCCCCCTCCTCCGCCGGCTCCGTCCTCCCGGCGTGGCCCTGCAGTGTGTGCGGCTCTCCCCAGCAGCAGCAGGTTAGTCTCTCTCTCTATATCTCTCTCTCTCTCTCTCCTCCTGTGGATTGAAGTTTGTAAGTATAATTTTCATTTTTACAGGTGCCCCTATTGGATTCTACTGGACAAGTGGACGTGACCGGCGTGGGATATAGGTAAGTATGTGTGAGTGTGTAAGTGTGTTTTAATAAATTTTTACTGTCACGGTGTGTGAGTTGTGTTTTTATTTGGGTATTTTTTCTGTTGTAGAACTACAGGTACCAGCGGGCCCGTTATTTCCCCGCATGCTGGTACTTGAGGTTCTCCAAGTACCAGCAAGCGGGGGAGGCTTGCTGTGCCTTGTAGTTCCACAACAAAAAACAATATTCTTTTTCTCTAACGTCCTAGTGGATGCTGGGAACTCCGTAAGGACCATGGGGAATAGCGGGCTCCGAAGGAGGCTGGGCACTCTAGAAAGATCTTAGACTACCTGGTGTGCACTGGCTCCTCCCACTATGACCCTCCTCCAAGCCTCAGTTAGATTTCGTGCCCGGCCGAGGTTGGATGCACACTAGGGGCTCTCCTGAGCTCTTAGAAAGTTATAGTCTTAGAATTTGTTCTTTTCAGTGAGACCTGCTGGCAACAGGCTCACTGCAGCGAGGGACTAAGGGGAGAAGAAGCGAACTCGCCTGCTTGCAGCCGGATTGGGCTTCTTAGGCTACTGGACACCATTAGCTCCAGAGGGATCGACCGCAGGCCCAGCCTTGATGTTCGGTCCCGGAGCCGCGCCGCCGTCCCCCTTACAGAGCCAGAAGCAAGAAGATGGTCCGGAAAATCGGCGGCATGAAGACTCAGTCTTCACCAAGGTAGCGCACAGCACTGCAGCTGTGCGCCATTGCTCCTCATACACACTTCACACTCCGGTCACTGAGGGTGCAGAGCGCTGGGGGGGGGCGCTCTGAGGCAGCAATAAAAACACCTTGGCTGGCAAAAATACCTCAATATATAGCCCCAGGGGCTATATATGAGGTAAATACCCCTGCCAGAAGTCCATAAAAAACGGGAGAATAGGCCGCGAAAAAGGGGCGGAGCCTATCTCCTCAGCACACTGGCGCCATTTTCCCTCACAGCTCCGTTGGAGGGAAGCTCCCTGGCTCTCCCCTGCAGTCTACAAGGGTTAAAAAAAGAGAGAGGGGGCACTAAATTTAGGCGCAGTATACATTATATATATATATAGATATAAAGCTATAGGGGACATAACTCAGTTAGTCCCTGCAGTATATAGCGCTCTGGTGTGTGCTGGCATACTCTCACTCTGTCCCCCCAAAGGGCTTTTGTGGGTCCTGTCCTCGTTTAGAGCATTCCCTGTGTGTCTGCGGTGTGTCGGTACGGCTGTGTCGACATGTTGAATGAGGAGGCTTATATGGTGACGGAACAGAGGCCGATATATGTGATGTCGCCCACTGTGGGGCCGACACCAGAGTGGATAGAGAGGTAAAAGGTATTAACCGACAGTGTCAACTCCTTACATAAAAGGGTGGATGACGTAACAGCTGTGGGACAGCCGGCTTCGCAGCCCGCGCCTGCCCAGGCGTCTCAAAGGCCATCAGGGGCTCAAAAACGCCCGCTCTCTCAGATGGCAGACACAGATGTCGACACGGAGTCTGACTCCAGTGTCGACAAGGTGGAGACATATACACAATCCAATCCGTGACTTGATCCCGGCAATAAAAAATGTGTTATACATTTCTGACTTTAACCTCTATAAATGGGTTTTAGGTTTGGGGAGAAAAAACAGGCAGTGTTTTGTTCCCCCATCAGATGAATAAATGAAGTGTGTGAAAACCGTGGGTTCCCCCGTTAAGAAACTGGTAATTTATAAAAAGTTACTGATGGCGTACCCTTTCCCGCCAGGAGGATAAGTTACGCTGGGAGATATCCCCTAGGGTGGATAAGGCGCTCACACGTTTGTCAAAAAAGGTGGCACTGCCGTCTTAGGATACGGCCACTTTAATAGGTACCTGTTGAAAAAAAACAGGAGGCTATCCTGAAGTCTGTATTTACACACTCAGGTACTAGACTGAGACCTGCAGATAGTGCTGCTGCAGCGTGGTTGGTGACCCTGTCAAACAGGGATAATAGTTGGCAAACATAAAAAACATATTAAAGACGTTGTCTTATATATGGGGGATGCACAGAGGGATATTTTGCCGGCTGGCATCCAAAATAAATGTAATGTCCATTCTGTCAGGAGGGTATTAGAGACCTGTCACTGGACAGGTGATGCTGACTTAAAAAGCGCATAGAGAGCCTTATAAGGGTGAGGAATTATTTGGGGATGGTCTCTGGGACCTCGTATCCACAGCAACTGCTGGGAAGAAATAATTTTACCTCAGGTTTCCTCACAGAAAAAGGTACAGTCCTTTCGGCTTCAGAAAAGCAAGCGGGTCAAATGGCGCTTCCTTTCTGTACAGAGACAAGGGTAGAGGGAAAAAGCTGCACCAGTCAGCCTGTTCCCAGAATCAAGATTCTTCCCCCGCCTCCTGTGAGTACACACCATGACGCGGGTGCTCCACAGGTGTAGCCAGGTACGGTGGGGGGCCGCCTCAAAAAATTTCAGCAATTAGTGGGCTCGCTCACAGGTGGATCCCTGTTTCTTCCAAGTAGTATTTCAGGGGTACAAGCTGGAATTAGAGATGTCTCCCCCCAGCCGTTTCCTAAAATATGCCTTGCTGACAACTCCCTCAGGCAGGGAGGCTGTGCTAGAGGCAATTAATAAGCGGTATTCCCAGCAGGTAATACTCAAGGTGCCCCTACTTCAACAAGGACGGGGTTACTATTCCACACGGGTTGGGGTACCAAAACCGCATGGTTCGGTGTGACCCATTTTATATTAAAATCCTTGAACATAAAAAAATTCAAGTTCAAGATGGAATCGCTCAGGGCGGTTATTGCAAGCCTGGACGAGGGGGATTACATGGTATCCCGGGACATCAAGGATGCTTACCTGCATGTCCCCATTTACCATCCTCGCCAGGAGTACCTCAGATTTGTGGTACAGGATTACCATTACCAAGTCCAGACACTGCCGTTTGGACTGTACATGGCACCGAGGGTGTTTTATCAAGGTAATGGCCGAAATGATGATACTCCTTCAAAAAAAAGGGAGTTGTAATTATCCCGTATTTGGACAATCTCGTTATAAGGGCGAGGTCCAAGGAGCAATTGGTAGTCGGGGTAGCACTATTTTGGAAAGTGCTACAACAGCATAGGTGGATTCTAAACAGTCCAAAGTCACAGCTGGTTCCTATGACACGTCTACTGTTCCTGGGGATGGTTCTGGGCATAAACCAGAAATAGTGTTTCTCCCGGAGGAGAAAGCCAAGGAGTTGTCATCTCTAGTCAGAGACCTCCTGAAACCAAGATAGGTAGCGGTGCATCATTGCACGCGAGTCCTGGGAAAAATGGTAGCTTCTTACGAAGCAATCCCATTAGGCAGGTTCCATACAAGAACTTTTCAGAGGGACCTGTTGGACAAGTGGTCCGGATCGCATCTTCCGATGCATAGGCTGATAACCCTGTCTTCAAGGACCAGGGTATCTCTACTGTGGTGGCTGCAGAGTGCCCATCTTCAAGAGGGCCGCAGGTTCGGCATACAGGACTAGGTCCTAGTGACCATGGATTTCAGCCTTTGAGGCTGGGGGGCAGTCACATAGGGAAGAAACTTCCAGGGACTTTGGTCAAGTCAGGTTATTTCCCTACACATAAATATTCTGGATCTGAGGGCCATTTAAAATGCCCTGAGGCCAGCAAGGCCTCTGCTTCAAAACCAGCCGGTACTGATCCAATCAGACAACATTACGGCAGTCGCCCATGTAATCAACAGGGCGGCACAAAAAGCAGGATGGCGATGGCAGAAGCCACAAGGATTCTCCGATAGGCGGAAAATCATGTGTTAGCACTGTCAGCAGTGTTCATTCCCGGAGTGGACAACTGGGAAGCAGATCTTCTCAACAGACACGACCTCCACCCGGGAGAATGGGGACTTCCTCCAGAAGTCTTCCAATAGGATTGTACACCATTGGGAAAGGCCACAGGTGGACATGATGGCGTCCGCCTTAACAAAAAGCTATAAAAGATATTGCTCCAGGTCAAGGGACCCTCAGGCGATAGCTATGGACGCTCTGGTAACACCGTGGGTGTACCAGTCGGTTTAGGTGTTCTCCCCTCTGCCTCTCATACCAAAGGTACTGAGAATAATAAGAAGGCGAGGAGTAAGAACGATACTCGTGGATGGCCAAGAAGAGCTTGGTACCCAGAACTTCAAGAATTTATATCAGAGGACCCATGGCCTCTGCCACTCAGTCAGGACCTGCGGCAGCAGGGGCCCTGTCTGTTCCAAGACTTACCGCGGCTGCGTTTGACGGCATGGCGGTTGAACGCCGGATCCTGAAGGAAAAGGGCATTCCGGAGGAAGTAATTCCTACGCTTACTAAAGCCAGGAAAGAGGTTACAGCAACTCATTATCACCGCATATGGCGAAAATATGTTGCATGGTATGAGGCCGAAAGGGCCCCAACAGAGGAATTTCAACTAGGTCGATTTCTGCATTTCCTGCAAGCAGGAGTGACTATGGGCCTTAAATTGGGTTCCATTAAGGTACAGATCTCGGCTCTGTCGATTTTCTTTCAAAAAAGAACTCGCTTCAGTACCTGAAGTTCAGACATTTATAAAAGGAGTGCTGCATAATCAGCCCCCGTTTGTGCCTCCTGTGGCACCTTGGGATCTCAACGTGGTGTTGAGTTTTCTTAAAATCACATTGGTTTGAACCACTAAAAACCGTGGATCTGAAATATCTCACATGGAAGGTGGTTATGTTATTGGCCTTGGCTTCTGCCAGGCGAGTATCAGAATTGGCGGCTTTGTCTTGTAAAAGCCCTTATTTGATTTTCCATATGGATAGGGCAGAATTGAGGACTCGTCCCCAGTTTCTCCCTAAGGTGGTGTCAGCGTTTCACCTGAACCAGCCTATTTGGTGCCTGCGGCTACTAAGGATTTGGAGGACTCCAAGTTGCTAGACGTTGTCAGGGCCCTGAAAATATATGTTTCCAGGACGGCTGGAGTCAGAAAATCTGACTCGCTGTTTATCCTATATGCACCCAACAAGCTGGGTGCTCCTGCTCCTAAGCAGACTATTGCTCGTTGGATTTGTAGTACAATTCAGCTTGCACATACTGTGGCAGGCCTGCCACAGCCAAAATCTGTCAATGCCCATTCCACAAGGAAGGTGGGCTCATCTTGGGCGGCTGCCCGAGGGGTCTCGGCTTTACAACTTTGCCGAGCAGCTACTTGGTCAGGGGCAAACACGTTTGCAAAATTCTACAAATTGGATACCCTGGCTGAGGAGGACCTGGAGTTCTCTCATTCGGTGCTGCAGAGTCATCCGCACTCTCCCGCCCGTTTGGGAGCTTTGGTATAATCCCCATGGTCCTTACGGAGTTCCCAGCATCCACTAGGACGTTAGAGAAAATAAGAATTTACTCACCGGTAATTCTATTTCTCGTAGTCCGTAGTGGATGCTGGGCGCCCATCCCAAGTGCGGTTTATCTGCATTACTTGTACATAGTTGTTGTTAACTAAATCGGGTTATTGTTGAGCCATCTGTTGAGAGGCTCTATTGTTTCATACTGTTAACTGTGTTTCATATCACGAGTTGTACGGTGTGATTGGTGTGGCTGGTATGAGTCTTACCCGGGATTCAAAATCCTTCCTTATTGTGTACGCTCGTCCGGGCACAGTACCTAACTGAGGCTTGGAGGAGGGTCATAGTGGGAGGAGCCAGTGCACACCAGGTAGTCTAAGATCTTTCTAGAGTGCCCAGCCTCCTTCGGAGCCCGCTATTCCCCATGGTCCTTACGGAGTTCCCAGCATCCACTACGGACTACGAGAAATAGAATTACCGGTGAGTAAATTCTTATTTTTTTTACACACATGGCTATCAGCCTCCCATCCACCGCCCACGGATGGGGGGGACAGCCTCGGGCTTCACCCCTGGCCCTTGGGTGCCTGGAGGGGGGGTGACCCCTTGATTTAAGGGGTCCCCACTCCTCCAGGGAACCCCGGCCAGTGGTGACTAGTTGGGGGGGGTAATGCCACGGCCGCAGGGACCTACATAAATGTGTCCCCCGGCTGTGGCATTATGTCCCTGGCTAGTGGAGCCCGGTGCTAGTTTTAAAAATACGGGGGACCCCTACATCTTTTGTCCCTCGTATTTTTGGAACCAGGACCGGACTAAGAGCCCGATGCTGATTGTCTAAATACGGGGAACCCCTGTCCAATTTTTTCCCAGTATTTAAACAACCAGGACCGGCTCAAAGAGCCCGAGGCTGGTTATACTTAGGAGGGGGGACCTCACGCATTTTTTTTTTTTTAACCCATTCAGACCCTTCTCCGTTAAGTTAATGGAAGCCCTGGACAACAAAATAGCATTCATGTCCTCCTCCCACTCCCTTCCCAGTCCCAAACACTAATTATTTTTTTCTATAAAAATGTACAATATATCACAAGTATGAAGAGCAGGCAGGCAGCGGGCATTGGCGGCATCGGACTGAGATACAAATTAGTGGCGGAGGGCTGGGTCAGTTGAAGGTGGGCGAGTTTGTAAGCCATTGATGGTGGCAGCGGGCATTGGCTCAGAGGCAGTAGCGGGCATTGGCTCGGTGGCGGTAGGGGTCATCGGCAGGATTCGGCAGACATTATGGCTGTAGTGCCTCACCGCACGCCACTGACCTCACCGCACGCCACTGGTGTGTGGGACAGTGTGCGTGTGTGTTAAGTTTGTAAGCCATTGGTGGTGGCAGCGGGCATTGGCTCAGAGGCAGTAACGGGCATTGGCTCGGTGGCAGTAGGGGTCATCGGCAGGATTCGGCGGACATTATGGCTGTAGTGCCTCACCAGCCACTGACCTCACCGCACGCCACTGGTGTGTGGGACAGTGTGCGTGTGTGTTAAGTTTGTAAGCCATTGGTGGTGGCAGCGGGCATTGGCTCAGAGGCAGTAACGGGCATTGGCTCGGTGGCGGTAGGGGTCATCGGCAGGATTCGGCGGACATTATGGCTGTAGTGCCTCACAAGCCACTGACCTCACCGCACGCCACTGGTGTGTGGGACAGTGTGCGTGTGTGTTAATTGTGTGTGTGTGGGACAGTGTGAGTGTGTGTACATTTTTGCAGTCCAGTGTGTGTGGGGGAGGGGAAAGTATGAGAATGTGTGTGTAGTCTGAGTGGGTGTGTGTGGTGTTTGGGGGTGGCCAGTCTGTGTGTGTGTAATCTACAGTGTGTGTGTGTGTGTGTGTGTGTGTGTGTGTGTAAGTAAGGGGGAGGGGCAGTCTGTGTGTGTGGGCGGGATGTACTAATGACCATTTACCGAAGAGGGATATGTATTAAACCACGGGCATGGAGATTCCCTTCTCACTCACCATCCAGCTGGGTGAGCGAGCCGGGCAGGTGGAAAGTCAGCAGCAGGGGCAGCATGCCGGATGTCAGCAGCCGAGGGTGGGGGCTGTAAGGCACGTGCGGAGCGGAGCCCAAAGCCGGAGATCAGCAGCATGTTGACCGGCAATAAGCAGCTTCTGCTTCCGCGTTCAACATGCTGCCGATCTCCGGCTTTGGGCTACGCAGGGTTCGGGGGATGGGTGTCCTCTGCCGGTGTACTGCAGCTCCGGGGGTGCGGGCTCCGGAGGCTTTCAGCACTGTTGAATATCCAGCTGCCTCAAGTATGTACAGCCCGCACCCTCTGCTGCTGATATCCGGCATGCTGCTGCTGCTGCTGGCTGTCCCCCCGCCCGGCTCGGCCACACAGCTGTATGGTGAGAAGGGCATCTCAGTTCCCGAGGTTTAACACATATGCCTCAGTAAATGGCCTCTGCGGTAAACGATACTAATGCTTACCGTGACAGTAACAGCGGGGAGGACGGCGCACATCGGGATCCTGCAGCAGGAAAGAAGAACCCCTTCGGAGCGCAGCAGACCACACTGAAAAGGATGCATACCCGGTGCGGTGCTCTGCATCCCGGGTGGTGCCGAAGATGTGGAGTGTCGGAGGTGGCAGAAGCGCCGCAGCTTGGGGTGAGAATCCGCTGCAGCCCTTCCGCTGCTAAACTCTGCAATTAGTCTATTAAGGGGGTGGGCTCCTCTCACCATAGTGCCCCACAAGCCTTGTTAATTCTGGGGGTAGGATCCCCTCACTCTATAATGTGAATTTTGGCTCATATCATGTGCTGTAACGTGAATTTTGGCTCATACCGTGTGCTATAATGTGAATTGCGGCTCATACCGTGTGGGGTAATGTGAATTTTGGCTCATACCGTGTGCTATAATGTGAATTTCGGCTCATACCGTGTGGGGTAATGTGAATTTTGGCTCATACCATGTGGAGTAATGTGAATTTTGGCTCATACCGTGTGGGGTAATGTGAATTTCGGCTCATACTGTGTGCTATAATGTGAATTTCGGCTCATACCGTGTGGGGTAATGTGAATTTCGGCTCATACCGTGTGCTATAATGTGAAAGGGGCACCAGTACTAGATAGTATAAGGGGTCCTACTACACTGAAGGACACGCCCCTTTTGAGTGACCGCGCCACTTTTCTGGAGCGCGCGCGCCTTAGGCGCGCGCATAATTGCTATCTGCACTCTTTCATTCCGCCTTCAAAAATTCAACTTCGACCACTGCACCTACATCTATACATACACACCCTGACATCTTTATATACAGTGACACCAGTGGCGTCTGCACATACTTTCCTTTTGTATTTTTTTATTATTATTAGCATTTTATTTATTTATTATTTTTATTATTATTATTATTATTATTTTTTTTGGGGGGGCGCCATTATTGATCTTGCCCTGGGCTCCAAAAACCCTAGATACGCCTCTGAGCAGAGGACACCACCACTGTGACTGGTCACTGGACTGATGCTGCACAAGACACTTCCCCTGGTCTAATCATAATGCAGTACAACACAGCACCACTGAAAGGGACTTATACAGCTACACTGGATATATGGCAGCAGAGGACACCACCACTGTGACTGGTCATTGGACTGATGCCGCACAAGACACTACCCCTGGTCTGATGCAAGACAACACAGCAAAACTGCAAGGGACTTATACAGCAGCCAGCAGCACTGGGGACATATAGCAGCAGAGGACACCAACACTGTGACTGGCTGAACTAATGCAGCATAAGACACTGACTACACTAGACTGGACTGAGCAGCACAACACACCACAAGACTCGCCACCCCACTTTCCCGCCGCCACACAGACACTGAGGACGGAGACACGTCCTCTCACTACACTCTCTGAGACTGGAGTGAAAATGGGCGCGACGCACGGCTCCTTATATGGAATCCAAATCCCGCGAGAATCCGACAACGGGATGATGACGTTTTGCCTCGTTCGGGTTTCCGAGTCAGGCGGGAAAATCCAAGCCTAGCTCGGATCAAGACTCGAATGGTTAAGTTCGGTACTGTTCGGTTCTCTGAGAACCGAACCCGCTCATCTCTACATTATAAGTATGGGGAATGCGATGTTTGTTACAAAAAAAAAATTACAATTAAAGGGTTTGGAGCAGTTTTTTGCGAAAACTGCTCCAAAAGCCCTTTAATACATTGGAGTGATACTAAAATAATGTGAAAAGGGTGTGCTTTTTCACATTATTTTAGTAAGAATAATGTTAATAAATGTGGTCCTAAAACTGGCAAAGCTCTTGCATGTTTCATATTTAACTTTCAGTTTTACAAAATTAATGGGGAAGTTTCAGAATAAGGGAAATTCAGTGAAACTGCTGTGGAGGAGGGGGGGGGGGGGGGTGACGATTAATGTTTTAGTATATTAGACGTTTGCTTGTTCTATAAGACATAGGTCTATCCTATACTAACAACACCAATAATATACAATATTAGGAACCTTTTTTGACAAGCTTGTAGGCTTTACTAATAATTTCTTTGTTTTTTTATTATAAGAAACAAAAGCGGGAACAATTCATATTCAAAATTTTATATACATTAAATGGTTTCTTAAATTTAATGAAACGACATACAGCATTGGGGGTAATTCCAAATTGATCGCAGCAGGAATTTTGTTAGCAGTTGGGCAAAACCATGTGCACTGCAGGGGAGGCAGATTTAACATGTGCAGAGAGAGTTAGATTTGGGTGTGGTGAGTTCAATCTGAAATCTAATTTGCAGTGTAAAAATAAAGCAGCTAGTATTTACCCTGCACAGAAATAAATAACCCACCCAAATCTAACTCTCTCTGCACATGTTATATCTGCCTCCCCTGCAGTGCACATGGTTTTGCCCAACTGCTAACAAAATTCCTGCTGCGATCAACTTGGAATTACCCCCATTGTCTGTAGTTTTAATCCATTAAAAATATTATTGCTCATCCAATAATGCTTAGGGGTCAATCCAATTAGCTGCGATATCATTACAGCTGCGAATCGTCGCAACAGGGGCCGCACTTTACGGCAGGCCAAATTCGCACAAAACTGCTCGCCACCCCATAGAGGTGCAAACAGTTTTGTGTGAATTGGGGCTGATTCGAGGCGTTTAAACGCCGTTGCAACGGCACTTCGTACCCTTTGAAGTTAATTGGATTGACCCCCTAGACTAGTAGAACATTATACAGGCTTTTTGTTAATAAATCACTTTTCTCTGAACTCGATTGTCTCAGCTAATACCCCCTTCACACTGCAATTCTAGGTTGGAGCCGGCATAGTTAACATTTTGTCATGTTGATACCCCTTCATTACGAGGCAAGTACACTGGGATAAAAAAAAAAAAACAGGTCATGTGTCGGTGTGAATTGGGTCGACTCCGGGTTATGTGACCCAGCTCCGTGACCCTAGTCATCGCCAGGATTTTTCCTAGGTTATGCCTCAGTAAAAACATGTTATTAAAATGAGATAATTGAGCTCCTTTAAACATAACCCTGGTAGAGTAACCCGAAAACACCCTTACATACAGCCGCATATCCAGCTCAGGCCTAGGAGAAATTCTGGTCAAGACTGGGGTTGCGGATCCAGCTCACATAACCCGTGTGCAGTAATTCACAACGTCACGAGGCCTGGCTTTATCCCAGGGCCACGTTGGGTGTGAAAGTGGAAGTATAAATACCCTTCCATTATGGAATCACAAAATGTTCATCTCACCCGTGAAATTATGTGTAATATTTCATATTGGACATAAATTGTGCACAACTGCTTTTCACATGATTGGCAGTTTAAATCGCAGGCCACTGAAATCTAAAAAGTTGTGTGTGCATGATTTACAGTACAAGTGCTTGTGCAATTTCCAAACCGGTTTGATGATCCACTAAATGAAATTTTATAGGTTTTGTTTGACAGAACGCAGTTCTGCTGCTGCAGGTTGTGACAAATGTATTGTCACGACCACCAGCCGATTCTCCAGATATGCCAATCTTAGTATCGCCATCCGTGACTACTGGATTACTTTAAACATGACACCAGCAAGAAGACTTTAGCAACTAAATGCAAGGCCATCTTTGCTTCGGCCTACACACACAATTATTAATACGTCACAAAATAGGTTACATGGACCATGAGACCTTGGGCATAAGAACACAGAAACCCAAAGTAGAAATTAGGTTTTTAATTTCAAGAATATCTTCAGAGCTTTTAGTAACAAAAAAGATTAGGATGCAATTTCAAATAAAACAAAATGGAGTATAAGTTCAGAAACCCAACTTACTCAACAGCAGGTAGGTCTTCTGTGTGGAGGGATTTCACAATGTAAGAAATATGGTGCATTCCCAGCTCCTGGCTGCTTCCCTCAGAAATGAAAATCACAGTGTGGGTGAGAGGGGCAGATATAACCCCATACAGCAGTGGTCCCCACCTTTTCCTTAACTTTCTCAATGCTGTGTACCTGGGCAGTGAGAAACCAGATTTCCTTTGGTTTTACTTTTTAAATAGCTTTCTTCTTAAGTTTCAAGAGGTCAGCTTTTTTAACCTGGCCTGGCTTTTCTGTATTTTCTCTTCTAAGTATAGTTTATAGCTTCTTAGATAAGGGCCATAAACTAACCTCTGACTCACCACTATACATCAAGTGTCCTCTACTCCCATATCTGTGTAGCTATGAGTTCACCTAGAGGACAGGTTGGCATCCATGTTGTTTCACATAATACATTAACATCATACATTTAGACATTACATACAGGTCTTATATTGCTGGATGCAAGCTAAAAGTTGTGTGTGCATGATTTAAGGTACAGGTGCTTGTGCAATTTTCACACCAGTTTGATGATCCTCTAAATTATATTTTAGAGGTTCTGTTTGACAGTACGCAGTTCTGCTGCCGCAGGTTGTGACAAATGTAAAAAGCTAAACTACAGTACTCTGCACCCTAGAATGGACTAGCAGATGTGTTTGGGTAGGTACGATATAAAAAAAATAAAAGATGGCAACTAGGTGTACAAGATATACAACATTTGGCAAATGCAAAAGCAAAAAAAAGATAACCAGCATAAACGATGCATCTCAGTTAATTTAGAATTTAAATATTCATGCAACTACACTGAGCTGTGTGAGAAACAATGGCCCAAATTTATCAAGCCTTGGAGACTGATAAATTGCTCAGGGATAAAGTACCAGCCAGTCAGCTCCTAACTATCATTTTTCAAACACAGCCTGTGACATGGAAGTTAGGAGCTGATTGGTTGGTACTTTATCACTGTGCTATTTATCACTCTCCAAGGCTTGATAAATGGGGGCCATTGTGTGGATCATTGTGAACATACTGTATATACAAATTTATTCTAAAATATACAAGAATAAACAAAACAAAATAAAAAATAATAAAATGATGATCTAATCAGCCTCTTATAACATTCCTCGGTAATATTGATGAACACAATGTGACATTTAGCAGCAGATAATATCAAGAATTAGTGTTGTGAAATACACAATATGATAGAAACATGTATTGCTAGCCCACACGTCTAGGTGCCTTGGTCTTATTACTTGTGCGGGAGAAATAGAATTCCATAAATGTCTTTGAGTTAGGCAACATGTTGATACCTTCTAAAATAACCATCCTTTGCTGCTTTAACGTATCCTGGGTGATGAGAGTATACACACTAGACTAGATGGTAGACTGGTGACTTTTTGCTCTATAGTTTGGGCAGACATGGTATTATACATAGATAATAGCCTGTAAGATTGTATATGAAAGACTGAGATGATATCCATAGAACGTGTTAAGCAAGGTTCTGGAGGTCCCAAGTATTAGGCATGTGAGGCACGTGCCTAGGGGCTGCACTTGTCTGGGGGCAGCATTTGGATGCTTCTGTTGGTACTGTCAGCAGAGCCGGCCCAAACCAATATGATGCCCCTATATTTTAAATAGGAACAGTGCGCACATTCGGCGCACAAAAAGGGGTGTGTTCTTGCTGGCGAGGAGTATGGCCACACAATAGTACCCCAATTCAAATTGTACCACACAGTAGTGCAACTTTATTCACATTTTATCATGCGATAGTGTCCCTTATCCATGATACATCACACAGTAGTACCACGTTACTTTATATATGTTACTCCTCACAGTAGTTCCCCTTATTCACATTACATCACACTGAATTGATCCTTATTCACATTACACCACACCATATTGTTCTTTATTCACATTAGACCACACAGTAGTGCCCTTTCTGTACGTTACACCACACAGTAGAGCACCTTATACACATAATGCCACACATTAGTAATGCATTTATAGACATAATACCACACAGTAATGCCCCTTACACACATTATTAATGTCCTTATAAACATAATGCACCTTACACATTATGACAACCTTTATAAATGCCTTTATACACATAATGTACCCTTCACATATGTCGCACATTATTAGTGCACTTATACACATAATGACACACATAATGTCCCTTTCACATATGCCGCACATTATTAGTGCCCTTATACACATAATGACACACATTATGTCCCTTTCACATATGCCGCACATTATCAATGCAATTATACACATGACACACATAATGCCCCTTACACATATGCCGAACACTACTGCACAACCAGGGGCGGATTGGGATTGAACACCAGCCCGGGAAATTTATGGAAGCAGCCCTTGTCTGATGGGGCAGTGCGCACAGATTGTCTGATGGGGCGGTGCGCACAGATTGTCTGATGGAGCGGTGCGCACAGATTGTCTGATGGAGTGGTGCGCACAGATTGTCTGATGGAGCGGTGCGCACAAATTGTCTGATGGAGCGATGCGCACAAATTGTCTGATGGAGCGGTGCGCACAAATTGTCTTATGGAGCGGTGCGCACATATTGTCTAATGGAGCGGTGTACACAGATTGTCTGATGAAGAGGTGTGCGCAGATTGTCCGATGGAGCGGTGTGCACAGATTGTCTGATGGAGCCGTGCACAGATTTTGTGATGGAGCTGTGCACACAGATTGTCTAATAGAGCAGTGTGCTCAGATTGCCTGGCGGAGCGGTGTGCACAGATTGTCTGATGGAGTGGTACGCACATATTGTCTGATGGAGCGGTATGCACAGATTGTCTGATGGAGCGGTATGCACATATTGTCTGATGGAGCGATGCACAGATTGTCTGATGGAGCAGTGCACAGATTGTCTGATGGAGCGGTGCACACAGATTGTCTGATGGAGCGGTGCACAGAATGTTTGATGGAGCGGTGCACACAGATTGTCTGATGGAGCGGTGTGCACAGATTGTCTGATGGAGCGGTGTGCACAGATTGTCTGATGGAGCGGTGCACAGATTGTCTGATGGAGCGGTGCACAGATTGTCTGATGGAGAGGTGTGCTAGTATTGTCTGACTGAACATTGTAGTAACATTGGGGGTAATTCTGAGTTGATCGCAGCAGGAACTTTGTTAGCAGTTGGGCAAAACCATGTGCACTGCAGGGGAGGCAGATATAACATGTGCAGAGAGAGATAGATTTGGGTGTGGTGAGTTCAATCTGCAATCTAAATTGCAGTGTAAAAATAAAGCAGCCAGTATTTACCCTGCACAGAAACAAAATAACCAACCCAAATCTAACTCTCTCTGCAAATATTATATCTGCCCGCCCTGCAGTGCACATGGTTTTGCCCAACTGCTAAAAAATTTCCTGCTGCGATCAACTTGGAATTACCCCCATTGTCTATTGGTGCGGTGTGCTAGGGTTCATCCTTGCCTTGAAAAAGATCCAAGTTTAGGGATAGAAACGCGTTGGCTATACAGGAGTGACGGAGGACCCAGGGTGGTGATTGACGGCTGGAGCAGAGTACCAGGTAGCAGACACTGGTAGCCGCTTGGTTTATTACATTCTACAGGCTCAGACAGAACTGCTTAAAACCAGTTCTGAAACATTTGGTAATTACCCCGTTGTTTTCTTTGTCACCCTGCATTGTTATACATTTTTTAAGTGTGTATTTGTATTTAATGGATGTCTACTTTGAAGTGTGTTATGTGTCTCTAAATTAAACGTACTATGCTATGCGAGCTTTGTTTTGCTGCTTTTTCATGTACGGGAGCACTAAACTAATCACACTGGATGCTACTGGCTAAGATAAGGAATATCGGAGAACGGTAAACACGACATTGTGAGACTGAATCTTAGTTGGACTGAGGACATCAGCACTTATTGGAAGAAATCCAATTCTAGACTGAGCGCCGGGCAAGGGAACACTTACCATTTCTATTCATTGCAATTGCGACATTGGAGCCTTAGGATTGTCCCACAAGTGAGACTCTAACCAGGTAGCTCAGTAGGGTTGCGCAGTATGTTTATTCCCCCTTTTCTTTCATTGATTGCCTGACGGAGCAGTGTGCCAGCATTGTGTGCCGGAGCAATGTGATCTGAGCAGGAAGTGCAGGGGAGCTAGGTAAATGAGGGGGGGCGGGATGATAATACCAGGGTAATTGAAGTGTAATAGTCTGAAATATTTTCATTAATAATTTACGTATCAGAATATTCATAGTGACCCTTAGCTGCAAAGCGATCTGTTTAATCAGAGTTTCAAGGTAACTCCTTATCAAGGTATAATCACTAAGTAGTTTAGCACTTTCACTTCTATTACAGTCTATGACCTGTCAGCGCACATTTGCACACACTCTATATCTGGTGCAAGAGGAAGCCTGATGAGTTGATTAACGAGGTATTGCATACTGACACTTCACAATCTGGATGTATTTAACATAGTCAACATTTGAATGGACGAGCCCTTACTATAATTTGTAATTGTAGATGTGATGAGGGTGGGGCCGGATTAAGCTTGGGGGGTCCAGGGGCACTTAAGACAAACCCCCCTTCCACACACACACACACACACACACACACACACACACACACACACACACACACACACACACACACTCACTCCTCTGCCCCTCCACATGTTGTCAGCCATACCCCCACTCGTCATCCTGCTTGCCCCCACTATGGGACTTCTCAATGCAAGTGCAGTAGTGTGCTGGGAAGGGGGATGGGAGGGGGGGAGTATATATTAGATTGCGCATATCAGATTTAAACCAGTGGTATATATTAGATGTAAATGGCTCAATAATGCCTGGATATACATTGAAAAATAAAGTCTGCCATCTATCTTGTCAATGCACGAATAGCAACAGCCTCTGTACAAATTACACACTGGGACAGGACTCAGGAGGACTCTCTGTGTCTCTCTCATCTGCTGTGTATGAGAAGGGGGGGAAATCTGGGATCCCTGGGTCATTTACAGCCCTCTCCCCCTCCTACTGTATCAGTCCTAAGGTTGGGAAGCTCTGTGCTTTCCTGATCGCATTCTGGCTGCCAGGTTCTTCCTTCTGCTGCTTCACAAGAGGGAGAGCTGGTGATGTCAGTGTGCTCCGGCCAGGGGGCCCCCTTGACAGAAGGTGGCTGGGGGTACAGTGTCTCCTGTGACCATATCTTAATCCGGCTCTGGATGAGGGCACTAATATTCTGCCCTGAGCCGGCAACGCCTTCCAAGCATGTGACATCATATTGTAATAACGATGACGGGGCAGGGCTACCAGGAAGGAGCTGAGCACCCAGAGAATACTCAGCACACTCTGGGCAGCCCTCCAGGCTGCTGGGTACCATTTTATGTAAACTGCAAAACCAAATACTGGTGCCACTGGGGAGCAAGGGTGATGCCCTAAGAGGCCTTGTGTGCTTGGCGAGGGTACCACTCGCCGTCCCCTTGTTACCATCCTGGACGTGATTGAAATGTGTACACTGTGGATTCAGGAATGAGATGCTTCATAAACGAGTGTGCGTTCGACTCTGCATAAGGCCTCTCACTATATGTATGTATATATATATATATATATATATATATATATATATATATATACACTGCTCAAAAAAATAAAGGGAACACTTAAACAACACAATGTAACTCCAAGTCAATCACACTTCTGTGAAATCAAACTGTCCACTTGGGAAGCAACACTGATTGACAATCAATTTCACATGCTGTTGTGCAAATGGAATAGACAACAGGTGGGAATTATAGGCAATTAGCAAGACACCCCCAATAAAGGAGTTGTTCTGCAGGTGGTGACCAGTGACCACAGACCACTTCTCAGCTCCTATGTTTTCTGGCTGATGTTTTGGTCACATTTGAAAGCTGGCGGTGCTTTCACTCTAGTGGTAGCATGAGTGGGAGTCTACAACCCACACAAGTGGCTCAGGTAGTGCAGCTCATCCAGGATGGCACATCAATGCGAGCTGTGGCAAGAAGGTTTGCTGTGTCTGTCAGCGTAGTGTCCAGAGCATGGAGGCGCTACCAGGAGACAGGCTAGTACATCAGGAGACGTGGAGGAGGCCGTAGGAGGGCAACAACCCAGCAGCAGGACCGCTACCTCCGCCTTTGTGCAAGGAGGAACAGGAGGAGCACTGCCAGAGCCCTGCAAAATGACCTCCAGCAAGCCACAAATGTGCATGTGTCTACTCAAACGATCAGAAACAGACTCCATGAGGGTGGTATGAGGGCCCAACGTCCACAGGTGGGGGTTGTGCTTACAGCCCAACACCGTGCAGGATGTTTGGCATTTGCCAGAGAACACCAAGATTGGCAAATTCGCCAGTGGCGCCCTGTGCTCTTCACAGATGAAAGCAGGTTCTCACTGAGAACATGTGACAGACGTGACAGAGTCTGGAGACGCCAAGGAGAACGTTCTGCTGCCTGCAACATCCTCCAGCATGACCGGTTTGGCAGTGGGTCAGTAATGGTGTGGGGTGGCATTTCTTTGGGGGGCCGCACAGCCCTCCATGTGCTCGCCAGAGGTAGCCTGACTGCCATTAGGTACCGAGATGAGATCCTCAGACCCCTTGTGAGACCATATGCTGGTGTGGTTGGCCCTGGCTTCCTCCTAATGCAAGACAATGCTAGACCTCATGTAGCTGGAGTGTGTCAGCAGTTCCTGCAAGACGAAGGCATTGATGCTATGGACAGGCCCGCCCGTTCCCCAGACCTGAATCCAATTGAGCACATCTGGGACATCATGACTCACTCCATCCACCACAGACTGTCCAGGAGTTGGCGGATGCTTTGGTCCAGGTCTGGGAGGAGATCCCTCAGGAGACCATCCGCCACCTCATCAGGAGCATGCCCAGGCGTTGTAGGGAGGTCATACAGGCACGTGGAGGCCACACACACTACTGAGCCTCCTTTTGACTTGATTTAAGGACATTACATCAAAGTTGGATCAGCCTGTAGTGTGTTTTTCCACTTTAATTTTGAGTGTGACTCCAAATCCAGACCTCCATGTGTTAATAAATTTGATTTCCATTGATAATTTTGTGTGATTTTGTTGTCAGCACATTCAACTATGTAAAGAACAAAGTATTTAATAAGAATATTTAATTCATTCAGATCTAGGATGTGTTATTTTAGTGTTCCCTTTATTTTTTTTGAGCATTATATATATATATATATATATATATACTGTATATATACATTCTCAATAAATGAATTGCAGCTTCTGTGGGAGAAGTGCACTGCATTCCGTCACCCAAGTGTCTGTCCTGGGGATTATTTTGAATATTTTGTGTCTAAATTTTAGCCCTGCTTTTGGAGAGAATTTGGACGGGCTACGACACCACAGGAGACTGATTTCTGTGCCTGACTGAATCCATTTGGACACTATGGGCCCGATTCAGACCTGAACGCTCCTTTGCGAATTTAAAGAGCATTGCGATCACATAGTCTCCGCCCAAACAGAGTAAAAACCCGCCCCGTGCAAGTCTGCGTACACCTTTGCGAAAATCTCTGCGTACGCCGGTCAGCTGCAAATCCGTTCGCAACTCACTCACCATCGAATGATTTTTGCAGACTATGCAGTCTGTGCGTAGCCCAGGACCTACTCCTACACTGCGACAGCAACAGGTTATTCGGGGCCGGAGCTGACGTCACACACCCTCCCTGAAAACGCTTGGGAACGCCTGCGTTTTTCCTGACACTCCCAGAAAACGTCCAGTTACCACCCCCAAATGTCCGCTTCCTGTCAATCAGCCTGTGTTCACCTAGCGATCAAAAAATCTGCGGGATTTTTCGTACCTTGGCCTCGCGCCTGCGCATTACGATCCATACACGTGCAGAGTCAATCGATAATCGTCCGCCTTGCGAAATCACAAAACAGTGATCAGGTCTGAATCGGCCCCATTGTTCCAAATTGTTTTTGATCCTAGAAATGGCTGTGTAACCCTCTGCAGCCTAATATAAAGCGTAACGGAATTTGCTGCTGTATATAAGGAACTGTTAATAAATAATAATAATAATAATACACATTGACAATTTATTTCTTCATGTTTGCAGGACGGCAAGTTGTGCCCTTGGCAGTTGGCACCTGTGTTCTGATGGCCTCCCTGGGATGGTTAGGGCAGGCCTCAGATTAATAATACCCCTTTTCCACTTACTAAGCACGGGTCGCAGCCGGGAGCCTGACACAGGTGCTACCCGGCTACGGCCCATGCTCAGCCCCCTTTCCCACTGCGCTCACCAACCCGGCATATTGCCGGGTTGGTGAAGTTGCTAGTGACGCGGCAGGGGCGGTGCTGGGAGATCACATGATCTCCCAGCGCCGCCCTTCCATACAGTGTAAACGGGAGCCGTGTCGCGTCGACACGGCTTCCGCTTACACTACAACCCTACCCGGATCATTCCCGTGTCCTACCCACGTAGTTACCCGGGTAGGATTCACGGGTCACTTGAGCCGGGTTTTAGCGAGGGGACCCTTTTCCATTAGCAAAAATCACGGGTAAATGCGCGCCCCCCGTACAGTTACTCGTGTTGTTTGAGCTGGTGGAAAAGGGGTATAATATTATCAGGGCTGGCCTAAATCAGGCATACAGTTAGTAACAGTTTTCAAACAACAGGACCGTGACATCAACCTGTTTATGTGACTTACAGGGGGAATGATATGAATACTGTACTTTCATTGCTTTTCTTTAGTCAATGTGGTATATTAAGTTTCTCTAGAGTCTGCAAAATATCCCCTGGTATTTCCATGCGTGGGTCATGAAGACACCTCCTCCAAGCCGTGCAGAACAATGAGGAAGTGTAAGCACTGATAAGCATAGTCTGTTGGATTATCAGAACGTGACAGAGCCATGCTCATTGGGCTCTATGGCTGAACTGTGTATCTCCGTGCTGGGTTGTGCACTGCTCCTCAGCCTCACCGTCGGCCTGTGGTCATCTTCCAAAGGTAACGAACCCGATTTCTGGTGCCAGAGATTTAATCTACAGGACTGTGGGACAGATGTATTAAGCCTTGGAAAGAGATAAAGTACCAGCCAATCAGCAACTACAGTAACTGTCATTTTTCAAACTGTAACTGTCTGTAAGTTAGGAGCTGATTGGGCTAGTACGTTATCTCTCTCCAATACTTGGTACATCTCCCCCTTTGTTACAAACTGAAAGTATAACTGTGTGTTTCTATGTTTCCATGACATATGTTTATTGCACTGTTATACATATTATCACTGTGTCACCGCTGCCTGTATACTTTGCCTTGTAATGTAAGACTATTACCACACAGGCACACTGTACTGTCAGGCAGCATGGGGGCCAAATAGTATTACGCAGCTGAATATTTGGCTCTGTTAACTGTCGTGCAAAAAGCCCCAAAGTATAAAACCAAAAACTTGTTATGTATATTTTGCAGGGGTGGTCTGGCCACTTCTCTGGTATATATATATATATATATATATATATATATATGCACTGTATGAATATCTATCTATCTATCTATCTATCTATCTATCTATCTATCTATCTATCTATCTATCTATCTATCTATATCGCTATACTGCTGGAAATATACATGACACTGTTGTCCTGACGAAGGCTGCATTGATACATTTTGGATTTTGGGGTCTATTTACTAAGCCTTGGATGGAGATAAAGTCGCTTGAGATAATGGGGGTCATTCCGAGTTGATCGCACGCTAGCTAGTTTTAGCAGCCGTGCAAACGCTAAGCCGCCGCCCACTGGGAGTGTTTATTAGCTTAGCAGAAGTGCGACTGGTTGGATCGCAGAGCGCCTACAAATTTTTTTTGGTAGTTTCAGAGTAGCTCAAAACCTACTCAGCGCTTGCGATCACTTCAGACTACTCACTTCCGGATTTGACGTCACAAACACGCCCAGCGTTCGTCCAGCCACGCCTGTGTTTTTACCTGGCACGCCTGCGTTTTTCCGCACTCTCCCTGAAAACGGTCAGTTGCCACCCAGAAACGCCCACTTCATGTCAATCACTCTGCGGCAAGCAGTGCGACTGAAAAGCATCGCTAGAACCTGTGCAAAACGACATTGGCCCTCATTCCGAGTTGTTCGCTCGCAAGCTGCTTTTAGCAGCTTTGCACACGCTAAGCCGCCGCCTACTGGGAGTGAATCTTAGCTTAGCAAAATTGCGAACGAAAGATACGCAATATTGCGAAAATACTTCTCTGTGCAGTTTCTGAGTAGCTCGAGACTTACTCTGCCAGTGCGATCAGTTCAGTGCTTGTCGTTCCTGATTTGACGTCACAAACACACCCAGCGTTCGCCCAGACACTCCTCCGTTTCTCCAGCCACTCCCGCGTTTTTCCCAGAAACTGTAGCGTTTTTTCCCACACGCCCATAAAACGGCCTGTTTCCGCCCAGTAACACCCACTTCCTGTCAATCACATTACGATCGCCTGAACGAAGAAAAAGCCGTGAGTAAAATACCTAACTGCATAGCAAATTTACTTGGCGCAGTCGCAGTGCGAACATTGCGCATGCGCACTAAGTGGCAAATCGCTGCGATGCGAAGAAATTTACAGAGCGAACAACTCGGAATGACCACCATTGTTCGTTGTGCCCGTACGTCGCGCGTGCGCATTGCGCCGCATGCGCAGAACTACCAATTTTTAGCCTGATCGCTGCGCTGCGAACAAATTCAGCTAGCGATCAACTCGGAATGACCACCAAAGTACCAGCATATCGGCTCCTAACTGCCATGCCACAGGCTGTGTTTGAAAAATGACAGTTAGGAGCTGATTGGCTGGTACTTTTCTCCAGCGACTTTATCTCCATCCCAGGCTTAGTAAATAGACCCGTAAGTGCGGTGTATTGATTTTTTCATAATCTTTATAAATTACTTTATTCAACATTTCCTGGAGTGCCGTGCATGGCTGTGAACTTGTAAGTTATATATATATATATATATATATATATATATATATATATAAAGGCTTTGGATGGACCGGCACTCACCCCTCTGTAAATAACACCCCGGTGCCTTCTGGAATAAATGATGCAGATGCCTGGTTCAAACAGCAGCGGCACTCGTGGGATTTGTAGTCAAAATAAACGTGTATTTCACATCAAATAGCCGACGTTTCGGGGCACACACGCCCCCACCACACTTACGGGTCTATTTACTAAGCCTGGGATATATATAAATCCACTCATCAATGAGAGGCCATAAGTGTCTGTTATGTGAATGATATGATCTATAGCAGAAGGATGGAAAAGCCCACGCTGGTCTGATGACGTAGAGAAAGTCCTCTCACTTCCCCATTACAGCCTGGGAAAAGAACATCGTGGAGGAACTTAGAGCCATTTTGCAATGATAATTTGTATCATCTTACCAAACCCGCACTATACGCCTTATTTCAATCAATAATCTGCAGATTCCACAGAATATATTTACTAAAATGACGTTTGCGTTTGACAGGTCAAAGGATCTAGCGCATATGCTATAAATGCCCCACAGATGTCTCTGTGACCCCAAAATGTAATTATCTATAGCCACTCAGCACCCGCATCCACTAAGTGTATGTGTGGGGCAGGTAGATGTTATTTTGCTTATTAATGTAAGAAAAAAGTGAATCTGTTTATACTAATGGCAACACGCACGTCGTATATCCTGCTCCATCTACAAATACACTACTTAAATTAGTCATTAGTCATTGGAGAGGGAGGTGGGGGGTGTCCAAGAGGTGCTGCACAGTGCTTGGACATTTTTACCTTAAAATAAGGAATTTCCCTACCATCTGTCACCCTCAGTGAGGTGAAAACGGAAAAATGCGAGATTACGCTGCCTGTTTCACTGCGAGTTTCTAATTGGATTGCAAAATGCGAATTTGCAGACCAAACGGTAACTCACACCTCGCATCTTGTAATTCGCACCTCGCATCTTGTAACTCGCACCTCGCATCTTGTAATTCGCACCTCGCATCTTGTAACTCGCACCTCGCATCTTGTAACTCGCACCTCGCATCTTGTAACTCGCACCTCGCATCTTGTAACTCGCACCTCGCATCTTGTAACTCGCACCTCGCATCTTGTAACTCGCACCTCGCATCTTGTAACTCGCACCTCGCATCTTGTAACTCGCACCTCGCATCTTGTAACTCGCACCTCGCATCTCGTAACTCGCACCTTGCATCTTTCAACTCGTACCTTGCATCTTGTAACTCGCACCTCGCATCTTGTAACTCGCACCTCTCATCTTGTAACTCGCATCTTGTAACTCCCACCTCGCATCTTGTAACTCGCACCTCTCATCTTGTAACTCGCACCTCGCATCTTGTAACTCGCACCTCGCATCTTGTAACTCACACCTCACATCTTGTAACTCGCACCTCGCATCTTGTAACTCGCACCTCGCATCTTGTAACTCGCACCTCGCATCTCGTAACTCGCACCTTGCATCTTGTAACTCGCACCTCGCATCTTGTAACTCGCACCTCGCATCTTTCAACTCGTACCTTGCATCTTGTAACTCGCACCTCGCATCTTGTAACTCGCACCTCTCATCTTGTAACTCGCACCTCGCATCTTGTAACTCGCACCTCGCATCTTGTAACTCGCACCTCGCACCTCGCACCTCGCATCTCGTAACTCGCACCTTGCATCTTTCAACTCGTACCTTGCATCTTGTAACTCGCACCTCGCATCTTGTAACTCGCACCTCTCATCTTGTAACTCGCATCTTGTAACTCGCACCTCGCATCTTGTAACTCGCACCTCTCATCTTGTAACTCGCACCTCGCATCTTGTAACTCGCACCTCGCATCTTGTAACTCGCACCTCGCATCTTGTAACTCGCGCCTTGCATCTTGCAAATCGTACCTCGCGTCTTTCAACTCGCACCTCGCATCTTGTAACTCGCACCTCGCATCTTGTAACTCGCACCTCGCATCTTGTAACTCGCGCCTCGCATCTTGCAAATCGCACCTCGCATCTTGTAACTCGCATCTTGTACCTCGCATCTTGCAACTCACCCCTAATTCGCACCTAACTGGATTGACCCCTATATTTTTTAAGGTCAAACTGCTTCCTGATTTGCACACTTTATACAAGATATCCAGGCCAGGTGCTATAATGACCAAACTGTGACAAGGAAATTGCCCCGTACAACGGTATATGGAGGACTTCAGATCTGATGGCTGGGCTGCGTTTTTTGCTGTCCTGCGTTCATGTAGTCACAGCCTACAGTGGGAGTGTATTTCGCCGTGCAAGTGGATCGCAGGATCGCATGTGTATGCCGAGCTGCTAAAATCTCAGTGACGTGTGGTGAGGGCAGTGACTGGTGAGGCACTGGCGGCACCCCCCCCCCCCATACAAAACAACAGACAAAAATAAATAAATAAAAAGCATAGGGTTCCCCATTTAAGCAAAATCAGCACTAGGCTGAACCAGCCAGGGGGAGTAATGCTATAGCAGGGGGGACACTCAGTGTGGGGTCCCCCTCCCATCACATTTAACACCCCCCAAACCAGTCAGCCCAGGGTTGGAATTCCTCAGAAAGTGGAGACCCCAAAAATTAGAGTGGGGTCCCCCCTCCTGAGCAACAACCAGCACGGGGCGGCGGGGGGGGGGGGGGGGGGGCGGCATTTAAGCTCTCTTTCATAGCTGCCACCTCCCCAGGGCGCAAAGACGCGGCTAGCAATGATTGGCTCGTGACGGCCATCTTGAAATTCAAAAATGACGCTGAGGCGCCATTTTTGAAATGGGAAGCCGCTTTCCGCTGCCGAACTCTGCAGAATGGCTGGCAGAGACTGGATCCTCTCGGATCCAGGTCAGCTGCCAGCCACCCTTTCTGCACCGGGTCCCGCCGCCACAATGCCCGCCGCGTCGCGCCGCCGCATGTGCCCACTGGCCAGCGGATCCACTGAATGCACGCCCCTGTCATTGAGGCACAAGTATAGGTGCCGCTTTACATTGATTTTTCAATGGGCTTTTACAGCCCATGGCTTGGCCCTGCCCCCTGCCCGCCCCCCGCTTTCCGAACTTAGTGTTAGCAGCAGGAGGCACCTCTCCCGCTGCCCCCCACCCCAATGTGCAGCCATATTCCCAGGGGGGAAATTATTAAAATAATAAAAGAAGATATTTATCACAGAATCTGTGTTATAATAAATATCTTCTTTGTATTATTTTAATCATTATGACAGGGGAGGCACTGCCTCCCCTGACTGCACGTCCCTGAAAATTCTGTGTGCGCAGTCCAGTGCAATAGAATCAGGCTGATTGGGGTCGGAGCTGACGTCAGACACCCTCCCTAAAAACGCTTGGGAACTCCTGTATTTTTCCGGACACTCCCTATAAAAGCTCAGTTGCCACCCACAAACGGCTTCCTCCTGTCAATCACCTTGTGAACGCCCGTGCAAATGGATTTTTTGCACCATCCCGTCGCTGACCGGTGATGCTCGTTGTTGTTGTCCGACGCATACGCTGTTCTGACCTGATCGCCTATAGTTCAGTGTAACTACCAACACGAGAGAACCAATTGATATCTGTTTATAGTAACATACTGTGTCTGGGCAATCTTTGATGAACCTAGAATGGTTGTCTAGGGGCCTATTTTTATTAAAGAATATTTCTGGGAAAACAACTGTTTTCAGGGGGTACCCACAAATATTAAGGAGCCCAGGATGTAACAACCCTGGACTGCAGCAGATATTTCCAAATGCAAAGCAGCCCCCATTGGTTTCTATGGCGCTGCTATGCTTTTGGATTTTGGGCCACCGCCAATAGACGCGGCTGAGTGCGCTTCTGCGTGCGACTCGGGGTCAGGCCCTGTACTGTATGTCCTAGTTAATGTATTTTGTATGAGCCCTACACTTAAACTAGAATCATCTTGAATGTGCTGTCATGATGTTTGCAGATGACATAGGGGGTCATTCTGACCCGATCGCACGCTGCAGTTTATCGCAGTGGTGCGATCGGGTCAGAACTGCACATGCTGCGGCACCGGCGCATGCCAGCGAAGGCCGCCGGGCCGCTACGATCGCCTCTGCCTGATTGACAGTCAGAGGCGGTCGCTAGGCGGGGGGGGGGGAAACGGCCGTTTTGTGGGCGCGGTCGGACCGAACTGGGGGCTGGCCGCAGCGGCTGCGTGACGTCACACGCAACCGCTGCGGGCCGGGGAGTGATGAGTAGCTCCCGGCCAGCACGCTAAAGCAGCGCTGGGTGGGAGCTACTCTTGAAGTGCAAGGGCATCGCCGCTGTGCGATGCCTTTGCACTTTTGCGGGGGGGGGGGGGGGGGGACCGGCACTGACATGCGGGGCGGGATAGCCCTGTGCTGGGCGTCCCCCCGCATGTCAGTGTGAATGATCGTAGCTCATAGTTGCCTACCCTCCCTCATTCTGCAGGAGACTCCCTGAAATAGTAGCAATCTCCCTCACTCCCTGAATGGTCCCTCAATCTCCCTGAAAAAAAAGAAATCATAGATACATACATTTAAATGGTATCATCAGCGCCATTTCCCTGTATTGGTTATAAGGCACAATGATCCCTATGGCTACATGCATTTTAAAAGTTTCTTGTGGCCACTTACAGTATATGGAACCACTTGTAAAACACAATGGGGATAATTCCAAGTTGATCGCAGCAGAAATTTTGTTAGCAGTTGGGCAAAACCATGTGCACTGCAGGGGAGGCAGATATAACATGTGCAGAGAGAGTTAGATTTGGGTGGGGTGTATTTAATCTGCAATCTAATTTGCAGTGTAAAAATAAAGCGGACAGTATTTACCCTGCACAGAAACAAAATAGCCCACCCAAATCTAACTCTTTCTGCACATGTTATATCTGCCTCCCCTGCAGTGCACATGGTTTTGCCCAACTGCTAACAAAATTCCTACTGCGATCAACTTGGAATTACCCCCAATACACGAACAAATCCTGCAAAATATAAGAGTCTTTTCTTCAACAAATAGATCTTACTAACTTTGGGGCTCATTTACATTTGGATGTAAGTCATTTTCATGACAAGCCTCTCAGATGTAGCTGTACACGTCTGCGCTGATAGGTGTTACTGTCACAATCTCCCTGAAATGCTTTTTCAAAAGTAGGCAAGTATGTTGTACCTGTGCTAAATTTAGCACAGCTACGATCAACTCGGAATGACCCCCATAATCCTTATATGTGCCTAATCCTTTTCTGCTTTCTCAGTGACAAGTGCACACACAAACACTGGCGTATTTATAATGGGGGCAGGGGTCCAGGGTGGGCCCACACCGCATACTCTGCACCCATTTTTTCCAATACTTACCCTCCGGTGTCCCGCATCAGCAGCAGCGCTGCAGAAATCACTAGGATAATGGTGCAGCGGCCATTTTCCTGTCATTTTGCGCATATGCTTTAGGGAAATCACTGGGAAAATGGCTGCCATGCCATTTTCCCAGAGACCTGCGCATGCACACGAGACTCTGGGACAGTCCTAGAGGCCCCTAGTGACCAGTGCTACAGTGCTGCCGGCGGCTAGAGAGGAGGGGTCCCAGACGGAGCCTGCACACGGCCCTTCTCCTCTCTAGATGCGCCCCTGCACACAAAATAATATATGTATGTACTTTTACGCAATCTTTCATTAATAAAAAGCCGCCCTCTGTTCTGTGTCTGTATACTGTTACATAACACTACATTTACTTTTAGTGTACAGATTGCAACTTCCGTTATGTTTATTTCAGGCATTACTTGTGTATTAGCTAATCAGGAAATAGAACAGTGTGATTAGTCCCCGTATAGAGCTACTGTGTTACTATGATGTAAGAAAAAAACCTTTAAAATAACAGTATATGGGGGTGTGCTGAAAGGCAGGATCTCAGCGCAGGGATACACACTAGACGATGTGAGTATAACGCGATGGTCGTTCTGATTTCCCTTCATCCCCAGAACAAATTATCATCTAGTGTGTACTGTACCCAGAGGCGTCACTCACCTGTGTAACACCCGGTGCGGCAGCGAGGGAAAAGGGGGCGGGGCTTCACGGGGATGGACGGGCTTAAATAGAGGGGCGGGGCTGCGCGGACGGCACCCGTTTTTAGCCCACTGAAGGCACGAAAAGGGGGCAGGGCTTTGCGGAGGGGGCAGGGCTTCGCATCCCGACACCCATTTTTTTTTGTCACTGGGGTGTGTGGGAGGGGAGGGCTGAGTCCCAGGGGTGCTGTCCCTGAAGTGCTGGCTGCTACACAGTGACAGGAGCCGAGTGCTGCACATAACATAACAGTGCAGCACTCGGCTACTGTCACTGTGCAGGAGCCGGCATTTTGGTGTCACCCCTCGGCGGGGGACACCCGGGAGCGGGCCGCACCCCCCTTGTGACGCCACTGGCTGTACCCACCTTTAGGGTGGAGTACCTGTTAGACTATGGGTCAGGTTGGCAAGGGGGGCAGTTGCCCCTTGGGACATTCTCTTTTGTTTTTAAGAAATCTGATGGGTCTATTGATTAAAACTCCCAGTGCCAGACTACCAAATAGGCAGAGTAGGCACCTGCCTATGGGCCTCACGCCTTTTAGGGGCCCCGTGACAATGGATCAAAATACTATGGATTTGATCTTGAAAGAAAATGATAATCAAGCTTTCTTAAATTGTTTCCAAAAGATAGAAAAAATTAGTAAACTCAAAGAAACGAAAACTTTACATGAAAGACTCTACAGAGAAAGTACTGTATTAATGTAATGTACCCATTAATAACCTAAAGTACATACAACATAGACATCAGATTCACATGAGGGGCGAGATTTCGACTGCCTAGAGGCCTCCACAGGGTTTAATCCGGCACTGAAGACCCCTTCATAGCTCCAAAAGCAAACGTTCCTTATCACGGCCATAGGGAATTAATTTTCATTTAGAAAATGTCTCTTGCAGGAACAATGACTACCATTAGAGCCCATTGAGGAGTAAATAATAAAGGGAGAGGGCGAGCTATCACGTTACTGCCGGACTCAGATACAGCTTGCCTACTGCGTACGCACTGCCATTGGGCCACGCAAGTGCAAGTGCAGGCTTCCCGAGAGAGAGAGTGATAATACGCAGATCTCTTTCATGGGAAACAAATGCTATAATATAGGCTATTATGGCTATTGCCATCTGAAGGTGGTGTTACCTACGGCGGATCGCCCAAAAGCTTACACATTAATTGGAGAACACTATAGTTCCCATTAAAGAAAACATGGGGACTGTGGCACTGTAGCCTGTATCACTTAGCTGTAATAATGATCTCTCCTGCGGTTTGCCTTTAGTAAATTGCTAAAATTATTTGCAAATACAGGTTGAGTATCCCTTATCCAAAATGCTTGGGACCAGGGGTATTTTGGATATCGGATTTATTCGTATTTTGGAATAATTGCATACCATAATGAGATATCATGGTGATGGGACCTAATATAAGCACAGAATGCATTTATGTTTCATATACACCTTATACAAACAGCCTGAAGGTCATTTTAGACAATATTTTTTATAACTTTGTGCATTAAACAAAGTGTGTCTACATTCACACAATTCATTTATGTTTCATATACACCTTACACACACAGCCTGAAGGTAATTTAATACAATATTTTTAATAACTTTGTGTATTAAACAAAGTTTGTGTACATTGAGCCACCAAAAAACAAAGGTTTCACTATCTCACTCTCACTCAAAAAAGTCCGTATTTCGGAATATTCCGTATTTCGGAATATTTGGATATGGGATACTCAACCTGTAGCTGTTTTCACATGATTTAAGAGACTGTAAAACTTGACACAGTAATTAGAGCCACTAGCCCGGTCAGGGGTGGTCTTCAAGTTGCCGGAGGTCGGGGTCCCGGAAGAGCTATCTTAACAGCAGTGTAGACCCCCTGGGCACAGAAATGCACTGGGGCCCCTACCTACCCATCAGCGGTAGGGGTGGGGGGTGCTATCAGCAGCAGCATTGATGTCCCGCGGGGGGGTAGGAGGGTTCTATTGATAAAACTAAATATTTATCTTATATAAAACCCTTTATGAGGTCTAAGAACACTGTACGCTATTTACGTATGGAGTACCGTAAGGGTACGCTCGTTTCGTAACAATCGCTTAGCCGTGGTCGAGACGCTCAAGCGTCACGTTTGCTCACGGCCAAGAGATCACAGGCAGGCACGCTATTGGCTGCCGACTACCGTAATGATTCGCTATAGCGATGCGAACGCTCGGGACCACGAGGAGATCACCAGCGGCGCAGACGCTCACAATGTTAAACCTTTATATCTAAACCATAAACAGTATATTATGCAGTAAAACCTTAGTGTAGAAATAGGGTGTAGATGCAACCTAGTGTAACCTTATTAACCCAAATGCTGTTCGAGCGTCACCGACGCTCTGAGAATACTAAACACTATAAGAAATACACAGATACCTGGGTTTAGGGTCCAACGCCTAATAAATATATATTATGAATGATATACTTGCAAAAGAATTAACACAATACAAGTCATACACTACAATATAACATAGACTACCTAACCAGATAACTACACAGGAAATACAATACAATACAATTACGTTTTAAGGGAAAATAAGAGAGAAAGAGGAGAAGAGAGAGAGAGAGAGATATGGCCCACAATAACAGTAAGAACAATATGATTGCGGAGAAAACTTACGCACAAAGGAAACGATCGCATGCGCCTCTGGACATCCAGCTCCCGATTTTCAGCAATGATAACCGTTGAAGAGTGAGAGCTGGATGTGATCGGCTTGTCTATTTATGCCCCACACACAATACAATTCAATGGTCCCTACAATCTCATTGTTCATTGGACACAGGAATTCGGCTTCGCATTATAACAAAAGGTCATAGGTTGATTCATACAGGTGGGCTGTGACTATTTCCAACAGCTCAGGTGGGAGGGAAACTGGGTTTCCCGCCGCATGGATAAGTAAGTGCAAATACAGTAAATGTTCATAAACTTCTTATGTCCATAACTATTCGCACGAGCGATTGATCCGCTTCAAACCAACACCGGAATATTGCTAATTAGATACTCTTCCGATGGATACTAAACACCACTGTATTACTCCTGTCTGACCCTTCGTATCATACAAAGGGGGATTTCTCTGTTCATGAACATTCTACATTAACCAAACTTTCAGAATCTATCAAAGGGACCATGATCTACAAAATACATTATATAGTGAAAATGTGTAACGATTGAGTCGCACGCTACGAACACATGAACTCTACCGTAAATGCACATACCGCGCGCCCACGGCTGCCCGCAACAGCGAGTATGCGCACGCACGGGAGAGCGCACGCATGCGCAGCGCAGACCTGTGTGAGGTGCAAATATGGCAGTGTGCATAGAGATATTTTTCTGACTTTGACAGTCCACCCTTTGGCAGTCAACAATAACTGCCACTTCCTAAAACATTTCAAAAAGAGAAAAATATATGTCAGGGGTTAATACATTTCCATGGTTGGGTAAGGGAGGAGAGAGGAGAAGGTAGGAAAAAGGGTATGACCTAGTGAGATAGCAGAAGCATGTGTGTATGAATCCGTGCTTGGGGGTCATGTATCATCGTGCCGTACGTGTTTTAAATCAAGCTTCGAGGTATTGCGAAGTATACATTTGAATTCCTTCTTATCCCGCGGTACGGGTCTGAGGATGGGCTGTCAAACTTTACCGAGCTCTTTTCGGCTGTGGTTGTAACAAAATGGGGAGCACATTTTAGTTGATGATACATGAATGGGGGAATATGTGATTGCTGATATCTGTGCCTGTATTCCCTATACTATGTGTGTAATTACCTGAAGGTTGTAGAGATGAAGAAAAGACATAATTACGGTAAATGCGGTGGTATTCTATGTCAGGTAAATGTACATTCGTCGATTGAGGTCTTGTTTGGTGTCTGTTGAATGCAGTCTTCTTTGTGCTTTTGCCCATAAGGTGCGAGCAAAAGCTTTGTCAAATGTCCATAGATTTACAAAAGTGTTGGGCTAGCGTAATTTTAAAATTTCTAGGGAAACTGGGGATCTATGGCAAAGTTCATCAAAAATCTGTGTATCAGGTTGTCAAAACTTCTTCTTTAATCCATCTGTTGTCTGTATATCGGCTCATCAAATTCCTCGTCCAAGTGGGTCTTTTTACCTTGGAGGAAACGGAAAAACAGGTGAAAGAAACGGACCGTAGAAATCGCATTTTCATCACATCATTGTTTCTACAGTTGGGTCATAAATCAGATCCATGGGAATTACAGTTTCCTCACTCCTTAAACTCATTACCCTAGTACGACGATTGCACTTCATTAAAGCCTGACCGCATCTAAATATCAAACCAATTGATATGACAACACCTAAGATACATAGGAGAAACTTCCCAACATCCATTATGACTCCTTGAGCCCATTCTCCTAAACCAGAAAACCAATTTCGCGGGTTCAACCATGACACCCAACCAGTCAGCTCATTACCTACAGCAGCAAGAGTGAGATTGTGTCTCCTGCGAAATTCCCACTTCAGTTGGAGAATATCGTCCATCTTTTGGTCTATGACCTCGACCGGGTCCTCGGTGCTATTCGTAATATATGTGCAACATTTCACGCCGTATTGTGTTGCCAGTGTGACACAATATCCGCCTGTCACTGCTGTGAGGTAATTAAGAACCATTCTATGCTGTACCAGTTCTGTTTTATAAGCTTGAAGTTCTCTTCCAGTATACCTAAACGTGTCATCATACATTTCAGTGATATTATCTAACAAATTTGCAAGCGCAGATATGTATTTATAATTCAACACTCCTCTGGCGGTGCGAGTGATGTCTAACGTGATTAGAAACTGAATCCCGGTGGATTCATGGATCATGTCAGAGGCCGGATGCTCTGTTCTTTCTATCAGGTGCCGTTTAACTACGTGCTCGTAATGGGTGTGAGTATAAGGAGTTTGGGCAACACGGTGTATGTCTTTCATTTTGTCATGTGATACAGTCATTACTTCAGGCAGTACTTTTCCAATATAACACAATCCTTCAGAGTTTGGGGCAAGCCACTTATACGCCTTTCTCCCGCATATGAAATATGCATCATCGGGGAGAACATATGGGACGGAGTAGGACATAACCATATTACACACCTTCCATGTGAAATCTCCTAACCCTAATTCTTCCATCTGCTTAGTACACGTATCAGGTTGTACGATATGTGCACAGTATCCTGGTGATACCTCTCCAACTCTCGTAATCCTATTTCCTAAGGTATACCTATACCGGAAAGATTTTCCTCTACTGGCTATGTGGCGTATAAGCTCTGTATCTGTAGGCATTCTATCTGCTCTATGCGAAAAGGTCATGGTTTGGTTACTCCATGACACTTCCCAATTTCCCGGCTTTCGGGGATTGGAGATGTTAAAACATAATAGGGACCTATCCACATGGTATTGGTGGAGCTTCAAACTAGGAGGGCTGGAGATATTAAACCTCCTGTCCACCGGTCTCCCACCACTTAACTCAAGTACCTCCCCTAACGTTAAAGGAAATGGTACTAGCCCTGATTTGCTATGACCTTGAGGTACTTGAGAGCATACCCAACAATCTGTTTTATTTAACACACTACCCACTAAGGAGTGGTAGTCGCTCAATGGATGCCGGTCCATATGGATATTAAAACTGGATTGGCATTTCTTAATGCACCCATCCTCCACTACGTTGTCACAGAGCCTACAGATACAGTTTTCTTCAGCTAACAATCCTTCACAATTCCTTCTATGGTCAATGTTATCGGATCGTTTTCTGATACTCGCCTTTACTTGTTGGTTAAGTTGTTCTTGGAAAACTACGCCTCCATCTTTATCATCAGAACCCATTCCAGAACCTCTCTCGACCTCCATGGTACTCTCGCCGGAACAGACTGCTCTGGTCAACATCATGGTCAACAGGAAAATCCGGATCACAGTCTCTTGGGGCAAGTCCATCTTGTAGGAGGAAACGGAAAAGAATGAGAAGGGGGAAAAATAATTTGAGGGAGAGGGGATGGGAAGTTGGAGAAAAACAATAAAAGGGAACAGGGGATCGACAACTGCTTTTGGTCTTGTGATTTTCAATGCTCAGGTGCCGCCTCAATCCTCCTGGAACAGACACTCCAGTGATACAACCTCTACCGTCTGTTCCTTATCACGGGACCTCTCTGGATCAGCAACCTTCTTACAGTGGGACGAATGAACCCAAGTCTCTCTCTCAGCAACCTTCAATGCTGTAGTGCTAGTCAATAAGACCTGGTATGGTCCTTCCCATCTGTCAATAAGGCAACCTGAGCGTAGAAAATTCCGTATCATTACATAATCCCCAGGTTCAATGTCATGACAATTACTATCTGGTAAATCAGGAATCACTAACTTCAGATTATCATTTTGATTCCTTAACTGTTTACTCATGTTAATCAAGTATTTTACAGTCACTTCATTGTTACACTTCAAATCATCCTGAGGGTTAATCATAACATGCGGTTGTCGACCAAACAAGATTTCAAAGGGAGACAGATTAAGAGGGGACCTGGGAGTGGTTCTGATGCTGTACAGTACAATGGGTAAAGCTTCTGGCCATGTCAATCCTGTCTCTGCCATCACTTTACTCAGTTTATTTTTAATGGTGCTGTTCACTCTTTCCACTTTCGCACTCGCCTGTGGACGGTATGGAGTGTGCAGCTTGCTATCAATTCCCATCAACTTACACATTCCTTGAAAGACATCACCTGTAAAATGGGTACCCCTATCACTTTCGATAATTCTAGGGATACCATATCTACATACAAATTCCTGCACAATTTTCTTAGCAGTAAACATAGCGGTATTTGTAGCCGCAGGAAATTTGAGAAAACATCTATACAAACAAGTACATATTTCAAATTCCGACAAGGGGGTAATTGTATAAAGTCAATTTGTATTACCTGGAAAGGGCCGCCGGCAGGTGGGATATGAGATGGTTCTGTAGGGATTGCCTTTCCGATGTTCTTTCTCAAACAGGTAAGGCATGACATTGCTCTTTTACTCGCATGAGATGAAAATCCTGGGGCACACCAATATGCTCTTACCAACTTGCACATCCCTTCCTTGCCCAGATGAGTCAGCCCGTGAGCTGCCTCAGCTAAACATGGAAGGTATGCTCTGGGGGCCACTGGTTTACCGTGTCCATCCGTCCAGAGTCCTGAGGACTCCTGGCCATATCCTTTTGCCTTCCAGACTGCCTTTTCCTGTGTGGAACACAAATTTTGCATCTCACACAACTTCTGTGTGTTGATGGTATTAAATACCATCAGTTGTGTGGTGTCTGTCTGTCTGGGGGTACCGGCTGCTAACTTAGCAGCTTCGTCTGCTCGGCTGTTACCAAGTGATACTGGGTCCTGGCTATATGTGTGTGCTTTACATTTGATAACAGCCACTCTGTCGGGTTCCTGTATCGCTGTTAGAAGCCTTTTTATGTGAGCTGCATGCGCTATCGGTGTACCAGCTGCCGTCATGAAATTTCTGAGGCGCCATAGGGCTCCGAAATCATGGACTACCCCGAATGCGTATCTAGAATCGGTGTAGATATTGGCTGATTTGCCCTTAGCCAATTCACATGCTCTGGTTAGGGCGACCAGTTCAGCAACCTGGGCTGAGTGAGGTGGGCCTAGCGGTTCCGCTTCTATGGTGCCTTGGTCATCTACGACTGCGTATCCAGTACACAAGTCTCCCGAGTCTGACTGTCTATGACAACTACCGTCCGTGTAGAACGTAAGTTCTACATCTTCCAGTGGGTTGTCACTGATGTCAGGCCTTGCGGTAAAATTTTGGGTCAAATATTCCATACAATCATGTGTGTCTTCCTTTGTATTAAATCCTCCTTCCCCACCACTCTCATCCTCCACCCTTTGTGCCTGTCCAGGCACACCTGGGAGATATGTTGCAGGGTTTAATGCACTGCATCTCCTTATGGTGATGTTTACGGGGGCCATTAGTGCCAATTCCCATCTTGTAAACCGCGCTGATGAGACGTGTCTGGTTTGGGCAGAATTCAGCAAGGCTGACACTGCATGTGGTGTATGAATTGTGAGGTTGTGACCTAGCACTACATCTTCGCTTTTCGTTACTAGCAATGCTATCGCAGCAACGCTTCGCAAGCATGTGGGGAGGGATCGCGCTACCGTGTCTAGCTGAGCGCTGTAATATGCTACTGGCCTGCTGGCATCACCGTGCTTTTGGGTTAGTACGCCTGCCGCGCAACCAGCACTTTCTGTTCCGTATAGTTCAAAGGGTTTCCCATAGTCTGGCATACCTAATGCTGGTGCCTGCGTTAGGCACTGTTTAAGTCTCTCAAATGCCGTCTCAGACTCGTCTGTATGCGAAATCCGATCAGGTTTGTTTGAGGAGACCATCTCCTGCAAGGGTAACGCTAGAATGGAAAACCCTGGGATCCAATTACGGCAATACCCACACATTCCTAAAAATGTTCTGATCTGTTGCTGGGTTTGTGGCAGAGTCATGTCTCTAATTGCTTGAATTCTATCAGCGGTCAGGTGTCTCAGTCCTTGTGTTAGACAGTGTCCCAAATATTTTACCTTAGTTTGGCATAATTGCAACTTGTCTTTGGAAACCTTGTGTCCTGTGTCTGAAAGATGAAACAGGAGCTGTTTCGTATCCTTCAGGGATGCTTCCAATGAATCAGAACACAGTAGTAGATCATCCACGTACTGTATTAATACTGATCCACTCACTGGTTGGAAAGACTGTAAACAATCATGCAAAGCCTGAGAAAATATACTTGGACTATCTATGAATCCTTGTGGTAATCGAGTCCATGTGTATTGGACTCCTCTGTATGTGAATGCAAACAAATATTGACTGTCAGGGTGCAGAGGTACCGAAAAGAAAGCGGAGCAGAGGTCAATAACAGTGAAAAATTTCGCAGTGGGAGGGATTTGCATTAGGATGACAGCTGGATTTGGCACTACGGGGAACTGACTCTCAACTATTTTGTTAATCCCCCTTAGATCCTGCACTAGCCGGTAACCCCTCCCCCCACTCTTTTTAACAAGGAAGATGGGACTATTGGCAGTGCTGGACGTTCTTACCAGAATGCCCTGTTGTAGCAAGCGCTCTATTACTGGGTAAACTCCTAACTCCACCTCTGGCTTCAGAGGGTACTGTGGGATTTTTGGAGCTATCCTACCATCTTTTACTTGTACAACTACCGGAGCTACGTTTGCCATTAATCCAGTGTCCTGTCCATCTTTAGTCCAAAGTGACTCTGGTATCTGGGATGTCATTTCTTCTACTTGGGATGGAGTCCTATTTGTCATAATGGTATGTGACATTAATTTTGATGGGGAGTCTAACATGTCTCGCACTTCCTGAGCGTGATTCTCAGGTATGTCCAAGAATACACCTTCAGGAGTACAATAAATGACGCACCCCATTTTACACAGTAAGTCTCTTCCCAGGAGATTAGTCGGTGCCGATGCAGCCAGCAAAAAGGAATGCTTGGTATGTAAAGGCCCTATTGTAATCTCAGCTGGTTTGCTAACAGGGTAATGCTGGACTACTACTGTTACTCCCATGGCTGGAATTGTCCTACCAGTGGTTCTCATGCCCACTGTCGAATTTATCACTGATTTGGCCGCCCCTGTATCTACAAGAAAGTTTAATGATTTACCAGCTACATTGATTGCAATTTCTGGTTCACTTCCAAGGCTTGCAATCAATTTTACTGGCTGCAGATTACAGGTATGGCCACACCCCTATTGGGTATGGTGACCTCCCTGAATCCCGCTGGCAGCAACTACTTGTGATGGAGTTAATTGGGAGCTACCAGAGGCTTGCCAGTCTCTGTTCGGGGGATATCTTTTTGTTTCCCCTGCATGTGGCTCATAACTCCGTTTCTGCGGACCCTGATCCCAATGTCGTGTGTCGTGTCGTTGTCTAGGGGGTTGATAAGATTTTTGTATATTTCTCGATCTACAGTCTCGTGCAAAGTGTCCCTGTTTGTGACAAAAATAACATGTTACCACATTTGACTTACCCACAGGGTTTGGTGATATTAACACAGGCTGTTTTGTGGTCAAGGCCTGTATACTTACTGACATTAACTTATCACCTTGTGACTCCCTGTGTCTGGTGATATTCCGGTCGTGATCAATAGCAGCCTCTCTCAAAGTAGCCACAGACAGACCTCGCCAACATGGTTGTGTGGTCTGTACCCTAGTCTTTAATGACTCTTTTAAACCATCCATCAGTACCGATACTGCTACTTCTCGATGGTTTGTGTTTGTTCTAATGTCCTCTATGCCTGTGTATTTTGCCATTTCTGATAATGCTCTGTGAAAATACTCTGCAGCTGTTTCTGACTCCTTTTGTTTAATGGAGAATATCTTGTTCCATTTAACTACCGCTGGGAAATACTCTTTTAACTGTAAGCTTATTCTTTTTACATTGTCTTTGTTGTACACTTCTGTAAGAGGTACATCCTGATCTAATCCACAGTCAGCTAAAAATTGAGTTGCGTCGACGTTGGAGGGTAAACAAGCTCTTAGCAGTACTTGCCAATCTTTATTATTGGGCTCTAAAGTGTTTCCTAGGTCTCTGATGTATTTTTGGCTAGCAACTAAATCTTTTCTAGGGTCAGGGAATTCAGACACTATGGTCCTTAATTCCATTCGGGTAAACGGGCTATACATGGCGATGTTCCTAACAGGAGTGACTCCTGAAGTGTCCGTTTTCCCATTTGGCACTACTATTACCTTAACAGGATTAATTCTAACAACATCATTCTGTGTAGATTCTGCAGTTTGTGGTGAAATAGTTTCAACATAGTGTATGGTGCCGTACTTACCCGTTGATACGACCTCACCTATCCCTCCGCTAGGGGCCTTTGTTACTAATCTCGGGGGTGGAGCTGTGCCTACTGTGGTCTCTGCTATGGTGGCTGCTAGAGAGAGCGCTGAAATTGTTGCCGATTCGTCCTCTTGATCACACTCCTGAGGAAAGTTCAAAACAGAGTACAACTTGCACGGGTTAATACTTGCATTGGTTAATTGGTTAACATTATCTTTAACATTTACACAGTTGCTAAGTGTTTGCTTGTTACACCTTAGTGCGTCATTCTCCGCAACCAATTTCTCTCCCGGTATGTATGGTGGCGGTGAGGCCGTGGCTATCAGTTTCTTGATAGAGCCAGATCCCGCCGCCTGAGCCAATCCTCTCTGTATGTCACCCTCCTGTTGCCACAACTGCAAATAATCATAATGCTTGATTCGTCTCTTTGCTGATTTAATGAGATATATCCTTCTCCTTAAATTCGTTAACACTTCTGTGCTGAAGCTACCTACTCTTGGGAATTTCTCCCCGTCATGTACTGTCATTCTCTCCCATTCATCACATAAAGCTTCTGTGTGACTTCCGTACTTTTCACACATTACGTACCTTGCCGACCCGACTGGTCGGTTTATGGAATCAACCCGAACCGAGGTTGATCGCCCCCTTCCTGAACAACTGGCCCCCATAATTTGCAGGTGTTACGGAACCTTACAAAAAACCAAAATATTCACGATAGGTTGGCGGTGAAGTTTACCGAGCACCTCACTCACTCGCCCACGCCGACCAATACGACCTGATCACACCGATATGGTGCTGGCGTACTCGACCCAGGGCACCTATTAACCTTTGTTTACTGGAACATGCGAGGGATATCCGCAGAACACTTACTCTTTCCAGTAAAGGTGAGGTTGTTGGATAATTCCTGAGTGACCAGCGAACTTCCCTTTGTAAAAATAAAAAATTACACAAATCACGTCAGAATGTACAAATAGCGTTTATGACCTTCGTACACAAATAGTACCGGTCAGGTTTACTAATGCACACAATTACGTGCGGTACAATCGTTCAGCACATAAGCAACTAATCTTATGTACGGAGCGACCAGCGGAATCGAAAATTGCGGCTGCGAATTCCTTCAGCAAGAGCTTTATTGGCCTATATGGGTTTTGCACCAACCCCCTGGGTTGTGCCTCTTGACTCTATAGCGGACTTCCTTGTCTGCTGTACCTAGACCTCCTGGTCTGTTATGCGACCTCCTGGTCTGACCTCCTGGTCTGTTACAGTATGACCTCCTGGTCTGCTATACTCTAATGCTCAAATTTTATGTTTAACCAAGGATGCCTCCCTAGCCACCGTGCATGTCACTTACACGTATGTACCTCACGAGAACTCGATGATTTCTTTTGGTTCAACCTCAAAATTGTATAAATGTATGTAAAAACACTCACTCACCACATGTACACTTTTGTTTCTATTTCTATTTCTGCGCAGAAATTTCTCTTTAGACCAGATGTGTTACAAATTAGGAGAAGGATCTATTAATTTAAATTTCGAATTTAAAATAGATTTGCGCTACTTATCGCCTGTTGCGCTATTTATCGCTTGTTGCGCTATTTATCGTCTGTTGCGTTACTTATCGCCTGTTGCGCTATTTAAAAATCAACACTATCGTGTGACTTGAGTTACGTGGGCGTACCCAGACGCTCCGTTGCGTAATTTACGCTGCGTGCGTCGGCCTTTGCGTACGCGAGTCTCTCCCTTTGTTAGAGACACGTGTACACCAGTCTTTGTCTACCGTAACACAACTAACACGTTTTATCAATGTAGATGATCCCCGATCATCTACCGCACACCACACCAATCTCTCCTTTTACCTTTAGGTAGAGCTGTGTGTATTTCTATACCTTAACTGTATTACCTTTATTCTTTAACTATGAAATAGCGGCAAATCTCTCTTAGTACGTTTATCAATTATACAATGGCAAACAGGAGAGTGATATATGAAAATACACGAATGAAAAGAAATGCAGATATGCGTGCGTGTGTACGCAAGACAGAAATAAACAGTTTTAAAACGACACTATCGTTTTGTTCTTACCTCCGGTCCCGGATTCCTTCAGCACCCTTTACTAAGCGAAGCAGACGCTTATCCAAACAGCACTACGAGGAATATGACCTCCCGCCCTTTGCTGCTGGATAATGTCTGCTGAAATTACCTAGTGCAGATATGTGAAGGACGGGCGAGCCGCCAATTGATAAAACTAAATATTTATCTTATATAAAACCCTTTATGAGGTCTAAGAACACTGTACGCTATTTACGTATGGAGTACCGTAAGGGTACGCTCGTTGCGTAACAATCGCTTAGCCGTGGTCGAGACGCTCAAGCGTCACGTTCGCTCACGGCCAAGAGATCACAGGCAGGCACGCTATTGGCTGCCGACTACCGTAATGATTCGCTATAGCGATGCGAACGCTCGGGACCACGAGGAGATCACCAGCGGCGCAGACGCTCACAATGTTAAACCTTTATATCTAAACCATAAACAGTATATTATGCAGTGAAACCTTAGTGTAGAAATAGGGTGTAGATGCAACCTAGTGTAACCTTATTAACCCAAATGCTGTTCGAGCGTCACCGACGCTCTGAGAATACTAAACACTATAAGAAATACACAGATACCTGGGCTTAGGGTCCAACGCCTAATAAATATATATTATGAATGATATACTTGCAAAAGAATTAACACAATACAAGTCATACACTACAATATAACATAGACTACCTAACCAGATAACTACATAGGAAATACAATACAATACAATTACGTTTTAAGGGAAAATAAGAGAGAAAGAGGAGAAGAGAGAGAGAGAGAGAGATATGGCCCACAATAACAGTAAGAACAATATGATTGCGGAGAAAACTTACGCACAAAGGAAACGATCGCATGCGCCTCTGGACATCCAGCTCCCGATTTTCAGCAATGATAAACGTTGAAGAGTGAGAGCTGGATGTGATCGGCTTGTCTATTTATGCCCCACACACAATACAATTCAATGGTCCCTACAATCTCATTGTTCATTGGACACAGGAATTCGGCTTCGCATTATAACAAAAGGTCATAGGTTGATTCATACAGGTGGGCTGTGACTATTTCCAACAGCTCAGGTGGGAGGGAAACTGGGTTTCCCGCCGCATGGATAAGTAAGTGCAAATACAGTAAATGTTCATAAACTTCTTATGTCCATAACTATTCGCACGAGCGATTGATCCGCTTCAAACCAACACCGGAATATTGCTAATTAGATACTCTTCCGATGGATACTAAACACCACTGTATTACTCCTGTCTGACCCTTCGTATCATACAAAGGGGGATTTCTCTGTCATGAACATTCTACATTAACCAAACTTTCAGAATCTATCAAAGGGACCATGATCTACAAAATACATTATATAGTGAAAATGTGTAACGATTGAGTCGCACGCTACGAACACATGAACTCTACCGTAAATGCACATACCGCGCGCCCGCGGGTGCCCGCAACAGCGAGTATGCGCACGCACGGGAGAGCGCACGCATGCGCAGCGCAGACCTGTGTGAGGTGCAAATATGGCAGTGTGCATAGAGATATTTTTCTGACTTTGACACTATCTTTCGCTCAGCATGTAGGACCTGGAGAAATAATTTCTGCTAATTTCTCCTTTACTGCACAAATGGGGCTGGAAGGAGAACACTAAACTGTAGAAGGGGGCATTGTGCTGAATGAAGGGGCCTCGGTACATGACTTCCAGAGTGGTAGGGGGTGTTTAATACACAGGGGTGGGGTGGATAGTGGAGTGGGCTTAATATTCAGCATTCTCCGGGTGTCAGGGTAAAGATATCTACAGTTCCTGGAAATAGATTTCTTAGCTTTAATGGGATAAAAAAAAACCTAGAGAGTAACACCTTTCAGCAGGTTCTAGGGACTTGGGGTCAGAGTTCAGGAGCCAGAGCAATCCACCAACAAAAATATAAAACTGCATATTAGGACTGTGGAGCTGGAGCAGGGACCAGCTGCTTGAAGGCTGATATCTCTGGTTCTCGGCATAGTACAGACAAGCTGCCAGTGTCCACTGAAAGGGGAGAGTCCCAGATTTTGGAGAATACCCTCATACAAACTCTAAGTCATACAGAGGCCGAGATATCTGGGGGGGAAGAACAATTAACATGCTTGGATGGGGACCACCGCTTTGAAGTCGGATATCTCCGGTACCCCAGGGGCAATTTTCAAAAATCTGGTACCCCTGGAAAGAGGGGACCCTCTGCTATCAGCCTAGGGCCCTTTTACTCCTGGGGCCCTTGGGCAAGAACCCATTGAGCCCATATGAAAGACGGCCCTGGGTCCCGCCGACCAGCATACCGGCGCCGGAATCCCGACCGCCGGCATACCGACATCTTTTCTCCCTCTTGAGGGTCCACGACCCCCTTGGAGGGAGAATAGATAGCATGGCGCGCATAGCACGCCACCGTTCCCGCAGCGTGGCGAGCGCAGTGAGCCCGCAAGGGGCTCATTTGGGCTCGCCCAGCTGTCGGTATGCCGGCAGTTGGGATTCCGGCGCTGGTATGCTGGTCACCGGGACCCCGACCGCCAGCAAACCATACTACACCCGATTTAAGGGCATGGTTCAGGTTCCTTTTGTGTCAGGATTCTGGGGTTTGGGGGGGGGGGGGGGTTTCGTGAAAAATATAAATCTGAGCCTGGATGATTAAACATAGATACATTATAGGACACTGCTGTAATTTAAGATTTATAAATTTCTCTCAATAAAAAATCTTTTAAACTGATGGATCACAGCACATGACGCCATTTTCAGAAACCCAGCTCCTTCTTTTGTAAATAGGTCCGGAGTGTGAAAAGGCATCTATTTGGATCCTTCCACTGGCCCGCTCTGTGTGCATACATGAGCTCAGTTTATACATATGTACTTACACTGACTGTTTGTCTACTGTTTGCTTTCCAGAGCAGCTGTGCCAGAACCGAAGCAATACTGAATTGCTCTGGCTCTTTGGCATCCACTGTCACAACTCTTAGTGAATTGGAGGCCATCATAATGAATAGGTACCATAAAGTTAAAGTGATACAGATGTATTTTTGTCTTATGCATCCTCTCAGCGTTCACACTATATACTAGTTTAGCTTTAGGGGTAAATCCAGCAATTTTACAATTTGGCAAAACCATTTTGTTCTGCAGGGGGGGGGGGGCAAATTTCAAATGTGTGGACAGATTTAGAATTGGAAAGGGTGCATGTCGTAACTAGAGATGAGCGGGTTCGGTTTGTCGAGATCCGAACTCCCCCGAACTTCACGTGGTTTATATGTGTCCGAGGCAGCCTCGGTTCTTCCCGCCTAACACGCAAAACCCGAATGGGGGAAAACGCCATCATCCCACTGTCGGATTCTTGCGAGATTCGGATTCCATATAAAGAGCCGCGCATTGCCGCCATTTTCACTCGTGCATTGTCGATTAAGCGGAGAGGACGTGGCTACGTTCTCTGCCTGAAAAGCTCAATATTTGTGCTCAGTGTGCTGCATTGTGGGGACCAGTATATAGTAGTACAGTGCTGCATTGTGGTGACCACCAGTATATAGTAGTACAGTACAGTAGGCCATAGCGTTATCTTGCTGCTCCGTGTCAGACTCAGTTCTATTCTCCGTATCAGTGCTCAATATCTTTGCTGCATTGTGGGGACCAGTATATAGTAGTACAGTGCTGCATTGTGATGACCTCCAGTATATAGTAGTACAGTACAGTTGTCCATTGCTGTATCTTGCAGCTCCGTGTCAGACTCAGTTCTATTCTACAGATCAGTGCTCAATATCTTTGCTGCATTGTGGGGACCAGTATATAGTAGTACAGTGCTGCATTGTGGTGACCACCAGTATATAGTAATACAGTACAGTAGGCCATAGCGTTATCTTGCAGCTCCGTGTCAGACTCAGTTCTATTCTCCGGAACAGTGCTCAATATCTTTGCTGCATTGTGGGGACCAGTATATAGTAGTATAGTGCTGCATTGTGGTGACCACCAGTATATAGTAGTACAGTACAGTAGTCCATTGCTGTATTTTGCAGCTCCGTGTCAGACTCAGTTCTATTCTCCTGATCAGTGCTCAATATCTGCTGCATTGTTGTGACCAGTATATACTATAGTAGTACAGTGCTGCATTGTGGTGACCACCAGTATATAGTAGTACAGTACAGTAGGCCAAAGAATTATCTTGCTGCACCGTGTCACTTCTAGTATCCTGATCAGTGCTTAATATTTGTGCTCAGTGTCAGTTCTGCATTGTGGTGACCAGTATACTACAGTACAATAGTCCAGTCCTGTTCTCGCTGCTCAGTGTCAGTTCTCCGTAGTATCATCAGTGATCAGTATAATCAGTTCTCAGTATAATCAGTGCGCTGTTAGACGTGCGCCCATTTTCCACCATTAGTGCATTGGGATTTAGACAATTGATTAAGTTATTGTGTCCCCGGTACAAAATCCCATCTAGATTCCACTTCACTAGGCAGGCGATAGCGATATTTTACCAATTAATATCAGTGATTTATAATTATTAATTACAGTGATCTTGCCAAATAATTACAGTGATTTTGTCATTTTCTTCCAGTGATTTCGACCAATAATACCATTGATTAGAACGAATAATTCCTGTGATTTTGTCATTTTCTTCCAGTGATTTGGAACAATAATACCATTGATCAGAACGAATAATTCCTGTTATATTGAGGTGTTTGTGTCGCTTAGCTTAGCCATCCAGCGACCACAGTGCACCTCTTTTTCTCTTTTCTTTGCATCATGTGCTGTTTGGGGCCTATTTTTTAAGTGCCAACCTGTCTGACACTGCAGTGCCACTCCTAGATGGGCTAGGTGTTTGTGCCGGCCACTTGGGCCGCTAAGCTTAGTCATCCAGCGACCTCGGTGCAAATTTTAGGACTAAAAATAATATTGTGAGGTGTTCAGAATAGACTGGAAATGAGTGGAAATTATGGTTATTGGGGTTAATAATACTATAGGATCAAAATTACCCTCAAATTCTATGATTTAAGCTGTTTTTGAGGGTTTTTTGAAAAAAAACACCTGAATCCAAAACACACCCGAATCCGACAAAAATTTTTAAGGGAGGTTTTGCCAAAATGCGTCCGTATCCAAAACACGGCCGCGGAACCGAATCCAAAACCAAAACACAAAACCCGAAAAATTTCCGGTGCACATCTCTAGTTGTAACTGAACTCTATTCCAGTGCTACATGTGAAAGAGGGCAGTATATGCCTACACATGCAAACACACAATATAATTTGCATTTGGGCGCCATGCAAAACAACATTGTTTGTATACATGCAAATTTCTATTTTCAGTTGTATCTTTGTACTAATTATAAATGACCAACATAATATAATATATCAGTTGTATATAAACCATGTTTTTATTCCCTGCAGCGGACACCCTCACACGCCCCCAAAATGTCCATTTCCAGTTGGGGTTTTTTAACCACATTTTGAGCTGGACACACGACAGTCCTGGAGCTGACAGCACCTTGTATGAAGTGGAGTATCTGAGGTGAGACACCAGTAATATGTGAATAATGTGTGTCAAGGACTCTATTCAGGTTGGATCGCTAATCTTGCTAAAAAGCAGTCGCTGCGATCAAATAGTTACCACCCAGAAATAGAGAAAAACGCCAGTTGCAGAAATTGCCAACGCATTGCAGTGTGCGTTGCGATCACATAACCATATGCAATTACCGGAACATCGAAGAGTTTTTCCATCTGCGCCAGGCAAGGTCGTCCACAATTCGGCATACGCAAGAGATTGGAAGTGGTCATCGCTGACGTCAGAGAACCACCCAAAAAAAAAAAAAAAAGCCTTGCTACGCCTGTGTTTTTACAAACACACTCACAAAACGCCATGTTTCCTCCCCTAAACGCTGACTTCCTGTCAATCAAAATTCGAATGTGTTGAAGCACAATGTGTTTGCAGATGTAACCGCTAATCGCAGGTGCGCACAAGCAGCGCAAATGCTGCACATGTGTAGTTGTTCGATAATCGGCCGGATTGGGATTCTCACATTTTGTGATCCAACCTGAATAGGGTCCCAAGCCTTTTACTGTTGTATCGGTAAATATTCCCAGACCTCACCGTTGTGTACTGTGATACTCTCAGTCTTGGGGGCTCTGCATTAACTTTCACAAGCATTGTCCGGGAACTATTCGCAGTGATAACAGATTAATTATTATAGCTATTTACCAAGAAACTTCTGCTGGGACTGCAGCTCTGTCCAAGTGAAGACTTTATAGCAAATTTATGACTTTTCATCCTTCCAGTAGAAGTGACAACCGGACTCTGCACTGTAATGGCCACTTTGCAGTGCTGCTTCCCGTGTGGGGCTGCCGGTGCCTCCTGTGTAGCCACACCCCTGTCAAACCCAGGGAGGCATCAGGAGATACCTCACCGGCGGTGAAATTCCCATTGGTGACGCTGGCTAATGTTAGGCTTTTCTAAGCTGCCTAAATACAGTAACCTAATTTTGCCTTCCCCATTGCGAACTATGACAACAGTGGTACTCTAGTAAAAGGCATCAGAGCACTAATACATTTTTCCATGACTAAGGCTGGCTACACACTATGTGATTCTCGGTCCCATCAAACACCCATCGGCTCCCAATATAGAGGGTGATTCAGACTTGATCGCTGCTGTGCGTTTTCGCACAGTGGGCGATCAGGTACTAACTGCGCATGCGTATGCACCGTCGGACGACAACGACAAAGGGCATCGCCGGTCAGCGACGGGATGGTGCAAAAAATCCGATCGCAAATATAACATGTGCAGAGAGAATTAGATTTGGGTGTGGTGTGTTCAAACTGAAATCTAAATTGCAGTGTAAAAAATAAAGCAGCCACTATTTACCCTGCACAGAAACAATATAACCCACCCAAATCTAACTCTCTCTGCAAATGTTATATCTGCCACACCTGCAGTGCACATGGGGGGTAATTCCAAGATGATCGCAGCAGGAAATTTTTTAGCAGTTGGGCAAAACCATGTGCACTGCAGGGGGGGCAAATATAACATTTGCAGAGAGAGTTAGATTTGGGTGGGTTAGTTTGTTTCTGAGCAGGGTAAATACTGGCTGCTTTACTTTTACATTGCAATTTAGATTGCAGATTTAACTCACCACACCCAAATCTAACTCTCTCTGCAAATGTTATATCTGCCCCCCTGCAGTGCACATGGTTTTGCCCAACTGCTAAAAAATTTCCTGCTGTGATCAACTTGGACTTACCCCCATGGTTTTGCCCAACTGCTAACAAAGTTCCTGCTGCGATCAGGTCTGAATTACCCCCATTGTCCTTATTATTTATGTATCCATCTGTGCAGGGCAGTAGAAAGCCTGGCTGGGCCCAGGTACTTTTCAGGGGGTGTGGCCGAATCACAGGAGGCGTGGTCATGCACCCTCAGAAAAAAATACAGATTTTTGTTTTATTTTAAGCGCCTCCCTGGGCTGAGGTAAGGATGGGTGGGGAGACATGGACCCCCACTGGGCCCCTCCTTCAGACCTGGTCCCGGGTAATTAGTACCCTCCGTTGCGCCATTTTTTCGGAGACCTGCGCATGCGCTATAGACTCTGGCACTGTGCCAGAGTCTCTAGTGCTCACTCAGTGTGCTAACAGCTCCGCCGCCCGCCAATGCCGGCTACGGGATGGGTGGTTTTGGTTTTGCAAAAACACCCTCAAGTGTTTTGGTTCGGATTCGGATTTCAGTTTGGTTTAAAATAGATTTTAAAAAAAAAACAACAACAATCATTGATACAAATTGATGAACAAAAAACCCTATAACCATGTAACTTTTCCAATCCAAAACTCAAAGTACAGATTTAGAATCCGAATTCCAAACCGCAGGAAGATCCGAAGCGGGACTCGGTTCTGAACGGATCTCCTGAGGAGATCTGGACCAGGTTTTGTTTCAGTTTGGATCTGCAAAACTCTGCACATCTCTAACATCAACTATAGCATGACTATATGGTAATAGAAACCAGGCAGTATTTACTATTTTACCATTTTTCTTATTTTACAGTTATGGTGGCAATTGGACCTCTGTGCCTCATTGCACTTTTACCAGCTTCCAGTATTGTGACCTCACAGTGGAGACCTTGCCTACGAGTCTTGGATATGTTGCAAGAGTCAGGAGCGTTCTTGGAAACCAGACATCAAAGTGGACTCGAACAGCACGCTACACGTTCTCACTAGGTAACTGGCCATATGTGCGCAGTCCTCGGTGAGGGAGGTGTTCTGTTTTTGATTACATACTTCTTGTGACACAGTATAAAGATATCAGTGGCATATACTGTACCTATTCCCTGCATTCCTCTTTAATTTATTTCCAAATTACTGCACCTCCTTTGCAGTAGCGGATCTTGCCACGGGCAAGCAGGACTTTTGCCCGGGGCGCCGCCTTCCAGAGGGCGCCGCACCATGGAAAGATCCTCTGCTGCTGTGCCCCCCGCTGCCCACTCTGTCCCGCTGCCCCCCGCTGTGAAGTGAACTAGACGCTACGCGTCTAGTTTCCCTTCGTGGAGAGGACCTTTACTGTGCGGTGCGCGATGACGTCATCGCGCACCGCACAGCAAAGGTCCTCTCCACGAAGGGAAACTGGACGCGTAGCGTCTAGTTTCCCTTCGTGGAGAGGACCTTTGCTGTGCGGTGCGCGCGTCTAGTTCCCTTCGTGGAGAGGACCTTTGCTGTGCGGTGCGCGATGACGTCATCGCGCACCGCACATCATTTCACTACTGTACAGGGGGCGTAACTGACCACGCCCCCTGAATGAAGCCACGCACTTTTTGTCCGCCAGGGGCGCTGGAAGCCTTAGAACCGGCCCTGCTTCTTTGTCCTGGACTGGAATCAGCAGAGCACTGTTTTTATTACCATGAGGTAATACTGACTGACAGGGTTATTTATGAGCTATAAATAAAAGCCTGATCCTCAATGCCTCTTTCTATGTAAAGTACACCTACTCACCCACCTATTGCTTTTCAAGGTGACTGTCAACTCCCTTGGAATTGCTCTCAGAAAACCAATCTGCACCTAGTTTTGTAGGATTTGGATACACATGAATATATTCATGGTGGGAAGAGTGAAATGACACCTTAAAGTCCAACCAACTTCTAGTTTAGGACCTCCCTCAATAAAATGATTCTGTTTCTATTCTATAACCGTACTAGATTTAGCTTAAGCAGCAATCCCATTGCTTGTTTCTTCAGACTTCTAATTCTGATTGATCATTTCTACAATTTTATGTGATTACCGTGGCAACCACAGTCACTTGGCGCATGATGTCGTTAGCAGATCTGCTTTACGTTGACATCCTTCATCCTACCTTCTCCGCTCTTAGCTTTCACAAAGCACGCTAACAATCTGGGAGCCTGCATCTAGTGTTTTGTGACATTTTACCTCTTCTTCTCCATTTTCCCACCCCTCTGCCATCACTGCTGAGGGCTGTCATCTTTTGTGCCTCATTATGCCTCATTTGAGCATTTACTGTAGACACAGCTTTGGTTATTATCAGGCATATACAAATCACACTACCCGCTACCCGTAACCTCGGGCCATGGTGGACCTCTTGTAGCGAGGCCGCCCCTACGGTGTGCAAGGCCGTGTAGTAAAAGGGATTCACCCCCAGCCTCTCTGCCCACAGGGGAGAACCAGTCTCAGATATTTTGCATTATCTTACTAACGCCTTTGTATATAAAGTGTAGGGTGACACTAAACATATGTTTCTCACACAGTTATTCTACCCCCACCATACGTATCGCTGGAGGTGGATGGCCCCTCTTTACTTGTTCAACTAAGTCTGCCAAAAATCGAGGGGAACAACATCACTAAGCGCTACGAAGATGTTTTTCCCTATAACCGCGTGTACACCATACACATCCGGCGAACTGAAGATAACCACACGGTAAGCTGGCACATCTGTCCGTGTTTCATGTATGTTTTACCTGGGGTTCTAATGCAGAACCCTGCCCAAGCTCACAGTTGGCAAAATGCAGTCAATTTAGATTGAGATGTATTTTAAATAGTGATGAGCGGATTCGGTTTTACTCGGTTCTCAAAACGGCATCTTATTGGCTATCCAAAACACGTGACATCCGTGAGCCAATAAGATGCCGTTTTGAGAACCGAGTAAAACCGAACCCGCTCATCACTCATTTTAAAGTGGGTTAGTCTATGTGTAGTTAGTATGCGTATCTCATAATGGTTAGTGTTCTTTGTGTCAGGAAGTATGGTGCGCCAAAGAGAAAGTGTCCCAGTGCCTCACCTGTTCCCAGATCGGGTGCAATACAGAAGATAGACATGAAAAAGGTCAACAGTCAAAATGTCCACAGGGACAAAAAAATCGACATGAAAAAAGGCAGACTGGGTCAAAAGGTCGACATGAAAAAAGGTTGACAAAAAAAAAACTTTTTTTTTTAAATAATATTTTGTGTTTTTAAACATATTTCACCCAAATTTGCTCGCATCACTCGCCACACTTTGGGCTCGGCGGCTCGCTTTGCTTTGCTCTGCTCGCCACAAGGTTACTAAAGGTAATAGTTTGTGACATGGATAGTAAATGCAGCAAAAGTTGTAGAAAAACATGAAAAACCCTAAAAAACATTTGTCACCCATATGTGTGTTGACCTTTTGACCCTGTCGACATTTTGACCCTTTTCACCTTTTGACCCCGTCAACTTTTTTTTACTGTCGACTCTATGATGTCGACTTATTGACTGTCGACCTTGTAACTATCTATCTATCCACCACCTTCCCCCAGATGAATCCCTTATCCAAAGGGGGACATGTACAAAGCAGTGATAAAAGTATAGAAGTGAGCCAGTAGAGACGTTGACCATGGCAACCAATCAGCTGCTCTGTGTACTTTTATAGTATGCAAATTTAAAATGTTACGTCAATCCTGATTGGGTTGCCATGGGCAACTTCTCCACTGGCTCTCTTCTCCACTTTTATCACTGCTTAGTTAGTACATGTCCCCCTGTGTGATATTAACAGGCCTAGACTAGGAGCTCATTCATGTCCGTTGCTTATCTGTGGGTTCTTTCTAGTTTATACAAGTGAAGGACGCTGAAAGTTTCCATTTACATGGCCTGGTTGCTGGGAAAGAGTACTGTGTGCGCGTTCAGCCCTCAATCTCTTCACGGGGAAACGTTGGCGAGGCCTCTCCAGAGATCTGCATTCACCTCCCAGAGCAAGGTGAGACAGTGGCAGGGACAAAACCACATAATAAACATATTGGGGCTGATTCTTCAGATGTGGTTGGAGGTGCTATCATAGAAGCAGCAGTGATAGCACTAATATGGTAATGCAGCAGGGGGTGTCATACCCCCAAAACGGCTGCAAACGCCGCCGTGCCGCCCCCTCCCGCCCAGCTACCACCTCTGCCTGTCAATCAGGCAGAGTCGATCGCTAGGGAACGACGGCCTTCGGCCTTCCGGCAGGCGCCGGCGCACGTGCAGTTCCGACCCGATCGCTGCGCTGCAAACAACTGCAGCGAGCGATCGGGTCGGAATGACCCCCAATATCTCAACTTTTACCTTAGTAAATATACCCCATCATATTTCACACTACAAGGTGAATTAATTTTATGATAAATCTGGAATTTTTTTTAAAAATATTTTTACAGTTTTATTTTGTTACACCTAGTTTTTAATTCAATGTTGTATTTGTAATTATTTTATTTGCGAAAGGTAAGCAGTCAGCCTTGTATCTTGCAGGATGGAGGCGGGGGTTATGGCAGAGCTAGGTGCTGGGATTATAGTGAGCTGGGGGGAATTTGATGGAAGAAGAGAGGAATGAAGCAGATGGGCTACAGCCATTATTTAATTCAGTGTTCCACTTCCTATAGTAGACGCTGTTGGGAAAGATATATCATTTTTGATGTTGCTTATTTTGCAAAGCTGCGTATACAGGGGGTCATTCCGAGTTGATCGCTCGCTTAGCAGCCATGCAAACGCTATGCCGCCTCCCACTGGGAGTGTATTTTAGCATAGCAGAAGTGCGAATGGTTGTATCGCAGAGCGGCTGCAAAAATTTTTTGTGTAGTTTCAGAGTAGCTCAAAACCTACTCAGCATTTTGCGATCACTTCAGACTATTCAGTTCCGGATTTGACGTCACAAACCCGCCCAGCCACGCCTACATTTTTCCTGGCATGCCTGCGTTTTCCCTGGCACGCCTGCGTGTTTCCGCACACTCACGGTCAGTTGCCACCCAGAAACGCCCACTACATGTCAATCACTCTGCGGCAACCAGTGCGACTGAAATGCATCGCTAGACCCTGTGCAAAACTACATTGTTTGTTGTGCCTGTACGTCGCGCGTGCGCATTGTGCCGCATACGCATGCGCAGAACTGCCTTTTTTTAGCCTGATCGCTGCACTGCGAACAAATGCAGCTAGCAATCAACTCGGTATGACCCCCACAATCACTAATGTAACCTGTGTATTGTGTGCTTATGTTTAGCTTGTGCCATATCATGACTTACATTGCTGCCTTTGTCTCCACAGAAGTGGCCAGCAGTACTTTGTTGGCAGTGGCATCCGGAATTCTGACTTTTGTGGTGTTGCTAATCTTTATCAATTTCTTAATTTGTCTCTATGTTCAAGAAGGTGGGAAGACCCCCAAAGCACTGGTGAGTTATCTCAACGGACCTAACATACAAGTATATTTATTGACAGTAATATAAAATTGGCCATAATGGGAAACGGTTAACAGGGCAGCCATCGGGGGGGGACTGTGGGGACTGGTGTCCTGGGCTCTTACAGAGAGGAGGCCCACCCCTGGCTCCTACCGCCAATATCTGGAGAGCTGCACCAGGCTATAAAACAGGGCTGGCCAAACCGGTCCTCGAGATCTACCAACAGTTCATGTTTTCCAGGCCTCCTGGAGATCTGTAGAATTGTCAGGTAGGAATGAATGCAGCACATCTTAATTAGTAATGATTATACCTGTGCACCAGCTAGGTGGTCTGGAAAATGTGACCTGTTGGTAGATCTCGAGGACTGGTTTGGCCAGCCCTGCTATAAAACAACAGTGGGCTGATGCGCACGGAGGACTTCTTAAACAAGCCTTCACTGTGCATCAGCTCTCTGTGAACCGTTCCTTTAGGTCTGCAATGATAAACCTATATGTAACATCACAATGTATGATATCACATAGTGATTGAGTGGTACAGGAGAATCTTTTTTTCGGGGCGAAGGGCCCTGCTATTTTGTCAGTCCCGGGCCCCACAATTTCTGATGGCAACCCTGACTGTGAAAGCCCCTTGTCTTCAGATGGCAGAATCTGGGATAAGCTGCAAATAGTTTACAATTAAACTTCTCCCCAAACTTAGTAGTTGCTGTCGCTGCTGCATAATATGGTAATGCAGCTGGTGGCATCACGCCATCTGTATGTATTGCTGATCAGAGCTGCATACTAGGATGCAGTATTTGACCATCTGCAACACCATCGGGCGGTTGCGTGACCCGTGGGGTCATGGAAGCAGGCCACCGCAGGTCCGAGCAAGATGCCAGGAAATTTTCGTCCTCTGAAAGAGATCCTGCCCTCGTCCCTCACCTACAGCAGTGGCAACACGCCTCCATTTTAAGAAACAGAGGCCATCGCCACCCCTAAACCACCACTCTACGGGTCCGGGGCATGCATGTGCAAAGTACCAAACATCTGTACTTTACGGCATGCGATGCAAGTGCATCGGGACCTGAATCAGGCCCTATGTTATAATTAAATCCCGTATTTTACTTAGCTGAAATCACCATTCTTCTGAACAAATGCCCCCCCCCCCCCCCCCCGCCCCCCACCCAAGTCTCCAATTGTCCTATGCTAATCTTTTGTATCCTACCTGTATCTATCTCTGCATTATCTACTTGCACAGTGCTACAGAACCCTTGTGGTGCCTTTTAAATAAGAGATAATAATAAAAGGCCTAATTAAGTAACCAGGGAGGGATATTAAACTCCGGCCAGCTCAACAGTTAAGGTTTTGGGTGGAGTTTAATACATATTACTTTGTTAGGCGCTGCAGAACCCTTGTGGCGCCATATAAATAAGGGATAATAATGAACATATCAGAACATCTCACCGAGTGACATTGTGAGCCTTTGCACTCCATTGTACAGACTATAGTTTTTTTTTCTAAAACCCTATAAAATACAACAACAATATACAGTATGTAAAAAAAAACTCCATACTTTTGTGCATAACATGAAAACCACTTTATATTCTACCCTTAAAATAATGAAATCTTTTCTTCCAGAAGTCTCTCATTAAGAGGAATTGGTCATGGACGGACAAACCCTCTTCTCCCGTGATAGAGACTGCTCTGTGCTGGGAAAATGGACTGATTGAGCAGCTGATTGCGGATCCCAGAAACTCGCTGATGCGCAGCAGTGCAGATAGCGGGTTTGGGAGCCATATTTTTGACCACAATATGTCAAATCCCCATCCAGTGCCTTTAGACACGACTGCAAACGAGAGAGGTATAAGTGTGCCAACGGCAGTTTCTGACTTTAAAGAGCTTTCCATACAAGTTGAGAGTCCTGATGAGCACCACCAAGAAGAAGACAGCGGTATCAGCTTATCCACAGGTTCTCCAAGCCTCAAGCGCTCCAGCAGCTGTAGTGATACCCCCTATAGAGAAAACCCACAAAGTTGGAGCAACAGCAGAGTGGAAATAGTGCCAAATGTACCACTGGGATATCAGAAGCAACGAGGACCTGAGGTGAAACCAAATTGCTTGGAAAATCAGGAATTGGTGAACACTTGGCAACCACAAATGAAGGATTACCTTTCACAAGGTCCACAGAACCAGCAGAAGGACCATATTGAAATTCATCTGCAAGAGGAATGTGACGTTTTCCCAGTACCATGGGCTCAAATGCCAGAGGCCTTCCAGTCGTCTGTCCCACTAACGGTGGCTTTCAGTCCTTTCAGCCGGGTGCTGTGGGATTTGGGAGTCATCTCTCCATCTCTCGGAGATGTAGAACTCATGGACACCAGATCCTAACCGTTTTCAAGAGAGAACTGATCATCACTGAACATGAACTTCTGAATTTGTAAGACCATGTTGCCATCAGTATATTCTGGCCTTTACCCTACATGGACATTAAGCGTTGGTGCAGAAGAACCTCTTCATGGCCCAGATTTATCAAGCCTTGGAGAGTGATAAATAGCTCGGGGATAAAGTATCAGCCAATCATCTCCTAACTGTCATTTTTCAAACCCAGCCTGTGACATGGAAGTTAGGAGCTGATTGGCTGTACTTTATCACTCTCCAAGGCTTGATAAATGGGGGCCCATATGTTTTCAATTTTGCAGCTCTGTTTTGCTAGGCCCCTATATTTAATTATGTCAAAGTTGGGGGAAGGGGGTATACGGGACACTGTACGGGACGGGATAAGTTTTTATGTTAATAAGAAAAATGAACATATATGGATCTCTGTGATGTCTCTGACCGTATTCATGAGGTGTATCATCCCAAAATTTCAGCTGTCCATGCCACCAAGAAGAAGAACACTTGCGGGCATAGCTTAATTGCCAGTCAGTGGTGCTTCCCAGAGTCAATTATCAATAATATGCAAATTTCTTTCCTCCTAGCCCACATATCATTGGCAAATAGTGGACGGAATGTAATGAAGTCCTAGTTTAACGGCCGTGCGGGGTGCCAGACGCACTTGGATGGTTATTTTAAAGGGGCAAACACGTACAAGGCATGGTTTAGTCATGTAAATGATTGCCCCTTTAAAAAACATCAGAGTTCGGGTGGCGTCTGGCACTGCCGCTGAACTAGACTTAGGGGTACATTTACTAAGCAGTGATAAGAGCGGAGAAGTGAGCCAGTGGAGATATTTCCCCATCAACCAATCAGCAGCTCTGTATCATTTTATAGTATGCAAATTATAGATGTTACTTCAGTGCGGATTGGTTGCCATGGGCACTTCTCCACTGGCTCACTTCTCCACTCTTATCATTACTTATCTTGCTTTCTGAGATGGACTCTTTGCACTGAAAAATGATTAACTGTTTAAGTTTCCAAAATAACAACATCTAATAACTAATGTGAATGATAACAAAGAATGACAAGATAATTTTTTCATAATTGCACTTTATGTATCTATGACCTCTTTGCACTATGGGCCTGATTTAGATTTGTATCCAAATTTTTTTTTTTTTATTAACAGTTTCTTATATAGCGCAGCAAATTCCGTTGCGCTTTACAATTGGACACAATAATAAAACAAAACTGGGTAATAAACAAACAGTCATAGAGGTAGGAAGGCCCTGCTCGCAAGCTTACAATCTATAGGGAATCCGATGGTTTACGCACAAATTCGATGGTTGTGGGTCTGCACGGGTGCAAGACCCGTTCTGCACATGTGAGAACGGTTCTTGCAATATTGCTCGCAGCTCCCCCCCTTAGCTGCAGCACGAATGACATGGTGTGGCACTTGGGGGGCAGAGTGGTGGTGGTGGCACCATCACCATATCATACCTCCCAACTTTGATTTCAGTGGAGGAGGGACACCAGCGCGCGCCCGATTTTAGGGGGCGTGACCTAACGAAAAGGGGCATGGTCTCGCGGCAAGTGCTGCAATCGCAAGCCACGCCCCCCGTTTTCATCATTATGGGGGCATGAACAGCGCTGTGAGAGCTGCTGGTCATGCCCCCTGTCCCTCTCTGCCGTGTATAGACGCTGTGCGCATAGCATCTATTCACCGCTGCTCTCCTCAGAGCAGCGAGTGACAGGGAGGGATCTCCCAACTGCCCCCACCACCCGCGGAACAATACGGCCCGCGGTGGGACAGCGGGACAGACCGTGAAAAACGGGACTGTCCTGCCAAAATCGGGACAGTTGGGAGGTATGACCATACTTCAAAACATTGTACTGTCTGCACAGGAAGTCATCAGACGCAGACTTCCTGGACCCGCCTGTCCGGATCCTGTGGCCAATCTGACTGAGCTTCAGCTTATGCAGACTGATTGCAGCCTGCAAACATCGTGAGTCACGGCCGATGGTCGCGATGGTGATCTGATGCTGTGTCTACAGACGCAGAACTCGCATCTCGCAGATGCCTGCTGCTACATTTGCATTTCATTTGTGCGGCACTGCACAGCCGCTTCCCACGGAGTACGGCCCTGTGTTCTTGGAGAAATCACTACCATTTTCCATTTATTTGTACTTTGCGTCAGCCACGTTGTCATAACGGAGCTGTTGCTGCAATCTGAAGTGGAGAAAGTTTGCCATAGATGCTTTCTGTACCCATCACCCATGAACGACAATGAGCAAACAAATCCTGCACAACGTGCTCACCAGCCACACTACTACAAACCCTGCTCCATCTGTGGACGTGTTCTAGCTGTAAATAGAAATCAATACTTATGTTGGCGTCTCACTGGTTTGTAAATCTTCAATTTACTGTGAAGTTTAAATTTGCACGATTATTTTACACACTAGTATATTTTTATATTTATTTGTACATACTGTTGTAAGTACTATTCTAAACGCTATGTTTTGTGTACAGATGTACTCTGCTTTTATATATGTCATTGTATCATACATTACAGAGACAGTGGGGAAAATTTACTAAGATGGGAGTTCTATTTAAGATGGGATGTTGCCCATAGCAACCAATCAGATTCCAGGTATTATCTTCTAGAAGGTGCTAGATAAATGAGAAGTAGAATCTGATTGGTTGCTATGGGCAACATCCCATCTTAAATAGAACTCCCACCTTAGTAAATTTACCCCAGTATTACTTTATTGCAATATGATGTGATAAAACCATTATTTGTAATAACAATGGAAATTGTATGGCATATTCTAAACCGCGTTATCATTTACATGATTCCTCTGTTTGTGCCAGGGAACGCAAAGCAGCATAAAATATATAGAAATGTTATAAAACGCTGTGAAATGCTTTGACTCATTCAGTATTTGGCCATGAAATTGTCCCGTTTCGCCAGCATAATATGGTTTCCCCAGTCATCCGGCTTTTACACTTCACAGCAGAATTAATTGGCCGCACTCAGCCCAACTTAGAATGTTATTCAGAGTTGTTGGCACAGTAGGAAATAAAAGTTAGGAATAGGAGAGTGAATGCAAAAGTAGGAATAGGAAAGATAGAAATGGCAAAAAGAGAAGGAAAATGAAACTGGAAATTACTGAATGATTGGATAATACTTGCAGCCTCATGTGAAGACACTGAAAGAGGCAGGAAATGGTGGATTAGCAACCTATATCCATGGCAGTACAGCCCCTATCCACAATCCAGCCAATAGCTTCCCGGTTCCTCCATCTACGTTCCTCCCACTACAAAAACCTTAACCCCTTACAGGCCAAAGTGATGCACTGAGCAGCGCTCCGCAAGCCCAGACGGTGCGTTTATGCTGCTACGGTCATATTATATTCCCTACGCAGTCTTTCAGAGTTGTTAACAAACCAAAAAAGTTAACAATTGGGCAAAACTATGTTGCACTGCAGGTGGGGCAGTTGTAACATGTGCAGAGAGACTGAGAAGAACATTAAAATTGTAATCAGCGCAATCCTCGTGCCTCACCTGAGGGCTCTCGAGTAGCAAGTTAGATTGCAACTGCTAATTTATGAACACCCAGAAAACGCCATCTGAACGACCATGACACACCTGCGCGTATCCGATCACTCCCTGTTCACACCCACAAACGCTGTCCACCTGTAACTCACTGTGCAACTAACTCCTCGGTGCAACCGTAATCGCAGTTCAATCGCTGCGCGTGCACAGTGCGGCTCAGATACATACACAGTAAGAAAGCATCGACCGATTTGCGTACAATAGCTGCTTTGCGACCGCATCTGAATTTGGCCCATAGTGAACTTAATAGTTTTCATGCAGGAATTTGTTGCAGACGAAACTGAAGTCAAATAAAAAATGATATGTTTATTAACATTCATTTCTATAGTGCCTGCTAGGGATGGACGCTGGTGGGTAAACCATTGATGGTGCCACCGGTGCTTGACATCGATGGTATGAAACCATCAACAGGGAATAATCAATGGTTTGCACCCAACAATGGACATTGCTGTGGGAAATGGCAGGAAGAAAGAGTCACTCAGGGAAGATGATGGGGGTAAGTTCTGCTCTGAGGACAAAAACATTGATAGCAGACAACCATCTACGGCCACCCCTAGTGCCAGCATACTCTGCAGCACGTAACTATTGGCAGCAAACATGGTAATAATATGGGTGGTATTCAGTATACCGGTTGTTGGGATCCCGGCGCACAGTATACCGACGCCGGAATCCCGACAACCGGCATACCGACACCTTTTCTCCCTCTTTGGGGTCCACGACCCCCCTGGAGGGAGAACAGATACGCCCGCCACCGTGCCCGCAAGGGGCTCATTTGCGCTCACACCGCTGTCTGCAAGCCGCCGGTCGGGGTGCCGGTATGCTGGCCGCCGGGGACCCGGTCGCCAGCAACTCATACTACACCCAGTAAAACAACAAACAGTCAAAGGGTAAGGGCCTACTTAAATGATATACATTTATGAATTAAGCCACCCCAAAGTGACGGTTGACATCACTCTAAATTGCTACATATAAGCACAGATTTATCAAGCCTTGGAGAGTGATAAATAGCACGGTGATAAAATACCAGCCAATCAGCTCCTAACTGTCATTTTTCAAACACAGCCTGTAACATGACAGTTAGGAGCTGAGTGGCTGGTACTTTATCACCGTGCTATTTGCCACTCGCCATGGCTTGATAAATATGGGCCATAATCTTTTATTTGTATTGCGCTACAAAAAGTCTGCAGCGCCGTACAGGGAAAACAACAGAATAACACACAAGCCATACAATATATTCATACACACAGTACAAGTAGAAATAAAATGAAACAGTAACATTTCTAGTCAGACCGCCAACTTGTAACCCGGGTTATAGCACATGAGCACGCACTATCCCAGGTTACTGTGCGGTCTGAAAGGGCCCAGGGTAAATATCCCGGGTCACGGCTGAATACGGTTTAAACCCGGGTCACTGTGCAGTGTGAACGGGTTGCCGGGTCGATGCGACCTGTTTCCTGTTTACACTGTATGGACAGGCGGTGCTTGGAGATCATCTGACCTCCAAGCACCGCCTCTGAACACGTCACAGCTGATGTCACCAACCTGGCAATATGCCGGGCTGGGGACACCAGTGTGAAAGGGACCTCAGTGGTGCGACCTGCCAATAGCGGTCTGAAAGGGGTATAAGAGATGCTGACAGTGAGTGGGGCACCACTGGAGGCAAGGATTGTGCAGGGTGAGAACCAAGAGGGTGGAGGGTCCTGCCCGTGAGAGCTTACAGAGAGTGGGGGTAAAACTGGGAGGGGAACTGTGAAGATATGAGGTGGGAGGACAAAGGTTGTGAATGTAAGAGGGGCTGGTGGCCTTTACAGAACATGTGCATTTTCAGTGTAGGTTTGAAGCTCTGCAAGCTGGTAGAGAATCTTATATATTGGGGAAGTGAGCTCCATAGGAGGACAGCAGCATGGGAGGAGCACGGAGGTGAGGCGGCAGTCACGAGATGAGAGTAGTGATGTAGGATAGATTTAAATTGGAGAGGAAGACCTGAGTCTAATAGGTTGCAGTAGTTCAGGTGGGAGATGATGAGGGCATGAATAAGAGATTTGGTTTGCTCCAGGGTGAGGAAGGGTCTGATCCTGGAGATGTTGCAGAGAGAAGGTGGCAGGATAGGGTACAGGCAGAACTCCTGGGAGCCCAGTGGAAGAGATGATTCTGATTTTTATTTTATTTTAAACTGGGATTACAGTTTCAAGGAGAGCTGTGCACGACCCAGCACCCTGGTCAGGAAGAGCTGAGCACGACCCAGCACCCTGGTCAGGAAGAGCTGAGCACGACCCAGCACCCTAGTCAGGGAGAGCTGAGCACAACCCAGCACCTTGGTCAGGAAGAGCTGAGCACGACCCAGCACCCTAGTCAGGGAGAGCTGAGCACAACCCAGCACCTTGGTCAGGAAGAGCTGAGCACGACCCAGCACCCTAGTCAGGGAGAGCTGAGCACAACCCAGCACCTTGGTCAGGAAGAGCTGAGCACGACCCAGCACCCTAGTCAGGGAGAGCTGTGCACAGCCCAGCACCCTGGTCTGGGAGAGCAGAGCCCGGGCATTGCTATGCATCCAGTTCACAGAGGCTGGCTACTCCCCTGTGACCAGTCACCCATCAGCAGCTGCCTACGATACTGCTATCACTGCTCCCCTCTGCTGTCTTCCCATGTGACCACGTCAAGTGCGCACTGAGAAGTGTGAATTGTACAGTAACACCTCCTCATTTCTGCAACAAATGAAAGCGTTCCTCATGGCTATTTATTTACACATACCATGCCGGATCCCGTTTTCACAGTTACAGTATAGACTAGAGATGTGCACTTGAAATTTTTCGGGTTTTGTGTTTTGGTTTTGGGTTCGGTTCCGCAGCCGTGTTTTGGGTTCGACCGCGTTTTGGCAAAACCTCACCGAATTTTTTTTGTCGGATTCGGGTGTGTTTTGGATTCGGGAGTTTTTTTTCAAAAAACACTAAAAAACAGCTTAAATCATAGAATTTGGGGGTCATTTTGATCCCAAAGTATTATTAACCTCAAAAACCATAATTTCCACTCATTTTCAGTCTATTCTGAATACCTCACACCTCACAATATTATTTTTAGTCCTAAAATTTGCACCGAGGTCGCTGGATGACTAAGCTAAGCGACCCTAGTGGCCGACACAAACACCTGGCCCATCTAGGAGTGGCACTGCAGTGTCACGCAGGATGGCCCTTCCAAAAAACACTCCCCAAACAGCACATGACGCAAAGAAGAAAAAAAGAGGCGCAATGAGGTAGCTGTGTGAGTAAGATAAGCGACCCTAGTGGCCGACACAAACACCTGGCCCATCTAGGAGTGGCACTGCAGTGTCACGCAGGATGGCCCTTCCAAAAAACACTCCACAAACAGCACATGACGCAAAGAAGAAAAAAAGAGGCGCAATGAGGTAGCTGTGTGAGTAAGCTAAGCGACCCTAGTGGCCGACACAAACACCTGGCCCATCTAGGAGTGGCACTGCAGTGTCACGCAGGATGGCCCTTCCAAAAAACACTCCCCAAACAGCACATGACGCAAAGAAGAAAAAAAGAGGCGCAATGAGGTAGCTGTGTGAGTAAGCTAAGCGACCCTAGTGGCCGACACAAACACCTGGCCCATCTAGGAGTGGCACTGCAGTGTCACGCAGGATGGCCCTTCCAAAAAACACTCCCCAAACAGCACATGACGCAAAGAAGAAAAAAAGAGGCGCAATGAGGTAGCTGTTAGAGATGAGCGGGTTCGGTTTCTCTGAATCCGAACCCGCCAGAACTTCATGGTTTTTTTCACGGATCCGAGCAGACTCGGATCCTCCCGCCTTGCTCGGTTAACCCGAGCGCGCCCGAACGTCATCATGACGCTGTCGGATTCTCGCGAGACTCGGATTCTATATAAGGAGCCGCGCGTCGCCGCCATTTTCACACGTGCATTGAGATTGATAGGGAGAGGACGTGGCTGGCGTCCTCTCCATTTAGATTAGGGTTGAGAGAGAGAGAGAGAGATTGACCTGAGGCTGTGATACTGTAGAAGAGAGTGCAGAGTTTAGTGACTGACGACCACAGTGACCACCAGACAGTGCAGTTGTTTGTTTTATTTAATATATCCGTTCTCTGCCTGAAAAAAACGATACACACAGTGACTCAGTCACATACCATATCTGTGTGCACTGCTCAGCCCAGTGTGCTGCATCAATGTATATATATATCTGACTGTGCTCAGCTCACACAGCTTATAATTGTGGGGGAGACTGGGGAGCACTGCAGTGCCAGTTATAGGTTATAGCAGGAGCCAGGAGTACATAATATTATATTAAAATTAAACAGTGCACACTTTTGCTGCAGGAGTGCCACTGCCAGTGTGACTAGTGACCAGTGACCTGACCACCAGTATATATAATATTAGTAGTATACTATCTCTTTATCAACCAGTCTATATTAGCAGCAGACACAGTACAGTGCGGTAGTTCACGGCTGTGGCTACCTCTGTGTCGGCACTCGGCAGCCCGTCCATAATTGTATATACCACCTAACCGTGGTTTTTTTTTCTTTCTTTATAGTCATACTAGTTACGAGTATACTATCTCTTTATCAACCAGTCTATATTAGCAGCAGACACAGTACAGTGCGGTAGTTCACGGCTGTGGCTACCTCTGTGTCGGCACTCGGCAGCCCGTCCATAATTGTATATACCACCTAACCGTGGTTTTTTTTTCTTTCTTTATACATACATACTAGTTACGAGTATACTATCTCTTTATCAACCAGTCTATATTAGCAGCAGACACAGTACAGTGCGGTAGTTCACGGCTGTGGCTACCTCTGTGTCGGCACTCGGCAGCCCGTCCATAATTGTATATACCACCTAACCGTGGTTTTTTTTTCTTTCTTTATACATACATACTAGTTACGAGTATACTATCTCTTTATCAACCAGTCTATATTAGCAGCAGACACAGTACAGTGCGGTAGTTCACGGCTGTGGCTACCTCTGTGTCGGCACTCGGCAGCCCGTCCATAATTGTATATACCACCCAACCGTGTTTTTTTTTTCTTTCTTTATACATACATACTAGTTACGAGTATACTATCTCTTTATCAACCAGTCTATATTAGCAGCAGACACAGTACAGTGCGGTAGTTCACGGCTGTGGCTACCTCTGTGTCGGCACTCGGCAGCCCGTCCATAATTGTATATACCACCTAACCGTGGTTTTTTTTTCTTTCTTTATACATACATACTAGTTACGAGTATACTATCTCTTTATCAACCAGTCTATATTAGCAGCAGACACAGTACAGTGCGGTAGTTCACGGCTGTGGCTACCTCTGTGTCGGCACTCGGCAGCCCGTCCATAATTGTATATACCACCTAACCGTGGTTTTTTTTTTCTTTCTTTATACATACATACTAGTTACGAGTATACTATCTCTTTATCAACCAGTCTATATATTAGCAGCAGACACAGTACAGTGCGGTAGTTCACGGCTGTGGCTACCTCTGTGTCGGCACTCGGCAGCCCGTCCATAATTGTATATACCACCTAACCGTGGTTTTTTTTTCTTTCTTTATACATACATACTAGTTACGAGTATACTATCTCTTTATCAACCAGTCTATATATTAGCAGCAGACACAGTACAGTGCGGTAGTTCACGGCTGTGGCTACCTCTGTGTCGGCACTCGGCAGCCCGTCCATAATTGTATATACCACCTAACCGTGGTTTTTTTTTCTTTCTTTATACATACATACTAGTTACGAGTATACTATCTCTTTATCAACCAGTCTATATTAGCAGCAGACACAGTACAGTGCGGTAGTTCACGGCTGTGGCTACCTCTGTGTCGGCACTCGGCAGCCCGTCCATAATTGTATATACCACCTAACCGTGGTTTTTTTTTCTTTCTTTATACAAACATACTAGTTACGAGTATACTATCTCTTTATCAACCAGTCTATATATTAGCAGCAGACACAGTACAGTGCGGTAGTTCACGGCTGTGGCTACCTCTGTGTCGGCACTCGGCAGCCCGTCCATAATTGTATATACCACCTAACCGTGGTTTTTTTTTCTTTCTTTATACATACATACTAGTTACGAGTATACTATCTCTTTATCAACCAGTCTATATATTAGCAGCAGACACAGTACAGTGCGGTAGTTCACGGCTGTGGCTACCTCTGTGTCGGCACTCGGCAGCCCGTCCATAATTGTATACTAGTATCCAATCCATCCATCTCCATTGTTTACCTGAGGTGCCTTTTAGTTGTGCCTATTAAAATATGGAGAACAAAAATGTTGAGGTTCCAAAATTAGGGAAAGATCAAGATCCACTTCCACCTCGTGCTGAAGCTGCTGCCACTAGTCATGGCCGAGACGATGAAATGCCAGCAACGTCGTCTGCCAAGGCCGATGCCCAATGTCATAGTACAGAGCATGTCAAATCCAAAACACCAAATATCAGTAAAAAAAGGACTCCAAAACCTAAAATAAAATTGTCGGAGGAGAAGCGTAAACTTGCCAATATGCCATTTACCACACGGAGTGGCAAGGAACGGCTGAGGCCCTGGCCTATGTTCATGGCTAGTGGTTCAGCTTCACATGAGGATGGAAGCACTCAGCCTCTCGCTAGAAAAATGAAAAGACTAAAGCTGGCAAAAGCAGTAGCACCGCAAAGAACTGTGCGTTCTTCGAAATCCCAAATCCACAAGGAGAGTCCGACTCCAATTGTGTCGGTTGCGATGCCTGACCTTCCCAACACTGGACGTGAAGAGCATGCGCCTTCCACCATTTGCACGCCCCCTGCAAGTGATGGAAGGAGCACCCGCAGTCCAGTTCCTGATAGTCAGATTGAAGATGTCAGTGTTGAAGTACACCAGGATGAGGAGGATATGGGTGTTGCTGGCGCTGGGGAGGAAATTGACCAGGAGGATTCTGATGGTGATTTGGTGGTTTGTTTAAGTCAGGCACCCGGGGAGACACCTGTTGTCCGTGGTAGGAATATGGCCGTTGACATGCCTGGTGAAAATACCAAAAAAATCAGCTCTTCGGTGTGGAAGTATTTCACCAGAAATGCGGACAACAGGTGTCAAGCCGTGTGTTCCCTTTGTCAAGCTGTAATAAGTAGGGGTAAGGACGTTAACCACCTCGGAACATCCTCCCTTATACGTCACCTGCAGCGCATTCATAATAAGTCAGTGACAAGTTCAAAAACTTTGGGTGACAGCGGAAGCAGTCCACTGACCAGTAAATACCTTCCTCTTGTAACCAAGCTCACGCAAACCACCCCACCAACTCCCTCAGTGTCAATTTCCTCCTTCCCCAGGAATGCCAATAGTCCTGCAGGCAATGTCACTGGCAATTCTGACGAGTCCTCTCCTGCCTGGGATTCCTCCGATGCATCCTTGCGTGTAACGCCTACTGCTGCTGGCGCTGCTGTTGTTGCTGCTGGGAGTCGATGGTCATCCCAGAGGGGAAGTCGTAAGCCCACTTGTACTACTTCCAGTAAGCAATTGACTGTTCAACAGTCCTTTGCGAGGAAGATGAAATATCACAGCAGTCATCCTGCTGCAAAGCGGATAACTGAGGCCTTGACAACTATGTTGGTGTTAGACGTGCGTCCGGTATCCGCCGTTAGTTCACAGGGAACTAGACAATTTATTGAGGCAGTGTGCCCCCGTTACCAAATACCATCTACTGTAGGTTCCACTTCTCTAGGCAGGCGATACCGAGAATGTACACGGACGTCAGAAAAAGACTCACCAGTGTCCTAAAAAATGCAGTTGTACCCAATGTCCACTTAACCACGGACATGTGGACAAGTGGAGCAGGGCAGGGTCAGGACTATATGACTGTGACAGCCCACTGGGTAGATGTATGGACTCCCGCCGCAAGAACAGCAGCGGCGGCACCAGTAGCAGCATCTCGCAAACGCCAACTCTTTCCTAGGCAGGCTACGCTTTGTATCACCGCTTTCCAGAATACGCACACAGCTGAAAACCTCTTACGGCAACTGAGGAAGATCATCGCGGAATGGCTTACCCCAATTGGACTCTCCTGTGGATTTGTGGCATCGGACAACGCCAGCAATATTGTGTGTGCATTAAATATGGGCAAATTCCAGCACGTCCCATGTTTTGCACATACCTTGAATTTGGTGGTGCAGAATTTTTTAAAAAACGACAGGGGCGTGCAAGAGATGCTGTCGGTGGCCAGAAGAATTGCGGGACACTTTCGGCGTACAGGCACCACGTACAGAAGACTGGAGCACCACCAAAAACTACTGAACCTGCCCTGCCATCATCTGAAGCAAGAAGTGGTAACGAGGTGGAATTCAACCCTCTATATGCTTCAGAGGTTGGAGGAGCAGCAAAAGGCCATTCAAGCCTATACAATTGAGCACGATATAGTAGGTGGAATGCACCTGTCTCAAGCGCAGTGGAGAATGATTTCAACGTTGTGCAAGGTTCTGATGCCCTTTGAACTTGCCACACGTGAAGTCAGTTCAGACACTGCCAGCCTGAGTCAGGTCATTCCCCTCATCAGGCTTTTGCAGAAGAAGCTGGAGACATTGAAGGAGGAGCTAACACGGAGCGATTCCGCTAGGCATGTGGGACTTGTGGATGGAGCCCTTAATTCGCTTAACAAGGATTCACGGGTGGTCAATCTGTTGAAATCAGAGCACTACATTTTGGCCACCGTGCTCGATCCTAGATTTAAAGCCTACCTTGGATCTCTCTTTCCGGCAGACACAAGTCTGCTGGGGTTGAAAGACCTGCTGGTGACAAAATTGTCAAGTCAAGCGGAACGCGACCTGTCAACATCTCCTCCTTCACATTCTCCCGCAACTGGGGGTGCGAGGAAAAGGCTCAGAATTCCGAGCCCACCCGCTGGCGGTGATGCAGGGCAGTCTGGAGCGACTGCTGATGCTGACATCTGGTCCGGACTGAAGGACCTGACAACGATTACGGACATGTCGTCTACTGTCACTGCATATGATTCTCTCAACATTGATAGAATGGTGGAGGATTATATGAGTGACCGCATCCAAGTAGGCACGTCACACAGTCCGTACTTATACTGGCAGGAAAAAGAGGCAATTTGGAGGCCCTTGCACAAACTGGCTTTATTCTACCTAAGTTGCCCTCCCACAAGTGTGTACTCCGAAAGAGTGTTTAGTGCCGCCGCTCACCTTGTCAGCAATCGGCGTACGAGGTTACATCCAGAAAATGTGGAGAAGATGATGTTCATTAAAATGAATTATAATCAATTCCTCCGCGGAGACATTGACCAGCAGCAATTGCCTCCACAAAGTACACAGGGAGCTGAGATGGTGGATTCCAGTGGGGACGAATTGATAATCTGTGAGGAGGGGGATGTACACGGTGATATATCGGAGGGTGATGATGAGGTGGACATCTTGCCTCTGTAGAGCCAGTTTGTGCAAGGAGAGATTAATTGAATCTTTTTTGGGGGGGGTCCAAACCAACCCGTCATATCAGTCACAGTCGTGTGGCAGACCCTGTCACTGAAATGATGGGTTGGTTAAAGTGTGCATGTCCTGTTTTGTTTATACAACATAAGGGTGGGAGGGCCCAAGGACAATTCCATCTTGCACCTCTTTTTTCTTTTCTTTTTCTTTGCGTCATGTGCTGTTTGGGGAGGGTTTTTTGGAAGGGCCATCCTGCGTGACACTGCAGTGCCACTCCTAGATGGGCCCGGTGTTTGTGTCGGCCACTAGGGTCGCTAGTCTTACTCACACAGTCAGCTACCTCATTGCGCCTCTTTTTTTCTTTGCGTCATGTGCTGTTTGGGGAGGGTTTTTTGGAAGGGACATCCTGCGTGACACTGCAGTGCCACTCCTAGATGGGCCCGGTGTTTGTGTCGGCCACTAGGGTCGCTAGTCTTACTCACACAGTCAGCTACCTCATTGCGCCTCTTTTTTTCTTTGCGTCATGTGCTGTTTGGGGAGTATTTTTTTGAAGGGCCATCCTGCGTGACACTGCAGTGCCACTCCTAGATGGGCCAGGTGTTTGTGTCGGCCACTTGGGTCGCTTATCTTAGTCACACAGCGACCTCGGTGCAAATTTTAGGACTAAAAATAATATTGTGAGGTGTGAGGTGTTCAGAATAGACTGAAAATGAGTATAAATTATGGTTATTGAGGTTAATAATACTATGGGATCAAAATGACCGCAAATTCAATGATTTAAGCTGTTTTTTAGTGTTTTTTGAAAAAAACACCCGAATCCAAAACACACCCGAATCCGACAAAAAAAATTCGGTGAGGTTTTGCCAAAACGCGGTCGAACCCAAAACACGGCCGCGGAACCGAACCCAAAACCAAAACACAAAACCCGAAAAATTTCAGGCGCTCATCTCTAGTAGCTGTGTGAGTAAGATAAGCGACCCTAGTGGCCGACACAAACACCTGGCCCATCTAGGAGTGGCACTGCAGTGTCACGCAGGATGGCCCTTCCAAAAAACACTCCCCAAACAGCACATGACGCAAATAAAAATGAAAGAAAAAAGAGGTGCAAGATGGAATTGTCCTTGGGCCCTCCCACCCACCCTTATGTTGTATAAACAGGACATGCACACTTTAACCAACCCATCATTTCAGTGACAGGGTCTGCCACACGACTGTGACTGAAATGACGGGTTGGTTTGGACCCCCACCGAAAAAGAAGCAATTAATCTCTCCTTGCACAAACTGGCTCTACAGAGGTAAGATGTCCACCTCATCATCATCCTCCGATATATCACCGTGTACATCCGCTCCTCACAGATTATCAATTCGTCCCCACTGGAATCCACCATCTCAGCTCCCTGTGTACTTTGTGGAGGCAATTGCTGCTGGTCAATGTCTCCACGGAGGAATTGATTATAATTCATTTTAATGAACATCATCTTCTCCACATTTTCTGGAAGTAACCTCGTACGCCGATTGCTGACAAGGTGAGCGGCGGCACTAAACACTCTTTCGGAGTACACACTTTTGGGAGGGCAACTTAGGTAGAATAAAGCCAGTTTGTGCAAGGGCCTCCAAATTGCCTCTTTTTCCTGCCAGTATAAGTACGGACTGTCTGACGTGCCTACTTGGATGCGGTCACTCATATAATCCTCCACCATTCTTTCAATGGGGAGAGAATCATATGCAGTGACAGTAGACGACATGTCCGTAATCGTTGTCAGGTCCTTCAGTCCGGACCAGATGTCAGCATCAGCAGTCGCTCCAGACTGCCCTGCATCACCGCCAGCGGGTGGGCTCGGAATTCTGAGCCTTTTCCTCGCACCCCCAGTTGCGGGAGAATGTGAAGGAGGAGATGTTGACAGGTCGCGTTCCGCTTGACTTGACAATTTTCTCACCAGCAGGTCTTTGAACCCCAGCAGACTTGTGTCTGCCGGAAAGAGAGATCCAAGGTAGGTTTTAAATCTAGGATCGAGCACGGTGGCCAAAATGTAGTGCTCTGATTTCAACAGATTGACCACCCGTGAATCCTTGTTAAGCGAATTAAGGGCTCCATCCACAAGTCCCACATGCCTAGCGGAATCGCTCCCTTTTAGCTCCTCCTTCAATGCCTCCAGCTTCTTCTGCAAAAGCCTGATGAGGGGAATGACCTGACTCAGGCTGGCAGTGTCTGAACTGACTTCACGTGTGGCAAGTTCAAAAGGTTGCAGAACCTTGCACAACGTTGAAATCATTCTCCACTGCGCTTGAGACAGGTACATTCCACCTCCTATATCGTGCTCAATTGTATAGGCTTGAATGGCCTTTTGCTGCTCCTCCAACCTCTGAAGCATATAGAGGGTTGAATTCCACCTCGTTACCACTTCTTGCTTCAGATGATGGCAGGGCAGGTTCAGGCGTTTTTGGTGGTGCTCCAGTCTTCTGTACGTGGTGCCTGTACGCCGAAAGTGTCCCGCAATTCTTCTGGCCACCGACAGCATCTCTTGCACGCCCCTGTCGTTTTTTAAAAAATTCTGCACCACCAAATTCAAGGTATGTGCAAAACATGGGACGTGCTGGAATTTGCCCATATTTAATGCACACACAATATTGCTGGCGTTGTCCGATGCCACAAATCCACAGGAGAGTCCAATTGGGGTAAGCCATTCCGCGATTATCTTCCTCAGTTGCCGTAAGAGGTTTTCAGCTGTGTGCGTATTCTGGAAACCGGTGATACAAAGCGTAGCCTGCCTAGGAAAGAGTTGGCGTTTGCGAGATGCTGCTACTGGTGCCGCCTCTGCTGTGCTTGCGGCGGGAGTCCATACATCTACCCAGTGGGCTGTCACAGTCATATAGTCCTGACCCTGCCCTGCTCCACTTGTCCACATGTCCGTGGTTAAGTGGACATTGGGTACAACTGCATTTTTTAGGACACTGGTGAGTCTTTTTCTGACGTCCGTGTACATTCTCGGTATCGCCTGCCTAGAGAAGTGGAACCTAGATGGTATTTGGTAACGGGGGCACACTACCTCAAGAAATTGTCTAGTTCCCTGTGAACTAACGGCGGATACCGGACGCACGTCTAACACCAACATAGTTGTCAAGGCCTCAGTTATCCGCTTTGCAACAGGATGACTGCTGTGATATTTCATCTTCCTCGCAAAGGACTGTTGGACAGTCAATTGCTTGGTGGAAGTAGTAAAAGTGGGCTTACGACTTCCCCTCTGGGATGACCATCGACTCCCAGCAGCAACAACAGCAGCGCCAGCAGCAGTAGGCGTTACACGCAAGGATGCATCGGAGGAATCCCAGGCAGGAGAGGACTCGTCAGAATTGCCAGTGACATGGCCTGCAGGACTATTGGCATTCCTGGGGAAGGAGGAAATTGACACTGAGGGAGTTGGTGGGGTGGTTTGCGTGAGCTTGGTTACAAGAGGAAGGGATTTACTGGTCAGTGGACTGCTTCCGCTGTCGCCCAAAGTTTTTGAACTTGTCACTGACTTATTATGAATGCGCTGCAGGTGACGTATAAGGGAGGATGTTCCGAGGTGGTTAACGTCCTTACCCCTACTTATTACAGCTTGACAAAGGCAACACACGGCTTGACAAATGTCCGCATTTCTGGTGAAATACTTCCACACCGAAGAGCTGATTTTTTTGGTATTTTCACCAGGCATGTCAACGGCCCTATTCCTCCCACGGACAACAGGTGTCTCCCCGGGTGCCTGACTTAAACAAACCACCTCACCATCAGAATCCTCCTTGTCAATTTCCTCCCCAGCGCCAGCAACACCCATATCCTCCTCATCCTGGTGTACTTCAACACTGACATCTTCAATCTGACTATCAGGAACTGGACTGCGGGTGCTCCTTCCAGCACTTGCAGGGGGCGTGCAAATGGTGGAAGGCGCATGCTCTTCACGTCCAGTGTTGGGAAGGTCAGGCATCGCAACCGACACAATTGGACTCTCCTTGTGGATTTGGGATTTGGAAGAACGCGCAGTTCTTTGCGGTGCTTTTGCCAGCTTGAGTCTTTTCATTTTTCTAGCGAGAGGCTGAGTGCTTCCATCCTCATGTGAAGCTGAACCACTAGCCATGAACATAGGCCAGGGCCTCAGCCGTTCCTTGCCACTCCGTGTGGTAAATGGCATATTGGCAAGTTTACGCTTCTCCTCCGACAATTTTATTTTAGATTTTGGAGTCCTTTTTTTACTGATATTTGGTGTTTTGGATTTTACATGCTCTGTACTATGACATTGGGCATCGGCCTTGGCAGACGACGTTGCTGGCATTTCATCGTCTCGGCCATGACTAGTGGCAGCAGCTTCAGCACGAGGTGGAAGTGGATCTTGATCTTTCCCTAATTTTGGAACCTCAACATTTTTGTTCTCCATATTTTAATAGGCACAACTAAAAGGCACCTCAGGTAAACAATGGAGATGGATGGATACTAGTATACTTATGGATGGACCAGCGACTGCCGACACAGAGGTAGCTACAGCCGTGGACTACCGTACTGTGTCTGCTGCTAATATAGACTGGATGATAATGAGATGAAATTAATATATATATATATATATAATATCACTAGTACTGCAGCCGGACAGGTATATATATTTATTATGTAATGACTGATGACGGACCTGCTGGACACTGTCAGCTCAGCAGCACCGCAGACTGCTACAGTAAGCTACTATAGTAGTATGTATCAAGAAGAAAGAGAAAAAAAAAAACCACGGTTAGGTGGTATACAATTATGGATGGACCAGCGACTGCCGACACAGAGGTAGCTACAGCCGTGGACTACCGTACTGTGTCTGCTGCTAATATAGACTGGATGATAATGAGATGAAATCAATATATATATATATATATATATAATATCACTAGTACTGCAGCCGGACAGGTATATATATTTATTATGTAATGACTGATGACGGACCTGCTGGACACTGTCAGCTCAGCAGCACCGCAGACTGCTACAGTAAGCTACTATAGTAGTATGTATCAAGAAGAAAGAAAAAAAGAAAAAACCACGGGTAGGTGGTATACAATTATGGATGGACCAGCGACTGCCGACACAGAGGTAGCTACAGCCGTGGACTACCGTACTGTGTCTGCTGCTAATATAGACTGGATGATAATGCGATGAAATCAATATATATATATATATATAATATCACTAGTACTGCAGCCGGACAGGTATATATATTTATTATGTAATGACTGATGACGGACCTGCTGGACACTGTCAGCTCAGCAGCACCGCAGACTGCTACAGTAAGCTACTATAGTAGTATGTATCAAGAAGAAAGAGAAAAAAAAAACCACGGGTAGGTGGTATACAATTATGGATGGACCAGCGACTGCCGACACAGAGGTAGCTACAGCCGTGGACTACCGTACTGTGTCTGCTGCTAATATAGACTGGATGATAATGAGATGAAATCAATATATATATATATATATATAATATCACTAGTACTGCAGCCGGACAGGTATATATATTTATTATGTAATGACTGATGACGGACCTGCTGGACACTGTCAGCTCAGCAGCACCGCAGACTGCTACAGTAAGCTACTATAGTAGTATGTATCAAGAAGAAAGAAAAAAAAACACGGGTAGTGGTATACAATTATGGATGGACCAGCGACTGCCGACACAGAGGTAGCTACAGCCGTGGACTACCGTACTGTGTCTGCTGCTAATATAGACTGGATGATAATGAGATGAAATCAATATATATATATATATATATATATATATAATATCACTAGTACTGCAGCCGGACAGGTATATATATTTATTATGTAATGACTGATGACGGACCTGCTGGACACTGTCAGCTCAGCAGCACCGCAGACTGCTACAGTAAGCTACTATAGAAGTATGTATCAAGAAGAAAGATAAAAAAAAAAACCACGGGTAGGTGGTATACAATTATGGATGGACCAGCGACTGCCGACACAGAGGTAGCTACAGCCGTGGACTACCGTACTGTGTCTGCTGCTAATATAGACTGGATGATAATGAGATGAAATCAATATATATATATATATAATATCACTAGTACTGCAGCCGGACAGGTATATATATTTATTATGTAATGACTGATGACGGACCTGCTGGACACTGTCAGCTCAGCAGCACCGCAGACTGCTACAGTAAGCTACTATAGTAGTATGTATCAAGAAGAAAGAGAAAAAAAAAAAACCACGGGTAGGTGGTATACAATTATGGATGGACCAGCGACTGCCGACACAGAGGTAGCTACAGCCGTGGACTACCGTACTGTGTCTGCTGCTAATATAGACTGGATGATAATGAGATGAAATCAATATATATATATATATATATATAATATCACTAGTACTGCAGCCGGACAGGTATATATATTTATTATGTAATGACTGATGACGGACCTGCTGGACACTGTCAGCTCAGCAGCACCGCAGACTGCTACAGTAAGCTACTATAGTAGTATGTATCAAGAAGAAAGAGAAAAAAAAAAACACGGGTAGGTGGTATACAATTATGGATGGACCAGCGACTGCCGACACAGAGGTAGCTACAGCCGTGGACTACCGTACTGTGTCTGCTGCTAATATAGACTGGATGATAATGAGATGAAATCAATATATATATATATATATATAATATCACTAGTACTGCAGCCGGACAGGTATATATATTTATTATGTAATGACTGATGACGGACTTGCTGGACACTGTCAGCTCAGCAGCACCGCAGACTGCTACAGTAAGCTACTATAGTAGTATGTATCAAGAAGAAAGAGAAAAAAAAAAAACACGGGTAGGTGGTATACAATTATGGATGGACCAGCGACTGCCGACACAGAGGTAGCTACAGCCGTGGACTACCATACTGTGTCTGCTGCTAATATAGACTGGATGATAATGAGATGAAATCAATATATATATATATATATAATATCACTAGTACTGCAGCCGGACAGGTATATATATTTATTATGTAATGACTGATGACGGACCTGCTGGACACTGTCAGCTCAGCAGCACCGCAGACTGCTACAGTAAGCTACTATAGTAGTATGTATCAAGAAGAAAGAAAAAAAAAAAAACACGGGTAGGTGGTATACATATACAATTATATATATATTATATACAATTATATATATATATATATATATATATATATTAAACTGGTGGTGATTAATTAAACTGGTGGTCAGGTCACTGGTCACACTATCAGCAACTTGCAAGTAGTACTCCTAAGCAGACAATCACAATATATACTGGTGGTCAGTGTGGTCACAATGGCAGTGTGGCACTCTGGCAGCAGAGTGCCAGCAAAAGTGTGCACTGTACGTTAAAATATGTACTCATGGGGCGTGGCTTGGCCGGCATCAGGGAAAGCTGGGAATACGTGGAGCTCCAGCTTGGCCATCCCTATTAAAGTGCCTGGGCCCACGATATTTAGTGCCAACCGACTGCACTGGACCTATCTGAGCCTGCCAATCGACCTGGTGCTGGGAGGTGAGAGCTGCGGAGTCGGGGGGGCCCTGTGTTGCCCCCTGCGGATTGCGGCCTACCTCCAGTGCTGAGGCCGGGACCTCGATTTGGAGTGCGAGCCGCCGGAGGGAACACCTTGCTGGATCCGGAGCGCTCAGCCCGCTCGGCGGATTTGCTCCCCCGCTCTGGGAGCATGCCCCACCGCTGGACGCTCTGCAGGATACACTGAGGCCCCAGCTACAGACCACGGACTGCCGGAGACGCCCGAGGTAAGGGCCGCGGCTGGCAGTGGCGGCGGCCATCTTGTGGTTGGCGCCGCTGACTACTCGGCCGTAGCGGCTGCTGCAGGGGACCTCCTGTGGGGCCAATAACCCAGGCTCCAACCCCCAATACCCCCACTGACCCGGCCCTTGCATTTGGGAGACAGAGGGAGAGACAGTGGGCTGCTGCAGCCTTGGGGACCAGCCGGCGGCCATCTTGGGACTGGCAGCACCACTGCAACTCATAAGCAGTGACATTATATAGTGCCTCACAGGCTCCTGTCACCCCTATTCTAGCCAGCTCACTGCTCCCACTCCACACGCATGCTCCCTGCCCCCTCGGGCCCCTGTGATGTGACACCTGAAACGTGGAGGGCATACTGGCAGTCATCCGTGCCATTCCTGCGCCCGGCCCCCACTGTGTCACTCAGCTGCTATCGCTTTGCCGTAGAGGACCCGGAATATCTCTCAACCCATGGCCCTGCGGCCGGTCTGTTTCTTTTTTGCAAGTTTACTCCTATACTGATGGCCGGCTAGCCACCTAGACTCTGGGGTGGCGTGCCGGTGCTGACCCCGACGGGAGGATGCTCTAATCACACAACGTCACTTCTGATGTTCTACTGACGTACCCAAGGTGCCACATGGTGAGAGGAAAGAAAGGATCGCAAGGGAGAGGAAAGAGGCCACATACACTCACCCCGACGCGTGCAATGGATACCCCGACCTCGGTAGATATGCGGCAATTTTTTCTCCCCCAGGGCTCCGCCCCTACGGTGGCTGCCTCCCTACCCTCGACCCCACGTTTCTCGCCTGACTCGGACTCGGCTTCCCAGGTGGGATCACAGACGGCAGCCCCACACGCCACGACGGACCCGGGAAGTCTCGCCCAGATTCTGACCCTGCTGCAGGCCCTACCAACTAAGCAGGACTTTGAGCACTTGGAAGGAAGAGTCCGGGAAACGGTACGCTCAGAGATCGCTGCGGTTCAGGTAGAAATAACACACATCGGCTCCCGCCTGTCTACGCTGGAAGGCTTCTCCTCAGACACAGCAGCTGCACATAACGCCCTCAGGGCCACCGTTATCAAACAGGCGTCCTGCCTTCAACAGCTCCAAGACCGTGTAGAAGATTTGGATAACCGCGGAAGGAGAAATAACCTGAGGGTCAGGGGAGTTTCGGAGGATATTGCCCCTGCCTGCCTCACTGACTTCCTCACGACGGTTTTCAATGAAATTTTGGGCCGTGATCCCGCTTCCATAATCGAATTCGACAGGGCCCACCGAGCTTTGAGACCCAGGGGCGCACCGTCTGATCGCCCTCGCGACATTATCTGTCGTCTTCATTACTACACGGAAAAAGAAGAGATCCTTCGCAAAACCCGCCGCATGGACGTGATAGAGATTGCCTCTCATAAACTCCAGATCTTCCAGGACCTATCGTGGACGACCCTTCAGAAGCGCAGAGCCTTACACCCGCTCACTACAGAACTTCGGAAGCTGGGCATCAAATATCGATGGAGCTTCCCTTTTGGCCTACAGACCTCGCACAATGGGACTCTATATACCTTTAAGGACCCCTCCGATTTGCCCCTTTTCTGCCAAGCGCTGGGAATACCACAGGTCTCTCTTCCAGAATGGCAGGAGCCTCTGACCGACGGCGCCCCACCTGAACTCACCCACCCTGACAACGACTGGCACCAGGTCCACCGCAACCCGAGACCCCCCAGGGAGCTGCGTTCCTCCACGCAATCGGCAAAGAGGTGAAAATCGCAGCCTGGTTCGGGACTTTCACTGGAGCAATTTCGGGTGATCCTTCCTTAGCTTAAAGGAATTATCGCTGACTCGGGGGATCTCCATGCCGTGCGGCACACTCTCCCAGTTGGGAGGTGGTCGGGGTACCGAGAATGTACTCGACTTAACGAATGTCCACCAGACCTGCACGGGTCGGAGTCACCTGTTCCTGGTTAAAATCCATTTATTTTCAGTAGTTGTTTCTTCTTAGTTGTGTGATCAAACTGTTCAGATGTATTATTGATTGTGATGTTATATTCCCTGTTGGGGCTGGGGCTGGCACTGACCCCCCCAGTTCGCCCCTACACCGCCCGAGTATTCTTGGTCTCCGACGCGAATAGCGCGTCCGAGCTCCCAGGAGGCGGTAGAGTTGCCATTTAATCAGTTTATTTTTTCAGCTGATATCTGCATATGTTAGGTCTGTCGACCTACCTTCTCTATGTTCTCTTTGTTTCTGTTTCTTTTTCTACCTCTCCTCCCCCCCTCCCCCTACTATGTATCTCTCCACTGTGCGAGAAGTCGTGTCTTCTGGGTCGGACTAAGCATTCCATATATGTTCCCAGACGATGGCGGTAGATCCTAAACTGACACATATAAAATTGGTTTCTCTTAACATGAAGGGCCTCAATGTCCCGGAGAAACGCTCGAGGCTGCTTAGGGACCTCTTTGCATTCAGAGCTGATGTGGCGTTTTTACAGGAAACCCACTTCAAAGTGAGAGTGGCCCCGGGTCTCAAAGACCATAACTACCCACATTCTTTCTACAACAACAACAGCAAGAGTAAATCTCTAGGAGTAGCTATTTTGCTATCTAAACGTTTGCCTTTTCAAGATATAACGTCCGAATCCTTGGGGGAGGGCAGGATACTCCTAGTGAAATGTACACTGTTCGATCAGCCATATACATTTATCAACCTATACGCTCCCAACCAATCACAACCTAGATTCTTGGCGAAGGCTCTGAATCGTGTAGCCCCCTTAATAGCGGGTATTCCAGTTATTGGAGGCGATCTTAATTGGACCCTCCAACCAGAGGTGGACATCTCTGGGGCGCCGGCGAGGCCCTCCCTAGCATCGCACCGTGGGGTGCGGCGGTCCCTCCACGACCACCAGCTGATCGACACCTGGCGGCTTCAACACCCCGGGGACAGGGACTATACGTTCTACTCCAGACCCCACGACATTTACTCCAGACTAGACTATTTCCTCCTACCTCACAGATTCCTACATTTAGTTAGGGAAACAGCTATTGGACTAATCACTTGGTCGGACCACGCTCCTGTCTACCTGACCCTGGAGACATCCCATCCACACTCCAAGCAATGTACCTGGCGGTTGAATGAACAACTTCTGATGGATACGAGGTTCCAACCCCAGCTGCTTGAGACTTTGGAGAACTATTTCCTAGATAATGAGACGCCAGATGTCTCCCGGGTCACGGTGTGGGAAGCCCACAAGTGTGTTCTACGAGGAAAGCTCATACAGCTAGGCTCCATGCTGAAAAAAGAGAGACTCGGGGAAAAGACTACCTTACTCCAGCGACTTAAGGACTTAGAGACATCACACAAAACGAACCCCTCCCCATCGGTACTGACCGCCCTGACTGAGACAAGATCTGCTCTCAACAAACTGTTGTTCGCGGACATTAAGAGGGACTACAGGCTCTGTAGAAACCGCTTCTATCAATGGGGCAACAGACCGGGGAAGCTATTGGCTAGGGCGCTCCGCGCGCAGAGGGCCACGCTATTTATACAATCGGTACAGGATGCGGCGGGGACTCGCCGCACCCTTACAAAGGACATCGCCGAAACCTTCCACGCTTACTACTCCAAATTATATAATCTTCGGACGCTAGGAACCCCGACATCCCTGTCGACAACTCGAGACCTGGTGGAGGGATACCTTGGTGACGCAGGACTCCCTAAAATATCAGCGGATGAGAGTGCCTGGCTAGACTCCCCCTTTACCCTCCCGGAATTGGAACAAGCCCTTAAGGAAGCTCCTTCCGGAAAGAGCCCAGGCCCAGATGGCTATACAGTTTCTTATTACAAACTCTTTAAGAGCGCTCTCCTGCCCAAAATGCTACTGGCATTCAATGAGATATCTGACGACCGAGGTTTCTCCCCTCAATCATTAGAGGCATTCATTACAGTTATACCAAAGGAAGGGAAAGACCCGGCACAATGCGCTAGTTACCGACCCATATCCCTCCTCAACACAGACGTCAAGCTGTTTGCTAAACTTATAGCAAACAGATTGAAGCTGCTACTCCCCAATATTGTGCATTCGGATCAGGTGGGTTTCATACCAGGAAGAGAGGCCCGCGATAACACCACCAAGATCATTGATTTGATACACTTGGCCTCGAGCAAAAGTGAACCGGTGGTGGTGCTTTCTACCGATGCCGAGAAGGCTTTTGACAGAGTAGATTGGACGTTCATGGAGGGGGTCCTGCGTCACCTGGGGTTGGGACCGATCAGTTTAGGGCGCATTTTAGCACTTTATAACTCCCCTTCTGCAAGGATTAAAATTAATGGAGACTTGTCCCGCCCGGTTCCGATAAGGAATGGCACTAGACAAGGATGCCCCCTCTCGCCACTAATTTTTGTCCTCTGTATGGAGGCCTTGGCGGGAGCCATTAGATTAAATCCAAACATCTCGGGACTCACGGCTGGGGGTAGAGAATTCAAACTCGCACTGTTCGCAGATGACCTGTTAGCTATCCTGTCGAACCCGGTGGTGTCCGTCCCCAACCTGATGACCGAGCTAGATAGGTACGGTTCTATGTCAAACTTCAAGATTAATCTCTCCAAGTCAGTGGCAGTGAATGTGTCACTGGCCTCCCAAGCTCTTGATAATCTTAAACAATCCTTCCCCTTCCACTGGCATCCCTCTAGCTTCAAATACTTGGGGATCACACTCCATAAAGACTTATCACGCCTTTTTGACGAAAATTTCAAAAAACTACTGACCTCACTCCGTTCTGAGTTCCGGGATTGGGGCAACAAAAGACTGTCCTGGTTGGGGAGGCTTAGTGTCATCAAAATGAATGCTCTGCCGAGGGTCCTTTATCTCCTCCAGGCGCTCCCGATATCCATTCCCAAAGCATGGTTCAGAGACTTACATAATTCGGTGAGGGACTTCGTCTGGGGAGATAAACGACCTTGTTTCCGGCACGACATCCTTTTTCGCCCTAAACACAAGGGGGGTCTTCAGTTGCCGCACTTTACTCTGTACTATGAGGCCATTATTCTCCACCGAATCATGGAATGGTCGCGCCCACATGACATAAAACAGTGGGTTCATATCGAGGGAACGGTGATGCCTGCCCCCATTGCATACTACCCCTGGCACTCAAGGCTGCCACGTGTGGATCACCCTACTATTGGCCCTACACTTACACGCTGGGGAAGACTTAGGGTACTACCACACATATCTTCTAAATATTCCCCTCTGACTCCATTGTTCAACAACCCAGATTTCCCACCGGCTGCCTCAGGCCTGGGATTCGACTCTTGGAAAAGGGCGGGGGTGACACGTGTCGGCGGGCTGGTGGAACATGGAGAGATGGTCCCTTTCCACTTACTGCAATCCAAGTGGAACCTATCGCCTTCAGAGATCTGGAAATATCTCCAATTAAAACATTTTGCCATGGGGAGCGCTATACGCCCGAGCCTGAGTAGATCATTAACAGCTTTTGAGAGCCTCTGCCTGGAGCCTTCTCGCCCACCACACTTCCTCTCAAGGTGCTATCGAATACTGCTTGAGAATAAATTCCCAGATCTACCCAAATATGCTAGAGACTGGGGCCATGACGTGCAGATAGACTTGTCGGAGGAGGACTGGGAGAAGAGCTTTCAAGCCACCTTCGCCAGCTCCTCTAGTTATTCGGTCCTTGAGACGCACTTTAAAGTCCTGTCTCGCTGGTATAGGTGCCCCCAAACATTAGCTAAAATGTTTCCCAATGTAACAGATGCGTGTTGGAGATGTAGCAATCATCCGGGCTCCCCGATGCACATCTGGTGGAGCTGCCCCGAGCTTCGTCCCTTCTGGGTTAAGGTTATAGCAATTTCAAAATTGATAGTGGATCCGGGGGTTCCTTCGGAGCCTACTTTCTGGCTTCTCAACTGTACTTCATGGCCCCTGTCAACATATAAAAAATCTATATTAAAATTTCTCAATAGCGCAGCCAATGCGGTCATTCCGGTTCACTGGCGATCGACTACTCCTCCTACCGTGAAGGAGTGGATCGCCAGAGTAGATTGGTATATGACTATGGAGGAATTGCGGGTGACACCGGAGACGAACCAGAGATTCACGACTACTTGGTCCCCTTGGCTCGAATTTAAGGCCTCACAAGCTTACTCGACATTGCTGTAGCGACCTAGACCATTTACTTTGATCCCCTACCCGGGCTCCCCCGCTGTCCTCCTGGGAACGATTGGAGCTAGAAACGTATACCTCAGACCCCCGACCAGACTAGACACAGAAGATTCGCTGTGTCCTCCCCTCCCCCCTTCTTCCCCCCGTCTTCTCAGACTCTCTAACCCCCCCCCCCTTCTTTCTTTTTTCCTTTTTCTTTTCTCTTCTTCCTCTCCACTCTGTACTCTTCTGTAAAGTTTTCTGGAACTGTTTTAAAAATTGGAAATGCTTTATTGAGGCAGCAAGCATCTAGAACGGCCTGAAGCGACTTTAAATTTCAGATAAGGCCCAAGCTGGGGTGTTCCCCAACAGCAGGCCATGTTAAGTTCATAAACAGTCATTGCTTATATCAATTGGATTTATTGACATTTGAATTGTATATGCTGTCTTCTATTACTCGCTGTAATATGTTCTTACCCTTAACCAATAAACATTTATTGAAAGAGAAAATATGTACTTCTGCTCTCAGACTCTAACTGCTCCCCACTGTCTCCCCCACAAGTCAGATATACAGTCACACTATCACTTCAGCAAGTAGTAGTACTCCTCCTAATGCTCCCCAAAATTACTAAAGTAAATAATACTGTGTCTCTCTCTACTCTAGTAGTCTCACTCTCTATAAACGGAGAGGACGCCAGCCACGTCCTCTCCCTATCAATCTCAATGCACGTGTGAAAATGGCGGCAACGCGCGGCTCCTTATATAGAATCCGAGTCTCGCGATAGAATCCGAGCCTCGCGAGAATCCGACAGCGGGATGATGACGTTCGGGCGCGCTCGGGTTAACCGAGCAAGGCGGGAAGATCCGAGTCGCTCGGACCCGTGTAAAAAAAACTGAAGTTCGGGCGGGTTCGGTTTCCGAGGAACCGAACCCGCTCATCTCTAGTATAGACCACCTTGTATATACCATCCTGGTGTCACTACTGATTAGCATAATATGAACTGAATAGAGGCCCTTCATTTTTAGTAATAATGTGAATTAGAGGGCATTACTGAGTGCCACATAGTAATATGGGGTTCCAGAATTCAGATCTTCTCAGAGGGGAAGGGAAAGGGGATGTTTTCTTTTTCCATGAGAAGCATGTTGTAGTTTACCTTGCATTACATTATATGCTGGACATTTAATGTGGTTATATAATTACATTGACATTTTAGGTTTCTATGAGGGCTGCTCTGCAGCCTGGTTTACAAACTTTGGCCCCGATAGGTAATGATATCTCCAGATAGCGTTATCCTGCAGTTTCTTATGGGGTACAGTTTCACACAATCTGACGGAGAGGGATCTTCCAGTTCCCATAGTGTGGCAAGTTCAGTTGCTGCTTAAATATTAATATGTGTCTCAGAAGTATATTCGTTAAATGGCTCCAACTATTCCAGCCATGTACCTGTTACGAACTGCAGTCATGGCTCGTCCCGCAAATGGGTCCTGGTTGTTGCCTGGCAGCCAAGACACCACGCCAGCTTGGCTGCAGGGGCTTCCAAGTCCGGTGGTTGCTCGGCCACGGGTAAGTCGCACCAGTGCATTAACTTTGTAATTAGAAGGCTGGGCTGAATGGGTGCTGATTGGTTCTGTTATTAGGCTTCCAGCCCAGCTCTCACTTACCGGTGATAGTTTCATGTTGCAAGTTGTTACTGTGGTGTATGCTTCTTGGCCCTGCTCTGTATCCTGGAAAGGGGGAGAATATTGTTTCTTAGGCACACAAAAAATTGTCTCACTGGGGGCTATCCTATTAGCTCCGATAAGCCAACGCGAGCTGCTGCTTATCAGGGATTTTGTTTCACCTGCCACACCCCCGCAAACGGGGCTGTTTCTACTTCAGGTTTCACTGAATCTGTGTGTTTTCGTGAGAAAATGTATTCTTTTTACAGCCGACCAAATTGGATCGCCTGTACAAAAAATAAAGGTGAAACATCGGGATAAATCGCAACCGATGTTTCTTCACAGGTATTTGGATACACCCCTTAGGGGGGGTATTTAATTGATGTCGGATTCTTTCCGACAGAAAGGATCCGACATTTCAGCATTCAATGAGCGGCGATTTGGCCATTCTCGACAATGTCAATCTGACTTATTTTAAAGTCGGATTGGCATTGTCGGAAACGGGGCTAAAACCCGTCGGATTTGGGTGCGAATTCGCCAAAACAAGTGGATCCGTGGTTAATCCGCTGACAGGTTGGAATTGCTGACCTGTCGGAAAAACGGCAGCCCGATTGAATAGGTCAGAACACTATCCAACCTAAAAAAAAGTCGGAAACTGACGTCTTTCCAACAAGATACCAGTTCCGACTTCAATTGAATACCCCCTTAGTGTCTTACATGTAGTCTAATGCAGTTCCATATCAATCAACACTGCCACTCATTAACAGACTGACATTCAACAGGAATAACTCTCCTGTTTTGCGGTAATTAATATCGTAGTTTTCTGGCAGGAAACAAAATAGGACCATATTGAGGCAATCTAGCAGGATATTTTGACTACATTAAAAACAAATTGGTGTATTTCTTTACACCTACCTGTGATGTTAGTGTATTAGAATTCTTAATATTTGTAGACACTCCCTTACTAATCTGTGTAAGCCTGAATCTTCAGTGATGGTCCCTAGGACCAGGGGGTTGCTGGGAAGTGGGTGGTCCAGTGTGCAGTGTGTCTGGAGTTGGTGATGGAATAAACAGCACAGCAGTGAACTCACATGTCTCTGTATCCTTATGACTGGATTTACAAACATATGAACAAAACATGGTGTCAGAAGAAGTTTAACTTGGACTGCTAGTGCTCTCAGAGTGTGAAAGAATCCTGCAGAAGTTTGTAAGCCTGTGATAGTGTCTGCAAAGCCTGCCGTGTGCTCCTCTCTTCAAACAGTGAGTAACCATGGATAAACTGGCTCCTCCAACCGGCATGCTGATGTCTGGTAACTTGTCTGAAAACTGGAAAAGATTTAAGCAAAGGTTTAATATATATCTTGCTGCATGTGGAGCTGATACAGAGGCTGACAAAACGAAGGCATCCATTTTCCTTCATGTGATAGGAGAGGATGTGCTGGACATTTATAATAGTTTTCAGTTTGATGAGGGGCAGAATATGGTGCTATCTTCTATAATGCAAAAGTTTGAAGATTACTTTGTGCCAAGGAAAAATGTGACATATGAAAGATATACGTTTTTCACATGTGATCAGAAGTCTGCAGATGGATTTGATCAGTATGTTACAGAGCTGCAATCACTCAGTAAAACCTGCGAGTTTGGTGATTTAAAGGATTCACTGATTAGAGATCGTATTGTCTGTGGAATACCTGATAATGGACTCAGAGAGAGATTGCTGAGAGAGCAAGACCTAACACTAGAAAAGGCAGTGACTATGTGCAGATCTGCAGAAATAACTAGATTTCAAGCCAAAACGTGACACAAGGAAGTTGATGCTGCTGTCCATCTAGCGCAGAACACAGAGCCAAGCAAACCTCCATTCTCAAGAATGAAGCAGTCTAAGCCACAGTCTAATAAGGAAATGTGTAGTAGATGTGGAAATGCTCACAATCCTAAAATGTGCCCTGCTTATGGCAAATCCTGCATGAAATGTGGTAGACTTAATCACTTTGTCAAATGCTGTAAAATGAAAAGGGAAATAACCACAGTGCATGCTGTTAAACAAACAGAGGAATTATTTGTGGATTGCACTGAACTTTGCAGTGCAGATAAGAAAGAATGGATTGTCCCTTTAACTGTTAACAAGATTGTCATTCCCTTTAAGCTTGATACTGGCGCGCAGGTGAATTTAATATCGTTTCAAGACTATAAGACATTTAGAGTAAAACCTAAAATTCATCCAGCCAAAGTGAAAGTTACAGGGTACACTGGGGAGGAAATTCCTGTGAAAGGTACATGCTTAGTGACACTGAAATATAAGGGACAACAGTTTAAAACATCTCTACTGATTTTGGATAAAAATGTGCAACCGATTCTAGGATTAAGTTCCTGTGAGAAACTAAGCTTGCTAAAGAAAGTTTTTATGGTGACATCACAAGTAGATGACTGCAAATTGATGTTTACAGAATACAGAGACTTGTTTGAAGGTCTAGGTTGTTTGCCTGGAGAGCATAGAATAAATATAGACACGCAAGTTTCTTCAGTGATACACCCCTGTAGAAAAGTGCCGTTTGCGCTGAGAGAAAAACTGAAACAAGAGTAAAATCGCATGGAAGCCTACAGAAAGTGATACAGAAAGTTGATGAGCCTACTGAATGGGTAAGCTCCTTAGTAATTGTTGAAAAGAAAAATGGACAACTCAGAATATGTATAGACCCCAGAGATTTAAACAAAGCTATTAAACAGGAATATTTCAAACTACCAACCAAAGATGAAATCATGTCGCAATTTGCGGGAGCAAAATGGTTCAGTAAATTGGACGCATCTTCAGGATTCTGGCAAATGAAGCTAGATGAGGCCAGCTCAAAGCTTTGTACATTTAATACACCAGAAGGTCGATACAGATTTCTTCGACTACCATATGGAATATTGTCTGCTCCAGAAGTATATCACAAAAAGATACACATGATTTTTGAACATATTCCAGGTGTTGAAACAATGATGGATGACATTATTGTCTGGGGATCTACAAAGGAAGAACATGATTCTAGATTGAGACAAGTAATGGAACTTGTCTAAAGCTAAACAAGGACAAATGTGAATTTGGCGTGAATACACTTACCTTTATGGGCGACGTGGTCTCGGATCAAGGTGTAAAACCAGACCCAAGGAAAATATCAGCCATAGTGAACATGGAACGTCCTAACAACAAAGACGACGTCAGAAGATTCCTAGGAATGATTACTTACTTAGGAAAGTTTATTTATCAACTCTCTGAACGAACAGCCTCTCTTAGATGGTTGTTGGACAAAGATAACGAGTGGATGTGGTCACATGAACAAGAAGAAAGTTGGCAAAACTTGAAACAGATCATTACAGAGCAACCAGTGTTAAAATTCTTTGATCCTGCGAAAAGAATAAGAATTTCAGCAGATGCTTCGCAATTTGGCCTAGGCTCAGTGCTGTTACAAGAACATGAGGATACATGGCAACCAGTAATCTATGCATCAAGAGCACTGACAAGTGCTGAAACAAGGTATGCTCAGATAGAAAAAGAACTTCTCGCGATCACATATGCATGTGAGTGATTTCATCAGTTTGTGTATGGTCAAACATTTACAGTGGAAACTGACCACAAGCCATTGGTAGCTATCATGACTAAGTCATTACATGACTGTCCCATGAGAATTCAACGAATGCTTATCAGACTACAGAAATATGATGTACACTTGCTGTACTGTCCCGGCAAATACATGTACATTGCTGATACACTTTCTCGTGCTGTGGACAAAAGTGAAGGTTCCAAAAGTCTGATGGATGAAGAGATAGAAGCCTATGTTAATTTTATCGTAGCTTCTCTACCAGTGTCTCTTGCAAGACAAGAACAGATTAGGAAAGAAACTGAGACAGATGACACAATGAAAGTGTTGAAAGATATCATTCTGAAAGGTTGGCCAGCGGAAAAACATGCGTGCCCGCTGTCTATCCATGATTATTGGATGTACCGCAGTGACCTTACAGTTGTCGATGGTATTATTTACAAAGGCAATAGGTTTGTCATACCTGCACGACTAAGAAAAACTATGCTGTGCAAGATACATGAAGGCCACTTAGGAGAAGAAAAATGTAAGCGGAGAGCGCGTGAAGTTATGCATTGGCCAAGAATGAACCAAGACATAGCACAGACTACAGCTACATGTGAATTATGTCTTACGTATAGACCGAAACAACAAGTCGAGCCACTGAGTCCTCACACAGTGCCAGAGAGACCGTACCAGAAAGTTAGTGCAGATTTGTTTGATTGTAATGGAAAAACATACATTGTCGTGACTGATTATTACTCGAACTACCCTGAGGTGAAGACACTACATACAAGTACTAGTAAAGCCGTAATCAATTGCATGAAGTCAATCTTTGCAAGGCATGGTGTTCCTATGGAAGTGTTCGCTGACAATGGTCCTCAGTTTTCCAGTGTTGAATTTAGACAATTTGCTGATGAGTGGGAATTTGTCCATACTACGTCAAGTCCCCACTATCCACGCTCAAATGGGTTGGTGGAAAGTTCAGTAAAAACTGTAAAGAGTCTCATGAAAAAAGCTCAAGAAGGTAAAGAAGATTTCTACAAAAGTCTTTTAATCTACCGCAGTACACCTTTACAGAATGGACTTTCTCCTGCACAAATGCTGATGGGAAGGAGGATTAGAGCAAATCTCCCAATGCATGATGAACTGCTTAATACACATAACTCAGCGTTGGTCAGACTGAGTAAGGAACGTCAACAGGCAAAACAGAAACTGTTCCATGACAGGCGAACAAGACGCTTATCTGATCTAAAATCGGGTGACCAAGTCCGTCTCAGAGATCATGAGAAAGGTATTTGGGTGCAGAAAGGTATTGTGCAAGCACAAGTAGCACCAAGATCTTATACTATACGTACAGAGCATGGAACGGAAGTAAGAAGAAATCGGGTGGATTTAAGATCTCAACCTAACCATAATGAAGACAACATGACTGAAGAATACCCTTCATCTGACATGTATGATGATCCTGATAATGGTGAACCAACCACGATTCTAGAAAGGTTCAACATGGTCGATGAAACACAGACTGTGTGTGAAAGACCCAAAAGGGAAATACGCAGACCTGAGAGACTCATTGAAACGTGTTAGATGATGTTCTTAATATGACGTTAATTGTTGCATTGAAGCGTATAGGGCTTATCTTTAAAGAAAAGAGGATGTGATGTTTGTGTATTAGAATGCTTAATATTTGTAGACACTCCCTTACTAATCTGTGTAAGCCTGAATCTTCAGTGATGGTCCCTAGGACCAGGGGTATGCTGGGAAGTGGGGTGGTCCAGTGTGCAGTGTGTCTGGAGTTGGTGATGGAATAAACAGCACAGCAGTGAACTCACATGTCTCTGTGTCCTTATGACTGGATTTACAAACATATGAACAAAACACTACCTGCCTACAATTTTCAATTATGTCTTAAGCTGACACTTCCTATTAACAATTGTATTGAGTCGCACATTAAGTTAGCCATGGAATAAACAGTCCCTTTCCCTCATGAGTCATTGAATATGATAATTATACATAGGATGTGCTTGTATGCAGTGTCGGACTGGGGAATGAAGGGCCCACCGGGGTGATGCAATGGTAGGGGCCCACATATAGGGGTGTGGCCAGTATCCAGAAGGGTTGTGTCCAGCCACCACATTGGTTTGCCTAACCATTAGAGTGTGCATTGGCTGGGACGCTTGATAAATATATATAGCTAGTGCATAAGTAACAATGTACCAGATTAATAATAGCAATGCACTGTAGAAAATACACCATAGCCCATTTGCAGTATAATGTAAGATACGTATGTAAGTGCACAGTCTGGAAACTGATCCCAAGAGGAAGAGGTAGGTCCCCCCTGGGCAGGGGGCCCACCGGGGGTTTCCCCTGTACCCCTGTGGGCCAGTCCTACCCTGCTTGTATGTAGTCTGAAGCCTTTGATTTCTTGACTTTGCAAAATAGCAGAAGAAGAATCTTACATCTATATATTCAATATTAAATGGGAACACCCCCAAGAAATAAGAAATTAAAATATAGGGTCCAGTACCTATTTGTGGCAATTACTATTGAATGTGCCCAACTGGATAAAGCAAGGATAGGAAATTCTGCTTATCAGCAGAATTTGCTATCCTTTTGCACGCATGCTGACTGGCGCCTCGCTCCCCCCCCCCCCCACGCTACAAGCAGAAATTGTGATCGCCTCGATACTAAGGGTGACTCCTGCCGTCGCAGCTTAGCTGCAGCCGCAGGAGTCCCCGCGCGCCCGACACGCCCCCGTTCGCGCCGCACAGCCCACCGTTCGGTTTGCCCCACCCCTGCAATGCTCCGTTTCCTCCTTGAAAGCAGAGCGCTGGCGCCCCGCGACCGCCTCTGCCTGATTGACAGGCAGAGGCGACAGCATTTTCTGTGGCCCCCCGCAGAAAATGCGGACTCATGCGCATTAGGGCCTGCTGTGCATGCGCCCGCGGCACCCCCGCAAAAATTCCGGCCGGATCACGAATTGTGATCCGACTTGAATTAGCCCCAAAAACCAGGAGAAGAAGTCACCATAACCTATATTCACATCCCATAATAAATAAATACTTTGCTTTAAGGTTAATTGGACATTTGCTTATAGTGAATATGAGGTAATAATAGTGACAGAAAATGCGTACGCATTGTGATTGTTTGCCTGACAGGAAGCCGGCGTTTCTGGATGGAAAACCGCCAATATCTGGGTGTGTCTGAGAAAACGCAGGCATACCCAGGCGTTATTAAGGAGGGCCTCTGACGTCAGCGATGATCACTTCCAGCCTCCTGTGTCGCAGGAATTGTGGACGACCTTGCCTGGCGCAGATAGGAAAAATCTTTGGTTCTGCGAATAGCTGCATATTGTGATGCATACGCAATATCTTCAGTGGGCTTTTTCTCTCAATTTCTGGGCAACCATTCAATGGCAGTAACTGCTTTTTAGCTGAAATTGCAATCCTTACTGAATACGGTCCTTTGTGCGGTGTACCCGTGCCTGTGCTCAGTTCCTGCTCTACAGGTTATACAGGTTGAGTATCCCATATCCAAATATTCCGAAATACGGAATATTCCGAAATACGGACTTTTTTTAGTGAGAGTGAGATAGTGAAATCTTTGTTTTTTGATGGCTCAATGTACACAAACTTTGTTTAATACACAAAATTATTTAAAATATTGTATTAAATGACCTTCAGGCTGTGTGTATAAGGTGTATATGAAACATAAATGCATTCTGTGCTTAGATTTAGGTCCCATCACCATGATATCTCATTATGGGATGCAATTATTCCAAAATACGGAAAAATCCCATATCCAAAATACCTCTGGTCCCAAGCATTTTGGATAAGGGATACTCAACCTGTATACTGAAACTGTAGCATAACCTCTTATCCCTGTCTGCTGTATTGAGGTTCCAGTGTATATATTGCTTCTGCCATATTCAACACCTGTGGCTTCCGTACCCAAACCTGCAGGGTTACCCCCATTCCTGTCCCGGCACCTAGTCTCAACTCCATCCGCACCTGCTAATAACCTAGCGATCACCCGATGATTGTATAAGCACCTACTGTTTTAGTAAAAGACCAGGCGGCATCCTATGTACTGCTGAGTGGGTTATACTCTAAGGAAACAGCGGGTGGCTGTTATTGACAGAAGACCTCGCTAGTGTGACTCTATTGGTCTTATATAATCGCACGGATGTTTCATAACAGTACCTCAATATAAAATATTCAACATTGGTTGTTTTCATTTGATGATTTGTAATTTTCAATACCCTATATTTGGTGGCAGCTGTCTTAATTTTTGTAACTTTAAATATATTTTGAATAATAAAATATTAAGAGAATCATTTAAGTGTTTATTTTTTTAATTAATAAAACATCAGATAAAAAATTAACACAATTAAAAACAATACACATATACTCATGGTATTCTAAAACTAACGCAGTATATTTTGGCTTAGCAAATTATAGGGCCAGTGCGCATACATTGATAATAGAAAATATGTTAAGTCTTAAAAGTTTTAATTTCATTAATTTACTGGAAACATTTCAGATGGTTATTACTGCTCATTGCACTCTATGGGGTCAATTCAATTTGCCGACAGTTGAATAGTGCTAGGAATTAGCTCCCGTTACTATTCAATTCTGCTCATGTTAAGATGGCGAATGCCCGTTCTCCCGGACTTAACAAGTTGATTTGTCGGGAGAACGGGCATTCTCCAGCTTAACTGCCCGGCGCGATGCTGATTCCTGACAGAGGAATTCCCGACAATTAAGTGTCTATGGCGCTGTATTCAACAGCGCCGGCGCTATTCAACAGTCGGCAAATTGAATTGACCACATACTTACAATCAGGTATGGCAACACATTCAAATCAGCAGATAGCCCAAAATTGCAAAAAGTTCTATCCTACAACAAAAAAAAGAGGCTTTAGATAGTGCCAGACTGGTTGTGTCATGAACTTTTATCTTAAAAATATGGTCTTGTGGACCAACTATTACAGATGTCTGAGTCTCCTGAATTGTGTTTTTGTGTATTTGAGAATTGTGTATTTACTCACGGGATGCAGTCAGGATGCCAGTGATCAGATTCCCAGTGCCAGAATCCCAGTACGCCACCAAAATGCAGACGCTGGAACTCCGACACCAGCCGAAATGCTGACGCCGCAATCCCAACACCCGGCATCCAGATCGTGAGTATGTGGCACCCTGTAGTGTTAGCCCGCGGGGGTAGGAGAAGGGCCGTCTTTTCGTATGGGCTCAATGGGTTCTTGCCCAAGGGCCTCAGGAGTCTAAGGGCCCTAGGCTTATAGCTGAGGGTCCCCTCTTTCCAGCGGTACCAGATTTTTGAAAATAGGCCCTGGGGAACCGGAGATATCTGACTTTGAAGCAGTGATCCCCATCCAAGACTGTTAATTGCTATTCCCAGCCAGATATCTCGAGTTCTGTCTGACTTGGAGTTTTTCTGAGGATATACTCCAAAACATAGGACTCCCCTCTTTCGGTGGACACTGGCAGCTTGTCTCTACTATGCCCAGAACCAGAGATATAAGCCTTCAAGCAGCTGGTCCCTGCTCCAGCTCCACACATCTGGTTTGCAGTTTTATATTTTTGCCGGTGGATTGCTCTGGCTCCTGAACTATGATCCCCAAGTCCCCTGAACCTCTTGAAAGGTGGAACTCTCTATTTTTTATCGCATTCAAAGCTAAGAAATCTATATCCAGGAACTGGAGATATCTGCAGTCAAGCAAGCTGCCCTCCCACCAGAAAATTATGAATATTATGTCCACTCCACTATCCACCCCTCCCCTGCATATTACACCACCCTACCACCCTGGAAGTCATGTACCGGGGCCCCTTCATTCATCCCAATGCTTCTTTTACATCTAAGTGTTCTTGCTCCCACCCCATCTTCCACTGTGCAGTAAAGGAGTAATTAGCAGAAATTACTGCTCCAGGTCCTAATTACTGAGCGGCAGATTGAACATCCCCTACTGTCCACGGGACATCAAAGCTGCTGCTGATAGCACCCCCCACCCCTACCACTGGGGGATGGGTAGGGTGCCCAGTGCATTGCTGTGCCCAGGGGCTTACACTGCTGTTAAGACGGCCCTGGGTAGGAGGTTAGGTTTAATCACCCACGGGGAGGGTTAGGGTTAGGTTGTGGGGATGAGAGGGTTAGGTTTAGGTTGCGGGGAGGAGGGGTTTGGTTTAGGTTGCGGGGAGGAGGGGTTTGGTTTAGGAACCACTGGGGAGGGTTAGGCTGTGGGAAGGGAGGGTTAGATTTAGGCTGCGGGAAGGGAGGGTAAGGGTTAGGGAGGTATTGGGGGATTGTAAATATACAGGGGCGTCAGAACATTTATAGTCTGGGGGGGCAAGATAGATCCTCATTTGGTGCCCCTGGGAGCGGAGCCACTGGGGAGGAGGAGGCGGTACTACGGGGACGAAATGGAGGCGGCAGTGGCACCATGGTGGGGAGGAGGTGGGAGGAGAGAGCGAGAGTGTTAGGAAGAGAGGAGAGCGAGAGTGTTAGGGAGAGAAAGAGAGAGAGAGGAGAGGAAAGATAGAGAGAGAGGGAGAGAGAGGAGAGAGTGTTAGGGAGAGAAAGAGAGGAGAGAGTGTTAGGGAGAGAGAGGAAAGAGAGTGAGAGGGAGAGAAGGAGAGAGAGAGGAGCTAGAGTGTTAGGGAGAGAAAGGAAAGAGTGTTAGGGAGAGAAAGAGAGAGAGAGATGAGCGAGAGTGTTAGGGAGAGAAAGGAAAGAGAGTGTTAGGGAGAGAAAGGAAAGAGTGTTAGGGAGAGAGAGTGGAACAGGGAGAGAGATGGAGTGAGAGAGACACTACTGTTCCTGTCCTGATTACACAGCAGCACAGCCACAAGTCTCCTCTGCATTAGACCACGCCCCCGAAACACTCGCGAATCGCGGCACTGTTCTGCTGGGAGTTGGGAGTGGGGGAGTGCCGTTGCCTGGTCCCTGCGCTGCACGGAGGTTGTGATGTGCGGTCTTGAAACTGACCGTATATCACTCCTCCGGGGTACATTGGCCGGCGCCTCTCATGTTTAGGGGGGGCGAGCTGCCCCTTTGCCCAACCCATTCCGACGCCTCTGTAAGTATGCTTACCTACCCCCTGTTGAAATTCTCTCCTTCGGGATGCCGCGGTCACTTTTCTGAACCGCTGGTGTCCTGACCGCTGGTAAACTGTATCTCACCCTTACTAACGTCTATAAATGAGGGCAAAATAATAATAATAATAATAATAATAATAATTAAAAAACAACACTACACGTGCCTTTTTTTTTTTTTTTAAATCTCTCCCACTCTGGATTGACAGTGGCAGAACTGAACTGTATCGGGAACTTACTTGTAGTTGATACACCATTTACATAACAATAGCAGGGTTATAACTGTTGAACACAAAATGATCAAACCAAGCAAAAAATGCATAAAGGATATGGGACAAATAGATGAAAAATAAATAAGCATTTTTTTAAAAAATAAAACTTCCCAAAAATTCTAATAGTGTAATTAGAGGAAATCACATGAATGATATGAAAGCAGAATTATGACAGGCATGACTTCCGTTTCTTAAAAAATGAAAACTCTGTCAGTAAGGAATAACAAACTAGTACATAAAAGTGAATGCAATTGGGGACTTTCACTATTTGTTTTTCTTCTTATTTAATCCAGTCTCCACCAGTATGGTTCTTATTTAATCCAGTCTCCTCTCCATCAGTATGGTTGTCAGAAGGAAGCCCAATATATGGTCAAAGATAGGTGTATAGGTGTAGTTCTTCTGAGAGATCTGGATTCTGTATAATACCTGTACTAGTGACTGCAGGTTATGATCAGGCTAGACTAAGCGATCGTTATGTGTGTAATCTGCATCAGACATTGATATATAGTCAGGCCTGTCTAACAGGCGTAACTACAGCCACAGCAAACCATCCAAATATATACCACCCAACCGACTGGTGGCAGGTTTGGAGGTATTTCCATAATATGGAATTTTATATGCAAAATGGTGACTGGGGACTGGCCACACCCACTGGAGGCATGGCTATGCCCACTATGATGCAACCAGGACCTCCATTTTTAATTATAATCAACCAATTTTGGGAAGTATGCAGATGGTAGAAGTCCCAGCCGTACAGGTGTCCCATTGAATAAAATGTTTATAGCGACAACTTTATATAGTTTCATAACGAGCAATCTCCAGTCAGTTATAGGGTCTGCAAAATAATTAGCATAAAATGAAAGTAGATATAATTCAGACTCATGTCTCAAACTGCTACTAATGGATTCTGATTGGGGACAAGCAGACGTTATGATGGGAATGATTTTACGATGGAGCAATTAGGGCCCCTTCACATTAGAGCCGTGGGGTCCAGACCTTTCTAGTTCTGTATCTGCCGCAGGAGCCAGTGTGTCACAGAGTGGGAATGTGCTGCTCAGCCTGTGACCTACAATAACCTTAAGTGTTCACTGTAACTTACTACTGTACTGTGATGTCAGAGACAATCAATGGAGAGACAGAGGAGATCCGTACAATGACAGGGACATATGTGACCAGTATGCTGCATGATAATGGAGCAGAAGTAGGTCCAGCGGATGGCGGGTGTGTCAGGCCACCTGAGAACATAAGTAGGACAGCTAGGTGCAAATGTCATATGTGTGGATTTTAGGGTTATGAGCTGGAGATCGGGAGGGATATATATATATATATATATATATATATATATATCCCTAAGAATTAGCAAGCTTGGGTGATGGCATGTGACAATCCCGGATGCTGGACTTCAGGCCCTTTTTGCAAGGAAGAAGTTGAGTGATAGAGTTACGTGAACGTCCCCCCAGTCTCCTTTCTGTATGAACTTAGTAGAAATGTTTTCCTCGTTACACCTCACTGTCCTGGAATTGAGAATAGTGGTATCCGGCCATAGGGCCATGAGCGTGCATTGTGCCACTGACAGTAAAGGGAGGTGCCAGCTCCAGGTCCATAGACTTCATCTGCCTGCAGTAAAAATGGAAGATGCATTATTAGATGGCACTTAACAGTTCTAAGACCACATAGAGGCCAATTTATCATATCCGTGCACACCAAGACAGGAGCGGAGAGGGGGCAGGTACAAAGCCGCAACCATGGAGCTCAGGATGCCACTACCATGCCCCTTACTAAGAGCATAGTCCACTATGGGCTGTAGCTGTGCCCCTCGAGTGCCCCCAATCCCGCAATACCAGGGCCTTTCTGATGTCTCTGCAGCCCTGGACTCCATAACAACAGTTATTATTTGCTGGAGTTTATACTAGAGATGAGCGCCTGAAATTTTTCGGGTTTTGTGTTTTGGTTTTGGGTTCGGTTCCGCGGCCGTGTTTTGGGTTCGACCGCGTTTTGGCAAAACCTCACCGAATTTTTTTTGTCGGATTCGGGTGTGTTTTGGATTCGGGTGTTTTTTTCAAAAAACCCTAAAAAACAGCTTAAATCATAGAATTTGGGGGTCATTTTGATCCCATATTATTATTAACCTCAAAAACCATAATTTCCACTCATTTTCAGTCTATTCTGAATACCTCACACCTCACAATATTATTTTTAGTCCTAAAATTTGCACCGAGGTCGCTGGATGACTAAGCTAAGCGACCCTAGTGGCCGACACAAACACCTGGCCCATCTAGGAGTGGCACTGCAGTGTCACGCAGGATGTCCCTTCCAAAAAACCCTCCCCAAACAGCACATGACGCAAAGAAAAAAAGAGGCGCAATGAGGTAGCTGTGTGAGTAAGATTAGCGACCCTAGTGGCCGACACAAACACCGGGCCCATCTAGGAGTGGCACTGCAGTGTCACGCAGGATGGCCCTTCCATAAAACCCTCCCCAAACAGCACATGACGCAAAAAAAAAAGAGGCGCAATGAGGTAGCTGTGTGAGTAAGATTAGCGACCCTAGTGGCCGACACAAACACCGGGCCCATTTAGGAGTGGCACTGCAGTGTCACGCAGGATGTCCCTTCCAAAAAACCCTCCCCAAACAGCACATGACGCAAAGAAAAAAAGAGGCGCAATGAGGTAGCTGTGTGAGTAAGATTAGCGACCCTAGTGGCCGACACAAACACCGGGCCCATCTAGGAGTGGCACTGCAGTGTCACGCAGGATGGCCCTTCCAAAAAACACTCCCCAAACAGCACATGACGCAAAGAAAAAAAGAGGCGCAATGAGGTAGCTGACTGTGTGAGTAAGATAAGCGACCCTAGTGGCCGACACAAACACCGGGCCCATTTAGGAGTGGCACTGCAGTGTCACGCAGGATGTCCCTTCCAAAAAACCCTCCCCAAACAGCACATGACGCAAAGAAAAAAAGAGGCGCAATGAGGTAGCTGTGTGAGTAAGATTAGCGACCCTAGTGGCCGACACAAACACCGGGCCCATCTAGGAGTGGCACTGCAGTGTCACGCAGGATGTCCCTTCCAAAAAACCCTCCCCAAACAGCACATGACGCAAAGAAAAAAAGAGGCGCAATGAGGTAGCTGTGTGAGTAAGATTAGCGACCCTAGTGGCCGACACAAACACCGGGCCCATCTAGGAGTGGCACTGCAGTGTCACGCAGGATGGCCCTTCCAAAAAACACTCCCCAAACAGCACATGACGCAAAGAAAAAAAGAGGCGCAATGAGGTAGCTGACTGTGTGAGTAAGATAAGCGACCCTAGTGGCCGACACAAACACCGGGCCCATTTAGGAGTGGCACTGCAGTGTCACGCAGGATGTCCCTTCCAAAAAACCCTCCCCAAACAGCACATGACGCAAAGAAAAAAAGAGGCGCAATGAGGTAGCTGTGTGAGTAAGATTAGCGACCCTAGTGGCCGACACAAACACCGGGCCCATCTAGGAGTGGCACTGCAGTGTCACGCAGGATGGCCCTTCCAAAAAACCCTCCCCAAACAGCACATGACGCAAAGAAAAAAAGAGGCGCAATGAGGTAGCTGTGTGAGTAAGATTAGCGACCCTAGTGGCCGACACAAACACCGGGCCCATCTAGGAGTGTCACTGCAGTGTCACGCAGGATGGCCCTTCCAAAAAACACTCCCCAAACAGCACATGACGCAAAGAAAAAAAGAGGCGCAATGAGGTAGCTGACAGTGTGAGTAAGATAAGCGACCCTAGTGGCCGACACAAACACCGGGCCCATTTAGGAGTGGCACTGCAGTGTCACGCAGGATGTCCCTTCCAAAAAACCCTCCCCAAACAGCACATGACGCAAAGAAAAATAAAAGAAAAAAGAGGTGCAAGATGGAATTGTCCTTGGGCCCTCCCACCCACCCTTATGTTGTATAAACAAAACAGGACATGCACACTTTAACCAACCCATCATTTCAGTGACAGGGTCTGCCACACGACTGTGACTGATATGACGGGTTGGTTTGGACCCCCCCCAAAAAAGAAGCAATTAATCTCTCCTTGCACAAACTGGCTCTACAGAGGCAAGATGTCCACCTCATCATCATCCTCCGATATATCACCGTGTACATCCCCCTCCTCACAGATTATCAATTCGTCCCCACTGGAATCCACCATCTCAGCTCCCTGTGTACTTTGTGGAGGCAATTGCTGCTGGTCAATGTCTCCGCGGAGGAATTGATTATAATTCATTTTAATGAACATCATCTTCTCCACATTTTCTGGATGTAACCTCGTACGCCGATTGCTGACAAGGTGAGCGGCGGCACTAAACACTCTTTCGGAGTACACACTTGTGGGAGGGCAACTTAGGTAGAATAAAGCCAGTTTGTGCAAGGGCCTCCAAATTGCCTCTTTTTCCTGCCAGTATAAGTACGGACTGTGTGACGTGCCTACTTGGATGCGGTCACTCATATAATCCTCCACCATTCTTTCAATGTTGAGAGAATCATATGCAGTGACAGTAGACGACATGTCCGTAATCGTTGTCAGGTCCTTCAGTCCGGACCAGATGTCAGCATCAGCAGTCGCTCCAGACTGCCCTGCATCACCGCCAGCGGGTGGGCTCGGAATTCTGAGCCTTTTCCTCGCACCCCCAGTTGCGGGAGAATGTGAAGGAGGAGATGTTGACAGGTCGCGTTCCGCTTGACTTGACAATTTTCTCACCAGCAGGTCTTTCAACCCCAGCAGACTTGTGTCTGCCGGAAAGAGAGATCCAAGGTAGGTTTTAAATCTAGGATCGAGCACGGTGGCCAAAATTTAGTGCTCTGATTTCAACAGATTGACCACCCGTGAATCCTTGTTAAGCGAATTAAGGGCTCCATCCACAAGTCCCACATGCCTAGCGGAATCGCTCCGTGTTAGCTCCTCCTTCAATGTCTCCAGCTTCTTCTGCAAAAGCCTGATGAGGGGAATGACCTGACTCAGGCTGGCAGTGTCTGAACTGACTTCACGTGTGGCAAGTTCAAAGGGCATCAGAACCTTGCACAACGTTGAAATCATTCTCCACTGCACTTGAGACAGGTGCATTCCACCTCCTATATCGTGCTCAATTGTATAGGCTTAAATGGCCTTTTGCTGCTCCTCCAACCTCTGAAGCATATAGAGGGTTGAATTCCACCTCGTTACCACTTCTTGCTTCAGATGATGGCAGGGCAGGTTCAGTAGTTTTTGGTGGTGCTCCAGTCTTCTGTACGTGGTGCCTGTACGCCGAAAGTGTCCCGCAATTCTTCTGGCCACCGACAGCATCTCTTGCACGCCCCTGTCGTTTTTTAAAAAATTCTGCACCACCAAATTCAAGGTATGTGCAAAACATGGGACGTGCTGGAATTTGCCCATATTTAATGCACACACAATATTGCTGGCGTTGTCCGATGCCACAAATCCACAGGAGAGTCCAATTGGGGTAAGCCATTCTGCGATGATCTTCCTCAGTTGCCGTAAGAGGTTTTCAGCTGTGTGCGTATTCTGGAAAGCGGTGATACAAAGCGTAGCCTGCCTAGGAAAGAGTTGGCGTTTGCGAGATGCTGCTACTGGTGCCGCCGCTGCTGTTCTTGCAGCGGGAGTCCATACATCTACCCAGTGGGCTGTCACAGTCATATAGTCCTGACCCTGCCCTGCTCCACTTGTCCACATGTCCGTGGTTAAGTGGACATTGGGTACAACTGCATTTTTTAGGACACTGGTGAGTCTTTTTCTGACGTCCGTGTACATTCTCGGTATCGCCTGCCTACAGAAGTGGAACCTAGATGGTATTTGGTAACGGGGGCACACTGCCTCAACAAATTGTCTAGTTCCCTGTGAACTAACGGCGGATACCGGACGCACGTCTAACACCAACATAGTTGTCAAGGACTCAGTTATCCGCTTTGCAACAGGATGACTGCTGTGATATTTCATCTTCCTCGCAAAGGACTGTTGGACAGTCAATTGCTTACTGGAAGTAGTACAAGTGGGCTTACGACTTCCCCTCTGGGATGACCATCGACTCCCAGCAGCAACAACAGCAGCGCCAGCAGCAGTAGGCGTTACACGCAAGGATGCATCGGAGGAATCCCAGGCAGGAGAGGACTCGTCAGAATTGCCAGTGACATGGCCTGCAGGACTATTGGCATTCCTGGGGAAGGAGGAAATTGACACTGAGGGAGTTGGTGGGGTGGTTTGCGTGAGCTTGGTTACAAGAGGAAGGGATTTACTGGTCAGTGGACTGCTTCCGCTGTCGGCCCAAGTTTTTGAACTTGTCACTGACTTATTATGAATGCGCTGCAGGTGACGTATAAGGGAGGATGTTCCGAGGTGGTTAACGTCCTTACCCCTACTTATTACAGCTTGACAAAGGGAACACACGGCTTGACACCTGTTGTCCGCATTTCTGGTGAAATACTTCCACACCGAAGAGCTGATTTTTTTGGTATTTTCACCAGGCATGTCAACGGCCCTATTCCTCCCACGGACAACAGGTGTCTCCCCGGGTGCCTGACTTAAACAAACCACCTCACCATCAGAATCCTCCTGGTCAATTTCCTCCCCAGCGCCAGCAACACCCATATCCTCCTCATCCTGGTGTACTTCAACACTGACATCTTCAATCTGACTATCAGGAACTGGACTGCGGGTGCTCCTTCCAGCACTTGCAGGGGGCGTGCAAATGGTGGAAGGCGCATGCTCTTCACGTCCAGTGTTGGGAAGGTCAGGCATCGCAACCGACACAATTGGACTCTCCTTGTGGATTTGGGATTTCGAAGAACGCACAGTTCTTTGCGGTGCTACTGCTTTTGCCAGCTTGAGTCTTTTCATTTTTCTAGCGAGAGGCTGAGTGCCTCCATCCTCATGTGAAGCTGAACCACTAGCCATGAACATAGGCCAGGGCCTCAGCCGTTCCTTGCCACTCCGTGTGGTAAATGGCATATTGGCAAGTTTACGCTTCTCCTCCGACAATTTTATTTTAGGTTTTGGAGTCCTTTTTTTACTGATATTTGGTGTTTTGGATTTGACATGCTCTGTACTATGACATTGGGCATCGGCCTTGGCAGACGACGTTGCTGGCATTTCATCGTCTCGGCCATGACTAGTGGCAGCAGCTTCAGCACGAGGTGGAAGTGGATCTTGATCTTTCCCTAATTTTGGAACCTCAACATTTTTGTTCTCCATATTTTAATAGGCACAACTAAAAGGCACCTCAGGTAAACAATGGAGATGGATGGATACTAGTATACAATTATGGACGGACTGCCCAGTGCCGACACAGAGGTAGCTACAGCCGTGGACTACCGTACTGTACTGTGTCTGCTGCTAATATAGACTGGTTGATAAAGAGATGTAGTAGTAGTAGTATGTATGTATAAAGAAGAAAGAAAAAAAAACCACGGGTAGGTGGTATACAATTATGGACGGACTGCCCAGTGCCGACACAGAGGTAGCTACAGCCGTGGACTACCGTACTGTACTGTGTCTGCTGCTAATATAGACTGGTTGATAAAGAGATGTAGTAGTAGTAGTATGTATGTATAAAGAAGAAAGAAAAAAAAACCACGGGTAGGTGGTATACAATTATGGACGGACTGCCCAGTGCCGACACAGAGGTAGCTACAGCCGTGGACTACCGTACTGTACTGTGTCTGCTGCTAATATAGACTGGTTGATAAAGAGATGTAGTAGTAGTAGTATGTATGTATAAAGAAGAAAGAAAAAAAAACCACGGGTAGGTGGTATACAATTATGGACGGACTGCCCAGTGCCGACACAGAGGTAGCTACAGCCGTGGACTACCGTACTGTACTGTGTCTGCTGCTAATATAGACTGGTTGATAAAGAGATGTAGTAGTAGTAGTATGTATGTATAAAGAAGAAAGAAAAAAAAACCACGGGTAGGTGGTATACAATTATGGATGGACTGCCCAGTGCCGACACAGAGGTAGCTACAGCCGTGGACTACCGTACTGTACTGTGTCTGCTGCTAATATAGACTGGTTGATAAAGAGATGTAGTAGTAGTAGTATGTATGTATAAAGAAGAAAGAAAAAAAAACCACGGGTAGGTGGTATACAATTATGGACGGACTGCCCAGTGCCGACACAGAGGTAGCTACAGCCGTGAACTACCGTACTGTGTCTGCTGCGACTGGATGATAAATAATGATATAAAAAATATATATATATCACTACTGCAGCCGGACAGGTATATATTATATAATGACGGACCTGCTGGACACTGTCTGTCAGCAGAATGAGTTTTTTATAGAATAAAAAAAAAAACACCACACAAGTGAAGTCACACGACGAGTGTTTAACTTTTTCAGGCAATCACAATATAGTATACTATACTACTAACTATACTGGTGGTCAGTGTGGTCAGGTCACTGGTCAGTCACACTGGCAGTGGCACTCCTGCAGCAAAAGTGTGCACTGTTTAATTTTAATAATAATATGTACTCCTGGCTCCTGCTATAACCTATAACTGGCACTGCAGTGCTCCCCAGTCTCCCCCACAATTATAAGATGTGTGAGCTGAGCACAGTCAGATACGAGTGTTTAACTTTTTCAGGCAATCACAATATAGTATACTATACTACTAACTATACTGGTGGTCAGTGTGGTCAGGTCACTGGTCAGTCACACTGGCAGTGGCACTCCTGCAGCAAAAGTGTGCACTGTTTAATTTTAATAATAATATGTACTCCTGGCTCCTGCTATAACCTATAACTGGCACTGCAGTGCTCCCCAGTCTCCCCCACAATTATAAGATGTGTGAGCTGAGCACAGTCAGATATATACATAGATGATGCAGCACACTGGGCTGAGCAGTGCACACAGATATGGTATGTGACTGAGTCACTGTGTATCGTTTTTTTCAGGCAGAGAACGGATATATTAAATAAAACTGCACTGTCTGGTGGTCACTGTGGTCAGTCACTAGTAAACTCTGCACTCTCTACACAGTTCTACAGTACTCCTAATCTCCAGTAAATCAGGTCAATCTCTCTCTCTCTCTCTTCTAATCTAAATGGAGAGGACGCCAGCCACGTCCTCTCCCTATCAATCTCAATGCACGTGTGAAAATGGCGGCGACGCGCGGCTCCTTATATAGAATCCGAGTCTCGCGATAGAATCCGAGCCTCGCGAGAATCCGACAGCGTCATGATGACGTTCGGGCGCGCTCGGGTTAACCGAGCAAGGCGGGAAGATCCGAGTCGCTCGGACCCGTGAAAAAAAACATGAAGTTCGTGCGGGTTCGGATTCAGAGAAACCGAACCCACTCATCTCTAGTTTATACATATGATCTTATCACTTGTACACAATAATTGTAATTGCCTGCTGAAAGCACTATACACACGGAAAGCCTTAGGTCAGGTGTACAAGTGTTTCTTATTATCTTCCACCAAAGCATAAGGATGTGGCTGCACTATGGGGGTCATTCCGAGTTGTTCGCTCGTTAGATTTTTTTGCAAAGGAGCGATTAGTCGCAAACTGCGCATGCGCAATGTTCGCAGTGCGCCTGCGCCAAGTAAATTAGCACAAAAGTTTGTTATTTTACTCACGGCCTAACAAAGTTTTTTCATCGTTCTGGTGATCGTAGTGTGATTGACAGGAAGTGGGTGTTTCTGGGCGGAAACTGGACATTTTATGGGAGTGTGTGCGAAAAAACGCTGGCGTTTCTGGGAAAAACGCGGGAGTGTCTGAAGAAACGGGGGAGTGTCTGGGCGAACGCTGGGTGTGTTTGTGACGTCAATCCAGGAACGAAACTGACTGAACTGATCGCAGTGTAGGAGTAAGTCTCGAGCTACTCAGAAACTGCTAAGAAATTTCTATTTGCAATTCTGCTAATCTTTCGTTCACACGTCTGCTAAGCTAAGATACACTCCCAGAGGGCGGCGGCCTAGCGTGTGCAATGCGGCTAAAAGCAGCTAGCGAGCGAACAACTCGGAATGAGGGCCTATGCTAGTACTGACCGCCAAAACTGCGCATTATAATGCAATAAGGTCTCATTTACAAAAGATTTTTAATCAATATTATTAAGCCAAGAGAATTGTTTTGCAGAGCGCACAAAAAGAGAAAATGCCTTTTCGTTTTTTTTTTTGGGGGGGGGGGAATGCCTTTTTTTGGGGGGGGGGGGAGCTTAGAAAAAAAAGCAATTTTCTCAGTGCGCAGTAGAGAAATCACCAGGAAAATGTCCGCTGCGCCATTTTCCCAAAGATTTGCGCATGCATATTACAGTCTGAGCGCCTAGTGCTCAGACTCTATACCACTGCCGCCTAGAGAGGAGCAGGCCCGGACGGAGGAGGCTGCACACGGGCCTCTCATAAACGCAAAACGGCGCTCATCTAGGGCTCCACACCATGTGATGAAAGAAACTCCCCTCCCACTGAACAGCTACTATCCACATTGAGAAAGCGTGGCACGCCAAATGCAAGGAGCATCTTGGAAATAATTTTTTTTGCGACAAATACAGCAAAATCAAACTACATACTGTATGTTAGAGATTCGGACAATATTGTGCAATTCAAGGTTTGCTAAATAGTAGAGATGAGCGGGTTCGGTTCCTCGGAATCCGAACCCGCCCGAACTTCATTTTTTTTTACACGGGGCCGAGCGACTCGGATCTTCCCGCCTTGCTCGGTTAACCCGAGCGCGCCCGAATGTCATCATCCCGCTGTCGGATTCTCGCGAGGCTCGGATTCTATCGCGAGACTCGGATTCTATATAAGGAGCCGCGCGTCGCCGCCATTTTCACACGTGCATTGAGATTCATAGGGAGAGGACGTGGCTGGCGTCCTCTCCGTTTATAGAGAAGAGAGTGAGACTAGAGTAGAGAGAGACACAGTAGTAATTTTGGGGAGCATTAGGAGGAGTACTACTACTTGCTGAAGTGATAGATAGATAGATAGATAGATAGATAGATAGATAGATAGATAGATAGATAGTGCGACTGTATAATGTATATTTGACTTGTGGGGGAGACACTGACAGTGGGGAGCAGTTAGAGTCTGAGAGCAGGACTCAGGAGTACATATAACGTACAGTGCACACTTTTGCTGCCAGAGTGCCACACTGCCATTGTGACCACACTGACCACCAGTATAATATATATTGTGATTGTCTGCTTAGGAGTACTACTTGCAAGTTGCTGATAGTGTGACCAGTGACCTGACCACCAGTTTAATAATCACCACCAGTTTAATATATATATATATATATATATATATATATATATATTGAAAAGTTCCAAGAATAACCACCAGAGGGATTAAACCCAGAGAAACCAGCACACCACTTGAATGCAAAAAAGTGTTTTACTGTTCACAATGGAACCCAAAGTTATTTTAAAAAGAGTAGCAAGCATTTGGCACACATGATGATAGCAGCATATAAATAAATCAATGAATACTCAACATTCCGACAGCTGTTTCGATTATCTTCTTCATAGGAATGAGTAAAGTGTCATAGTGCTGAACACTGCCCACTGCAGTGTCTATTTTCAAAGTGACATGTGCCTAATGTGCTAAGCTACCAGCTGTATTTTATAGTGTGTGTACTTACCTGTGAGCCAGTGCACCTGCACCCGGTCACACGTGGACGTAGACAACGTCATACCCACGCGCCACGGCTGTGGCGCTGACCGGATGTGACGTACGGGGAAAGGATAGTCCGCTACACATCATGTGTATACACATGATGGAGCTGGACACCGACCCACCGAACGGAGAAAAAAGATCTCCGAGGCCGCGTCCACGTGTATTCAGGTCACCCCCGTGCCCCGCGTCGCGTTCAACGCGTCACACGTGGCGACCCGCAGGGGGCGCCCAATAGGTCCGGACAGCAAAGTTCATCCGGAACCAAGTGGGCACCAGACCTGTTTCCGGGGACAGGATAGAGGCGCACAGGCACCAATAATAAACATACTATGTGGATATAAACATACAAATAAAACAGACAATAAGCAATATATCACATAATAGATACTGGGCAAATGTAGCATATAGATGGCCTGTCATAGATTCATATATTAATTAATAAATTGATATTGATTTATATATTTGGGTTTAATGCTGGCCATAAATGTAACCGCCAAGCTTTCATAATATAGTGGATACACTACTCTAAAGAAGAGGCCAAAGAAATGCCTAATAGTCAGCATCTATATGTGAATCATAATATACAACACAAAAATGGATAAATATATAGTAATAAGACACAAAAAAATAATTGAATTAATCAAAAACAGGACAATGGATCCAGATGCAAATATATTAGGCCCACATGTATCCATGTGTGGAAAAAGGAAAAAAAGGAAAAAAGGAAAAAAAATGAAAAAAATTACAAAAAAGGTACAAAAGAAAATTCTTCATTAAGTCCCGCTGGTGAAAGGGTATCCAAACGTCGAATCCATCGACATTCTTGCTGTAATAGCAGCTTGTGACGGTCGCCACCCCTCTTTAATGGAGGTACGTGATCGATGGGCATGAATGATAAATCTTTAATATGATGTCCATGGTGAACAAAGTGCTTTGCAACTGGTGGAGTTGAATTCTCGATTTTAATGAACGCTTTTTTGATTGACGACCTGTGTAGGGCCATGCGTTCTTTGAGCATTCTGATAGTCTTTCCAACATATAATTTATTGCAGGGGCATTGGATCACATAAACGACATATTTTGTTTCACATGTCATTCGATGTTTCAAGCAACAAACATCGCCCCTGGTTGGATGTGTAAAAATGCTGCCTGTGTGCATATGCTTGCAGTTTACACAGGAGCCACATTTGTGTGCTCCTGGTTTTAGTTGTAGCCAACCACTACCTTGTTGCGACATTGGCACTATGTCGGAATAGGTAATCTGGTCCTTGAGGTTTGAACTGCGTTTATAGCTGAATAGTGGTAAGCTATCACAAAATTTCCCCATAGTCGGGTCTGCCTGTAAAATGTGCCAATGTTTGGAGATCGCACGTCTCATGACACTGGAGGCAACAGAATATGTGCTGGTGAAGACTAATCTTCCAATCTCAGTGCCTTTAGTGTTGGATTTTAGCACATCTGTCCGTTCCATCTGTAGACATCTCGTGATAGCTCCTTGTATCTCTGTCGGGTCATAGCCTCTCTCAATAAATTTCTTGCCCATCTCTGCCAGAGCACCTGGTATTAGTGAAGCATCTGAAGTTATTCGCATCACACGTAAGAGTTGCGAAAAAGGTAAACCCTTCTTTAAAGGTTGCGGATGAAAACTTGTTGCCAACAGAAGAGAATTTTTGTCTGTCGGTTTTCTAAACACCTCAGTGGTGATGGATCCATTAGTCAACTTAATAGTGACATCCAAAAAATTAATGGAAACAAAATCATGAACACATGTGAGCCTAATAGAGCCTGGTACTTGATTCAACCTGACAATAAATTGTTGGAGCTTAGTCTCACCCCCAGTCCACAGCATGAACAGGTCATCTATGTATCGAACATAAAATCGAATAAATGTTGAAAATTCAGGATCTGCCATAATATGTTGTTTTTCATACTGAAACATAAATAAGTTGGCATAGGAAGGGGCCATATTGGACCCCATCGCCGTGCCCTGTAGCTGTAAATAAAATGAATTTTCAAACAAAAAATAATTTTTGTGTAAGATGAAATCAAGCAAAAGTAACAAAAATTCACTAGGTGGACCCTCATACTGTGGACTGGAGGTAATCGCTTTCCTGGTTGCCTCAATGCCTTCAAGATGGTTAATGCAAGTGTATAAGCTGGTGACATCCAATGTCACCAGTATACAATCATCAGGAAGAGGCCCAACCGCATTTAGTTTCAATAAGAAATCAGAGGTATCTTTGATAAAGTATGGTGTTGATTGTACTACCGGCTGTAGAAAAAAATCTACAAATTGGGACAATGTCTGACACAGAGAGCCCCTGGAAGATATGATCGGTCTTCCAGGGGGTTTGACCAGACATTTGTGTATTTTGGGCAAAACGTAAATCAAAGGAATACGGGGAAAGTCTTGAGTAAGAAATTTGGCCGTTTGTTCATCAATCCAAAAATTGGACACACCCATGTTAATAATGGAGTCTACCTCACGTTTGAAGTTACTGGTAGGGTCAAAACGCAACTGTTTGTAACATAATTTGTCAGCTAATTGTCGATTTATTTCATCAATATAATCAGTACGATTTAATAGTACCACGCCACCGCCCTTATCGGCGGGGCGTATAATGATGTTGGGGTTATCTCTCAAAGATTTGACTGCCACCCTTTCTAATTTGGTCATGTTATGGTTCTTAATTTTGATGTTTTTAATACGGGGTAAGGTTTCTTTTTTAACTAAATTCATAAATACCTCTATGGCCAGATTCATAGGTGGTGGATCAAAGTTGCTAGGTGCTTTAAATTTACCTCTTATATCAGAACCATTATCCTTTTTTGCAAAATAATCTTTAAGTTTGAGTTGTCTATAAAATTTGTATAGTTCAACCTCACATTCAAACTCATTCTGTTTATGAGTTTGAACAAAAGTAAGTCCCTTTGATAATACCGACATTTCTGCCTCAGTGGGAGCGTATTCAGATAAGTTGAAAATGGTTATTTCCGACCCCCCTTGTAGTTCCTGCCTCCGGTACTTTTTATGTTTGACCCCCCCATCTTGAAGGCATTGAGGCAACCAGGAAAGCGATTACCTCCAGTCCACAGTATGAGGGTCCACCTAGTGAATTTTTGTTACTTTTGCTTGATTTCATCTTACACAAAAATTATTTTTTGTTTGAAAATTCATTTTATTTACAGCTACAGGGCACGGCGATGGGGTCCAGTATGGCCCCTTCCTATGCCAACTTATTTATGTTTCAGTATGAAAAACAACATATTATGGCAGATCCTGAATTTTCAACATTTATTCGATTTTATGTTCGATACATAGATGACCTGTTCATGCTGTGGACTGGGGGTGAGACTAAGCTCCAACAATTTATTGTCAGGTTGAATCAAGTACCAGGCTCTATTAGGCTCACATGTGTTCATGATTTTGTTTCCATTAATTTTTTGGATGTCACTATTAAGTTGACTAATGGATCCATCACCACTGAGGTGTTTAGAAAACCGACAGACAAAAATTCTCTTCTGTTGGCAACAAGTTTTCATCCGCAACCTTTAAAGAAGGGTTTACCTTTTTCGCAACTCTAACGTGTGATGCGAATAACTTCAGATGCTTCACTAATACCAGGTGCTCTGGCAGAGATGGGCAAGAAATTTATTGAGAGAGGCTATGACCCGACAGAGATACAAGGAGCTATCACGAGATGTCTACAGATGGAACGGACAGATGTGCTAAAATCCAACACTAAAGGCACTGAGATTGGAAGATTAGTCTTCACCAGCACATATTCTGTTGCCTCCAGTGTCATGAGACGTGCGATCTCCAAACATTGGCACATTTTACAGGCAGACCCGACTATGGGGAAATTTTGTGATAGCTTACCACTATTCAGCTATAAACGCAGTTCAAACCTCAAGGACCAGATTACCTATTCCGACATAGTGCCAATGTCGCAACAAGGTAGTGGTTGGCTACAACTAAAACCAGGAGCACACAAATGTGGCTCCTGTGTAAACTGCAAGCATATGCACACAGGCAGCATTTTTACACATCCAACCAGGGGCGATGTTTGTTGCTTGAAACATCGAATGACATGTGAAACAAAATATGTCGTTTATGTGATCCAATGCCCCTGCAATAAATTATATGTTGGAAAGACTATCAGAATGCTCAAAGAACGCATGGCCCTACACAGGTCGTCAATCAAAAAAGCGTTCATTAAAATCGAGAATTCAACTCCACCAGTTGCAAAGCACTTTGTTCACCATGGACATCATATTAAAGATTTATCATTCATGCCCATCGATCACGTACCTCCATTAAAGAGGGGTGGCGACCGTCACAAGCTGCTATTACAGCAAGAATGTCGATAGATTCGACGTTTGGATACCCTTTCACCAGCGGGACTTAATGAAGAATTTTCTTTTGTACCTTTTTTGTAATTTTTTTCATTTTTTTCCTTTTTTCATTTTTTTCCTTTTTCCACACATGGATACATGTGGGCCTAATATATTTGCATCTGGATCCATTGTCCTGTTTTTGATTAATTCAATTATTTTTTTGTATCTTATTACTATATATTTATCCATTTTTGTGTTGTATATTATGATTCACATATAGATGCTGACTATTAGGCATTTCTTTGGCCTCTTCTTTAGAGTAGTGTATCCACTATATTATGAAAGCTTGGCGGTTACATTTATGGCCAGCATTAAACCCAAATATATAAATCAATATCAATTTATTAATTAATATATGAATCTATGACAGGCCATCTATATGCTACATTTGCCCAGTATCTATTATGTGATATATTGCTTATTGTCTGTTTTATTTGTATGTTTATATCCACATAGTATGTTTATTATTGGTGCCTGTGCGCCTCTATCCTGTCCCCGGAAACAGGTCTGGTGCCCACTTGGTTCCGGATGAACTTTGCTGTCCGGACCTATTGGGCGCCCCCTGCGGGTCGCCACGTGTGACGCGTTGAACGCGACGCGGGGCACGGGGGTGACCTGAATACACGTGGACGCGGCCTCGGAGATCTTTTTTCTCCGTTCGGTGGGTCGGTGTCCAGCTCCATCATGTGTATACACATGATGTGTAGCGGACTATCCTTTCCCCGTACGTCACATCCGGTCAGCGCCACAGCCGTGGCGCGTGGGTATGACGTTGTCTACGTCCACGTGTGACCGGGTGCAGGTGCACTGGCTCACAGGTAAGTACACACACTATAAAATACAGCTGGTAGCTTAGCACATTAGGCACATGTCACTTTGAAAATAGACACTGCAGTGGGCAGTGTTCAGCACTATGACACTTTACTCATTCCTATGAAGAAGATAATCGAAACAGCTGTCGGAATGTTGAGTATTCATTGATTTATTTATATGCTGCTATCATCATGTGTGCCAAATGCTTGCTACTCTTTTTAAAATAACTTTGGGTTCCATTGTGAACAGTAAAACACTTTTTTGCATTCAAGTGGTGTGCTGGTTTCTCTGGGTTTAATCCCTCTGGTGGTTATTCTTGGAACTTTTCAATATTACTATACTGACCGAGCACCTGCATCCAATTCATATGAAAGTGAGAAGCGGCTTCTTATGTGGATTTATATAATTGTATATAATATATATATAATATTGTATACCACCTACCCGTTTTTTTTTTTTCTTTCTTCTTCTTTATACATACTACTATAGTAGCTTACTGTAGCAGTCTGCGGTGCTGCTGAGCTGACAGTGTCCAGCAGGTCCGTCATCAGTCATTACATAATAAATATATATACCTGTCCGGCTGCAGTACTAGTGATATTATATATATATATATTGATTTCATCTCATTATCATCCAGTCTATATTAGCAGCAGACACAGTACGGTAGTCCACGGCTGTAGCTACCTCTGTGTCGGCAGTCGCTCGTCCATCCATAATTGTATACCACCTACCCGTGTTTTTTTTTTTTCTTTCTTCTTTATACATACTACTATAGTAGCTTACTGTAGCAGTCTGCGGTGCTGCTGAGCTGACAGTGTCCAGCAGGTCCGTCATCAGTCATTACATAATAAATATATCTACCTGTCCGGTTGCAGTACTAGTGTGATATTATATATATATATATATATATTGATTTCATCTCATTATCATCCAGTCTATAGTAGCAGCAGACACAGTACGGTAGTCCACGGCTGCAGCTACCTCTGTGTCGGCAGTCGCTCGTCCATCCATAATTGTATACCACCTACCCGTGGTTTTTTTTTTTTTTCTTTCTTCTTTATACATACTACTATAGTAGCTTACTGTAGCAGTCTGCGGTGCTGCTGAGCTGACAGTGTCCAGCAGGTCCGTCATCAGTCATTACATAATAAATATATCTACCTGTCCGGCTGCAGTACTAGTGTGATATTATATATATATATATATATATATATATATATATTGATTTCATCTCATTATCATCCAGTCTATATTAGCAGCAGACACAGTACGGTAGTCCACGGCTGTAGCTACCTCTGTGTCGGCAGTCGCTCGTCCATCCATAATTGTATACCACCTACCCGTGGTTTTTTTTTTTCTTTCTTCTTTATACATACTACTATAGTAGCTTACTGTAGCAGTCTGCGGTGCTGCTGAGCTGACAGTGTCCAGCAGGTCCGTCATCAGTCATTACATAATAAATATATCTACCTGTCCGGCTGCAGTACTAGTGTGATATTATATATATATATATATTGATTTCATCTCATTATCATCCAGTCTATATTAGCAGCAGACACAGTACGGTAGTCCACGGCTGTAGCTACCTCTGTGTCGGCAGTCGCTCGTCCATCCATAATTGTATACCACCTACCCGTGGTTTTTTTTTTCTTTCTTCTTTATCCATACTACTATAGTAGCTTACTGTAGCAGTCTGCGGTGCTGCTGAGCTGACAGTGTCCAGCAGGTCCGTCATCAGTCATTACATAATAAATATATCTACCTGTCCGGCTGCAGTACTAGTGTGATATTATATATATATATATTGATTTCATCTCATTATCATCCAGTCTATATTAGCAGCAGACACAGTACGGTAGTCCACGGCTGTAGCTACCTCTGTGTCGGCAGTCGCTCGTCCATCCATAATTGTATACCACCTACCCGTGGTTTTTTTCTTTTCTTTCTTCTTTATACATACTACTATAGTAGCTTACTGTAGCAGTCTGCGGTGCTGCTGAGCTGACAGTGTCCAGCAGGTCCGTCATCAGTCATTACATAATAAATATATATACCTGTCCGGCTGCAGTACTAGTGATATTATATATATATATATTGATTTCATCTCATTATCATCCAGTCTATATTAGCAGCAGACACAGTACGGTAGTCCACGGCTGTAGCTACCTCTGTGTCGGCAGTCGCTCGTCCATCCATAAGTATACTAGTATCCATCCATCTCCATTGTTTACCTGAGGTGCCTTTTAGTTGTGCCTATTAAAATATGGAGAACAAAAATGTTGAGGTACCAAAATTAGGGAAAGATCAAGATCCACTTCCACCTCGTGCTGAAGCTGCTGCCACTAGTCATGGCCGAGACGATGAAATGCCAGCAACGTCGTCTGCCAAGGCCGATGCCCAATGTCATAGTACAGAGCATGTAAAATCCAAAACACCAAATATCAGTAAAAAAAGGACTCCAAAATCTAAAATAAAATTGTCGGAGGAGAAGCGTAAACTTGCCAATATGCCATTTACCACACGGAGTGGCAAGGAACGGCTGAGGTCCTGGCCTATGTTCATGGCTAGTGGTTCAGCTTCACATGAGGATGGAAGCACTCAGCCTCTCGCTAGAAAAATGAAAAGACTCAAGCTGGCAAAAGCACCGCAAAGAACTGTGCGTTCTTCGAAATCCCAAATCCACAAGGAGAGTCCAATTGTGTCGGTTGCGATGCCTGACCTTCCCAACACTGGACGTGAAGAGCATGCGCCTTCCACCATTTGCACGCCCCCTGCAAGTGCTGGAAGGAGCACCCGCAGTCCAGTTCCTGATAGTCAGATTGAAGATGTCAGTGTTGAAGTACACGAGGATGAGGAGGATATGGGTGTTGCTGGCGCTGGGGAGGAAATTGACAAGGGGGATTCTGATGGTGAGGTGGTTTGTTTAAGTCAGGCACCCGGGGAGACACCTGTTGTCCGTGGGAGGAATATGGCCGTTGACATGCCTGGTGAAAATACCAAACAAATCAGCTCTTCGGTGTGGAAGTATTTCAACAGAAATGCGGACAACATTTGTCAAGCCGTGTGTTGCCTTTGTCAAGCTGTAATAAGTAGGGGTAAGGACGTTAACCACCTCGGAACATCCTCCCTTATACGTCACCTGCAGCGCATTCATAATAAGTCAGTGACAAGTTCAAAAACTTTGGGCGACAGCGGAAGCAGTCCACTGACCAGTAAATCCCTTCCTCTTGTAACCAAGCTCACGCAAACCACCCCACCAACTCCCTCAGTGTCAATTTCCTCCTTCCCCAGGAATGCCAATAGTCCTGCAGGCCATGTCACTGGCAATTCTGACGATTCCTCTCCTGCCTGGGATTCCTCCGATGCATCCTTGCGTGTAACGCCTACTGCTGCTGGCGCTGCTGTTGTTACTGCTGGGAGTCGATGGTCATCCCAGAGGGGAAATCGTAAGACCACTTTTACTACTTCCACCAAGCAATTGACTGTCCAACAGTTCTTTGCGAGGAAGATGAAATATCACAGCAGTCATCCTGCTGCAAAGCGGATAACTGAGGCCTTGGCATCCTGGGTGGTGAGAAACGTTGTTCGGTATCCATCATTACTGCAGAGCCAACTAGAGACTTGTTGGAGGTACTGTGTCCCCGGTACCAAATACCATCTAGGTTCTCTAGGCAGGCGATACCGAAAATGTACACAGACCTCAGAAAAAGAGTCACCAGTGTCCTAAAAAATGCAGCTGTACCCAATGTCCACTTAACCACGGACATGTGGACAAGTGGAGCAGGGCAGGGTCAGGACTATATGACTGTGACAGCCCACTGGGTAGATGTATGGACTCCCGCCGCAAGAACAGCAGCGGCGGCACCAGTAGCAGCATCTCGCAAACGCCAACTCTTTCCTAGGCAGGCTACGCTTTGTATCACCGCTTTCCAGAATACGCACACAGCTGAAAACCTCTTACGGCAACTGAGGAAGATCATCGCGGAATGGCTTACCCCAATTGGACTCTCCTGTGGATTTGTGGCATCGGACAACGCCAGCAATATTGTGTGTGCATTAAATCTGGGCAAATTCCAGCACGTCCCATGTTTTGCACATACCTTGAATTTGGTGGTGCAGAATTTTAAAAAAAACGACAGGGGCGTGCAAGAGATGCTGTCGGTGGCCAGAAGAATTGCAGGACACTTTCGGCGTACAGGCACCACGTACAGAAGACTGGAGCAACACCAAAAACGCCTGAACCTGCCCTGCCATCATCTGAAGCAAGAAGTGGTAAGGAGGTGGAATTCAACCCTATATATGCTTCAGAGGTTGGAGGAGCAGCAAAAGGCCATTCAAGCCTATACAATTCAGCACGATATAGGAGGTGGAATGCAGCTGTCTCAAGCGCAGTGGAGAATGATTTCAACGTTGTGCAAGGTTCTGCTGCCCTTTGAACTTGCCACACGTGAAGTCAGTTCAGACACTGCCAGCCTGAGTCAGGTCATTCCCCTCATCAGGCTTTTGCAGAAGAAGCTGGAGACATTGAAGGAGGAGCTAACACGGAGCGATTCCGCTAGGCATGTGGGACTTGTGGATGGAGCCCTTAATTCGCTTAACAAGGATTCACGGGTGGTCAATCTGTTGAAATCAGAGCACTACATTTTGGCCACCGTGCTCGATCCTAGATTTAAAACCTACCTTGGATCTCTCTTTCCGGCAGACACAAGTCTGCTGGGGTTCAAAGACCTGCTGGTGAGAAAATTGTCAAGTCAAGCGGAACGCGACCTGTCAACATCTCCTCCTTCACATTCTCCCGCAACTGGGGGTGCGAGGAAAAGGCTCAGAATTCCGAGCCCACCCGCTGGCGGTGATGCAGGGCAGTCTGGAGCGACTGCTGATGCTGACATCTGGTCCGGACTGAAGGACCTGTCAACGATTACGGACATGTCGTCTACTGTCACTGCATATGATTCTCTCCCCATTGAAAGAATGGTGGAGGATTATATGAGTGACCGCATCCAAGTAGGCACGTCACACAGTCCGTACTTATACTGGCAGGAAAAAGAGGCAATTTGGAGGCCCTTGCACAAACTGGCTTTATTCTACCTAAGTTGCCCTCCCACAAGTGTGTACTCCGAAAGAGTGTTTAGTGCCGCCGCTCACCTTGTCAGCAATCGGCGTACGAGGTTACTTCCAGAAAATGTGGAGAAGATGATGTTCATTAAAATGAATTATAATCAATTCCTCCGTGGAGACATTGACCAGCAGCAATTGCCTCCACAAAGTACACAGGGAGCTGAGATGGTGGATTCCAGTGGGGACGAATTGATAATCTGTGAGGAGGGGGATGTACACGGTGATATATCGGAGGATGATGATGAGGTGGACATCTTGCCTCTGTAGAGCCAGTTTGTGCAAGGAGAGATTAATTGCTTCTTTTTTGATGGGGGTCCAAACCAACCCGTCATTTCAGTCACAGTCGTGTGGCAGACCCTGTCACTGAAATGATGGGTTGGTTAAAGTGTGCATGTCCTGTTTATACAACATAAGGGTGGGTGGGAGGGCCCAAGGACAATTCCATCTTGCACCTCTTTTTTCTTTAATTTTTCTTTGCGTCATGTGCTGTTTGGGGAGTGTTTTTTGGAAGGGCCATCCTGCGTGACACTGCAGTGCCACTCCTAGATGGGCCAGGTGTTTGTGTCGGCCACTAGGGTCGCTTATCTTACTCACACAGCTACCTCATTGCGCCTCTTTTTTTCTTTGCGTCATGTGCTGTTTGGGGAGTGTTTTTTGGAAGGGCCATCCTGCGTGACACTGCAGTGCCACTCCTAGATGGGCCCGGTGTTTGTGTCGGCCACTAGGGTCGCTTATCTTACTCACACAGCTACCTCATTGCGCCTCTTTTTTTCTTTGCGTCATGTGCTGTTTGGGGAGTGTTTTTTGGAAGGGCCATCCTGCGTGACACTGCAGTGCCACTCCTAGATGGGCCAGGTGTTTGTGTCGGCCACTAGGGTCGCTTATCTTACTCACACAGCTACCTCATTGCGCCTCTTTTTTTCTTTGCGTCATGTGCTGTTTGGGGAGTGTTTTTTGGAAGGGCCATCCTGCGTGACACTGCAGTGCCACTCCTAGATGGGCCCGGTGTTTGTGTCGGCCACTAGGGTCGCTTATCTTACTCACACAGCTACCTCATTGCGCCTCTTTTTTTCTTTGCGCCATGTGCTGTTTGGGGAGGGTTTTTTGGAAGGGCCATCCTGCGTGACACTGCAGTGCCACTCCTAGATGGGCCAGGTGTTTGTGTCGGCCACTAGGGTCGCTTATCTTACTCACACAGCTACCTCATTGCGCCTCTTTTTTTCTTTGCGTCATGTGCTGTTTGGGGAGTGTTTTTTGGAAGGGCCATCCTGCGTGACACTGCAGTGCCACTCCTAGATGGGCCCGGTGTTTGTGTCGGCCACTAGGGTCGCTTATCTTACTCACACAGCTACCTCTTTGCGCCTCTTTTTTTCTTTGCGTCATGTGCTGTTTGGGGAGTGTTTTTTGGAAGGGCCATCCTGCGTGACACTGCAGTGCCACTCCTAGATGGGCCAGGTGTTTGTGTCGGCCACTAGGGTCGCTTATCTTACTCACACAGCTACCTCATTGCGCCTCTTTTTTTCTTTGCGTCATGTGCTGTTTGGGGAGTGTTTTTTGGAAGGGCCATCCTGCGTGACACTGCAGTGCCACTCCTAGATGGGCCAGGTGTTTGTGTCGGCCACTAGGGTCGCTTAGCTTACTCACACAGCTACCTCATTGCGCCTCTTTTTTTCTTTGCGTCATGTGCTGTTTGGGGAGTGTTTTTTGGAAGGGCCATCCTGCGTGACACTGCAGTGCCACTCCTAGATGGGCCCGGTGTTTGTGTCGGCCACTAGGGTCGCTTATCTTACTCACACAGCTACCTCATTGCGCCTCTTTTTTTCTTTGCGTCATGTGCTGTTTGGGGAGTGTTTTTTGGAAGGGCCATCCTGCGTGACACTGCAGTGCCACTCCTAGATGGGCCCGGTGTTTGTGTCGGCCACTAGGGTTGCTTAGCTTAGTCATCCAGCGACCTCGGTGCAAATTTTAGGACTAAAAATAATATTGTGAGGTGTGAGGTATTCAGAATAGACTGAAAATGAGTGGAAATTATGGTTTTTGAGGTTAATAATACTTTGGGATCAAAATGACCCCCAAATTCTATAATTTAAGCTGTTTTTTAGTGTTTTTTGGAAAAAAACACCCGAATCCAAAACACACCCGAATCCGACAAAAAAAATTCGGTGAGGTTTTGCCAAAACTCGGTCGAACCCAAAACACGGCCGCGGAACCGAACCCAAAACCAAAACACAAAACCCGAAAAATTTCAAGTGCACATCTCTACTAAATAGGTGGGTCCACGGAGGTATAAAGCATTTTACCCTGCATCGGTAATGTATAGTGTATGAAGGGGGCTGGGGCACCATCAGTGACATCATTCCGCTGTGTGGTGTAGTGTGGTAGGACTGGGAACACCTATGGGTGATTCCGTTCTCACTTACCGGATATTGCATAGACTGAAGACAAAACTTGTTTCTAGAAATGAAACAGAAACAGGATCAGTGTGAGTCAGGCATAGACATTACGCTTTATGGGAGAGGCGGAAGTGCTGACAATATTTGGCCTATTTATCATCCATTTTTAGACTCAATAATTACAATTTCTATTCACCGCTAAATTCTGTACCGTCCAGATACAGAAGAATTAAATCCATTGGCAGAGGCTCCAATAGCAGCCTGTCCCTGCGATGTGTACAGAGATCGCATCACAGATCACTTTACTATGGGGGTCATTCCGAGTCGATCGCTCGCTAGCAGTTTTTAGCAGCCGTGCAAACGCTATGCCGCCGCCCACTGGGAGTTTATTTTAGCTTAGTAGAAGTGCGAACGAAAGGTTCGCAGAGCGGCTACAAAGTTTTTTTGTGCAGTTTCAGAGTAGCTTCAAACCTACTCAGCACTTGCGATCACTTCAGACCGTTCAGTTCCTGTTTTGACGTCACAAACACGCCCTGCGTTCGCCCAGCCACGCCTGCGTTTTTTCTGGCACGCCTGCATTTTTTCCAAACACTCCCTGAAAACGGTCAGTTGCCACCCAGAAACGCCCACTTCATGTCAATCACTCTGCGGCCACCAGTGCGACTGAAATGCTTCGCTAGACCCTGTGTGAAAGTACAATGTTCATTGCAATATTACTTCGTGCGTGTGCATTGCGCCGCATACGCATGCGCAGAAGTGCCGTTTTTTTGCCTCAACACTGCACAGCGAACGAATGCAGCTGGCGATCAACTCGGAATGACCCCCTATGTTCTGTTGGACCCCCGGTGGCTTATTGTGCATGTATGGTCATTAGACACCGCATTTGCATTCCATCTCCCAGTAAAATATGCGATATGTAATGACTAACGCTATCTCTGTATGTTTTCCTGAATCAACCCTTGGTAGATGGATTCTACTATTCTGAGGACTCCCATCAATATTCTAGGGTAGGTACTATAATAAGCGACTATACAGAAGGAGCCACGCTCATCTAGGCTTCTCTGCTGCACCTAGGCACACCAAGGTTTATTAGCATAAGCCTTTCATCTATTGTTCTCAGCTGCAATACAATACAGAGAGAACAATACAGCAGGGGATTAAGTCATTACAGCATAGGATAGATGAGCAGGGCTCCATCTGTACATTCTAACACGTCTATCAGGGGTGTGGTAGGTGGAGCTTGTGCTCCAGGCGCCAAGTCCATCTGGGGTGCAGAGATTTTACCCGGTGGGCGTAAGGGAACTAGCATAGCAGTACTGTATGATTCCCGATCAGAAGACTTCCTGCCAATATGGTCGTGTGACTGCTGCAGTCACTCTGCACAGAATGCACCCTGCCCGCACCCTATTAAGGGGATACTGTCGTTAGGTCGACACAGCTTAGGTCGACAATCATTAGGTCGACCACTGAAGGTCAACATGGTCAGTAAATCGACATGGTCATTATGTCGACCTAGTAAAGGTCAACATGAGTTTTTCACATTTTTTTACATTTTTTGGATTTTTTCATACTTAACGATCCACGTGGACTACAGTTGGGAATGGTAACCTGTGCTGAGCGCACCTTGCCCGAAGTTCGCTCGCCATGCGAGGGGACACGGTGCACTCATTAGGGTTCCCCGTCACTTTATGAAGAAAACAACGCCAAAAACGGTTAAAAAAAAAGCATGTCGACCTTTTGCCCTGTCGACCTAGTACATGTCGACCTAATGACCATGTCGACCTATTGTCCCTTCCATGGTTGACTTAAGTTGTGTCTATTCAATGACCCATACCCCTATTAAGCGGGCAGAATGTAGAGATAATCACCGGCATCCATGTGTGTGAGTGGGGAGGGGCTAAAACTATGCAAATCATGTCATTTTAGCCCCTCCCCCTTCCACAGGCCTACAAATTGTGGTGTTTTCCTGAGGTGAGGGCTTGATGATGTGCAACCAAGGGAGAACCAATCAAGAAACATATACAAGAGCTAAATAGAGAGACACATCCTGTACTGTAATGTAACTGACCAATTATAGCCACCCGTTCCTTTACTTCTCACTCCAGAATAGCTGTCACATAGAAGCTTACAGTGAATGACTACAGTATTCCCTCACTGTCCGTGCTCATTGTACTCACCATAACAACAGCGCCCACTTTGATACCAGCGAATCAGGATGTACAGGGCCGTGGCTCCAAGCATCACTGTAAGACTACTGCCCAACACTACACCAAGAGCATCCACCATGGCTAGAATTGACAAGGGAGGAAACAGTACATATTTAGACCGGGTGTGATACGTTATACCGGCCGACGGGATGCGGGCTGTCAATATCCCAACAGCGGCACCCCGGCCGCCAGAATGCCTGCTGCGGGTATTACATCTATAAATATATAAAAACATAATATACATGTGTCAGAGTTTACATAGGATAAGCAGAGCTGGCTACCTTAAAAATGCATTCTCCACCTAAAAATGAACAATAGCTATTTACTGCTTATGGACAGTACTCTAGATACGGCAGATGTATCAACAGTGGGGAAGTTGCCAATAGCAACTAATCGGCAGGGGTGCCATCATAAATTGTGGGGGCCCATGAACAATAGAACAGGCGTGGCGCCCGCTTACCTGAGGTGTTGGTGAGAACTAAGGGGCATATGTACTAAGCAGTGAGAACACTGGAGAAGTGAGCCAGTGGAGAAGTTGCCCATGGCAACCAATCAGCCCTGACGTAACATTTATAATTTGCATAGTATAAACATATACAGAGCAGCTGATTGGTTGCCATGGGCAGCTTCTCCACTGGCTCACTTCTCCGCTCTTATCACTGCTTAGTAAATGTCCCCCTATGTCCTAGTCCCCCTGAGTAGCTTGGTGCGGGACAGACAGCCGCCTCTGCAAGTAGCCAAGTTTGGTCAGCCACCATTCAGTTACTGAGAGAACGCCCCCTAATCATATAGGAAATCACAGGGAGTGGCTCTGTGAAAAGTGAAGCCTGCGGTGACCACCCAGAAGCTGGCACCCAGCTGATGAGGGGACAGTGTAAGGCAGCTGCCAGCCCCAGATCCGAACAACCCAGTGAGGCAGAACTGAGAGGAGGATCCAGCAGCATCAGCCTCTGGAAGCGGTGCCATTGATGAATGACAGCGGATCCCAGCAGTGATCCTCCATGTGCGGCTATCACCTTCCCTACAGCCTGCACCCCGGCTGGTCACTGAAAGCCTGACAGCTGCAATTACGTATACCACTGGACAGCCACCGGCAGCCCAGCACTTCTCTGCGGTGCCATCAGTATGACTGTCAGTGGCTGCCGGTGAAGGCTGAAAGAGCTCCCCCTGCTGTCCGGGCCCAGGAATCCAGTCCTGGTAGTCCACCTCTGATGGCGGCCCTGCTAATCAGCTTCTGCCTATCATTTTGTAGAATGTACAGATGTGTCCTCATACATGGAGCATCTTTATGCCGTATGACACAAGGCACCCGGTACAACTGAGGTCCTCTGAGAAGAGTAGTGTATCATATTTTTCATTCAGCTTTGCATCTTAGTTGCAACAAAAAGCCACTCACAGAGTACCAGAGACACTGACCGACCCTCCACTTGTCCACTCTTTAGAAGGATTACTGCATTTTCACCATAGTTAAATAGAGCACTCTCCACTGCCTGCCCCTGTGATCCTGCAAAAGTCCAGTACATCTCCTTAAATGCAGTGGACGTCAGTGTTACTGTATGTTACTCAGACTCTACAGTCAGCATAACAAGCTGCAGTAAACAGGACCGCCGAGAACTGACAAGGGCCTGGGAACTTTGGGGGCGTTGCCTGCATTACATACTGTCCTGCTCGCATTCTGGCTGTCTGGTTCTGCTGTTGCATAAGAGGGAAAGCTAATGATGTCAGTTTGTTTTGGCCAGGGGGGCCCCCTGACAGAGGGGGGCCCGAGGTACAGTATGCCCTGCATCCCCCTTTAATCTGGCTACGGTGCACCTGGCAGTGAAAAGAACTGTTGTTGGATCCATGTGAGCTGGATGGAGAGGTATCTGAATGATAGATCAACAACATCTATACAGAAAGTCAGTAGGTTGACACCATAAGGTCAACATGCATTGGTCGACAGGTAAAAGGTACACAGTGCTTAAGGTTGACATGTACCAAAGCTCGACTGACCTGTGTCCCTCCAGCATCCTCTCAACTCCTCATGTGTCCCTCCAGGCAGGGCAGCCATTGGGGGGACTACTGGTAATGAAGGCCCGGGCCCAAATAGAGAAGGGGTGGCAGAGGTGTGGATTTGACACCAGGCAACCAGCTTCTAGCCTGCAAGCTCCAATTGGCCCGCGACCGAGGGCAGATTCGAAAATCCCACTAATGCTGTCTCTTCATGACTTCCTGCTAGTACCAGCTAGAGGCCTGGTGCCAAATCCATGCCTGCTGGAGGGACACAGGGAGTAATGAGATGCTACTGGATGGACGGGGACAGGTGAGAGCAGAGGTGTCACCAGGTGTGGGTACACCCGGTGCGCACTCTGCATTACTACCCCCCACCTTTCCCACACTCACCCCGCCGGAGCCGCGGCTGGACAAATAGGGGGTGTGGCCTAATTAAAATGGGCGTGGCCTCGTGGGTCTTTTCTTCTTAACTGCGGGGGGGTGTAACCAGCTTCCTCGGAAATGCTGGCTACCCCTGGAGACTAGGCAGCGTGCAGAGCCGGCTCCTTTTCTGTGACAGGAGCCGAGTGCTGCAGAGGATTATCACACTGCAGCACTCGGCTCCTGTCACTGCAGAAGAGCCAGCACTTGGTGTCACCCCTTCCGTGGGTGATACCTGGGTACGGGCTACACCTGCCTTCTGACGACACTGGGTGAGAGGCTGCTGGATGAATAGGTAGAGGTAAGAGGCTGCTGGTCAGATGGGCGGAGGTGAGAGGCTGCTGGGTAGACAGGGGCAGGTGAGAGGCTGCTGGATGTAAGAACAGGGCAGCCATCGGGGAGAGGGGGGGGGGGGGGACTTACAGAGAGGGGGCCCACCACTGGCTCCTACCGCCAATACCTGTAGAGTTGCCCCAGTCTGTGAATCAGCAGCAGGCTGATGTGCAGGGAGGACTTCTTAAAACAAGCCTTATCTGTGCATCAGCTCTCTGTGAACTGTTCCTGTAGGTCCGCAAGATTCCACCTATATGTATCGTTACAATGTGTATGACATAACAGAGGGGTGGAGCGGTGCGGCAGAATCTTTTTTTTGTGTGAGTGAGGGGCCCTGAATATTTTGTCAATCGCAGGCCCCACAATTTCTGATGGCAGCCCTGGGTAAGAGGCTGCTGAAGAAAATGGGACATGGGGAGGTGAGAGTTTGCTTGAGGCAGAGCTGTCACCAGAAATTGTGGGGTCCGAGACTGACAAAATAGACAGGACCCCCTGTCCGCAGCCTCTCAACTCCCCATGTGTCCATCCAGCAAACTCTCACCTCCCCGTGTCCCTCTCCCTCCAGCAGCCTCTCATACCCCTGTGAGTGCCAATCACATATCAGGGGATCCTAGATTAATGTGGACTGGGCGCTCTCATACACCTCATTCTGGCCGGCCAAAAGGTGAAACACCTTTCTCTATGGCACCTACCCCTGAGTCTGTGGAATATAGACCGTTGGTGGCAGGAAGCTGGGATCGGTGGTGTTGGTGGTAGGGAGTCAGATGTTGGGGTACACGTCTTTGCACTTTTGCTATAATACAGTAAATAAACTATACTGAGGTTTTCTTTTCTCCAAGGGAAAGTGATCTATGTAGTTAGGAATTCTCTTATTTACAAAACATGCAAACACAGAGCTATAAAAAAAAACAACACATTCTTGCTAGTATTTCTATATTGTACACAATAAAGCGACTCCCCAGAATAATCTGACAATTATATAAAGCAAAGCTAAAAAGCATCATGTAATAATATGTGTCCCACAGACATCTGCAAGAAGTAATACATTACATCTGGTCACTTTCATATTTCTGCCACCAGAGGGCGCTCAAGAATAACAACAAATTGTCTTCAGCATTCTGCGCTATCGGCAAATCTTGTCATACATGTCAGTAATATCTCAGATGGGGTATAGGTGACACGACAAACTGCGGTGTCATAAATCCTCCTTTGTGCGGCCTACACCTGGATTTTCCAGTTGGTATAAATATTTGCATCTATTGTTTGTACTGTTGTTATTGTGCGGGGGCAGCGATGACGTGTGGCTTTGTCAAAAACATGACCGGTGATTACAGTATATACATTCTGATCACACTAATGAGTATTACTGTAGCACAGCTTCCTTTACATGCTGTATGATCACTGACGGCTTAGTAGCGTGGTGGAAAGGATTGTCTGCGCTGGTATTTGTAGCCTGGAGTTCAAATGGTCGACATGACAATGGTTGACACAACATTTTGGGGGGTTTTCACATATTTTTCTACTTTTGCTTGATTTACCATCCACATGGACTACGATTGGGAACGGTAACATGTGCCCAGCGTAGCGGCAGCGGAGCGAGTCACCTTGCCCTAAAAGTGGCGAGCGACGAGAGCCCACAAGGGTGTGCATTTGCACTAATTGTGGTCACATATGATGGAACATAGGGGGTCATTCCGAGTTGATCGCTCGCTAGCAGTTTTTCGCAGCCGTGCAAACGCTATGCCGCCGCCCACTGGGAGTGTATTTTAGCTTAGAAGAAGTGCGAACGAAAGGATCGCAGAGCGGCGACAAAATAATTTTGTGCAGTTTCAGAGTAGCTTCAAACCTACTCAGCGCTTGCGATGACTTCAGACTATTCAGTTCCTGATTTGACGTCACACACACGCCCTGCGTTCGCCCAGCCACACCTGCATTTTTCCTGGCACGCCTGCGTTTTTCCGAACACTCCCTGAAAATGGTCAGTTGACACCCAGAAACGCCCCCTTTCTGTCAATCACTCTGCGGCTGCCTGTGCGACTGAAAAGCATCGCTAGACCCTGTGTAGAACTACATCGTTCGTTGTAATAGGCGCGTGCGCATTGTGCCGCATACGCATGCGCAGAAGTGCCTTTTTTTGACTCATCGCTGCACAGCGAACTAATGCAGCTAGCGAACAACTCAGAATGACCACCATAGAAAATGACAACCAAAAAAACTTGTGGCGACTTTTTTTGTGGCGACCGTTTCCACATCGACCTTTTGACCCTGTCGACTTAACCCCTTCAGTGGTATGCTGGCAGCGCTGGCAACCCCGGAAGATTTCCGGGCATACTACTGACCGATTCCCCCGGGACAGCCATGCAGCGTGCACGGCGCCCGATAATCAGTATACTCCATTATGGTGTTTAGGCTGGGGGTTGGGCTTAGCTGTAAAATGGCTTATGCTGATTCCCTGGCGTCGCAAGGCGGGCGGGAATCAGTGCTGGGGCTGGCGATCCCCGCGGGCCATCGCCAGGCAATTACCTCGCTCTGCCCCATCACTTGCCCCCCCTGCACCCCCCCGCCCCTGCTTCAATTTAACCCCCCCCCCCCCGGGTATGTTTTTAAATTGAAAACCCGCCACTGAAGGGGTTAATGCATGTCGACCATATTGACTGTCTATCTAATTACTTTTTCTCTTACTCAGAGTTTATTTACTAAGCATTGGGCTCTTAGGCTTGCACTGCCTACTGGGTTTATGCCAGAAACATAAAAGGGCAAAGATTTTACTAGCAAAACAGGGCGAGTAAAAGCATTGCCTTTTTAAATATCAAGTATAAACCCGACTGGAGGCGCCAGGTCTTAGAACCGAACGCTTAGTAAATAAACCGCTATGTTTTTATTTGAGAGGGGTTTTTTGTGCAGATTTTCACAAGTATTCAGTGATTTGGACGGTACCGCGACGCACAGCACGGAGTACAGTGACGCACAGCACGGCGTACAGTGACGCACAGCACGGCGTACAGTGACGCACAGCACAGAGTACAGTGACGCACAGCACGGCGTACAGTGACGCACAGCACGGCGTACAGTGACGCACAGCACGGAGTACAGTGACGCACAGCACGGAGTACAGTGACGCACAGCACGGAGTACAGTGACGCACAGCACGGAGTACAGTGACGCACAGCACGGAGTACAGTGACGCACAGCACGGAGTACAGTGACGCACAGCACGGAGTACAGTGTCAAAGTCGAAAAATATTGCAGTACACACATCACGTCCAAGCTACACACAGATGGCCTCTGCGCGTGTACTTGTTCTGTCGTGCGTGCACATACTCGCAATTTGCGTATGGTCGCTCCCGCGGTCCTGCGCATGGTATGGGTATTTACGGCAGAGTTTGTGAACGCATGGAGAGCTATCAAAACATTACATATTTAATCCAAATAGTGCACATAGTCCCCCTGCACCACATCAGAAAGTATCAACAGTTTAAATGGTTGCAGAACCAAGGGATTCACCTTTACAGGATAAGAGGGGACAGACTAAGGTTATAAGGTGGTATTTGGTATCCAGCTGTAGGGTATTTTAAGGGTAACATTCCGGTGTTGATTTGCGGAAGATCGCATGTTCCTGCGGATAGTTATGTGCAGAAGCAGAATATAGATATAAACTGTATTTACTGTATATTATGTATGCGGCGGGAATCCAGAGGAGACCACCCACAAGAGCAGTTGGGAAAGACATTGCCTGCCTTTTCAAATCGACCTATGACCTCTCCTGTACTGTAAAAGTGCATTCCTGTGTCCAATGGACAAAGGGATTACAGTATCCATTGTATTGCTTTTGGAAGAATTGTATAAATAAAGCTTGTTGCTGGCCTGGTCACACAAGACTCACAAAGTTATCTATCAGATGACCGGGGACCGGCCGGGTTGCGCAAGCGATTCCAATCACGTATGTACATTGACTGTAGCCATTATTCTGTTATATTGTCTTGTATTGTAGTGCATGATTTGTATTGTAAACCCCCTTTCAGCAATAATCCACTGTGGTGTCGGAACCAACGGTAAAATCACAATTGATGTCGTGTCCTCATTGCCCTGCTAAGGTTTAAAGTGTTTTATCATTGCATTACTGTAAAGGGTTAAAGTGTATCGCTGGGTGTGCGCGCGCTGTGTGTACATTGTACCCCCAGCGCGGCGTTTGTACGCTAAGTCCGTACAGTGATACGGGACTCCGTACGCAAACAGTGTATAAAGTACGTAGCGTGTGTACCAAGTTTAGCGGCCGCAGCGGCTCCATGGTAAAGTGTATTCTAAGTGTGTGTAAGGTATAGCTTTTTATTCCTGTAAGATAACCAGCATTATCAACAGTGACGCACAGCACGGAGTACAGTGACGCACAGCACGGAGTACAGTGACGCACAGCACGGAGTACAGTGACGCACAGCACGGAGTACAGCGACGCACAGCACGGAGTACAGCGACGCACAACACGGAGTACAGTGACGCACAGCACAGAGTACAGTGAAGCACATCTTGTCAAATTTCTGTCTTATCGTGCAGATTCCAGATACTTTAAAGCCCCAATAATAACTGGTGGCGTATGTAATGATACTGTATGTCTGTGGCTTTCTGCTTTGAGTACAGTGAAGCACAGCACAGAGTACAGTGAAGCACAACACAGAGTACAGTGACGCACAGCACGGAGTACAGTGACGCACAGCACGGAGTACAGTGACGCACAACACAGAGTACAGTGACGCACAGCACGGAGTACAATTAACGCACAGCACGGAGTACAGTGAAGCACAGCACAGAGTACAGTGAAGCACAGCACAGAGTACAGTGAAGCACATCTTGTCAAATTTCTGTCTTATCGTGCAGATTCCAGATACTTTAAAGCCCCAATAATAACTGGTGGCGTATGTAATGATACTGTATGTCTGTGGCTTTCTGCTTTGAGTACAGTGAAGCACAGCACAGAGTACAGTGAAGCACATCTTGTCAAATTTCTGTCTTATCGTGCAGATTCCAGATACTTTAAAGCCCCAATAATAACTGGTGGCGTATGTAATGATACTGTATGTCTGTGGCTTTCTGCTTTGAGTACAGTGAAGCACAGCACAGAGTACAGTGAAGCACAACACAGAGTACAGTGACGCACAGCACGGAGTACAGTGACGCACAGCACGGAGTACAGTGACGCACAGCACGGAGTACAGTGACGCACAACACAGAGTACAGTGACGCACAGCACGGAGTACAATTAACGCACAGCACGGAGTACAGTGATGCACAGCACGGAGTACAGTGAAGCACAGCACAGAGTACAGTGACGTACAGCACAGATGGCAGTGACGCACAGCACGGAGTACAGTGATGCACAGCACGGAGTACAGTGACGCACAACACACAGTATAGTGATGCACAACATGGGGTATAGTGACGCACAGCACAGAGTACAGTGACGCACAGCACGGAGTACAGTGACGCACAGCACGGAGTACAGTGACGCACAACACGGAGTACAGTGACGCACAGCACAGAGTACAGTGACGCACAGCACAGAGTACAGTGACGCACAGCACGGAGTACAGTGACGCACAACACGGAGTACAGCGACGCACAGCACAGAGTACAATTAACGCACAGCACGGAGTACAGTGACGCACAGCACGGAGTACAGTGAAGCACAGCACAGAGTACAGTGACGTACAGCACAGAGTGCAGTGACGCACAGCACGGAGTACAGTGATGCACAGCACGGAGTACAGTGACGCACAACACACAGTATAGTGATGCACAACATGGGGTATAGTGACGCACAGCACAGAGTACAGTGACGCACAGCACAGAGTACAGTGACGGCGTGACGCACAACTCGGAGTACAGTGACGCACAGCACGGAGTACAGTGACGCACAGCACGGAGTACAGTGACGCACAACACGGAGTACAGTGACGCACAACACGGAGTACAGTGACGCACAGCACGGAGTACAGTGACGCACAGCACGGAGTACAGTGACGCACAGCACGGAGTACAGTGACGCACAGCACGGAGTACAGTGACGCACAGCACGGAGTACAGTGACGCACAGCACGGAGTACAGCGACGCACAGCACGGAGTACAGCGAAGCACAGCACGGAGTACAGTGACGCACAGCACGGAGTACAGTGACGCACAGCACGGAGTACAGCGACGCACAGCACGGAGTACAGCGAAGCACAGCACAGAGTACAGTGACGCACAACACAGAGTACAGTGAAGCACAGCACAGAGTACAGTGACGCACAGCACAGAGTACAGTGAAGCACAGCACGGAGTACAGTGACGCACATCTTGTCAAATTTCTGTCTTATCGTGCAGATTCCAGATACTTTAAAGCCCCGATAATAACTGGTGGCGTATGTAATGATACTGTACGTCTGTGGCTTTCTGCTTTGAGTACAGTGAAGCACAGCACAGAGTACAGTGAAGCACAACACAGAGTACAGTGACGCACAGCACGGAGTACAGTGACGCACAGCACGGAGTACAGTGACGCACAGCACGGAGTACAGTGACGCACAACACAGAGTACAGTGACGCACAGCACGGTGTACAGTGACGCACAACACAGAGTACAGTGACGCACAACACAGAGTACAGTGACGCACAGCACAGAGTACAGTGAAGCACAGCACAGAGTACAGTGAAGCACAACACAGAGTACAGTGACGCACAGCACGGAGTACAGTGACGCACAACACGGAGTACAGCGACGCACAGCACAGAGTACAGTGACGCACAGCACGGAGTACAATTAACGCACAGCACGGAGTACGGTGACACACAGCACGGAGTACAGTGACGCACAGCACGGAGTACAGTGACGCACAGCACGGAGTACAATTAACGCACAGCACGGAGTACAGTGGCGCACAGCACGGAGTACAGTGAAGCACAGCACAGAGTACAGTGACGTACAGCACAGAGTGCAGTGACGCACAGCACGGAGTACAGTGATGCACAGCACGGAGTACAGTGACGCACAACACACAGTATAGTGATGCACAACATGGGGTATAGTGACGCACAGCACAGAGCACAGTGACGCACAGCACGGAGTACAGTGACGGCGTGACGCACAACTCGGAGTACAGTGACGCACAGCACGGAGTACAGTGACGCACAGCACGGAGTACAGTGACGCACAGCACGGAGTACAGTGACGCACAGCACGGTGTACAGTGACGCACAACACAGAGTACAGTGACGCACAGCACAGAGTACAGTGAAGCACAGCACAGAGTACAGTGAAGCACAACACAGAGTACAGTGACGCACAGCACGGAGTACAATTAACGCACAGCACGGAGTACAGTGAGGCACAGCACGGAGTACAGTGACGCACAGCACGGAGTACAGTGACGCACAGCACAGAGTGCAGTGACGCACAGCACAGAGTGCAGTGACGCACAGCACAGAGTGCAGTGACGCACAGCACAGAGTGCAGTGACGCACAGCACGGAGTACAGTGATGCACAGCACGGAGTACAGTGACGCACAACACACAGTATAGTGATGCACAACATGGGGTATAGTGACGCACAGCACAGAGTACAGTGACGCACAGCACGGAGTACAGTGACGGCGTGACGCACAGCACGGAGTACAGTGACGCACAGCACGGAGTACAGTGACGCACAGCACGGAGTACAGTGACGCACAGCACAGAGTACAGTGACGCACAGCACAGAGTACAGTGACGCACAGCACGGAGTACAATTAACGCACAGCACGGAGTACAGTGACGCACAGCACGGAGTACAGTGACGCACAGCACGGAGTACAGTGACGCACAGCACGGAGTACAGTGACGCACAGCACGGAGTACAGTGACGCACAGCACAGAGTGCAGTGACGCACAGCACGGAGTACAGTGACGCACAACACACAGTATAGTGATGCACAACATGGGGTATAGTGACGCACAGCACAGAGTACAGTGACGCACAGCACGGAGTACAGTGACGCACAACACACAGTATAGTGATGCACAACATGGGGTATAGTGACGCACAGCACAGAGTACAGTGACGCACAGCACGGAGTACAGTGACGGCGTGACGCACAGCACGGAGTACAGTGACGCACAGCACGGAGTACAGTGACGCACAGCACGGAGCACAGTGACGCACAGCACAGAGTACAGTGACGCACAGCACAGAGTACAGTGACGCACAGCACGGAGTACAATTAACGCACAGCACGGAGTGCAGTGACGCACAGCACGGAGTGCAGTGACGCACAGCACGGAGTGCAGTGACGCACAGCACGGAGTGCAGTGACGCACAGCACGGAGTGCAGTGACGCACAGCACGGAGTGCAGTGACGCACAGCACGGAGTGCAGTGACGCACAGCACGGAGTGCAGTGACGCACAGCACGGAGTGCAGTGACGCACAGCACGGAGTACAGTGACGCACAACACACAGTATAGTGATGCACAACATGGGGTATAGTGACGCACAGCACAGAGTACAGTGACGCACAGCACGGAGTACAGTGACGGCGTGACGCACAGCACGGAGTACAGTGACGCACAGCACGGAGTACAGTGACGCACAGCACAGAGTACAGTGACGCACAGCACGGAGTACAGTGACGCACAGCACAGAGTACAGTGAAGCACATCTTGTCAAATTTCTGTCTTAACGTGCAGATTCCAGATACTTTAAAGCCCCAATAATAACTGGTGGCGTATGTAATGATACTGTATGTCTGTGGCTTTCTGCTTTGAGTACAGTGAAGCACAGCACAGAGTACAGTGAAGCACAACACAGAGTACAGTGACGCACAGCACGGAGTACAGTGACGCACAGCACGGAGTACAGTGACGCACAGCACGGAGTACAGTGAAGCACAGCACAGAGTACAGTGAAGCACAGCACAGAGTACAGTGACGCACAGCACAGAGTACAGTGAAGCACAGCACGGAGTACAGTGACGCACAGCACGGAGTACAGTGACGCACAGCACGGAGTACAGTGAAGCACAGCACGGAGTACAGTGACGCACAGCACGGAGTACAGTGAAGCACAGCACGGAGTACAGTGAAGCACAGCACAGAGTACAGTGACGCACAGCACGGAGTACAGTGACGCACAGCACGGAGTACAGTGAAGCACAGCACGGAGTACAGTGACGCACAGCACGGAGTACAGTGACGCACAGCACGGAGTACAGTGAAGCACAGCACAGAGTACAGTGACGCACAGCACAGAGTACAGTGAAGCACAGCACAGAGTACAGTGAAGCACAGCACAGAGTACAGTGACGCACAGCACGGAGTACAGTGACGCACAGCACGGAGTACAGTGACGCACAGCACAGAGTACAGTGACGCACAGCACAGAGTACAGTGAAGCACAGCACAGAGTACAGTGAAGCACAACACAGAGTACAGTGACGCACAGCACGGAGTACAGTGACGCACAGCACAGAGTACAGTGACGCACAGCACGGAGTACAGTGACGCACAGCACAGAGTACAGTGAAGCACAGCACAGAGTACAGTGAAGCACATCTTGTCAAATTTCTGTCTTATCGTGCAGATTCCAGATACTTTAAAGCCCCGATAATAACTGGTGGCGTATGTATTGATACTGTATGTCTGTGGCTTTCTGCTTTGTATAGACTTTAGACAAAATAATATTAGTTTATGTAGGGAATTATATTTAGCACAAATGATAAATTATAAATAAATGTTTTTTTTGTGACATTATGCACAATTTTAGCTCAAGGTTCTGGGTATCAAGAGGGTGCAAACGTCTACATCTATTCCTAGGAGTGCCAGTCATGGATCAGGGGATCCTAGAGTAATGTGGCACTATCATCAGTGGTGGATTTAGGTGCGGGCTAGCAGGGACCCGCAGTCACCCCACCAGCATCCACCCACTGCCCATATCACACTGGCTGCTTCCCACTACAAGGGGCATAGCCTCGCAGGTAGAGGGTGTGGCCTCATGGGAAGTGCTGCAATCGCAGGCCAAATACCATTTCACCGTTGTGGGGGGCATGCCGAGAGCTCTGTGAGCTGCCGGCATGCCCCATGTCCTTCTCTCCAAACGAATAGTCTATTCACTGCTGCTCTACAGCGGGTGAGAGAGGGACAGTTGGGAGGTATGATGCTGCGGCCGGACCCAGGACAGAGAGCGTGTGACTGGTGAGTGACAGGACACATATACACACACACTCACTCTCTCTTTTTATGGAGGGGCTCTACTTGGTGCAACATGTATAAGAGGCTCTACCTGGTGCAATGTGTATAAGACACTCTACCTGGCACAGCATGTATAAGAGTTTCTACCAGGTGCAATGTGTATAAGAGGATCTACCTGGTGTAATGTGTAGAAGGGGGGTCAACCTGACGCAGCATGTATAATGGGCTCTATCTGGTTCAACGTGTATAAGGGGCTCTACCTGGCACAAAAAGTATAAAAGACTCTACCTGGCATAATGTGTATAAGGGCTCTACCTGGCATAACTTGCATAAGGGACTCTACGTGGCGCAACGTGTATAAGGGGCTCTATCTGGTGTAATGTGTGTAAGGGGCTCTACCTGGCATAACGTGTATAAGGGGCTCTACCTGGCATAACGTGTATAAGGGGCTCTACCTGGCATAATGTGTGTAATGGGCTCTACCTGGCATAATGTGTATAAAAGGTGCTCTATTTGGCATTATGTGTGTGAGGGCCTCTACCTGGCGTATTGTGTAAAAGGGGCTCTGCTCTACTGTAATGTGTGTAAGGGGCTCTAACATGGCATAATGTGTATAAGGGGTACTGTGTGCTGTAATGTGACTGATGGACACTATTGTGTGGTGTAATGTGACTGATGGACACTATTGTGTGGTGTAATGTGACTGACGGACACTACTATGCAGTGTAATGTGAATTGGTACTATTCTGTGGCCATCAGTGGCGTAACTACTACCCCCGCAGTCCTCGCGGTGGCTTGGGGGCGAGGGGCTGCGGGGGCGCCACTGATTTAGCACAGATTGACATGCGGACGAGCGTCCGCATGTCAATCTGCTCCTACTAACGCTCCCTGCTGTGTTGGAGGGACACGGAGGGCACAGCGCGCGCCTCTCCTGTGTCCCTCCTGCATCATCTCCGGCGGCCGCGGGTCTAATAAACGAAGTGCCGTTCGTGAGCTCTGATTGGCTCACGAACCGGCACTTCCTCTATTAGACCCGCGGCCGCCGGAGATGATGCAGGAGGGACACTGGAGAGGCGCGCGCTGTGCCCTCCGTGTCCCTCCAACACAAACCAGCGGGGGAGCGGCGGCGGCGGAGGAGGGGCACGCACTGAGGGGGCATATATGGCACTGGGGAAGAATATCTGGCACTGGGGGCATATGTGGCACAGGGGGGGGGGAATCTGGCACTGGGGGCATATGTGGCACTGGGGTGAATATCTGGCACTGGGGGCATATGTGGCACTGGGGGGGGGGGATCTGGCACTGGGAGCATATCTGGCACTGGGGGGGAATATCTGGCACTGGGGGCATATGTGGCACTGGGGGTGGAAATCTGGCACTGGGGGCATATGTGGCACTGGGGGGAATATCTGGCACTAAGGGCATATGTGGCACTGAGGAGGAATATCTGGCACTGGGGGGCATATGTGGCACTGGGGGGGTATATGTGTACCTGGCACACAGGGGGGGGGGCTATATTGTGCACTGGGGCCATGTGAGTACCTGGCACCGTGGGGTAATATCTGGCACTGGGGACATATGTGGCACTGGGAGCACAGCCCTAGCAACAAGCACTACCCCCTAGCAACGAGCATGACACCCAGTGCATGAAACCCCTGGCAACGAGCATGACACCCAGTGCATGAAACACCTGGCAACGAGCATGACACCCAGTGCATGATACCCCTGGCAACGAGCATGACACCCTGAGCATGAAAACCCCTGGCACCGTGCATGGAACCAAGAGCATGAAACCCCTGGCAACGAGCATGACACCCAGTGCATGAAACCCCTGGCAACGAGCATGACACCCAGTGCATGAAACCCCTGGCAACGAGCAGGTAATTTAAAAGTAATTAGAAGCCTTACTGTAGGACTTAATGTGTAATGGGCATTACGGTGTGTGGCATAATGTATCACGGACATTGCGGTGTGTGTCATAATGTGTCACAGGCATTACGGTGTGTGGCATACTATATCACGGGCATTGTGGTATGTGGTATAATGTCTCAGGGTCATTGCAGTGTGGCATAATGTATAACGGGCATTGCAGTGTGTGGCATAATGTATCACGGACATTGCGGTGTGTGTCATAATGTATCAGGCATTACGGTGTGTTGTATACTATATCACGGGCATTGTTGTATAATGTATCAGGGGCATTGCAGTGTGTAGCATAATGTATAACGGGCATTGCGATTCCTGTCATAATGTGTCAGGCATTACGGTGTGTTGTATACTATATCACGGGCATTGTGGTATGTGGTATAATGTATCAGGGGCATTGCAGTGTGTAGCATAATGTATAACGGGCATTGCGATTCCTGTCATAATGTGTCGGGGGCATTACGGTGTGTGGCATAATGTGTCGGGGGCATTATGGTGTGTGCATATTGTGTCATGTGCATTATTGTGTGTGGCATAATGTCTAAGGGCCATTGCAGTATGTGGCATAATGTATACTGGGCATTACTATAAGGAGGAAAAATGACAAATAATGTAAGGAGCATGAATCAGGATTATTTTTCTTCCCTGTGGTGGCTAACGTCTGGGCGTGCAGGTTGGAAAACTGGGGTATAACGTAGTCTTTTCCTGCAATGCCACGCCCCTTTATGTGAAACCACGCCCATCCCAACGAAGCCACACACCTTATTTTGCTGCGCGCGCACATTTATCCCTTTAATAGTGCCAATTATGGGGGGGGGGGGGGGGGGTGCCGAAGAATTTTTTGACTTGGGGGAGAAAAATTTCTAGTTACGCCACTGGTGGCCATGCCCCTTCCCCATGAACCCACACGCCTATTTTTTGTCACACACATCCGGCGCACACTGTCCCTGTTTTCAGTTGAAGTGGGGGCGCCAAAGGAAACATTCGCCCTGGGCGCCACGAGGTCTAGAACCGGCCCTGACTTTAGTACACCTCATTCTTGCCAAAAGGTGAAACACCTTTCTCTAGGGCACCTTTCCCCGAGTCTGTGGAAAATAATTAACACCTGATCGCTGCTGAGCATTTTGGCACAGCGGGTGATAAGGTCTGAACTGCGTATGCTCTGGCGCTGCAGTGCGTCGGCGCATGCCAGAGATGAATCTGCATTTCAGCCCAGCGATCGTCTCTGCCTGATTGACAGGCAGAGGTGTTCGCTGGGTGGGAGGGGGCGGGCCGACAGCGTTGGCCCGCCGTTTTGGGGACGCAGTCCGGGCAACGCTGGCGTGCCTGGACAGTGCGGGGGGGAGGCGGGCTGCGTGACATCACACACAGCCGATGTGACCCGGAGAGCGACGGGTAGCTCCCTGCCAGCGTGCAGGTGCTGCGTTGGTAGGGAGCTACCCTTCAGGTACAAAAGCATCGCCGCCGTGCAAGGCTTTTGAACCTGTGCGGCGGGGTAGGGCCAGACATGCGGCGTCCCCCTGCATGTCTGTGAAAGTGACCGTTGGTGGCAGGAAGCTGGGATCGGTGGTGTTGGTGGTAGGGAGATCAGATGTTGGGGTACACGTCTTTGCACTTTTGCTATAATACAGTAAATAAAACAAACTATACTGAGGTTTTTTTCTCCAAGAGATTAGGAAAGTGATCTATGTATTTAAGAATTCTCTTATTTAGAAAACATGCAAACACAGAGCTATAAAAAAAAACACACATTCTTGCTAGTATTTCTATATTGTAGAAAATAAAGCGACTCCCCAGAATAATTTGACAATTCTATAAAGCAAAGCTGAAAAGCGTCATGTAATAATATGTGTCCCACTAATATCAGCAAGAAGTAATACATTACATCTGGTCACTTTCATATTTCTGCCACCAGAGGGCGCTCAAGAATAACAACAAATTGTCTTCAGCATGCTGCGCTATCGGCAAATCTTGTCATACAGGTCAGTTATATCTCAGATGGGGTATAGGTGACACGACAAACTGCGGTGTCATAAATCCTCCTTTGTGCGGCCTACACCTGGATTTTCCAGTTGGTATAAATATTTGCATCTATTGTTTGTACTGTTGTTATTGTGCGGGGGCAGCGATGACGTGTGGCTTTGTCAAAAACATGACCAGTGATTACAGTATATACATTCTGATCACACTAATGAGTATTACTGTAGCACAGCTTCCTTTACATGCTGTATGATCACTGACGGCTTAGTAGCGCAGGAGAAAGAATTGTCCGCGCTGGAATTTGTAGCGTGCGGAAAACATCAATTAATAAAAATGTACATGCTGTATGTTTTAAAGCTTGTATTGAGCTGGAAGGATTCCTACAGTACTTGCCCCCCTGAATAGCAGACCCTCCAACATGATCCCTGTTCTGCTCCTGGACTTCCAACTTCATTTATTATTGCCGTCATACTGTATATGTTGAACTAGTTAATTGATAAGAAAGGTTACGGCAATCATAAATTAAGAGCACCCTGTGCTGGCCCTGCCCCCTAAGCAGATGACTTTGCACAGAGGACGCAAGGCCGCCGGCAGCGGGAAGTGCAGCAGGATGCTCCGAGCAGCTGCACAGACAGCAGAGTACCTACCTTTTTGTGTTGTACCCGGAGGCGGATCGGCCATAGGTCTTACAGGGACGATTCCCGGTGGGCCGACGCACCCGCGGGGCCTGTTTTGTTTGAGGACATTTGGTCCTTTTTATAGACATAATAAATAAGATGCAAAATAATTAGCATATATGAAAATGACTTTGCCACTTAGCCGGTGATTGCAGATGATCTAGTGTATGCTCTGTCTGCCTGCTTGGCTGACATATAAGATTGAGTGACTAGTGATTGGGATACGGTTGGTGTAATAAGCAAGAAAATATATCTTTCTAAAGAATTATATAGTATCCTAACTTCTGAAGGTGTATCATCTAATGTGCTCATAATATTTAATTTTATTTCTTTTTACCTTCCCCCTTGATGCTGGACATGCCCACTATCTGGAAAGTCTTGGGGGAGGGTGCTGCTGCCATGGCCCATGGCTAGACCTTACACCTCTGGTGCTGCCCATGTGGGGCCACCAGTACACATTTTTTCAGGGCCGCTTTTTGTTCCCAATCCGCCCCTGGTTGTACCCCAGTGTGTATCCATAACACAAGTACTGTGACACCGCAGTCCATGCCCTTAGTGTGTATCCATAACGCATGTATTGTAATGCCTCATGCCATACCCAGGTGTGTATCCATAACACAAGTACTGTAACAACTCAGGCCTTACCCGAGTGTGTATCCATAACACAAGTACTGTGACACAGCAGACCATATCCTTATCCTTAGTGTGTATCCATAAGACAAGTACAGTGACACCTGAGGTCATATCCCAGTGTGTATCCATAGCCAAGTACTATGACACAGCAGACCGTTCCTCAGTGTGTATCCATAACACAAGTACTGTGACACCTCAGGCCATACCCCAGTGTGTATCCATAACACAAGTACTGTGACACCTCAGGCCATACCCCAGTGTGTATCCATAGCACAAGTACTGTGACACAGCAGACCGTATCCTTAGTGTGTATCCATAACACAAGTACTGTGACGCCTCATGCTGAACCGCTGTGTGTATCCATCATGTACAAGTACTAGGACTCCGCAGGGCGTACCCCACTGTGTATCTATAACATACAGTACAAATACTGTGACTCCGCAGGACGTACCCCACTGTGTATCCATAACATACAGTGCAAATACTGTGACTCCGCAGGGCGTACCCCACTGTGTATCCATAACATACAAGTACTGTGGTCTCCGCAGGCCTGGGATCCGGTCTATAGATCGACATCCATTTAGTCGACAGTCATTTGGTCGACCGCACATGATCGACAGACCCAAGGTCAACACCGACAAAGGGTCGACACTGGATAAGGCCGACAAGTTCATATGGTCGACATGACAATGCTTGACAAACATATGGTCAACACATTTTTGTTTTGTTTTTTCATGTTTTTGGACGTTTTCCTTCCTTGACTATCCATGTCAAATATAACCTTTAGTAACCTTGTGGCAAGCGAACGCGTTTCAACAAATGGTGGTCCCAGAAACTATCGACGCTAACCCCAAAAATGCCCCCCCAAAAAAGTGTGTCAACCAATATTGTTAGCTGTGAGGTGGTTAAAATTGACTGGAAATTACTGGAAATTAATGTTATTGAAGTTAATAATACGGTAGGAACAAAAGAGGTCTAAATTATGTGATTTTTGCCGTTTGTATCAATCTTTTACAAAAATTACAGGATCAAAACACGTGAGGGTGGTTTTGGCAAAACCATAACCGAATCCAAAACACAAAGTTAATACAGGTCCACAACCAAAACACGAGGGTCGACGCACATCTCTAATTGTAACGGCATGTCTGGACAGGAATTATACCAGGTTTCATTGGAATATGCCATGCTGATCACTTCATGCAAATCAGATTTCTGTCCGACACCGACGTAACGCCTCAGTTATGTTATGTGATGCTTGTGCGTCACTTACTCACAAGCATCACAGTGTGAAAACAAATATTCCTGTTGGCAGGTTTGGTATACTGTGATTAGTTTGTTAATAGCTTATAAATACTTTGCATGTTTCTGGGTCTACAGCAGCCTTACTGACAAAACTTTGTCACCTTCCTAAATGTCATCCACCTCTGACCTATTTCCACACTGAGAATAGTGATTACACGTGAGGGGCCCCAAATTTGTGGAAGGATCTTGGATGACTCATCACTTACAGGACCTGTCCTGCAAGTACTACTGTACAGTCACTCCTGGAAAATGTAACCTTGTATCGTGCGCATACTAACCTACAGCCCACATATCACGCTCACACATTTCCAAATAATCATCAGCTATCAGCTGACATTTAGGCTGCCACTATAACAGAGGTCACATGAGTTCATGGCAAAGAAAATCTAGTAATCACAGCAGAACATCCAACAAATACGTAGATATCACCAGGGTGGGCTCTGAACCTTCATGAACTTTCCTATCTCATAACATCACCACTGTATAGTCCATACATATACCCACATGTTTTCTCTTTCTTTACTTTCACATATACCCAGCAATATTGGCCTAGGTTCTGGAGCATGTGAAATACAGCCCACCAAGCACCTTTGCAATCTGGTGGACCATTATGCAATGAGTATCACCTAACCCTGTGTATTGACACAGCACCCCGCCCCAGCCTTCATTCAGATAAGCCAATCTGACACAGGTGGGTGGTCGTGACATGGGTTTTACTCGAGATGCCACCACGAAGAGTGTTGAATAACGTTATTGCATTGGTCAAACAGTTAAATCACCCTTAGAAAATCCACAGTTATTAACCATATATAGCATGGGTCTCTACCGGAACATGAATTCTTGGATCACAGAGGTAAAGCTGATAGATTTTGAGAAAATAAATCCAATGTTGAGTTACAAAGAAGAACAGGTAAATAACGAGTCGTACAAATATGATATGCACAGATTGATTTCAAGTAAATAAAAGGGAATAAACGTCAGGACCCTCAGTTAACTTACTCTAAGGTTAAGTTTATCTATGGGAGAAAGACTCCATGAAGCAGAAGCTGTGCCCACTCCTCCTTTCAAGAGTGACCATCAGCAGTCCAGTATAATGAGACATATAGTTTCACAAACACTTTCCTCAGTAGCCCTCACCCTCCAAGTTGCAAGAGCTTCCTTTGTTCTCACAAGGCTTCTGTACATACAATTAGGCCTGCCTCTCAGGAGCAGTAAACGCATATCTTTTGGGAGGATTTTGTATCCCCGATCTGGATAGGTTTTATGGCAGGAAGGCTGAGAGGTGGCTGGCGTGTTGGTCTGTGTCCAGATCCAGAACTGGGGTTTCCCTGCTGTGAAAAGCAAACACTGTCCCAGGAAGTTTAATCTCCAAAAAATTCTAGTTCACACCTCGTCAATGCTTACACAATACAAATATAGTTTTGAAAATGGCAAAACATACATTCATGAAACATACATTTTGGTCACGGATTAGTTATTACTCATAGGACTGTGAGCACAATTTTCCTAGGGAACACAAAATGCAGACAGTCACGACTTGTGACTTTGAGGAATCGCCGTAACCCATGGCAATGCCACACCTCTCTCCTAAGTATGGCGCAGGGAGATAGTGATCATCCATCACATACGTCCCTGTGCCACGGTGACTACCTCATCACCTTGCTGGAAGAGTCCATTCGCATTCCTGTGCTCTGACCCTTTTTTGTGTCAAATAGTGAATGTATACTGCTGCAGAATTAGACTCCATCTTAGCAATTTACCATTACCCCCCGGCAACCTTGTTCAACCAGATGAATGGGCTGTGGTCAGAAATCACTGTGAAGTCTCTTCCAGAGAGGTATGGCTGCAACTTTTGAAATGCCCATACAATAGGTAGGCATTCCTTCTCAATAGTGGCATATGCTATCTCCTGGTGGAGCAGTTTTCTACTCAAGTAGAGCAATGGGTGCTTATTTCCCTGCCCATCTACTTGACTGAGGACAGCTTCCAGACCATAGTTAGAGGTGTCAGTCTGCACAATAAATAGGCGCTTAAAATCTTGCCTCACAGGAGACTGAGCTAGGGTGGACTTCAGAGCCTGCTCACAATCTGCTGTCCATGGAACTAGATTTGGACACTTCTTTTGGGTCAGGTCAGTTAGGGGCTAGGCAATGGCACCGTAATTGGGTACAAATTTACGGTAGTACCCTGCAGTCCCCAAGAATGACCTGACTTGTTTCTTATCTCGCGGGGTGGGTCATGCTGTGATAGCCTCCACTTTGATCAGTTCTGGGTGCAGAATACCTACCCCTACACAGTGTCCCAGGTATTGCACCTCACTTATCCCAAGCTGGCATTTTTCTGGCTTGATAGTCAAGCCTGCCCCAGTGATTTTGCTCAAAACACTATCAAGGTGTCTCAGGTGTTACTTCCAGGTCTGGCTGAACACAGCAATCTCATCCAGATACGTCACCCCATGTCATCCTGGCCTTCCAGTAGGTCATTAACCAGGCGCTGGGAAGACACCAGGGCATTTTCATCCCAAAGGGCATGATGAGGAACTCAAACAGGCCAAATGGGGTGATAAATGTGGACCTCTTGCAGGCTTCAGGCAACAATGGGATCTGCCAGTACCCTTGGCTGAGATCCATGACAGTGATGTAGCGTGCCTGGCCAAGCTGATCTAGCAGTTCATCTATCCTAAGCATGGGTAGGCAACAAATACAGTGGCATCATTTAACCTCCTATAGTCTACACAGAAACGGGTGCCCCCACATTTCTTTGGGATCAGTACCACTGGGGCAGCCCAAATCTGTGAGACTTTTGAAACACCCCTAGCTGGAGCATCTCATCAATTTTCCTTCTTATTTCCTCCAACACTTCTAGGGAAGTGCGATATGCCGTCTGTCTGAGGAGGATCTGATTACATGTGTTCATATGATGGGGTAAATTTACAAAGATGGGTGTTCTATTTAAGATGGGATGTTGCCTATAGCAACCAATCAGATTCCAGGAATTATCCTCTAGAAGGTGCTAGATACATGAGAAGCAGAATCTGATTGGTCGCTTACTGTGGGCAACATCCCATCTTAAATAGAACTCCCATCTTAGTAAATTTACCCCGATGTGTCACTAGGTGAGTCTTGCCAGACTTCCCTGTAAAATGTGCCTGATATGGGTGTAGTGTGTCAGCTAGCTAATCTAGCTATACTGCTGACAGAGTAACTCGCGATAGGGGGAGGGGCCAGCCACTAGCAGGTGCGTGTATGAGGGTTTGGGAACACGATCAGGAGAGAAACAGGCACAGCAGGAGAACGGACAGCAACAGAGTGGGCACGCAACCTCTCCAGCCTGACGCATCTTTAACTGCATTTCTTACCCAGCCAACTTCTTTCCTCTAGCCCTGCATGCACCCTTGGATGGACACATAACTCTGGCCGGTGTCACCCCACTTTGCTGGGCGTCTCACAGTGCCCAGGGTATGTTCAATGCTCGCCCCGCCCTTGTCACACCTCTGACACACAAAATATAGCCATGCCGCATATCATTGGATTCAGCTGGATCTGTCTGTGCGACTTAGTACATTTATATGCCTCATAGAAACATAGAAACATAGAATTTGACGGCAGATAAGAACCACTTGGCCCATCTAGTCTGCCCCTTTTTTATTTTATCCTTTAGGCAATCTCAACCCTTTTTTAACCTTAATTCTTTGTAAGGATATTCATATGCCTATCCCAAGCATGTTTAAATTGCCCTACAGTCTTAGCCTCTACCACCTCTGATGGGAGGCTATTCCACTTATCCACTACCCTTTCTGTGAAGTAATTTTTCCTTAAATTTCCCCTGAACCTCCCCCCCTCCAGTCTCAATGTATGCCCTCGAGTTCTAATACTTCTTTTCCTTTGAAGAATGTTTCCCTCCTGAACTTTGTTAAGACCCTGGATATATTTGAAAGTTTCTATCATGTCCCCCCTTTCCCTTCTCTCCTCCAAACTATACATGTTAAGATCTTTTAGCCTTTCCGGGTAAGTTTTGTGATGTAGGCCATGCACCATTTTAGTTGCCCTTCTTTGTACACTCTCTAATGTATTTATATCCTTCTGGAGATAGGGTCTCGAACACACATTTCCCAAGGAAAATAATGTAAAAAGGACATGTACAGTACGTGGAGCATTTTTACAGATCAAAGTCTGTTGTTGGTTTTTTATGTGTCAAAATGTATTGTACAGTGTATATTTTGTGAAAATGTGCTTGAAAAGTGTACTTAGAATTGAATTCCGACATTTTCATTTTCAGCTTGGCCAAAAAAAAACAGCTCTAAATTCTTTGAGAGTTTTAGAGCCGTTTCTTCTTAGGGTCCATAAGGTCCACAGGGATTACACTGGGGTGTAGGTGGTTGGAGCTGACCCGGGCACCAAACAGTTAAAAGCTTTAACTCCCAGGATACACTGGTCCCTCCTCCCCTACTAAAACTGGCTAGCCTGGGGCTGGGGTGATTCCAGCCCCAGGCTAGCCAGTTTTAGTTTGGTGCCGCCAGTCAGACGCACCTTTAGATAGGGGGCTGCTTTTAAGCAGCCCAAAGTTTTATGTAAAATTTTAAGTAAAATTTTATGATTTATTTTATTTTACTAGTATTTTTGTTCAGAGCATGCAGCGCTAGGCAGTCCTATAGGACACCGGCGCTGATCCTCCTACAACCCCCGTGCCGGTGCTGCCTCACTGGTAAGTGGTCGAGTGTATCGGCGAGCACCACCGGAGCCCTACTTGCAGACACAGCTACTCTGGGGACCCAGGCAGCAGCCGGACACACGGGGGGACAGGTAAGGCATTTCCCTGCTTGCGGGGAATTGTGTATTTAGCATCCATTACGCTTCAGGTTGCGGAGACCACCGGAACCAACTGATGTGGGACGTCTGGATTATCTGTAGCACCACTAGGCCACCAGGGTATTGGGGACACTTAATGAGGCCAGGGCCAGTTTGCCCGAGGGGATAATGTCAGCACAGGGGAGGTCAGCTCTTCACCAATAGCCTCTCCCCCAGCTCAGAGCGCAATTCCACAGAGGCTTCCCGCCTCTGAGCTGCTTCTCCTCACCCTCCTCCCTCAGTGAGACACTCAGCAGCAGTTTTAACAGGCTGCAGCTGAAGCAAGTCTCAGGAGAATCGGGTCCAGTCTCCCTGTATACCTCTCATCCGGGCCAGGTTATACAGCGCTAAATCCTACCAGCCACTGAGGCTTTAGTAGTTGATTCAGTGCCCATTGCAAATTTAAATATGCATTGCATGTGACTTTTGCCAGTCTGCTGACTGTGATATATACAGTGATAAAATGGAGAGTGAAAAAGTGCCAGCCAATCAGCTCCTAACTGCCATTTTTCAAACACAGCCTATGACATGGCAGTTATTATTAGGAGTCAGGAGCAAGTGCTGACATCTGGTCCAGACTGAAGGACCTGCCAACGATTACTGACATGTCGTCTACTGTCACTGCATATGATTCTGTCACCATTGAAAGAATGGTGGAGGATTATATGAGTGACCGCATCCAAGTAGGCACGTCAGACAATCCGTACGTATACTGGCAGGAAAAAGAGGCAATTTGGAGGCCCTTGCACAAACTGGCTTATTATTTTACCTAAGTTGCCCCCCCTCCAGTGTGTACTCCGAAAGAGTGTTTAGTGCAGCCGGTCACCTTGTCAGCGATCGGAGTAGGAGGTTACTTCCAGAAAATGTGGAGAAGATGATGTTCATCAAAATTAATTATAATAAATTCCTCCGTGTAGACATTTACCAGCAATTGCCTACAGAAAGTACACAGGGACCTGTGATGGTGGATTCCAGTGGGGACGAATTAATACTCCGTGAGGAGGAGGATGTACACAGTGAAAGGGGTGAGGAATCGGGGGATGAGGAGGAGGTGGACATCTTGCCTCTGTAGAGCCAGTTTGTGCAAGGAGAGATTTGTTGCTTCTTTTTTGGTGGGGGCCCAAACCAACCAGTCATCTTAGCCACAGTCGTGTGGCAGACCCTGTCGCTGAAATGATTGGTTTGTTAAAGTGTGCATGTCCTGTTTATACAACATAAGGGTGGGTGGGAGGGCCCAAGGACAATTCCATCTTGCACCTCTTTTTTTATTTATCTTTGCATCATGTGCTGTTTGGGGACTATTTTTTTAAGTGCCATCCTGTCTGACACTGCAGTGCCACTCCTAGATGGGCCAGGTGTTTGTGTCGGCCACTTGTGTCGCTTAGCTTAGTCACACAGCGACCTTGGTGCGCCTCTTTTTTTCTTTGCATCATGTGCTGTTTGGGGACTATTTTTTTGAAGTGCCATCCTGCCTGACACTGCAGTGCCACTCCTAGATGGGCCAGGTGTTTGTGTCGGCCACTTGTGTCGCTTAGCTTAGCCATCCAGCGACCTCGGTGCAAATTTTAGGACTAAAAATAATATTGGGAGGTGTGAGGTGTTCAGAATAGACTGAAAATGAGTGGAAATTATGGTTATTGAGGTTAATAATACTATGGGATCAAAATGACCCCCAAATTCTATGATTTAAGCTGTTTTTTAGGGTTTTTTGTAAAAAACACCCGAATCCAAAACACACCCGAATCCGACAAAAAAAATTCGGTGAGGTTTTGCCAAAACGCGTTCGAACCCAAAACACGGCCACGGAACCGAACCCAAAACCAAAACACAAAACCCGAAAAATTTCAGGTGCACATCACTAGTAAAATGTGCCTGATATGGGTGTAGTGTGTCAGCTAGCTAATCTAGCTATACTGCTGACAGAGTAACTCGCGATAGGGGGAGGGGCCAGCCACTAGCGTGTGTGTATGAGGGTTTGGGAACACGATCAGGAGAGAAACAGGCACAGCAAGAGAACGGACAGCAACAGAGTGGGCACGCAACCTTTCCAGCCTGACGCATCTTTAACTGCATTTCTTACCCAGCCAACTTCTTTCCACTAGCCCTGCATGCACACTTGGATGGACACATAACTTTGGCCGGTGTCACCCCACTTTGCTGGGCGTCTCACAGTGCCCAGGGCCAGTGGCGGATCTAGACTTAACTTTTAGGGGGGGCGGTTTAAGAATGATAACTCCTCCCCCTAATCATAGCCCCTCCCACTTAGTAATACCCTTCCCGGTCGCTTCTAAAATTTCCTATTGTTGCCATTACTAATAAAATGTTGCCAGTTAGTGGAGAGAACCCTGCGCACTGGTGATACAGACTGGCGAATCGCCATTCCTTCCATCAGAGGTGGTAGAGGCTAAGACACTAGGGCAATTTAAATATGCATGGGATAGACATAAGGATATTCTTACAAAGAAATAAGGATCAAATAAGGTTAGAGATAAAAATAATGTAAAAAAAAAAAAAAAGGGGCAGACTAGATGGGCCAAGTGGTTCTTATCTGCCGACAAATACTGTTTCAACAGCACACAGATTGAGCCGAAATTCACATTATAGCACACTGAATGAGCCGAAATTCACATTATAGCACACTGAATGAGCCGAAATTCACATTATAGCACACTGAATGAGCCGTAATTCACATTATAGCACACTGAATGAGCCGAAATTCACATCGTAGCACACTGAATGAGCTGAAATTCACATTGTAGCACACTGAATGAGCTGAAATTCACATTGTAGCACACTGAATGAGCTGAAATTCACATTGTAGCACACTGAATGAGCCGAAATTCACATCGTAGCACACTGAATGAGCCAAAATTCACATTATAGCAAGCAGAATGAGCCAAAATTTACATTATAGCACGCTGAATGAGCCGAAATTCACATTATAGCACACTGAATGAGCCAAAATTCACATTATAGCACGCAGAATGAGCCAAAATTCACATTATAGCACGCTGAATGAGCCAAAATTCACAATATAGCAAGCAGAATGAGCCAAAATTCACATTATAGCACACTGAATGAGCCAAAATTCACATTATAGCAAGCAGAATGAGCCAAAATTCACATAATAGCACGCTGAATGAGCCGAAATTCACATTATAGCACACTGAATGAGCCAAAATTCACATTATAGCACGCAGAATGAGCCAAAATTCACATTATAGCACGCCGAATGAGCCAAAATTCACAATATAGCAAGCAGAATGAGCCAAAATTCACATTATAGCACGCTGAATGAGCCGAAATTCACATTATAAGCAAGCAGAATGAGCCAAAATTCACATTATACTGTAGAACGCTGAATGAGCCAAAATTCACAATATAGCAAGCAGAATGAGCCAAAATTCACATTATAGAACGCTGAATGAGCCAAAATTCACAATATAGCAAGCAGAATGAGCCAAAATTTACATTATAGCACGCTGAATGAGCCAAAATTCACTATATAGCAAGCAGAATGAGCCAAAATTCACATTATAGAACGCTGAATGAGCCAAAATTCACAATATAGCAAGCAGAATGAGCCAAAATTCACATTATAGAACGCTGAATGAGCCAAAATTCACAATATAGCAAGCAGAATGAGCCAAAATTCACATTATAGAACGCTGAATGAGCCAAAATTCACAATATAGCAAGCAGAATGAGCCAAAATTCACAATATAGCAAGCAGAATGAGCCAAAATTCACAATATAGCACACTGAATTAGGCAAAATAATGCAGGGACATAATGCAGGGAGAAGAGGGGGGAGAAATGGGACACAGGGGACACAGGGGACCCAGGGGACACCCCCTTCCCCCACCACCACACAGACACACACACAGACAAACACACACACACACACACACAAGACACCTACTCATAGATGGCACACACTGGAGGCCGGGTCCCGCCGCGGTATTGGGAACTGGTGGAGAGCGGTGCAGCGCGGCAGGGGACGAGGAGAGAGAGAGAGCGTCCTAACGCGCGTACAGGGAGGAGGGGGCGTGGTCAGAACAGAAGCTGCTGTACGCGCGTGAGGACGCTCTCTCTCTCCTCGTCCCCCGCCGCGCTGCACCCCTCTCCACCAGTTCCCAATACCGCGGCGGGACCCGGCCTCCATCCCGGTGGCGGTATATCTAGGGGGGGCGTTCGCCCTAATCGCCCCCCGCTAAATCCGCCACTGCCCAGGGCATGTTCCATGCTCGCCCCGCCCTTGTCACACCTCTGACACACAAAATATAGCCATGCCGCATATCATTGGATTCAGCTGGATCTGTCTGTGCGACTTAGTACATTTATATGCCTCGAACACACATTTCCCAAGGAAAATAATGTAAAAAGGACATGTACAGTACGTGGAGCATTTTTACAGATCAAAGTCTGTTGTTGGTTTTTTATGTGTCAAAATGTATTGTACAGTGTATATTTTGTGAAAATGTGCTTGAAAAGTGTACTTAGAATTGAATTCCGACATTTTCATTTTCAGCTTGGCCAAAAAAACCAGCTCTAAATTCTTTGAGAGTTTTAGAGCCGTTTCTTCTTAGGGTCCATAAGGTCCACAGGGATTACACTGGGGTGTAGGTGGTTGGAGCTGACCCGGGCACCAAACAATTAAAAGCTTTAACTCCCAGGATACACTGGTCCCTCCTCCCCTATTAAAACTGGCTAGCCTGGGGCTGGGGTGATTCCAGCCCCAGGCTAGCGAGTTTTAGTTTGGTGCCGGCAGTCAGACGCACCTTTAGATAGGGGGCTGCTTTTAAGCAGCCCAAAGCTTTAAATTTTATGATTTATTTTATTTTACTAGTATTTTTTTCAGAGCATGCAGCGCTAGGCAGTCCTATAGGACACCCGCGCTGATCCTCCTACAACCCCCCTGCCGGTGCTGCCTCACTGGTAAGTGGTCGAGTGTATCGGTGAGCACCACCGGAGCACTACTTGCAGACACAGCTACTCTGGGGACCCAGGCTGCAGCCGGACACACGGGGGGACAGGTAAGGCATTTCCCTGCTTGCGGGGAATTGTGTATTTAGCATCCATTACGCTTCAGGTTGCGGAGACTACCGGAACCAACTGATGTGGGGCGTCTGGTTTATCTGTAGCACCACTAGGCCACCAGGGCATTGGGGACACTTAATGAGGCCAGGGCCAGTTTGCCCGAGGGGATAATGTCAGCACAGGGGAGGTCAGCTCTACACCAATAGCCTCTCCCCCAGCTCAGAGCGCAATTCCACAGAGGCTTCCCGCCTCTGAGCTGCTTCTCCTCACCCTCCTCCCTCAGTGAGACACTCAGCAGCAGTTTTAACAGGCTGCAGCTGAAGCAAGTCTCAGGAGAATCGGGTCCAGTCTCCCTGTATACCTCTCATCCGGGCCAGGTTATACAGCGCTAAATCCTACCAGCAGAGCTGGATTAAGGCATCGGGGGGCCCGGGGTACTTAAGACAGGGGGGCCCTAAGGTGTAAATTTTATATATATATATATATATATATATATATTATACACGCTGTATCATTTGAAGTAGGGGAGTATCGGGAAGTTTGGATAAATTATCTATTATATATATATATATATATATATATATACACACACACACATATACTGTATATACATATATATATATATATAGTGTATATATACATACATATTTGCATATACAGTACTATATATATATATATACAGTGGTCGAAGTGGAAATTTTTAAGTGGGGGTATGCAAAAGTCAAGGCGCGCTCCAGAAAAGGGGGCGTGGTCACCCAAAAAGGGGGCGTGGTCATCCAATAGGGGCGTGTCCCATGTAGTAAACCCTTTATACAATATAGTACTGGTGCCCCTTTCACATTATAGCACACTGAATGAGCCGAAATTCACCTTGTAGCACACTGAATGAGCCGAAATTCACCCTGTAGCACACTGAATGAGCCGAAATTCACCCTGTAGCACAATGAATGAGCCGAAATTCACCCTGTAGCACACTGAATGAGCCGAAATTCACCCTGTAGCACACTAAATGAGCCGAAATTCACCCTGTAGCACACTGAATGAGCCGAAATTCACCCTGTAGCACATTGAATGAGCCGAAATTCACCCTGTAGCACACTGAATGAGCCGAAATTCACCCTGTAGCACACTGAATGAGCCGAAATTCACATTGTAGCACACTGAATGAGCCAAAATTCACATTATAGCACACTGAATGAGCCAAAATCCACAATATAGCACACTGAATGAGCCGAAATTCACATTGTAGCACTGAGAGAGCCGAAATTCACATTATAGCACACTGAGAGAGCCGAAATTCACATTATAGCACACTGAATGAGCCGAAATTCACATTATAGCACACTGAATGAGCCGAAATTCACATTGTAGCACACTGAATGAGCCGAAACTCACATTATAGCACACTGAATGATCCAAAATTCACATTATAGCACACTGAATGAGCCAAAATCCACAATATAGCACACTGAATGAGCCGAAATTCACATTGTAGCACTGAGAGAGCCGAAATTCACATTATAGCACACTGTGAGAGCCGAAATTCACATTATAGCACACTGAATGAGCCGAAATTCACATTATAGCACACTGAATGAGCCGAAATTCACATTGTAGCACACTGAATGAGCTGAAATTGTGACAGCAGGGAAAGCCAGAGTGACAGCAGGGACAGGGAGAGAGAGTGACGACAGGGAGAGAGAGTGACGACAGGGAGAGAGAGAGTGACGACAGGGAGAGAGAGAGTGACAGTAGGGACAGGGACAGTAACGACAGGGAGAGAGGGTGACAGCAGGGGAACATTACCTGACTGCGGTCGGCGGAGGCACTCATGGGCAGCGGCGGTGGTAAGGAGGCCTTTGGTGCGGTGAGGTCCCTCTGACCGCCATTTTTTGCGGGTGAGCGGCTGGCAACGGTGAGCGGCGGGCGCCTGGTGGCAGTGAGCGGCTGACTATTGCTGTATTGATCATTGGTGGCCAGTGGTGCCAGTAATATAAACATTGCTGGCCTGTGTCAGCAATGTATATATTACTGCTTTATTGATCATTGGTGGCAAGTGGTGACAGAAGGAATATATACATTGCTGGCCTGTGCCAGCAATGTATACATTACTGGCTAAAAAAAAAAAAAAGCATAACCATTGGTGACCAGTGGTACGGTATATACATTGCTGGCCTATGCCAGCAATGTATATAACCGAGGCCAACAGCTATATGCAGCGCTGCGTGTGAAGGAGGGAGCCTGGAGCCCTGAGCGGCAGCTGACTGAGGCCGGAGGGAGCAGAGCAGACGGACCGCGGCGGGGAGAGTGCAGGGCGGCTGGCGGCTGTGAGCGAGAACAGCGCTCTACACAGCCGCAGGCTGCAGCTTTACTTCATCCTATTGGTTGGCCGTAGCTCATTTAGCTCTGCTGCGCCGGTGGCTGGGCTCGCTGTCACCTGTCAGTGGGGAGGGGAGCGCAATGCATGGAAGTGCAGTGCCGCGGAGCAGATCGATTTAGAGATCTGATCTCCGGCGCATGGCGGGGGGCCCTTTTCTGACAGGGGGGCCCGGGGTACTTACCCCCGGAAACCCCCCCTTAATCCGGCTCTGCCTACCAGCCACTGAGGCTTTAGTAGTTGATTCAGTGCCCATTGCAAATTTAAATATGCATTGCATGTGACTTTTGCCAGTCTGCTGACTGTGATATATACAGTGATAAAATGGAGAGTGAAAAAGTACCAGCCAATCAGCTCCTAACTGCCATTTTTCAAACACAGCCTATGACATGGCAGTTATTATTAGGAGTCAGGAGCAAGTGCTGACATCTGGTCCAGACTGAAGGACCTGCCAACGATTACTGACATGTCGTTTACTGTCACTGCATATGATTCTGTCACCATTGAAAGAATGGTGGTGGATTATATGAGTGACAGCATCCAAGTAGGCACGTCAGACAGTACGTACGTATACTGGCAGGAAAAAGAGGCAATTTGGAGGCCCTTGCACAAACTGGCTTTATTTTACCTAAGTTGCCCCCCCTCCAGTGTGTACTCCGAAAGAGTGTTTAGTGCAGCCGGTCACCTTGTCAGCGATCGGAGTAGGAGGTTACTTCCAGAAAATGTGGAGAAGATGATGTTCATCAAAATTAATTATAATAAATTCCTCCGTGCAGACATTTACCAGCAATTGCCTACAGAAAGTACACAGGGACCTGTGATGGTGGATTACAGTGGGGACAAATTAATACTCTGTGAGGAGGAGGATGTACACAGTGAAAGGGGTGAGGAATCGGGGGATGAGGAGGAGGTGGACATCTTGCCTCTGTAGAGCCAGTTTGTGCAAGGAGAGATTTGTTGCTTCTTTTTTGGTGGGGGCCCAAACCAACCAGTCATCTTAGCCACAGTCGTGTGGCAGACCCCGTCGCTGAAATGATTGGTTTGTTAAAGTGTGCATGTCCTGTTTATACAACATAAGGGTGGGTGGGAGGGCCCAAGGACAATTCCATCTTGCACCTCTTTTTTTATTTATCTTTGCATCATGTGCTGTTTGGGGACTATTTTTTTAAGTGCCGACACTGCAGTGCCACTCCTAGATGGGCCAGGTACTTATAGGAGCTTATACAAAAGTGACGGCCTGCACCCATCTTCAACGGGAACGAAAATACTAACTGAACAGTTTGGATGCTTCATCAAGAGCTATTTAAACTAACAAAGGGGGGCAGTGAACCAAATAGGAATAAAGAAATCTGCTCCCCCAACACAGAGGTATTGTTTCTGCAGGCAAAGGGAATAGGAAGCATATCCACAGCAACAGAAGATAATTCAGAACAAAACCAAATAAAAATAGGCAGAGAGAAGAACATAGCTAGGAACAGAAAAAGCACAAACAAAACTCTAAAAGCTATGTGTGCAAATGCTAGGAGCTTAGGAAATAAAATCCCAGAACTAACTGCAATAATGACAAGGGATGATCTAGACATTGTGGCAATTACAGAGTCATGGTACAATGAAAATCATGACTGGGACATAGCTATACCGGGATATACTTTGTTTAGGAAGGACAGAATTGGAAAAATCGGGGGAGGGGTAGCAATGTATGTAAAAAATGCCATAAATACTACATTAATACAAAGTATTGAAGAAAAAACTGAGGCCCTTTGGGTGACCATAGAAACAGGGGAAAAGTTGATTATTCGTATTGGCGTGATATACAGGCCACCAGGTCAGGAAGAGGAACTTGACAAGAACCTATTGCAGGACATAACTAAAATGGCATTAAAAGGAGAGGTAATAATCATGGGAGACTTTAATCTTCCTGATGTAAACTGGGAGGTGTCTGTTGCTAGTTCCACTAGAAGTAGGAACATTTTAAATTCCCTTCAGGGAGCATCCCTCCACCAATTGGTGAGGGAGCCCACTCGGAAAGACGCAATATTAGACTTAATACTTACAAATGGAGACAGATTATCAGACGTAAAAGTGGGTGAAAACCTCGGATCCAGTGATCATCAAGCAGTATGGTTCAGCATTAAGACAGAGACTGACTCGTCCCATACAAAAACAAAGGTGTTGGATTTTAGGAAGGCTGATTTTGTAGGGATGGGAAAATGTGTAAGCGATTCTTTGGCAGAGTGGAGGAACTTGGAAACAGTGCAGGAGAGGTGGAAAACATTCAAATGTGCAATATTGAAGGCAACAGACCTTTGTATCAAAACTGTTAGGAAAAACATAAGGAAAAGGAAGCCAGTGTGGTTTGCAAAAGAAGTAGCAAATATTGTGAGAGCAAAAAAGATGGCTTTTAGGAAATATAAGCAGACACAAAATAATGAAGACAAAAAGATATATCTTGTTAGACAGAAGGAGACAAAGAAGGTAATCAGATGTGCAAAGGCACAAGCTGAGGAGAAAATGGCCCAGTCAGTGGGTAAAGGAGGCAAAACTTTTTTTAGGTATATAAGCGAAAAAAGAAAAACAAAAGGCGGAATTATAAAACTAAAGACGGACACTGGGAATCTTGTTGAGGGAGACAATTTAATAGCAGATCATCTTAATGATTATTTTTGCTCAGTATTTACTACTGAAAGAGAGGGGAAGGGGCCACAGTTAAGTTGCAGGGATATTCAGGAAAATGAAACAAGTACATTTACAGAGGAGAAGGTCCTAACAGAACTCTCAAAGCTGAAAGTGGACAAATCTATGGGGCCAGATGGGATACATCCAAGGATACTAAAAGAACTTAAAGAGGTGCTGGTAGCACCATTGACAGAATTATTCAACCAGTCATTAGCTACAGGAGAAATTCCAGGGGACTGGAAAAGAGCAAACGTAGTCCCACTGCACAAAAGTGGAAGCAAGGAAGAGGCAAACAACTACAGACCAGTGAGTCTTACATCAGTAGTAGGGAAATTGATGGAAACACTCTTAAAAGAAAGAGTTGTAGATCATCTCAAATCCGGCAATTTACTGGATCCCAAACAGCATGGATTCACTGGGGGAAGATCATGTCAAACAAATCTTATTGACTTTTTTGATTGTGTGACTAAAGTGATGGATAAAGGTGGAGCCATGGATATAGCTTATCTTGACTTTAGTAAGGCTTTTGACACAGTTCCACATCGCAGACTGCTAAATAAACTTGAAAGTTTGGGATTGGATATTAGGATTATTGAATGGATAAGATCTTGGTTGAAGGATAGAAAACAGAGAGTTGTGGTAAATGGAGTGCATTCACAGGAGGGAAATGTTACCAGTGGAGTACCCCAGGGATCTGTACTTGGACCAGTGCTTTTCAATATCTTTATTGGTGACATTGCAAATGGGATTAAAGGGAAAGTATGCCTTTTTGCAGATGACACAAAGGTATGCAACAGGGTAGACACACCAGGTGGGGTAAAACAAATGATTGAGGATCTAGGTAGACTAGAGGAATGGTCAAGAGTCTGGCAATTACAGTTTAATGCCAAAAAATGCAAAATCATGCACTTGGGTCTCAAAAATCCTAAAGCTAAATACAGTATTAATGGCACTATACTGGAAACTACTGAGGAGGAAAGGGATCTAGGAGTCACTATTTCAGATGACTTAAAGGCAGGTAAGCAATGTAACAAGGCAATGAGGAAGGCTAGTCAGATGCTTGGCTGCATTGGGAGAGGAATCAGCAGCAGAAAGAAAGAAGTAATAATGCCACTGTATAGGTCATTGGTACGGCCTCATCTAGAATACTGTATTCAGTTCTGGAGGCCATATCTTCAAAAGGATATTAATACATTAGAAACTGTACAAAGGAGGGCAACTAAAATGGTGCATGGCCTACATCACAAAACATACCCAGAAAGACTAAGAAATCTCAATATGTATAGTTTGGAGCAGAGAAGAGAAAGGGGCGACATGATAGAAACTTTCAAATATATGAAGGGTTTTAACAAAGTCCAGGAGGGAAACATTCTCCAAATGAAGAGAAGCAATAGGACACGAGGACATGCACTGAGACTGGAGGGGGGGAGGTTCAGGGGAAATTTGCGGAAAAATTATTTCACAGAAAGGGTAGTGGACAAGTGGAATAGCCTCCCATCAGAGGTGGTAGAGGCTAAGACAGTAGAGCAATTTAAACATGCATGGGATAGACATAAGGATATCCTTACAAAGAAATAAGGATCAAATAAGGTTAGTGATAAAAAAAAAAATAATATATAAAAAAAAAAAAGGGGCAGACTAGATGGGCCAAGTGGTTCTTATCTGCCGACAAATTCTATGTTTCTATGTTTCTATGTTACTTGGGTCGCTTAGCTTAGTCATCCAGCGACCTCGGTGCAAATTTTAGGACTAAAAATAATATTGTGAGGTGTGAGGTGTTCAGAATAGACTGGAAATTAGTGGAAATTATGGTTATTGAGGTTAATAATACTATAGGATCAAAATTACCCCCAAATTCTATGATTTAAGCTGTTTTTGAGGGTTTTTTGAAAAAAAACACCCGAATCCAAAACACATCCGAATCCGACAAAAATCCGAAAGGGTGGTTTTGTCAAAACGCGCCCTAATCCAAAACACGACCGCGGAACCGAATACAAAACCAAAACACAAAGCACAAAAAAATGCCTGCTGCACATCTCTATTATCATTCTTTATTTATATGGCGCCACAAGGGTTCCGCTGCGCCCAATTACAGAGTACATATGCACATAATCAAAACAGGAAAACAGTGACTTACAGTTGAAGACAATATAGGACAAGAACAGGGTAACTAAGCATAACTACACCAGTAGACGACATAGAGATAAGTTTCAAGGTGGCCAAAAAACTGCAGGATTTGGGCAGTTGAGGTTAATTAAAGTAAAAAAAGGATAAGCATATGAGGGAAGAGGGCCCTATTCGTGAGAGCTTACATTCTAAAGGGGAGGGGCAGACAGACAGGGGTGACACAGATGGGGTAGACCAAGCATGGGACAGAGGGTTAGGATGAGATTTGGCTGGGTTTGGTAAAGAAGTGGGTCTTGAGAGCTCGTTTGAAGTTTTGTAGGGAGGTGGAGAGTCTGAGGGGGAGAGGTAGGGATTTCCAGAGAAAGGGAGCAGCACGTGAAAAATCTTGGAGGTAGGAGTGGGAGGAAGTAATCAGAAGACAGGAAAGTCAGCGTGCATTAGCAGAGCGAAGAGGATGGGTGGGAGAGTAAAGGGAGATAAGGTCACAGATGTAAATGGGAGAGGAGTGGGTGAGTGCTTTGTAAGTGAGTGTGAGATGTTGAATTGGATTCTGAAAGGGAAGGGAAGCCAGTGAAGGGCTTGTAGGAGAGGGGAGGTGGATGTAGTGAGGAAGATGAGCCGGGCTGTAGCATTGAGGATAGATTGGAGTGGAGAGAGGTAATTGTCAGGGAGGCCAGTTAGGAGATTACAGTAATCCAGTATGGAAATAATCAGTGAGTGAATAATGGTCTTGATATTGGAAATGTTTTTGAGATGAAAATGACAGGTTTGTGAAAGGTGCTGAATGTGTGGTTTGAAGGAGAGGGGGGAGTCAAGGATTACACCAAGACAGCGTACTTGGGGGCTAGAGGAGATAGTCATGCCATCAATGGATAATGAGATTGTGGGAGGTGAGGTTGTGCGGGAGGGTGGGAAGATGACAGCTCAGTCTTAGACATGTTGAGTTAAAGAAAGCGCTGGGACATCCAGGAATAGATAGCAAAGAGACAGTTGGAGGTACGAGTGAGGAGAGCTGGGGAGAGATCAGAGGAGGAAAGGTAGATTTGAGTGTCATCGGCATAGAGGTGATATTGGAAGTTAAAAGAACTAATGAGTTCACCTAAAGAGGACATATGGGCCCTCATTCCGAGTTGTTCACTCGCAAGCTGCTTTTAGCAGCTTTACACACCCTAAGCCGCCGCCTACTGGGAGTGAATCTTAGCTTCTTAAAATTGCGAACGAAAGATTCTCAAAATTGCGACCACACACCTCTTAGCAGATTCTGAGTAGCTCCAGACTTACTCGGCATCTGCGATCAGTTCAGTGCTTGTCGTTCCTGGTTTGACGTCACAAACACACCCAGCGTTCGCCCAGACACTCCTCCGTTTCTTCAGCCACTCCCGCGTTTTTCCCAGAAACGGTAGCGTTTTTTCACACACACCCATAAAACGGCCAGTTTCCGCCCAGAAACACCCACTTCCTGTCAATCACATTACGATCACCAGAACGAAGAAAAAACCGTGAGTAAAATTCCTAACTGCATAGTAAATTTACTTGGCGCAGTCGCAGTGCGGACATTGCGCATGCGCACTAAGCGGAAAATTGCTGCGATGCAAAAAAATTTACCGAGCGAACAACTCGGAATGACCCCCATAGAGAGAGAAAAGGAGAGGACCAAGAACAGAGCCTTGGGGGACACCAACAGTTAGTGGAAGTGGGGTGGAGGTAGTGTCATAAGAGGAGACAGAGAAGGAATGATCAGAGAGGTAGGAGGACAGCCAGGAAAGGACAGTATCACTCAGACCAAAAGAGTGAAGGATTTGCAGAAGGAGAGGGTGGTCCACAGATCAAAAGCAGCAGAGAGGTCAAGAAGAATAAGCAGAGAGTAGTGGCCCTTAGATTTGGCTGCATAGAGGTCATTGCAGACTTTGTGAGGACAGTTTCAATGGAGTGAAGAGAATGGAAACCAGACTGGAATGGGTCAAGCAGTGAGTGAGAGGAAAGAAAGGCAGTGAGGCGATTATAGACAATACGCTCAAGGAGTTTGGAGGCAAAAGGGAAGAGAGAGATGGGTCGATAGTTGGAGAGAGTGTTTGGGTCAAGGGTAGGAAGAATAGGGGAGACAAGAGAATGCTTTAAGGAAGAGGGGGCAGTGCCTGATGAAAGGGAGAGATTGAGAAGGTGGGCAAGATGGGAACAGGCAGAAGGAGAGAGGTAGTGGAGGAGGTGGGAGGGGATTGGGTCAAGTGGGGAGGTGGTGGAGGGGGAGGAACAGATGAGTAAATTACAGCAACTCGCAGATTAGTAGATTGGTAGAGGCGTATCGCATGGACCTCAAATGTAGATAATGTAAGGGATGGTTCTGGAGGTATAAGATGGTATGTGTAGCTAGAGGGTAATAGCAGGGCCGTCTTTTTGTATGGGCTCAATGGGCTCTTGCCCAAGGGCCCCAGGAGTATAAGGGCCCTAGGCTGATAGCTGAGGGTCCCCTCTTTCCAGGGGTACCAGATTTTTGAAAATCGGCCTTGGGGAACCGGAGATATCCAACGTGAAAGCAGTGCACCCATCCGAGCCTGTTAATTGCTCTTCCCAGCCAGAAATCTCAGGTTCTGTCTGACATAGAGTTTTTCTGAAGGTATAATCCAAAAGCTGGCACTCTCCCCGTATGCTGGACACTGGCAGATTGTCTCTACTGTGCCGAGAACCAGAGATATCAGCCTTCCAGCAGCTGGTCCCTGCTCCAGCTCCACACGCCTGGTATACAGTTTTACATATTCATTGGAGGATTGCTCTGGCTCCTGATTTCTGATCCCCAAGTCCCCAGAACCTTCTGAAAGGTGGGACTCTCTAGTTTTTTTATCCCAGAGCTAAGAAATATATTTTAAGGAACTTGAGATATCTGCAGTCAAACAAGCTGCCCTCCCACCAGAAAATGATGAATATTAAGCCCACTCCACTATCCATCCTTCCCCTGCGTATTAAACACCCCCTACCGCCCCGGAAGTCATGTACCAGGGCGCCTTCATTCAGCCCAATGCCCCCTTGTACAGTTTAGTGTTCTCCCTCCCACCCCATCTGTGCAGTAAAGGAGCAATTAGCAGAAATTACTGCTCCAGGTCCTACATGCTGAGCGGAAGATAGAACACCCCCTACCGCCCACGGGACATCAAAGCTGCCGCTGATAGCACACCCCACCCCTACCGCTGGAGGATGTGTAGGGGGCCCAATGCATTGCTGTGCCCAGGGGCCTACACTGCCGTTAAGACGGCCCTGGGTAATAGGATCCCAAAACCACCACCGTGGTGACCCCTGGGTCGGAATGTGAGGCCCCCAGCAGAGAGAGCAGCAGGAGAAGTGGTGTCATAGGGAGCAATCCAGGTTTCTGTAATGGCAAGGAGATGCAGGGAGTTGGAAATGAAAAGGTCATGAGTGGGGGCCAGTTTGTTGCAAACAGATCTGGCATTCCAGAGGGCACAGGATAGGGGGTAGTAGTTTGTGGGAGAGATGTGAATGAGATTATCAGGATTGCTGTAGCGTTGAGGTAAGATTAATTTGGAAGGAAGGGATATAGAGGGTGTAATGATGGTGCTGGGGCCTTGGCTAGGAAGGGAGACTGCAGGAGTGAGGCAGGGAGGGAGTGTAGTATGATAGTGGTGGAGGAGAGGTGAGGTGACAGGCAGAGGAGGGAGAGAGCAGGGTTGAGTGGTGGGGTAGAGAGCCTATGAAGGGGCAGAAGTAAAATTGTAATGGTGAAACAGAAGAGGAGGGGAAGGGAGGCAGAGGGGAGGATGGTAGACAGAGGAGAGGAGAGAGGATGAGATGTAGGAGACTGGGAGAGAAGGATAGAGGTGGTAGCAGGGGACAGAATAAAGGATTAGGAAGACAAGTATTAATGGGGGATGTTGCCAGCCTGGCCATAGTGTGGAAGGGGTAAAATGAGAATAGGATGAAGAGTGGTGGCTGAATGAGAGAGCAGTGAAATTGCAGAAATAAATATGATTAGCAGGAATTTAAAATGTGGTTATTGTATACAGGGTAACAGTAAGGCAAATGTTTTGCTGATGTTGGATGGAAAATTACACAGTGTATGCAAACAACAGGAGCTGATTGGCTGGCACTTTTCACTCTCTAAGCGATGATGCATCTAGCCCTCTGTCTTTTTTCTAGCTTTCAGTTGTACCTGTCACTTTCATTCCTTCATAACCCTAACATACCAGGTGTGCAGGGGTTCATTGTACCTCACATTTACTATATCTGTGCGGGAGCCACATGGGCAAAACATCTGGATCTGAATTTTTATCGTGCGCTCTACATAAGAACCAAGAGCGTACATTAGCCGACTTTGCGAAAAGCCCAATGTTTGCAACAATAGCTGCAAAAATCGGCCATTTTGCAGTTATCGCCTCCCATTACATCCCGGCCTCTGTGTGAATCACAGGTGAGATGTTTAACCTCATAGGGATTTCCTGTGGTAGTGGAGGTGAAAGTAGTTGTTGGTATAGTAAGAGTTTATAATTCAATTGTTTACACCCTGTACATCTTGTGCAATGAAAAAAGGGCATCACTGTTGACGTCAGCTGAGATTGCTTTTAATGAGCCCTGCCTTAATGTGGTTTCTAACCAATTGTTGCTTTAGGGGTACATTTACTAAGCAGTGATAAGAGCGGAGAAGTGAGCCAGGGGAGAATTTGCCACATCAACCAATCAGCACTGAAGTAACATCTATACTTTGCATACTATAAAATGAAACAGAGCTCCTGATTGGTTGATGGGGAAATATCTCCACTGGCTCACTTCTCCGCTTTTATCACTGCTTAGTAAATGTACCCCATAATTCCAAGACTTTTTTGAAGACTATGGGGCCTGATTGACAGTTGCACATAGGCCATATACACGATTTCCTGCATGTGCGCGCTCACGAGGCAGAACGAGGAACGAGTCAGTGGGCACAGATGCGGTGAGTGGGTAACGCAAGGAAGCCTGGGAAAGCTGGTCCGGGATGTCAGTGGTGGCAGGGGGCACACACAGAACGTGCTTGTGCAACTATCTGGCTTCCACTATGCAGGATACTTTCAATGTGACCAAGACCTTGTCCATACAACAACTGTAACACCATATGTTCCTGAACGGATACAATAAATAAGGTATTGTAGACATTGGACTTTACTACATCAGACATTTATTTTATTTTCTCTCCCTCCCCACTATACACACCAACAACAGTAACAATCTCTCATTTTTACTGCCTACCATACCGAGTATTTGGACACTTCCTCTGTACTCCTTTTCAGATCAATAGAATGCAGCAGTCTATCTCCTTTATCCTAATTTCTCATGTTTATGCTGATTATCTGGTTATGGCAGTTTATGACAAGTGAAGAGACGGGTCATCTAAGGGTGTGATACCATTTACTGGTGGTGAGGATGCTGGCAGTCATATGACAGAAGTGAGGTAAGTATACTTACCTTTCCCACCAACTCCCCTAATCCTAACCTTCCCCGGTGGTGCCTAACCCTAACCCACCCTTCCGGAACCCTAAACCTAACCCTCCCTCCCCCGCAACCTAACCGTAACCCTCTCCGGGGGTGCCTAAACCTAACCTTCCCACCCTGCAACCTAACCTTAATCCTCCCCCAGCAGCCTAACCCTAACCCTCCATCCCCCACAGCCTAACTCTAACCAGCCCCAGTGGTGCCTAAACCAAACACCCCTCCTCACCCCACCCCCGCAGCCTAACCCTAAACCCTCCAGGGGGGCTGCCTAAGCCAACCCCCCCCCTCCCCTCCCCGCAGCCTAAACCAAACCCAACGCATCCCACCTTTCCCCTGCAGCCGAATCCTAGCCCTCCCCAGTGGCGACTTACCTTTAACCCCACCCCCACCCCCCGCGGCCTAAACCTAACCCCTATCATACTTATGTTCGGGATGCCAGCGGTCAGTATTCCGGCACTGGCATTTCGACTCATGTCAAAGTCCCGGTCTGTATTTTGCCCGTGTGATGGAATTCCTGAGCCACGATTTTGACTGCCAGCATGCCGAATCCTCCTTTAATGACTTAATTGTGGGAAATCTCTTAGGGAAGGTCAAATGTATAATTATTCTAAAACCATTAGTTTAATAATTACACTAGAAATGTGGCTTCCTGCTCTTTTAGGGGCATATTTACCAATGTTAGTTTGTAGGAAATCCCCTGAAAACAGCTGGTTTTGGGGGATGACAGCAAAAGGAATGTATCCCCTAAATGGAGAGACTCACAGGAGATATCTCTGATATCTGCCACACTCCCTTCACTTCTGCTCGCAAAAGCAGCCACCAATTACTGTGAGCATTCCGGAGCTCAAGTGGGCAGCTGCGGAGGAGGAGGAGGAGGACCATCTCGTTATGGTATGTGACCTTTCTTGTTATCCCCTGTCACTGGTATTTGTTTTGCATTAAAAATAAAAATGCAAGTACAGTACAACACCAGTACACCACATTGGGCATGCAGTTATACCAGTGACTGCACTTTTACTGGCATTTATGAGATCACTTGAGAACACATAGAGGGGAATTCAGTTGATCACGGAAAAAAAATTTGCACATAAAAAATATGGGACTAAACCGTGATTTATTACCCGATTGTGTTACCGGGCAATTCAATTGCTGCCTGTTTTTTTGCACGAATACTGACCTGTTTTCACGCAAAAAAACGCAGGATCCGAGATAAGATCCCCGATCCATATGTTTTCACGGCCGCAAAAATTAGTCAGTTATCAGGGATTTTTTTCGCCTGCCTCTAGGTAGGTGGGAAAAAAATACCCTATACTGCCGACTACCGGGGCTAATTGAATAAGCCCCCGGATATCAATTAGCCACAATAATTTCCCGCAGCTAACTGAATTCCCCCCATAGCCTTTCACAATGCATTCAACTGATGTAATGCAGGTGAACGGAGCATGCAGAATTGGGAATCACCCCTGCTGCAGCAACACTGCTGAATGCAAATGGCTATGGGAGTCAGTGGTCACAAAGGTTTCCATCATCACACCTGTCTTCACCTGTTCTACTGTAAATTGATACCACTGGGTATGATTCCTGTTATTTTCGTTCTCACTGTATTTGTCTGATGCAAGTAATAAAAGTTGAATTTATAAAAATATTCTTGTAATAGGACTGTACCTTGTTTCCGTAATGGTTCTAGTAAATCTGACTGCAAAGCTCACCATTTATTTGCGTTACATTTGTTTTCTTTTGTCTCCCTTAATCCCTTATCTCCAAACATAGCTCCCCTGCTAATATAATTGCAGCCTGATCATCTTTTCACAATACAACAGCTTTCGGGCGAGACCTAATGATGAAAGATGTGTATGACATAATTTGGGGCGATATATGATGTCATTGGGAGCGTGGCCAGAATTCAGGAAAGGTAAGAAAAATATGACAGAGAGCAAACACAATTTAATACATTTGCTTAAAGACTGCACAAACTGTGTGTAGCCAGCGTTGGTGCTAGGTTACTCGGCGCCCTCTTGCAAATGATAAATTTGCACCCTCCCATATGTAATAAAGGGACAGCACGCTCCAAAGGCACATCAAAGGGGTGTGGTCTCACAAGGAAGGGGTGTGGCCACACAACAGTACCCCAAATTCAACTTACGCCACACAGTAGAACAATCTTAAGGGCCGTACACACGGGGGAGATGTGGGAGGAGATGTGCGCTGAGCGATCTATCACAGACCGCTCAGCACACATCTTTCCCCCCGCTCAGCACAGCGTGATGTGTGTTGAGCGAGGGGGAAGGACGGGGGATGGGGGGGGGGGGCGCTCATTTCACTCAGCAGTGAAATGAGCGATGTGCTAGATTGAGCCTAGATGCAGGCCAATCTAGCACCGGCGATAGCGACACATGGGGCTGCGCACCGCTATCGCTGTGGGGCATGCACACGGAGAGATCCGTGCTTAAGTTCTAAGCAATCTAGTCAGATTTCTTAGATTTTAAGCACGGATCTCTCCGTGTGTACCCCCCTCTAATTCACATTACTCCGCACACAGTGCCCCTGATTCATATCACACCACATAGTAATATCCTTTATTCATGTTACACACAGTAGTGCCCATTATTCATGTTATGGCACACAGCAGTGATCCCTAGTCACGTTACGCTACACAGTAGTATCCCTTATACACGTCACGCTACACAGTACTATACCTTATACACAATGCCCACAGTAGTGTTCATTATGTACATAATGTCCACAGTAGTAGTGCCCCTACCACATAACACCACCAATAGTAGTGTCACATGTAATGCCTGCAGTAGTGCCCCTTACACATAATGCCCACAGTAGTAGTACTGCACATAATGCCCATAGTAGTAGTGTTCCTTACACAAAACACCCACAGTAGTAGTGTTCCTTACACAAAACACCCACAGAAGTAGTTCCACACATAATGCACACAGTAGTAGTGCCCTTACACATAATGTCCACAGTAGTAGTGCCCCTACCACATAACACCACCAATAGTAGTGTCACATGTAATGCCTGCAGTAGTGCCCCTTACACATAATGCCCACAGTAGTAGTGCCCCTACCACATAACACCACCAATAGTAGTGTCACATGTAATGCCTGCAGTAGTAGTGCCCCTTACACATAATGCCCACAGTAGTAGTACTGCACATAATGTCCACAGTAGTAGTGCCCCTACCACATAACACCACCAATAGTAGTGTCACATGTAATGCCTGCAGTAGTAGTGCCCCTTACACATAACACCACCAATAGTAGTGTCACATGTAATGCCTGCAGTAGTGCCCCTTACACATAATGCCCACAGTAGTAGTACTGCACATAATGTCCACAGTAGTAGTGCCCCTACCACATAACACCACCAATAGTAGTGTCACATGTAATGCCTGCAGTAGTAGTGCCCCTTACACATAACACCACCAATAGTAGTGTCACATGTAATGCCTGCAGTAGTAGTGCCCCTACCACATAACACCACCAATAGTAGTGTCACATGTAATGCCTGCAGTAGTAGAGCCCCTTACACATAATGCCCACAGTAGTAGTGCTCCTACCACATAACACCACCAATAGTAGTGTCACATGTAATGCCTGCAGTAGTAGTGCCCCTACCACATAACACCACCAATAGTAGTGTCACATGTAATGCCTGCAGTAGTAGTGCCCCTTACACATATTGCCCACAGTAGTAGTGCCCCTACCACATAACACCACCAATAGTAGTGTCACATGTAATGCCTGCAGTAGTAGTGCCCCTTACACATAATGCCCACAGTAGTAGTACTGCACATAATGTCCACAGTAGTAGTGCCCCTACCACATAACACCACCAATAGTAGTGTCACATGTAATGCCTGCAGTAGTGCCCCTTACACATAATGCCCACAGTAGTAGTACTGCACATAATGTCCACAGTAGTAGTGCCCCTACCACATAACACCACCAATAGTAGTGTCACATGTAATGCCTGCAGTAGTAATGCCCCTTACACATAACACCACCAATAGTAGTGTCACATGTAATGCCTGCAGTAGTAGTGCCCCTACCACATAACACCACCAATAGTAGTGTCACATGTAATGCCTGCAGTAGTAGTGCCCCTACCACATAACACCACCAATAGTAGTGTCACATGTAATGCCTGCAGTAGTAGTGCCCCTACCACATAACACCACCAATAGTAGTGTCACATGTAATGCCTGCAGTAGTAGAGCCCCTTACACATAATGCCCACAGTAGTAGTGCCCCTACCACATAACACCACCAATAGTAGTGTCACATGTAATGCCTGCAGTAGTAGTGCCCCTACCACATAACACCACCAATAGTAGTGTCACATGTAATGCCTGCAGTAGTAGTGCCCCTTACACATATTGCCCACAGTAGTAGTGCCCCTACCACATAACACCACCAATAGTAGTGTCACATGTAATGCCTGCAGTAGTAGTGCCCCTTACACATAATGCCCACAGTAGTAGTACTGCACATAATGTCCACAGTAGTAGTGCCCCTACCACATAACACCACCAATAGTAGTGTCACATGTAATGCCTGCAGTAGTAGTGCCCCTTACACATAATGCCCACAGTAGTAGTACTGCACATAATGCCCACAGTAGTAGTGTTCCTTACACAAAACACCCACAGTAGTAGTTCCACACATAATGCACACAGTAGTAGTGCCCTTACACTGACACCCACAGTAGTAGTGCCACACATAATGCCACATGTAGTAGTGCCCTTTACACATATGTACGCAGGAGGGGAGAGCGGGGAGGAGTGCGGTACTTACATAGGAGATCAACGCCAGGTGGACTAGTGACTGAAGAACCACTACACACTGCCATCATACAGGTGCAGGCAGCGGGGAGGAGAGAGGAGGGAATGAAGTAGCTGACACCAGGAGAGCCGTGCATCACACCGCTGGCACCACTGCCTGTCATACAGTTTGATAGGTACAGTGGCAGCCGGCAGCAACAGCAGAGCGGGGAGAGCGCCTCTCCAGCCTGGCGCCTGCAAGTTTCTTCCTGGCAGAACTGCTGTTCCTCCAGGTATCTTTTCCAGGCAGAACCACTGTCCCTCCAGGTTTCTTCCAGCCAGAACCGCTGTCCCTCCAAGTTTCTTCCAGCAAGAACAGCTATCCCTCCAGGTTTCTTCCCAGCAGAACCGCTGTCCCTCAAGGTTTCTTCCCGGTCACATTGGAGAAGTCCTTTACATTTTTGAAAGACTCCTCCTAAGATTCTGATAATGCCTATGCACACTTTGGGCTTGATTCGGGTTTGTACACAAACCTGATGGTTTATGTACAAATCCAATGTTTGGGGGTCTGCGCAGCCATGTGCAGAATGGGTCTTGCGATATCACCCGCAGTCCCCTCTTAGCCGTAGCATGCTTGACATGCAGAGTTTTGGGTGCAGATCGGGAGCAGCAACTGGCTCCATTCTTCAAAACAGGGGCTTGTTGGGCTCAGGGTCTGCATCATCCAATGCAGGATCAGCAGGTGCTTGCTTAATGTGCTACATGCCCCTCTGCCTGCAAAGGAAAAATGCAGTAAAAATTCTGTTTTCTGGGGGGGGTTTTACAGCATTTTCATATGTACTAAGCCCCGTCCGCCCGATTACTGATGCAGAGGGTAACGGCAGCTTTTACTGGCGTTACCCTTTATAAGCTTCTTTCTGCATTCCGCCGCATCCCACCGCCCAGCGCCGCACACTCCGGCTCCCCTCTGTCATGCCGCCGCCGCGGTCACCGTACTTACCCCTCCGGGCGCGCTGGGTCTCCGTGCGGCCGTCCTCGCTGGCGGTCTCCGGCTCCCGGCGCTCCGTCCAGCAAGCATGAGTGTGGACGTCGCGGGTACGCCCGGCATTCACTGAAGGTGCGGGTGACGTCATCAGTACTTCCCACCAATCAGGCACTGGCGGGAAGTTCAAATTCAGACACCGGGCAGTGCTCCGGCGCCTGAGTATCATCAATTGTACCAAGAGTTGTGATCTCCAGTGCTCCCGTATCCCTGTGGTTTCCAGCCTTCCCAGACGGACCTCAGTGCCTCCAAGCACCTCAGTGCCTCCGAGCACCTCAGCGTCTCTGAGCACCCCAGTGCCTCCGAGCACCCCAGTGCCTCCGAGCACCTCAGCGTCTCCGAGCACCTCAGCGTCTCCGAGCACCCCAGTGCCTCCCAGCACCTCAGCGTCTCCGAGCACCTCAGTGCCTCCCAGCACCTCAGCGTCTCCGAGCACCTCAGCGTCTCCGAGCACCTCAGCATCTCCGAGCACCTCAGCATCTCCGAGCACCTCAGTGCCTCCAAGCACCCCAGGGCCTCCAAGCACCCCAGGGCCTCCAAGCACCCCAGGGCCTCCGAGCACCTCAGCATCTCCGAGCACCTCAGTGACTCCAATCACCCCAGTACCTCCAAGCACCTCAGCGTCTCCAAGCACCTCAGCGTCTCCGAGCACCTCAGTGCCTCCAAGCACCACAGTGTCTCCAAGCACCCCAGTGCCTCCAAGTACCCCAGTGCCTCCAAGTACCCCAGTGCCTCCAAGCACCTCAGTGCCTCCAGCACCTCAGTATCGCTCTCGGTGAGCTTACGGTACTCTTCATTAATTCATCAGCGCCTCTTCAAGTCTTGTCTTTCAGGAGACCTCCAGCGTCCACACGTGCCTCCTGCCTGCCGTCCAAATCCTGCATGAGGAAAACCTACATTCGGCCATCTCTGCTGCGGCCCAGTTGCGGTTCCTCTTCCCGGTCACCGGAAGAAACCCCGAGTCCACAACACTCCCAAACCAGGTCAGTGATAGTATACTCAGGCCACATGGACCCGGGGGATCGGAACACGGACTCAAGTGCCATCCAGAATTTGGCTTCCCGAGTGCAAAGTCAGGAAGCAGCACAGGGCCTGGTGATGCAGTACCTCCAGGAGTTGTCCGGTCGTTTGGATCAGATTCAAGCATCCTTAGCTTCTGTAATTCCGGCCCCAGTTCCTGTAGCCGTACCAGTTGCCGCTCCCAGCAATGTTCAACCATCGGCTGGTATCAGTCCGCGCCTTCAACTTCCTACTCCTTCCCGTTATAATGGGAATCCAAAAAATTGTCGAGGTTTTTTAAACCAATGCGAAGTTCATTTTGAGCTACTCGCACATAATTTTCCCACAGACCGGTCCAAGGTGGCATATATTATTTCTTTGCTTGAAGGATCTGCATTGGATTGGGTGTCTCCACTATGGGAACGATCTGATTCATTGGTTTCCAATTACACTGAATTCATCACGTCTTTTCGAAGAATTTTCGACGAGCCCGGCAGGATGACCACGGCCTCTTCTGACTTGCTGCGCATCCGTCAGGGCTCCCGATCCGTGGGTCAGTACCTGGTTCATTTTCAGACCATTACCTCTGAACTTCACTGGAATAATGACGCCCTGAGAGCTGCTTTCTGGAACGGTCTCTCTGATCGCCTGAAGGATGAGTTGGTAACTAGGGAACTCCCGGATTCATTGGAGGAACTGACCTCTCTCTGCGTCAAGGTGGATCTCCGGATGCAGGAACGTGGAGGTGAACGTAGCCGATCGGATCGTTCCAGGTTCTGGCTTCCTCCCTCTAGGCAAGCGGTGGTACCAAGTCCAGACGAACCCATGCAGATTAACCGGTCCCGATTGTCTCCGGAAGAACGACAGCGTCGTCGTAAGGGCAAACTCTGTCTGTACTGCGGAGCTGCAGATCACTTCATTAAATTCTGCAAATCCCGTCGGGGAAACGGGCAGGCCTAGCTTGTTCCGGAGGAGTCAAGTTGGGGGTCACGACCAAATCTTCTCCGACTTTGGATTGTTTGCTTCCTGTGTCTTTAATCACCAAGTCCATCTCCAAGTCTTGTGAGGCCCTGTTGGACTCCGGGGCTGCGGGGAACTTCGTTTCTTCCTCCTGTGTCCAAAGCATGGATTTAAAGGTACGGCCTATCGAGCGGCCTATTTCTTTGACGGCTATCAATGGTACACGAATATCCAAGGATCTCATAACGTGGCGCACGGATCCAGTTAAGCTGCAGTTCGGAGCTCTACATCAGGAATGTCTGGAATTCTTGGTGATTCCGGAAATGCATCACGATCTGGTCCTCGGAATGCCTTGGCTCAAAATTCATAATCCCCACATCGATTGGAAGTCTTCTCAAATTCTGTCTTGGGGTTCTTTTTGTCACGCTGTCTCACTCCTGTCTGTCCGCTCCGTGCCTCTTCTAAGTCGGATGAAGAGCTTATTCCGGAGGCGTATCAAGAGTTCAACTATGTGTTTTCGGAACAGGCGGCTGACCAGCTACCACCCCATAGGCCTTGGAACTGCCCCATTGACCTTATCCCAGGGAAAATGCCGCCCCGTGGCCGCACATATCCTCTGTCACTTCCTGAGACTCAAGCTATGTCGGACTATATTAAGTCCAATCTTCTCAAGGGATTCACTCGCCCCTCTATCTCCCCGGCTGGAGCAGGCTTCTTTTTCCTGAAGAAGGAGGACGGGGGGTTAAGACCATGTATCGATTACCGCGGCCTAAACGATATCACCATCAAGAATAAATACCCCTTGCCACTAATCACAGAGTTATTTGATAGGGTTCGTGGCGCCCACGTATTCTCCAAGCTCGATTTGAGGGGAGCCTATAATCTTATACGCATCCGAGAAGGGGATGAATGGAAGACCGCCTTCAATACCAGGGATGGGCATTATGAATATCTGGTGATGCCGTTCGGCCTTAGTAATGCCCCTGCCGTCTTCCAGGGATTCGTCAACGAAATCTTCCGAGACATGTTATATCGAAGTGTTGTGGTATATTTAGACGACATACTGATTTTTTCCAAAGATCTTACTGAACACAGGACACAGGTCAAAGAAGTGCTCCACCGTTTACGAAAGAATCATCTCTATGCCAAGATCTCCAAATGTACTTTCGAAGTAACATCAATTCCGTTCCTCGGTTATATCATCTCGGGGACGGAGCTTCGCATGGACCCGGAGAAACTCTCTGCCATTCGTGACTGGACTCAGCCCCTCTCTTTGAAAGCAGTACAAAGATTCCTGGGCTTTGCGAATTATTACAGGAAATTTGGGGGCGTGGCCTGGCTTGCAGAGTGAGAGGAAGCAATCTTGTGCTGCTCCTGAGGGATCTGAACAAATATATATCCCTATTTATACCTACTCCCTCCCTGAGAGCCCAGGAGAGCCACTGACACACTAGCACACCCTCCTGCAGCCACTGAGGGGGACCCGCGGAATCGGGGAGCGCTTTTTAGCCCTCCTGCGGGTTGCGGCCTTCCCCTTGGTGTGGAGCCGGGGCCTAAATTTGGAGCTGCGGCCGAACGGGAGTTCCGGAGCCATACAACCGACTCCGTGGGACCTCTCTGGACCCCTGGAAGGCGCCGAGCGACCGGATAGACTGCTCCTATATCCCCCCACTTGTCGCACCTGATCCCTGGGGCGTTGGATGCGTGGTGGCTAACGGGACCTGCCGAGACGAAGACGGAGCGGCGGCCATATTGCTTCCAAGTGCGGAGCTCAAGGAGAGACGGGACTCCGGCTGGGTAAGCTACTGCCCCTCCTCCCCTCGACCGCTACTTCCCCTTACCGCTGAGACGAGCGGTTCTTTGTCCCCGCTAGACGCCCCGTCGCCGCTGGTCTTTGAACGCGGCGCGGGTCCGCAGGCTCCCTCCCGTCACATACGCAGCGGTGATCAAGAGGGCTTCAAGACCAGGATCCATACCGCGGCCCCCGCTCCCTATTATTGTTGAGCACTTTAGCCGCATACTCCTCCCGCCTCCTGCTTGACGCTGTTCAGAGGGGCTTCCAGACCGGGGACCACACCGCGGCCTCCGCTCCCCACTATTGGGAACTATAGGTGCCTGCACCAAATTAAACAACGGGGCTACTATAGGTGCCTGCGCCTAATTAAACAACAGGGCCAGCTTCAACCGTGAGGAGCAGGGACTTGACTCCCCCCCCCCCCCCCCCCCCCACCGGGGCTCAGACATCTAAAACAAAACTGCACTCCTCAATACAAAGAAGCAGCTACGCCACGTATCACTAAATCCAATCCTAATACGATGCGGCCGATCACTGGCTGGTCCGTGACCGCGCCAACGTGTCTCCCCCACCTCCCCAGTGTATAGCTGCAGTGATTATCACTGGTGGGAGCTACTCACCTAACTCACTATGTAACACAGATTGTGTCCCACATCACATTGCTATCCACCCTACCGATTTCGCTATGAGGATCATGTGATACCTGTCTTATGCTAATTCATTCTGCGACCAGGACGCGACTAGGAGTCCACTATCAATAATACTTATAAAGCAGCTGGAAACCGACATCAATCCATCTTGCAACTGTGACGTCAGCTTTGCTAAACCGATAATCTCAGTAGATACCTGTCTATTTCCTCATCCCACCATGTCGCAGAGGAGCCGGAAAACCCCTGTTCAAGCTAAACCTAGCATCCTCCGAGCATGGGAAAAGGCGGGCGCTATCCCACGTGGCTCCCCCACGGTGGACCCCATGTCCGATGTCGACGATGCGCCCTCTCCGACAACGAGTCTCACGACTCAAGACGTAGTTGCAATCGTCACTAAAACCATTCAAATGGAAATGAGATCAGTCCTAGCTGAATTCAGAACTGAACTCGCTGACCTAGGCGCACGCACAGATTCCCTGGAACGTAAGGTAGACGAGGTCTGCCAATACCAGGTGGTGGTCGAACAGGAGTTATCGGAGATCCGCGCAGATTTGGCCCAACAAGAGGACCACTTGGAAGATATGGACAACCGGAATCGACGGAATAATGTTCGGATCCGCAACATCCCGGAGAGCGTATCTATGGAGGCCCTCCCAGCCTTCCTGGAAGGCCTAATACAGACAATGATCCCCGAGGTTTCTAAAGATCTCCTCCTTCTTGATAGAGCACATCGGGCCCTGCGCCCACGTCCACCGCCTACCCAACCTCCAAGAGATGTCATCCTACGGTTTCACTATTATAGAACGAAAGAAAAATTCATAACGGCGGCCAGAGAACACCAAACGGTTCTCTATTCCGGAACCCAACTACAGATTTATCAGGATCTAGCCCCTTCTACACTCCGAAAGCGCAAAGACCTTACCGCTATCACCAAAGTCCTCCGAGATAATTCAATTAAGTATAAATGGGGCTTCCCGTTTCAACTACATGTCACAAAAGATGGCTCTCATCACTCGATAAAAACTCCCGCCCAGGGCTACGACCTCCTCAGATCCCTAGGTATGTCCGAGTCTCTTCCGGATGAAATTCGGAATCAGCCTCCTATCACTCCCTCCAAAAGGCCAGGGGCTCCTACCCCCGATTGGACTACCAAATGAGCGAATGGAAACTCCTTGTCGGATTATTGGATATGAAGGACATTGCATACTAGTCCTTCCACACTTTACTAGCATGGTAGCTTAACGGTATAATATCTTACATGATTTATCTTTCAGACTCTGCGAATTCAGCAAAGTTAGATATCTAAGCCTGATCCCTATATATATCGCTACATGATGACCTCATTCTAATGATAGATGTTGGTGCTGAGGTGGGCCGACTGTTGGGCCGCTCCACATGGAGGGGTGGCGCGGCCTCCTACAACCGGCTCAACTACTCCAAAATTTAGATTCTTAACATGTTCTCAAATGGTTTCTATAGCTCTCTTAATATGTTCACCCACACTACCCTCACTATAGAGGAGATGACTACTACATACCGAAATGTTTTCTTAATACTCATACTAAGTTGTGTTACCTTCCTTTTACCTCATTTAAATTGTTTCCCACCCATAGACGTGAAGGCTGAGCGGTTGGTACACGACTGACCCTCCCTGCATGTTGGCTATGGGCGGTCCCCTTTTTCTAGACGGATTTAGTGCCTTGAATTGGTAAGGCTAAACTACCACTTGATCATCAAGGGCCGCTCGGACACCGGCTATAGGCGTGCCGACTGAGCCTATCTCTGCTGATATGTACCGCCATAGATTCATCAGCGCAATGTTACAGGAAATTCATTAGGGGTTTCTCCACCATAGTTGCCCCCATTACCGCCTTGACAAGAAAGGGCTCCAACCCGGGTTTGTGGTCTCCCGAAGCCATGGAAGCCTTCACCTACTTGAAATCAGCTTTTATGTCAGCCCCGGTCCTCCAACAACCAAATTTCGAAGAACCTTTTTTCCTGGAGGTTGATGCGTCCTCGGTCGGAGTCGGAGCCGTTCTCTCCCAGTACTCTTCGGATAAGAAATTGCATCCGTGTGGCTTCCACTCTCGTAAGTTCTCTCCGGCTGAACGGAATTATACTATTGGTGATCAAGAACTTTTGGCAATAAAATCTGCTTTGGAGGAGTGGAGGTATCTTTTAGAAGGGGCCAAACATGTGATTACTATTTACACTGACCACAAAAATTTGTTGTACATCAAAACCGCACAGTGTTTGAATCCTCGCCAAGCTAGATGGGTGCTTTTCTTCACTCGATTTTCTTTTGTTATCAAGTACCGGGCCGGGACTTTCAATACTAAAGCTGATGCACTCTCTCGTTCACAAACTCCCACAGATGAAGAGGATTCTTTTGAGCGGAGTTTAATTCTAAATCCAATTTCTGTTTCCGCTGCTTCCACTACTCCGGGTCCTCCCCCTGGAAGAATGTCTGTACCAACTAAATTCTGGCCGAAAATACTGCAGTGGGCCCATATCTCCAAGTTCTCTGGTCATCCCGGCGTCCAGAAGATGTTCAAGTTTCTGCAAAGATCTTACTGGTGGGACACCATGAGGAAGGATGTACAGGATTACGTTAATTCTTGCCCACAATGTACGCAGCATAAATCTCCTCGTCTGCCTCCTGCCGGGTTGCTTCGTCCTCTGTCCATTCCTATGAAACCCTGGACTCACATTTCCATGGACTTCATTACCGAGTTGCCCTGTTCCAAGGGTTACAATACCATCTGGGTGATTGTCGACCGTTTTTCAAAGATGGCGCACTTTGTTCCATTGACAGGTCTGCCGACAGCTCCCAAATTGGCTCTATTATTCATCCGGGAACACTTTAGGTTGCATGGTTTGCCTCTAGAAATAGTCTCTGATCGAGGGGTACAGTTCACCGCAAGGTTTTGGAGAGCCCTCTGCTCAGCCTTACAAATTAAACTTAAATTTTCGTCTGCCTATCATCCCCAAACGAATGGACAAATGGAACGAGTCAACCAAGATTTGGAGACTTTCCTCGGCCTTTATCTCTCCCCTTCACAGGACAACTGGGTGGAGTTGTTACCTTGGGCGGAGTTTGCCCATAACCATTCATTTCATTCTTCCACTGGCGAGTCTCCGTTCTTCATCAACTATGGGTTCCACCTACGAGTTCCGGAATTGCCAATTCTTCCCACAGAAGAGGTACCAGCTATGACTTTAACTTTACTACACTTCAGACAAATTTGGAGTAAGATTCATGCTAGTCTTAAAAAGGTTTCTGTTCGATACAAGTTCTTCGCGGATAAGAAACGGCGAGCCGCTCCTCAATACAAGGTTGGTGATAGGGTATGGCTTTCCACACGTAATCTCCGATTAAAGGTACCCACTATGAAGTTTGCTCCAAGGTACATCGGTCCTTATCCTGTGCTACAAGTCCTGAATCCTGTGGTCTGTAAGTTGGGTTTACCTTCTCACCTACATATACCAAATGCCTTCCATGTTTCTCTTCTTCGTCCTCTCGTCCTTAATGGTTTTCATTCAAAGTCTTCTAGCCCCACCTCAGTAGAAACTGAAACCGGAACAGACTTCGAGATCAAAACTATTCTGGACTCTCGTTACCATCATAAGATATCTGGTAGAGTGGAAAGGTTATGGTCCTGAGGAGAGAAGTTGGATAAAAGCTTCTGAGGTCTCAGCTCCTCGACTAATCTGGATTTTCCATTCTGGACACCCTACAGGGGCCACTCCTAGAGGAGGGGGTACTGTCATGCCGCCGCCGCGGTCACTGTACTTACCCCTCCGGGCGCGCTGGGTCTCCGTGCGGCTGTCCTCGCTGGCGGTCTCCGGCTCCCGGCGCTCCATCCGGCAAGCATGAGTGTGGACGTCGCGGGTACGCCCGGCGTTCACTGAAGGTGCGGGTGACGTCATCAGTACTTCCCACCAATCAGGCACTGGCGGGAAGTTCAAATTCAGATGCCGGGCAGTGCTCCGGTGCCTGAGTATCATCTATTCTACCAAGAGTTGTGATCTCCAGTGCTCCTGTATCCCTGTGGTTTCCAGCCTTCCCAGACGGACCTCAGTGCCTCCAAGCACCTCAGTGCCTCCAAGCACCTCAGTGTCTCAGAGCACCCCAGTGCCTCCAAGCACCCCAGTGCCTCCAAGCACCCCAGCGTCTCCGAGCACCTCAGCGTCTCCGAGCACCTCAGCGTCTCCGAGCACCTCAGTGCCTCCAAGCACCCCAGTGCCTCCAAGCACCTCAACATCTCCGAGCACCTCAGTGCCTCCAAGCACCCCAGTGCCTCCAAGCACCTCAGCATCTCCGAGCACCTCAGTGCCTCCAAGCACCCCAGTGCCTCCAAGCACCCCAGTGCCTCCAGCACCTCAGTATCGCTCTCGGTGAGCTTACAGTACTCTTCATTAATTCATCAGCGCCTCTTCAAGTCTTGTCTTTCAGGAGACCTCCAGCGTCCACACGTGCCTCCTGCCTGTCGTCCAAATACTGCATGAGGAAAACCTACATTCGGCCATCTCTGCTGCGGCCCAGTTGCGGTTCCTCTTCCCGGTCACCGGAAGAAACCCCGAGTCCACAACACTCCCAAACCAGGTCAGTGATACCCTCATCTGTGTGCTCCCAGCGTCCTGGCACACTCCCAGATCCCCCAAGCTCCTCTTCCCCCAGCAACACAGCCTGCTGTCCTTCCAGCTGCAGGGAGGAGGAGCAGCCCGTGTCTCCCCGCAGACGTCTCCTGCTGGTGCGAGGAGGTGCAGGAGAGCTGTGTACATCCTCCCAACCGGCGGCGCAGGTATCGCATTGCGACAGTAATCGCATAGGTTAGTACAAATGCGATTATTAATGCGAATTGTGGCTGGATGTCTTTGTACATTCCAGCCTAAATCAGAGGAGGATCAGATCTGGGGTCTCATTTGAATGAGTGAAGAGGGGCATCAGATCTGGTGTCTGATTTTAAACCAGGCGTAGTGTGGTAGAATAAGGCATACCTGCAAACATTCCTGCTCACTATATGAAATAAACCATTTTTCTGGTATAGACTTATCTAAGGACATAGGGGGTCTGTCCTTGAAGCAGTGAAAAGTGTGGAGAAGTGAGCCAGTGGAGAAGTTGCCCATGGCAACCATTCAGCATTGAAGTAACATTTAAAATTTGCATACTATAAAATTATACAGAGCGGCTGATTGGTTGCCATTGGCAACTTCTCCCCTGGCTCACTTCTCCACTCTTTTCACTGCTTCATGAATAGACCCCTTGATTCTCAGAGACGTATACTAATGTATTAATAGGCGTGATCGCGTACAAAGCAGATGTGTGAAAATAGGCTAATTCTGTCAGGCTCGGACTGGCCACAGGGGTACAGGGGAAACCACCGGTAGGCCCCACTGCCTGGGGGGGACCTCCTCCTCTAGGGATCAGGTTCTAGACTGTGCACTTGAATTATATATTGTACATATGTTACCTTATACTGCACAGGATTATGATGTATTCTCTACAGTACACTGCTGTCATTAATCTGGCACATTATCATGCATGCACTAGCATTAATTACTATATAAATTATCAAGGAGTCCAGACCAGGTACTCTATAATGGTTAGCCAAACCTCTGTGGTGGCTGGCAACACCTCTAATCATGGGCCCCAACCACTGCATACCCCCGGTGGGCCCTTCATGCTCCAGTCAGACACTGAATGCTGTAGCTGTCTGGAAATGTATTGAGTTGGCCCACTGGCAGAGCCAAGAAATTGCTACGTACACGCAGCGGTGATCCACTCCCCATTCAATCCCCTCAAACGCTCCATGACTGTCAATCCCTTTGTGAGTAAATAGTCACTGCGAGCCTCATTGTCAAGGTATCATGCGCAGTGCTAACGTGGTGCGTGCCGATATCGTTCAATTTCATAAATATCAACATTGCATCCATACCTGAATCAGGCCCTATGGGGGTAAATTTACTAAAGCTTCTAAAAGTGAGAAGAGGTGATGTTGCCTATAGCAACCAATCAGATTATGTCTATCATTTCTCTTTTGCATCCTAGAAAATGATAGACAGGCTCTGATTGGTTGCTATGGGCAACATCACCTCTTTTAATTCTTAGAAGCTTTAGTAAATTTACTCCTAAGGGGGACATCCAATTAGCTATTTGTTCCGCCGGGGGCTATCCTAATAGCCTCGATAAGCCGTCACGAGTGGCGGCTTATCGGTGCTTCCGATGCTGCATTGGGTGCCTGTTTCTGACAGCTCCTAGTGCAGCGCTGACTTCTGGCTCACCAGTCACATGACCGCCGCCGGGGTCAGGGGAAGAGGGGGCTGTGGCACTGCTCCGGCTCTACTGAGTGCCGGCTCCCGGGCCGCGGCACACTCACTGCAGACCCAGCCTGCTGCTGCTGTAGAGGGCATGGGACACTACAGGTCACCGCGGCTTCTCAGGGATTTTGTTTCCAAATCTCCGGAAACAGCCCCGTTTTCAAGCGAAAACGGGGCTGTTTCTCACGAAAATACACAGGTTTCACGGAACCTATGTGTTTTGGGGAGAAATGGCATTTTTTTTACAGGCGATCTAATAGGATAGCCTGTAAAAAAATTATAATCCGTGAAACATTTGGAAAAATCACGAAAAACTGATGTTTTACCATGGGCAATAGGATACCGCCCTAAGGGGGTCATTCCGAGTTGATCGCTCGCTAGCAGTTTTTAGCAGCTGTGCAAACGCTAAGCCGCCACCCTCTGGGACTGTATCTTAGCAGAAGTCCGAACGAAAGGATCGCAGAGCGGCTACAAAAAAATATTGTGCAGTTTCTGAGTAGCTTCAGACCTACTCAGCGCTTGCGATCACTTCAGACCATTCAGTTCCGGATTTGATGTCACAAACACGCCCTGCATTCGGCCAGCCACGCCTGCGTTTTTCCTGGCACGCCTGCATTTTTTCAAACACTCCCTGAAAATGGTCAGTTGACACTCAGTAACGCCCACTTCCTGTCAATCACTCTGCGGTCAGCAGTGCGACTGAAAAGCTTCGCTAGACCTTGTGTAAAACGACATCGTCTGTTGTGAAAGTACGTCGCGCGTGCGCATTGCGCCGCATACGCATGCGCTGAAGTGCTGATTTTTTGCATCATCGCTGCACAGCAAACATTACCTGCTAGCGATCAACTCGGAATGACCCCCTAAGTGTGCAAACAAATGTACGCCACTTTCATTTTCTATTTTTGTTCTATGCCTTAAGGTTCTGCAAATGATCCCTTCAAATCAGTTGCCAGATGACTGATTAGAGCAGGGGCTGGTTATCTGGTTTTACAGATTCATTTAAATTGACGAGTCCTAAATAATTCCAATGGTTTTTGGGCAATGTGTAGCTAGGAGGTGTTGATTCTCAGATAATGAGCCATGTTACGGTAGTTGTTGAGGAAGAAGAATTTAGCAGGTACATAGCGGGAAAGCATGCCTTTGTGTATGATGCAGGCACTAGCCTTGTAAGTTGTAACCAGCAACGCAGCAAACAGTTAGACGAAGCCCCAGAACACATCCTTCCAGTAAGCAGCACTCTCAGCTGTCACACTATCCTCTCACATATCCAGGTGAGTCAGGGCGGAAGAGGCTGTATAATCAAGGTGTCTAGGGAAGGGCTAAACCCGGCATTCCAGTTTGACAACTTTCAATGTGCTTTTAATAAAATAGAAATGTGGGCAAGAGAGAGAGGACGAAACTGACATGTTGATATAGATAAACACGAGTAGTATCTTGGGAAACCAGAAGACACAACATACCCTGGGCATTAGCGTTCAGAGCAGTGGCCGAGGAACGTTCTAGGACCCCCTACTACACTACTGTGACAGCTACGCTATGGTAAGTGTGTCAGGTTTTGTCCTGTCCATCACAGGGAAAGCTTTGTCAGTGTGTAATGATGCAACGCAGCAGAAAAAGAAGAATGCATCAGGAGTGAGCAAATTCATGCAATTCCAGTGGGTGTTTCTGGGATGTAACTAGGGGGGCTAGACAGATGCAGGTGTGTAGCGATCAGCGACCGCAAAAGGCAGTTGCACTAACACCGGCGGCCATGTTCAGACATTCTGCGCCTCCATAGGTCTAGTGCTATGTCCAATCGTGGGCCTTACTACGTACTGTGCCGTACCAGGTTGGCGTCTCATAAGGAAGCCCACCGCGTGCGCCATTACCATAAAGATGCAGTAGGGGCTGTGTAAAAAGACCTCTGGATCAGAGCCTCTGGGGAGGAAATCAATTGTTTTTAAAGCTGTGATAATTAATGGGCTCCCATTGTTACAATTAAATTGTTTTGGGCACCCTTTAATTATCACGCTTATCGCACCCAGTTAGACAGGGTTTAGCCACGTAAAGCTGCAAAACCAACTAAACTAATGCGCGCAACGGGAAACATGCTGTTTGTGCGCCCAAAGAGCTGACTTTTTTCACATTTCAGCTCGCCACCTCCAGGGACTGTGAGCTAAAATGTGTCTGCCGCAGCTAATGTGCGTCTGATCGGAGCAATAATTGAATAACTCCAATAGACGCCCATTAGTTTAGAAGTCCATAAGAATAACTGAATTCCCCCCTCTGTCTGTGCGATAGAAGCTAAGCTGAGGTTTATTAAATGAAAAAAATAATGTAAAAATAAATATTGGCTGGCTGGTTGGTGTGTATTGTAAAGAAGCTATTTTTATTTTATACTATGTTTTCAGTATTATTTATATTGTTGTTGGTTGTCTTGTTGCTACTGTTGTGTTTGTCTTTGGATTAGCTCAGGTGAGGAGGGTAGTTGTGCATATATTAATACACAGTCATATGTTGCGATGCAGGGGGGGGGGGGGGGGGGCAGTAAGGGCCACCGTCCTGGCATCACCCCTCCTGGGCTATGTTTTGTACCAAAGGCAAATTCTGTGGTGGATAATCTACACTTGTGTACTATTATCTTAGTTGACACTTCGATCTGGCTGACTTTGTAGTAGGAGCCAAACATGACTTATGTGGTTTGTGTGTGACCAAATGAAGAATATTTTATGCCTTTGTTAATAAATAGCCTGTACAGTAGTGCCTGTATTGTCCATAGGAGACAATAATCTTTACTTTATGAGGTTTGCCGAAGTGAATAAAAGAGGATTGTTGTGATGAGGTCCATAGCCACAAGGCTGGTTTTTCATGGGTGTTTCAAACAGCAATATTTGTAATGGCAAAACGATCGATACACAACAATTAGAACTATTGTTATTCTCCAGTCCTGAGGAAGCACACAGGCTAGCTGTTAGGCGTGTGAGTGTCTACCTTTTGAACGCAACGTTTTTTCAGCCAAGAAAAGCAATGTTCTGAAGCAGACAAGTGGTGTGGCGCTACATTGTAAGGCTTGTTCACACCTATCTGCTGTTAAAGTGCTTTTCAGACACTAATACGCCTGGAAAAAGGACAGATGGAGGCAAATTTACTAAGATGGGAGTTCTATTTAAGATGGGATGTTGCCCATAGCAACCAATCAGATTCCAGGTATTATCTTCTAGAAGGTGCTAGATAAATGAGAAGTAGAAGCTGATTGGTTGCTATGGGCAGCATCCCATCTTAAATAGAACTCCCATCTTAGTAAATTTACCCCATGGATTGTTATGAGATGTGTACCCACCTTTGCAGTCTAAAATGTTAATGTTGCGTTTCACAAGTGTTCCCTTGTTTTGGAAGTGCAATAGAAGGGTATGGGTCATAAGGTCTACCACGCTTAAGCTGACAGTCATTAGGTCGACCACTATTGGTCGACATGCATTAGGTCGACATGGTCACTAGGTCGGCATGGCTATTAGGTCGACCTGAACAAGGTCGACATGAGGTTGTTTTTTTTACTTTTTTGGGTGTAGTTTTCTTCGTAAAGTGACAGGGAACCCCAATTAGTGGGCTTGGCTCGCGTTCGGCAAGGTTACTATTACCAATCATAGTCCACGTAGATCGTAAAGTATGAAAAAGTTTTAAATTTTTTTTTTTTTTTTTAAGTGAAAAACACATGACAAACTAGTGACCATGTCCACCTAATGCATATTGACCAATAGCGGTCGACCTAATGACCCAATCCCCAATAGAATGCACCAAAAGTTACGGGAAACTTTTTGAGTCATCACCTTTCTTCCCAGCACATATATAAACAAGTTCTCCATGGGATATGATGTTTTATCTGGTGCAGATGTATCAAGCTTTGGAGAGAGATAAAGGTGGTCTGTTTACTAAGCCTTGGAGAGAGATAAAGTGGACGAAGATAAAGTACCAGCCAATCAGCTCCCAACTGTCATGTCACAGGCTGTGTTTGAAAAATGACAGTTAGGAGCTGGGTGGCTAGTACTTTATCTCCATCCACTTTACCTTCACCCAAGGCTTAGTAAATAGACCTCAAAGTACCAACCAACAGGGAAACAGTGTTTCTCAATATGTAATGTGGGACTATATTGATTTATTAATAACTTCAGAGCGTGGTGTTTCCCCACCAGAGATCTGAGGGTTCTGACGCTGGATAGGGTTACTATTGGGAAAGCGGTGTGCTGTCTAGTATAAGATTTGTTTATTATAAAACTAGGTGCTCTGTAAGAGTCCACTTTAATTCAATATGTGACATAAATTCACCAATTAAATATATCGAATACCACAAGTCATATCATATAACATGTATAAACTATTCAATCCATCCACAGGATGCTAATCCCAGTCTCTGTGGCCACAGGTTAGTTCTTAGTAGATGCTAATTTGCATGCAAATGATAGTATCGAGAGTCAATTCCTGATAAACAGAATACTAGAAAACAATTGTCTCTGAGGTGGAGAAACGCGTCAGTGTTCTGGTGATGTCATCTTCAGCTGGCTGCCGGCCACTCTTAGCATGCTTTTTGAAGCCCTGTTGGTCACAGTAAACCAGTGAGGACTTCACCTCCCGAGACGCTGATATATAGGTTGCGACACTGATATATAGATTGCTCCGGCAGTGGGGAGGGAGCACCCCAGCTAAAGAGACTTTGACTAGAATTTAATCTGCAGGTATCATTATATCAAAGACCCTGAGTGAGTGTGTGACCTGCCACATTTATTGTGGTTCAAATTACTTACATCAGAGGGGAAGTAATGGGTGCTATATCTATTGCATTGTTTTGTACTAATCTACATACTCATCGGAAATTGACTCATTGGAAATCATTTGCATGCAAATTAGCATCTACTAAAAACTAATCTGTGGCCACAGAGACTGTGAGTAGCGTCCTTTATTCATCTGTTTCCTACTTAGTAGGGGAGAGCTAGGCTCCTATATAGAGAGGCAGCAATCTAGAATTTACAGTATTTTCAATGTGCGCATTGAGGGCCTAATTCGTGGTGCACGCAACTGCAATTCTCTCGGCTACGGAGCTGGTAACGTTAGCAAGTGAAGCTGCCATCCAGAAGTGAGAAGAGACGCCCCCCGGAGCCATCTAAAGCTCATGCGCAATTGCGTACACGTTCGCAGCCTATATGAAAAAGCAAGCAACCTCAGGTCTAAGTGTAGGCCCATGGCTACGTAGACTGGACACAGCAGCAGCGGCACAGGCGACATGTTTTTGCACGTACAAACTCGCAGAAGATTGCAGATACTCGCCCCCCGAAAACGGCCATGGTACGCCTGCATTTGCCCAAATACTCCCCGTTAACTCCTCCACACGGTCACTTCCTGTTAGTTCGTTCTCCACGAAATCCTCGTTGCAAGCTGGATCGCAGCGTCACCTTGACGCATGCACTTTGCAATCGCAGCACATGCTCAGTCTGCTGATAATCGCTCTCTTTCTTGAACATCAGCCACTGCGCACAAATATGAAATAGGCCCTCAGACTTAGTGAATCAGCGCAGGGTTTGCGTTTTTAGTTTTACGGTTGGCTTGCTAGCCTGCAAAGCTCCAAATAACCAGTCCAGCCGTCATTTTTGAAGCTTCAATCCACCGCACTCCCTCCATCCTCATCGCCACATAAAATTAAAACTATTTACAATACTTTGAGCCTTTTATATGCTTCGTGTTTGGACAGGGCAGAAAGAGAAAGCGATCTCTATCACAGGTGTTTTATTTACTCCTCGTCCTATCCTGTACACGGTAAAGCTGCCACCTGTCATACTAGGGGGCCTGCTGTATTTACCAAGTGTGTATTTACCTTAAATCACACAGAACCTGCTGTTTCCACATGAATAAATATTAGTACCTTGGCCTTGTAACAATTGGCTGAAGCGGGAGATGTCTCAGATATCTCTTAAGGGGGGTACACACGGAGAGATCCATGCTTAAATTCTAAGCAATCTGACTAGATTGCTTAGAAATTAAGCACGGAACTCTCTGTGTGTCGGGTGCCGGCGACAGCGATGCGCGGTCCCGCAGTTGGGAGGCTCCTGTCACTCACTGCTCTGCCTAGCAGAGCAGCGGTAAATTGACGCAGTGCACATGCGCACAGAGACTATTCACGGGAGACAGATGGACTGGGGGCATGCCAGCAGCTCACAGAGCGCTGGGCATGACCCTATAGTGGTGGAAAATGGGGGTGTGGCTCATGATCTCAGCACTCCCGCAAAACCACGCTTCCTTTTCTATAGGCCATGCCCAATTTTGGCCGCGGCGCGTATTTGCAGCGATTGGGAGTCCCGCTTCCTTATCTCCTGATGTTGGGAGGTATGTATACTGTGCGAAAGCAAGATCTGATGGCTGCGCTTGCACAGTAGACAGGCCAGGTGTGAAGGATATCACTTTCTACTTGGGCTGTGGGGGGGGGGGGGGCGGTTAGGGTCAGGCTTCAGGAAAGGTGGGTTAGGGGCTTAGGGATCAGGGCTAGCTGTAGTTCAACAGCAGCTGGAGGGGCAGAGGTTCCCCATCCCTGTCCTATAGGGAGTACCTGAGGGTTGAAGTTGAGAACCACTGGTATTTGGCACGGTGTGGAGGCACAAGGGTTAAAGGTGTGAGCTGCAGAAGAATTAAATGAATGAGGATGAATGACAGCTGGAGAGCACAAAGCAAAGGAAGTTGCAAAGTCAGTTTGCTGCCCACCTGATCCTGTCCATCCGCATCCTGTGGCTATACCCCTGCAATATATTTATTATTTTTTACCATGTTTGCTGTCTAAAAAGTTCTGTTATGTGTTGGGTTACTCTGTTCTATTAAACACCCAAATACTGCTATTCCAGAACAAACGTGCCGGACTTTCAAACTAAAATCTAATAATCCATTGTTACCAAAACAAAGAAACACAAAAATAAAGCACCGCAACAGGTAACGATTAGAACAGACAGCAGGCACCGGAATGGGAGCTAGAGTAATAAGACAATTCATTTATGCAGCTTGATGCCAATCGCATATATTGGCAATAAAGTAAAATTAAACCTGTTCAAATGAGAAGGATTCCTCAATGACATAGGCCATACCCAGCTAGCAGCAATCACTCCTCTCGCCTGCAGCAGGAAATAGATCCAGATCCCAACAAATGGCCAGGACCTACCACTAAGCAGTCTCATCACAAATGTTGTGAATGAACAGTTCTGGCACATACCTCAGTGTAGATATTGGAAAATGCTTCTGAGTACCCCAAAGGTGAGTGTTATAGCTCCTTTGGCAATGATGTGAGCTGCTGCTATCTCTGTCCGGCTGCAGTAAGAGTTGGGGTGGCATTAGCAGCTAAGGATAGCTTCCATACCTTGCAGATCCTACAAGAATAAATTATATTCCATTATTTTTTTTTTTTTCCAATCTGGAATTTAAATTTGTAGCACAAGGAAGGAAACTCACAGAGCAGACACCTGTGGGGAAAGTATTATGGTAAAAGGCTGATTGCTGCGGGGTTGAGGTATGGTGAGATAGTCCCACGGAAGCCGGCCGCAACTGGAGCAGCAGGCCCAACCTGCATGACTATGGAATGAAAGTTTTTTTAGTGGTTAGGAAAAGACTCTTCCAATCCACGTGCCAGTGTATGCGCCACAGGTGTGCAGGAGAAAGTGCTATCATGCTCTCCTGACCTGGAAATAAACTAAACACTGTGAAAAGATTGTCAGCTGTACAAACACCAGCCGCTAAAAAATGTACGACAGCCCATGCTTTAAAACAGATCTAGGGGAAGATGTACTAAGCCTTGAAAAGTGATAAATTTCACGGTGATAACGCACCAGCCAATTAGCTTCTGAATGCCATGTTACCGGCTGGGTTTAAAAAATGACAGTTAGGAGCTGATTGGTTGGCACTTTAACATTGTGAAATGTATTACTTTTCAAGGCTTAGTACATCTGGCCCCTGCAGGGCCGAAACTAGGATATTTGACACCCGCGGCAAGGCGACAATTTAGTGCCCATGGCAACCAATCAGTGTTGAGGTAACATTTAAAAAGTGCATTCTATAAAATTATACAGAGCAGCTGATTGGTTGCCCTGGGCAAGTTCTCCACACTTTTCACTCCTTCATGAATAGACCGCAATATCTGTTATGGGTTGAGTTAAATTGTTATGGTGTAACCCCACATATTGTACTTTTCTGAATAACTTTGCTGCGTTTAATAGAAAGGGAACTACAGTACTTATGAGAGGCAAAATACCACGATATGGCTTATTTTTGCATTGTGTTGCATCATATGAGCTATTGTCAGCAATAATGCCGGCAGTAGTAAGTTTCTGTGTGTTACTGCATCGGGGAGCCTATATAACAACTGAAACCTTATAAAGTGAATAGGCAGGGGCGGTTTAAAGGAGAAGGGGGCCCGAGTGCAGTCTCTATGAGGGCCCCTCCTCTCTTTCGTGGTGCAGTAGATGCTGGCTTTGTGCCAGCATCTACTGTGCATGTGAAGTGTCCAGGAACATGGTGTCCATGTCTTGTTCCCAGGGACATCCCTATTGTGCATGCACAAATCACCGAGAAAATGGCTGCTGCACCATTTTCCCAGTGATTACTGTCTGCAGCGCTGGCCGCAGTGGGACTCTGGAGGGGTAAGATACTTATATGTGTGCAGGGTATGCGGTGTGGCCCCCCTGGACCAAAGGGCCCGTGTTCACTTCACACTTTGCACCCATTATAGATCAGGGCCGGTTCAAGGGCGCTCTGCGCCCGGGGCAAAAAATGGGGCGTGGCCTAATACAGGGGGCGTGGTCAATTACGCCCCCTGTACATTAAAAGCGCCGCTTGAATGCTGAGCGGTGCGCGATGACTTCATCGCGCACCGCACAGCAAAAGGTCCTCTCCACGAAGGGAAACTAGACGATATGCGTCTAGTTCCTTTCGTAGAGAGGACCTTTGCTGTGCGGTGCGCGATGACGTCATCGCGCACCGCTCAGCAAAGTTACTCTCCAGGAAGGGAAACTAGACGCATAGCGTCTAGTTCCCTTCAGGAGGCGGACGGGGACGGGGACGGCAGCGGGCAGCGGAGGCAGACGGGGACACAGCGGGCAGCAGTGGCGGATCTTGCCACGGTGCGGCGCCCTCCGGATGGCGCCAGCGCCCTCCGGAAGGCGGCGCCCCGGGCAAAAGTCCTGCTTGCCCGTGGCAAGATCCGCCACTGTTATAGATACGCCAACAGTGGCAAACGCAGGATTTCTAGAGGGGGGTTTCCAAATACAATCCACAATATCCCACTCTGTGGAGCATGGAATACAATATTAATATTTAACACTAAAGAAGGTCTATAGTATAGGCCGTATCAAACATATTTTATATAAGATAATGTAAGTGGTCAGGAAAAGGTTTAACATACCATAATAAATAAATAAATACACAAATATAATAGAACCAGTACTGCACTTTCTAAGCACACATTCTCCCACCTCATTAAGGCTCCTGTCTCTTCTTGGTAGCTACTCTCTGGTCCAGTGCACTGGTTGATGCCTCAGAAGTAGAAGAAGCTTCTATCCCTAGGCATGTGCAGCAGCTTAAACTGCATGATCTGGCGGCAGCTCTAGTAATTGTATTATATACCATTGCAATTGTTGTCATAATTTGAGCCACTTGCCAAGAGGTAGGGGGTTTCCAGGCAACCAGAACCCCCCCCCCCCCCCCGTGTTTGCCTATGGCCAATGTGAATCGTGCTACTGTACATCCACCAGAAAAACATTTGTATTGAATGGGGAGGTATGGTTGATAGCTTTTCACCACTTCTTAGGCTGAGACTGTCATCCCCAGGGAAGTCTATGTAGACAGTGGGGGTCTATTCATAAAGCAGTGAAAAGAGTGGAGAAGGGAGCCAGTGGACAAATTGGCCATGACAACCAATCAGCTGCTATGTATAACTTATAGAATGTGCTTGATAAATATTACCTCAATGCTGATTGGTTGTATATTATTGTGCTATATAGACTCCAGCGGTTATGTTATTATGGGTTAGTGTCATGTTCTGTGTCAGTATAGAGAACCGATATACAACCACTGCACTGCAAGGTCATTTTATGTGGCCTGCCGGAAAGATGGTCGACATGCACTAGGTCAGCAGGTACAAAAGGTCGACAGGTAAAAGGTAGACAGTGCTTATGATCGACAGGTTCAAATGGTTGACAAAACAATGGTCGACACATATGATCAACACATGCTTTTTCTTTTTCAACTTTTGCTTCATTGACTATGGGGCGTGGCACGCGATTGCCACACGCCTTTCCTATAGGCCATGCCCCATTTTGGGCAGGCACGGCTGTGTCACGCCAAAGTGCCCCTCGTTCACTTCTCCCAATGTTGGAGGGTAGCAGAGTCGAGCGAGAACCCGTGCCTGAAACATTGTGATCACAGCGAGCCTTCGAGGGGACGCATTTCAACAACTTGTGGTCATAGATGAGAACAGAATCAAAATGTACCCCTCCCCCCATAAAAAAGGATGTCCACCATTTGTTTGTTGGCCATTTGTGTTTCAGCCATTGTCATGTTGACCACTGCCATGTCGACCTTTTGTACCTTTTGACTTTGTATTACTGTCGACCTTTTGACCATGTCGACCATGTGCATGCTGACCAATTGGTGTCGACTTAATGACTGTCGACCCTTTTGCTGTAGATCTATTGATCCACAACCTGCCCTGTGCCATACTGCGCTGGGAATCACTGCAGCTGTAGGGGCGGGGACAGTGAGGTCTGATAGTCTAACAGCCAATCACAATGAATCGACTGCACTGTGATTCGCTGCAGAACATAAGAAATCTGGGAAATGACTCTGACCCCTGTTATGTTTAATCAAGCTGTAGAAAGTGCTTAGTTTCAGTGACTGAACATAGGGCCTGATCCGATTTGTGCGAAAACCGGATGTCTGATATCTGGGGGGGTCTGCGTGTGTGCAGGACCCGTTCTGCACATATGCAGAGCTGAGAGGAGGTCTTGCGTGATCGCTCGCAGTCTCCACTTATCCCCCTATGACTGACATCAGAGCCGGCGCAACCCGCTCAGCAGAGTCTGCAAAGCAGGGAGGCGCTGGCCAAGAGAGGCGCTCTCCCTGCTCTGAGACTCCGCTGGTGTGCGCTGCTGCTGCCGGCTGCCACAGCAACAAGAGGCTCGAGTCCAGTCCACCAGCAGATCTTCCCTCCCTCCTCCTACCAGCAGAACACGCAGGGGGGGGTTCACTCCATCGTCCGCACAGGCTGGCCACTTTCACTTTCTATTCCACGTCCTGGCTGCAGCCTGCTTGTGATTTATGACATGAAGCTGTTCTCCTTCTCCCTGCGCTCCAGCCCTCCCCCTCTACAACATGCTGATGAAGGGGCTTGAGTGTGGTCAGAGCAGGCCGAGTTTAACTCTTTGAAACCTGTTTTCTAATGTATTGAAGAATGCTGCTGCTGTAAGTGTGTGCTTTCTATATTTTTTTTACCAGAGCTCTATCTATCTAGGGGGTGGGGGGAAGAGAGCAATTATTATATGTATAAGTGGCACTGAAACTGTGGGCATGTGTATAAGTAGCACACACGTATATGTGTAACTGTATACGTGACACTGATACCGTGGGCATTATTATGTGTGTAAGCGGCACTGATACCGTGGGCATTATTATGTGTGTAAGCGGCACTGCTACCGTGGGCATTATTATGTGTGTAAGCGGCACTGCTACCGTGGGCATTATTATGTGTGTAAGCGGCACTGATATCGTGGGCATTATTGTTTGTATAAGCGGCACTGATACCGTGGGCATTATTATGTGTGTAAGCGGCACTGATACCGTGGGCATTATTGTTTGTATAAGCGGCACTGATACCGTGGGCATTATTATGTGTATAAGCGGCACTGCTACCGTGGGCATTATGTGTATAAGCGGCACTGCTACCGTGGGCATTATTATGTGTATAAGCGGCACTGCTACCGTGGGCATTATTGTGTGTGTAAGTGGCACTGCTACAGTGGGCATTATTATGTGTAAGCGGCACTGCTACCGTGGGCATTATTATGTGTATAAGCGGCACTGCTACCGTGGGCATTATTATGTGTATAAGCGGCACTGCTACCGTGGGCATTATTATGTGTATAAGCGGCACTGCTACCGTGGGCATTATTGTGTGTGTAAGTGGCACTGCTACAGTGGGCATTATTATGTGTAAGCGGCACGGATACTGTGAGCATTATTATGTGTAACTGTATACGTGGCACTGATACCGTGGGCATTATTATGTGCTATCATGGGAATTGTGTATATGGGGCACTACTGTGTAGCATAACGTGAATATGGGGCAGTACTGTGTGACGTAATATGAAATAGGGGCACTACATACTGACGATACTTTTGTACTACTGTGTGGTGTAATTTGAATTTTGGGTACAATTGTGTGGGCACACCCCTTCCTTGTGAGACCTCACTTGCCTTCAGTGTGTGCTTTCCCTTTATTAAGTATTGGAGAGAGGGCGCAAATTTATAGTTTGCAGGGAGGCGCCAAACACCCTAGCACTGGCCCTGACTGACATGCTGCAGCGTCTGAGGGAAGAAGCGGGGGGAGGCAACCAGGACTGTTCTAGAAAACAGGGGCGTGTCATCGCGCGCAGACTTCCTGGACCGATGGCCAGTTGAGTAAGCTTCTGCGTATGCAGACTGGCCAAGGGTTGTGACTGATTGTGATCTAACACTGCGTCTTCGGACGCAGGACTTGGATTGCAGATGCATCATACTTGCCTACTCTCCCGGAAGCTGCGGGAGGCTCCCGTTTTTTGGGGTAGCCCCCCGCACCCCCGGAAGAGTGGGCAGGTCTCCCGCATCCTGCTCGCACCCTAGTGATGCGAGCAGGATGGAGAGAAAATCTCCCGTATTCGTGGGTCCGTCGGGTAGAGAAGGGGTTAAAATGACGCAAATCGCACCATTTTAGCCCCGCCCCCTTCCCGCAGACCCGCGTATTGTGGCATTTTTCGATGCGGGGTTTAGTGATGTCACAGTCCAGCCCCGCCCCCCGAATACTCCTGCAGCGTCTCCTCTCCGGGCTTCTCCCAGAGAGGAGAAATACAATGTAGGCAAGATGAGATGTGTGGCGGGCACTTTTCGTGTTTTGGATTTAGATCCTCGCTCATGTTTTGGATTTGGATTGGTTTTGCCAAAACCACCCTTTCAGGTTTTGGTTTTGGATCTGGATGATTTTTGAAAAAACACACAAAAACAGCTAAAATCACAGAATTTGGGGGTAATTTTGATCCTACAGTATTATTAACCTCAATAACATTCATTTCCACTCATTTCCAGTCTATTCTGAACACCTCACACCTCACAATATTGTTTTTAGGCCAAAAGGTTGCACCGAGGTAGCTGGATGACTAAGCTAAGCGACACAGGTGGGAGGCACAAACACCTGGCCCATCTAGGAGTGGCACTGCAGTGTCAGACAGGATGGCAGATTTAAAAACTAGGCCCCAAACAGCACATCATGCAAAGAAGAAAAAGAGGTGCAATGAGGTAGCTGGATGGCTAAGTTAAGCGACACAAGAGTGCGGCACAAACACCTGGCCCATCTAGGAGTGGCACGGAGTGGCTGAATGTTGAAAGTGGCCCGAACTTTTTCGGGCCACCGACAGCATCTCCTGCACGCTCCTGTTATTTTTTACAAAATTTCTGCACCACCAAATTGTATGTGCAAAACATGGAACTTTCTGGAATTTGCCATACATGCACAATATTGGTGGACTTATACGGCAGTACCCCCTGAACTTATACGGCTGCAGCACTGGACTGGACTTATACGGAATTACCACTGGACTTATACGGCAGTACCCCTGGACTTATGCGGCTACACCACTGGACTTGGCTTATACGGCAGTACCCCGGTCTAATACGGCAGTACCCCTGAACTTATACGGCTGCACCACTGGACTAGACTTGTACAGCAGTACCCCTGAACTTATACCGCTGCACCACTGGACTAGACTTATACGGCAGTACCACTAGACTTATACGGCAGTGCCCCTGAAGTTATACGGCTGCACCACTGGACTGGACTTGTACGGCAGTACCCCTGGACTTGTACGGCAGTACCCCTGGACTTGTACGGCAGTACCCCTGGACTTGTACGGCAGTACCACCGGACTTATACGGCAGTACCCCTGAACTTATACGGCTGCACCACTGGACTGGACTTGTACGGCAGTACCCCTGAACTTATACGGCTGCACCACTGGACTGGACTTATATGGCAGTACCCCTGAACTTATACGGCAGTACCACTGGACTGGATTTATACGGCAGTACCCTTGGACTTATACGGCGGCAGCACTGGATTTATGGCAGCACAGGGCACCACCACTGGACTTATGGCAGCACAGGACACCACCACTGGACTGGACTTATACAGCAGCACTGTACTTATGGCAGCACAGGACACCATCACTGTGACTGGACTGATGCAGCACAAGACACCACCACTGGACTGATGCAGAACAAGACAGCACTGGAATGATACGTAAGAGCAGGTCGCCACCCCACGCGCCGCACCACTTTCCTGCAAAGACACTGAGGAGACACGTCCTCTCACTACACTCTCCAGGACTGAAGTGAAAATGGCGGCAACGCGCGGCTCCTTACGTGGAGTCTAAAATCCGAGAGAATCCGACAGTGGGATGATGACGTTTTGCCTTGTTCTGGTTTCCGAGTCTAGCAGGAAGTCCCGAGCCAGACTCTGATCTGGGCTCGGGACGTGATGTTCGGTAGGGTTCGGTTCTCAGAGAACCGAACTCCCTCATCCCTAATAAAAACTGATAAGGTTTTGCAGTCATCATATGGTTTAATGTTATCATTTTAATTGTGACCCCCTCACTATTTGAACATATTCTACAGAATGTAGTTTGTCATAGCATGCCAATGTCAAAAGGTACAGTACTGTAGCTCAGAATATAGGAAAGAGATCGGCCCAGATTTATCAAGACTTGGAGAGTGATAAATAACATGGTGATATAAAGTACCAGCCAATCACCTCCACTGTCATTTTTCAAACACAGCCTGTGACAGTTAGGAGCTGATTGGTTGGTACTGTATCACTGTTCTATTTATCACTCTCCAAGACTTGATAAATGGGGGGCCATGATCATTAAGTGGTATGTTGTCTTCAGCTTATGAATTAAGTGAAAACCTAAATTATTATTTTTTTTCCCCCGAAGATTTTTTTTTTTTTTTTAGCTTATCAAATTTGCAGGATTTTCAGATTCCCTTGTTTTAGCCTATATTTATGTTGGCTAGTTCAGCTGTTCTCCTGCCTATTGCTATTTGTCCTTACAATGTCTGTGTTGTTGTGTGAAGTATTGTCTACAGATGAATGCAGAGGTGACAGTTCAAGGTGCAGTAGTTATTTTTGCAATGCAAATCAATGTAAACATTGGCTTACTGGCAAGAGTTTCCCGTACGCATCTGGCTACTATCCAAAGTACTATGGGTGGGACCTGTCCACTCCCCATTCTGTGTTTTTTCTTCTTCTTCTGTAATTTAACAAGATGTGAATGATGTAAAATGTTTCTAAAATAAAGGCAATTAAAAGGAAAAGTGAAAAGATCCCCTAAGGCTGGTATATGCTGTATATGTGCATACTGTTCTGCAAGTGCATACCTTCTAACTGTACATTTTTAGCAGGTACAGTACCTTTTTTTATGGTCTGTACTTATTTTTGGTTCTCCAAACTTCCATTGAAAGTATAGGCCTTTTCCCGTGACCACGCCCCCTTTTCTAATTTGTGCCGATTTTTATGTGTAAAATGTTGGAGGGTATGCATTTGTCGCCCTGGAACAGCGGCAGATCAGCAGTGGTGGAACTGAATGCAGGATCTTCTCCTGTCCCCCTCTTTCAAATGGTGGGGCAGTGAGGCAACTCTTAAAGGCAGGGTGTGAGGGCTTGCAGTGACTCTTGCAGGCAGGGGAAGGGGCGAGGAGGATGAAATTTTGCTGAATCAGGCCCCAGTAGTCTGTACCCGGGCTCCTTTACCATTGTCTGAGGGCATCCCTGGGATTCTGCTTGTGCAGAGTGGAGGGGCATAGCAGCCCTGGCTCCCTCTCTCCACTCCACTGTGTCTGTGGTCATGCTGGGGACTGAATTGTGGTCTGGTGGCTCACTGCAGGAAGCTATTTTTAGGGCACATGACCACGCCTCCCTGTATTTGGCCACGCCCCCTTCATTACTCTGGCTCATGACTGCTCTTGGTGGTCCTGTATACGATCTATACTGGAGGAGCAGACATGCCTAAGTGACACAGAGGGGTGAGAGCTGGTAGGCTTTGATGGGTTTTGAGAGCCCATTTAAAGCTTTGGAAAGAGGTCTAGCGGTGAAGAGATCTAGCGGTGGGAAGCAGCAAGGACCTGGAAGCAGGTGTGGGAGAGGTTATCAGTTGAGAAGAGAAATGGAGGTTGTTGGCAGAGCGATTGCTTGGTCTGAAGGGTGGAAGGAGATGGTGGGGGGGGGGATTGGGTTAGGGCTTTATATGTGAGTGTGAGAAGTTTGAATTCAATTCTGTAACTGAAGATAAGTTATTGAAGGGACTGGTGGAAAGGGGAAGCAGACTACGGAGCAGTTACAGAATAAAGCTGGGTGCACACTGAGCAATATGTCTGTCCGATCTGCCGGTTCAGACGACCTATCGCTCAATTTGGTACGTATCGGGCAGTGTGTATGACAGATATGAGAGTGCCCAAGGTCGCTAGCGACATCGTCAGGTTTTTGTGCTGCACATCTATCCCGAATATATATCGCTGGCGTCCTGTAGTATGCTAATGAAGGACGGAACATGATTGTCGCTCCAGTGTGTACAGGCAATCCGGACGAACGGGGATACGTTCCGATGTTGGAACGAATCCCCATCGCTCAAGTGTGTACCCAGCTTAAAATGTAAAGAGCGCTTTAGAGTAAAGAGATGTGGAAGTCAGGAATGCCAGATAGGAAGTGGTTGCAGTAGTCCAGAAGAGTGAGTGGATGAGGGTCTTGATTGACTCCAGGGTGAGTAAGGGTTTGTTCCTGGAGGTATTATGAAGGTTGTAGCAGCAAGAATGGCAGAGGACATGAAGGTGGGGTGTGAAGGAGAGCATGGATCATGGACAACTACTAAACAGAAGACTTGTGGGACAGAAGAGACCGTGATGTTTCAATAGACAATGAAGTGAGGGAGCTGAGGGCACTAGGGTAGGTTGGAAGACAACTAGCTCAGTCTTTGTCTCTGTGATTGATATGTTATGTGTGATTGTTTTTGTACACAGCAATCATAGTTGCCTACTCTCCCAGAACGTGGATCATATGGATAATAATCGGCTTAACAGCCTGGACGGTGACATGTCCTGATGATGCGTTGTATGCCGTGGCTTGCTCACTTGATTGCATGAATGATATAATTAGGGTAATGGCCATATCTTCTATTTATATCCAGTCTTTATATTTCCCAGAAGGCAAATATAAAAAGTGTGCAAGTTTGGCTACAATAGATCAAATGTATGTCGGATGGCATTTCAGGCAACAAAATGGCCGGCTTCCTGTTCAACTTTATATTTAAAACAAAAATGTGTTAGAAAAGAAACATATACAGTATTAAATAAAGCGTTATTTCTGTGGCCTGCCTGTACTATCAACATTCTAAGATGGCTACACCCGAAAGAGGACTGCAGTTGTACAATTACCACCGCAATCTACCGCAATCTTTCTTAAATAGGCTTCTCCAGTCCACACACATCCCCCACATATTTTCTTTCTTCACTCTCCCTTCCTCCTGACCCTGGTTCATCACTGCTGTGATGTGATATCATGCAGACCACCAAGAACCTTTGCAATCTGGTGGACAGCTATGCAATAGATAGGCATTGATACACAAGGATAGGTGCTATTTCTCCATAGATTGTACGCTTGCGAGCAGGGCCCTCCTACCTCTATGACTGTTTGTTTTTACCCAGTTTTGTCTTCTAATTGTGTCCAGTTGTAAAGCGCAATGGAATTTGCTGTGCTATATAAGAAATTTGTTAATAAAAAAAATAATAATTTAATTGGGGAAGCTTAGTGGATGAAGCCCAGCATATAGTTTCTCTGTATTGAGGTGTATAGGTGTCAAGCGGAACATAAAAATGTGTTTTAGGCCATATTGATGTCCTCTGCTGTAGGTTTACTGGTAACAACCATAATAGGGTAACAGTGGTAACACAGGGGTTAATTGTGGTAGCTGTAATAAACAGGGTATCAGCGGTTATCCGTCTCACCTCCAGGAGCAAAGTACTGTGCGTCCGCACAGTACTGTGGCACTGTACAGAGTGATGTGCGTCAGATCGTGCATGTGCAGTAGTACATCAGGTTGGAGGTCATACTGCCCGCTGTCTCTGGGTCCTAGTATCCAAAGAGTTCACAAAGGAGACTGCTCTTTAACACTATGGGGGTGGTAACCTCTCAAATGGTTGCCACAGGTTTAGTATCCATTCACTACAGCACAGCAAACGCATGCACCAAAAGAATTCTATGGACCCATAGAAATTTTTATGTTTACTAAGAACTAATTGAATCATGTCCACTAATTATTAATTGGGTTGAATTTGCTCATGAAGGTATTTCACACGTGCGGCTTTTTTAAATAAAGTTTGACCTATTTACAAAGGTTGTGCAGCTTTTAAGCCTAAAATAATCCGTAGCTGTACAGACCTAGCAGAGGGCACATTCAATCAACTGTTAAGCTTAATTATATTGTAAAGTGCATATAAGTAAATGTTATAAATAATGTACATCATTTGTATAAATGTCACACAGTTATGAGGATCACGTTAAGTTTTTATTAATGACCCCTGCTGTTTGATGCATTACCTGCATGATGGAATCCGGTAATGCATCAAAGCTCATTTCCAATAATACCTACCAACGCTGGTCTAGAATGAATCAGGCATTGCAGCAGGGATAGCGTGGCCCTGGTGGGGGGTGAGTACCCCGGTAATACCATGGATGGGGGGCACTTTTTCCATGGAGGTGAGTCCCATGATCTTCAGATGTGATTGTCTCACCAGGAGCTACAGAACATATTTTATTACCACTGTTTAGGGCTATTTAAATAAATGTTCTATTGTTTGATTTTTGCTGTTGTCATAACATTTACTGGACTTCTGTCTTGATCATATCTGTATGAGAAAGTTGAAACCGCACATAACTTGTGTGAGAGATTGCATTTGTGTCTGTGTGCATGACTGTGTGCATTATGGGGGTCATTCCGAGATGATCGTAGCTGTGCGGGTACGATCACTTACACTGACATGCGGGGGGACGCCCAGCACAAGGCTAGTCCGCCCCGCATGTCAGTGCCGCCCCCCACCCCTGCAGAAGTGCAAAGGCATCACACAGCGGCGATGCCTTTGCACTTCAAGAGTAGCTCCCGACCAGCGTTCCGGCCACACCTGCATTTGCCGGACCGCACCCACGAAATGACGGCCAAACGCCGCCATTCCGCCCCCCCACCCCCAGCGACCGCCTCTGCCTGATCGTAGCGGCCCAACGGCCTTTGGCCGCCTAGCATGCGCCGGCGCACTGCAGCTCTGGCGCATGCGCAGTTCAGACCCGATCGCACCGCTGTTTTTTTGTTTTTCTTTTTTACTAGAAGAAAACAAGTCTTAACTATAACTAACCCTTCCCCATTATAGCAGCCAGGTCATTGACTCTCCCCCAGTATAACAAGCAGGGTCCCAACTCTCCTCTTAGTACAGCATCAAGGATCTCGCCTCTCCCTTCAATATAGTATTTGGGGTCCTGCCACTCCCCTCAGTATAGTATCCGGGGTCTCACCTCTCCCCACAGTATAGTATCCGGGGTCTCACCTCTCCTCTCAGTATAGTAATCGGGGTCTCACCTCTCCTCTCAGTATAGTATTCGGGGTCTCGCCTCTCCTCTCAGTATAGTAGCCAGGGTCTCGCCTCTCCCCTCAGTATAGTATCCGGGGTCTCACCTCTCCTCTCAGTATAGTATTCGGGGTCTCACCTCTCCTCTTAGTATAGTATTCGGGGTCTCGCCTCTCCTCTCAGTATAGTAGCCAGGGTCTCGCCTCTCCCCTCAGTATAGTATCCGGGGTCTCCCCTCTCCTCTCAGTATAGCATTCGTTGTCTCGCCTCTCCCCTTAGTATAGTATCCGGGGTCTCATCTCTCCCCTCAGTATAGTATCCGGGGTCTCGCCTCTCCCCTCAGTATAGTATCCGGGGTCTCCCCTCTCCCCTCAGTATAGTATATGGGGTCTCACCTCTCCCCTCAATATAGTATCCGGGGTCTACCCTCTCCCCTCAGTATAGTATATGGGGTCTCACCTCTCCTCTCAGTATAGTATCCGGGGTCTCCCCTCTCCTCTCAGTATAGCATTCGGGGTCTCGCCTCTCCCCTCAATATAATATCCGGGGTCTCGCCTCTCCCCTCAGTATAGTATCCGGGGTCTCGCCTCTCCCCTCAGTATAGTATCCGGGGTCTCATCTCTCCCATCAGTATAGTATCCAGGGTCTCGCCTCTCCCCTCAGTATAGTATCCGGGGTCTCGCCTCTCCCCTCAGTATAGTATCCGGGGTCTCACCTCTCCTCTCAGTATAGTATCCGGGGTCTCACCTCTCCCCTCAGTATAGTATATGGGGTCTCACCTCTCCCCTCAGTATAGTATATGGGGTCTCACCTCTCCCCTCAGTATAGTATCCGGGGTCTAACCTCTCCCCTCAGTATAGTATCCGGGGTCTCACCTCTCTCCTCAGTATAGTATATGGGGTCTCACCTCTCCCCTCAGTATAGTATCCGGGGTCTCACCTCTCCTCTCAGTATAGTATCCGGGGTCTCTCCTCTCCCCTCATTATAGTATCCGGGGTCTCTCCTCTCCCCTCAGTATAGTATCCGGGGTCTCGCCTCTCCCCTTAGTATAGTATCAAGGTTCTTGCCTCTCCCCTCAGTATAGTATTTGGGGTCTCGCCTCTCCCCTCAGTATAGTATTTGGGGTCTCGCCTCTCCCCTCAGTATAGTATCCAGGGTCTCACTTTTCCCATTAGTAGAGCAACAAAGGTCTCGCCTCTACCTCAGTATAGCATCTGGGGTCTCGCCTCTCCCTCAGTATAGCATCTGGGGTCTCGCCTCTCCCTCAGTATAGCATCTGAGGTCTCGCCTCTCCCTCAGTATAGTATTTGGGGTCTCACCTCTCCCCTCAGTATAGCAATCTAAGGTCTCTCCTCTCCCCCCAGTATAGCATCTGGGGTCTCGCCTCTCCCTCAGTATAATAATTTGGGGTCTCACCTCTCCCCTCAGTATAGCAATCTAAGGTCTCGCCTCTCCTATTAGTATAGCAACAAGGGTCTCGCCTCTCCCCTCAGTATAGTATCCAGGGTCTCATTTCTCCCATTAGTATAGCAACAAGGGTCTCACCTCTCCCTCAGTATAACATCCGGGGTCTCACCTCTCCCCTCAGTATAGCAACCAAGGTCTCGCCTCTCCCCCCAGTATAGTATCAGGGTCTCGCCTTACAACTACACATGGGGTGAACATTGTGCACTACGGAGATTACGAGTTCAGACACACATCTGTCATATAACTGGCAGCCACTCCTAGTGGGTCACCTGGTGACATCAGTGTGTAAATCTATGCTGACTTTTGCCATGCGTGCTGCTAGTGCTGACCTCCTGTTCTCAGTGCCATGTCTGTGAGAGTCACTCAGGGTCAGGAACTCTGAAAGGAGCCCGGTCCCTGCAGTGTGATAGAAAGGACCTTCACTTCTCCGGGACGCCAGCGCCATACAGCACATGACCTGTCTGCTGACCACGCGTGTGTGAGAGCGGCGGAGAAGGATCCCTCCTGGGTACGCGTTCTTTGCTGAGTAAATCATGTTCATAGAAACACTAAAACGATTTAAAAAATACCTTGAAATAAACATATTTTCTCTAACGTCCTAGTGGATGCTGGGGACTCCGTCAGGACCATGGGGAATAGCGGCTCCGCAGGAGACAGGGCACAAAAAGTAAGCTTTTAGGATCACATGGTGTGTACTGGCTCCTCCCCCTATGACCCTCCTCCAAGCCTCAGTTAGGTTTTTGTGTCCGTCCGAGCAGGGTGCAATCTAGGTGGCTCTCATAAAGAGCTGCTTAGAAAAAGTTTTTTAGGTTTCTTATTTTCAGTGAGTCCTGCTGGCAACAGGCTCACTGCTACGAGGGACTTAGGGGAGAGAAGTGAACTCACCTGCGTGCAGGATGGATTTGCTTCTTAGGCTACTGGACACCATTAGCTCCAGAGGGATCGAACACAGGCCCAGCCATGGAGTCCGGTCCCGGAGCCGTGCCGCTGACCCCCCTTGCAGATGCCGAAGTTGAAGAGGTCCAGAGGTCCGGAAACAGGCGGCAGAAGACTTTCAGTCTTCATAAGGTAGCGCACAGCACTGCAGCTGTGCGCCATTGTTGTCGGCGCACTTCACACCAGCGGTCACTGAGGGTGCAGGGCGCTGGGGGGGGCGCCCTGGGCAGCAATGTATAATACCTTTTTCTATGGCTAAAATACATCACATATAGCCCTTGAGGCTATATGGATGTATTTAACCCCTGCCATATATCGCAAACTCCGGGAGAAGAGCCCGCCGTTTTAGGGGGCGGGGCCTATTCTCCTCAGCACACAGCGCCATTTTCCTGCTCAGCTCCGCTGTGAGGAAGGCTCCCAGGACTCTCCCCTGCACTGCACTACAGAAACAGGGTAAAACAGAGAAGGGGGGCATATTTTGGCGATATTTTTATATATTAAGCGCATATAACAGAAACAACACCTTTTAGGGTTGTTTATATACATTTTTATAGCGCTTTGGTGTGTGCTGGCAAACTCTCCCTCTGTCTCCCCAAAGGGCTAGTGGGGTCCTGTCTTCGATAAGAGCATTCCCTGTGTGTCTGCTGTGTGTCGGTACGTGTGTGTCGACATGTATGAGGACGATGTTGGTGTGGAGGCGGAGCAATTGCCGGTAATGGTGATGTCACCCCCTAGGGAGTCGACACCGGAATGGATGGCTTTAATTATGGAATTACGTGATAATGTTAGCACGCTGCAAAAGTCAGTTGACGACATGAGACGGCCGGAAAACCAGTTAGTACCTGTCCAGACGTCTCAGGCACCGTCAGGGGCTGTAAAACGTCCCTTACCTCAGTCAGTCGACACAGGTACTGACACAGATGAATCTAGTGTCGACGGTGAAGAAAGAAACGTATTTTCCAATAGGGCCACACGTTATATGATCACGGCAATGAAGGAGGCTTTGCATATCTCTGATACTGCAGGTACCTCAAAGGGGGGTATTATGTGGGGTGTGAAAAAACTACCTGTAGCTTTTCCAGAATCAGAGGAATTGAATGACGTGTGTGATGAAGCGTGGGTTAACCCCGATAGAAAACTGCTAATTTCAAAGAAGTTATTGGCATTATACCCTTTCCCACCAGAGGTTAGGGCGCGCTGGGAAACACCCCCTAGGGTGGATAAGGCGCTCACACGCTTATCAAAACAAGTGGCGTTACCGTCTCCTGATACGGCCGCCCTCAAGGATCCAGCTGATAGGAGGCTGGAAACTACCCTGAAGAGTATATACACACATACTGGTGTTATACTGCGACCAGCAATAGCCTCAGCCTGGAAGTGCAGTGCTGGGGTGGTGTGGTCGGATTCCCTGACTGAAAATATTGATACCCTGGATAGGGACAGTATTTTATTGACTATAGAGCAATTAAAGGATGCTTTTCTTTATATGCGAGATGCTCAGAGGGATATTTGCACTCTGGCATCGAGAGTAAGTGCGATGTCCATATCTGCCAGAAGAAGTTTATGGACGCGACAGTGGTCAGGTGATGCGGATTCCAAACGGCATATGGAAGTATTGCCGTATAAAGAAGAGGAATTATTTGGGGTCGGTCTATCGGATCTGGTGGCCACGGCAACAGCCGGAAAATCCACTTTTTTACCTCAGGTCACCTCCCAACAGAAAAAGACACCGTCTTTTCAGCCGCAGTCCTTTCGTTCCTATAAGAACAAGCGGGCAAAAGGACAGTCATATTTGCCCAGAGGCAAAGGAAGGGGTAAGAGGGTGCAGCAAGCAACTACTTCCCACGAACAGAAGCCCTCCCCGGCTTCTACAAAGCCCTCAGCATGACGCTGGGGCTGTGCAAGCGGACTCAGGGGCGGTGGGGGGTCGACTAAAGATTTTCAGCACACAGTGGGCGCGCTCACAGGTGGACCCTTGGATCCTGCAGGTAGTATCTCAGGGTTACAAGTTGGAATTCGAAAAGTCTCCCCCTCGCCGGTTCCTAAAGTCTGCTTTACCAACGTCTCCCTCAGAAAGGGCGACGGTATTGGAAGCCATTCACAAGCTGTATTCTCAGCAGGTGATAGTCAAGGTACCCCTCCTACAACAGGGAAAGGGGTATTATTCCACACTATTTGTGGTACCGAAGCCGGACGGTTCGGTAAGACCTATTCTAAATCTGAAATCCTTGAACCTGTACATACAGAAATTCAAGTTCAAGATGGAGTCACTCAGAGCAGTGATAGCGAATCTGGAAGAAGGGGACTTCATGGTGTCCCTGGACATAAAAGATGCTTATCTGCATGTCCCAATTTACCCTTCACACCAAGGGTATCTCAGGTTCGTGATACAAAACTGTCATTATCAGTTTCAAACGCTGCCGTTTGGTTTGTCCACGGCACCTCAGGTCTTTACCAAGGTAATGGCCGAAATGATGGTTCTTCTACGAAGAAAAGGCGTATTAATTATCCCTTACTTGGACGATCTCCTGATAAGGGCAAGGTCCAGAGAACAGCTGGAAGTCGGAGTAGCACTAACCCAAGTAGTGCTTCAACCACACGGGTGGATTCTGAATCTTCCAAAATCTCAATTGACCCCGACGACACGTCTGCTGTTCCTGGGAATGATTCTGGACACTGTTCAGAAAAAGGTGTTTCTCCCGGATGAGAAAGCAAGGGAGTTATCCGAACTTGTCAGGAACCTCCTAAAACCAGGAAATGTGTCAGTACATCAATGCACAAGAGTCCTGGGAAAGATGGTGGCTTCTTACGAAGCAATTCCATTCGGCAGATTCCACGCACGAATATTTCAGTGGGATCTGCTGGACAAATGGTCCGGATCGCATCTGCACATGCATCAGCGGATAACACTGTCACCAAGAACAAGGGTGTCTCTTCTGTGGTGGTTGCAGAGTGCCCATCTGTTAGAGGGACGCAGATTCGGCATACAGGACTGGGTCCTGGTGACTACGGATGCCAGCCTACGAGGCTGGGGAGCAGTCACACAGGGAAGAAACTTCCAGGGCGTGTGGTCGAACCTGGAGACGTCTCTTCACATAAATATACTGGAGCTAAGAGCGATTTACAATGCTCTAAGCCTGGCAAAACCGCTGCTTCAGGGTCAGCCGGTGTTGATCCAGTCGGACAACATCACGGCAGTCGCCCACGTAAACAGACAGGGCGGCACGAGAAGCAGAAGAGCAATGACAGAAGCTGCAAGGATTCTTCGCTGGGCGGAAAATCATGTCATAGCACTGTCAGCAGTGTTCATTCCGGGAGTGGACAACTGGGAAGCAGACTTCCTCAGCAGACACGACCTCCACCCGGGAGAGTGGGGACTTCATCCAGAAGTCTTCCACATGATTGTGAACCGTTGGGAAAAACCAAAGGTGGACATGATGGCGTCCCGCCTCAACAAGAAACTGGACAGATATTGCGCCAGGTCAAGAGACCCTCAGGCAATAGCTGTGGACGCTCTGGTAACACCGTGGGTGTACCAGTCCGTGTATGTGTTTCCTCCTCTGCCTCTCATACCAAAGGTACTGAGAATTATACGGCTACGGGGAGTAAGAACAATACTCGTGGCTCCGGATTGGCCGAGAAGGACTTGGTACCCGGAACTTCAAGAGATGCTCACGGAAGAGCCGTGGCCTCTACCGTTAAGAAGGGATCTGCTTCAGCAGGGACCTTGTATGTTCCAAGACTTACCGCGACTGCGTTTGACGGCATGGCGGTTGAACGCCGGATTCTAAAAGAAAAGGGCATTCCAGAGGAAGTTATTCCTACCTTGATTAAAGCCAGGAAGGAAGTGACCGCACAACATTATCACCGCATTTGGAGAAAATATGTTGCGTGGTGTGAGGCCAAGAAGGCCCCAACGGAGGAATTTCAATTGGGTCGATTCCTACATTTCCTGCAGGCAGGATTGTCTATGGGCCTCAAATTGGGGTCTATTAAGGTTCAAATTTCGGCCTTATCGATTTTCTTCCAGAAAGAATTGGCTTCAGTGCCTGAAGTACAAACCTTTGTCAAAGGTGTACTACATATACAGCCCCCGATTGTGCCTCCAGTGGCACCGTGGGATCTCAACGTAGTTTTGGATTTTCTCAAATCCCATTGGTTTGAGCCGCTCAAATCGGTAGATTTGAAGTATCTTACATGGAAAGTAACCATGCTACTGGCCCTGGCTTCAGCCAGGAGAGTATCAGAGTTGGCGGCTTTATCGTACAAAAGCCCATATCTGATTTTCCATTCGGACAGGGCAGAACTGCGGACGCGTCCTCAGTTTCTGCCTAAGGTGGTTTCGGCTTTTCACTTGAACCAGCCTATTGTGGTGCCTGCGGCTACTAGCGACTTGGAGGACTCCAAGTTGCTGGACGTTGTCAGAGCATTGAAAATATATATTTCAAGGACGGCTGGAGTCAGAAAATCTGACTCGCTGTTTATCCTGTATGCACCCAACAAGATGGGTGCTCCTGCGTCTAAGCAGACGATTGCTCGTTGGATCTGTAGCACAATCCAACTTGCACATTCTGTGGCAGGCCTGCCACAGCCTAAATCTGTAAATGCCCACTCCACAAGGAAGGTGGGCTCATCTTGGGCGGCTGCCCGAGGGGTCTCGGCATTACAACTTTGCCGAGCAGCTACGTGGTCAGGGGAGAACACGTTTGTAAAATTTTACAAATTTGATACTCTGGCTAAGGAGGACCTGGAGTTCTCTCATTCGGTGCTGCAGAGTCATCCGCACTCTCCCGCCCGTTTGGGAGCTTTGGTATAATCCCCATGGTCCTGACGGAGTCCCCAGCATCCACTAGGACGTTAGAGAAAATAAGAATTTACTTACCGATAATTCTATTTCTCATAGTCCGTAGTGGATGCTGGGCGCCCATCCCAAGTGCGGATTGTCTGCAATACTTGTACATAGTTATTGTTACAAAAATCGGGTTATTATTGTTGTGAGCCATCTTTTCAGAGGCTTCTTCGTTGTTATCATACTGTTAACTGGGTTCAAATCACAAGTTGTACGGTGTGATTGGTGTGGCTGGTAGGCTGGTATGAGTCTTACCCGGGATTCAAGATCCTTCCTTATTGTGTACGCTCGTCCGGGCACAGTACCTAACTGAGGCTTGGAGGAGGGTCATAGGGGGAGGAGCCAGTACACACCATGTGATCCTAGAAGCTTACTTTTTGTGCCCTGTCTCCTGCGGAGCCGCTATTCCCCATGGTCCTGACGGAGTCCCCAGCATCCACTACGGACTATGAGAAATAGAATTATCGGTAAGTAAATTCTTATTTTGAATGATTTTAGATTGCAGTTTTACTCACTGCAATGAGATGCTGTATTAATATGAACAATGGAGTTGTGACTTTGACTTACAGTAATAAGCCACCCTGTAGTGCCTACAATTCATAAAATGCCACGCATCTGTGCCCCTAACCATAAAATCCCATGCATCTGTGCCCCTATCTGTAAAATGCCACACATCTGTGCCCCTAACCATAAAATGCTGCTCCTCTGTGCCCCTAACCATAAAATGCTGCTCCTCTGTGCCCCTAACCATAAAATGCTGCTCCTCTGTGCCCCTAACCATAAAATGCTGCGCCTCTGTGCCCCCTAACCATAAAATGCTGCACCTCTGTGCCCCTAACCATAAAATGCCATGCATCTGTGCCCCTAACCATAAAATGCTGCGCCTCTGTGCCCCTAACCATAAAATGCTGCACCTCTGTGCCCCTAACCATAAAATGCTGCACCTCTGTGCCCCTAACCATAAAATGCCATGCATCTGTGCCCCTAATCATAAAATGCCATGTATCTGTGTCCCCAATTTATAATATGCCATACATATGTGCTCGAAATTCCTATGCCACACAGCAGTGCCCCCAACTGATAATATGCCACATAGCTGTGTCTCCAGCTCGTGTACCAGAGGAGTGCCCCAATTCTTTATATGTCTCAGAGCGGGTTCGGTATGCCGAATGTCAGTATACCGACATCTGCATCCCAAGTGATGGAATGCCGGCAGGGGGGCGAGCGCAATGAAAACCCTTGCAGGCTTACTGCGCTTGCCACACTGCAGGTTCGATGGGGAGCGAACACGATGGGTGTCATGGACACCCACAGAGGGGGAGTCACTTACCTCGCCGGTATATCAGCGGCGGTATGGTGCCCCCGTTGGGATCCTGGCGTCTTTATATTGACAGCCGGGATCTCGACGATCAGTATGCTAACCACATACCCTCCGAGCAGTGACCCACTCCATAATATGCCTCAGAAAATTAGCCCCAGTTCATAATATAACACCTATCTGTGCCCCCAATTCATAACCTGTCACATAGCAATTCTCCCAATTCATAATGATGCCACACATCAGTGCACAATAATGCAAAACATGCTACACAGCAGTGCCCCCAGTTCATGAAATATGCCATAAGAAGACATGGAAATACATCTGTGTACATCAGATCAAGCCCAACCCCCCAGTCTGCGACACAAACCTCCTGCAATCCTCAGATGGCTCTCATCTGGAGCTCCGCATGGTTCTCTAGAAAAGGGCAGATCACAAAACAGGCAGGACGCAGCACACTGCTATAATAAACCAGTGGGAACATTAGGGCAGAGTTGCTGCAGGTGGCAGGCCACATTTGGGCCGCAAGCCGTAGCTTGGTTGCCGCTGTTCTAGAGTGGCCACTTTTTTTACTTCCTGTGGTACACAAAACCATAAGAGCATAGGATCTGGTGACAGACTCACTTGTCATTATTACCACAGAGTTTTCAAAGACTTTTTGCACCTTTACTCATTTGACCCTAAAATTTGCACGCAACGTGATTTGACCATACTGTAAGTTTTCCCACTCTTGCCGCAACCACTCGGCTCAGCTGAATGCAATGGCTGTTGCTCTGATCAGGTGCAAATTGTAATAAAACACATGACATTCTGCAGAGTGGCGACACAAACGTCTGTAATAGCCTGTTCCATCTCGAAACGCGATTACTGGAAAATGATGCTTAGCACTGGTTACCATGCACTTTTTATCTACATCGGTCAGGAGTCACGTCTTAGTGGGGGGGAAAACAAACCATACCTGATTATATAGCGCGCTGTCCTTCTGCCTAATACAGAGCCCCTCAGTGATTTTGGAGGTGTGCCGTCAGCACCCTCATTGAGGACAGCTGGATGACTTCTTTCCCATACGCAATCTTCTCATCTACATCACTGTGGAATAAAAGATCAGAGTCTGCTGAGAGATACAGTATGACTCTGCTAACGCGAGGATTCTGGGATTTGTATCCATGGTCTCTTAGCAACGTGGGCCTTATCTCCCTGGTCCCCCGGTCCTGATGCTCTGGCCTCCAGAGGCTTGCCATCTCCACATTCAGAGCTGACTGCTGTGTAAAAATTAACTCTTTAACTGTAGTCCTATGTGAAAATAGTAAAGCATTCTACACACCGCATAGATAAATAACACTGTTGAGAATATGCATCATGTACTATCTGCTTATACTGATACCTATTATTTTTCTGGCTTATATCATGGGTTTTGTAAACTTTTTTTTTTTAACATTTTCTTTAAAGAAGATAAAATGATCAGTGTTTTTTTTTTAGAGCGGTATCCGATTAGTCGCGGTAAATGACAGGGGTTAATCACCTCATGATGTGGACCAGTAGTAGCAGTGCGTATCTATAATGGGTGCAGTATGTGCGGTGCACACGGATCCCTGGTCCAGAGGGGGCCCACACCGCGAACACTGCACCCGTTTCTTCTATACTCAACTTTCCATCGGTGACTGTGTGTGGGCCCCCTCCTCTCCCCTAGCCGTCACCGATGCTGGTAGCGCAGCGACCCGCTAGAGACTCTGGCACAGTGCCAGAGTCTACAGCGCATGCACAGAACCAGGGCTTAAAGTGGTCCTGGAGAGGCGGGGGAACTCGCCTCCCCCACGCCCCCCCCCCCCCCCCCACTTAGCGTGCGCCACAGAATGGGGTGTGACCTCACAAGGAAGGGGCGTGGCCACACAAGTACCCCAATTCAAAATAATGCCTCACGGTAGCACAATCTTATTCACATTGCCCTTTACACACACAATGCCCACAGCAGTGCCCCCCCTCCTAATTTTAGATTTGATTCACAATATAGCAGTATATGTATCGAAAATGCATCAGTTTATCCCTCACACAGCGCTCACCCTAACACCGCTTATCCCTCACACAGCGCTCGCCCTAACTCCGCTTATCCCTCACACAGCGCTCGCCCTAACACCACTTATCCCTCACACAGCGCTCGCCCTAACACCGCTTATCCCTCACACAGCGCTCGCCCTAACACCGCTTATCCCTCACACAGCGCTCGCCCTAACACCGCTTATCCCTCACACAGCGCTCGCCCTAACACCACTTATCCCTCACACAGCGCTTGCCCTAACACCGCTTATCCCTGACACAGCGCTCACCCCGACATTGCTTATACATCAAACAGCGCTCGCCCTGACACCGCTTATCCCTCAAACAGCGCTCGCCCTGACACCGCTTATGCCTCACACAGCTCTCGCCCTGACACCACTTATCCCTCACACAGCTCTCGCCCTAACAACGCTTATCCCTCACATAGAGCTCGCCTGGCACAGCTTATGCCTCACACAGCGCTCGCCCTGGCACAGCTTATCCCTTCATGTGTATCCGTCTTACAGCGTGCCTACCCTAAGATGCCCCTCTCATACAGTGTATTTTCCTTCATGTACCCCCCCCCCCCACGTCCCCATTCAGCCCTTCATGTGCAACCCCCGTGTCTTCCCTCATGTGCCCCATCTTTCTTTCTTTCTTTCTTTCTTTCTTTCTTTCTTTCTTTCTTTCTTTCTTTCTTTCTTTCTTTCTTTCTTTCTTTCTTTCTTTCTTTCTTTCTTTCTTTCTTTCTAACCAGTACAACATAGTAATTTCTCTATCGTCCTAAGTGGATGCTGGGGTTCCTGAAAGGACCATGGGGAATAGCGGCTCCGCAGGAGACAGGGCACAAAAAAGTAAAGCTTTTACCAGATCAGGTGGTGTGCACTGGCTCCTCCCCCTATGACCCTCCTCCAGACTCCAGTTAGATTTTGTGCCCGAACGAGAAGGGTGCAATCTAGGTGGCTCTCCTAAAGAGCTGCTTAGAGAAAGTTTAGCTTAGGTTTTTTACTTTACAGTGAGTCCTGCTGGCAACAGGATCACTGCAACGAGGGACTTAGGGGAGAAGTAGTGAACTCACCTGCGTGCAGAGTGGATTTGCTGCTTGGCTACTGGACACTAGCTCCAGAGGGACGATCACAGGTACAGCCTGGATGGTCACCGGAGCCGCGCCGCCGGCCCCCTTGCAGACGCTGAAGAGAGAAAAGGGCCAAAATCGGCGGCTGAAGACTCCTGAGTCTTCATAAAGGTAGCGCACAGCACTGCAGCTGTGCGCCATTTTCCTCTCAGCACACTTCACACAACAGTCACTGAGGGTGCAGAGCGCTGGGGGGGGCGCTCTGAGAGGCAAATAAAAACCTTATTAGAGGCAAAAAATACCTCACATATAGCCCACAGAGGCTATATGGAGATATTTAACCCCTGCCTAACTTCAAAAATAGCGGGAGACGAGCCCGCCGTAAAAGGGGCGGGGCCTATCTCCTCAGCACACAGCGCCATTTTCTCTCACAGAAAAGCTGGAGAGAAGGCTCCCAGGCTCTCCCCTGCACTGCACTACAGAAACAGGGTTAAAACAGAGAGGGGGGGCACTGATTTTGGCGATATTGTATATATATAAAAGATGCTATAAGGGAGAAACACTTATATAAGGTTGTCCCTATATAATTATAGCGTTTTTGGTGTGTGCTGGCAGACTCTCCCTCTGTCTCCCCAAAGGGCTAGTGGGTCCTGTCCTCTGTCAGAGCATTCCCGGTGTGTGTGCTGTGTGTCGGTACGTGTGTGTCGACATGTATGAGGACGATGTTGGTGAGGAGGCGGAGAAATTGCCTGTAATGGTGATGTCACTCTCTAGGGAGTCGACACCGGAATGGATGGCTTATTTAGAGAATTACGTGAGAATGTCAACACGCTGCAAGGTCGGTTGACGACATGAGACGGCCGACAATCTATTAGGACCGGTCCAGGCGTCTCAGAAACACCGTCAGGGGTTTTAAAAACGCCCATTTACCTCAGTCGGTCGACACAGACACGGACACTGAATACAGTGTCGACGGTGAATAAACAAACGTATTTCTCATTAGGGCCACACGTTAAGGGCAATGAAGGAGGTGTTACGTGTTTCTGATACTACAAGTACCACAAGAAAGGGTATTATGTGGGAGTGGAAAAAACTACCTGTAGTTTTTCCTGAATCAGATAAAATAAAATGAAGTGTGTGATGATGCGTAGGGTTACCCCGATAGCAAATATTGGCGTTATACCCTTTCCCGCCAGAAATTAGGGTACGTTGGGAAACACCCCTTAGGGTGATAAGGCGCTCACACGCTTATCAAGTGGCGTTACCGTCTCCAGATACGGCCGCCCTCAAGGAGCCAGCTGATAGGAAGCTGAAAAAATATCCTAAAAAGTATATACACACATACGGTGGTTATACTGCGACCAGCGATCGCCATCAGCCTGGAGATGCAGTGCTGGGTTGGCTTGGTCGGATTCCCTGACTGAAAATATTTTATTCATGTAGAGCATTTAATAGGATGCATTCTATATATATGTATGTGAGATGCACAGAGGGATATTTGCTCTCTGGCATCAAGATAAGTGCGTTGTCCATATCTCCCAGAAGATGTCAGGGACACGACAGTGGTCAGGTGATACAGATCCCATACGGCAGATGGAAGTATTGCTGTATAAAGGGAAGGAGTTATTTGGGGGTCGGTCCATCGGACCTGGGGACCACAGCAACAGCTGGGAAAACCTTTTTTACCCCAAGTTACATCTCAGCTAAAAAAGACACCGTCTTTTCAGCCTCAATCTTTCCTTTCCCATGAGGGCATGCAGGCAAAAGGCCAGTCATATCTGCCCAGACATAGAGGTAAGGGAAGTAGACTGCAGCAGGCAGCCCTTTCCCACGAAAAGAAGCCCTCCACCGCGTCTGCCAAGTCCTCAGCATGACGCTGGGGCCGTGCAAGCGGACTCAAGGTGGGGGGGTAGTCTCAAGAGTCTCAGGGCGCAGTGGGATCACTCGCAAGTTGACCCCTAGATCGTACGAGTATTATCCCAGGGGTAAAGATTGGAGAGTCGAGACATCTTCTCCTCGCAGGTTCCTGAAGTCTGCTTTACCAACGGCTCCCTCCGACAGGGAGGCAGCATTGGAAACAATTCACAAGCTGTATATCCAGCAGGTGATAATCAAAGTACCCCTCCTACGACAAGGAAAAGGGTATTATTTTTCCACACTATATTGTGGTACTGAAGCCAGACGGCTTGGTGACACATAGTCTAAATCTAAAATGTTTTGAACACTTACATAAAAGGTTCAAATCGAGATAAAGTCACTCAGAGCAGTGATAGCGAACCGGAAAAAAGGGGACTATATGGTGTCCCTGGACATCAAGGATTACCTCCATGTCCAAATTTTGTCCTTCTCATCAAGGGTACCTCTGGTTCGTGGTACAGAACTGTCAATATCAGTTTCAGACGATGCCGTTTGAATTATCCACGGCACCCCGGGCCTTTTTACCAAGGTAATGGCCGAAAAGATGTTTCTTCAAAGAAAAAAGGCATCTAAATTATCCCTTACTTGCACGACCTAAAAAGGGCAAGTTCCAGAGAACAGTTGGAGGTCGGAAGAGCACTATCTAAAGTAGTTCTTCGACGGCACGACTGGATTCTAAATATTCCAAGAATCGCAGCTGTTTTCCGACGATACGTCTGCTGTTCCTAGGGATGATTCTGGACACGGTTCAGAAAAAGGTTTTTCTTCCCGAGGAAAAAGCCAAGGAGTTATCCGACCTGTCAGGAACCTCCTAAAACCAGGAAAGGTGTCTGTACATCAATGCACAAGAGTCCTGGGAAAAATGGTGGCTTTTTACGAAGCAATTCCATTCGGCAGATTCCATGCAAGAATTTTCCAAAGGGATCTGTTGGACAAATGGTCAGGGTCGCATCCTCAGATGCACCTGCGAATAACCCGGTCGCCAAGGACAAGGGTATATCTTCTGTGGTGGTTGCAAAAGGCTCATCTATTGGAGGGCCGCAGATTCGGCATACAGGATTTGATCCTGGTGACCACGGACGCCAGCCTGAGAGGTTGGGGAGCAGTCACACAAGGAAGAAACTTCCAGGGGGTATGGACGAACCTGGAAAAGTCTCTTCACATAAACATTCTGGTACTAAGAGCAATCTAAAATGCTCTAAGCCAGGCGGAACCACTCCTGCAAGGAAAACCGGTGTTGATTCAGTCGGACAACATCACGGCGGTCGCCCATGTAAACAGACAGGGCGGCACAAGAAGCAGGAGTGCAATGGCAGAAGCTGCCAAGATTCTTCGCTGGGCGGAGAATCACGTAATAGCACTGTCAGCAGTGTTCTTCCCGGGCGTGGACAACTGGGAAGCAGACTTCCTCAGCAGACACGATATTCACCCGGGAGAGGGGGGTCTTCATCCAGAAGTCTTCCACATGCTAATAAACTGTTGGGAAAGACCAATGGTAGACATGATGGCGTCTCGCCTCAACAAGAAACTGGACAAGTATTGCGCCAGGTCAAGAGATCCACAGGCAATAGCTGTGGACGCACTGGTAACACCTTGGGTGTACAAATCAGTATATGTGTTTCCTCCTCTGCCTCTCATACCAAAGGTATTGAAGATTATACGGTGAGGAGGAGTAAGAACAATACTAGTGGCTCCGGATGGCCAAGAAGGACTTGGTACCCGGAACTTCAAGAGTTGGTCACGGACGACCCGTGCCCTCTACTTCTGAGAAGGGACCTGCTACAACAGGGTCCCTGTCTCTTTCAAGACTTACCGCGGCTGCGTTTGACGGCATGGCGGTTGAACGCCAGATCCTAAAAGGGAAAGGCATTCCAGAAGAAGTCATTCCTACCTTGATTAAGGCAAGGAAGGAAGTCACCGCGAAACATTATCACCGCATTTGGCGAAAATATGTCGCGTGGTGCGAGGATCGGAGTGTTCCGACGGAGGAATTTCAACTGGGTCGTTTCCTACATTTCCTACAATCAGGATTGTCTATGGGTCTCAAATTGAGATCTATTAAGGTTCAAATTTCGGCCCTGTCAATATTCTTCCAAAAAGAATTGGCCTCAGTTCCTGAGGTACAGACTTTTGTTAAAGGAGTACTGCATATACAGCCTCCTGTGGTGCCTCCGGTGGCACCGTGGGATCTAAATGTAGTTTTAGATTTCCTCAAATCCCATTGGTTTGAACCATTGAAAAAGGTGGATTTTAAATATCTCACATGGAAAGTGACTATGTTACTGGCCCTGGCTTCCGCCAGGAGAGTATCTGAATTGGCGGCTTTATCTTATAAAAGCCCTTATCTAATCTTCCATTCGGATAGGGCAGAACTGAGGACTCGTCCGCATTTTCTCCCTAAGGTGGTATCAGCGTTTCACCTGAACCAACCTATTGTGGTGCCTGCGGCCACTGGCGACTTGGAGGACTCCAAGTTGTTGGACGTTGTCAGAGCCTTAAAAATATACATTTCAAGGACGGCTGAAGTCAGAAAATCTGACTCGCTGTTGATACTATATGCACCCAACAAGTTGGGTGCCCCTGCTTCTAAGCAGACGATTGCTCGTTGGATTTGTAACACAATTCAACTTGCTCATTCTGTGGCAGGCCTGCCACAGCCTAAATCTGTTAAGGCCCATTCCACAAGGAAGGTGGGCTCATCTTGGGCGGCTGCCCGAGGGGTCTCGGCATTACAATTCTGTCGAGCAGCTACGTGGTCGGGGGAAAACACGTTTGTAAAATTCTACAAATTTGATACCCTGGCAAAAGAGGACTTGGAATTCTCTCATTCGGTGCTGCAGAGTCATCCGCACTCTCCCGCCCGTTTGGGAGCTTTGGTATAATCCCCATGGTCCTTTCAGGAACCCCAGCATCCACTTAGGACGATAGAGAAAATAAGAATTTACTTACCGATAATTCTATTTCTCGGAGTCCGTAGTGGATGCTGGGCGCCCATCCCAAGTGCGGATTATCTGCAATACTGTACATAGTTATTGTTAACAAATTCGGGTTATATTGTTAAGGAGCCATCTTTAAGAGGCTCTTTCTGTTATCATACTGTTAACTGGGTTTAGATCACAAGTTGTACGGTGTGATTGGTGTGGCTGGTATGAGTCTTACCCGGGATTCAAATTGCCTCCCTTATTGTGTACGCTCGTCCGGGCACAGTACCTAACTGGAGTCTGGAGGAGGGTCATAGGGGGAGGAGCCAGTGCACACCACCTGATCTGGTAAAAGCTTTACTTTTTTGTGCCCTGTCTCCTGCGGAGCCGCTATTCCCCATGGTCCTTTCAGGAACCCCAGCATCCACTACGGACTCCGAGAAATAGAATTATCGGTAAGTAAATTCTTATTTTTTTTTAATATTGGCTAATGTCAAGGAAAATAATGGATCATAGCAGAACATGAACTCCTTACCAGTAAAGAACTAATGTAGTTGACTTTACATTCTTAGGTCTAACGCTCCCTGCTGTTTTTGGGGTGCCTACAGGTTCCCGGGGCTGAAGGCTGTCTCATCTATTCAGGGAGAGGAAAATAGTACCTGGGGCAGTCAGCTGAGGGCGGTCTTTTCTGCCACCGCAGCCTCCCTCTTCCCGGCACTATCATGCACGCACACGGTCACAATAACAATTCTTCAAACAGTATGTTGGTGTCGATCCAGCCGTTAGCACCTTCAGCGGGAGGGGGGGGGGGGGGGGGGGACAGGCTGGGGGAGGCGCCGCAGGCTCAGGGAGTCACTGTCTAGCGCCGCCCGCCTTCTCTGTTAATGTGGGAGGTGCGCGCTGTTCCTCCCACACTGACAGAGGAGGCGGGCAGCGCTAGACAGTGGAGAAAGTGGCCGGGCTAGGTGGGCTGGCAGAGGCGGAATGCCAAAAACAAGTGACAGAGCGCAGTTCCGCCCCGTTCTGGCCCACTTTAACCCCTGCGCAGGACTCCGGGAAAATGGTGGGTAGGCCATTTTTTGGGAGTCCGGCGCATGCGCTGCAGACTCTGGCACTGTACCAGAGTCTCAGCACTGAGAGCGCTAACGGCGGTGGTGGCGGCTACAGGAGAGGAGGGGGTCTGCACACGGGTCCCCTCCTCTCTAGAAATGCCTCTGAGTGGTAGGCAACGTCCAGCACCCCAGCTACTGTGGATATATACATTCCAGCATCCCCGAAAACTCAAAAAAACCAGGGGCGGATTGGGAACTAAAAGGGGCCTACAAAATTTTACAGGAAGTGGCCCGACATGGGCAGCACAAGAGGTATAACATTCCGTATAGCCATGGCAGTATCCCTGCTGTACTGCAGAGATGGAGTAGCAGAATCTATTGGGACAATGCAGTGTACTGAGTGTGGTAGGCTGCCTGTCATGTGAGGGGTGAGGCCACATGACAACACACAAACAGGCCCCATAGAGACAACGGCCTACCGGGAATCTTCCTGGTGAGCCCAATGGCCAATCCGCCAGTGGGAGTACTGCAATATTATGGGGAAGAGTTTCCTGGCACGGTTCAGATGCAGGTATTCTCTTAAGAGCAAGGAGTCTGTGCTAATCTATATAATAATTCTGTACGGTCTGTCCCATCTACAACATGCATACGCAGTGGGAGCCGGTGGGTGTGCTGCTGGATGGGTTGTCTACGGGCTGAGGTGGTATGTGCAGGGTCCATTTTTTTAGCTCACATGATCGTAACATTGCATTTATGCGCAGTGTGCGGGCCTCGTACGCTGAGCGCATGACGTCATGTAAATGTACCCCTACGCTAACTACACATGTGGGTGACTTCTGCAGAGACAGTTGTTCGTATAGTTTTAAACTATACGTGTATAGATAACATTGACTGTACTTGTACTGTACTAAAATTATCAGTCGACTGATGATTTTCCACAGTCACAACTTAAGGGTCTATTCATGAAGCAGTGAAAACAGTGGAGAGAACGAACAGTGGAGAAGTTGTGCATAGCAACCAATCAGCTTTCAAAGAAGCCTTTGTCAAGTACATTTTATGAAATGTAAGGGAGATGCTGATTGGTTGAAATGGGCAACTTCTCCACTGATCTGTTTCTCCACTCTTTACAGTGCTTCATGAATAGACCCCTTTAATTCCAAGAACAGTCCTTTTGCAACACTTCCAATTGTCCACCAGTTTGTTCAATAGCTGAAGGCAATATCTGTAGGAATGTTGGGAGCTGGAAGAAAGTTCTGATCTCTCTATCTCTCTCTCTTTTTTTATTTTTTTATTATTCACTTCTACAGAATCCAGGAGATGAAGCCGATGTTGCATCTCCTCTGAACAGAACAGGTAAGAGCAGCAGAAGCCGCAGTCTCGTTTCTGTAATTGATTATGGGGTTATGGTTACACTTAGAGGTCATTTATCAAGAGCACATGGGGGTATATTTATTAAAAGTTGATTTGGGTAAATTTTTTATTTTTTTCCAATGTGTGGTCGATTTCTGATCGATTTTGTGTTTCATGGTCTAAATCACACATTTACTAACAGATAATTTTTGACATCCTTTTTTGGAAAAAAAAAAGTCAAAAATCATCACTAAATGAATTACTAAATGTGGAATTTAGACCCTGCAATACAAAATCGAACAAACATCATCCCAGATCGACTTTTAGTAAAGATACCCCTACATCCCACATTTACTAACAGATGATTTTTGACATATATTTTTCAAAAGGTTGTAAAAAGCATCTGTTAGTAAATGTGGGATGTAGACCCTGCAACACAAGATCAATCAAAAATGGATCAACATTGACTATTAGTAAACATACCCCATGATGTCTTATGCAAAAGGTCTTTAAATGGCACTATTCAAGGGTGTCCTATGAGAGGAAGGGGCCATGTGCACTCTGCAAGCGGAGCTGGGCCTATTTGGGGTTATTCCGACCCGTTCGCACGCAACGGTTCATCGCTGCGGTGCGAACGAGTCGGAACTGCACATGTTTGCGGCCGTCGCCGGACAACGGCCAGAATAAAGAAGAAAGTGATCGCTAGCGCGATCGCAAGAAGATTGACAGCGGGGAGGCGTTTACTCACCGTTTTCCGGGCGTGGAGATCCGAATGCAGGCGTGTACAGGCGTTTGGAGGGTGGTTGTCTGACGTCAAATCCGGGACCTTTATCGCTGGATCCATTGCACAGGGTAAGTAACTGCAGGGCTAGCCTTCTTCTGCACAAAACTTTTTTAGCATAGCAGGGCTGCACAAGCGATCGCAGCCCTGCTATGCTAAAATACACTCCCCCCATAGGCGGCGTCTAGTTGATCGCACGAGCAGCTAAAAGTTGCTAAGTGCAATCAACTCTGAATGACCCCCATTGTCCTGAATGTATCTCCACATCCTCTATAATAGATAAGTATATTGAATGGGTGCAATGAATCATTATAGATGTGCAACTGGCAGTTTTTCATAGCCGACTAGCTGCAAGGTCTTATCCCATTACTTGTTCCCTGATAAAGGCCTTTTTATATAACTCTGACATTAACATTAATTTTCAGCTTTTTGCAAAATAAACAGTTTTTTTTTGCAAAAGTCTCCAGTAAATGTTAGGCTTTTTTTATGGCAGGTAAAGGATGTTTTCACTAGAAGATGAGTCCTAACATGCATTTGTACAGAGGGACACATAATGGAAATTCATGTAGCAAGCATTCATGGTGCATGCAGATGCGGTCAGTAGGTTCAGTTGTTGTTGAGACCCATCACCAGAATGGGGAAGAAATGTGTCTTTCAGTCTTTGACCATAATTGTTGGTGTCAGATGTGGGGGTGCTTGAGCATATTAGAAACTTCTGATCTCCTGGGATTTTCCCACACCAGTCTTGAGCTAAAACATCTTGCTAAAGAAAGGGGTAAGGAGAGGATGGCCAGACTGATGAGTCAAGCTGACAGGAATGCACAGCAAGTACAATCTTAAGTGGATGGGCTACAGAGGACCACACTGAACTCCCCACCTTCAGATATTAACCTGAAACTGAAGCTACAATGGGCACAGACTCACCATTTGGGTGTAAACAACATGAAGACATGAATTCCTCCTGCCTTGTGTCAGTGGCTCATTCTGGAGGTGGTGGCATAATGTTGTGGGGAATGTCTTCTTGAACTGCATTTTTCCCCTTAGGGACTGAGCAATGTTTAAGTGCAACAGTCTGCCTAAGTGTTGTTGCTGACCATGAACTGACTACTGCATACTCGGCCATATCTGCACCCATCTCCTCACATTCTGGGGGCCGCCTCCTGATGTGTCTTCAATTAGATTGCAGACGCATCAGAACTAAGGTTGACCCCTGTCAGGTGGTCTGCCGCCATTTATTTTTTTCGGAGCAGCTGCATGTGGCATAACGCAGCTGCCCCTGAAACGGTCCCAGCTCGCTCCCGCTCTAAATGCTCCTCCACCCCAATGCCGCCTCCCAGACGGCCGCCGCTGTCCACAGTGCTACGGCCGCATCTTTCCTGGATGCAGCCGCAATGTGTAAGGTCTCGCACGTGCACTGCGGCCAGTGCGCAGACCACCCGAATGCAGCCGCTGCGTACATACGCACAGCTGCGTTTGGGTCTGATTTAGGCCCATAGTCTACTAATGACTACTTACATCAGTATAACGCACCACGTCGTAAGGTCAGATTTAGAGTGGCACGCAACGCCAATGTTCACAAAGTTACGTTTTTGTTTTGTTTTTTCTTGCTACTATGCATGTGCGAGAATCCCTGAAAACTATTGCTCATGCATTACACAGAGTGTACACACAAAGGCGCTGTTTGCAGTTGAGATGTGCAGTATCAGTGATGTCTTGGAACAGTGCTGGGCAATCCTGGGCAATGACTGTGAGGGGGCTAATGCACCCATTTTTATTACAAGTATACTAATGTGCCAATTGCATGCTTATTTAATCTAATTATTTGTTCAGCGATTGGTGTCCAAATTCTTACATTTAAGCCTCAATCTTGCCTAGCTGCTCTCAATATGTAACTCGTTCCATTTCAGAGCAAGTAACATTCGGTCCTTAGCTTTTCCCACTCATGACTTACTGCTGTTTTAGGTGCCAGTGATGGGGGAGGAGAATCAGCGCAACCAACAAGATCATCGCAGCCTGCTGCCATTGCATCTAGTACTCCTAGTGGCCGACCCCCAGCTCCCAGCAGTGCCACTACAGCAGCCACGCGTGTTCCAGCTCCTGTATCCAGACCTCCAGGTCCTGTTCGTCCTCCTGTTTCTAGACCTGGAGGTCCTACTAGAACTCCTGGCCCTGTACGAGGTACTCCAAGACCTAATGCAAGGCCCAATCCAAGACCTAATGCAAGGCCTAACGCAAGACCTGGAGCTCATCCTATAAATTACAAGATCAGACGGATTTCGGCACTCAGAAGATACTGTGTCCCGGTTACAACACTGATAATTGTGTTGGCTTCACTTGTAGTCATAGCTATACTGAGTAAGTGCAGAAGGATATAGCTGTTTATGTATGCCTATGAGGCCGTGCACGTTGGGTTTGTTGACTTTGAACATGTCGAGGCAGAAATTAAATTCCGCTTCCATTAGGTATTGTTTCAGTTAGTATAACAATGATCTCAATACAATGGAGTCATAGCTAGTGAGGGCATTGTTTAAGGGGCATTAGCCCAAATTTTGACTCCCCTGACACCTGTGGGCTCTCATCCCAGTCCAGCCCTCTACCGTTACCTGAGACGAACCACTGGAACCATTTCAGACCAGAACTTTCAGCTTGGGAAACAGGACAGGTGGTCTGCAGTAAAGGCACTTTATAGGATAAGAACCCAAGGCATGCAGCCAGCTGCTGTGTGCAGTTCACATCTTCCATCCCAGCAGATGAAACCCCTCTCTGAGTGTACCATTCATGGGTGCTGAAAGCTCGCAACTCTCACAGGCACTATATAGGACTATAGACCTAATTCAGACGGGATGGCTGCAACGTCGGTAATCGCAGTCTGAATTCCTATGTGGACTACACACACGCATCCCGGGAGCCCAATGAGATGCTAAAAGCGTCTCTGGGGTGCAATCACCTCTACCTGATTGACAGGCAGAGGCGGTCGCGGGACTGGAGGTGGCGTGCAAACGGCATTAGAACACCGCTGGTGAGGAGCGGTACAGATGGGGGGGGGGCTAGCCACGGTGGCTACGTGACATCATATGCAGCTGCTGCGACTCGGGACGCCGCAGGCAGCAGCCTGCCAGTGTGCAGGAGCTGCGCTGGCAGGGAGCCACTCGCCAGGTGCCACCGTGCGATGCTTTTTGCACCTGTGCGGGGGAGGGCCTGACATGCTGGGCGGACTAACCTTGTGCTGGGTGTCCCCTCGTATGTCAGAGTAAGTGATCGTAGATGTGCTAAATTCAGCACTTCTACGATCAGATCCGAATTACCCCCTATATCAGGATTCTGTAGGTCAATGTTCTACTTGTGTTCTTTTCTCAGTAAAAATTTGCCATAATAAAGTTCTTATCATTATTAGAAAACAGCTTTTTCATATTATTTATTTTAACTAAGCATCTCTCGATCATGGGGAAACTTTGCTAAGGATTGTTATCATAATAATTGCTAGTGTTTGTACAGTGAATAATTGAATAATTTTCTGTCATTCTTTTCCGTTAAAGTTAAAGTGGTCCTTGATAATTACTACTACTTCTGCACCAAATCGTTCAAGTTTATTCCACTGGACAAGTGGTGTGACGGCGTGTCTGACTGCGCCGGCGGTGAGGATGAATTGCGCTGTGTGCAGCCCGTGGACTACAGTAACAGTTCCATTGGTGAGCATCACCCACTATTGTGTCCTTGTGAAGTTCGTAGCTGCACGCTCATTACTGAATATATAATGACCGTGGTAGAAGATGACCAGCTAATTGTTATTTGTCACAGTCAGGCTTTCAGATGCAGACTCCGTTGTACAGATCCTTACATCCTCCGGGGCATGGAGCTATATTTGTTACGATGGGTTTAACACAGCCGCAGCAAAAGCTGTATGCGCACAGCTGGGATATTCCAGGTACGTTATATTGACTACAGTGCAGAGAGATAAAGTAGCAACCAATCAGCACCTCTCATTTTGCATGCTGTGTTTGAAAAATGACAGTTGGTAGCGGATTGCTTGGTACTTTATCTCTTTCCAAACGTTGGGGAATGCCCCCCTATGCATGTAGTGCCAGAAGGTGATACTGGCTCACTTGGGGCCAAATGTAATAGAGTGAGAGTTTCAGAAAGTGAGAGATTTGGTGAGGTTTTTCAGGTTTTTTTTTTTAAAGTGCCAATCATTTACACTACAAAACCAGGTGGATCTTGTTGTGTAAATGATTGCCACTTTAAAAAAAACTGCAAACCCTTACCAAATCTCTCACTTTTTGAAACTCTCGCTCTGTTACATTTGGCCCCTGTTACTCAGAGTGCAGTGAGTGTCACCCGCAAGGCGGTTTTGAGGTTCACTGTGGCCCACCTTAGGCACAGCTGACCGTGAGGTGAGACAGGCCCGTTGTCAAGACAGCAGCACAGGTTCCAGGTCAGAATACTAGACTTTGTTATAGTGCAGTAACTTTGTTTATTTCATATGTTCCAATTTACAATGGGCCATGTCTATTACTAGAATGATGGTATAACGACTGTGGTATCCGGACTCTAGGTCGACACGACCATTAGGTCAACATCAACAAGTTCAACATGAAAAAAGTCGACATGAGTTGTTGTTTTTTTTATTTGTTTTTTGGACTTTTTCATACTTAACGATCCACGCGGACTACGATTGGGAATAGTAACCTGTGCTGAGCGCAGCGGTAGCAGAGCGAGGCACCTTGCTCGCAGCAATGCGAGAGGACACAGTGCACTAATTGGGGTTCCTGGTCACTTAACAGAGAAAATGACACCAAAAAAACATAGAAAATTTATGTCAACATATTTTTATATCGACCTTGTTGATGTTGATCTAATGGCTGAGCCAGCACTGAGGACACATGCTCCAGTTTGCAACTAACAAAAAACGAATGTTGGAGAGTTATCTGGACATTCTTAAACGCTGGAACTTTAGGATTCTGGGATCATCTGGTTTAATTAGGATATATAATTTTAATAACCGTGTTTATATAGGTGTTCCCCATTTTTATACAAATTTTCAGCTAGAACTTCGCTCTTACTCTTAGAAAACACCCCTGAGGAAGTCTGTATAGACGAAACGCGTTGGGTGACGTTCTTAGACACTAGTTGGTGGACAAGCTGTCTTAGGAGCTCCCCCGGCTGGGGTGGACAGCAAGTCCCAATAAGATCTTTATCCCACGAATGTCAAGACAAATGTAAGAGTTGTACAATACACAAAGAGTTTTATTAAATTCCAAGTTTTAAAAGAAATGGACTAATAAGTGTTCTCGCTGCCTGGGTGATTTTTGGTGAGAGGGTTTTTTCTAGAAAACTTCTACTGAACTGTGGATAGTCAATCTGAAGAAACCTATAAGAATCATAAAGACTGTTATTTGAGCGCTCCCCTACATTTATCATTTCATATATATATATGTATGTGTATATATATATATATATATATATATAAAAAGCACATTTATCCAATGTGGAAAAACAAAAACAATATCACACTGTCACATGGTAGGTGGTATAGTATGATGCTGGGGAATGCTCTGCTAGCATCTAATAGGCCCTACACACTGGGCGACATGGGTGAATAATATGAACGATCTCGATCATTAATGAACGAGATACCGTTCATATCTTTGAGTGTGAAGTCACCAGCGATGAACGATACGCGGCCCCGCACTCGTTCATCGCTGGTGCCCCGTCGCTTGTGCATGCAGGCCAATATGGACGATCTCGTCCATATTTGCCTGCACTGCTATGGAGCCGGGTGACTGGGTGAGTGAAGAAACTTCACTCCACTCGTCACTGCCCCCCCCCCCCCCCCGCCGCCGGGTTGCCCGTATCCGCCAGTGTGTAGGGCCCTTTAGGGCATGCAAGCTGCTGGTTACAATAGTACAGTTCTATATAATCTGCCTGTCACAAAATGAATTTTCTGACAGCCTTACTTCAAGACGAAAACTTAATACACGCACAGCATACCTACAAAGTTAACACACACATAGCATACATACACACAACATACATACTGTACATACACACAACACCATACTTGCCTACTCTCCCGGAATGGCCGGGAGGCTCCCGAAAATCGGGTGACCCTCCCGGCCCCCCGGAAGAGCAGGCAAGTCTCCCGATTCGCGGGGTCCCCCCTGCCCGTCTGCCCACTTAGTGTGTAAAGTGGGAGGTCCGGGCAGTCGATGACGCGATTCTTGCTGAATCGCGTCATCATAGCCACACACCCTGCAGTGTAATGCCGGTGATCGCGGCATTACAGAGCGGGGCTTAAAGGAGGCATCATCATGACCCCGCCCTTGCTCCGCCCCATCCCGCCCTTGCTCCACCCCCGTCCCACCTCCGGCCCACCCCCTCCCCTACGTCACAGCCTCCCCTGCCCGCCCTCTGAGCCGACCTGGCTGCTCTCTCCCGCAGAGAGCAGCCAGAATGTCGGTAACTATGCACAACACATACAGCATGCCTAAAACACACACACAGCATACATACAGTATACATACTGTACATATACACAACACACACATAGCATGCATACACATACAAACAGCATACTGTACGTACGTACGTACGTACGTACGTACATACACACGCTGACCATACATACATACACACATACTGTAGCATACACACACACACACACACACACACACACACACACACACATTAAAGCACTAACCATACCAAGAGAGAAGAGGAGGAGATTGTCACTGCCGAAGTCCATGTGAGCGGAGCTGCTGCACAAACTCAATAGCTCCCTCTGCTGCCTGCAATGTGTCCAGTGCTGCAGACAGCTGAAAGCTCTGCTGATCAGAGCTCTGTGAGGAGCAGCCGTGCATGCTCGACGGCTGTGATCATGAGTGCAGGTGTGCCCAGCCAGTGCACAGATGGAGACAAAGCTGTTTCCATCTCTGGAAAACAAATTTGGTCCATGCGAGAGAGAAGTGGAGGAGGGGAGGTTCTGCACCACTGCCACCAACGGCAGAACTTTATAAAAAAAAAAAATCATGTAAATGTCCAGTGCTTGGTGACAGACAGGGGGTCCCCAGTATAAGGGGGTCCTGGGGTACTGTGTCCCCTGGGCCCCCCCTTAATCCGGCTCTGCCTCACAGTGTGAAGACAAGGAGTATCCTGACGAAAGGTGTGATTAAAATACCTGAAACATTGATGAGTTCCTCCCGCCACCCTATCTCTATGTTTGGCCCATTGCTGTTCCAAGGGAAGGGCACCCAGGTAATTTCACTGGGTTTCAGTGGAGTGCCGGGCATACTGCATTTATTTAAATATATATATATATATATACACAGCGTTTCCTGGCATGCAGCGGCACTCAGGGACTGATGCAAGCAATAGTTAAGCAGAAGGTGTTTATTCCATAGTGAAAAAAATGGTCCGTATATATATATATATATATATATAGTCCAGCACAGACTTGGCACTCCCCTAGATAAACAACAAAGCTTGGTCCGGTGCCCTCATAACTGCATGGCAGCAGTAAATATAGAATCCTCATCAGCGGCACACAGGACACAGTCACAGAGACATTGAATGGATATCAACGTTTCAAACCTTACTGGTTTTTCGTCAGGATGTATCCTGACGAAAAACCAGTAAAGGTTTGAAACGTTGATATCCATTCAATGTCTCTGTGACTGTGTCCTGTGTGCCGCTGATGAGGATTCTATATATATACAGAGAGAGACTGTGTGTGTGTGTGTGTGTGTGTGTGTGTGTGTATATATAGAGATAGATATATATATATATATATATATATATATCTCCATACAGCGTAACGCCGGCACTCTGGATGCCCCCTAGGGCTTGCTTATAGATAGATAGATAGATAGATAGATGCAGAGCCGGTCCTAGCCAAAGGCAAATGCCTAGGGCATTTGGAATGCCATGGGGCACAAGCAGATTCTGCTGATTAAAATGATATGCGGCATATCTATATTCTGTGTGTGACTGCGGCTGTATCTGCATATGAAATGCTACATTACAGTGTATTCCTGGAAATCACTGTAACGTAGCATTTCGTATGCTGATACAGTCACAGTGGCACACAGAATATAGGCATGCTACATATCATTTTAATCAGTAGAAGCTGCTTGTACGTTCTAGTCACATAGCAATGAAAATTAGATGCATTTTCTGCAAATAAAGGCGCACAACGTTAGCAGAGCTGGATGGGAGCTGCATGGCATATTGAGGCAAGATGTATGAGGACACATTTCTATCCAAGCAGAGGAAGAGGTCACAGTGTTAGCGGCCATGTGAGTGCTGTGTGTGGGTAGGTTTGTTGTGCAATAGTGTTCGGCATATGTGTAAGAGGCATTATGTGTGTCGTGTATAAATGCATTAATAATGTGCAACATATGTGTAAGGGGAATTATGTGTGTCGTGTATAAGGACATTAATCAAGGTTGGCATAATGTGTATGGCGCATTATGTTTATAAGGACATTAATAATGTGTGTCATGTGTAAGGGGCATTACTGTGTAGTATTATGTGTATAAATGCATTACTAATGTGTGGCATTATGTGTATAAGGTGCTCTACTGTGTGGCGTAATGTATAGAAAAGGCACTACTGTGTAGTCTAATGTGAATAAAGAGCAATATGGTGTGGCGTAATTTGAATTGGGAGCACTATTGTGTGGCCATGCCCCTTCCTAAAAGAACACGCCCCTTTTTGGGCTGCGCGCTGAATGTGCGTTCTGTTCCTTTTTAAAATATAGGGGGTAGGAGCACCAAAATGGGGACTTCTGTGACTGAGTGGCGATGGGAAAGGGGTGCAGGGACAGAGGCGGAACTAGCGGCGGTGCTAGGGAGCACCAGCCAAAATCTTGCCTAGGGCATCATATTGATTAGGGCCAGCTGTGCATAGATAGATATATAAAAAAAAAAAATAGATTTCACATTTATTCTAAATTTATTTCACTGCACTTTATCTGTTTACAAATGCATTTTTATTTTATTTTTTTAATAAAGGGCTTTCATTAACAGTGCACAGTCTAGCAACCCACGTCCTACATGTGCACTGTTGAGTGTGATCTGACTGGCCGGCGTCACTGAGGTCTCAGAGTATCACTCTGCTGTTTCCCCCAATATTGTTTTTTATTATAAATTGCGGATATAAGGGATTTATCACTGCAACAATTAAAAAATCTCCCTGGCTGCTAATAACGAATAGAATCCCTAGTCTCTTAAAATAAATAATGCAGTTGGTGACTGCCATCTAGTGGTCACGCAGAATACCTACATATACAATAAATAAATAAATAAATAACAACGATTTTTTTTTTTTTTTTTTTTTTGCTCCCATACTGTATACCAAGAATAGTATTAGCAGTCTATCTGACTAATAATACTATTGACTGGTAAAATTTGAAATCGGTGCAAAAGCACTTGTTTTAAAACAGCATGAGTAAAAGTGATAAATGAAATGGGGTTATCATTATTATTTTTTTTTTATGTCTGTCTCACCTGAATGGGAACAGTAATGACGAACTCTTTTAACGTGGGTGCTGCTCTTTTCCAAAATTGTGTAACTATGGAAAGACTCTCCTTGATCATGTTTTTTTTATTGCAAAAATGTGATCTGTAAGCAATTAAAGGAGATAAATAAAAGTCTGCTGCAGATTTATGTAGCTTTTTTAAAGACTTTTAACTCTCTGTTTAAGGATGTGTTAAAAGCATTCACAAAAATATGGCAGCAATCGGTAGCTTGCATTGCGCAACTTGTGTTTAATTTAGGCAATCCAAAAATGTTCTCACTTTCAGTGAAAGACAAAACATTCAGATAATCCACCTCTATGACCTATAAACATTCCGAGTTGATCGCACGCTGCCGATTTTAGCTGCGCTGCGATCAGGTCTCTACTGCGCATGCGTATGCACCACAATGCGCATCGTACGGGTACAATGCGGATCGTTGCTGAGGTATGGATTTAACGAAGAATCCATTCGCACAGCCGATCGCAAGGAGATTGACAGAAAGAGGGCGTTTATGGGTGTCAACTGACTGTTTTCTGGGAGTGGTAGGGAAAACGCAGGCATGTCCGGGCGTTTGGAGGGCGGGTGTTTGACGTCAATTCCGGCACCAAAAAGAATGAAGTGATCGTAAGGGCTGAGTAAGTTCAGACCTACTCTGAAACTGCACAAAATGTTTTTTGCAGAGCTCGGCTGCACAGGCGTTCACACACTTGCAAAGCGAAAATACACTCCCCCGTGGGCGGCGACTATGCGTTTGCATGGCTGCTAAAAACAGCTAGCGAGCGATCAACTCGGAATGACCCCCATAGTTCAAGCTATATGAAGGTATATAAACCTGAATAGCTATGAAAATCTGTAACAGAAAACTGTGTAACTTGTGTTGATGACTTCCAGGACTGCCATCAGATGAATTATGGGGCCCGGGACTGACAAATTAGACAGGGCCCCAACTCCCCCCAAAAAAAGATTCTGCCGGTCTGCTCCACCCCTATGTGATGTCATACATTGTGACATTACATAAAGATGGAGTGCTGCAGACCTACAGATACGGTTTACAGAGAGCTGATGCGCATATGAGGCTTGTTTTAACAAATCCTCCTTGTATATCAGACTGCTGTTGATCCACAGATTGGCTCACCTCTACTGTAATTGGCGGTAGGAGCCAGAGGTCGGCCCCCCTCTCTGTAAGGGCCCGGGACACCAGTCCCCACAGACCCCCCCTGATGGCTGCCCTGATGACTTCTACTCATATACTGTCAAATATTTGTTTATATAGAGAATAATGCTAAATAAAAAATAAAATAAAACCATTTTCCTCAATTTTCAGTACCCCGTCATTCTCCCAAATACCGTCACCAGCATCTAATGGGGTGTACAGTAATATTCTGCTGAGTGGCAGTGGGATTCAAGTGGTTCCAATCACTGGGTAAGTAAATTTATCCTGAATTATTTTCTAAAACACCACATAAATCTGTCACAACTGGAGGATTATTGTCTAGGGTATTTGTTTTCTTGCCTAGTCTCTGTAATATTTCTCCTCCTCCTCCTTCTCTTCCTCTTCCTCCTCATCCTCACCCTCCTCTTCCTCACAAAGTACATACTCAGAAACAGTATGAGCAAACACTAGTTTGCAGGAATCTATGACCTGCAAACTGGATTTGTTCTAGGGAACAGGATTGCCACCTAGCAACAGCAGGTGGGCAAGGCAGCAAGCCTCCCGAAAATGCTGATGGAGAGGAGAGTGAAAGAATTTTCACTCCCTCCCACATCTCCAGGGGCTGGCCGGCGCGCGCGCACGTTACGTCACGTGCGCGCGCGCCCCAGCCTCTGATTAGATTTTTTCGGAAGCTCACTGGTGACAAACCTGTCCCTAAAACATAGGTTATATTACGTAGCTCCAGTGCTTTACTAGCTCTGTATGGATTATTGTGCGAGAAAAGTCACTCGAAGAGTATTGAAAACCAAAGTTAGTTTATTTAACATTCAAGTAATAACGTTCCCCTAAATGAAGTGGGGAAAGGTAACTGTCCACTATGTTTAGTAGCGGTGAAGAATAATTCTAAACTGGTAGAAATGTCATAACTTTCAGGTGAAGATGTCCAAGGCGGAAAACATTCTACTTTTGTTCCTTATTGGCAGCTGCTTGCGGCTTCTTTTGGTCTCTCGGCGCGCCTAAGGAAATACGAGAGGGCGGAAAGTTATCATCTGAAGAGTTCTTTAGAGGAAACAACAGCCCTAGCAACATTGAGGGTGGGTTGGGTGGGAGCTGTTGCTAGGTGGCAATCCTGTTCCCTAGAACAAATCCAGTTTGCAGGTCATAGATTCCTGCAAACTAGTGTTCTGTTCTTCGGGAGGCTTGCCACCTAGCAAAAGCAGGTGGGCAGACTACCACATACCTGGTGTTTGCTCTGAGGAACTCGATTTTTTGCGAGTCTGTTGGTCTCCAGTAGTGCTTCGCAAAAGTTCTAGCGGAGGACCATCTTGCAGCTAGCATGATGGACTGTAAAGGAATGCCTTTGGCAGCCGCTCTAGTTGCTGATATTAGTGTCTGTGTTCCAAGAGGACAGAAAAGAGAGAAAATGCTCTATGTCCCAGGTGTTTGAGTACTTTGGTAGTATGGGTCTAGAGAGGTGGATTCCTCTGACCAGGCGTAGGTATAATTTGTTGATTGTTAAGTTTGGGATTATGATGGCTAGGGCCGAGCCGTATGACCTTATAGTGGCCGATGCTAGTCCCATTTGGTATTTAGATGCTAGAAAGTCTAGAGCTAAGTGGATTAGTGAGTTTTGGGCGGGAGTTATCTGTTGGGATCGCCATGTTTCAAATTCCTTAATTATTGCGCAGTATCTGGCCCTTGTACGAGGTCTTAAGGACGCGTTAATTAGGGCTCTTGTTGGAGAGGCTAAAGAGAGGTCGGTTAGCAACCTAGTAATATTGCCATCCACATGCACTGGGGTAGAGTCTCTAATGCAGAGGTTATCAAACTCGGTCCTCGGGAGCCCACACAGTGCATGTTTTGCAGGTAACTCAGCAGGTGCACAGGTGTATTAATTACTCACTGACACATTTTAAAAGGTCCACAGGTGGAGCTAATTATTTCACTTGCGATTCTGTGAGGAGACCTGCAAAACATGCACTGTGTGGGCCCCCGAGGACCGAGTTTGAGAACCTCTGCTCTAATGTGTCCTGAGTTCCCTGGAAACACTCCTTGGATAATCCCAGGGGAATTTTGGGGCCTTTGCGTAGTTGGCTGATCAAAGGGAACCATACCTTGGATGGCCAGACTGGGTATACTAGTACTATGTGGGGCACCTGGTCTTCCTTGATTTTCTGAAGTACTTTCAGGAGGAGTGCCGGGGGAGGGAAGGCGTATGGGTGAGGTATATCTGTCCACGGAAAGGACATCGCATCCATTCTCCATACTCCTGTTGTCCATATTCTGGACACAAATTGGGGGGTCTGAGCGTTTGTGGGACTGGCAAATAGGTCTATTTCTAAGTTCCCGAATGTCTGTATTATTGTTTTGAAAACTTTGTTCTTCAGGGCTACAGAATCTAGAGAAAGGTTTTTCTCTTGACAAGGAGTCTGCTAGCTCGTTTAACTGTCCCGGGACGTAGGACGCAAGGAGGAGTATATCCCTTTGAGTAGCCCAGTTCCAAATTTCCAAAGCTTCTCTGCATAGCGATATTGACTTAGTACCCCCCATTCTGTTTATGTATGACACTGCGGTCATGTTGTCTAAGCATAGGTGAATGGAGGAGTCTTTTATGTGGGCGGGAACTAACGCTTTCAGGGCTAGTTTTGCTGCATGTAGCTCTAGTATGTTGATGTGCAGCTGGGATTCTTCTGTTGACCAAGTGCCCCTGACTGCTTTTTCTCGAGAGTATCCCTCCCCCCAACCTGTCAACGACGCGTCTGTGGTTATCGTCATGGAGGGTGGGGGGTCTATGAGAAGGCGAGGAGGAGGAAGAGAGAGACTGTTCCAATAAGATATCTCTGTCTTTGCCCTTCTGGAAAGAAAAATTGTGTTTTTCCAGGTATAGTGAGCGTGAATTAGTGTTCTCAAAAGGCTTTGCATCTCCCTGCATAGTAGGGGTACGTGACGAAAACCTGGGGACATTGCAATTATTTTCCCTATGATAGTTGCTAAGTCGCGTAGGGATTATCTGCGTTTTGTGGACGTTTTTTGTATATACGTCTTTGTGTCTAACCATTTCTCCAGCGGCACTGCTAGGGAGAAAGAAGGGGTATCCAGGTTGAAACCTAGAAACGTAAGTGTTTTGGTTGGGGTGAGTACCGATTTTCGTGTGTTTATAGTGAAGCCCAAGTTTCCTAATAAGGAGAGAGTTATTTCTCTGTGTTTGGTAAGTGTATCTAGGTCTGGGTGTACGAGTAGTATGTCGTCTAGATACACAATGCACAGGATGCTCCGCTGGCGCAGGTGGGCAACGACTGCTTTCATAGCCCGTGTGAATGTATAGGGTGCACATGAAAGGCCAAACACCATGACAGTCCACTGGTATAATTTGTGTTTCCAGGAGAATCTGAGGAAATGCCTGTGGTTGGGGTGAACCGATATAGAATGGAAAGCTTCTTTTAGGTCTATTTTTATGCAGAAGCAATCCTTTGTGAGAATGTATGGAATGTCTGAAATACCCTCCACGCGAAACTTCTTTGCTTTTAAGTATTTGTTCAGCCCTTCGACGTTTAGCACTGGTCTTATTGAGCTGTCTTGTTTTAATATTGGGAATAGATGGCTTACCCAGCCCTTTACTGCTGGATCTGCCAGTTCTATCTTTCCCTGTAGTAGTGCTAACGAAAGTACTTCGTCTAGCTGGGGACTGCAATTCCTTGAACAAGGAATATAATTTATCTGGCACTGTGGGGCATAGCTGGAAGCATGAGGACATATCTGGCATTGTGGGGCATATCTGGCAGCATGAGGGCATATCTGGCACTGTGGGGCATATCTGGCACATCTGGCACTGCGGGGCATAAATGGCAGCATGAGGGCATATCTGGCACTGTGGACCATATCTGGCACTGTGGGGCATATCTGGCAGCATGAGGGCATATCTGGCACCAAATGGTTTAGTTTCATAAGTTTACAAAGGACTCAGACACCCAGGCCGGGAGGAGGAGAAGCTGGGATCCATGTGTCACTTACAGCTCTCTCCACACTCTCTCTCTTCTGGTTAGAAAGCTGTGTTGGTAGCTCATGAAACATTATATTCCTGTGTCTCTGCCTGCACTGCATACTGTCCTGCTCACATTCTGGCTGCTGGTTCTGCTGCTGCTTAAGAGGGAAAGCTAGTGATGTCAGTGTGCTCTGGGCAGGGGGTCCCTGACAAAGGGGGGCCCAGGGTACAGTATGCCCAGCATACCCCTCCCCCTTTAATCTGGCTATGCATCGCTTAGTGATGCAACTTGAATAAGCCCCTTTGAATCCGGCCCTATGTTATTTATATCTAATAAGGCTGCATTTACCTTGTTAAAAGTAAACGGGAACAAGTCCTAAAGACAAAATGAAAAACCGTATGTTCAAAATACCCCTGTTTGTTGCCTTCCCCCAAATTGCTGCAGACCAATTGTAAATATCAATGTGAACAGATTACTATATTATTAGCATAAGTGTTATGGATTCAGACGCATTCAGTCATTCTTAAGCTGTGGGCACATTCAACCAATCGTCTGTTTGCATTTTGCTTCATGGGCTGAGTGCCCACAAGTGATTCACCTCAGGACAGACGTATATGCCCCTTTCTTCTAGTCAGCAATGCATTGCCGCATGTTGTGCGAATACACCCTTACTGTACTGTTCTCATTCCCTCTCCAACCCCAATTCAGTCTCACGAAACGTAAGGGGTGATAACAGATAAGGGTGGATAGAAGCTTTTGGTGCACAGCTAGAGGAAACACCAATTGCAATAAAAAAAAGGTGCAAATTCTGTTTGTTTCCAACTCTACATGGGCCCCTAAATGTGAAGGGAGATAGGAGTACCTACCTTGCCTGTGTATCACTACAGTATGTCGTCTCCTTTTCATGGTATCTGTCTGCTTTGCAGGAATTGTTCGTCTGGCAATGTTGTATCTCTGACTTGCTTAGGTGAGTACTTACCACTACGGCTTTTATCTTTCTGTTGCTACATTACTTTGATTTACATTTTATACCTGAAACATTGAGAACCATGAAGGCGAAAATGTGTAATGTAAAATTGATGAAGGGTTGCTTGCTGTAGGATGGTTGGTTAGTGGTCGGAGAGTCTGAGAATTAGAATATTGGTGGTCATTCCGAGTTGTTCGCTAGCTGCTTTCGTTCGCTGCGCAGCAATCGGGCAAAATAACAGCACTTCTGCGCATGCGTATGCGGCGCAATGCGCACGCGCGTCGTACTCTTACAACGAACGATGTAGTTTCACACAAGGTCTAGCGACGCTTTTCAGTCGCACTGCTGGCCGCAAAGTGATTGACAGGAAGAGGGCGTTTCTGGGTGTCAACTGACCGTTTTCAGGGAGTGTTCGAAAAAACGCAGGTGTGCCAGGATAAACGCAGGCATGGATGGGTGAACGCAGGGCGTGTTCGTGATGTCAAAACAGGAACTGAACAGTCTGAAGTGATCGCAAGCGCTGAGTAGGTCTGAAGCTACTCTGAAACTGCACAAAATTATTTTGTAGCCGCTCTGCGATCCTTTCGTTCGCACTTCTGCTAAGCTAAAATACACTCCCAGTGGGAGGCGGTATAGCATTTGCACGGCTGCTAAAAACTGCTAGCGAGCGAACAACTTGGAATGACCACCCTTGTGCAAAAGTTCATTTATTTCAGTAATTCAACTTAAAAGGTGAAACTAATATATTATATAGACTCATTACATGCATAGTGAGATATTTCAAGCCTTTGTTATAATTTTGATGATTGTGGCTTACAGTTTAAGAAAACCCCAAATCCAAAATCTCAGAAAATTAGAATATTACATAAAATCAATTAAAAAAAGGATTTTCTCTTGCGTCCTAGAGGATGCTGGAGTTCCATTTAGTACCATGGGGTATAGATGGGTCCCTTGGGAGCCATGGGCACTTTAAGAGTTTAATAGTGTGGGCTGGCTCCTCCCTCTATGCCCCTCCTACCAGACTCAATTTAGAAAATATGCCCGGTGGAGCCGGTCACAGCTAGGGGAGCTCCTAGGAGTTTTTCTAGTTTTATTTTATTTTTTTAAAGAGTTAGGTACAGGGAGGCTGCTGTCAACAGCCTCCCTGCTTCGTAGGAACCAACCCTAGAGGTTAATGGTTCTCTATCTATGCTAACAGGACACTGAGCTCCTGAGGGTGCTGAACACAAGCCCACGAGGCGACCGCTCATTCCCGCAGCACGGCCGCAGGACTTAGCACCTGCCCACACTGCCAAAAGTACAAAAACCTGGTTCAATGACCGTGGGATTACTGTGCTGAATTGGACAGCAAACTCACCTGACCTGAACCCCATAGAGAATCTATGGGGCATTGCCAAGAGAAAGATGAGAGATATGAGACCGAACAATGCAGAAGAGCTGAAGGCCGCTACTGAAGCATCCTGGTCTTCCATAACACCTCAGCAGTGCCACATGCTGACAGAATCCATGCCACTCTGCCGTGATGAGGCAGTAATTCATGCAAAAGGGGCACAAACCAAGTACTGAGTACATACAGTATGCAAGATTATGCTTTTCAGAGAGCCGACATTTCTGTGTCTAAAATCCTTTGAGTTTCACCTGTAAGCTTCTCTCTATGGTTTGTTCTGCCTCTCAGTGATGAAGGAACAGAAACCCTAATTGTACAGTTTGATCTTACGTAATGCCATGTTCTGTACTGCGCATATACAAATGTACGGGAAAATGTCCAATGGGACTCCGGAGAGGTGAGTATAATTATATCAGTGCAGTGTGGGCCATAGCTCTATTGGGGTTCAGCATGAAATACCCAACATCGACGGGGATAAATATTTTTACCCTTCTCTATCCCCTGACTCTCCGGGTGTAGTGGCTAGGGCTAACCCTCGGGGGTGGTTGCTATAGGTAACCCTCAGGGTGGTGCCTGGAGCTAACCCTCGGGTGTGGTGGCTAGGGCTAACCCTCGGGCATGGTGGCTAGAGCTAACCGTCAGGGGTGGTGGCTGGAGCTAACCCTCGGGAGTAGTGGCTAGCACTAACCCTCGGGGTTATGGCTAGGGCTAACCCTCGAGTGGTGTCAGCTAGGGCTATCTTCCCCTAGTTCCCAACCCCCCCTAAGTGCCTAACCCTAATCCGTACCGCTTCAGGATGTCTTTTGTCGGTGTCCCGGCGCCGGTCTCCTGAGTGGTTTTGGGATTCCGGCTTTGACCACCGGGATGCTGAACGAATTTGTATCTATTCACAGTGATTTACATCTGTAGCATGCAGCTTAGAATGTTGTGCAAGTTACTTTATTGAACACTTGTCTAAGTGAGACCTATGTACAGTATATAGGGGGTCATTCCGAGTTGATCGCTAGCTGCCGTTGTTCGCAGCGCAGCGATCAGGCTAAAAAATGGCTTTTCTGCATATGCGTATGCACCGCAATGCGCACGCGCGTCGTAACGGGTACAAAGGACGTTAATGTTTTGCACAGGTTCTAGTGTTTTCAGTCGCACTGACGGTCGCAAGAAGATTGACAGGAAGGGGGCGTTTCTGGGTGTCAACTGACCGCTTTCAGGGAGTGTTTGCAAAAACGCAGGTGTGGCTGGGCGTTCGCATGACGTTAAATCCGGACACGAATAGGCTGAAGTGAGCGCTGAGTAGGTTCAGAGCTACTCTGAAACTGCACAAACTGTTTTTGCAGAGCTCGGCTGCACATGCGTTCGCACTTCTGCTAAGCTAAAATACACTCCCCAGTGGGCGGGAGCATAGAATTTGCACGGCTGCTAAAACTAGCTAGCAAGCGATCAATTCGGAATGACCCCCATAGCTCTAAGATGACTTGGGCTCTCTTCCACAGCCATAGATAATATTTATTCTATTGTCCATACCACCACTCTGTAATATAACTGATGACGGCATTCATGCTTTCCTCTCTCACACATTTATCATTTCTTATTCCATTTGTCTCTTTAGTTTGTGGCGTCAACCATAAAAAAGAACGAATCATTGGAGGCCATGATGCCTTGATAGACAATGTGCCGTGGCAAGTCAGTATGCAGTACATGGGGCAACATCTGTGCGGCGGAAGCATCATTGCCCCCCGTATAATCCTCTGCGCTGCACATTGTTTTCAAAAGTAAGTCAAGGAGCACGTTACCGTCTTCATTCCCACTGCAGCTTTTACAGACTGTGCCTAGGGCTTTGATGGATGTGTGGACATGGCTTGTTTTCCAAATAAGCGTGTATTATTAAAACAGCCACTAGGGATGAATGTCATCTCTAGAGCTGTAAATATAACTATAATATTACCAGTCCTTCTCTCCAACATAGGACTCAGAAGCAAGTGGATAGGTGGCGCGTCCAGGCTGGCGGGTCCACTCTTACTTACTTGTTTGCCTCACCAGTGGACAAAATCTTCATTCCCACCAGCTACATTTTAGAACAGAAACCATACGACATTGCTCTGATTAAGCTCAAAAATGATCTCACCTTATCAGGTAATAACATGTCACCTTTATTTCCCAAACATCCCATGAGAATGGAGATTGTACTGGGCGCTGCCTTTGCAGAAAAGATCAGCAACTGATTATGGGGCAGATGTACCAAGCCTTGAAGAGAGATAACGCACCAGCCAATCGGATCCTGTCATTTTTCAAGCACAGCCTGTCACATGGCAGTAAGGAGTTGATTGGCTGTTGCTTTATCTCTCTCCCAGGCTTAGTTAATCTTTGCAAAGCATTTAGAATCACATACATGGTATTGCTGGAGGAAGAATTATTGGTCCTACCAGTGAGGTATTGATAGCTAAGTGAAAAGGGGATTTCAGAAGTTGTTTTAGAATTGGACTGCTCAGTCGATTTAAAGGGATATTACCTCAAAGTAAATGGACCAGTGATGTGTAGGAGGCGGTGTGTGATGGTTGGCATGGACCTGTGATGTGTAGGAGGCTTTGTGTAATGGTTGGCATGGGCCTGTGATGAGTAGGAGGATTTCTGTAATGGTTGGCATGGACCTGTAATGTGTAGGAGGCTGCGTGTAATGGTTGGCATGGACCTGTAATGTGTAGGAGGCTGCGTGTAATGTTTGGCATGGACCAGTGATGTGTAGGAGGCTGCGTGTAATGGTTGGCATGGACCTGTGATGTGTAGAAGGCTGTAAATCTGGGTTTTAAAGCTGTTTTGCTAGGCATGGCTGTAATTGCGGGCATGGAACTGTATAAGATTAATAATGGCTTAGGTCTGTATGGGGTAAGCATCACTGGGAACAGGGTTGTAATTATTGGGCTGTGACTGTAGGAAGCATGAGGTTGCTAAGTCTGGCAGTCGGCTATGTGTGGGGAGGATGAGGTTGGTAAGCCTGGCAGTCGGCTGTTGGTGGTGGGCATGAAGTTGGTAAGCCTGGCAGTCGGCTGTATGTGGTGAGCATGAGGTTGGTAAGCCTGGCAGCCGGCTGTTGGTGGTGAGCATGAGGTTGGTAAGCCTGGTAGTCAGCTGTTTGTGGGGAGCATGAAGTTGGTAAGCCTGGCAGTCGGCTGTATGTGGTGAGCATGAGGTTGGTAAGCCTGGTAGTCAGCTGTTGGTGGGGAGCATGAAGTTGGTAAGCCTGGCAGTCGGCTGTATTTGGTGAGCATGAGCATAAAAGGGGCGTGCAATCACTACTAACAGGGGCGTGCCGTGAGTCCGAGGGGCATGGACTTGTGGCACTCCCATGGCTAGATAGGAATGGGTTGATGAACGTAACCTATATCTTTTAACAAAACCTTTTTTTAAACATGAAGATATATATTTGGTGCTGATACGGGTTGTGGCACTGTAATAGTATGTGCCTGTGCTGTGGATTGTGTTTCATAGTCTTTTTTCCTTTGTAATACTCTTTTTGTTTTTTAACGTGTTTTGCATTTCAGCCACAGTGCAGCCAGTTTGCCTTCCTGGGTTTGATAACAACTTGCCGAGTGGTTCTCCGTTGTTAGTAACAGGCTGGGGTGACATTTCGGAAGGAGGTGGTAAGTGGGGAGATGACATACATACATACAAATATACAGTATACGTGACTTGTGCTTTGGAAATATTCAATCCATCACTGTAGTTCCAAGGGCTCCTTTCCATCATAGCTGATGTAGGATTGTCATATTGAAAGGGAAAGATCTGCTCAGCGATGGCCTACAGAACTCCCATTGTTATTGGTATAATCGCAATGAACCCTTTCCATTTTCAGTTGAGTTGGGGCAGATCGCATGAAGGCCAGTTGTCCTCTGTCATTTGGTTTCATCCTCTCCTATTCAGGCTTCTTTTCCCTTTTGCTTCCACCCACGTCTGTCATTCTGCTTCAGAACTTACATGCGTCATGCGTCCAGCTCTGTTCTTTACACGTTTCCACCACTCACAGTTTCATCTATTTTCTCCAGCCCTGGCCCAAACACTTCAGGAAGTTTCCATCACATCGATCCCCAATGACGTATGTAACCAAGAATATTTTGGCCAAATCCTGGACAGTATGCTATGCGCTGGTCGGCTTTCGGGTGGAACTGATGCTTGCCAGGTATTTATTATCTTTATTTTTTTTAGCAAAACCCATACATTTTCAGTATAGTGACTGTCATTTTCCATAGAGAGCTCTGCTAAGGTAGGAAAATGTGCTGCACAAATACTGTAATGGCATATACCAAAGGGTCTAACTACAATAAGTATGGTCTCTACAAGGCTGTGGTACTCAGAGTGGAGGCCTGTTCTGGGCCATTGTGCTGTGCATTCTCAGAAGAAGGCTCTGTTCTGTCTCTGAAAAGGGGCTAGAGCAGGAAGTTGTGCTATGGGATAGTGGTATGCTTGCAGGAGCCCATAGCATCACCCCAGCTTGTACTAGTTTATTACAGGGGCTAGAGCAGGAAGTTGTGCTATGGGATAGTGGTATGCTTGCAGGAGCCCATAGCATCACCCCAGCTTGTACTAGTTTATTACAGGGGCTAGAGCAGGAAGTTGTGCTATGGGATAGTGGTATGCTTGCAGGACCCCATAGCATCACCCCAGCTTGTACTAGTTTATTACAGGGGCTAGAGCAGGAAGTTGTGCTACGGGATAGCGCTATGCTTGCAGGACCCCATAGCATCACCCCAGCTTGTACTAGTTTATTACAGGGGCTAGAGCAGGAAGTTGTGCTACGGGATAGCGCTATGCTTGCAGGACCCCATAGCATCACCCCAGCTTGTACTAGTTTATTACAGGGGCTAGAGCAGGAAGTTGTGCTACGGGATAGCGCTATGCTTGCAGGACCCCATAGCATCACCCCAGCTTGTACTAGTTTATTACAGGGGCTAGAGCAGGAAGTTGTGCTATGGGATAGTGGTATGCTTGCAGGACCCCATAGCATCACCCCAGCTTGTACTAGTTTATTACAGGGGCTAGAGCAGGAAGTTGTGCTACGGGATAGCACTATGCTTGCAGGACCCCATAGCATCACCCCAGCTTGTACTAGTTTATTACAGGGGCTAGAGCAGGAAGTTGTGCTATGGGATAGTGGTATGCTTGCAGGACCCCATAGCATCACCCCAGCTTGTACTAGTTTATTACAGGGGCTAGAGCAGGAAGTTGTGCTATGGGATAGTGGTATGCTTGCAGGACCCCATAGCATCACCCCAGCTTGTACTAGTTTATTACAGGGGCTAGAGCAGGAAGTTGTGCTACGGGATAGCGCTATGCTTGCAGGACCCCATAGCATCACCCCAGCTTGTACTAGTTTATTACAGGGGCTAGAGCAGGAAGTTGTGCTACGGGATAGCGCTATGCTTGCAGGACCCCATAGCATCACCCCAGCTTGTACTAGTTTATTACAGGGGCTAGAGCAGGAAGTTGTGCTATGGGATAGTGGTATGCTTGCAGGACCCCATAGCATCACCCCAGCTTGTACTAGTTTATTACAGGGGCTAGAGCAGGAAGTTGTGCTACGGGATAGCGCTATGCTTGCAGGACCCCATAGCATCACCCCAGCTTGTACTAGTTTATTACAGGGGCTAGAGCAGGAAGTTGTGCTATGGGATAGTGGTATGCTTGCAGGACCCCATAGCATCACCCCAGCTTGTACTAGTTTATTACAGGGGCTAGAGCAGGAAGTTGTGCTATGGGATAGTGGTATGCTTGCAGGACCCCATAGCATTACGCCGACTTATACTAGTTTATAACAGGGGCCAGAGCAGGAAGTTGTGCTATGCTTGCAGGATCCCATAGCATTGCTCAGGTGTGTGCTAGCTTATTACATGGGCTAGAGCAGGAAGCTGTGCTATGGGATAGTGCAGGACCCCATAGCATCACCCCATCTTATACTAGTTTATTATGTTTTAAAATGTATTATAGTTTAAGTATTGGGAATATCACTGTTATTTTTATATTAGATTACCATGTTTTATTTATATTTTTCCTTGGACTTCATATAGCCTAGCAACGTTTCTGATATTGGTTTTAGGGTGACAGTGGTGGCCCCTTGGTGTATTTGGGTCAAAACACCCACTGGGAGCAAGTTGGTGTTGTAAGCTGGGGCGAAGGTTGTGGACGGCCTGGCAAAGTAGGAGTATACACCAGGGTTGCATCATATCTGTCCTGGATATATGGAATAATGAAGGTAATTTTGTGCTGTTTTTATTTGCCTGGGCTGGGTTCAAAATTCCGGCAGTCGGGATCCCGACAATCAGAAGACCAACAGCGGAACCCTGTGGGCCAGAATCCCGGCAGATCGAGGTTAAGTATTTTCTCAATAATCCATCCCTCCCGCAGCCTAACCGTAACCTCCCCGACCCCAGCCGCCTAACTCTAACCCCCCCACCCCACCACCCCGCAGCCTGACTCTATCCATCCTTTTCCACAGTCTAACCCTGACCTCCCCCACCCCCTGCATCCTTTGCCTAACCCTCCCCTGAGTGTCTAACTCTAACCCCAACCCCAGTACTTACCTCTGGCATCCATCAGGATTCTGTCTGAATCCTGCTGTTGCACTGGCGCATCGATAATGGGTGCAAGGTGTGCGGTGCACCTATTCAACTACACTCGCCTCTCCATTGGCTCGGCGCTTGCTGCAGAGCAGCAAAAATCACTTGAAAAATGGCGGCAGTGGCTATTTTCTGGTGATTCACGTATGCACAGTAGAGAAGTCCACGGTGTGGACAATGCCAGAGTCTGCTGCACCGCCGGAGAGGAGGGGGCCCAATCGAAGATTACACACGGTCCCCGTCCTCTCTTATTGCGCCTGTGCGCTGTTGGTCTTCTGACTGCCTGGATTTTGACCACATTCCATTTGCTTTTAGTGTGTGTGTGTGTGTGTGTGTGTGTGTGTGTGTGTGTGTGTGTGTGTGTGTGTGTGTATGTGCATAGAGTGTACTGTAGCTGTGATAGAGAGACACACACCTCAGTTAGTATGTTGTGCTGTAGCTGTCAGTGAGTGAATGAGGGTGGTTATTTTATTGTCGATTTGTGTACAAGGCTTCCACCACTTTTTTGTCCTCTAAATTTTTTTCTTGTGTTTTCTGTTTTGTTTTTTTAGAGGGAATTATAGCTCCTGTAATGGATCCAACCCACCCCCCCTATTTATTAATACTACCTCCGAGTCCTGGCCTGAAAAAGGTCCTGGTCCGTAACACTCCGTGTGCTGCTCTTTGTGTCGGGGAGCTGCGTCACAGTTTTCTGCTCTGCGGGTCCAGAGCACGGTGCTTCCTCCTCAATGATGGACACATCCAGGAGATTGCTAATGAAATTCTAAAGAGATCCTATGAACTGGGCACCGTTCCATTCATCTCTGCTGCTCCGCTGTCACACTGATGTACTTGTGGATAGTCTACACTGTGCAACAGAAGAAAAGCTTGTACTGTATTTTTATCCTAGATGTACAGTCTATTATAAAGCACTCACAGCAGACTAAGCAACGATATGGTTGGGGACACTACAGCCACACTCCATACAGTATATATTCTGAAACCGAGTGTTCTGTAAAGCCACTTGGTAGTGATGCTACTGTGTAAATATATAGTGGACTCCTTCCAGGAACTGGCCAGATACGTGGCCTGCTGAGATTATTCAGGTATATAGATTACTAAGATCATACTCTGTGGAATTGCGCTATAGTTTTGTTAGTAGAACCATACGATCCAGAGATTGATTGATTGTGGATGTACCTGTGACTATATGCAGTATACAGTAGGAAACCTTGATGTTTTCACCTGAATGCAACTACTAGACCCCAATGTCGGTCTGGGGCATGAAGGGCCCACCGGGGGAATGCTGCTGTAGGGGCCCATGCTTAAAGGTGTAGCCAGGTTCCAGTGGGGGCGTGGCCAGCCACCACAGAGGATTAGCTAACCATTACATGTTCTGTGCCTCTTGGTAAATATATATAATAAACCTAATTCTTGTGAAGTATAATGTAACATATATATATATATATATATATATATATATATATATATATATATATATATATATATATATAAAATGCATAAATCCAGTGCACTAGGATAGAGTCTGGAACTTGATCCCTAGAGGAGGAGGAGGGCCCACAGGCAGTAGGGCCCACCGGTGGGTTCCCCTGTTCACTCTGTGGGCCAGTCCGACCCTGCTTGACCCTACCAAATCAAGTTTTCCATAGAAGAGCTACCTCACATTGGGGTTACTGGATGTCTCCTATATTGTGCATCATTGCAGTATCCTGCAAAGCACCCAGGAGATAATGAAGAGCTTGCTGTATACTTGTGTCCTCCATCTTCCCCTAACTGTCCTGCATGCAGTACAGTGCCTCAGTTTTTATAATTTCAACCGTCAGAACCAGAAATGAGTCTAATCTACACAATCTCTTCACAATGCAATCATTTTATTTCTGTATACTGAATCCCTCTTTGTATCCCTATTTGTGCACTACTACTATCGCCCAGGCGTGTCAACATATGTACATAATGCACTTACAATAGAAGTAAATTGTATATATAATATTTTTAATGCTGATTAAATGTTATCACTAATCTGTGTAAGTTTTTTTTTTCTTCAGTGGGAGGTATCTCACATACACCAAACCTACATTTCCAACTGCATCTTCTGGTATATACTGTAGCATGAGAAATAAAAACTTAATTTTGACATATTTATTATTAATAATTATTTAGTGTGACAGGGACAGCACAAATCTGACATGGTTATAGAACTACTGGATGTGAGATTCAGTCCAGGTATTTTGGGTATTCAAGTCTGAGCAGCTTTGTTTTAAAAAGGTTTTAGTCACAAGAGATAGTGCTCCTGATGGTGAATTAGTCGCCCAAGTGATAGGCCAGGGGGTGGTTAGTGTTCCTGGATTTGCTGTTTGAACACTGCTGTTTGTGTGACTAATTGTGCCACTATCTACCAGTATGTCATTGTTTATATGATTACATGTGTATAGACAACATACACAATAGATTAAATTGTACTTTTAACATATGCATTAAGTGTTTGTGTGTACTTTTTATTCTATTAAAAATTAAGTTTTAAGATACCACATATGTATACACTAAGAGTGCCCCCCACTTCCACCCCCAAAAAATACTTTGTCACTTCCTTCACAGGAAAAATTACTTCTCAGAAAGGGTAGTGGTCAATTGGAATTGCCTCCCATCAGAAGTGGTAGAGGCTAACGCAGTAGAGCAATTTAAACATGCTTGGGATAGCCATAAGGATATCCTTACAAAAGGATCTAATAGGTGTGATGTTAGTATATTAGAATGCTTATATTTGTAGACACTCCCTTACTAATCTGTGTAAGCCTGAATCTTCAGTGATGGTCCCTGGGACCAGGGGGATGCTGGGAAGTGGGTGGTCCAGTGTGCAGTGTGTCTGGAGTTGGTGATGGAATAAACAGCACAGCAGTGAACTCGCATGTCTCTGTGTCCTGATGACTGGATTTACAAACATGAACAAAACATGGTGTCAGAAGAAGTTTAACTTGGACTGCTAGTGCTCTCAGAGTGTGAAAGAATCTTGCAGAAGTCTGTAAGGCTGTAATAATCAGTGTCTGCAAAGCCTGCCGTGTGCTCCTCTCTTCAAACAGTGAGTAACCATGGATAAACTGGCTCCTCTAACCGGCATGCTGATGTCTGGTAACTTGTCTGAAAACTGGAAAAGATTTAAGCAAAGGTTTAATATATATCTTGCTGCATGTGGAGCTGATTCAGAGGCTGACAAAACAAAGGCATCCATATTCCTCCATGTGATAGGAGAGGATGTGCTGGACATTTATAATAGTTTTCAGTTTGCTGAGGGGCAGAATATGGTGCTATCTTCTATAATGCAAAAGTTTGAAGATTACTTTGTGCCAAGGAAAAATGTGACATATGAAAGATATAAGTTTTTCACATGTGATCAGAAGTCTGTAGATGGATTTGATCAGTATGTTACAGAGCTGCAATCACTCAGTAAAACCTGTGAGTTTTGTGATTTAAAGGATTCACTGATTAGAGATCGTATTGTCTGTGGAATACCTGATAATGGACTCAGAGAGAGACTGCTGAGAGAGTAAGACCTAACACTAGAGAAGGCAGTGACTATGTGTAGATCTGCAGAAATAACTAGATTTCAAGCCAAAAAGTTACACAAGGAAGTTGATGCTGCTGCCCATGTAGTGCAGAACACAGAGCCAAGCAAACCTCCATTCTCAAGAATGAAGCAGTCTAAGCTACAGTCTAACAAGGAAATGTGTAGTAGATGTGGAAATGCTCACAATCCTAAAATGTGCCCTGCTTATGGTAAAACCTGCATGAAATTTGGTAGACTTAATCACTTTGCCAAATGCTGTAAAATTAAAAGGGAAACAACCAATGTGCATGCTGTTAAACAGAGGAATTCTTTGTGGATTGCATTAAACTTTGCAGTGCAGATAAGAAAGAATGGATTGTCCCTTTAACTGTGAACGAGATTGTCATTCCCTTTAAGCTTGATACTGGCGCGCAGGTGAATTTAATATCATTTCAAAACTATAAGACTTTTAGAGTAAAACCTAAAATTCATCCAGCCAAAGTGAAAGTTACAGGGTACACTGGGGAGGAAATTCCTGTGAAAGGTACATGCTTAGTGACACTGAAATATAAGGGACAACAGTTTAAAACATATCTACTGATTGTGGATAAAAATGTGCAACCGATTCTAGGATTAAGTTCCTGTGAGAAACTAATCTTGCTAAAGAAAGTTTTTATGGTGACATCACAAGTAGAAGATGACTGCAAATCGATGTTTACAGAATACAGAGACGTGTTTGAAGGTCTAGGTTGTTTGCCTGAAGAGCATAAAATAAATATAGACACGCAAGTTTCTTCAGTGATACACCATACATGATGAACTGCTTAATACACATAACTCAGCGTTGGTCAGACTGAGTAAGGAACATCAACAGGTGAAACGGAAACTGTTCCATGACAGGCGAGCAAAAAGCTTATCTGATCTAAAATCGGGTGACCAAGTCCGTCTCAGAGATCACGAGAAAGGTATTTGGGTGCAGAAAATAAGATTTTACTCACCGGTAAATCTATTTCTCATAGTCCGTAGTGCATGCTGGGGACTCCGTAAGGACCATGGGGAATAGCGGGCTCCGCAGGAGACTGGGCACTCTAAAGAAAGATTTAGTTCTATCTGGTGTGCACTGGCTCCTCCCTCTATGCCCCTCCTCCAGACCTCAGTTAAGGAAACTGTGCCCGGAAGAGCTGACATTACAAGGAAAGGATTTTGGAATCCAGGGTAAGACTCATACCAGCCACACCAATCACACTGTACAACTTGTGATAAACTTACCCAGTTAACAGTATGAACAACAACTGAGCATCACTCAACCGATGCTACATAACCATAAACAGAGCATCAGATAAACCTGATGCAACCATAAAATAACCCTTAGTTAAGCAATAACTATATACAAGTATTGCAGAAGAAGTCCGCACTTGGGACGGGCGCCCAGCATCCACTATGGACTACGAGAAATAGATTTACCGGTGAGTAAAATCTTATTTTCTCTAACATCCTAGTGGATGCTGGGGACTCCGTAAGGACCATGGGGATTATACCAAAGCTCCCAGACGGGCGGGAGAGTGCTGATGACTCTGCAGCACCGAATGGGCAAACACAAGGTCCTCCTCAGCCAGGGTATCAAACTTGTAGAATTTTGCAAATGTCTTTGAACCCGACCAAGTAGCAGCTCGGCAAAGCAGTAATGCAGAGACCCCTCGGGCAGCCGCCCGAGAAGAGCCCACCTTCCTTGTGGAATGGGCTTTCACTGATTTTGGATGCGGCAATCCAGCCGCAGAATGAGCCTGCTGAATCGTGTTACAGATCCAGCGAGCAATAGCTTGCTTTGAAGCAGGAGCACCCACTTTGTTGGATGCATACAGGATAAACAGCGAGTCAGTCTTCCTGACCCCAGCCGTTCTGGTTACATCATTTTTCAAAGCCCGGACTACGTCAAGCAACTTGGAATCTTCCAAGTCACAAGTAGCCGCAGGCACCACAATAGGTTGGTTCAAATGAAAAGATGACACCACCTTTTGCAGAAATTGCGGACGAGTCCGAAATTCTGCCCTGTCCATCTGGAAAACCAGATAGGGGCTTTTACATGACAAAGCCGCCAATACTGACACACGCCTAGCCGAAGCTGACACACGCCTAGCCGAAGCTAAGGCCAACAGCATGACCACTTTCCACGTGAGATACTTTAGCTCCACAGTCTTAAGTGGCTCAAACCAGTGGGATTTCAGGAAACCCAACACCACGTTAAGATCCCAAAGTGCCACTGGTGGCACAAAAGGGCGCTGAATATGCAGCACTCCCTTAACAAACGTCTGAACCTCAGGCAGTGAAGCCAGTTCTTTTTGAAAGAAAATGGATAGGGCCGAAATCTGGACCTGTATGGACCCTAATTTTAGGCCCATAGTCACTCCTGACTGTAGGAAATGCAGGAATCGACCCAGCTGGAATTCTTCTGTAGGGCCTTCCTGGCCTCACACCAAGCACATATTTTCGCCATATACGGTGATAATGCTTTGCTGTCACGTCCTTCCTAGCCTTTATCAGCGTAGGAATAACTTCATCCAGAATGCCTTTTTCCGCTAGGATCCGGCGTTCAACCGCCATGCCGTCAAACGCAGCCGCGGTAAGTCTTGGAACAGACAGGGCCCTTGTTGCAATAGGTCCTGTCGGAGAGGCAGAGGCCATGGGTCCTCTGTGTGCATTTCTTGCAGTTCCGGGTACCAAGTCCTTTATGGCCAATCCGGAACAATGAGTATTGTTCTCACTCCTCTTTTTCTTACAATTCTCAGCACCTTTGGTATGAGAGGAAGAGGAGGAAACACATAGACCGACTGGAACACCCACGGTGTTACTAGTGCGTCCACAGCTATCGCCTGAGGGTCCCTTGACCTGGCGCAATACCATTTTAGCTTTTTGTCGAGGCGGGACGCCATCATGTCCACCTGTGGCAGTTCCCGTCGATTTGCAATCTGCGTGAAGACTTCTTGGTGAAGTCCCCACTCTCCCGGGTGGAGGTCGTGCCTGCTGAGGAAGTCTGCTTCCCAGTTGTCCACTCCCGGAATGAACACTGCTGACAGTGTGCTTACGTGATTCTCCGCCCAGCGAAGAATTCTGGTGGCTTCTACCATCGCCACCCTGCTCCTCGTGCCGCCTTGGAGGTTTACATGAGCCACTGCGGTGATATTGTCTGACTGGATCAGAACCGGAAGCAGGGTCTCTGCTTGACTTAGGGCGTTGTATATGGCCCTCAGTTCCAGGATATTGATGTGAAGGCAAGTCTCCTGCCTTGACCACAGCCCTTGGAAATTTCTTCCCTGTGTGACTGCCCCCCACCCTCGGAGGCTTGCATCCGTGGTCACCAGGACCCAGTCCTGAATGCCGAATCTGCGACCTTCGAGAAGGTGAGCACTCTGCAGTCACCACAGGAGAGACACCCTTGCTCTGGGGGATAAGGTGATTAACCAATGCATCCGAAGATGTGATCCGGACCACTTGTCCAGTAAGTCCCATTGGAAGGTATGGAACCTGCCGAAGGGAATGGCCTCGTATGATGCCACCCTCCTTCCCAGGACTCGAGTGCAGTGATGCACTGACACCTGTTTTAGTTTTAATAGATTCCTGACCAGTGTCACGAGTTCCTGAGCTCTCTCTATCGGGAGATAAACCTTTTTCTGGTCTGTGTCTAGGATCATGCCTAGAAGAGGCAGATGAGCTGTAAGAACCAACTGTGACTTTGGAATATATAGAATCCAGCCGTGTTGCCGTTTCACTTCCGGAAAAAGCGATACGCTGTTCAGCAACTGCTCTCTTGATCTCGCTTTTATGAGGAGATCGTCCAAGTACGTGATAATAGTGACACCTTGCTTCCGCAGGAGCACCATCATTTCCGCCAATACCTTGGTGAATATTCTCAAGGCCGTGGAGAGACCAACCGGCCACGTCAGAAATTGGTAATGACAATTCTGTACCGCAATTCTGAGGTACGCCTGATTAGGTGGATAAATGGATACACGAAGGTATGCATCCCTTTTGCCCCGAGACACCATAAAATCTCCCCCTTTTTTAGGCTTGCAATGACCGCTCTTAGCGATTTCATCTTGCACTTGAACCTTTCCAGGTATATGTTCAGGGATTTTAAATTCAATATGGGTCTGACCGAACCTTCCGGTTTCGGGACTACAACCTGGTGGAATAATAACCCCCTCCTTGTCGAAGGAAGGGAACCTTGACCACCACCTGTTGAAAATACAACTTGTGAATTGCAGTTAACCCTGTTACCCTCTCGCAGGGGGAAGCCGGCAGGGCCGTCAGTGAGGAGGCATCTTCTCCAAATCCAGCTTGTATCCCGGAGACACAACATCTATTGCCCAGAGATCTAATAGGGAGTGAACCCACTTGTGGCTGAACTTACAAAAGCGTGCCCCCACCGGGCCTAGCTCCGCCTGTGGAGCTCCAGCGACATGCGGTGGATTTTTTTGCAGAGTTCGGGGAGGACTTCCCTGGGAACTAGCTGTTCCATTGCTTATTCTACAGGACACGTCAAGCAGAAATCGACATAGCTGTGACTCTAGGACCCAGTATACTCATGTCTCTTTGGGCATGTTATATATATATATATATATATATATATCTATATGCCTACTAGAGTCTCAATCTCTGCTGCCACCGCGCTATAAACCCATGCCGACACAATCGCCGGTCTGAGTAGCGTACTAGAATGTGCACGCTATCTGCAGGATACCGGAGAATAGCTAGTGCTACCCATACTTACCTACATTCTGGCTGCTCTCTGCGGGAGAGAGCAGCCAGGTCGGCTCAGAGGGCGGGCAGGGGAGGCTGTGACGTCGAGGAGAGGGTGGACCGGAGGCGGGATGGGGGCGGAGAAAGGGCAGAATGGGGGCGGAGCAAGGGCGGGGTCATGGTGATGCCTCTTTTAAGCCACGCCCCCGCTCTGTAATGCCGCGATCACCGGCATTACACTGCAGGGGGCGTGGCTATGATGACGCGATTCAGCAAGAATCGCGTCATCAACTGCCCGGACCGCCCACTTTACACAATAAGTGGGCGGACGGGCAGGGGGGACCCCACAAATCGGGAGACTTGCCTGCTCTTCCGGGGGGCCGGGAAGGTCACCCGATTTTCGGGAGCCTCCCGGCCATTCCGGGAGAGTAGGCAAGTATGGTGCTACCTTCTGTGCAAACGTGACACCCTAGGGGAAGATTCCCATCACATCCTGGCCCTAGTGGGGAAAGGATACTGCCTGAGAATTTTTTTTTTTGTGGGAAGCTGCATGCTCTTGTCTGGAGATTTCCGCTCTTTTTCCTCATGAGAGGAGGGAAATTTACCTCAGCTTTCTTCCCCTTAACATGTATACCCTTGTGTCAGGGACAAATGAGTCATCAGTGATATGCAAATCATCTTTTATTACAATAATCATATATTGAATACCTTTCAGCCATTTTGGCTGTAACTTTGCATTATCGTAGTCGACACTGGAGTCAAACTCCGTGTCGATATCAGTGTTTATTATTTTGGATAGTGAGCATTGTGAGACTCTGAAGGTCTCTGTGACATAGGGACAGACATGGGTAGATTTCCTGTCTGTTCTCTAATCTTTTGTGCAATAAATTCACCTCAGCACTTACACATATCCAAACAGGTGTCGCGTTGTCGACGGAGACACCCCCTCACACACATATTTGGCCTATCTCCTCCATAGGGGAGTCTTTTACCTCAGACATGTCGACACACACGTACCGACACACCACACACACAGGGGATGCTCTATTTGAAGACCGTTCCCCCATAAGGCCCTTTGGAGAGACAGAGAGAGAGTATGCCAGCACACACCCCAGCGCTATATGACCCAGGAATTACACAGTAACTTAGTGTTAACCCAGTAGCTGCTGTATATATTGTTTTTGCACCAAATTTATATGCCCCCCCCCCTCTCTTTTTACCCTCCTCTATTGCAGGGGAGAGCCTGGGGAGCTTCTCTCAGCGGATCTGTGGAGAGAAAATGGCGCTGGTGTGCTGAGGAAGAAGGCCCCGCCCCCTCAACGGCGGGCTTCTGTCCCGTTTCTGTGTAAAAATAATGGCGAGGGCTCGTACATATATACAGTGCCTGACTATATATATGTATAATTTTGTCAAAAGGTATCTTAATTGCTGCCCAGGGCGCCCCCCCCCCCTGCGCCCTGCACCCTACAGTGACCGGAGTGTGTGGGTGTGCTGTGGGAGCAATGGCGCACAGCTGCAGTGCTGTGCGCTACCTTAAGTGAAGACAGGAGTCTTCTGCCGCCGATTTCGATGTCTTCTTGCTTCTGCACTTCTGGCTCTGCGAGGGGTACGGCGGCGCGGCTCCGGGAACGGACGATCAAGGTTAGGTACCCGTGTTCGATCCCTCTGGAGCTAATGGTGTCCAGTAGCCTAAGAAGCGCAACTTAGCTGCAGTGAGTAGGTTTGCTTCTCTCCCCTCAGTCCCACGTAGCAGAGAGTCTGTTGCCAGCAGAAGCTCTCTGAAAATAAAAAACCTGACAAAATACTTTCTTTTCTAGCAAGCTCAGGAGAGCCCACTAGGATCACCCAGCTCTGGCCGGGCACAGATTCTGACTGAGGTCTGGAGGAGGGGCATAGAGGGAGGAGCCAGTGCACACCAGATAGTACTAAATCTTTCTTTAGAGTGCCCAGTCTCCTGCGGAGCCCGCTATTCCCCATGGTCCTTACGGAGTCCCCAGCATCCACTAGGACGTTAGAGAAAGGTATTGTGCAAGCACAATTAGCACCAAGATCTTATACTATACGTACAGAGCGTGGAACGGAAGTAAGAAGAAATCGGGTGGATTTAAGATCTCAACCTAACCATAATGAAGACAACATGACTGAAGAATACCCTTCATCTGACATATATGATGATCCTCATAATGGTAAAAAAAAACACGATTCTAGAAAGGTCCAACATGGTAGATGAAACACAGACTGTGTATGAAAGACCCAAAAGGGAAATACGCAGACCTGAGAGACTCATTGAAACGTGTTAGATGATGTTCTTAATATGACGTTGTTAATTATTGCATTGAAGCGTACAGGGCTTATCTTTAAAGAAAAGAGGATGTGATGTTAGTATTAGAGATGTGCACTTGAAATTTTTCGGGTTTTGTGTTTTGGGTTCGGTTCCGCGGCCGTGTTTTGGGTTCGACCGCGTTTTGGCAAAACCTCACCGAATTTTTTTTGTCGGATTCGGGTGTGTTTTGGATTCGGGTGTTTTTTTCAAAAAACACTAAAAAACAGCTTAAATCATAGAATTTGGGGGTCATTTTGATCCCAAAGTATTATTAACCTCAAAAACCATAATTTCCACTCATTTTCAGTCTATTCTGAACACCTCACAATATTATTTTTAGTCCTAAAATTTGCACCGAGGTCGCTGGATGACTAAGCTAAGCGACCCTAGTGGCCGACACAAACACCTGGCCCATCTAGGAGTGGCACTGCAGTGTCACGCAGGATGGCCCTTCCAAAAAAAACACTCCCAAACAGCACATGACGCAAAGAAAAAAAGAGGCGCAATGAGGTAGCTGTGTGAGTAAGCTAAGCGACCCTAGTGGCCGACACAAACACCTGGCCCATCTAGGAGTGGCACTGCAGTGTCACGCAGGATGGCCCTTCCAAAAAACACTCCCCAAACAGCACATGACGCAAAGAAAAAAAGAGGCGCAATGAGGTAGCTGTGTGAGTAAGCTAAGCGACCCTAGTGGCCGACACAAACACCTGGCCCATCTAGGAGTGTCACTGCAGTGTCACGCAGGATGGCCCTTCCAAAAAACACTCCCCAAACAGCACATGACGCAAAGAAAAAAAGAGGCGCAATGAGGTAGCTGTGTGAGTAAGCTAAGCGACCCTAGTGGCCGACACAAACACCTGGCCCATCTAGGAGTGGCACTGCAGTGTCACGCAGGATGGCCCTTCCAAAAAACACTCCCCAAACAGCACATGACGCAAAGAAAAAAAGAGGCGCAATGAGGTAGCTGTGTGAGTAAGCTAAGCGACCCTAGTGGCCGACACAAACACCTGGCCCATCTAGGAGTGGCACTGCAGTGTCACGCAGGATGGCCCTTCCAAAAAACACTCCCCAAACAGCACATGACGCAAAGAAAAAAAGAGGCGCAATGAGGTAGCTGTGTGAGTAAGCTAAGCGACCCTAGTGGCCGACACAAACACCTGGCCCATCTAGGAGTGGCACTGCAGTGTCACGCAGGATGGCCCTTCCAAAAAAAACACTCCCCAAACAGCACATGACGCAAAGAAAAAAAGAGGCGCAATGAGGTAGCTGTGTGAGTAAGCTAAGCGACCCTAGTGGCGGACACAAACACCTGGCCCATCTAGCAGTAGCACTGCAGTGTCACGCAGGATGGCCCTTCCAAAAAACACTCCCCAAACAGCACATGACGCAAAGAAAAAAAGAGGCGCAATGAGGTAGCTGTGTGAGTAAGCTAAGCGACCCTAGTGGCCGACACAAACACCTGGCCCATCTAGGAGTGGCACTGCAGTGTCACGCAGGATGGCCCTTCCAAAAAACACTCCCCAAACAGCACATGACGCAAAGAAAAAAAGAGGCGCAATGAGGTAGCTGTGTGAGTAAGCTAAGCGACCCTAGTGGCCGACACAAACACCTGGCCCATCTAGGAGTGGCACTGCAGTGTCACGCAGGATGGCCCTTCCAAAAAACACTCCCCAAACAGCACATGACGCAAAGAAAAAAAGAGGCGCAATAAGGTAGCTGTGTGAGTAAGCTAAGCGACCCTAGTGGCCGACACAAACACCTGGCCCATCTAGGAGTGGCACTGCAGTGTCACGCAGGATGGCCCTTCCAAAAAACACTCCCCAAACAGCACATGACGCAAAGAAAAAAAGAGGCGCAATGAGGTAGCTGTGTGAGTAAGCTAAGCGACCCTAGTGGCCGACACAAACACCTGGCCCATCTAGGAGTGGCACTGCAGTGTCACGCAGGATGGCCCTTCCAAAAAACACTCCCCAAACAGCACATGACGCAAAGAAAAAAAGAGGCGCAATGAGGTAGCTGTGTGAGTAAGCTAAGCGACCCTAGTGGCCGACACAAACACCTGGCCCATCTAGGAGTGTCACTGCAGTGTCACGCAGGATGGCCCTTCAAAACAATACTCCCCAAACAGCACATGACGCAAAGAAAAATTAAAGAAAAAAGAGGTGCAAGATGGAATTGTCCTTGGGCCCTCCCACCCACCCTTATGTTGTATAAACAGGACATGCACACTTTAACCAACCCATCATTTCAGTGACAGGGTCTGCCACACGACTGTGACTGAAATGACGGGTTGGTTTGGACCCCCACCAAAAAAGAAGCAATTAATCTCTCCTTGCACAAACTGGCTCTACAGAGGCAAGATGTCCACCTCATCATCATCCTCCGATATATCACCGTGTACATCCCCCTCCTCACAGATTATCAATTCGTCCCCACTGGAATCCACCATCTCAGCTCCCTGTGTACTTTGTGGAGGCAATTGCTGCTGGTCAATGTCTCCATGGAGGAATTGATTATAATTCATTTTAATGAACATCATCTTCTCCACATTTTCTGGAAGTAACCTCGTACGCCGATTGCTGACAAGGTGAGCGGCGGCACTAAACACTCTTTCGGAGTACACACTTGTGGGAGGGCAACTTAGGTAGAATAAAGCCAGTTTGTGCAAGGGCCTCCAAATTGCCTCTTTTTCCTGCCAGTATAAGTACGGACTGTCTGACGTGCCTACTTGGATGCGGTCACTCATATAATCCTCCACCATTCTTTCAATGGGGAGAGAATCATATGCAGTGACAATAGACGACATGTCCGTAATCGTTGGCAGGTCCTTCAGTCCGGACCAGATGTCAGCATCAGCAGTCGCTCCAGACTGCCCTGCATCACCGCCAGTGGGTGGGCTCGGAATTCTGAGCCTTTTCCTCGCACCCCCAGTTGCGGGAGAATGTGAAGGAGGAGATGTTGACAGGTCGGGTTCCGCTTGACTTGACAATTTTGTCACCAGCAGGTCTTTGAACTAGAGATGTGCACTTGAAATTTTTCGGGTTTTGTGTTTTGGTTTTGGGTTCGGTTCCGCGGCCGTGTTTTGGGTTCGACCGCGTTTTGGCAAAACCTCACCGAATTTTTTTTTTCGGATTCGGGTGTGTTTTGGATTCGGGTGTTTTTTTCAAAAAACCCTAAAAAACAGCTTAAATCATAGAATTTAGGGGTCATTTTGATCCCAAAGTATTATTAACCTCAAAAACCATAATTTCCACTCATTTTCAGTCTATTCTGAATACCTCACAATATTATTTTTAGTCCTAAAATTTGCACCGAGGTCGCTGGATGACTAAGCTAAGCGACCCTAGTGGCCGACACAAACACCTGGCCCATCTTGGAGTGGCACTGCAGTGTCACGCAGGATGGCCCTTCCAAAAAACACTCCCCAAACAGCACATGACGCAAAGAAAAAAAGAGGCGCAATGAGGTAGCTGTGTGAGTAAGATAAGCGACCCTAGTGGCCGACACAAACACCTGGCCCATCTAGGAGTGGCACTGCAGTGTCACGCAGGATGGCCCTTCCAAAAAACACTCCCCAAACAGCACATGACGCAAAGAAAAAAAGAGGCGCAATGAGGTAGCTGTGTGAGTAAGCTAAGCGACCCTAGTGGCCGACACAAACACCTGGCCCATCTAGGAGTGGCACTGCAGTGTCACGCAAAATGGCCCTTCCAAAAAACACTCCCCAAACAGCACATGACGCAAAGAAAAAAAGAGGCGCAATGAGGTAGCTGTGTGAGTAAGCTAAGCGACCCTAGTGGCCGACACAAACACCTGGCCCATCTAGGAGTGGCACTGCAGTGTCACGCAGGATGGTCCTTCCAAAAAACACTCCCCAAACAGCACATGACGCAAATAAAAATGAAAGAAAAAAGAGGTGCAAGATGGAATTGTCCTTGGGCCCTCCCACCCACCCTTATGTTGTATAAACAGGACATGCACACTTTAACCAACCCATCATTTCAGTGACAGGGTCTGCCACACGACTGTGACTGAAATGACGGGTTGGTTTGGACCCCCACCGAAAAAGAAGCAATTAATCTCTCCTTGCACAAACTGGCTCTACAGAGGCAAGATGTCCACCTCATCATCATCCTCCGATATATCACCGTGTACATCCCGCTCCTCACAGATTATCAATTCGTCCCCACTGGAATCCACCATCTCAGCTCCCTGTGTACTTTGTGGAGGCAATTGCTGCTGGTCAATGTCTCCACGGAGGAATTGATTATAATTCATTTTAATGAACATCATCTTCTCCACATTTTCTGGAAGTAACCTCGTACGCCGATTGCTGACAAGGTGAGCGGCGGCACTAAACACTCTTTCGGAGTACACACTTGTGGGAGGGCAACTTAGGTAGAATAAAGCCAGTTTGTGCAAGGGCCTCCAAATTGCCTCTTTTTCCTGCCAGTATAAGTACGGACTGTCTGACGTGCCTACTTGGATGCGGTCACTCATATAATCCTCCACCATTCTTTCAATGGGGAGAGAATCATATGCAGTGACAATAGACGACATGTCCGTAATCGTTGGCAGGTCCTTCAGTCCGGACCAGATGTCAGCATCAGCAGTCGCTCCAGACTGCCCTGCATCACCGCCAGTGGGTGGGCTCGGAATTCTGAGCCTTTTCCTCGCACCCCCAGTTGCGGGAGAATGTGAAGGAGGAGATGTTGACAGGTCGCGTTCCGCTTGACTTGACAATTTTGTCACCAGCAGGTCTTTGAACTAGAGATGTGCACTTGAAATTTTTCGGGTTTTGTGTTTTGGTTTTGGGTTCGGTTCCGCGGCCGTGTTTTGGGTTCGACCGCGTTTTGGCAAAACCTCACCGAATTTTTTTTTTCGGATTCGGGTGTGTTTTGGATTCGGGTGTTTTTTTCAAAAAACCCTAAAAAACAGCTTAAATCATAGAATTTAGGGGTCATTTTGATCCCAAAGTATTATTAACCTCAAAAACCATAATTTCCACTCATTTTCAGTCTATTCTAAATACCTCACAATATTATTTTTAGTCCTAAAATTTGCACCGAGGTCGCTGGATGACTAAGCTAAGCGACCCTAGTGGCCGACACAAACACCTGGCCCATCTTGGAGTGGCACTGCAGTGTCACGCAGGATGGCCCTTCCAAAAAACACTCCCCAAACAGCACATGACGCAAAGAAAAAAAGAGGCGCAATGAGGTAGCTGTGTGAGTAAGATAAGCGACCCTAGTGGCCGACACAAACACCTGGCCCATCTAGGAGTGGCACTGCAGTGTCACGCAGGATGGCCCTTCCAAAAAACACTCCCCAAACAGCACATGACGCAAAGAAAAAAAGAGGCGCAATGAGGTAGCTGTGTGAGTAAGCTAAGCGACCCTAGTGGCCGACACAAACACCTGGCCCATCTAGGAGTGGCACTGCAGTGTCACGCAAAATGGCCCTTCCAAAAAACACTCCCCAAACAGCACATGACGCAAAGAAAAAAAGAGGCGCAATGAGGTAGCTGTGTGAGTAAGCTAAGCGACCCTAGTGGCCGACACAAACACCTGGCCCATCTAGGAGTGGCACTGCAGTGTCACGCAGGATGGTCCTTCCAAAAAACACTCCCCAAACAGCACATGACGCAAATAAAAATGAAAGAAAAAAGAGGTGCAAGATGGAATTGTCCTTGGGCCCTCCCACCCACCCTTATGTTGTATAAACAGGACATGCACACTTTAACCAACCCATCATTTCAGTGACAGGGTCTGCCACACGACTGTGACTGAAATGACGGGTTGGTTTGGACCCCCACCGAAAAAGAAGCAATTAATCTCTCCTTGCACAAACTGGCTCTACAGAGGCAAGATGTCCACCTCATCATCATCCTCCGATATATCACCGTGTACATCCCGCTCCTCACAGATTATCAATTCGTCCCCACTGGAATCCACCATCTCAGCTCCCTGTGTACTTTGTGGAGGCAATTGCTGCTGGTCAATGTCTCCACGGAGGAATTGATTATAATTCATTTTAATGAACATCATCTTCTCCACATTTTCTGGAAGTAACCTCGTACGCCGATTGCTGACAAGGTGAGCGGCGGCACTAAACACTCTTTCGGAGTACACACTTGTGGGAGGGCAACTTAGGTAGAATAAAGCCAGTTTGTGCAAGGGCCTCCAAATTGCCTCTTTTTCCTGCCAGTATAAGTACGGACTGTCTGACGTGCCTACTTGGATGCGGTCACTCATGTAATCCTCCACCATTCTTTCAATGGTGACAGAATCATATGCAGTGACAGTAGACGACATGTCCGTAACCGTTGTCAGGTCCTTCAGTCCGGACCAGATGTCAGCATCAGCAGTCGCTCCAGACTGCCCTGCATCACCGCCAGCGGGTGGGCTCGGAATTCTGAGCCTTTTCCTCGCACCCCCAGTTGCGGGAGAATGTGAAGGAGGAGATATTGACAGGTCGCGTTCCGCTTGGCTTGACAATTTTGTCACCAGCAGGTCTTTGAACCCCAGCAGACTTGTGTCTGCCGGAAAGAGAGATCCAAGGTAGGTTTTAAATCTAGGATCGAGCACGGTGGCCAAAATGTAGTGCTCTGATTTCAACAGATTGACCACCCGTGAATCCTTGTTAAGCGAATTAAGGGCTCCATCCACAAGTCCCACATGCCTAGCGGAATCGCTCCCTTTTAGCTCCTCCTTCAATGCCTCCAGCTTCTTCTGCAAAAGCCTGATGAGGGGAATGACCTGACTCAGGCTGGCAGTGTCTGAACTGACTTCACGTGTGGCAAGTTCAAAAGGTTGCAGAACCTTGCACAACGTTGAAATCATTCTCCACTGCGCTTGAGACAGGTACATTCCACCTCCTATATCGTGCTCAATTGTATAGGCTTGAATGGCCTTTTGCTGCTCCTCCAACCTCTGAAGCATATATAGGGTTGAATTCCACCTCGTTACCACTTCTTGCTTCAGATGATGGCAGGGCAGGTTCAGGCGGTTTTGGTGGTGCTCCAGTCTTCTGTACGTGGTGCCTGTACGCCGAAAGTGTCCCGCAATTCTTCTGGCCACCGACAGCATCTCTTGCACGCCCCTGTCATATTTTTAAAAATTCTGCACCACCAAATTCAAGGTATGTGCAAAACATGGGACGTGCTGGAATTTGCCCATATTTAATGCACACACAATATTGCTGGCGTTGTCCGATGCCACAAATCCACAGGAGAGTCCAATTGGGGTAAGCCATTCCGCGATGATCTTCCTCAGTTGCCGTAAGAGGTTTTCAGCTGTGTGCGTATTCTGGAAACCGGTGATACAAAGCGTAGCCTGCCTAGGAAAGAGTTGGCGTTTGCGAGATGCTGCTACTGGTGCCGCCGCTGCTGTTCTTGCGGCGGGAGTCCATACATCTACCCAGTGGGCTATCACAGTCATATAGTCCTGACCCTGCCCTGCTCCACTTGTCCACATGTCCGTGGTTAAGTGGACATTGGGTACAACTGCATTTTTTAGGACACTGGTGAGTCTTTTTCTGACGTCCGTGTACATTCTCGGTATCGCCTGCCTAGAGAAGTGGAACCTAGATGGTATTTGGTAACGGGGGCACACTACCTCAAGAAATTGTCTAGTTCCCTGTGAACTAACGGCGGATACCGGACGCACGTCTAACACCAACATAGTTGTCAAGGCCTCAGTTATCCGCTTTGCAACAGGATGACTGCTGTGATATTTCATCTTCCTCGCAAAGGACTGTTGGACAGTCAATTGCTTGGTGGAAGTAGTAAAAGTGGGCTTACGACTTCCCCTCTGGGATAACCATCGACTCCCAGCAGCAACAACAGCAGCGCCAGCAGCAGTAGGCGTTACACGCAAGGATGCATCGGAGGAATCCCAGGCAGGAGAGGACTCGTCAGAATTGCCAGTGACATGGCCTGTAGGACTATTGGCATTCCTGGGGAAGGAGGAAATTGACACTGAGGGAGTTGGTGGGGTGGTTTGCGTGAGCTTGGTTACAAGAGGAAGGGATTTACTGGTCAGTGAACTGCTTCCGCTGTCGCCCAAAGTTTTTGAACTTGTCACTGACTTATTATGAATGCGCTGCAGGTGACGTATAAGGGAGGATGTTCCGAGGTGGTTAACGTCCTTACCCCTACTTATTACAGCTTGACAAAGGCAACACACGGCTTGACAAATGTTGTCCGCATTTCTGTTGAAATACTTCCACACCGAAGAGCTGATTTTTTTTGGTATTTTCACCAGGCATGTCAACGGCCATATTCCTCCCACGGACAACAGGTGTCTCCCCGGGTGCCTGACTTAAACAAACCACCTCACCATCAGAATCCTCCTTGTCAATTTCCTCCCCAGCGCCAGCAACACCCATATCCTCCTCATCCTGGTGTACTTCAACACTGACATCTTCAATCTGACTATCAGGAACTGGACTGTGGGTGCTCCTTCCAGCACTTGCTGGGGGCGTGCAAATGGTGGAAGGTGCATGCTCTTCACGTCCAGTGTTGGGAAGGTCAGGCATCGCAACCGACACAATTGGACTCTCCTTGTGGATTTGGGATTTCGAAGAACGCACAGTTCTTTGCGGTGCTTTTGCCAGCTTGAGTCTTTTCATTTTTCTAGCGAGAGGCTGAGTGCTTCCATCCTCATGTGAAGCTGAACCACTAGCCATGAACATAGGCCAGGGCCTCAGCCGTTCCTTGCCACTCCGTGTGGTAAATGGCATATTGGCAAGTTTACGCTTCTCCTCCGACAATTTTATTTTAGATTTTGGAGTCCTTTTTTTACTGATATTTGGTGTTTTGGATTTTACATGCTCTGTACTAAGACATTGGGCATCGGCCTTGGCAGACGACGTTGATGGCATTTCATCGTCTCGGCCATGACTAGTGGCAGCAGCTTCAGCACGAGGTGGAAGTGGATCTTGATCTTTCCCTATTTTTGGAACCTCAACATTTTTGTTCTCCATATTTTAATAGGCACAACTAAAAGGCACCTCAGGTAAACAATGGAGATGGATGGATACTAGTATACAATTATGGATGGACGAGCGACTGCCGACACAGAGGTAGCTACAGCCGTGGACTACCGTACTGTGTCTGCTGCTAATATAGACTGGATGATGAGATGAAATTAATATATATATATAATATCACTAGTACTGCAGCCGGACAGGTATATATATTTATTATGTAATGACTGATGACGGACCTGCTGGACACTGTCAGCTCAGCACCGCAGACTGCTACAGTAAGCTACTATAGTAGTATGTATCAAGAAGAAAGAAAAAAAAAAACCACGGGTAGGTGGTATACAATTATGGATGGACGAGCGACTGCCGACACAGAGGTAGCTACAGCCGTGGACTACCGTACTGTGTCTGCTGCTAATATAGACTGGATGATAATGAGATGAAATTAATATATATATATATATATATATAATATCACTAGTACTGCAGCCGGACAGGTATATATATTTATTATGTAATGACTGATGACGGACCTGCTGGACACTGTCAGCTCAGCACCGCAGACTGCTACAATAAGCTACTATAGCAGTATGTATCAAGAAGAAAGAAAAAAAAAACCACGGGTAGGTGGTATACAATTATGGATGGACGAGCGACTGCCGACACAGAGGTAGCTACAGCCGTGGACTACCGTACTGTGTCTGCTGCTAATATAGACTGGATGATAATGAGATGAAATTAATATATATATATATATAATATCACTAGTACTGCAGCCGGACAGGTATATATATTTATTATGTAATGACTGATGACGGACCTGCTGGACACTGTCAGCTCAGCACCGCAGACTGCTACAGTAAGCTACTATAGTAGTATGTATCAAGAAGAAAGAAAAGAAAAAAAAACCACGGGTAGGTGGTATACAATTATGGATGGACGAGCGACTGCCGACACAGAGGTAGCTACAGCCGTGGACTACCGTACTGTGTCTGCTGCTAATATAGACTGGATGATAATGAGATGAAATTAATATATATATATATAATATCACTAGTACTGCAGCCGGACAGGTATATATATTTATTATGTAATGACTGATGACGGACCTGCTGGACACTGTCAGCTCAGCACCGCAGACTGCTACAGTAAGCTACTATAGTAGTATGTATCAAGAAGGGGAAAAAAAAACACGGGTAGGTGGTATACAATTATGGATGGACGAGCGACTGCCGACACAGAGGTAGCTACAGCCGTGGACTACCATACTGTGTCTGCTGCTAATATAGACTGGATGATAATGAGATGAAATTAATATATATATATATATAATATCACTAGTACTGCAGCCGGACAGGTATATATATTTATTATGTAATGACTGATGACGGACCTGCTGGACACTGTCAGCTCAGCACCGCAGACTGCTACAGTAAGCTACTATAGTAGTATGTATCAAGAAGATGAAAAAAAAAACCACGGGTAGGTGGTATACAATTATGGATGGACGAGCGACTGCCGACACAGAGGTAGCTACAGCCGTGGACTACCGTACTGTGTCTGCTGCTAATATAGACTGGATGATAATGAGATGAAATTAATATATATATATATATATAATATCACTAGTACTGCAGCCGGACAGGTATATATATTTATTATGTAATGACGGACCTGCTGGACACTGTCAGCTCAGCACCGCAGACTGCTACAGTAAGCTACTATAGTAGTATGTATCAAGATGAAAGAAAAAAAAAAAACCACGGGTAGGTGGTATACAATTATGGATGGACGAGCGACTGCCGACACAGAGGTAGCTACAGCCGTGGACTACCGTACTGTGTCTGCTGCTAATATAGACTGGATGATAATGAGATGAAATTAATATATATATATATATATAATATCACTAGTACTGCAGCCGGACAGGTATATATATTTATTATGTAATGACTGATGACGGACCTGCTGGACACTGTCAGCTCAGCACCGCAGACTGCTACAGTAAGCTACTATAGTAGTATGTATCAAGAAGAAAGAAAAAAAAAAACCACGGGTAGGTGGTATACAATTATGGATGGACGAGAGACTGCCGACACAGAGGTAGCTACAGCCGTGGACTACCGTACTGTGTCTGCTGCTAATATAGACTGGATGATAATGAGATGAAATTAATATATATATATATATATATATATATATATATAATATCACTAGTACTGCAGCCGGACAGGTATATATATTTATTATGTAATGACTGATGACGGACCTGCTGGACACTGTCAGCTCAGCACCGCAGACTGCTACAGTAAGCTACTATAGTATGTATCAAGAAGAAAGAAAAAAAAAACACGGGTAGGTGGTATACAATTATATATATATACAATTATTTATATATATATATTAAACTGGTGGTGATTAATTAAACTGGTGGTCAGGTCACTGGTCACACTATCAGCAACTTGCAAGTAGTACTCCTAAGCAGACAATCACAATATACTGGTGGTCAGTGTGGTCACAATGGCAGTGTGGCTGGCACTCTGGCAGCAAAAGTGTGCACTGTACGTTAAAATATGTACTCCTGCTCTCAGACTCTAACTGCTCCCCACTGTCTCCCCCACAAGTCAGATATACATATACAGTCACACTACAATTCAGCAAGTAGTAGTACTCCTAAAAATGCTCCCCAAAATTACTAAATACTGTGTCTCTCTCTACTCTAGTCTCTTCTCTATAAACGGAGAGGACGCCAGCCACGTCCTCTCCCTATCAATCTTAATGCACGTGTGAAAATGGCGGCGACGCGCGGCTCCTTATATAGAATCCGAGTCTCGCGATAGAATACGAGCCTCGCGAGAATCTGACAGCGGGATGATGACGTTCGGGCGCGCTCGGGTTAACCGAGCAAGGCGGGAGGATCCGAGTTGCTCGGACCCGTGAGAAAAAAGCTGAAGTTCGGGCGGGTTCGGATTCCGAGGAACCGAACCCGCTCATCTCTACTTTGAACCCCAGCAGACTTGTGTCTGCCGGAAAGAGAGATCCAAGGTAGGTTTTAAATCTAGGATCGAGCACGGTGGCCAAAATGAAGTGATCTGATTTCAACAGATTGACCACCCGTGAATCCTTGTTAAGCGAATTAAGGGCTCCATCCACAAGTCCCACATGCCTAGCGGAATCGCTCCGTGTTAGCTCCTCCTTCAATGTCTCCAGCTTCTTCTGCAAAAGCCTGATGAGGGGAATGACCTGACTCAGGCTGGCAGTGTCTGAACTGACTTCACGTGTGGCAAGTTCAAAGGGCAGCAGAACCTTGCACAACGTTGAAATCATTCTCCACTGCGCTTGAGACAGGTGCATTCCACCTCCTATATCGTGCTCAATTGTATAGGCTTGAATGGCCTTTTGCTGCTCCTCCAACCTCTGAAGCATATATAGGGTTGAATTCCACCTCGTTACCACTTCTTGCTTCAGATGATGGCAGGGCAGGTTCAGGCGTTTTTGGTGGTGCTCCAGTCTTCTGTACGTGGTGCCTGTACGCCGAAAGTGTCCCGCAATTCTTCTGGCCACCGACAGCATCTCTTGCACGCCCCTGTCGTTTTTTAAAAAATTCTGCACCACCAAATTCAAGGTATGTGCAAAACATGGGACGTGCTGGAATTTGCCCATATTTAATGCACACACAATATTGCTGGCGTTGTCCGATGCCACAAATCCACAGGAGAGTCCAATTGGGGTAAGCCATTCCGCAATGATCTTCCTCAGTTGCCGTAAGAGGTTTTCAGCTGTGTGCGTATTCTGGAAACCGGTGATACAAAGCGTAGCCTGCCTAGGAAAGAGTTGGCGTTTGCGAGATGCTGCTACTGGTGCCGCCGCTGCTGTTCTTGCGGCGGGAGTCCATACATCTACCCAGTGGGCTGTCACAGTCATATAGTCCTGACCCTGCCCTGCTCCACTTGTCCACATGTCCGTGGTTAAGTGGACATTGGGTACAACTGCATTTTTTAGGACACTGGTGAGTCTTTTTCTGACGTCCGTGTACATTCTCGGTATCGCCTGCCTAGAGAAGTGGAACCTAGATGGTATTTGGTAACGGGGGCACACTACCTCAAGAAATTGTCTAGTTCCCTGTGAACTAACGGCGGATACCGGACGCACGTCTAACACCAACATAGTTGTCAAGGCCTCAGTTATCCGCTTTGCAACAGGATGACTGCTGTGATATTTCATCTTCCTCGCAAAGGACTGTTGGACAGTCAATTGCTTACTGGAAGTAGTACAAGTGGTCTTCCGACTTCCCCTCTGGGATGACCATCGACTCCCAGCAGCAACAACAGCAGCGCCAGCAGCAGTAGGCGTTACACGCAAGGATGCATCGGAGGAATCCCAGGCAGGAGAGGACTCGTCAGAATTGCCAGTGACATGGCCTGCAGGACTATTGGCATTCCTGGGGAAGGAGGAAATTGACACTGAGGGAGTTGGTGGGGTGGTTTGCGTGAGCTTGGTTACAAGAGGAAGGGATTTACTGGTCAGTGGACTGCTTCCGCTGTCGCCCAAAGTTTTTGAACTTGTCACTGACTTATTATGAATGCGCTGCAGGTGACGTATAAGGGAGGATGTTCCGAGGTGGTTAACGTCCTTACCCCTACTTATTACAGCTTGACAAAGGCAACACACGGCTTGACAAATGTTGTCCGCATTTCTGTTGAAATACTTCCACACCGAAGAGCTGATTTTTTTGGTATTTTGACCAGGCATGTCAATGGCCATATTCCTCCCACGGACAACAGGTGTCTCCCCGGGTGCCTGACTTAAACAAACCACCTCACCATTAGAATCCTCCTTGTCAATTTCCTCCCCAGCGCCAGCAACACCCATATCCTCCTCATCCTGGTGTACTTCAACACTGACATCTTCAATCTGACTATCAGGAACTGGACTGCGGGTGCTCCTTCCAGCACTTGCAGGGGGCGTGCAAATGGTGGAAGGCGCATGCTCTTCACGTCCAGTGTTGGGAAGGTCAGGCATCGCAACCGACACAATTGGACTCTCCTTGTGGATTTGGGATTTCGAAGAACGCACAGTTCTATGCTGTGCTTTTGCCAGCTTGAGTCTTTTCATTTTTCTAGCGAGAGGCTGAGTGCTTCCATCCTCATGTGAAGCTGAACCACTAGCCATGAACATAGGCCAGGGCCTCAGCCGTTCCTTGCCACTCCGTGTGGTAAATGGCATATTGGCAAGTTTACGCTTCTCCGACGATTTTATTTTAGATTTTTGAGTCCTTTTTTTACTGATATTTGGTGTTTTGGATTTTACATGCTCTGTACTATGACATTGGGCATCGGCCTTGGCAGACGACGTTGCTGGCATTTCATCGTCTCGGCCATGACTAGTGGCAGCAGCTTCAGCACGAGGTGGAAGTGGATCTTGATCTTTCCCTATTTTTGGAACCTCAACATTTTTGTTCTCCATATTTTAATAGGCACAACTAAAAGGCACCTCAGGTAAACAATGGAGATGGATGGATACTAGTATACTTATGGATGACGAGCGACTGCCGACACAGAGGTAGCTACAGCCGTGGACTACCGTACTGTGTCTGCTGCTAATATAGACTGGATGATAATGAGATAAAATTAAAATATATATATATATATCACACTAGTACTGCAGCCGGACAGGTATATATTATGTAACGACGGACCTGCTGGACACTGTCTGTCAGCACTGCAGACTCCTAAAGTAAGCTACTAGTATCAAGAAGATATGAAAAAAAAAAACCACGGGTAGGTGGTATACAATTATGGATGGACGAGCGACTGCCGACACAGAGGTAGCTACAGCCGTGGACTACCGTACTGTGTCTGCTGCTAATATAGACTGGATGATAATGAGATAAAATTAAAATATATATATATATCACACTAGTACTGCAGCCGGACAGGTATATATTATGTAATGACGGACCTGCTGGACACTGTCTGTCAGCACTGCAGACTCCTAAAGTAAGCTACTAGTATCAAGAAGATAGAAAAAAAAAAAACCACGGGTAGGTGGTATACAATTATGGATGGACGAGCGACTGCCGACACAGAGGTAGCTACAGCCGTGGACTACTGTACTGTGTCTGCTGCTAATATAGACTGGATGATAATGAGATAAAATTAAAATATATATATATATCACACTAGTACTGCAGCCGGACAGGTATATATTATGTAATGACGGACCTGCTGGACACTGTCTGTCAGCACTGCAGACTCCTAAAGTAAGCTACTAGTATCAAGAAGATAGTAAAAAAAACAAAAACCACGGGTAGGTGGTATACAATTATGGATGGACGAGCGACTGCCGACACAGAGGTAGCTACAGCCGTGGACTACCGTACTGTGTCTGCTGCTAATATAGACTGGATGATAATGAGATAAAATTAAAATATATATATATATCACACTAGTACTGCAGCAGGACAGGTATATATTATGTAATGACGGACCTGCTGGACACTGTCTGTCAGCACTGCAGACTCCTAAAGTAAGCTACTAGTATCAAGAAGATAGAAAAAAAAAAAAAAACACGGGTCGGTGGTATACAATTATGGATGGACGAGCGACTGCCGACACAGAGGTAGCTACAGCTGTGGACTACCGTACTGTGTCTGCTGCTAATATAGACTGGATGATAATGAGATAAAATTAAAATATATATATATATATATATCACACTAGTACTGCAGCCGGACAGGTATATATTATGTAATGACGGACCTGCTGGACACTGTCTGCAGAATGCGTTTATAAAAACACCACACGACGAGTGTTTAACTTTTTCAGGCAGACAATCACAATATACTGGTGGTCAGCAGACAATCACAATACTGGTGGTCAGTGGTCACTGGTCAGTCACACTGGCAGTGGCACTCTGGCAGCAAAAGTGTGCACTGTACTTAAATGTACTCCTGCTATAACTGCTCCCTAGTCTCCCCCACAATTAAGCTGTGTGAGCAGTGAGCACTCAGCAGTCAGATAATGATATACAGTATATGATGCAGCACACTGGGCTGAGCACAGATATGGTATGTGTGACTGTGTCACACTGTGTATCGTTTTTTTTCAGGCAGAGAACGGATTAATTAAACTGGTGGCACTGGTCACTGGTCACACTATCAGCAGCAAGTAGTACTCCTCCTATATGCTCCCCAAAATTTGTGTCTCTCTCTAGTACTCTAGTCACTCTAAACGGAGAGGACGCCAGCCACGTCCTCTCCCTATCAATCTCAATGCACGTGTGAAAATGGCGGCGACGCGCGGCTCCTTATATAGAATCCGAGTCTCGCGATAGAATCCGAGCCTCGCGAGAATCCGACAGCGGGATGATGACGTTCGGGCGCGCTCGGGTTAACCGAGCAAGGCGGGAAGATCCGAGTCGCTCGGACCCGTGTAAATAAACCTGAAGTTCGGGCGGGTTCGGATTCCGAGGAACCGAACCCGCTCATCTCTAGTTAGTATATTAGAATGCTTATATTTGTAGACACTCCCTTACTAATCTGTGTAAGACTGAATCTTCAGTGATGGTCCCTGGGACCAGGGGGATGCTGGGAAGTGGGTGGTCCAGTGTGCAGTGTGTCTGGAGTTGGTGATGGAATAAACAGCACAGCAGTGAACTCACATGTCTCTGTGTCCTGATGACTGGATTTACAAACATATGAACAAAACAAAAGGAGGGCAGATGTATTATCCAGTGATATGTGCAAGGTGATAAACGCACCAGCCAGTCAGCTCCTAACTGTCAATTTGCATAATGGAGCTGATTGGCTGGTGCGTTTATCACCTTGCACATATCACTGGTTTATCACTCCGTTATGCCTTCTCCAGGTTAATACATCTGCCCCAGGGTTTGAGGCAACAATAAGGTTAATAAAGGTGCAGCCTGGATGGGACAAGTGGTTCTTAACTGCCGTCAAATTCTATGTTTCTATGTTCACACAGTGGGGGTAATTCAGACCTGATCGTAGCAGCAAATTTGTTAGCAGTTGGGCAAAGCCATGTGCACTGCAGGTGGGGTAGATATAACATGTGCAGAGAGAGTTAGATTTGGGTGCGATGTGTTCTTCAAACTGAAATCTAAATTGCAGTGTAGAAATAAAGCAGCCAGTATTTACCCTGCACAGAAACAAAATAACCCACCCAAATCTAACTCTCTTTGCAAATGTCATATCTGCCACACCTGCAGTGCACATGGGGGGTAATTCAGACCTGATCACACACTAGTTTCAGGTCAGAACAGCACATGCACCGCAATGTGCATGCGTGTCGTACGGGTACAAGGCGGATTGTTGCTGTGTGATGGGTTTTACGAAGAATCCATTTGCACGGGCGATCACAAGGAGATGGACAGGAAGAAGGCGTTTGTGGGTGTCAATTGACCCTTTTTCTGGGAGTGTTTGGAAAAACGCAGGCGTGTCCAAGCGATTGCAGGGCGGGTGTCTGCCTACAGGACAGACAGATCTCATACAATTTGCCCATCTATGTGTGCCCATATCAAATACTGATCCTGTCATTCAGCACTGAAATCGATATGTGACCAATACTTTAGCACTGGGTAAAAATGAATCATGGGAAGCCAGGTTTTAATTTTAAAATTTTAATTCTGTTTTATTATCTGAATTAATAATGAGTAAACATGAACTAAACAATATAAACCGCTTTATAGAAATTGCAATAATATTACAAAGCGATTTACAAAGAAAGTGTAATTACAGATATCTGGGGATTAACATTTCCTGGTACATATGTAGGTAAATTGGAATCACATTTACACAGTGATTTAATAGAATCAATAGCACTGATTACACTGTAGAATGATGATTAGTAAAGCAATCACCGAATGTTCCCTTACCAGCTGTCAGATAAGTCTTGCTAGTAAGAACCTCTGGTTTCTCTTAAAAGGAAAGAGACTTGACTAATCTCCCAAAAATATCCCCTGGCTAGTACCTTGCTTTCAGCGTGATGTAGTTATGGGACCGGCACTCAGGGGACCGCCAGTCCCAATACTGACGGCTACATCCCGCCCCCTCAAAAACTCAACAGTTGGCATGCCGACTAACGGGGACTATTCCGACCACCGGTATACCAATCCCCAGGATCCCGGCGTCGGTATGCTGACCGGCGGAATCCCAAACGCCGGTCACCCATACCGAACACTTTTTTAGAATTTCAGATTAAGTGGAATGTAAAGAATAAGGAAACGAAACCCAGCACGTTCCAAGCACTGCTGGTTGGATAGTGACCATTGAATAAGGTAATAGAGCCGCAGATTAAATCAGATGGTGACTGATTGCTATGGAAGAGATTATATAATAACACTTATAATGTGCAGAATGTATAGCTAATCAGGATTATCAGTGTTCTCTGCAATGGCAATACAAATCCGTGCAGTAATTGTTTCATTTCAGGAATTTATTATTATTCAGTGCACACATGGGGATATAGGGGGTCATTCCGACCTGATCGCACGCTGCCATTTTTCGCAGCGCAGCGATCAGGTCACTACTGCGCATGTGTACGCACCACAATGCGCAGGCGCGTCATACGGGTACAAAGCGGCCAAACGCAAGTAGATTGAGAGGAAGAAGGCGTTTATGGGTGTCAACTGACCGTTTTCAGGGAGTGGTTGGAAAAACGCAGGTGTGTCCAAGCACTTGCAGGGCGGGTGTCTGACGTCAATTCTGGGACTGGACAGGCTGAAGTGTTAGCAGCGGCTGAATAAGTTCAGACCTACTCAGAAACTGCACAAACTATGTTTGTAGTGCTTGGCTGCACATGTGATAGCACACTTGCAAAGCTAAAATACACTCCCCAGTGGGCAGCGACTATGCGTTTGCATGGCTGCAAAAAGTAGCTAGCGAGCAATTAATTCTGAATGACCCCATAGTTACTAAAGCATAGGCCAGAGGAGAGTTTCCAAATGCAATCCACAAACTGTTCTTATTGAATGTGCATACTGCGCACATTGGGGGTAATTCCAAGTTGATTGCAGCAGGAATTTTGTTAGCAGTTGGGCAAAACTATGTGCACTGCAGGGGAGGGAGATGTAACATTTGCAGAAAGAGTTAGATTTGGGTGCAGAAAGAGTTAGATTTGGGTGGGTTATTTTGTTTCTGTGCAGGGTAAATACTGGCTGCTTTATTTTTACACTGCAAATTAGATTGCAGATTGAACACACCCCACCCAAATCTAACTCTCTCTGCACATGTTATATCTGCCCCCCCTGCAGTGCACATGGTTTTTCCCAACTGCTAACAAAATTCCTGCTGCGATCAACTTGGAATTACCCCCATTGACACCTATGCTCATAGGACTGAGCAATCTGGTACACTTAACGGATAGGTAAAGGGCAACAAACTGGGAAAGGCTGAAGGGAGATAGGGAATGGGTTTCTGGAGTGGGTGGAATTGGCTTGCTGGTCTTCACCTGTTAGCTCTATAACTAATTACTAAGCTCGACAGTCAATAGGACGACCTCTATTAACTGACATAGACAAAATGTCGACATGGCAATGGTCAACACAGGAAAAGGTTGATTTGAGTTTTTTATCCTTTTTCTTTTTTTTCAACTTTTTTATACGTTACCATCCACGTGGACTGCGATTGGGAATAGTGACCAGGCTCGGTACGCAGTGCACTAATTGGGGTTCTCAGTCAGTTTACGGATATAACAACACCAACATAAAAAAAACTCATGTCGACCTTATCTTGTGTCGACCTTTAATTGCATGTTAAAGGTTGACACAAGAAAAAGGTCAACATGAATTTTTTGTCAGTGTTGACCTTTTCCTATGTCGACCTTGTGCTTGTCGACATATTTGTGTCGACCTAGAGAAAGGTCGACCCATTGATCCATAACTGTTAGCTCCTAGGTCTGGGAGTAGGGATGAGGCGAGAGGTGGTAGGATAGCCTTGCCCTTCCTGCGCTCTGATTGGTCGATGACCAGTGCTATCCACCAATCGTTGTGCTGCTGTGGCTGAGAAGCAGACAGGAAATGCAGTCCAGCAGCTCCAATCAAACACATTCAGAGAGGACAGGCAGGCCTCTCCCCGCCTATCTCTGAGGTACCAGATACCTCAGTGTAGTTTGTCCATGTTATCTCTTTCAGCCTGCATGTTAGGAATGGGTAATCACCAACGCTTTGAGCAATCTCCTCTTATACCCCTTTCACACCACACAAATAACCCGGTATCGGCCCGGTATATTGCCGAGTTAACGCGGGTTGCTGTGCGGTGTGAAAGGGTCTGTCCCGAATTACCAGGTCACCTGACCCGGTAATTTAACCCGGGAATAAAGAAGGGCTATTCCCGGGCTATTATCTGGTCAAGTGCAGAGTGAACGGGTTTCCTGATCTTATCTCCCAGCGCCGCCTCTGCACCTGCCCCCAATGACACTGCAGTCCCCGCCCCCGATGGCACCCTGATCCGGCAAGATGCCGGGTCGGGAAGCCAGTTCTCAGGGCCTAATGCCGGGTCATACCCGGGAAGGACACGTTTCCAATTCCCAGGTGTGACCCGGCATTAGCGATCCGAAAGCGGTATTAGCATCCTATTTCATTGAGAGTAGGAATCTAATGCCCTTATTTATCAATGAGTGATAAATTTCACTGTGAGTGATAAATTGCACCAGCATATCCGCTCCTAACTGTCATTTCTCTATCGTCCTTGTGGATGCTGGGGTTCCTGAAAGGACCATGGGGAATAGCGGCTCCGCAGGAGACAGGGCACAAAAAGTAAAGCTTTCCGATCAGGTGGTGTGCACTGGCTCCTCCCCCTATGACCCTCCTCCAGACTCCAGTTAGATTTTTGTGCCCGGCCGAGAAGGGTGCAATCTAGGTGGCTCTCCTAAAGAGCTGCTTAGAGAAAGTTTAGCTTAGGTTTTTTATTTTTACAGTGAGTCCTGCTGGCAACAGGATCACTGCAACGAGGGACTTAGGGGAGAAGGAGTGAACTCACCTGCGTGCAGGATGGATTGGCTTCTTGGCTACTGGACATCAGCTCCAGAGGGACGATCACAGGTACAGCCTGGATGGTCACCGGAGCCGCGCCGCCGGCCCCCTTGCAGATGCTGAAGTAAGAAGAGGTCCAGAATCGGCGGCTGAAGACTCCTGCAGTCTTCTAAAGGTAGCGCACAGCACTGCAGCTGTGCGCCATTTTCCTCTCAGCACACTTCACACGGCAGTCACTGAGGGTGCAGGGCGCTGGGAGGGGGGCGCCCTGGGAGGCAAATGAAAACCTTTTTTGGCGAAAAATACCTCACATATAGCCCCCAGAGGCTATATGGAGATATTTAACCCCTGCCAAGATTCACTAAATAGCGGGAGACGAGCCCGCCGAAAAAGGGGCGGGGCCTATCTCCTCAGCACACAGCGCCATTTTCTCTCACAGAAAGCCTGGAGAGAAGGCTCCCAGGCTCTCCCCTGCACTGCACTACAGAAACAGGGTTAAAACAGAGAGGGGGGGCACTGATTTTGGCGATATTGAGATATATATAAAGATGCTATAAGGGAAAACACTTATATAAGGTTGTCCATATATAATTATAGCGTTTTGGTGTGTGCTGGCAAACTCTCCCTCTGTCTCCCCAAAGGGCTAGTGTGGGTCCTGTCCTCTGTCAGAGCATTCCCGGTGTGTGTGCTGTGTGTCGGTACGTGTGTGTCGACATGTATGAGGACGATGTTGGTGAGGAGGCGGAGAAATTGCCTGTAATGGTGATGTCACTCTCTAGGGAGTCGACACCGGAATGGATGGCTTATTTAGGGAATTACGTGAGAATGTCAACACGCTGCAAGGTCGGTTGACGACGTGAGACGGCCGACAAACTATTAGTACCGGTCCAGGCGTCTCAGAAACACCGTCAGGGGCGTTAAAAACGCCCATTTACCTCAGTCGGTCGACACAGACACAGACACGGACACTGAATCCAGTGTCGACGGTGAATAAACAAACGTATTTCTCATTAGGGCCACACGTTAAGGGCAATGAAGGAGGTGTTGCATATTTCTGATACTACAAGTACCACAAAAAAGGGTATTATGTGGGAGTGAAAAAACTACCTGTAGTTTTTCCTGAATCAGATAAAATAAAATGAAGTGTGTGATGATGCGTGGGGTTACCCCGATAGCAAATATTGGCGTTATACCCTTTCCCGCCAGAAATTAGGGCGCGTTGGGAAACACCCCTTAGGGTGATAAGGCGCTCACACGCTTATCAAGTGGCGTTACCGTCTCCAGATACGGCCGCCCTCAAGGAGCCAGCTGATAGGAAGCTGGAAAGATATCCTAAAAAGTATATACACACATACGGTGGTTATACTGCGACCAGCGATCGCCATCAGCCTGGAGATGCAGTGCTGGGTTGGCTTGGTCGGATTCCCTGACTGAAAATATTTTATTCATATAGAGCATTTAATAGGATGCATTCTATATATATGTACGTGAGATGCACAGAGGGATATTTGCTCTCTGGCATCAAGATAAGTACGTTGTCCATATCACCCAGAAGATGTCATGGACACGACAGTGGTCAGGTGATACAGATCCCATACGGCACATGGAAGTATTGCCGTATAAAGGGAAGGAGTTAGTTGGGGTCGGTCCATCGGACCTGGGGACCACGGCAACAGCTGGGAAATCCAACCTTTTTACCCCAAGTTACATCTCAGCTGAAAAAGACACCGTCTTTTCAGCCTCAATCCTTCCTTTCCCATGAGGGCATGCAGGCAAAAGGCCAGTCATATCTGCCCAGACATAGAGGTAAGGGAAGTAGACTGCAGCAGGCAGCCCCTTCCCAGGAAAAGAAGCCCTCCACCGCGTCTGCCAAGTCCTCAGCATGACGCTGGGGCCATGCAAGCGGACTCAAGGTGGGGGGGTAGTCTCAAGAGTCTCAGCGCGCAGTGGGATCACTCGCAGGTTGACCCCTAGATAGTACAAGTATTATCCCAGGGGTACAGATTGGAGAGTCGAGACATCTTCTCCTCGCAGGTTTCTGAAGTCTGCTTTACCAACGGCTCCCTCCGACAGGGAGGCAGCATTGGAAACAATTCACAAGCTGTATATCCAGCAGGTGATAATCAAAGTACCCCTCCTACAACAAGGAAAAGGGTATTATTTTTCCACACTATATTGTGGTACTGACGCCAGACGGCTTGGTGAGACATAGTCTAAACTGAAATCTTTGAACACTTACATAAAAGGTTCAAATCGAGATGGAGTCACTCAGAGCAGTGATAGCGAACCGGAAAAAAGGGGACTATATGGTGTCCCTGGACATCAAGGATTACCTCCATGTCCAAATTTGCCCTTCTCAACAAGGGTACCTCTGGTTCGTGGTACAGAACTGTCAATATCAGTTTCAGACGATGCCGTTTGAATTATCCACGGCACCCCGGGCCTTTTACCAAGGTAATGGCCGAAAAGATGTTCTTCAAAGAAAAAAGGCATCTAAATTATCCCTTACTTGGACGATATCCTGAAAAGGGCAAGTTCCAGAGAACAGTTGGAGGTCGGAAGAGCACTATCTAAAGTAGTTCTACGACAGCACGACTGGATTCTAAATATTCCAAGAATCGCAGCTGTTTTCAGACGATACGTCTGCTGTTCCTAGGAATGATTCTGGGCATAGTCCAGAAAAAGGTGTTCCTCCGGGAGGAAAAAGCCAAGGAGTTATTCGACCTAGTCAGAAACCTCCTAAAACCAGGCCAAGTATCAGTGCATCAATGCACAGGAGTCCTGGGAAAAATGGTGGCTTCTTACGAAGCGATTCCATTCGGCAGATCTCAGGGGATTTGCTGGACGAATGGTCCGGATCGCATTTTCAGATGCATCAGCGGATAATCCTGTCTCCAAGGACAAGGGTGTCTCTTCTGTGGGGGCTGCAGAGTGCTCATCTTTTAGAGGGCAGCACACTCAGCATTCAGGACTGTGTTCTGGGGACCACGGATACCAGCCTGAGAGGCTGGGGAGTAGTCACACAGGGAAAAAATTTCCAAGGAAGTGTGGTCAAGTCTGGAGACTTCTCTCCACATGAATATACTGGAGCTAAGGGCAATTTACAATGCTCTGAGCCTAGGAAGACTCCTGCTTCAAAGTCAACCGGTGCTGATCCAGTAGGACATCATCATGGCGGTCGCCCACGTTATCAGACGGGGCGACACAAGAAGCAGGAGGGCAATGACAGCAAGGATTCTTCGCTGGGCGGAAAATCATGTGATAACACTGTCAGCAGTGTTCATTCCGGGAGTGGGCAACTGGGAAGATTTCCTCAGCATAAATGAATTCCACCCGGAAAAGTGGAAACTTAATCTGGAAGTTTCCACATGATTGTAAACCGTTGGGAAAGACCAAAGGTGGTTATGATGGCGTCCCACCTGAAGCGCCAGGTCAAGAGACACTCAGGCAATAGCTGGGACGCTCTGGTAACACCGTCGGTGTACCAGTCGGTGTATGTGTTCCATCCTCTGCTTTTCATACCCAATGTATTGAAAATGATAGGAAGGAGAGGAGTAAGAACTATACTCGTGGCTCCGGTTTGGCCAAGAAGGACTTGGTTCCCGGAACTTCAAGAGATACTAAGAAGGGTCTTGATTCGGCAAGAACCGTGTCTGTTCCGGGACTTACCGCAGCTGCGTTGACGCCAAGGCGGGTGAACGCCGGATCCTAAGGGAAAGAGGCATTCCGGAAGAGGTCATCCCTACCCTGGTCAGAGCCAGAAAGGAGGTGACCGCACAACATTATCACCACTTAGGTGAAAATATGTGCCAGGGTGTGAGTCCAGGAAGGCTCCACGGAAGAATTTCAACTAGGTTAATTTCTACATTTCCTGCAAACAGGAGTGTCTATGGGTCTCAAATTGGGTCCATTAAGGTTCAAATTTCGGCCTGTTGATTTTCTTCCAGAAAGAAATTGGCTTCAGTTCCTGAAGTCCAGAAGTTGTTAAGGGAGTACTGCATATACAGCCCCTTTGATGTCTCCAGTGGCACTGGGCGATCTCAACGTAGTTTTGGGATTCCTAAAAAATCACATTGGTTTAAACAACTCAAATCTGTGGATTTGATATATCTCACATGGAAAATGACCATGCTGTTGGTCCTGGCCTCGGCCAGGCGAGTGTCAGAATTGGCGGCTTTATCTCACAAAGCCATATCTGATTGTCCATTCGGACAGAGCAAAGCTGCGGACTCGTCCCCAGTTTCTCCTTAAGGTGGTGTCAGCGTTTCACCTGAACCAACTTATTGTGGTACCTGCGGCTACTAGGGACTTGGAGGACTCCAAGTTGCTGGATGTTATCAGGGCCCTGAAAATATAGTTTCCAGGTTGGCTGGAGTCAGGAAATCTGACTTGCTGTTTATCCTGTATGCACCCAACAATGCTGGGTGCTTCTGCTTCTAAGCAGTCGATTGCTCGTGGGATTGGTAGCACAATTCAACTTGCACATTCTGTGGCAGGCCTGCCACAGTCTAAATCTGTTAAGGCCCATTCCACAAGGAAGGTGGGCTCATCTTGGGCGGCTGCCCGAGGGGTCTCGGCATTACAACTTTGCCGAGCAGCTACGTGGTCGGGGGAGAACACGTTTGTAAAATTCTACAAATTTGATACCCTGGCAAAAGAGGACCTGGAGTTCTCTCATTCGGTGCTGCAGAGTCATCCGCACTCTCCCGCCCGTTTGGGAGCTTTGGTATAATCCCCATGGTCCTTTCAGGAACCCCAGCATCCACAAGGACGATAGAGAAAATAAGAATTTACTTACCGATAATTCTATTTCTCGGAGTCCGTAGTGGATGCTGGGCGCCCATCCCAAGTGCGGATTATCTGCAATACTTGTACATAGTTATTGCTAACTAAATCGGGTTATTGTTGTTGTGAGCCATCTTTTCAGAGGCTCCGCTGTTATCATACTGTTAACTGGGTTCAGATCACAGGTTGTACAGTGTGATTGGTGTGGCTGGTATGAGTCTTACCCGGGATTCAAAATTCCTCCCTTATTGTGTACGCTCGTCCGGGCACAGTACCTAACTGGAGTCTGGAGGAGGGTCATAGGGGGAGGAGCCAGTGCACACCACCTGATCGGAAAGCTTTACTTTTTGTGCCCTGTCTCCTGCGGAGCCGCTATTCCCCATGGTCCTTTCAGGAACCCCAGCATCCACTACGGACTCCGAGAAATAGAATTATCGGTAAGTAAATTCTTATTTTTTCAAACCCAGCCTGTGACATGGAAGTTAGGAGCGGATTGGCTGGTGCAATTTATCACTCTCAGTGAAATTTATCACTCATTGATAAATAAGGGCTAAATTTACTGAGCAGCTGGTTCTAAATTGCAGTAGTTTTGCAACCTATTTACTAAGGCCAAAACCGTAGAGAAGACACACTTTAGAATAGAACTGAAATCAATCAAAGTACCATCAATGCTTTAGACCAAGACAAAAAAACAGATTTATTGAGCGGGAGTTTTAAAAACCGCTGGCAAATCCGCCCAAAGAAATGACTGCTCTCAGACAGGCGTGGTTGCTGAAACGGCAGGTACATTGATTGTGACAGGCAAGATTGATTGACAGGTATATTATCCAATTGGGCTATGGAGGATTATGATGTCTCTCTCTAGACATGACTGGACTTTAATGGAAATACACAAACAAAAATATAAAATATAAAAAACACAAACACAGAAAAACGCACCACAATTACCAATGACTTTATGCGGTCTATTCATAAAGCAGTGAAAAGTGTGGAGTAGTGTGTCGTGATCCGTGCCATATATCCTTTCTGCCTCTAGGTGTCACTCTCTGCCTCCTGGTCTGTCTAGCAGTTCCCACTCTGTGACCTGGCAGCATTGATTATCTAGTTATGTGCAGCTGTGGTTTGCACCTGGGAAGCTGCTATTTATCCTCTGTTCACAAGCACTCCTGTGCCAGTTCATCAAGTATTTCTTTGAGGCTGCAATATCTCAGCTCATTGTTATTGGATTACTGAGCAGCTGACCGGCATTCTTCCAGTACTCAGGTAACCTGTATTCCCTCAGCTTGTTGTTAAAGAACTGAGTAGCTGGCCTGCATTCTCCCAGTACTCAGGTAACCTGTATTCCCTCAGCTTGTTGTTAAAGAACGGAGTAGCTGGCCGGCATTCTCCCAGTACTCGGGTAACCTGTATTCCTTCAGCTTGTTGTTAAAGAACTGAGTAGCTGGCCTGCATTCTCCCAGTACTCAGGTAACCTGTATTCCCTCAGCTTGTTGTTAAAGAACTGAGTAGCTGGCCTGCATTCTCCCAGTACTCAGGTAATCTGTATTTTCTCAGCCTATGGTTAAAGAACTGAGTAGCTGGCCTGCATTCTCCCAGTACTCAGGTAACCTGTATTCTCTCAGCCTATGGTTAAAGAACTGAGTAGCTGGCCTGCATTCTCCCCGTACTCAGGTAACCTGTATTCTCTCAGCCTATGGTTAAAGAACTGAGTAGCTGGCCTGCATTCTCCCAGTACTCAGGTAACCTGTATTTCCTCAGTTTGTTGCTATCCTGTGATCCAACTACCACAGTGCAATCCTGGCATCCCGTGTATTCACAGTTTCCTGGTATCCTATGTCCCCTCAGTTTTCCCTTTCTTTTGAGTTCTCTAGTTACTCTTGGTTTATATTTATTGTTTACAGTTGTACAGTGCTTAATAAACTTGCTATTATACCATGAACATCAGTCCCTGCTAAACATGTTCTCACAATGGGAGATCCAAACGGATTCTGACAGTATGAACTGGCCCAAAACAAACTGCAGGGGAGATAATTGCAGTCTGCCTGAGGGAGTTTTCTCACAGCTCGTTAACCCCTCAGCTCCCAGGACATCACCTTCTTTAGATTTCTTACAACTGGGAATTTTAAAGGGGAAGTTAGACCAGCTACAGACTTTAGTATCCAGTATTCAATGCATTCTACCTGAATTCCTGGGGAGACTGGTGGACCCCAGTAAAATAGCTCCAGAAAAGGGGTTTTCTTCTGACCCATGGACTAGGCATGCTAGGGGCACCTCTCCTCCACAGACAAGAGGCAGGTTCCAAAGTTTCCCTCGACCTAGCCTCTCAGAAGCAGAACGCCAGTATCGTAGAGACCATAAACTTTGCTTGTATTGTGGGGGTCAAGGACACTTTATTCTAACTTGTCCCATTCGAAAAACCAAGGAATGGGGGCAGAGTGCATCTCCAATCTTTAAATACCATCTGTCACAAAACTGGTCTTCCACCTAAAGTTTCCGAGTCTGTTGCCCCAGGAGGGGTTCTTCAGAGTGTCCAGCCCCAAGAGGGGGTTCTTCAGAGTGTCCAGCCCCAAGAGGGGTTCTTCAGAGTGTCCAGCCCCAAGAGGGCGTTCTTCAGAGTGTCCAGCCCCAAGAGGGCGTTCTTCAGAGTGTCCAGCCCCAAGAAGGCGTTCTTCAGAGTGTCCAGCCCCAAGAAGGCGTTCTTCAGAGTGTCCAGCCCCAAGAGGGCGTTCTTCAGAGCGTCCAGCCCCAAGAGGGGGTTCTTCAGAGCGTCCAGCCCCAGTGAGGGGTTCAGCACGTCCAGCCCCAGGAGGGGGTTCTTCAGAGCATCCAGCCCCAAGTGGGGGTTCAGAGCGTCCAGCCCCAGTGAGGGGTTCAGAGCGTCCAGCCCCAGTGAGGGGTTCAGAGTGTCCAGCCCCAGGAGGGGGTTCTTCAGAGTGTCCAGCCCCAGGAGGGGGTTCTTCAGAGTGTCCAGCCCCAGTGAGGGGTTCAGCACGTCCAGCCCCAGTGAGGGGTTCAGCATGTCCAGCCCCAGGAGGCAACTTCTCCACAGACTCACTTCCAGTGTCGGACTGGGGCATATAGGGCCCACTGGAGGAATGCAGTGGTAGTGTTTAGGGGTGTGGCCAGTCTGCAGAGGGGGTGTGGCCTGCCACCACATTGGTTTGACTAACTATTAGAGAGTGCAAGGTCTGGGCCCCCAGCATGCATGATAATGTACCAGATTAATAACAGCAATGTACTGTAGAAAACACACCATAGTCCTGTGCAGTATAAAGTAACATATGTACATACCTCCCAACTTTTCATCTCTCTAAAGAGGGACACACGCGCGCTCCCGAAAAGGTGAGTGACCTAAGAAAAGGAGGCGTGGCTTCGCGGGAGGACCCGCGAACGCGACCCACGCCCCCGTTTTCGTCACTGAGGGGGTATGCCCAGCACTCTGTGAGCCGCTGTCATGCCCCCTCTCCCTCTGACTCCAGCGGAGTCAGAGCGTCTATTTACCGCTGCTCTGCTAAGCAGGGCAGCGAGAGACGGAGCCTCCCAGCTGCCTACCCCCACCGCGGGACGCTGCGGCCCGCGGTGGGACAGTCCCCAAAAAACGGGACAGTTGCGAGGTATGTATGTATGTATAATTCAAGTGCACAGTCTGGAACCTGACCCTTACAGAAGGAGGTGGGCCCCCAGGCAGTGGGGCCCACCGGTGGTTTCCCCTGTACCCCCGCCATCAATTGACAGCGGGTAATAAATGAGACCAAACCCGACTCTTAGTAAATGTAATCCTTGGTGGGAAGGATTTAGCCCTTGGTGTATCAGGTTTGGTGATGACAGAAGAGGAGGCCAGTAAGACATGAACGCGAATTATCCCTTTATGGGCCCGATTCAGATGTGGAAGCAATGCCGATATTTTTGCAAACAACAAATATTTTTTGTACTGCGCACGTGCTGCGAAGGAGTATGATGACGGTCGGAGTGTGGATTTGGATGCAGATTGAGTGATAGGTGGTGAGCAGGTAGCGGGGGAGTGGTGAATCAATCACAGGCGTGTCACAGCCGTTTTGGGAGCGTGAAGCAGCCAGCAGCTGCATTATCACATGCGGTGGTCCTGGCCCTGGTGCTTTACTTCCGATGGTCATTCATTGATGGTGTAACTAATATGTGTTCGATACTGCCAGTGATGCGCCTTTGTAAGCAAGCAATGTATATGATACGCCAGGGGCGGGCGTTTCTGAACACAAGACAGCAGCTGCAACATTTGCATATCTTCTAAAATCCGTTGCGTACAAAGACGCAGCACAGCAGTATTTATGTCTACCTCTAAATCAGGCCTAATGTCTCAAACCTTCGCTTGGCATATTATACCCTGTTATGACCACATGGGGGTAGCAGAACAGTGGAAATAGGAATTTAAGCCTGCTGGAAGCCCTTTCTTGTAAAAACATTGCTTTTATTGTATGGTGTTATACAGGTATGTATTTTATGAGCACTGTACAACTCTTAAATGTCACCACACTGCTACTGTTGTGCACGGTTTGTTGTGTAATACAGTATATAGCCTCCTGGCCATTCTATTTTACAGGCATCCCGCTGGAGTGCAGTAGACAGATATCCCTCTGTCTATGAGATTTAGCTGCTATATGGGATGTAGTTATGTAAATCTGCCGGTGACAATACCGTTCCCGACATCCCGCCGGTCCCGACAGTCAGAATGCAGACTAACAGGAACTATTCCCACTTTCCATGACACCCACAAAGTGGGAATAGAACCGGTGGAGCCCGCAAGGGGCTTTGTTGCGCTCGCCCCCCCCTTCCTCCGGCATTCTGCGGCTGGGATCCCGACCGCTGGTGGTAACCCGTACCCAACCCTTTAAATGCTTTTTTTCATACAGTAGTTTGAGGTAGAAGTTCTGGACCTGTTCAGCAGCCAGAATCCTGGGTCATGATGCTCCTCTAACTCTGTTATGATTTTAGCAGTCCTTAACATGCCTTTCCAGAAAACTTTTTGGCCACAGATGTGTCCTTTATTACTGTGGCTTCAACATACCTCCCAACTGTCATGATTTTCGTGGGATTGTCCCGTTTTTTGGCGACTGTCCCGCTGTCCCTCCAGCAGGCCACAGTGTCCCGCGGTGGGGGCAGTTGGGATGATTCTGTCCCTGCTCTGGTCTATTCACTGGACACAGAGGGAGAGAGGGCATGCCAGCAGCTCACAGAACACTGGCCACACCCCCTTTTCAAAATCGGGCACGGCTTCGCCACACAGATGTCCCTCTTCCCCTGTAAGAAATGTTGGGAGGTGTGGCTTCAGTCAGGGGCGTAGCCAGAACTTTGTGGGCCCCATAGCAACATTTTAAAGGGCCCCCATCCCAATGCTTCTAGAGAGACACCTCTCTGCATCAGTTGTTCATTTTATGCCCTATAATAGTGCCCTAGCTTCTTTTATGAATCGCAGTAGTGATTAAGTTCACCCTATGTCACATTTCAGAGCTGTCAGTATACATTATGCCGCACAGTACCCCCAATTCACATTATGATATATAGTGCTCCCCATTCATATTGTGCCTCATTACAGTGCCCCAGTTCATATTATATAACATTAAAATGCCCTCCAGTTCATTTTATACCCACTACAATGAGCAGGTCCATGGGCATACCTAGATATATTTCAGGCACCAAGGAAAAAGTTTGAAAGGACTCCTTCATAATACCCAATGGTAATTTTTTTTTTTTTTTATATAACACGTAACTGTGACAGGGAAGGTGGCCCCTCTCAGCTCTGGGCCCCATAGCAGCTGCACTCAGAGCCGGCCATAGGCAAACTAGGCAATTGCCTAGGGCATTTGATATGCCTAGGGGCATCAGCAGCTTCTGCTGATTAAAATGATATGCTGCATGCCTATATTCCTAATATAGCATTTCATATGCAGATACAGCCACAATCTCACACAGTATATAGGCATGCTGCATATCAGTTTAATCAGGAGAAGCTGCTTGTGCATCCTAGCCACATAGCAATGCAAATAAGATGCATTTTCATAAAAAAAGGTGCCCGACGTTAGCATTGAGGCAAGATTTATGAGGACACATCTGTATCCAAGCAGAGGCAGATGTCACAGTGTTAGTGGCATTGTGAGTGCTGTGTGCATGTGAGTGGGTTGGTTGTGCAGTAGTGTTCGGAATATGTGTAAGAAGCATTATGTGTGTCATGTAAAAATGCATTAATAATGTGCAACATATGTGTAAAGCAGAGGTTCTCAAACTCGATCCTCGGGGGCACACACAGTGCATGTTTTGCAGGTAACCCAGCAGGTGCACAGGTGTATTAATTACTCACTGACACATTTTAAAAGGTCCACAGGTGGAGCTAATTATTTCACTTGCGATTCTGTGAGGAGACCTGCAAAACATGCACTGTGTGGGCCCCCGAGGACCGAGTTTGAGAACCTCTGGTGTAAAGGGACACTATGTGTGTCATTATGTGTAAAAGGGCATTAATAAAGGTTATCATAATGTGTAAGGACATTAATGTGTCTCATGTGTAAGGGGCATTACTGTGTGGAATTGTGTATAAATGCATTACTAATGTGTGGCATTATGTGTATAAGGTGCTCTACTATGTGGCGTTGCAAATAGAAAGGGCACTACTGTGTCATCTAATGTGAATAAAGAGCAATAAGGTGTGGTGTAATGTGAATAAGGAGCAATTCAGTGTGATGTAATGTGAATAAGGGGCTCTACTGTGAGTAGTAACGTTTATAAGGTAAAGTGATACTACTGTGGGATGTAATTTGAATTATGGACACTATCGCATGATAAAATGTGAATAAAGTTACAGTACTGTGTGGCGTAATTGGAATTGGGGTTACCACTGTGTGGCCATGCCCCTTGCAAGCAAAAACACACCTCTTTTTGGGCTGTGCGCCAAATGTGCAAACTGTTCCTATATAAAATATAGGGGGTACAAACACCAAAATAAGGACTGCTATGGGTGAGGGGTGATGGTGCTGGGAAAGAGGTGCAAGGTTAGAGGCGGAACCAGCGGTGGTGCTAGGGGGCACCAGCCAAAATCTTGCCTAGGGCATCATATTGGTTAGGGCCGGCTCTGGCTGCACTCCCTGCAACTATGGTAGCTACACCCCTGTATATAACACATGTAACTGTGACAGGGAAGGTGGCCCCTCTCAGCTCTGGGCCCCATAGCTGCTGCACTTCCTGCACCTATGGTAGCTACACCCTTGGCTTCAGTCATGAACAAGTCTCGAGCGACTCAGCCACGCTGAGTTTTTCTTGCGCAAAAGGTGTTTTATTTGCGTAATAAATACAACAACTGGAATTGACAAAACAATATTTCTAAGTTGCATTTGTACACGTGTGTGACTGAGGGCCTAGTACATGTATATACACACATGCCTACGCAGCACCAATTTTTCAGGCTATGGAATTGGCATTCATCGCAGCTGAAACCGGGGCCATCTTAACAGCAGTGTAGTCCCCTGGGCAAAGCAATGCACTGGGGCACCTACCCATTCTCCAGCGGTAGGGGGTGCAGCTTTGATGTCCCGCTGGTAGTAGGGGGTGTACTATCTTCCGCTCAGCATGTAGGACCTGGAGCAGTAATTTCTGCTAGTTACACCTTTACTGCACAGATGGTGGGAGATGTGGCGCGAGAGAGAACACTAAACTGTAGAAGGGGGCATTGGGCTGAATGAAGGGGCCCCGGTACATGACTTCCAGGGTGGTAGGGGGTGTCTAATATGCAGGGGAGGGATGGATAGTGGAGTGGGCTTAATATTCATAGTTTTCTGGTGGGAGGGCAGCTTGCTTGACTGCAGATATCTCCAGTTCCTGGAAATAGATTTCTCAGCTTTCAGTGTGATAAAAAAAAACTAGAGAGTCCCACCTTTCAGGAGATACTGTGGAACTTGGGGATCAGAGTTCAGGAGCCAGAGCAATCCACCAACAAAAATATAAAACTGCATATTAGGCGTGTGGAGCTGGAGCAGGGACCAGCTGCTGGAAGGCTGATATCTCTGGTTCTGGGCATAGTAGAGTTGGAAAGGACAAGAGGAAAAGACAAAAAACCCTTGTTTGGGAGCACTCATTTGAAAAGATAAGGATAATATGTATAGTGAAAGATATTAAGACATAACCTTTATTTTAATCCTTGAATAAAAATAAATTTTGGACAAAAAATTGTGACTCGTGTGTGTAAAAATCTTGTTTAACCTTTTTAGCAAATGAGGTACAAGATGATAAAGATGGTGAAAATATCAGTGGAGTAGTAAGGGATACCAAATGGTCTCATTGAGATACAGGGTATCCAGAAAATCACTGTACTAGCCTGGATTATGGATATCACTGATAGAGGCAGTATGGGCAAAATTCTGAGTTTGGTCAAGGTAGATCTCAAGGGGAATGCGAGAAGGGTGGAGCAAGGAATGTGATCGAGCTTCCCTTGGTGGAAGGGGGGGGTGGGGGGTTTAATGTGGTGGGGTGGGTAACACTGGGCCCACTGCACCTGGTATTCTCAGGAGGTTTCCCGTCCTAGTACTGGCCAGGCCATGCCTGTTTAGCTTCCGAGATCAGATGAAACAGTAGAGACAAGCTGCCAGTGTCCACTGAAACGGGAGAGTCCCAGATTTTGGAGAATACCCTCAGAAAAACTGTAATGGGGCCCATACACTTGTGAGATATCTGGTACAACCGTTCGATTTCAACCTCATGTGTGAGATAAATCGCAGGATTGAATCTTATGTACCATGCGACGCGATGCGCGGGCACGCCGGTCGAATCTCGCGTCTCAAGATCCTATGTGTTGCACTTAATATTTATCAGATTGCCAGTGCGATCGCATGCTGTTTTTACCACATTCGATTTATCGCACTGCTGGTATTTAGCTCACTTCCTAGACACTCCCCTCCACCCATTTCCGGTCACCCGATTTCTGGTCGCAAGGGGCATGCCATAAATCGCAAGATTGTATGTGCATCGAATGCACAAAAAAAGCACTTTAGATGCGATTTATCTGAAGGTGAGCTTCAAGGGAAAACGAGCCCGTTATCGCATCGCATGCAATCGCACAAGTGTATGGGCACCTTTTGTCAGACAGAACCCGAGATATCTGGCTGGGAAGAGCAATTAACAGTCTCCGTTGGGGATCACTGCTTTGAAGTCAGATATCTCCGGTTCCCCAGGGACGATTTTCAAAATTCTGGTACCCCTAGAAAAAGGGGGCCCTCAGCTATCAGCCTAGGGCCCTTATACTCCTGGGGCCCTTGGGCAAGTGCCCACTGAGCCCAGATGAACAGATAGCCCTGGCTGAAGCTGCCACCCAGAAAAGGATATAGATGCCCACCAGAACCATCGCAGAGTCCTCGGCAACTGCGTACACATCTGCAGTACTGACGCAATAATGAGGATCATTGACTTTTCAATGAAGTCTATGGTCACACAGATTGGACGTGGCAGTGGCAACGCTGGCGCCATGTTTCTCTGCGTACATGATCGCAGCTGAAGGCAGACACGCCTCCAAAAATGGCCATAACATGCTTGCGTTTTTGCTGCCACTCCCCGTTACCTCCCCCAAACAGTCCCTTCCTGTCAATCACTTAAAAAGGTACATTGGCGTGTGCGCAGTGCAATCGCGGCTCAGAATGCCGAGTCTGAATCTGTGCAAAAAGTGCTCCGATGCAGCTTTTTCTCACCCCACTTTCCGTGGTGTTTGATATGCGATTTTGTTTTTGTCCAAAACCATTTCCCGTGTCGTTAATGGCGCAGCCTTGCATCTCTAGTGCACTGCGAGTGGCTTTCCGCTGATTCTGCGGTGCATATAAAATGCAACATTGAAAGAAAAATACAGCAAACTACTCTTCTCGAATCATCTGCTGCACCGTATGGCGTATACTGTAGATACTAAATGTATGAGGACACATCTGTCATTCGCACAAGATATGAAGGGGACTGCCCAGAACTTCATAAAATCTGCAGCTGGTGGTAGGAACATCAGGAGACCTTCTGTTCAGAAAATTTAGGCATCTGTACCTCCTCAGCAAAACTCTATATTGAGTCTATGTATGGGAACGAGCTGACTTGTGTAAACTGAAAGATCTTACCCAAATTGAGGTCCTCAGTGTCCCCCTAAGGTCTCTCCTCCACACCTACATAAAGTGGTAGGGACGTATTTATCTTCTTCTATAATAACCCCATAATGTGTTGAGGTTGTATGGAAAAGCCACAGAGGGGCAATACAAACTCCATCAAAGGCAGACAACTCTCCGGGCCATGGCAACCAATCAGCATTGATGTAACATTTATAATTTGCATACTATAAACGTATACAAAACAGCTGATTGGTTGCCATGGGCAACTTTTTCCACTGGCTCACTTCTCCACTTTTATCACAGTACTTGTGCCCCTTAAGTCCTTTGAACTACATAAAGTGCCACATTTGTTAAGCCCTCCAATGTTCTAAGTGTGGTCGTTACCACTTGGAGGTAAAGGCCTGTAGCCTCTCGGTTGAGTCCCAGTGAGAAGTCTGAGTTTGCCAAAATGGGTGTAAGCAAGGAAGCCAGAGATTACATTTGTTTTAGTATTGTATGACTTCTGCAGCAGGTGAGAGTGGAAATAATCATTGGGTGGTTAACTTGTGATACTTTCAGTTGAAGAAGTCTTCGTGTTCTGCTATTCTATAGGAATCTGTTGTTTAATTTGTTTATTTCCTGAATCATGTTACGCATCCTGCATGATTGTAGCCTGGATGTATGGCAGCTGCAGTCATCCCAGACATTTACTTTTCTATAATATGTCTTGTATGAGGTGTGCCAGACAAGGCCGGCTAGAGCTGTGACGGGCATGGGTACTCTGAGGACATGCACAAATCCCGGAGGTGTAAGTATTCTCTTGTGCCTACTATTGCTGGCAAAGCAGGGGCAGTGGCACATCGGGCAGCGAGAGGAGATTGCTGCTGCTCAGTGGCAGTAGTTGCCATGGACACCATGCAGCCCAGCACACAGCAGCATTTGCTGAGCTGGCGAGGGAGGCTGCTTCTCTGAGCCATAGTCGTCTCTGCTGTCTCCCTGCAAGATGTGCAGCTGTGCTGCGATACAGTGGTCATCTGCAGTGGGCAGAGGAGCAGCAGGCCCCTCCCACTGGTCCAGGTAAGTAACCCCCCCCCCCCCCCCCCCCCTTCGACTCCCCGGTGCCAGGTAAATGGCATATAATTAAAATGCAGATAATGTTTACTTCGGATCTCACAAATTAATAACCTGTCTCTACAGCCATCAGTGGTAGTTGTCTAGTGAAAAGTATTGTCATCTTTCAATCCTACCAATTAAATTGTTACTAGAACATAAGTTTCAGCAGTAGTAGTTGCGCAAACATGGTGCTGTGTTACTATGCCTTTCCTGAAGCAATAAATCTGTAATTTGTCTGTGCGGATAACCTGAAATGCACAAGCTCTCTTCCCTGGCCTCTCCACACTTGTTGCATCTATTAGAACTATCCATCAGTCATTTGAGTTCATGCATCTCTTGACATGCCAAGTCATTGACCTTCAACTTTCTCAGCTCAGTGGTAACACCTCAAGGAGGGACACTCTAAGATATGGACTGGATTAGAAGTGAGAGGAAGTTTAGGGCAGGGCTGGCCAAACCAGTCCTCAAGATCTACCAACAGTTCACATTTTCCAGACCACCTAGCTGGTGCACAGTCATTACTAATTAAGATGCACTGCATTCATTCCTAACTGACAATTCTACAGATCTCCAGGAGGCCTGGAAAACATGAACTGTTGTTAGATCTCGAGGACCGGTTTGGCCAGCCCTGGTTTAGGACATACACTGGCATACATGGGTGCAACAGGCAATACCTTGTTCAGGAAGTTGTATTTGCATTTGAGGGGTGTTCCTCTGGGGAGTAGGAAGTAATAGTAGAAGTAGGAACATCAATAACTAGAAACCTTTCTTTAAGTGTCATGAAACTATTGGTTATTTACTACACCTTAAATGTAAAAATCACATTTAACTAGACTGTAATATTTGCTTCTAGCCCAGTTCTGGATTAATTATATAACTATAGAATATTTATTAACAATGTTTCTTTGAAAAGGAGCTCAGGGGATAGAATAAGTGCTTAGACCAGGCATTCCCAACCACGGTCCTCAAGGCACACCAACAGTGCAGGTTTTAGTGATATCCAGGCTGCAGCACAGATGGTTAAATCAAAATAACTGAGCTACTAATTAAGTCACCTGTGCTGAAGCCTGGATATCACTAAAACCTGCACTGTTAGTGTGCCTTGAGGACCGTGGTTGGGAATGCCTGGCTTAGACCATTGTGCTGGCCTGGATGCATAAACTCTTTAGAGTGAGTCATAGGATAATGCTAAAGAACGGAAACACTGGTATCTGATACTGAGCCACACGCAGTACGCGTCCAATGCTGATGTTCATGTAGTTGATCAATTATTTTCAACTGCACATACATGAAAGCTGCTATTGCGTTTCAGGTGGTATCAGAAGTTTAGCAGAATATTGATGGATATTCCTGGGCGGTGACTAAGGAGGTGGTTAGTAATGCACACAAGAAAGCTCCATGCAGTGGACAAGTTTTGGGTAGTACACCAATCTGTATTACAGCGTGCATGGACGCTAAAAGTAAGCATCTCATAGCTTGCATGGTTGGGCGAACATATGTGAAAAAGATAAGGAGTTTGTAGTGGCATTAACATAAAGTTGCAAATGGACGAACGCCAATAGACACTTCTGCATGCCCTTTTGCCTGCGACTCAGAATCGGGCCCTAAGATTCACAACTGCTGTGGGTCCATTTTGCCTGCACCAAATCCTGATGCTGATCATCCTTGATTGCAGTTTTTGAATCTATTTAGAGAGGAAGAAGTGAAGAACCACATAGAATGAGCATCATATAAACATAAAATATGGTCTGTCTCACAAGTACTTTCATGTTGTCCCTGATTTCTCAGTCCCCTACGGGTCTTTGCAGCTTTTTTGGGGTCATAAATGATCTGGTATTTCTCTTGTATTGCCACTTCAGGGGAAAAAAACTATTACATTTTGGCCGCCAATTTTTATAATAAATATATACATGGGCACCCACTCTTAAGAGCGGTATCCGGTCTCTAGGTCGACCACACTTAGGTCGACAGTCATTAGGTCAACCACTATTGGTCGACATGCATCAGGTCGACAGTATCTAGGTCGACAGAGTTTCTAGGTCGACATGACAAACGGTCGACATGAGCTTTTCATAATTTTTTAAACTTTTTTCATACTTTACGATCCACGTGGACTACAATTGGGAACGGTAACTGGGGTTCCCGGTCACTCTACAAAGAAAATAACACAAAAATAAAATTGTAAAAGCCTTATGTCAACCTAATACTTGTGGTCGAACCTATGAACCACACCCCTTTAGAGCAACAACACCCAGAGCCACTAAAAAAAAAAAATCAGACTGCACTCCACAGAGAAGGAGATCTAACAGGCCTGGTTTCCTCAGTTGCGTGAATACATTCTTGGGGGTATATTTACAAAGATTCGTGTTTTTGCCGTTTTGAAGGGTGTTTGAACTCGAATGGTATCGGGTGCATTTTACTGCAACTTTTTGAATCCTGATACGATCATTCACTAAGCTGCCGAGTTTTGCACAATCGTTTTTTCCGATGTCGATGTGATTCGTAATATCAGGCAGTGTTTTACGGGAGTGATGAGTAAAACACTGCCTGACAAAACACAAGGAATCCCGGCCGGATCTGTGAGATCCGTGCAGGGCTTCATTGTGTACCTTAAAAAGTTGTTTAAAGTCTTAAAAAAATCAGACAAAAATTGCGTGGGGTCCCCCCTCCTAAGCACAACCAGCCTCAGGCTCTTTGAGCCGGTCCTGGTTGAAAAAATATGGGGGGAAAATGACAGGGGTTCCCCCATATTTAATCAACCAGCACCGGGCTCTGCGCCTGGTTCCAAAAATACGGGGGACAAAGAGCGTAGGGGTCCCCCATATTTTTGAAACCAGCACCGGGCTCCACTAGCCAGGTACATAATGCCACAGCCGGGGGACACTTTTATACTGGTCCCTGCGGCCCTGGCATTACATACCCAACTAGTCACCCCTGGCCGGGGTACTCTGGAGGAGTGGGAACCCCTTAAATCAAGGGGTCCCCCCCTCCAGCCACCCAAGGGCCAGGGGTGAAGCCCGAGGCTGTCCCCCCCATCCAGGGGCGGTGGATGGGGGGCTCATAGCCTTTTAAAAAAAATTGAATATTGTTTTTAGTAGCAGTACTACAAGTCCCAGCAAGCCTCCCCGCAAGCTGGTACTTGGAGAACCACAAGTACCAGCATGCGGTGGAAAACCGGGCCCGCTGGTACCTGTAGTACTACTACTAAAAAAATACCCCCAAAAAAAACAGGACACACACACCGTGAAAGTATACGTTTATTACATACATGCACACCTCCATACATACATACATACCTACCTACCTACGTTCCCACGAGGCTCAGTCCTCTTCTCCATGTAGAATCCTTGGGGTACCTGTGAAAAAAATTATACTCACATAATCCAGTGTAGAATCAGGCCTTGGTATAATCCACGTACTTGGCAAAATAATAAAACGGAAACCCAACCATGCACTGAAAGGGGTCCCATGTTTACACATGGGACCCCTTTCCCCGACTGCCAGGACCCCCCCTGACTCCTGTCAAAGAGGGTCCCTTCAGCCAATCAGGGAGCGCCACGTCGTGGCACTCTCCTGATTGGCTGTGTGCTCCTGTTTGTGTCTGTGAGGCAGCACACAGCACAGGTACAATGTAGCGCCTATGCGCTCCATTGTAGCCAATGGTGGGAACTTTGCGGTCAGCGGTGAGGTTACTTTCGGTCAACCGCTGACCGCAAAGTTCCCACCATTGGATACAATGGAGCGCATAGGTGCTACATTGTATCTCTGCCGTGTGCAGCCTGACAGGCACTACAGGAGCACACAGCCAATCAGGAGAGTGCCACGACGTGGCACTCCCTGATTGGCTGAAGGGACCCTCTTTGACAGGAGTCAGGGGGGGGGTCCTGGCAGTCGGGGAAAGGGGTCCCATGTGTAAACATGGGACCCCTTTCAGTGCGTGGTCGGGTTTCCGTTTTATTATTTTGCCAAGTACGTGGATTATACAAAGGTATGATTCTACACTGGATTATGTGAGTATAATTTTTTTCACAGGTACCCCAAGGATTCTACATGGAGAAGAGGACCGAGCCTCGTGGGAACATAGGTAAGTATGTATGTATGGAGGTGTGCATGTATGTAATAAACTTATTCTTTCACGGTGTGTGTGTCCTGTTTTTTTGGGGGGTATTTTTTTAGTAGTAGTACTACTACTACTACAGGTACCAGCGGGCCCGGTTTTCCACCGCATGCTGGTACTTGTGGTTCTCCAAGTACCAGCTTGCGGGGGGAGGCTTGCTGGGACTTGTAGTACTGCTACTAAAAACAATATTCACATTTTTTTAAAAAGGCTATCAGACCCCCATCCGCCGCCCTTGGATGGGGGGGGGGACACAGCCTCGGGCTTCACCCCTGGCCCTTGGATGGCTGGAGGGGGGGACCCCTTGATTTAAGGGGTTCCCACTCCTCCAGGGTACCCCGGCCAGGGGTGACTAGTTGGGTATGTAATGCCAGGGCCGCAGGGACCAGTATAAAAGTGTCCCCCGGCTGTGGCATTATGTACTTGGCTAGTGGAGCCCGGTGCTGGTTTCAAAAATACGGGGGACCCCTACGCTTTTTGTCCCCCGTATTTTTGGAACCAGGACCAGGCGCATAGCCTGGCGCTGGTTGAAGAAATATGGGGGAACCCCTGTCATTTTTTTCCCCCATATTTTTTCAACCAGGACCGGCTCAAAGAGCCCGAGGCTGGTTATGCTTAGGAGGGGGGACCCCACGCAATTTTTTTTTCAGTTTTTACACTAAACAGACCCTTTCCCATAGATAACCATGCACAGATCTCACTGATCCGTGCATGGTTATCCAAACTCGACTGGAAAAAGCAGGTCTATTTTTTTGCTGCTTTTTTTAACGATTCGAAAAAAAACAGACCCGCACTTGAGCACTCAGAAACTAACACTCAAATACGAATGAATAGTGAATGCCCGTATTGTATGAAATAACAGCCGTGTTTGACCGATGGTCTATTCATTCGTATTTCGGAACTTTGCAAATCAAACCATTACGAATAGTCCAAACACTGCCGAGATTGGTGCTTAGTGAATTCCCGGATTGGGACTAGGAAAAAAAACACAAATCGGACAAACTCGAATTCTTAGTAAATATTGGCCCTGGAGTGCAGAACCACGTGCAATCAATAAACATCACTCACAGCCACTATTGTTAAATATTACATTTTTTTTTTTATTACATTCATAAAATAAGCAGCAACATTGGCCCTCATTCCGAGTTGGTCGGTCGCAAGGCGAATTTAGCAGAGTTGCTCACGCTAAGCCGCCGCCTACTGGGAGTGAATCTTAGCTTCTTAAAATTGCGACCGATGTATTCGCAATATTGCTATTACAAACTACTTCGCAGTTTCAGAGTAGCTCCAGACTTACTCTGCCTGTGCGATCAGTTCAGTGCCTGTCGTTCCTGGTTGACGTCACAAACACACCCAGCGTTCGCCCAGGCACTCCCACCGTTTCTCCAGCCACTCCTGCGTTTTTTCCGGAAACGGTAGCGTTTTCAGCCACACGCCCCTAAAACGCCGTGTTTCCGCCCAGTAACACCCATTTCCTGTCAATCACATTACGTTCGCCGGAGCGAAGAAAAAGCCGTGAGTAAAAATACTTTCTTCATAGTAAAGTTACTTGGCGCAGTCGCAGTGCGAACTTTGCGCATGCGTACTAAGCGGATTTTCACTGCGATGCGATGAAAAAGAACGAGCGAACAACTCGGAATGAGGGCCATTGCCCAGACAGAGACTGCACTGGAGGCTGGCAGACATGATATACTGTATGTGTAGCCACCAGTTACTAGCACAAAGGCCATAGGCTAAATTTAATCCCCTGCGAGTTGTCGGAGGTGCAGGAGTTTGTGCGAGTCTGCCCCGTATTTTTAAAGCGCCAAACATTTACAAGGCAAAACCAAGATGGTTTTGCCTTGTAAATGATTGCTGCTTTAAAAATACGGGCAGACCAGCACAAAGTCCCGCACCTTTCGACAGCCCGCAGGCTATTACATTTAGCTGCAAGTCTTAAAGAAGGCCCTTTATTACATGGAGAAGTACAGTATCTTAGGACACATTATGGGTCGGGCAAAGATAGAGATGCAGAAGTCCTGTGTACCCACAAAAACAGTCCTCCTCTCAGTGACTTTGTGCATTTATACGTATAATATACAGTAATTATAGAAATGTACATAGATATTTACACTCACTGACACTCAGTGCAGTGATCCTTTGTTATCATGCATAGAAAAATATGTGATTGATGATTTCCACGTCCATCACATAACCAGCTGGGCCTTCTGCCTAGGTAAAACTAAAATAAGGGGCATTCTGAGATGCCCATTCCTCTGAGGAGCGGCACACTCACACATGGTGACTCATGGGGCGTGATAGAGGAGTAATGTGCGATACCTAAACCAGGGGGCCTATGAGGAGGCAGTATTATTACTGTGCAGTAAATAACGTTGAATATGCAGTGGAGAAAGTGCTCAGCCTTCTTTCATAGGACGCTCTCCCCTTCACATGAGTTCCAGTAATACCAGGGCTTTGTGCGGTAAGCTCTACAGTCCAGTCCCTCCATCATGCTTTCGGTTTGGCTTTGATCTCCGGTTTTGAGGCATTGTCTGTGTTATCGTTGACCGACGAACTCACAAGGCAGTCTTTCCTGAGGACAAAGACAAGGCAAGAGAACTCTTTTTATTGATATCAATTGCACTCATACTCTTGTCATGGAAACATAGAATTTGACAGCAGATAAGAACCACTTGGCCCATCTAGTCTGCCCCTAGAACTACTTGGCACATCAAGTCTGCCCCTAGAACCACTTGGCCCATCTAGTCTGCCCCTAGAACCACTTGGCCCATCTAGTCTTCCCCTAGAACCACTTGGCCCATCTAGTCTTCCCCTAGAACCACTTGGCCCATCTATTCTGCCCCTAGAACCACTAGGCCCATCTATTCTGCCCCTAGAACCACTTGGCCAATCTAGTCTGTCCCTAGAACCACTAGGCCCATCTAGTCTGCCCCTAGAACCACTTGGCCCATCTAGTCTGCCCCTAGAACCACTAGGCCCATCTAGTCTGCCCCTAGAACCACTTGGCCCATCTAGTCTGCCCCTAGAACCACTTGGCCCATCTAGTCTGCCCCTAGAACCACTAGGCCCATCTTGTCTGCCCCAAGAACCACTTGGCCCATCAAGGCATGAGAACTCTTTTTATTGACATCAATTGCACGCATACTCTTGTCAGTCTCTCAGTGCAATCACAGACTCATTTCTCAGAGAACCCTCACACAGAAAATACTCACTTTTTGTTGTTCCGCTTGAGGATGACGCACACTATCTTTTTTATGATAAAGATTAATATGAGCAGTCCGATCACCCCTCCAACTGCAGACGCAATAATGACAGTCAATGTATTATCCACAACCTCAACTGTGGAGACAAATTGGATCAATGTAAGAGAGACAGCAAATTTTGTAGGAGCAAAGACTAAAAAAATAAGATTTTACTCACCGGTAAATCTATTTCTCGTAGTCCGTAGTGGATGCTGGGACTCCGTAAGGACCATGGGGATTAGCGGCTCCGCAGGAGACTGGGCACAACTAAAGAAAGCTTTAGGACTACCTGGTGTGCACTGGCTCCTCCCACTAAGACCCTCCTCCAGACCTCAGTTAGGATACTGTGCCCGGAAGAGCTGACACAATAAGGAAAGATTTTGAATCCCGGGTAAGACTCATACCAGCCACACCAATCACACCGTATAACTCGTGATACTATACCCAGTTAACAGCATGATAACAACTGAGCCTCTCAACAGATGGCTCAACAATAACCCTTTAGTTAGGCAATAACTATATACAAGTATTGCAGACAATCCGCACTTGGGATGGGCGCCCAGCATCCACTACGGACTACGAGAAATAGATTTACCGGTGAGTAAAATCTTATTTTCTCTAACGTCCTAAGTGGATGATGGGACTCCGTAAGGACCATGGGGATTATACCAAAGCTCCCAAATGGGCGGGAGAGTGCGGATGACCCTGCAGCACCGAATGAGCAAACTCTAGGTCCTCCTCAGCCAGGGTATCAAACTTGTAGACTCTTGCACGAGTGTTTTAACCCGACCAAGTAACAGCTCGGCAAATTTGTAAAGCCGAGACCCCTCGGGCAGCCGCCCAAGAAGAGCCCACTTTCCTCGTGGAATGGGCTTTCACAGATTTAGGGTGCGGCATTCCAGCCGCAGAATGTGCAAGTTGAATCGTGCTACAGATCCAGCGAGCAATAGTCTGCTTAGAAGCAGGAGCACCCAGCTTGTTGGGTGTATACAGGATAAATAGCGAGTCAGTTTTCCTGACTCCAGCCGTCCTGGAAACATGTACTTTTCAGGGCCCTGACTACGTCCAGAAAACTTGGAATCCTCCAAGTCCCAAGTAGCCGCAGGCACCACAATAGGTTGGTTCACATGAAAAACTGATACCACCTTAGGAAGGAATTGGGAACGAGTCCTCAATTCCGCCTTATCCATATAGAATACAGATAAGGGCATTTGTATGACAAAGCCGCCAATTCTGATACACGCCTGGCCGACGCCACGGCCCACAGCATGACCACTTTCCACGTGAGGTATTGTAGCTCCACGGATTTAAGTGGCTCAACTCAATGCGACTTCAGGAAATCCAACACTACGTTGAGATCCCTCGGTGCCACTGGAGGCACAAACGGGGGTTGACTATGCAGCACTCCCTTAACAAAAGTCAGAACTTCAGGCAGTGAAGCCAGTTCTATTTTGGAAGAAAATCGATAGAGCCGAAATCTGGACCTTAATGGAACCCAATTTTAGGCCCATAGTCACCTCTGACTTGTAGGAAGTGCAGAAAACGACCTAGCTGAAATTCCTCCTTTGGGGCCATACTGGCCTCACAGCACGCAACATATTTCCGCCATATGCGGGGATAATGGTTTGCGTTCACTTCTTTCCTAGCTTTAAATAGCGTAGGGATAACTTCCTCCGGAATGTCCTTTTCCTTCAGGATCCGGCGTTCAACCGCCATGCCGTCAAACGCAGCCGCGGTACGTCTTGGAACAGACAGGCCCCCTGCTGGGTCCTCTGAGATCATTTCTTGGAGTTCTGGGTACCAAGCTCTTCTTGGCCACCCGGAACAATGAGTATAGTTCTTACTCCTCTCCTTCTTATTATTCTCATTACCCTGGGTATGAGAGGCAGAGAAGGGAACACATACACCGACTGGTACACCCACGGTGTTACCAGAGCGTCCACAGCTATCGCCTGAGGGTCCCTTGACCTGGCGCAATATCTTTGTAGCTTTTTGTTGAGGCGGGACGCCATCCTGTCCACCTGTGGCCTTTCCCCACGGTGTACAATCATTTGGAAGACTTCTGGATGAAGTCCCCACTCTCTCGGGTGGAGGTCGTGTCTGCTGAGAAAGTCTGCTTCTCAGTTGTCCACTCCGGGAATGAACACTGCTGACAGTGCTAACACATGATTTTCCGCCCATCGGAGAATCCTTGTGGCTTCTGCCATCGCCATCCTGCTTCTTGTGCTGCCCTGTCGGTTTACATGAGCGACCGCCGTGATGTTGTCTGACTGGATCAGCACCGGCCGGTGTTGAAGCAGGGGTCTAGCCTGACTTAGGGCATTGTAAATGGCCCAAAGTTCCAGAACATTTATGTGCAGGGAAGTCTCCTGACTTTTCCATAGGCCTTGGAAGTTTCTTCCCTGTGTGACTGCCCCCCAGCCTTGAAGGCTGGCATCCGTGGTCACCAGGACCCAGTCCTGTATGCCGAATCTGCGGCCCCCTAGAAGATGTGCAGTCACCACCACAGCGACACCCTGGCCCTTGGAGACAGGGTTATCCGCCGATGCATCTGAGAATGCGACCCGGACCACTTGTCCAACAGATCCCACTGGAAGATCCTTGCATGGGACTTGGCGAATGGAAATTCTTCGTAAGAAGCTACCATCTTTCCCAAGGTTCGCGTGCATAGATGCACCGATACCTGTATTTGTATTAGGAGGTCTCCGTCTAGAGACGCCAACTCCTTGGACTTCTCCTCCGGGAGAAACCCTTTTTATCCTGTTCTGTGTCCAGAACATACCCAGGAACAGTAGACGCGTCGTAGGAACCAGCTGTGACTTTGGAATATTCAGAATCCAGCCGTGCTGTTGTAGCACTTCCCGAGATAGTGCTACTCCGACGAACAACTGCTCCCTGGACCTCGCCTTTATAAGGAGATCGTCCAAGTACGGGATAAGTACTTCGGCCATTACCTTGGTAAATACCCTCGGTGCCGGGGACAGACCAACGGCAACGTCTGGAATTGGTAATGACAATCCTGTACCACAATTTTGAGGTACACCTGGTGACGAGGGTAAATAGGGACATGCAGGTAAGTATCCTTGATGTCCAGTGATACCCTGAAATTTTCCAGGCTTGCAATAATCGCCCTGAGCGATTCCATTTTGAACTTGAACCTTCGTATATAAGTGTTCAAGGATTTCAATTTTCGAATGGGTCTCACCGAACCGTCTGGTTTCGCTACCACAACATTTTGGAATAGTAACCCCGGCCTTGTTGAAAGAGGGGTACCTTGATTTCACCTGCTGGAAGTACAGCTTGTGAATTGCCGCCAGTACTACCTTTCTCCGAGGGCAGCAGGCAAGGCTGATGTGAGGCAACGGCGAGGGGGAGTCGTCTCGAACTCCAGCCTGTATCCCTGTGATACTATTTGCAGAACCTAGGGATCCACCTGTGGGCAAGCCCACTGATCCCTGCAGTTCCCGAGACGCGCCCCCACCGCACCTGTCTCCACCTGTGGAGCCCCAGCGTCATGCGGTGGACTCAGAGGAAACGAGGGAAGATATTTGATCCTGGAACTGGCTGACTGGTGCAGCTTTTTCCTTCTTCCCTTGTCTCTGTGCAGAAAGGAAGCGCCTTTGACCCGCTTGCTTTTCTGAAGCCGAAAGGACTGTACCTGAAAATACGGTGCTTTCTTTAGGCTTTTGTGAGGAAACCTGAGGTAAAAAAATTTCTTCCCAGCTGTTGCTGTGGATACGAGGTCCCAGAGACCATCCCCAAACAATTCCTCACCCTTATAAGGCAGAATCTCCATGTGCCTTTTAAATGCAGCATCACCTGTCCACTGCCGGGTTTCTACTACCCTCCTGGCAGAATGGACATTGCATTAATTCTGGATGCCAGCCGGCAAATATCCCTCTGTGCATCCTTTATATATAAGACAACGTCTTAAATATGCTCAATGTTAGCAAATATTGTTATCCCTGTCTTAGCGTATTAATATTATCTGACAGGGTGTCAGACCACGCTGCAGCAGCACTATTTATGCTGAGGCAATTGCAGGTTTCAGTATATAACCTGAGTGTGTAAATACAGACTTCAGGATCGCCTCCTGCTTTTTATCAGCAGGTTCCTTCAAGGTGGCCGTATCCTAAGACGGCAGTGCCACCTTTTGACAAACGTGTGAGCGCCTTATCCACCCTAAGGGATATCTCCCAACGTGACCTATCCTCTGGCGGGAAAGGGTACGCCATCAGTAACTTTTTAGAAATAACCAGTTTCTTATCGGGGGAAACCACGCTTCTTTACACACTTCATTCATTCATCTGATGGGGGAACAAAACAGTGGCTGTTTTTTCTCCCCAAAAATAAAACCCCTCTTATGTGGTACTTGGGTTTATGTCAGAAAATGCGTAACACATTTTTCATTGCCGAGATCATGTAACGGATGTTTTTAGTGGATTGTGTATATGTCTCAACCTCGTCGACACTGGAGTCAGACTCCGTGTCGACATCTGTGTCTGCCATCTGAGGTAACGGGTGTTGTTTTGAGCCCCTGATGGCCTTTGAGACGCCTGGGCAGACGCGGGCTGAGAAGCCGGCTGTCCCACAGCTGTTACGTCATCCAGCCTTTTATGTAAGGAGTTGACACTGTCGGTTAATACCTTCCACCTATCCATCCACTCTGGTGTCGGCCCCACAGGGGGCGACATCCCATTTATCGGCCTCTGCTCCGCCTCCACGTAACCTTCCTCATCCAACATGTCGACACAGCCGTACCGACACACCGCACACACACAGGGAATGCTCTGACTGAGGACAGGACCCCACAAAGTCCTTTAGGGAGACCGAGAGAGAGTATGCCAGCACACACCAGAGCGCTATATAAAGCAGGGATTAACACTATAACTGAGTGATTTTTCCCCAAATAGCTGCTTGTATACATATATTGCGCCTAAATTTAGTGCCCCCCCTCTCTTTTTAACCCTTTGAGCCTGAAAACTACAGGGGAGAGCCTGGGGAGCTGTCTTCTAGCTGCACTGTGAAGAGAAAATGGCGCCAGTGTGCTGAGGGAGAAGCCCCGCCCCCTTTTCGGCGGACTTTCTCCCGCTTTTTCTGTGATACTGGCAGGGGTAATTTTACATCTATATAGCCTCTGGGACTATATATGATGCATATTTTGCCAGCCAAGGTGTTATTTATTGCCCTCAGGGCGCCCCCCCCCAGCGCCCTGCACCCATCAGTGACCGAAGTGTGAGGTGTACATGAGGAGCAATGGCGCACAGCTGCAGTGCTGTGCGCTACCTTGGTGAAGACCGAAGTCTTCTGCCGCCGATTTTCCGGACCTTCTTCGTGCTTCTGGCTCTGTAAGGGGGACGGCGGCGCGGCTCCGGGAACGAACACCAAGGTCGGGTCCTGCGGTCGATCCCTCTGGAGCTAATGGTGTCCAGTAGCCTAAGAAGCCCAAACTACCACCTGTTAGGTAGGTTCGCTTCTTCTCCCCTTAGTCCCTCGCTGCAGTGAGTCTGTTGCCAGCAGATCTCACTGAAAATAAAAAACCTAAATATACTTTCTTTCTAGGTGCTCAGGAGAGCCCCTAGTGTGCATCCAGCTCAGCCGGGCACAGAAATCTAACTGAGGTCTGGAAGAGGGTCTTAGTGGGAGGAGCCAGTGCACACCAGGTAGTCCTAAAGCTTTCTTTAGTTGTGCCCAGTCTCCTGCGGAGCCGCTAATCCCCATGGTCCTTACGGAGTCCCAGCATCCACTTAGGACGTTAGAGAAAAACACATTCAAGGTACTCCTTGATGGAGCTAGTAGAACTTTGCACCAGACTGGACCAATACACCGTAGAACTACAATCAGCTGTATTGAGAAGTAAAATCCAACTTTTATTTTTTAAAATAGGTTTGTTATATAAAAAATATATACTGCACTATTATGACCTATTGTCATATTGTTTGTTCGCCTAAGGTTTGTCCATACAAATTTCTGTGAGAGACGCTATTTCTCCTGAGACTGATGATGTGAAAGTTTAGCACTATCCAGTTCTACTGGAACAATGCGCATATCTGGTAGACATATGCCCCACCAGGACCAGAGAAGACAATCTACATTTGGCATCAATGTCATTTTACAGACCGTTGCCCAAATTTATCAAGCCTTGGAGAGTAATAAATAAATCGGAGATAAAGTACCAACCGATCAACTCCCAACTGTCATTTTTCAAACCCAAGCCTGTGACACGTCAGTTAGGAGCTGATTGACTGGTACTTTATCACTGTGCTATTTATCACTCTCCAAGGTTTGATAAATGGGCCCCTGTGGGCCTAATTCATGTTTGTACGCAATGGGCGATTATAACGTAACGGGGTGATTATCAGTAGACTGCGCTTGTGCTGTGATCGCAGTGCGCATGCGCAAAGGTACCACTGCAAACCCGCTCGCAATGAGGATTTCATGGAATTATTGACTGGAAATTACCATTTGGAGGGGTAAACTATACATTTATGGGGAGTGGTTGGGGAAACGCTGGCGTGTCATGGTCGTTTTAGGGGTGTGTATGTCCCGACAACTGTGAGCTCGTACATACAAACATGAATTGGACACTACGTCAAGCTGTTTTTATTCTGAGCCTTCACTTACAGAACATGTTTCCGCTGTCTTCCGTAACTTGCCACCTATCATTGACCTTGTGACATAACCTTGTGCTGCTAGAGGTGTCGCTATACATTTAAGAGGAACTTATGTGATTGCCGCACATGGAACTGTCCCGAGACCCAACCTGAGTCCAGGGATGGACAACTGTTTAATTTGACTACCCTTGTGGGTGGCCAAATTAAAGAAGATCCAGTTATTCGGGGCTGGAGCAAAGCGCCAAGGTCCCTGGTGTCACTGAGGCCTGTTAGGTTGGTCTGAAGTTGACACTGCTGATGGCAGTCAACTATTAGCCAAATACCCAATATTAATAAACATTATTAGGCAACGTGGCACAATTGGGTTGTAATATTGCTTTTGTTAACAGAGCATATGGGCAGAATTCAAGGTTCATAATGGCTAGGGGAAAAAAACAACATTGTGGACTACAGATGGTATAAAGGGGTCTATTCATGAAGCAGTGAAAAGTGTGGAGAAGTGAGCCATTGGAGAAGTTGCCCATGACAACCATTCAGCAGCTGTGTATCATTTTATAGAATGCACTTTATAAATGTGACCTCAACACTGATTGGTTGCCATGGGCAACTTCTCCACTGGCTTACTTCTCCACTGTTTTCACTGCTTCATGAATAGACCCCAAAATGTACCATATTGGCTCCCTTTTTACATCATATCACTTATGTACTGCACTAAGGGCTCTATTCATGAAGCAGTGAAAAGTGTAGAGAAGTTGCTCAAGGAAACCAATCAGCTTCTCCGTACAACTGTACAGTATGCAAATTATAAATGTTACTTTAATGCTGATTGGTTGCCATGGGCAACTTCTCCACTGGCTCACTTCTCCACACTTTTTACTGCTTCATGAATAGACCCCTAATTTCCCATATCTGTTAAACTTCTATTCACTAGCGACTTATCTCCATAGCAGCAGAATGGACAGGAGGCAGTGACACTCACACTTGTCCACCACTGTAAGGTAGATGGTAGCGTTACTGGTTGTGCCTTTTTCCTTTTTGTTTGACACAATACATGTGTAGCGTCCTGTGTCCTCAAACTCCACAGCCTTCAGAAGCAATGTTAGGTTGTAGTCCTTGGTTTCATTGCTAGGCACCAGGGTAACACGGTCATGCTTCCAACTTCTGTCTTTAATTTCTAAGGCTTTGGGGCTGGACTTCTTGTTCTTGAGAAATCCCTTGTAAAGCTGGTAACAGAGAATAGGTGGGAGTTAGACGGGCGGAGAGGGTGTCGGTGACTAGACGCAGTTCACAGACAGCAGAGAAATAAATATATGTAACGGTATAAAATGGACCCATTCTTTTGCTTTGTACCAATTTTCATATATGACCCCAAATATGAGAGAACTCATCTGACTTCTAGTAAGTACAGTACCTATCTGCACTCACCATAGAATTGTGTCAGCCTGTTAAGGCCATCAGTGCTAGGGACTCATCCTCAGCATGAATGTATAATCACCAGAGGATAACCACTACACTGCAGAAATCATCAAGAAGTTCAAGGATGGGGGGAGGTTCTTGATGGGATAGTCCCGGCGAACCTATTAGCAGGCGTAAATTACCGCTGCTAATAGGATAACCCTTAAAGTCTTCTGAAATGTCGAAACTAACAAACAAAACAAGGTACAATTTGTGTAGTTGCTGCAGAAATAATTACTACTGATAACTGGGGTAGGAATGGGACCAGCTAGAAGATTTTGGCTCACTATAAGGGTGAGAAACCCGTCAGCGGTGATGAAGTTGTGCGTCATGTGTTTCATGCAAAACATGGCACTGAGGGTGAATTCTGAGTTTTTATTATCTATAGCAGAGATTCGTAATATTTTATAGTTTGGTGCCCAAATTTATTGGTTTCACAAATGAACGTTGAGATTTTCATTAACAACATGTAAACTCTCAATGAGAAACGCAGAAACACCCAGTTCACATATGGGGGTAGATGTATTAACCTGGAGAAGGCATAAGGAAGTGATAAACCAGTGATAAATGCAAGGTGATAAATGCACCAGCCAATCAGCTCCTAACTGTTAATTTACATATTGGAGCTGATTGGCTGGTGCATTTATCACCTTGCATTTATCACTGGTTTATCACTTCCTTATGTCTTCTCCAGGTTAATACATCTGCCCCATGGTGAGAACTGGTTGAAATCCACCTGACTCAGGATCACCTAGAGATGCACAAAGATGTCTATGGGCCTGATTCAGACCTGATCGCTCCTCTGCGAATTTGCAGAGGTCTGCGATCAGATAGCTGCCGCCCAGACAGAGTGAACATTTGCCCGCCATGCAAGTCTGCGTACGCCTTGCAAAAACCTCGGCGTTCGCCGGTCAGCTGCAAATCCGTTCGCAACTCCCTCACCATCTAATGATTTTTCCAGTCTGTGCGCAGCCCAGGACCTACTCCTACAGTGCGATAGATAATGTACAGGCTGATCAGGCCGGAGCTGACGTCACACACCCTCCCTGAAAACACTTGGGAACGCCTACGTTTTTCATGACACTCCTAGAAAACGGCCAGTTACCACCCCCAAATGTCCGCTTCCTGTCAGTCAACTTGCGTACGGCTATCAATCAAAAAAGTTTTGGGATTTTTTGCTGTTTGGCCTCGCGCATGCATACCATGTTCCGTAGGCATGCGCTGTCAATCGATAATCGCCCAGCTTGCGAATTCGCACAACAGCGAACAGGTCTGAATCGGGCCCTATGTTCGCTACAGCGCAATTTAGTAACATTTTCTGGAGATGCATGCAATTCATAATCAGGCGTTTGCCTGCTTAGCAATTACTCCTAGTGCTGTTTTAAATCGATTGGTGATGACTGGCGGCTGTGGCCGCTGCTCCTTAGTAAATCTACCCTCTAGAATCCAATCCTGCTCTTCCCAAGCTCCACGTTCCATCACAATGAATTATCAGGCTTGTTTGTTATAGTTTGTAATACCGCTTTCACATCGTAATGCTGGATCACACCCGGGAATTGCAAACGGGTCCTCCCTGGGCGCGACCAGCATTGGATCCTTTCAGACTGGTTTCCCGACCCAGGAATATACCTGGTCGGGTTGTCATCGTGGGTGGGTGCGGACGCGGCATCAGGGGCCGGTGCAGAGGTGACGCTGGGAGATGAGATCATCTGCGGGCCGCCTCTGCCTATGCTGTGAATGGGTCACAGGTCGTATCAACCCGGTAACCCGTTCACACTGCACCTGACCCGAGAATAACCCTTCTTTATTCAAGGGTTGAAATATCGGGATAGGCGACCCGGGAATTCAAGAGTGACCCCTTTTACACCGCACAGTGACCCGCGTCGACTCAGCAATATACAAGGTTATTTGTTCGGTGTAAAAGGGGTATAAACCACATTGAAATTCCTGCTGATGCACTCATTTATGATTGGAACAGTCCATTACTGCGATAACGTGCACTTATCTTCCAAGTCACAGGGACATAAATAGATTTACAGAGGTAGATCCAGGATATCTAATGACATTATGCTATTACAGATACTGCCCTCATCACTGATTAGAACGCCCATGTAATATTATCTAGTGACTGTAGAGTTTTCTATTCATCTGTGTTGGAGCCAGATGATATCACTCCCTTGTGACTTGTGAGCCTTTTCATCTACTTAACTGGCATTTAGAACTCTGAATTGGAGGGAGATTTACTAAGCAGTGATAAAAGTGGAGAAGTGAGCCAGTGGAGAAGTTGCCCATGGCAACCAATCAGCATTGACATTAACATTTTATAATTTGCATACTATAAAACTATACAAAGCAGCTGATTGGTTGCATTGGGCAATTTCTCCACTGGCTCACTTCTCCACTTTTATCACTGCTTAGTACATTTCCTCCTTGGTCAGCTCTGTCTTCCCTCTGCCCCCCACTCTGTCTGACTGCTGCAACACCTTCCTCCCCCCCCTACTTTTCCTCTCCTGCTCACATACTTGCCCCGTTCAGGAGGCCCATTGGGTCCTAATCCAAGGCAAAACTGTCCCGTCCTCCCTAGCAATGGGAGCCATTGAAGCGTGATGTCATGATGGAGCGTTATGATCTGAATCAGGTCGTCATTGCCCCACCCCCCATTACTCAATGACACAAGTGCGTAGGGGTAATAGACCTTCTATGGCATGATTCAAAGCACCACACCCCCTGCATCACCCTGCCAGAATGTTGTCAAGCATGGCTAAGTGCAATAACACAAATCTACATGTACCTTTTACCGCTTATTCAGGACAGGCCGTAAAAAAATAAAACAAGATACTAGTTATGGCCGCTGTCATGTTGGGTGGGCTTTAGGGTCTTCAATAAAGGAGTTAGGAGACAGTTAGGAGCTGATTGGTTGGTACTTTATCACCGTGCAATTTATCACTCTCCAAGGCTTGATAAATCTGGGCCTTAATTTTGTTTAACGCTGACCCAGGAGATCTTATGGCCCTACAGAAGAAGAAGTGGTGAATGGTAATGTTTAGAGCGCCACCACCATTGTAGTGTATTTGCTTGTAGGTAAAATCAATGATAGAAACTTGTCTCAAACTTCAAAGATACCATGACCTATTGGTATATCTAGTAGAGATGAGCGGATTCGGTTTTACTCGGTTCTCAAAACCGAATCTTATTGGCTATCCAAAACACGTGACATCCGTGAGCCAATTAGATGCCGTTTTGAGAACCGAGTAAAACCGAGTAAAACCGAACCCGCTCATCTCTAATATCTAGACAAAACCATGTTACAGTGAGACAAAGCTTAATGATGCCAAGCTAAGGGGGATACTAATGACCCGGGCTCGGGCCTCTTGAATGGGCCTGGCGGGAACCCAAGCCAGCTGTGGTGTGGCTTCCCTGTTTGAATTTTGTATTGTGCTACAACTGCCACTGGAGAGGAAATATTTATCTCCATCTCCAGAGAACATAATTATCACATTTTCCAGCTTTTATGAGATAATTATGTTTTATTAAATATCCCCCAGAAGTACTAACCTAGTTGGCCAGGTACACTGTGAGCGACTTTATATACATACAATGCAAGTAGGAGCAAAATTTAGGAAAAAGTACTAATCACTATCCATGGCGACGCATTTAATTAGCACCAAGTGTCTCACGCCACATGCAAAACATAATTGCACCTGCATAGACCGACTGACACTGGTGGGAGGGGCCAGATGTCAGACCAACTGTCATTACATGCCCCTTTTTTATCATATATATATATATATATATATATATATACACACACACACACATACATACATACATATACACACACATACATATACACACACATACACACAAGCAGCGGGCACGGCACTCCTGGCGACTTGTAGCAAAAAAGACTCTTGGATGGGCAAGATGTAAAGTACAACGTTTCAATACCGGTTTATTTAAGGCATTTTCCTCAGGTATACATACAATAAAAACGTCTTACCTTATAAAGGCTCTAAATCACCCTGTGATGAACATCTGGACGGCGGGGCAGCGCCCGCTCCGTCCAGCGCGGCGGAAGTGACGCCACACTACGTCACTTCCGGTTAATGTGCTCCCCGTCACCATGACAATAACAAACAATAACATACACGGAGCCACTGTGTCTATGGCAACATGGTGCGCTGACTGACCAAATCCAACCACGGCCAACAAATAATACATTAAGAGTACATTTCTGGCAAGATCTGCTTGTTTACTCTAGGCTCAATAGTGAAGGCACATGATGTACAATATAAGTGACAAAACAACATTCCGATTGCCTGCAAATAGTTAAACAGACTATAGATAGATACGTGCCTCGCCACATATAAATGATCAGCCTGATACAACAAACAACCGTACCAGCAGCAATATATTAGCACCAGTAGTATCTCATGGACATACAGATATACACTGGGACTGTATATATATATATATATATATATATATATATATATATATATACACACTATGCAATTTACCCAGCACTCCACCTAGTGTATACACTGGCGTGCGCAGCACATTTTATTAGGGGGTGCACCGTCGGAGGGGTGTGTCTAGCACCGCCTTTTGGGCGTGTCTAGCACCATCTATTGATGGTCAACGCATATAAAATATCCACCTTTGTACCAATCCTAATAAAGCAGATACATTGTCAGATGTTGTGGTGTGCACCAAACACCCCTGATGGCACTCATGCAATTACAGTGCTCCTCCTCAGCCTGGTCTGGCTCCCCCTCTCTTTCCCCTGCAAGCTGCAGCAGCTTACTTACAAGTCAGTCACTAACTGACACTGACAGTCGCAGACTAGTTACTGCTGCTGCTGGAAAAATGAGTGACGTGTCGAAGCTGCTGCCGGCCGTCTGCCAGTATTGAATTTGTCTTCCTAAGAGGAACGCTGGCTGCATGCTGCTCCTCATCAGTGGCTGGCGTTGGCATAGCATAGAAGGAGAGAGGTGGGCGTGTGACGGATGGACATGCGAGCAGCATGACGTAATCACATCACATCACACTGTTTTTGTACATGGAGGTGGAGCTGGGTAGTTGAAAGCCGGTGGCAGTGGCACCCTTGATTAACCCAGGCGTCCGGTCAGTAATGCAGTCCTGCAGGGTGCAGCGCAGAGGAGACAGTAATCAGCCTGCTCGGCAATTGCTGCATCAGGCATGTGAGATCGGGGTGCCAGACATTAGGGGGTGCCTGTGCGCACCAGGCACCCCCCCTGCGCACACCTATGACCACTGCTGGTTCTGGTGCCCTCATAAATAAAACATGTACAATCAAGGATGCGGCACTCACGAACACTTTGAAAGGAATCGCAGACACCAGTAGGTATAGTCAACGTTTCAATCCTTTACGGATTTTCGTCAGGAACAAGCATATATATATATACTAAACATCTTAGTGATATTTGGTGGACCCCTTTCTTTGAAAGTAAAGCATTCATAACCTAGAACCAGAAATAATGACACGGAGACTTGAATTTTGGCAGAAAATTGCTAGCTATTTATTTGTCCCTATCCATTAGGAAACCTGTAATAAAGAAATTAATTTAATATGCCGCTCCAGCCGGCATATGGTGGCGGCCCAAAAGAACGGCTCAATTAACCTAAATTAACCTTAAATAACTAACCCTATAAATTTACTAAAACGTATCATAAACCGGTAATAGGTGACAACTCAACCCCCACAGTGACTACCCACCGCTCCTGGGTGCCCTGCCGCTGCCTTCCCGGACGGGTGGTCAAGCGGCCATAAGTCGATGGAGGTGAGTGCACCTAAACCACAACAAACTGTAAAACACTACAGTTTTCCCTACAATACAAAACTGCCGTTCTTTTCCGCCAATAAATAGCCAACGATAACCAGCCAACAACTTAACGCCAAAGCACCACGTGCCAGAATTTCCTACTACCAGGGCGGGAGGGTGGGAAAGCAAATCCACCAAGAGAACTAAGATGGCCTCACCTTCCCTATATATATCAAACCCTCCCCCTAAAGAAGGCTGTACTTTCCTATCAGCTAGGTCCACCCCTCCCCAGATGTTTAACTCTTTCCTTTCCTATGCAGTCAATACTCTCTCCTAAACATCTTAGTGATATTTGGTGGACCCCTTTCTTTGAAAGTAAAGCATTCATAACCTAGAACCAGAAATAATGACACGGAGACTTGAATTTTGGCAGAAAATTGCTAGCTATTTATTTGTCCCTATCCATTAGGAAACCTGTAATAAAGAAATTAATTTAATATGCCGCTCCAGCCGGCATATGGTGGCGGCCCAAAAGAACGGCTCAATTAACCTAAATTAACCTTAAATAACTAACCCTATAAATTTACTAAAACTTATCATAAACCGGTAATAGGTGACAACTCAACCCCCACAGTGACTACCCACCGCTCCTGGGTGCCCTGCCGCTGCCTTCCCGGACGGGTGGTCAAGCGGCCATAAGTCGATGGAGGTGAGTGCACCTAAACCACAACAAACTGTAAAACACTACAGTTTTCCCTACAATACAAAACTGCCGTTCTTTTCCGCCAACAGCGAAAGACTCATCCCCACAGTCTTTCGCACCGCCACCATAAACCTACCCTAACTCCTGCAAAGCGAAACCTAGATCCTAAAGAAAAAACATCATCCCCTCATTGGATAGATGTACTCCATCATGCCGGAAAAGGTGGCTGTCTCTGAACCGAATCCTCGGGTGGCGAACCACCCTCCCTCCGTGGGACAGCACCCACTTTGCCACCGCCCCGTTCACCTTTTTCCGGGCCTCGTCAATCTGGCGCCCATCCGCCACACCCCTCCAACACAATCTTGGCACCATCATTGAAAAAACCAACACACAATTGGTCCATGCCGCGGTCACACTTGCCAGATCCTGTATCATGGCCCACCGCAGATCCAAGGATGTCCTCTTCCCCAGGTCGTTGCCACCTAGATGGACAACCAAGACCCTAGGGACTCCATGCTTGCTGGCCTGACTCACTAACCTACTCCTCAGCTCACCCCACATCATTCCTCGCCAGCCAAGCCATCTGACACCCTGTGCTCCTAACAATGCCTGAGACCCTTCCGAGGCCACAAACCTGGCCGCCCAGTAAATGTAAGAGTGGCCAACCACCCAAATGGTCAAATTGTCGTCAAACCATCCTGAAGGGGAAAAGAGGGGTAGAATTGATTACTAAGAGGCTTATTAATTGTTTACACTGAAGGATCTGCCAAAAAGAAAAACTTTAGATCTCGCTATTGCAGCAGTCACGGCCTAGCCGACTGCACCATGCTTCGTTGCCAATTTAAAGCGCAATTAAAGACACAAAGGGGAAAGATCAAATAAAAACAAACGAAATAAAACAGGGAGGGGGGGGGGGGTAAAAAATGGGAAACACATGTAATAACTCAGCTGGAGGTGAAAGCGTAAAGACCTGCTGAGGGACTCTGATTAGACCAGATTAGCCGAATTGTAGATTAGAATTCAGTCCGTCAAGTCAGGCAAAAAATAACTCCAGACCCCCGCTGCCGACTCATGTCAGCAACGGCGAGTAGCTAATCCCTGAGTAGGATAAAAAGGAGAAAACACTAACAAACGCACAACACCATAAAATCACAGAACTGGAACAACATAATACATTGCAAATAAACAAAGCACCAAGCGCACTCCGACCTCTCATGCAACGGGGCGAATATATCGTCTGTAACTTGACGACTTCCATCGCCCCACCGCCTGGATTTCAGTTCTGGAAAAACCCGCCGCAGCAGCCGACGTCGCCGCGCCTATTCGAAAGGAATGGGTACCGAAAGCAGCGGGTGGGAGGCCCAAGCCCGCCAAACAACGACCCAGCATCCAACGGAACTGGTATTTCGTGACTGGCAGCCCGTCATAATGCAATAGCCATGACCCCTCCTTAACGGGTCGCACCACCACATATTGCATTGCCAGACCCACTGGGCAAACGCTCTCCTCCAGCGCTGGAACCATAGTGACCCAGCGCCCTCTCCCCACTTGATCCGTCTTAGAGCGCCGCAATCTGCACAGCAAGGACCTCTCACCCACTACCACGTCTCCGACCAGCATGCGCGAATCTGCTCTCTTGGAAGGCGCTACCAACTCGGAAACTCGAAAAGCCCCGTGGTAAGCCATTGAGAACGCCAAACTGAACAAAAGCGTCTCAAACCTGGACGACGCGACTCGCCCCACCGCCGCGATGACGGCCGGCAACAAGGCCGCATCGATGGGCCGCCTCCTATCTGGTGGCGTCGGCGCAACTCGCGCCCACCCTTTCATTGCCTTCCGCAGAACCTCGCTTTTTGTTACATCAGGGACGCCTCGCAGCTTGCAGAAAAATGAGACGCCAGCCAAGTACCGTGATACCACCGCTCGGGACCTACCGGAAACGTAAAGCTGCCAAATAAAAGAAAGCATCAGCCGATGCTTGCTCTTACCTTGATGCTGACGACCCTGGACAAACTCCTCCCACTCGCTCCAAGCTTGTCCGTAAGCCTTGAGCGTGGCTGGCGCGACTGACCGCAACGCTAGACCCTCCAGTCCGGCCCGATCACCTGCCAAACATAACCGGGACAGTGAAAACCTTGCTCCTCGGCCTCGGGTGCCAAAACCCAAAATCTCTCCCACTGTCCCCGCGACAACGCGTCTGCGATTCCGTTCTCCAAACCGGGCACGTGTTGTGCCCGGAACCATAGGTTCCTACGCAAGCACGTCAAAAGCAATTGCCCGAGCACCCGCAGAACCACTAGCGATTTCGCCCTCTGGTTATTAATCGCATGCACCATGCCCAGATTATCGCACCTAAACAATATGCTGCGGTTAGCCAACCGATCGCCCCAGACCTCCAAAGCTACCATAATGGGAAAAAGCTCCAGCAGCACTAGATCTCTTGTAAGACCCTCGCTATGCCAGTTTGCCGGCCAAGATGCCGCACACCACGATCCCTCCAAAAAACAACCGAATCCCAAGGCACCTGCAGCATCAGTAAACAGCTGCAACCGCTCGCTGTCTACGGCTGGCGCTTGCCATATGCTCACTCCGTTGAAATCCTCCAGGAACGAAGCCCAGACGGCCAAATCCCTTTTTAATTCAGAGGACAATCGCACGAAATGATGAGGCCTGGCACACCCCGCCGTTGCCCTTTCGAGCTTCCGGCAGAAAACCCTGCCCATCGGTATTACCCGACAAGCAAAGTTCAGCATGCCCAGCAAGGACTGCGACTGTCGCAGCGTAACTTTACGCGAGCCGTTGAACCGGCAAATGGTTTCGCGGAGCTTCGACACTTTGTCCCGGGGCAGGCGACACTCTCCCGCCACAGTGTCAATTTCAATCCCCAAAAATGATAGGCAGGAGTCCGGACCCTCCGTTTTGTCCCTGGCTACAGGAACACCGAAGTGGTAAAAAAGAGCCCGGGTGCTAAACAGCAAGTCGCCGCACCTTGCATCATTAGCCGGACCCGCACACAGGAAATCATCGAGGTAATGGGCAACCCCGTGACCGCCTGACGCAGACTCCACGCACCAATGAAGAAACGTGCTAAAGCGCTCGAAAAATGAGCGTGAAACGGAACATCCCATCGGCAGACATTTGTCGATGAAATACTCCGCCCCAATCCGGAAACCCATAAAACGGAATGAGTCCGGATGCAATGGCAGTAATCTAAAGGCTGATTCAACATCAATCTTAGCCATGAGGGCCCCGCTCCCGTAGCTGCGGACCATCTCTAGCGCCTCGTCAAATGACTGATACACCACCGAGCAATAAGCCGGTGGTATTGCGTCGTTGACCGATGCCCCTGGCGGGTAAGAAAGATGCTGGATGAGCCGAAAAGCGCCTGGAGTCTTCTTCGGAACCACCCCGACCGGGGAGATGACCAAGTCATCCACCGGGGGTGACCTAAACGGCCTCTCCATCCTGCCCAACCTGACCTCCTTATCCACTTTCTCCCGCAGCACAGTCGGCAAAGCTCGGGCAGACTGGAGGTTCCTATGCGCGCGCACGGACACCTCGCTTGCAACAGGCAAGCGAAAACCAAACTTAAAACCGTCTAACAAAAATTTTGCATCCCTTTTATTTGGATACAGATCCAACCACTTGCCCATCGTTTCCAGCTTAACTGGCGTTGGGGCTCTGCTGAGCGGTCCCGCTCGCGGCCTGCTTCGGGTATGCTTGTTTTCCCCGATTTCCCTGTCGACCACCTTTGAAACAAGAGGAGGCTGGGTGGGCTCCTCCACACTGCTGGCAGGAGTGACGAAAACGACACTGCTTGCCAAAGGAACATGCTCCGCTGTTAAAAGCGAAGCATTTCCCTCGCGGGGCAGACCGCCCGCCCACGCGAACGGCCAATCCGCCTGTCCTGGCAAATCCCCCGTCCGCGCCCGCCCCCTGGGCTGATGACCCCGCGCGACGCCCACCTGCTCCCTGTTTCTGGGGTTCCTCCTCCTGCTGGGATGCCCGTGTCACTTTGAGCCAGACCTCCACGTCCTTGAACCCAAAATCCATGACCCGTAGCCCGTCCTGTTTCTCCCGAAACTCTTGGTCATACCGCCGCCATTCCGAGCCCGAGGATGTGCGCTGCATGTCGTGTACGAGATGCAGGTACCGGATAATATTCATGTGCTCTTCCGGCCTATCCTCCAAATAGCATGCCGCAAACACCCAGAAACCGGCCAGCCAATTATCAAAAGACCGGAAAACCTCTGTCCCCATGCCCTTCTTAGCGGCCGCCGCTTTATAGTCCTTCTTCATGGCCTTAGTCAAAACGAATAAGTCCACGAAGTCACCCCTACGTATCTTCTTGCGGCAGCTGTCTTGCAGCCCCCGCATAACTGCGGTGTACTCGCAGCGCACTACCCCAGGCAGATCGCGCCGCTTTTTTGCCCTACGCTCCTCCTCACTAACTCGCTTGCGCCGCTTACGCCTCTTCTGCTGTTTTGCTGCCCGCTTGGCAAATTTTTCGGCCTCCTTCCTTGCCCTAGAAGTACTGTCTACGTCGGACGCTTGCGACGCCAAAGAAGAGGAAGAGGAGGAAGACGAAGAGCTATGCGAACTCGAGCTCGTGGAGGAAATTGATATAGACTGTACCAACTCACCGGATGCCATCGACCTCTCCGACCCGGAATCTTCATCTTCCTTAGCCCAATCATCGTCCTCCACGAAATCTGCCAAATCCCCTTCTTCTCGGCCCTCTGTGGAAGACAAAGCAGAAGAGGGCCCGGCCCATGCTTGCGGTGCACGCTGGGCCCCCCGTGTGGAATGCGCAGTGAGCGCGCGCCCCTGCTGCTCCCGGTCCGTCCCCAGCTCTAGCTCCGCAGCGGCGGCCCCCAGCTCTCGGCAGGCTCGTGCCACCCGCTGCGCCGCTGAGGCCCTCCGCTTGCCAGACGCCCTGCCTCCTGCAGACTGGCCGAAATCTGCCATCGCCCTAGGGGAGGCCACTGCCGCTAACGGCCCCAGAGCCTCTACCACCGTGGCCAGCGCCGACGCTATGGCCCCAGGAGGATCCCGCGTGCCGCGACCCCCGGCAACGGCGCCCGAAGGACGACCGGTTCTTGGTTGGGCGCGAGCCCGCGCCCGCCGACCGGCCGATGTGACCCGGGGACCCGGCCCCTCCTGCTCCGACGTGAAGGCAAGTGCCCCCCCGGCCGGACCATTCGCTCTCCACTTCTGATCCATCGCCTTCCCTCTCCAACGAAGCGGCAGAATCCCCCGGTCCTGGGGAGGACCCGCTGTCGTGCGCAGCGGCCCGTGCCGCGGCCCTGCGGCCGCTGACCCATTCCCTGTCTCCCCTCCGCCCGCGGGACCCGCTGCGTCCCGCCTCTGTAGTGCTGATGCGGGGAGTCAAAGGGACCCGCTGTGCACCCGCGCGTGTTCCCCCGCGCGTCACATGACCTGCGGGGTGCACACGCGCATGCTGCTCCCGGCCACCCCTTGCAGTTCCTGCGGTGGCCCCATCTCCTGTCGCCATCCCTCTGCGCCCAGCGCTGCCTACCAGAGGCACGCGCTGCACCCCCCTTGCGTGCCCCCTCCCCCTGCCGGATTCCGGCATCCGGGGAGTCAAACTGGGTGGCCGGTGCGTTGGCGGCGCCGCTGCGCGCACACGTGCGCGGCCGGCGCCGTCCGGAGCGAGCGTGGGCGCGCGCGCACCCCGTGCGCGCGTCCCACCTCCTCCCGCCATCGGGCTCCCGGACTGTGTCTCCTCCTCGGCCGCCGCGCGAGGCTCCTGCACAGGCCCCGCGCGGCGACCGCCAGCTCCCCTTCCCGTCCTCTCCCCCCGCCCGGCACTAGCATTCGGCCGTGGCAAGGGAGGAGGGCTAGGACCTGAAACCGCCGAGCGCCCCACGCGGCGCGCCCGCGGGCGCCCGACACGATCCCGGACTCGGCGGCTCCCGGAGGGGACGGCCGCCGCCCGTCGATCCTTCTTGGGGCGGCCAGCAGGGACCCCTGGTCCCCCCCGCCGCCCTCGCCCGGCCGGTGCGCCCGACCCGGCTCCCGGCGGCGAGCCCGACCGGGCCCTGCTCATGATGCCCGCGTCCGCGTTTGCTGGGGCCCCGAGGGACGGAGCCCCGTCCCCCATGCTGCCCACTGCATTCTCAGGGCCCGCTCGACCGTCTGACCCACGGTACCGAGCCGGGGCCCGAAGAACGCGCTGGGGGCGGGCAGCCATAGCAGCAGGCAACTAGAAGGTGGAGAGGAGGAGTATTAAAAAAAGGTGAGGGTTATTCTGTGTACTGTTTGCACAGTAAATGAGAAAAACAAAATTGCTTGCACTGCAGCACTCACCTAAAAGCAAATCCACCAAGAGAACTAAGATGGCCTCACCTTCCCTATATATATCAAACCCTCCCCCTAAAGAAGGCTGTACTTTCCTATCAGCTAGGTCCACCCCTCCCCAGATGTTTAACTCTTTCCTTTCCTATGCAGTCAATACTCTCTCCATCTGAAAGCAAAGGAAGAAACAAAAGAGCGCCTATGGTGTTGTATTCTTCAATAAATTCTGTCACACGCAAGAGTAATAATGCGTACCGGATTACGGCTTGACATAAGGCTTGTCAGTACCCCATTCTTTAGTCCAGGTCTCTATTGGGATCTAAATGTGTTTGGGAGACAGAAATCGCTATATAGCGTAGTCATTTTCCATGTGTAGGGTTAAATTGTCACACAAAATTGCATGCGTACCAGATAGATGAATAATTTATGCGTATCAGTACAGGTACTGAGTCCAGGTCTTCAAGAAACAGATGACTTAGCAGCCCTTGGAAAGTATATCAAAACTTAATTCAATAGTCTATACCAAAGAACAAGTTTATTTACTAAATACACAAAAATAAATAATAAAAAAGAGTAGCTTAGCTTTGATAATGAGTAGTATCTGTAGTGGTGAATCAGCAGGTTAGTTTCTCAACGCGTATCGCCCAGTTCTGGGCTTCATCAGGAGATTACATCATGTTGTACTGGGGTCCTACTTATACCCCTTTCAATTATGTTGCATTCACACCGCAAATGCCGGGTCCTACCCGGTAAGACAAACGTGTACTTACCGGGTGGGATCCGGCATTTGCGCTCCGTTGCAGGCTTCCCGACCCGGCAATATACCGGGTCGGTTGCCATGACAACGGAGGCCGCAGCAGCAGCAGGGGCGGGGGTGGAGGCGGCGTCGGGAGATGAGCTCATCTCCAGCGCCGCCTCTCCCTATCTTGTGAATGGGAACCGTGTCGCATCGACACGGCTCCCATTCACACCGCACCTGACCCGGTAATCAACCCGGGTAAAACCCTTCTTTTTTACCGGGTTGATTTACCGGGTCAGGCGACCCGCTAAATCGCCCAGTGTGCTTTCACATCGCACACTGACCCGGTTCGACACGGCAATATGCCGTGTCGGTACCGGGTTATTTGTGCGATGTGAAAGGGGTATTAGATCTCATTATGCAAATCACTTCCGGTTCGCGTCATCGGCGAAACCGGAAGTGGTCCAATATTTCATAAATATCCATATTTTATAGTTTGCAGGTGCTAGAGTACTAGTTAATAATATGAATCCTCTAAGTGCTCTTAACAAACCCACCGCTGATCACAGCGGTGGTTTGTTTATGAGCGTGCCTCGCGGCACTTGGCTTCCGGCGGAGCTACGTCATAGCCGTAAGTGACGCGTCATGTCCGGCCGCGTCACTCCCGGCATAATACAGCGCCGCATTATATTCAAGAGTAGTGTGGGCAGGTATATTCTGTCACATGGCTAATTTGCATATATAAACAAATGGGAGTGACGTTCCATTTGTAACAAACCCAGCATGTTTCAACAAATAACAGTTCATTAATATATGTTGACAATACACAATTATGATGACTTTGTGTTTGTAGGTTGTTTTAGAATTTAAACCTCATATATGCATCAGTGCAGTTACCAAATATAAATACTAAGAACATTTAAAATTGCAGTGAGCATAAAATGACAGTGAATCTTATAAGCAATAAAACATTAAAATCCACAATTTTTGAAACAAAAGTAAAGAGCAATTCACATATAATAATAAGGCTTTCTAGAATTATTCAACAGTGTTCTGGCGAGGACAGCAATTAATTATTATTTCTTTAAAAGGAGCTTATTTGTGTCTAAACATGAATATATAAAAACATGAATGTATATAGCGTTATATTTACAGACCGGTGAATAAAATAAACATACTTTAAAAACTATATACACAAAAAGTGCATGAGGACAGTTGTACACTAAAATTGCATAAATTATGTAGAAACTCCCATAAGATACTCCATAAAGTAGTACATATATAAAAAAAATTGAGTGATAACGAAATATGTTCTAGTATCACCTTCAATACTTGTTACTGTCAGAGCTCATTCGATATACAAATATATGGGATGTTAGATAAGAAAAACAGGGTATGTATCAAATTTTCTTACAAAAAGATGTTATAAGAAAGGTGCTATTTCGTAGCCCTCATTATGTCCGTAAGGTGACATGGTGTTCAGAGTAAAAATCCAATACATCTCTCGTGAGAGTTTCCTTAGGAGATCACCTCCTCTTGGACCCAATTTTACATGTTCAAGTGCTTTAAAGGTTAAAGTGTCTGTGCTTGAGCCATGAGTAAGGGCGAAATGTCTGGATAGGGGATGGCTTTCGATTTTATTCTTGATGTTCCTTACGTGTTCCTGGATTCGCAATTTTAGTGGTCTTTTAGTCTTCCCTATGTACTTCAAGTGACATCCGCATTCGATCATATATATTACCGATGATGTATTACAGTTGATAAAATCATGCATTTTGAATTCTCTTGTGTTATAATTGTTTTGGAAGCTCCTCCTATTTGGGTGGACGAATTTGCACATATTGCAATGTCCACATTTGTACATCCCAATACATTTGGGAATACCTGTGAGAATACCTCGTGTGCATTTAAGCATGCTGGGTGCTAGTACTTCCTTCAGGTTTTGTGCCTTTCTAAAGATAATTTCTGGGCGTTCAGGGAGCAATTCCTTGAGGACTGGATCCATCTTTAGAATGTGCCAGTGTTTGGAGAGCACTTTCCTTATTTGTACCTCCTCACAGTTATATTGTGTGATAAATGGTGCCAGCATCTTCTTCTCTTCCTTCACATTTTCTTTCAGTTTTAGTAATTCTTCTCTATCCAATTTCCCGCCTCGTTCAACCGCTTTCTTAATGATATGGTCAGGATAACCTCTTTCTTCAAACCGTTTAGCATAGATTTGGGATTGTTCTTGGAAGGTTTCAGGAGCACTGCAATTTCTTCTGATCCTATACATCTGCAAAAAAGGGGATGTTATTCTTCCAATTCTGGGTGTGACCACTTCTATAATGTAAATAACTATGTGTCTACTGGTTTGATGAAGTTCTTAGTTATTACTTTATCCCCATCATGTGATAGAATCAAATCCAGAAATTCCACTTCAGTCTTACTGGTAGTGCAAGTAAATTTCAAATTAAAATCATTGATTTGAATAAATTTCATAAAGTCATTGAAATCCTCCACGTCTCCGTCCCAAATTAAAATGATATCATCAATATAACGTTTAAAAAAGCAAATATTTCACTTAAACTGGCAGTTCTCATAGATGAATTTCTTTTCCCACATCCCCATTAAAATATTTGCATAGCTAGGAGCAAAAACCGTACCCATAGCTGTGCCACAGGTCTGAAGGTAAAATGTATCAGAAAATTTAAAATAATTATGTGTTAAAATAAACTCAATTAAAACACATATAAAGTCACGATGTTCACTGGTTATACTCGTATCCATTTCTAAAGTTTTGCGGCAGGCCTCAATTCCATTCTCATGGGTAATACTTGTGTACAGAGATTGTACATCAATAGTAGTCCATAAAAGGTTTTCTTCTCATTTGAAATTTCATAAAAGGTTTAGAATACTTGTTGTGTCTTTTAGAAAAGAAGGTAGATTCTGGACATGTGGTTTCAGAAATACATCAACGTATTCGGATAGGTGTGCTGTTAGCAAATCAATGCCTGCTATAATAGGTCTACCCGGTGGTGACTCTAAGCTCTTATGAATTTTGGGTAGGTGGTACATGATCGGAATGATTGGGTTATTGTTCATGAGGTACTGATACTCATCTTTCGAAATTATATTTTTATAAAGTCCTTGAATCAGTAATTTCCTAAGTTCCTCAATGTATTCTTCTGTAGGGTCCTTGGGTTGTGGTTTGTATGAAGATGTGTCATTTAATAAGCGTTGTGCTTCCTTGATATAGATTTCCTTATCTTGTATTACTAAACCACCCCCTTTATCAGCAGGTCTCAATATGATGGTTTCATGTCCCTTTAATTCTTTTAAGGCGTGTTTTTCATGATTAGTGAGATGTTTCTTTACTTTGAAATCCTCCCCCTCAATTAAGTCATACACAAATAGTTATTTACATTATAGAAGTGGTCACACCCAGAATTGGAAGAATAACATCCCCTTTTTCGCAGATGTATAGGATCAGAAGAAATTGCAGTGCTCCTGAAACCTTCCAAGAACAATCCCAAATCTATGCTAAACGGTTTGAAGAAAGAGGTTATCCTGACCATATCATTAAGAAAGCGGTTGAACGAGGCGGGAAATTGGATAGAGAAGAATTACTAAAACTGAAAGAAAATGTGAAGGAAGAGAAGAAGATGCTGGCACCATTTATCACACAATATAACTGTGAGGAGGTAAAAATAAGGAAAGTGCTCTCCAAACACTGGCACATTCTAAAGATGGATCCAGTCCTCAAGGAATTGCTCCCTGAACGCCCAGAAATTATCTTTAGAAAGGCACAAAACCTGAAGGAAGTACTAGCACCCAGCATGCTTAAATGCACACGAGGTATTCCCACAGGTATTCCCAAATGTATTGGGATGTACAAATGTGGACATTGCAATATGTGCAAATTCGTCCACCCAAATAGGAGGAGCTTCCAAAACAATGATAACACAAGAGAATTCAAAATGCATGATTTTATCAACTGTAATACATCATCGGTAATATATATGATCGAATGTGGATGTCACTTGAAGTACATAGGGAAGACTAAAAGACCACTAAAATTGCGAATCCAGGAACACGTAAGGAACATCAAGAATAAAATCGAAAGCCATCCCCTATCCAGACATTTCGCCCTTACTCATGGCTCAAGCACAGACACTTTAACCTTTAAAGCACTTGAACATGTAAAATTGGGTCCAAGAGGAGGTGATCTCCTAAGGAAACTCTCACAACGAGAGATGTATTGGATTTTTACTCTGAACACCATGTCACCTTACGGACATAATGAGGGCTACGAAATAGCACCTTTCTTATAACATCTTTTTGTAAGAAAATTTGATACATACCCTGTTTTTCTTATCTAACATCCCATATATTTGTATATCGAATGAGCTCTGACAGTAACAAGTATTGAAGGTGATACTAGAACACATTTCGTTATCACTCAATTTTTTTATACATGTACTACTTTATGGGAGTTTCTACATAATTTATGCAATTTTAGTGTACAACTGTCCTCATGCACTTTTTGTGTATATAGTTTTTAAAGTATGTTTATTTTATTTACCGGTCTGTAAATATAACGCTATATACATTCATGTTTTTATATATTCATGTTTAGACACAAATAAGCTCCTTTTAAAGAAATAATAATTAATTGCTGTCCTCGCCAGAACACTGTTGAATAATTCTAGAAAGCCTTATTATTACATGTGAATTGCTCTTAACTTTTGTTTCAAAAATTGTAGATTTTAATGTTTTATTGCTTATATGATTCACTGTCATTTTATGCTCACTGCAATTTTAAATGTTCTTAGTATTTATATTGAGTAACTGCACTGATGCATATATGAGGTTTAAATTCTAAAACAACCTACAAACACAAAGTCATAATTGTGTATTGTCAACATATATTAATGAACTGTTATTTGTTGAAACATGCTGGGTTCGTTACAAATGGAACATCACTCCCATTTGTTTATATATGCAAATTAGCCAGGTGACAGAATATACCTGCCCACACTACTCTTGAATATAATGCGGCGCTGTATTATGCCGGGAGTGACGCGGCCGGACATGACGCGTCACTTCCGGCTATGACGTAGCTCCGCCAGGAGCCAAGTGCCGCGAGGCACGCTCATAAACAAACCACCGCTGCGATCAGCGGTGGGTTTGTTAAGAGCACTTAGAGGATTCATATTATTAACTAGTACTCTAGCACCTGCAAACTATAAAATATGTATATTTATGAAATAGCGGACCACTCCAGGTTTCGCCGATGACGCGAACCGGAAGTGATTTGCATAATGAGATCTAATTAAAAGGGGTATAAGTAGGACCCCAGTACAACATGATGTAATCTCCTGATGAAGCCCAGAACTGGGCGAAACGCGTTGAGAAACTGACCTGCTGATTCACCACTACCGATACTACTCATTATCAAAGCTAAGCTACTCTTTTTTTATTATTTATTTTTGTGTATTTAGTAAATAAACTTGTTCTTTGGTATAGACTATTGAATTAAGTTTTGATATACTTTCCAAGGGCTGCTAAGTCATCTGTCTCTTGAAGACCTGGACACAGTACCTGTACTGATACGCATAAATGATTCATCTATCTGGTACGCATGCAATTTTGTGTGACAATTTAACCCTACACATGGAAAATTACTACGCTATATAGCGATTTCTGTATCCCAAACACATTTAGATCCCAATAGAGACCTGGACTAAAGAATGGGGTACTGACAAGCCTTATGTCAAGCCGTAATCCGGTACGCATTATTACTCTTGCGTGTGACAGAATTTATTGAAGAATACTACACCATAGGCGCTCTTTTGTTTCTTCCTTTGCTTTCAGATTTCTTTTTGGGCTATGCATACCTAGTGGGACTTTTTGAAGAACTGAGCAGCCACCCAATAAAGCGGGGAAAGTGTGGTTCACTGACCATTTATTTAAACACCAGACTTGGAACACTATTTTGAATTAATTATCTGACTGACCTAATTGTGGTTGTGATACCACAGTAAACAGTAAGGTACCTTCTTGAACTGGACGAGCGTACTGATCCACCCATCTACAATATATATATATATATATATATATATACATGTACACACACTAGGTGGCTCATCGCGCCCTACGAGCGCTCTTCACACCGTCGCAAGGGGCTACGCCCCCTTAAGCCTTGCACGGCCTTTGGGCGTGCAATATGTTGATTATATGGAGTATTACCTCCAAACATAATTTTGTGATTGGTTAAAATAAGAATTTACTTACCGATAATTCTATTTCTCGTAGTCCGTAGTGGATGCTGGGGACTTCGTAAGGACCATGGGGAATAGCGTCTCCGCAGGAGACTGGGCACATCTAAAGAAAGCTTTAGGACTATCTGGTGTGCACTGGCTCCTCCCCCCATGACCCTCCTCCAAGCCTCAGTTAGGATACTGTGCCCGGACGAGCGTACACAATAAGGAAGGATTTTGAATCCCGGGTAAGACTCATACCAGCCACACCAATCACACCGTACAACTTGTGATCTGAACCCAGTTAACAGCATGATAACAGAGGAGCCTCTAGAAAAGATGGCTCACTACAGCAATAACCCGATTTTTTTTTTTTTTTGGTAACAATAACTATGTACCAGTATTGCAGACAATCCGCACTTGGGATGGGCGCCCAGCATCCACTACGGACTACGAGAAATAGAATTATCGGTAAGTAAATTCTTATTTTCTCTAACGTCCTAAGTGGATGCTGGGGACTCCGTAAGGACCATGGGGATTATACCAAAGCTCCCAAACGGGCGGGAGAGTGCGGATGACTCTGCAGCACCAAATGAGAGAACTCCAGGTCCTCCTCAGCCAGGGTATCAATTTTGTAGAATTTTACAAACGTATTTGCTCCTGACCAAGTAGCTGCTCGGCAAAGTTGTAAAGCCGAGACCCCTCGGGCAGCCGCCCAAGATGAGCCCACCTTCCTTGTGGAGTGGGCATTTACAGATTTTTGGCTGTGGCAGGCCTGCCACAGAATGTGCAAGCTGAATTGTACTACAAATCCAACGAGCAATAGTCTGCTTAGAAGCAGGAGCACCCAGCTTGTTGGGTGCATACAGGATAAACAGCGAGTCAGATTTCCTGACTCCAGCCGTCCTGGAAACATATATTTTCAGGGCCCTGACAACGTCTAGCAACTTGGAGTCCTCCAAGTCCCTAGTAGCCGCAGGCACCACAATAGGTTGGTTCAGGTGAAACGCTGAAACCACCTTAGGGAGAAACTGAGGACGAGTCCTCAATTCCGCCCTGTCCGAATGGAAAATCAGATAAGGGCTTTTACAGGATAAAGCCGCCAATTCTGACACGCGCCTGACCCAGGCCAGGGCCAACAGCATGACCACTTTCCATGTGAGATATTTTAACTCCACAGATTTAAGTGGTTCAAACCAATGTGACTTTTGGAACCCAAAAACTACATTGAGATCCCAAAGTGCCACTGGAGGCACAAAAGGAGGCTGTATATGCAGTACCCCTTTTACAAACGTCTGAACTTCAGGGACTGAAGCTAGTTCTTTTTGGAAGAAAATTGACAGGGCCGAAATTTGAACCTTAATGGACCCCAATTTCAGGCCCATAGACACTCCTGTTTGCAGGAAATGTAGGAATCGACCCAGTTGAATTTCCGCCGTCGGGCCTTACTGGCCTCGCACCACGCAACATATTTTCGCCAAATGCGGTGATAATGTTTTGCGGTTACATCCTTCCTGGCTTTGATCAGGATAGGGATGACTTCATCCGGAATGCCTTTTTTCCTTCAGGATCCGGCGTTCAACCGCCATGCCGTCAAACGCAGCCGCGGTAAGTCTTGGAACAGACAGGGTCCTTGCTGGAGCAGGTCCCTTCTTAGAGGTAGAGGCCACGGATCCTCCGTGAGCATCTCTTGAAGTTCCGGTTACCAATCCAATCCGGAGCCACGAATATAGTGCTTACTCCTCTCCATCTTATCAATCTCAGTACCTTGGGTATGAGAGGCAGAGGAGGGAACACATACACTGACTGGTACACCCACGGTGTTACCAGAGCGTCTACAGCTATTGCCTGAGGGTCCCTTGACCTGGCGCAATACCTGTCGAGTTTTTCCCAACGGTTTATAATCACGTGGAAGACTTCTGGGTGAAGTCCCCACTCTCCCGGGTGGAGGTCGTGCTGAGGAAGTCTGCTTCCCAGTTGTCCACTCCCGGAATGAATACTGCTGACAGTGCTATCACATGATTTTCCGCCCAGCGAAGAATCCTTGCAGCTTCTGCCATTGCCCTCCTGCTTCTTGTGCCACCCTGTCTGTTTACGTGGGTGACTGCCGTGATGTTGTCCGACTGGATCAACACCGGCTGACCTTGAAGCAGAGGTCTTGCTAAGCTTAGAGCATTGTAAATGGCCCTTAGCTTCAGGATATTTATGTGAAGTGATGTCTCCAGGCTTGACCATAAGCCCTGGATATTCCTTCCCTGTGTGACTGCTCCCCAGCCTCGCAGGCTGGCATCCGTGGTCACCAGGACCCAGTCCTGAATGCCGAATCTGCGGCCCTCTAGAAGATGAGCACTCTGCAACCACCACAGGAGGGACACCCTTGTCCTTGGTGACAGGGTTATCCGCTGATGCATCTGAAGATGCGACCCGGACCATTTGTCCAGCAGGTCCCACTGGAAAGTTCTTGCGTGGAATCTGCCGAATGGGATAGCTTCGTAGGAAGCCACCATTTTACCCAGAACCCTTGTGCATTGATGCACTGAGACTTGGCTCGGTTTTAGGAGGTTCCTGACTAGCTCGGATAACTCCCTGGCTTTCTCCTCCGGGAGAAACACCTTTTTCTGGACTGTGTCCAGGATCATCCCTAGGAACAGAAGACAAGTCGTCGGAACCAGCTGCGATTTTGGAATATTGAGAATCCAATCGTGCTGCTGCAACACTACCTGAGATAGTGCTACACCGACCTCCAACTGTTCCCTGGATCTTACCCTTATCAGGGAATCGTCCAAGTAAGGGATAACTAAAATTCCCTTCCTTCGAAGGAATATCATCATTTCGGCCATTACCTTGGTAAAGACCCGGGGTGCCGTGGACCATCCATACGGCAGCGTCTGAACTGATAGTGACAGTTCTGTACCATAAACCTGAGGTACCCTTGGTGAGAAGGGTAAATTTTGACATGAAGGTAAGCATCCTTGATGTCCCGAGACATCATGTAGTCCCCTTCTTCCAGGATCGCAATCACTGCTCTGAGTGACTCAATCTTGAATTTGAACCTCTGTATGTAAGTGTTCAAAGATTTTAGATTTAGAATCGGTCTCACCGAGCCGTCCGGCTTCCGTACCACAACAGTGTGGAATAATACCCCGTTCCCTGTTGCAGGAGGGGTATCTTGATTATCACCTGCTGGGAATACAGCTTGTGAATGGCTTCCAAAACTGTCTCCCTGTCAGAAGGAGACATCGGTAAAGCCGACTTTAGGAAACGGCGAGGGGGAGACATCTCAAATTCTAATTTGTACCCCTGAGATATCACCTGAAGGATCCAGGGGTCTACTTGCGAGTGAGCCCACTGCGCGCTGAAATTCATTGAGACGGGCCCCCCACCGTGCCTGATTCTGCTTGTAAAGCCCCAGCGTCATACTGAGGGCTTGGCAGAGGCGGGAGAGGGTTTCTGTTCCTGGGAACTGGCTGATTTCTGCAGCCTTTTTCCTCTCCCTCTGTCACGGGGCAGAAATGAGGAACCTTTTGCCCGCTTGTCCACGAAAAGACTGCGCCTGATAATACGGCGTCTTCTCATGTTGAGAGGCGACCTGGGGTACAAACGTGGATTTCCCAGCTGTTGCCGTGGCCACCAGGTCTGAAAGACCGACCCCAAATAACTCCTCCCCTTACTAAGGCAATACTTCCAAATGCCGTTTGGAATACGCATCACCTGACCACTGACGTGTCCATAACCCTCTACTGGTAGAAATGGACAACGCACTTAGACTTGATGCCAGTCGGCAAATATTCCGCTGTGCATCACGCATATATAGAAATGCATCTTTTAAATGCTCTACAGGCAATAATATACTGTCCCTATCTAGGGTATCAATATTTTCAGTCAGGGAATCCGACCACGCCAACCCAGCACTGCACCTCCAGGCTGAGGCGATTGCTGGTCGCAGTATAACACCAGTATGTGTGTAAATACATTTTAGGATACCCTCCTGCTTTCTATCAGCAGGATCCTTAAGGGCGGCCATCTCAGGAGAGGGTAGAGCCCTTACAAGCGTGTGAGCGCTTTATCCACCCTAGGGGGTGTTTCCCAACGGACCCTAACCTCTGGCGGGAAAGGATATAATGCCAATAACATTTTAGAAATTATCAGTTGTTATCGGGGGAAAACCACGCATCATCACACACCTCATTTAATTTCTCAGATTCAGGAAAACTACAGGTAGTTTTTCCTCACCGAACATAATACCCCTTTTTGGTGGTACTCGTATTATCAGAAATGTGTAAAACATTTTTCATTGCCTCAATCATGTAACGTGTGGCCCTACTGGAAGTCACATTTGTCTCTTCACCGTCGACACTGGAGTCAGTATCCGTGTCGGCGTCTATATCTGCCATCTGAGGTAACGGGCGCTTTAGAGCCCCTGACGGCCTATGAGACGTCTGGACAGGCACAAGCTGAGTAGCCGACTGTCTCATGTCAACCACTGTCTTTTATACAGAGCTGACACTGTCACGTAATTCCTTCGAACAGTTCATCCACTCAGGTGTCGACCCCCTAGGGGGTGACATCACTATTACAGGCAATCTGCTCCGTCTCCACATCATTTTTCTCCTCATACATGTCGACACAAACGTACCGACATACAGCACACACACAGGGAATGCTCTGATAGAGGACAGGACCCCACTAGCCCTTTGGGGAGACAGAGGGAGAGTTTGCCAGCACACACCAGAGCGCTATATATATACAGGGATAACCTTATATAAGTGTTTTTCCCCTTATAGCTGCTGTATCTTTAATACTGCGCGTAATTAGTGCCCCCCCTCTCTTTTTTAACCCTTTCTGTAGTGTAGTGACTGCAGGGGAGAGCCAGGGAAGCTTCCCTCCAACGGAGCTGTGAGGGAAAATGGCGCCAGTGTGCTGAGGAGATAGGCTCCGACCCTTTTTCGCGGACTTTTCTCCTGCATTTTTATGGATTCTGGCAGGGGTTAAAATTCATCCATATAGCCCTGGGGGCTATATGTGATGTATTTTCGCCAGCCAAGGTGTTTTTATTGCTGCTCAGGGCGCCCCCCCCTAGTGCCCTGCACCCTCAGTGACCGAAGTGTGCTGAGGAGCAATGGCGCACAGCTGCAGTGCTGTGCGCTACCTTGTTGAAGACAGGACGTCTTCTGCCGCCGATTTTCCGGACCTCTTCTGCCTTCTGGCTCTGTAAGGGGGCCGGCGGCGCGGCTCTGGGACCCATCCATGGCTGGGCCTGTGATCGTCCCTCTGGAGCTAATGTCCAGTAGCCTAAGAAGCCCAATCCACTCTGCACGCAGGTGAGTTCGCTTCTTCTCCCCTTAGTCCCTCGATGCAGTGAGCCTGTTGCCAGCAGGTCTCACTGAAAATAAAAAACCTAAACTAAAACTTTCACTAAGAAGCTCAGGAGAGCCCCTAGTGTGCACCCTTCTCGTTCGGGCACAAAGATCTAACTGAGGCTTGGAGGAGGGTCATGGGGGGAGGAGCCAGTGCACACCAGATAGTCCTAAAGCTTTCTTTAGATGTGCCCAGTCTCCTGCGGAGCCGCTATTCCCCATGGTCCTTACGGAGTCCCCAGCATCCACTTAGGACGTTAGAGAAATATTGCGCGTACAAACGGCGTGGGATCGGTAAGGGGTCGTAGCCCCTTGCAACTGTGTGAACAGCGCATGCAGGTCACGATGAATCACGTAGTAGGTGCTGTGGTTGAGGGTGTGGCGGATGCGGGGGAGACACAGATGGAGGAGGTGGGCCAGGGGTGTCGCGGATGGGGGAGGGGTGGTGGAGGGGGTGCTTCGGGTGGTGGAGGGGTGGGTTCGGGGGGGGGGGGGGCGGATGGAGGAGGGTGTCTGCAGATGCTGCGGGTGAAGGGGGAGCGGGTGGGGGCCGGAGGTGCTGTGTATGGGGGAGTGTCGGGTGCGGAAAAGACGCTGATGGGGTAGGGTGTCCTGGGGTGCAGCGAGTGGGGGAGAGTCCTGAGCCACCGTGGTGGGGGGGTAGCGGTGGTGCCGTGGGTGGGGTAGCGGTGGTTGAGGGGGTGTGGTGGGTGGGGGAGGGCCGGGTGCGGGGGATGCATGGTTGGGGGAAGGGCGGATGCAGGGGTGCCGCAGTGGGGGAGGTGGCCCGGAGCCACCGCGGGTGGGGGAGGGTGCGGTGGTGCTGCGGTTGTGGGAGGTGCAGGATTGAGTGAGGTGCATCCAGCTGGAGCACCGCAGAGGTGACAGTATAGGGGACACAGGCACAGCATAGGTGACACATGGCGCTGCAAGGTCATGACCGGCAGAGCCGGGACACAGCAGCAAAGCTCTGACGGAGACAGGCAAAGCAGAGCAGGGCCATGTGTTGTGCACAGCAGGAAAGGGGAGAACAGCAGCACACTGCCGGGTTCCTGCAGCCCTCCGCTGATGCAGCAGCGCTACTTACTGAAGTCCAGCCGGTAGTCTCCTGTGTGGAGACGCCCCCTCTCCTTGGTGCTGTAGTGCAGCGTGCAGCTGAGCCAGCCGCAGTGACACTCTACGGTGCTCCCTCCATGACACGGATCTCGGGCAGCGGCAGCAGTTTGGCAGAGGCTAAACGGCGGTCCGGAGTACCATAGCACGTGCATATTACTCTGGCGGGCCCTACACACACCCACAGCAGCGCTATCTGACACTGCCGCTAATACCAAGTTGGTGAAGTGACCTCTGACGTCACCAGGGGGAGGATCTACCCTGGCGCTAACCCAATAAGAGCTCCTAGTCACGTCCAGCGTTAGCCACACAGTCACTCTGGGCTATTATGTAGGAGATGGAGTATTGCACAACGAAGGGGCGCCCGATGGTGAAGAGGGTGTAGCCCCTTGCGAAAGGGAAGGGGCGGGGAAGTGGGGGCTGCGGATGGTGAAGGGGGTCCGGAGGCGCTGCGGTTGGGGGAGGGGCGGCGGTGCCACGGGAGGGGTAGGTGCGGGGCTGTTGGGGATGGGGGAGGGGTTCCGGATGCTGTAGGTGGGGAAGTGAAGGGTGCGGGGGCGCCACGTGTGGGGTAGGTGGTCCGGGGGTCCCGCGGGAGGGATGTGGGTGCGGCGGATGAGGGAGGTGGTCTGGAGATGCTGCGGTTGGTGGAAGGGCGGGTGCGGGGGTGCCTCAGGTGGGGTAGGGGTCCGGAGGTGACGCTGGTGGGGGAGGGGTGGATGCCGCGGATGGGGGTGGAGCTATAATATATAAAATTGGACATACTATTAAGAAATTCTATATTGTACCACAGAGAGTACTGCCCTACATACACACACATGTAGCTGCAGACACACGTGTACACGGCCATGTATGACCCCACATGTTTCAATGTCCCCCTAGCTGCAGGATACATATAATGGCCATCCTCATCTAGTGCCAGGGCCCCCTGGCCAGCCATTGTGTCAGCAGCAGGGATATTGCATGTGACTGTGTGGCAGCAGCAGTGACCCTGGCTGACTCAAAGCGCGGGCGATCCGGGTGCAGCTGGATGGGACACTTCCCCGGCGAGTCACTGTCACCCGGCAGAGAAAGAGGAGGCGGCTCATTATGCGGGCTGAGGACGGAGCTTGGAGCTGTGCAGAGATAAGGAAGCGTGGTCAGGCTCCGGTTGGTGATGAGAGCCATTTTCTGACTGAGTGGGAGAGCTGCAGCCGTGGACGGGGAAGTCGGAGGTGGTAGGCGGAACCTGGGAAGCCGTGACCCTGCCCTCTCCTATTAGCAATCCCGAGAGGAGGCAGGAACCTGGGGGGAGGCTTCAGCAGTGAGAGGTGCCCTTTCTACCTAAAAAGGCAAAGGGACGGAGTGGTTGCCACTGATTGAAAGCTGCAGATTCTACAGTATCAGCAGGGTGGAACTCAACAGCTGGAGCTGGAGACCCGGTTATCTCCACTGACAGTGGCTGACAGCTCTTGGGGATCCAGAATCCTTATGTATACAGCAGGGGAGGTATGAATGTGATTTCCCCTAGCACCACACAGTAAGAGCCTTCAGAGTAATAAGCAGCTATTATACAGGGAGACACATAGTACCTGTAGTCTAAAGAGGGACATTGGTGCCAAGCTCACAGTGGTCTTTGTTACATGAGTGCAATTGTACTGACCTGTCAGCCAGGATAAGGGTGCCCTTTCCCACCAGTAGTCAGTTACAATAACTTTCAGCAGCCACTGTAGCCCAGTAAAGACTGTCTGTACGGTACTGCCACTGAACAGGTCTTGGCCATCCCTGGAAATTAGTGAAAAGGAGTGTGTTGAGGCACGTCACTTCAGTCAATTATAGAAGTGAATAGTGAGTGGATAATCTACGCTATACCTTCCCCTTTCAGGATTTATGCAGTCGCATCCACTGTGTAATAGACATTAGGGCATAGTTAACTTCCTTTGCCTCCGCAGCAGAGAATATTTATTATTGGCAGGGAGCTTGTTATGAACCGTGGACCAATTTAAATCCAGTGCACACTGAAGCCAAAGATTACGACCTAGCCAAGTGTATTTGTGATATAGTAACGACACCCAGTCAGCTGTCAGAGATTGAATGAGCTTGCCCATACACTATTATAACTGGACAGTGAGAAATTTATTAAGAGTCAGGAGTGACAAGGACTCCATAGGAAGTTAGTCCTGCAGCTCAGTGTATACCACGTTAAAGCAGCACTTGGTTACGCCAGTTTAGTCCAAGGAGTTCAGTGACCGTGACAGGAAATTAACAAAAAAAATCGCAGGGAGATAATGTACTAACAAACCCGGGTTTGCACCATTCAAGGGCTTTAATATTGCAGCGGCCACATCTTACATTCAGGATGCAGTGTCAGTTAAGGAACAAAACTTAGCGGTTACCACTGCACTTTTCATTAGCAGAAACAAGAAGCTATCTTGATTTCTATGTGCACCACCGTATCTCTCAGCTGAACTGAATTACTGTACTTAGGGGCTAATTCAGACCTGATCACTACCAAGCGATTTTTTCACTGCTGCGATCAGATAGTCGCCAGCCCACAGGGGGAGTGTATTTTAGCTGTGCAAGTGTGCAAACGCATGTGTAGCAGAGCTGTACAAACAGATTTTGTGCAGTCTCCGCGCAGCCCAGGACTTACTCAGCCGATGCGATCACTTCAGCCTGTCCGGGGCCGTAAATTACGTCAGGATCCCTCCCTGCAGACGCATGGACACGCCTGCGTTTTTCCAACCCCTCCTTGAAAACAGTCAGTTGCCACCCAGAAACGCCTTCTTCCTGTCAATCTCCTTGCGATCACCCGTACGAATGGATCCGTCGCACAAACACATCGCTGAGCGGCGATCCGCTTTGTATCCGTGCAACGTGCTTGTGCAGTTCGGAACTGATTGCAGGCTGTGAGAAAACGCAGCCTAGCAATCAGGTCTGCATTACCCCCTTAATTACTTCAGAGTATACTCTGTGAATACCTTTGTTTAATTGTTTTACCAGATGTTGAGTTTTTATTAGTATTGCAAGGAGCTACAGTAGTTAAACAAGATAGCTAGTGTAGAGTGTTACATATACTATGTCGGGAATAGTATTATCAGTAATGTGTAATTGCTAAGTTATCCGCATGTTGCAAATTGATCTGCCTTACTGAAACAGTTTACATCCGTGTTTCCTGTGGAAGAAACTTCAAGATTCCACATTGCTGAAAAATAAAATTGTTTAGTGTTTTATGGTCACGGTTTCTTGTAAAATACTTACCTGAAGATATCTGCACGACACTTGCCAGTATATTCAACTACACTTACCCTGGTGGATGGGACATATCTCCAGAGAACATAAATATCACATTTTCCAGCTCTTATGAGATAATTATGTTTTATTAAATATCCCCCAAAGTCAAACATTGAGTCACCGGAAGCGTTCGGGGATGGGAACGGGGAGTGGTCGGCCAAACGCAGACGTGTCACGAGTCATTTTCTGGGCATGCATAAATTAGCAGTTGCAATCTTGCTGGCTACTGGAGAGCCCTCTGCATCCCAGGAGAGCAGCTCAGCCTATGCGTCTACATACAGTGGCACTCAGGCTCTCCAACATAACCCGATTTGCGACGATGGTACCGATGTATCAGCAATTTTACATCTTTGAATGGAAATAATGTGACAGCAGTGGGTGTCCCTATGTTCGGGTTAGCTTCTGCCCATATTAGCATATAATTGCAATTTCGTACAGCAAAAGATAACTATGGCAACATCAGCAAGAACAACCGCACCTGAATGAGCCTCCCAGAGGAATGAGGCCAGAGGAAGTTTTCTATTTTTTTCTGTTTACAGGCAAGATGGCTGCAGTCTACGCTACGTACTGTCGAAGTCAAAAATATTACATAAAGAGAACATACAAACTACACACATTTAAGTCGCTATACTTGCAAATACGCGCAGCGAGCACAGCCATATATGATAACACACGCATTTACACGGACATGCCACAGAGATGGATTCGACACTTATTTCATACAGTACATAATTATAATAATATCAAGCGCCAGACATCATGATGATTTAAAATTATCTAATGAATTAATGTCATGTATGTGTATTATTTGAACGAAACCAGATACACCTGTCATATTTACTATTAAAACAACCAGCTTAATGTGTAGATTAATTTGATACTTGTTATGAAGTTGTAGGACATTGCAGCGAATAGTTATGATTACATGTATAAAAGCTAAAATCACTTTGTTAGAACAATGAATGTTACAGTGGACAGGGAACTCAGGCCAGCCCTTTGGATGTCTTCAAGGCTGAATCTGATTACCATATACAAAGGAACTGGTGACTCATCATGAGTCCCCTCCCCCAGAAACTAGATGAGACATAAGCTGACCACACAGGAGGTCAGAGTTAGTTGCTTTTTGGTCTCAGAGGAAGATGAAGTCTCAGCATGATTTTACAGAGGAGAGAGAGAGAGAGTCATATTGAGGGACAAACTTGTATGAGAAAGATATGGTATTGTATCGCTGGCATGTAACTGAAACTGCATATAACTGTATGTAATTGTATGTTCTTACTGTTTACTGTGCGAGTTGTATTCATGTAACTATAGGTATACTGTACTTTGTAATATATATTGAATCCATATCCTTTTAACAACAAATATATACATCAATGATCTTTGGAACTCAGATAATGTGTGGGTGTATTGTTTTCTCTTATGGGATGCAGTGTTGTGCAATGTACAGCGCACATTCATGGGATATGGTAATAAGAGTTGCAGGCATTTACAATATATATTAGAGCGGGCATTTTAAATATTTGTGAGAAATCAATTTGGCATTCTTAGATGAGGGCTCTTACGGGATATCAGGGTCTTAATGATGCACTGTACATTACAAATGTGGCTGTAATTGACCGGCTCCAATGGACGCATTGAGAAGCTGATGAAAATAACATTCACTTTAATGTATTTTTGTGTAATCAGTAAGCCAATGATATGAAATTCAAGGGACAATGCGTTTCTCATAATATTTAAGATGCTAAAATTTATTTTTATTGTTGCAAAACAAGGTTCAAATAAGTCATATTGTGGTTGATTCAGATTGGATTGTTTATCTGTTTAAGTAGGTTTAAAAGTATATTTAAAAGTTGCTGTATAGCCTTGATAGTTTTTTTTTAAACTAAACAACTTCTGGTGCTTGTATGATGTGTGATTTCTTTGGGACAAAGGAAGCCGCATGGTCTGTCCTCCATTTTGGACTAACCACATGGCCTGTCCACCATTTTGTGTAACCCTCATGGATGTGGAAGGGGGAGGAGCAGCGGCCATTTTGGGAAGGTCATTTTTCTAAATGGGTGATTTTCACTGCTCAGAATAATCAGCTTTCCTTGGTCACATAAAACACCATTTATGAGTTACCAATGCATTTATTTAACCCATGCCATAGTCAAATACAAATAGTTTCAGCTGGGCCTAGTGAAAGTTAATAGTGAGATGAATACTTAGTGTAAGAATTACACACAGATATAAAAAAAAGTTGTTTTTTTCTTTTACCTCTAGGATTCAGTTAAATCTGCTTGCTAGTTTAGGATAGCCATTGAAATGTTAATTAACCTGTCCCACTACCCTCTTGAACAGGCATATGAACCTCTGTTGATATGCAAATTAGAGACTTTAAAGGAAATGCATTCATTCAGTAGGTGTGTACTGTGTGGGGGTTCTATGAGAGTCAAGTGATATATATTATATAAATATATATTATATATAATATTATTATAATTATGTGTATATTTATATCAGTGTATGTTCTGCAAGAAAGCTATCCAATCTGAATCATATCATTTAAATTATTGATTATTGCTAGAGTCATTATAGATCTGTGTGAAATAGGATACAATTGTTGCTATATAGGTAAATTTACAGGTAAATCTGAAATAACAGTATTTTAAGGAAGTAAGCGTAAAGACACAAACGCAGTTCTGCATAAAGTTTATACAGAACAAGTTGTGTCTAGTGGGCAATAGTAGTTAGTATTGCTCACATTTATAGAGCTGTGTGATTTATTGCGGACGCAGGGTTTTGTACACGTGTCTCGGACAAAGTAAAGGACTGCGCACGCAGCGTAAGAGACACACACGGTCGCGTGTTTGCGCAAAGTGCGTAAGAATGTGGGCACTGAGTACAAATTATACAATAGTGTCGTTTAGTTCAAAGGTGGGATAGTAGACATTTAATACAATAGCACATAACTATCAGATTTCAAAAGCAGGTTACTCTAAATTTAGTTTAAAAAACTGTATTGCCTCTGGGGTAAAGCTACCTATCTGAATGAATTTACATTTTCTGTACAGAAAAACAAAGTGTATTTGAGTGAGAGAACGCAGGAGTGAGTGGATACTGAACCCCAGAAACTGAAGTGGTCTGAAGTGGTCTGAAGTGGTAACACTGGGTTAGTAGAGGCCCGGTGGCATAGGGTTCGCTACCCTGCGTTATTAGGAACTGAAGTGGTCTGAAGTGATCCCATACAACTGAAGTGGTCTAAAGTGGTCTGGAGTGGTTTAGGCTAAAGTGGTCTACAGCAATTGTAGGGCATATAGATAACTAGTATCTATAGGCTGTGCTATTGCATCGCATGTCCGTTTGTTCTGCACAGCACAACGTGATACCATTGTGTTATATGCGCTGTGGAAGAGCATACGCCAACGTGATTGTATAGACAAAGGGGTTTTTCAATGATAACGTCGGGAAATCTCCCTGGTGGGCTTCACTGGAAAGGGTGAATGATAGTTATCTAATTTCTCTGTTTTTCACCCTACAAACAATTCCAGTTGAAAGATACCGAAAAGGAATTTTTTTTCGCTGCCTCTCTAAGGAAAATATTCCAAACAGAACTTCCACCGAAAGAAATTACGGTGTTGTAAGGTCTGATAGGAGCCCTAAGTTGGGTACATTGCGATCCGCTACCAACAGTGTATCGTTGTACTGGCCAGCGTGGGCGAGAGCGAGTGGAAGGCGCTCAGGGATACTTCCACCGTCGCCTTATATTGAGTATTTTGGTGTTTGTGGGAAAAGGCCCACAATTATGGGAGCCAGTTGCTCAAGTAAGGGACGTTTAACCAGGGTTCAGGTTGAAGAGCCGCGGCCCAGGGGGTCAGCGAAGTTTAAAGGAAAAAGTATTATGTGTGGGAAATATGGTCCACACGCTGAAGACTTTTTGTCTGAATGGGAATGTATGACTGACAAAGATAGGGTACCATTCCCTAAGGTGAGCAGCTTTGAACCAGAGGTATTGCAGAACTTAAGGATAAGAATATGTCTGATAAAATCCCGAAAACAAAGGGTCAGACATACAAATTGTTTAAACCTGTGACAGCAAGAGGGGTTGGTGAGTTTGATCCTAAGGTATTGCAGGTGGTATGTCTAACCAAAGTCATATAAGACAAGAATGGAAATATAAGAACTGTTTGAACTTGTAGCAACAATAAATAAGTAGGAAGAAAAAAAAAAGAGAATGCAAGTACACCGCCTTATGTAGATGTGAAAGCAGTTACGGCCAGCATACAAACTATAGAAAATAATAAAAATATGAAAAATATGACTGTAACCTATATATGTACTAATGAATGTTGAAGTTTTATTTAGGAGGAGAAGGTGACCTGATTGTTTTCAGCCATTTCTCAGGTACCCAGAGGAGTATCCAACCGGTAAAAGAAGAGCAGTAGCCTGTGGGGGAAGTGGCTGAGACCAGTGGAACAGGTAAGTATGGTATCATTCGTGTACATATATAGTAAATAAATAAATAAATAAATAAAACTAAAAAAAATCAAGAAAGTAACGTCAGAAATGGAGAAAAACCTGTCCGCACATTAGTATTTGCCAGTAGGAAAGCGGACAGAGACAAGGTAACCCCAGGGTATTTCTTTCAGTTACCATATAAGAAGTATGCATTCCTAGTAATGCCCCTAGTCAAGATGAGCTTGGAAATGTTTGTTGGACCATGTACAGACCCTTAATACGGGATGAGAAGGATTGAATGAATACTTCGCATGACCTAGAAGCTTGCTAAATTTTTGTTTTTGGCTCTTGCAGAAATAGAAAAACTCTCCATCTGGATAAGACCACTGGTAAACACTAATTCGGCAAATGGGAGGTGGCTGTCTCTGTGCAAATGGACGGGCTCAATAAGGCATTGAGTGTCAGGGTGCAGACTTCTTTGCAAAATTGGAAAGGTCACAGTAGCTAATCTTAGATAGGGTGCTATTGAACATCACAAGAATAGTGTTAGGCGCAGAGAACAACAGGTGGAGAGGTTGAGGACGGTAAGTATACTGGCACATACAGGAAAGACCCATCAGTCCAAACCCCAGATCCCTAATGGTCAATAATATGTTACACGTGTAGGAAGGAAGGGCATTTTGCCAGAGATTGTAGGAGTAGTAGGACACATAGTCAATATAGATCCCCTAGACAGAAAACACAAGCCACATTATTAAACACATAGACGGGACCAAGGGACATATAGTAAGGAATCACGAGCCATATAGAAAACACAGATTCGGCTAATGGGAAGAACAAAATAAATGCAACATTACCCTTTGACAAAACTTGAAGACTAATGTTGCATTCTACTGTTCTAGATGCATGTCCATCACAGGTAGAGGAAATTAACTCACAGATACCGGGTTCCCTATGAACTTAGGATGGACAGGACACTGGATTGATGGTTGGGATAGTCCCAGTAGACATAAGACACACAGAATTTTTTTTTTAAGGGGAGTAGACAAAGTAGAGAATCACTTCCCCGTAGCGCCCAATCCAGTTGTCAAATTTTTATAAAATCTTCTTCACCTCTACAAACTCATCTGTCACCAACCTCTATTCTGTTTCTCTACAGTTTTCCTCTACATCTTTTGCGTTCACACAGGGTGGTACAATACATGGACCCAAGTACAGTTCAAACTCCACATGCCTAGGTCCTTCAGAGTTCTGCCCAAACCCAGTATATCTCAACAGCACGATAACACCAGTATTACTGCAGTGTGCCTTGTCATGCACAAAGGGTGGAGAATGGGAATACTGGTGAAGGGAAATTTTGTATAGACACTGATATGCCTGTTGGTGAATGGGAAACCTGACATTTTCTTTTTCATTTTCTTCTTCCTTCTCTCCTCTAGAGATGTTTCTTTTTTTCTTTTTTTTTGAGTTATGCTCATGGTACTCTACACTGCAAACACACGATAGTTAAATTAAGATACAAAAATGTGTGTTCCCTGCAGGAAGAGGCAGTCTGGAGGACAAAGGGGTATGGCCAGGAGTCCTCAGGACTGTGGGCAGGTGGACACGGTAAGCCAGTAGCCCCCAGAGCATACCTTCCAAGTCTAGCTGAGGTGGCACACGGTCTGACTCATCTAGGCAAAGAGGGTAGGTGCAGGCTGATGAGAGCCTACTGGTGTGCGCCAGGATTCTATTCTCATGCAGGTAAAGAGAGCAATGACCTGTCTTGCTTGCTTGAGGAAGAATATTGGTAAAGCAATACCAACAGAGCCATCCCATATTCCTTCTGCAGACGGATCTTTTCATGAAATACAAATCGACTTCGTACAGTTAACACCCTTTAGGAATTATTGTTATGTATTGGTGTGCACTGATGTTTTCTCAAACTGGGTAGAGGCATTTCCTGCCGCCACGGATGCTGCTGTGTTTACCGCAAAGAAAAATTGTGCAGAAATTTGTGTGTAGATAATGGTACCCCTAGAAGTAGGAGCAAAGCTTGAAATTGTACTATTGTGATCATAGATACTGCCACTAGTATTATGTAGCTTCGGAACCACTCCCAGATCTTCACTCGACGAATCACCCTCTTCAAAGTTTGTTGTTGTTTTGGTTTTGGTATTTGTGTTTTTTTTTTTTTTTTTGGGTTGTTTCTGGAAGACAACCTCATGTCATGATTGATCCGCACAATGATCAGAAATACACCAATAAGGTGACAGTACAGTACTTTATTGAGATGAGCCAGCATTTGAGAACTTGACAAAGAACTTGAAACTGCTGATTGCTGGTATGCCAAATGCTAACTGTATTGATTATGAACCAAGAGACTGTGTGATTGCCCTTACGCTCAGGTTGCCTAATAGACAGGTGGGAAGGACCATACCAAGATTTGTTGACAGCACTAAAGGTTGCCGAAAGAGAGACTTGTGTCCACTCGTCCCACTGCAAGAAGGTCGCTGATCCGGAGAGAACTCGTGACAAAGTAGTTTATTGCTCACATTCATCGAGTTTGTGAACTGTGTGTTCAAACGTAGTGATGAGCGGATTCGGTTTTACTCGGTTCTCAAAACCGAATCTTATTGGCTATCCAAAACACGTGACATCAGTGAGCCAATAAGATTCGGTTTTGAGAACCGAGTAAAACCGAATCCGCTCATCACTAGTTCAAAGTGAACTGTGTGTTCCACGTGAACTGTGTGTTCAAAGAGCAAGGTGGAGAGCAAAGTGAACTGTGTGTTCCAAGTGAACTGTGTATTCAAAGAGCAAGGCAAAGAGATCGCAAAAGTATCACCAGAGACTCTGTTCCGTGAAGACTGAGAGGCGGCACTGTTGAACACTACCTGAGCGTACTAAAGGATTGCAGAAAGACCAGTCATTGTAATTGATTTGTTATGAACAAGAGTTGTTTTGTTCTATTTCTCTTTTCTCTCTTTCCCGCTGACAAACATTTTCTTTCAGGATATTCTATTTTGCAAGGTTTTTTTTATGAGGAGTCGAGTGTGGGACTGGAACTGGTACTGTAGGAAGAAGTGATTTCCTTATAGGATCCCAGGATTAGCCGATCAGTTTGTTAAAGTCAGAGAAAAATCAAAGTTCTAGTAGTTATGGAGTTCAGAGGTAATCAGGAACAGTCAGACAATGGCTATTCACGCATTGCAGATAAAGAGCTCATTAATATATGTGGAAGAAAGGTTTATGAGTGGCTCTCCCCGAACTCCGAAGGTTTATGTTATTTAGGAAGGACACTACTTATAACCCTTGTTCAATGATTAAACAGACCTAGCATACGTTCCAAAAATGGAAACAATGTTCAGAAACTGATAGGAATATGTAGATCATGAAAATTTTATATGTCACTGTCACGATTTGTTTGTGTCTTCTTCACCTACCCAGCAGAACCTCAATTGAATCCAAACATCAGTGTACAAAGACGTAGGTACATGTATGTGTGAAATGTTCGTCGCAAATCAGACTTTATAGGCCAAAGCACTGTCCCAGCATACTCTATAGGTTGAATGTTGTCCCACACCCAACCAGTGGTCCCGTGACCGCCGAGTGCATATAGAGGATGTCTCGTCCTCCTCCCTGTCTTCCCCAAATATAGTCAAGTGTCTGATTTGCAAAATGCATACATACTTGTGTCTAGGTCACCGATTATGGTATGAAATATTTCTTATGTTAATAATTGATGGCAGTTATTGTTTACTGCCAAAGTCAAAAATATTACATAAAGAGAACATACAAACTACACACATTTAAGTCGCTATACTTGCAAATATGCGCAGCGAGCACAGCCATATATGGTAACACACGCATTTACACGGACATGCCACAGAGATGGATTCGACACTTATTTCATACAGTACATAATTATAATAATATCAAGCGCCAGACATCATGATGATTTAAAATTATCTAATGAATTAATGTCATGTATGTGTATTATTTGAACGAAACCAGATACACCTGTCATATTTACTATTAAAACAACCAGCTTAATGTGTAGATTAATTTGATACTTGTTATGAAGTTGTAGGACATTGCAGCGAATAGTTATGATTACATGTATAAAAACTAAAATCACTTTGTTAGAACAATGAATGTTACAGTGGACAGGGAACTCAAGCCAGCCCTTTGGATGTCTTCAAGGCTGAATCTGATTACCATATACAAAGGAACTGGTGATTCATCATGAGTCCCCTCCCCCAGAAACTAGATGAGACATAAGCTGACCACACAGGAGGTCAGAGTTAGTTGCTTTTTGGTCTCAGAGGAAGATGAAGTCTCAGCATGATTTTACAGAGGAAAGAGAGAGAGAGAGAGTCATATTGAGGGACAAACTTATATGAGAAAGATATGGTATTGTATCGCTGGCATGTAACTGAAACTGCATATAACTGTATGTAATTGTATGTTCTAACTGTTTACTGTGTGAGTTGTATTCATGTAACTATAGGTATACTGTACTTTGTAATATATATTGAATCCATATCCTTTTAACAACAAATATATACATCAATGAGCTTTGGAACTCAGATAATGTGTGGGTGCATTGTTTTCTCTTATGGGATGCAGTGTTGTGCAATGTACAGCGCACATTCATGGGATATGGTAATAAGAGTTGCAGGCATTTACAATATATATTAGAGCGGGCATTTTAAATATTTGTGAGAAATCAATTTGGCATTCTTAGTACTTTCCCTGTCACATCACCCGTTTCTTTTTTGGCAGTTTTTCATTAGGTTTTCTTGCAGCTTGTGTAAATATAGGTTAATGGGCCTACTTCAGAGTTCATCGCAGCAGCAAATTTGTTAGCAGTTGGGCAAAACCATGGGGGTAATTCAGACCTGATCGCTCGCTAGCTATTTTTTGCAGTCCTGCGTTCGCATAGTCGCCGCCCACCGGGGAGTGTATTTTAGCTGTGCAAGTGTGCGATCGCATGTGCAGCCGAGTGGTACAAAAAGATCTTGTGCAGTTTCTGAGTAGCCCAGGACTTACTCAGCCGCTGTGATCACTTCAGCTTGTCTGGGACCGGAATTGACGCCAGACACCCGCCCAGAAAACGGTCAGTTGCCACCCACAAATGCCCTCTTCCTGTCAATCTCCTTACGATCGCCCGTGCGAATGGATTCTTTGTAAAACCCATCGCAGAGCAACGAACCGCTTTGTACCTGTGCGACGGTGCATACGCATTGCGCAGTTCTGACCTGATCGCAGCTGTGCAAAAAACGCTAGCGAGCAATCAGGTCTGAATTACCACCCCCAATATGCACTGCAGGGGGGGACAGATATAACATATGCAGAGAGAGAGTTAGATTACGGTGGGGTGTGTTCAAACTGAAATCTACTGTAAATTGCAGTGTAAAAATAAAACAGACAGTATTTACCCTGCACAGAAACAAAATAACCCACCCAAATTTAACTCTCCCTGCACATGTTATATCTGCCTCCCCTGCAGTGCACATGGTTTTGCCCAACTGCTAAAAAAAAAAACCCTGCTGCGATCAACTTGGAATTACCCCCATGGTTTTGCCCAACTGCTAACAAATTTGCTGCTGTGATCAACTCTGAATTACCTCCAATGTATCCGTCAGTTTGCGGATTTTCTGGATTTTTGTCATTTCATTTAATAACAAAAAATTTTGCAGGTCAGTTTTGAAAAAGACACTTTCCATTTGATAAATACGCCAAAGAAATGCAATTTGGTGATAAATTTCCCACATGGTCTTTTTTGTCATTGCATACAGGGGTTAACTGGGAAATTGTAACGTGAGAGGAAAGCGTACTGCACTCTGCCATAAACAGCAGCTTTTCATTACAGTTGGGTTTTGTGGTTGTTTGTATACCGCAGATTAATTATATTACAGTTACAATTTATATTTTTCTTTGGCAATTGTAAAATGGTGCTGTCTGTGGGTTTCTTGTCGTCTACCTTCTAGTTTAGTTTTTAAACTAGAAGGAATAAAAAGAAAATAATTCTGAGAGTTCCTCATTTTGTGATGGCATATTAGATAAGAGATTTTTTTGTAGGATATTAAAAAGGTTAGCATGCTGCCTCACAGAGCCTGGAGCTATGGGCACAATTCAGACCAAGAAACTGGGTGGAGTTTGTACGTTCTCACTTTGTGGGTTTTCCCTTGTTATTCTGTTTTTCACCCACAGTCAAAAACTATACTGGTAGTCTCATTGCCTGCTGACAGAAACGGACTCTAGTGTATACAGCTGTGTTTTTGTGGAAGAGATATAGGGCCCGACTGAGACCTGATCACTGTTGTGCGAAATCGCACAGTGGGCGATTATCGACTGACTGCGCATGCGTATGCACCGCAAAGCAAAGGCGCAACGCCAAACAGCAACAGGATGGCGCGAAAATTTTCAATCGCAGGGTGATTGACAGGAAGAGGATGTCTGTTGGTGGTAACTGTCCATTTTCTGGGAGTGTCAGGAAAGACGTAGGCGTTCCCAAGCATTTTCATGGCGGGTGTGTGACGTCAGCTCCGGCCCTGTTCAGCCTGTTTGTATCGCACTGTAGGAGTAAAGACTGGAATAAACATTCGATGGTGAGTGAGTTGCAAACTGGATTTGCAGATTTCCGCTGTCTGGTGAAGTTTTTGCACGGCGTACGCATGCATTTGCACACTTGCACGGGGCGGGTTTTCACTCTCTATGGGCGGCGGCTATCTTATCGCAGACCACTGCCAAAGCGCACAAGCAGCGATCAGATCTGAATCGGGCCCATAGGCTGTCAGCTCCACGGTTATAGGAACGGATTTAAAGGATTCAATTATTCTCTGTACAGCAAGGTGAATTACGAGGCCATATAAATCAATGGTTTATGCTTACCCGCCCGTAGATCCGCTCCTGAATGCAGAGGGCCACTCTGGCTCGCTTTATATATTGTGAATTCCTATTCCATTGAACAATATATAATACAGAGCCCATCATGGTGCATAGAACCAAAGGTACAGCCACATTGTGATGAATAATACATAGTATGCAGTCCATTCCGATGACATGTATACAATGCAGAGTTCCACTGGTGCCTAGAACATAATGCAAAGACCCCCTAAACAGTATATCAGGGGCGGCCAGACTTTTGGAGTTGGCGATCTGCTTTGAAAGCTAAAAAGCTTTTGTGATCTACCTAGGAGGAATAATAGCGCGCGCCTGCGCAAAAAAGGGGCGTGGCATAACAAAAAGTGGGCGTGGTATAACAAAAAAAGGGACGTAGCCTTGCTGCACAGAGTGTAATGACTGCCTCACACGAAATAACACATTGGACCCCACAGGTAAAAACCTCAAACACATATGCCCCCACAGTGCCAGATACACACATGCCCTCACAGTGCCATGTGCCCACAGTGCCAGATATGCCCCCACAGCGCCAGATTACAGATATGCCCCACAGTGCCATGTGCCCACAGTGCCAGATATGCCCCCACAGAGCCAGATATGCCCCCACAGTGCTATGTGCCAGCAGAGCCAGATATGCCCCCAGTGCCACATATGACCCCACAGTGCCAGATATGCCCCACATTGCCAGATATGCCCCCACTGAGCCATGTGCCCACAATGCCAGATATGCCCCCATAGTAGAGCTCACCGGAGTGGAGAGCGCAGCGCGCGCTTCTCCTGTCTTCCGCCCGCCCTGCTTCTCAGTCTAATCTCCGGCTGTGACGGCAGCGTGTATGGCTCAAATCAGGCGCCGGTCCGCGAGCTCTCATTGGCTAACGAACCGGCACCTGATTTGAGCTATACACTCTGCCGTCACTGAGGAGGCAGAGCGGCAGGCAGGAGAGGCGTGGCTTCGGGTGGCTGGGCGGCGGATCGCGATCGACTGGTCGCATGTCCGCGATCAACCAGTCGATCGCGATCGACTGTTTGGCCACCCCTGCAGTATATGATGCAAGGACATATTTTTATGAGCTCAGTACTTCCCCCCTCTACCCCTCTACACTGTACATATACATACACGTGTGCTGTCTCCTTCTCTATGTGTCTCCGGTCAACTGCTGCTGTGAAACTCCCAACCGGCATAAGTACTGTAAAGTGAGAAGAGTTTGACAGCATCAGCTGACCGGAGACACACAGAGAAGGAGAAGAGCACCGATCCGTGGCTGCAGCAGGGGGTAGGTACGTTTTCTTTTATTATTTTATTTTTTAACTTTTTTGTTTTCAGTGATTAGCCGGTGGTTTATTTAGACACACATGGCTGATCACCGGCAGTCTCTCCAACCTCAGCCTTCACTGCCAGCATGCAGGGAAGGCTGAGTTAGAATAGTGGAAACAGGGGGAAGCCCTAATAACGCTATTTCCAGATAGCGTTATTATCACAAGGCTTCCTGCTGTATATTTGACAATTTTCTCTTTGGTAAATTCGGCCACCACAAAAGGGTGAAAACACCCTTTTTCACACAATTTGAGTGAAAATATGTTTGATAAATACGCCTGTAGCCACTATGTAAAAGGACTTGTCAGAGTGGCAGAACCCAGGCTTATGCATTCAGCGGACTGCCTGTCTTTTGCACATTCTAGATGAATTTTATGCTGAGAACTGCATTTTAGGAGCATTATTACCAATACTGAATTAAAATCATATTAATAAAATATCAATATATCAACTCCTATTTCGCTTTAGGAAGAGAGGAGTACATTGGGAATACAGCAGATTTGGAGGGGGTGTCCCTCTATTTTAAAACGCTCACTTCTTCTGGCTTTGATGATTCGTTGAACGTCCTGTATTGCCAGGAGAAGGTGACATCCTCAAAGCCGATGCAGGTGGCAAAGATGCAGGGCAGGTAGACGTCCGTTCCATTCCGGGCTTTGATCTGAGAGTGCTTGTCTACGGATACTTCTAGTGTGTAGCACCTATGGGCCAGTAACATAGCTGGGGGTAGATAGAAGTGTTAATCATTACATGAGGCAAGTAATACATAATCATTTATATTACTGGTTTCTATAATGGAAACGGCATGTAATATAGCATTTCATACCTACGGTATAATAATATAGGGCTCCCGTGTTTGCTGGTTTTTCAGGGGCAACCATTTTTTTCTACTCAAAATCTATGAGGTAAATTTACTAAGATGGGGGATCTATTTAAGATGGAATGTTAGCAACCAATCCGATTCTACTTCTCATTTACCTAGCACCTTCTAGAAGATTATACGTGGAAACGGATTGGTTGCTATGGGCAACATCCCATCTTAAATAGAACTCCCATCTTAGTAAATGTATCCCTATATTTCTCCATAATGAAAACTTCTGATAAATACGAGGACAAAGCCACTGGCTTTCTGTAATGCTGGCTGTCGCCGCCACCCCCGAACGCCAGTAGCATGTAAACCATGGGGCACTGCAATCGACATGATAGCCCTGGATCTGTAGATGCTTCTGATCAGGGGGGTAATTCAGAGTTGATAGCAGCAGCAAATTTGTTAGCAGTTGGGCAAAACCATGTGCACTGCAGGGGGGCAGATGTAACATGTGCAGAGAGAGTTAGATTTGGGTGGGGTGTGTTCAAACTTAAATCTAAACTGCAGTGTAAAAATAAAGCAGCCAGTATTTACCATGCACAGAAACAAAATAACCCACCCAAATCTATCTCTCTCTGCACATGTTATATCTGCCCCCCCCCCACCTGCAGTGCACATGGTTTTGCCCAACTGCTAACAAATTTGCTGCTGCAATCAGGTCTGAATTACCCCCATGTGCAGAACTAAAAAATATCGCAGATGTGCGTAACCATTGCATATTATTATTATTATTATTATTATTATTATTTATCAGGCGTAACAAAGCGTATGCAGTGCCGAACATTGCGTTCAAAATAAAAACTAACCAAACTTCACAAGTACAATATATAACACCGAACCATCGCATGGCACACCGCGTGAATATAAAACAATACAGTAAAACCAAGGCCAGGGAGGAACATGTACAGCGCCACGGGTAGAGTAACTTGCAGTAGTTTGTAGAAGCAGGGATCGGTGAGCTTCAACAACTCTCTATGACCCATCACATGGCCAAGCAAACAGTATCAGTTACTGAGAGGGGGGACGAAGATATAAAAGACGCAGAGCACCGGTGGGGAGAACAGGAAGGAAGATGGTCCTTTCAGAGAGCTTGCATGCAAAAGAGAAAGAGTGAAAAGTTGGAGGGTGAATTGGGGGGATCCGGTCGTTAGGTTGTCAAAGTCAGAAAAATATCACGCTACACACTGCCATATATGCACCTCATGCGAGTGCCTGCTGCGTGTGCATGAGCCCTCCCGTGCGTGCGCATACTCTCAGTTGCGTGCACCCGCAGGCGCGCGGTATGCGCATTTACGGTAGAGTTTATGTTCGTCTAGCGGGCGACTCAATCGTAACATATTTTATTCATATAATGTATTTTGTAGATTATGGTCCCTTTGATAGAATCTGAAAGTTTAGTTAATGTAGTATGTTCAGAGACAAAGAGATCCCTCTTTGTTTGATACGAAGGGTCAGACAGGGGTGACACAGTGTTGTTTAGTATCCATCGGAAGAGAATATAATTAGCAATATTCCGGTGTTGGTTTGAAGCGGATTAATCGCTCGTGCGTATAGTTATGGACATAAGAAGTTTATGGACATTTACTATATTTGCACTTTATTACCCATGCGGCGGGAAACCCAGTTTCCCTCCCACCTGAGCAGTTTGAAATAGTCACAGCCCACCTGTATGAACCAACCTATGACCTTTTGTTATAATGCGAAGACGAATTCCTGTGTCCAATGAACAATAAGAATGTAGGGGCCATTGTACTGTATTGTGTGTAGTGCATAAAAGGACAAGCCGATCTGGGCCAGCTCTCTACTCTCTTCAACGGTTCTCATTGCTGATAATCGGGAGCTGGATATCCAGAAAAGGCGCTTGCGATTGTTTCCCCTGGTGCGTAAGTTCTCTGCAACCATATTGTCTCTTATTTAATGTTATAAGCCATTCTCTCTCTCTCCTCCCCCCCCTTTAAATGTAATAGTATCTGTATTGTATTTTATGTGTAGTTATCCGGTTAGGTATTTTATGTTATCTTGGTAGTGTATAACTTGTATTGTATTATTCTTTTGCAATTGAACGTTCATTCATTTCCTTAAAAGGCGTTAGACCCTTAGACCGGTATTTGACTGTTTATTATATTGCTAAGGGGTTCTCTGAGCGTCACATACGCTCATACAGCTTTTAAACTAACAAGGTTACACTGTGTTGCATTTACACCTTATCACTGCACAAGGGTTTACAGTATAAGTACATTGTTTATGGTATAGTTATAAAGGTTTAACACTGTGAGCGTCAGCGCCGCTTGTGATCTCCTCGTCGTCCCGAGCGTCCGCTACGCTGATAGCGTATCATTACGTTAGTCGGCAGCCCATAGCGTGCTTGCCTGTACGCACTAAGCCGTGAGCGAACGTGCCGCTTGTGCGTCTCATCCACGGCTAAGCGTTCGTTACGCTACGTGCGTACTCTTACGGTATTCCATACGCCAATTGCGTACTGTGTTCTTTAACCTTTTAGCGTGTTTTATACAAGGTATAGAATAGGCATTGTCAATTGGGGACTCGCCCGCTCTTCACATATCTGCACTAGGTAATTTCAGCAGACATTATCGATCAGCAAAAGGCGGGAGGTAATATTCCTCGTAGTGCTGACCAGATAAGCGTCTGCTTCACTTAGTAAGGAGTGCTGAAGGAATCCAGGACCGAAAGGTAGGAACAGTACGTTATTGTCTTTTTAAAACCTGTTTAGTTTCTGTTTTGCGAACGTACGCATAAATACACACACCTGTATTCCTTGGTTAGTATTATTTGTCCGTATTTCATTCTCCTGATTGCCACACATTAGTGATAACGTGTTGAGACATTTGTTGTTATTAATAGTTACAAGTAATATTTAAGGAAATAATTGTAAAAGGCACACACACAATCTCGCCTAAGAATACAAGGGAGATTTGGGTGGTGTATAGTGAATGATTATAGTTAAAGATCATTCACATTGATAAACGTGTAGTGTGTAATTGTGGACGTACTTGGTCTGTGTATACGTGTCCTTACAAGGGCAGGGCGTACGCAGCAAGGGTCGACGCACGGAGCGTGTATTACGCAACGGAGCGTACGGATACGCCCACATGATACAAACCGCACGATAGTTTAGTAAGCGATAAGGAAATAACGTGAAAATAACACAAATCTATCTCAAATCCAAAAGTTTAAAAGTTAAAAGAAAAAGACTTTCTCTGTTGCAATTCTTCTGGGTTAAGCTAATACCGAATGAAAGGATTTCTGCGCAGAAAGAAATAAAAAAATTAAAGTGTACATGTGGTAAGAGTGTGTGTATATATAAGATTTCTCTTTTATTACGGAAGTGGGAACCATAGGCCAGTAGAAAGAGATACACCAGCGAGAGTGATATCGTGGGGTGGCTTGGGAGGCGTTCCTTGTTAGACTCGACACATTAATGAGCAGTAGAGTCTGCTGTACATAACAGACCAGGAGGTCAGGAGGTCACAGACCAGGAGGTCACAGACCAGGCACAGACCAGGAGGTCACAGAACAGGAGGTTCAGGTACAGCAGACTAGAAGTAGAGAGCACAACCGAAGAGGGGTTGGTGCGAAACCCATATAGGCCAACAAAGCTCATCGCTGAAGGAATTCGCAGCAGAAATTTTCAATTCCACTGATCGTTCCGCACATAAGATTAGTTGTTTGTGTGCAGATACGATTGTACCGCATGTGATTGTGTGCATTAGCGTGTCTTGAATTCAAAAGAACGCTACTTGCACATTGTTAACGTGATTTGTGTAATTTTATTTTATTTTAAGGGAAGTAGCCTGATCACTCGGGGACATTCCAACAACCGATACTTGCTGGGGAGGGTAAGACACTCCCACACGCCCGAGCAAGTAGACGTACTTAGGGGCCCTAGGTTGGGTACGGAACCTCTGGGAACTTTGGTCGCCGTATTGGCCAGCGTGGGCGGAGTTAAGTGGGCGGACCTCGAGGCAAAACCCCCACCGCAGCCTTACCCCGGACATTTTGGTTTTCTGTGAGGGTTGCCAGAGACCCTGATTGGAAGTCAGAGGTAGTGAAAGCAACGCCTGCAGAGATGGGGGCCAGTTGTTCAGGTAAGGGGCGATCAACCCAGGTTCAGGTTGATTTGGTAAACCGACCAATCGGGTCGGCAAGGTATATCATGTGTGAGAAATATGGTCATCACACAGAAATGTTGTGCAATGAATGGGAAAGGATGACTGTGCATGACGGGGAAAAGTTTCCCCGGGTAGGTAGTTTTAACCCAGAAGTGTTACAGAATTTAAGGAGAAGAGTTTGTCTGATTAAGTCTTCAAAAAGGCGTATTAGACATTATGATTATTTAACATTGTGGCAACAGGAAGGTGAAATACAAAGGGGGTTGGCGCAAGCCACTGGATCTAACCCTATCAGGAAACTGATAGCTACTGCTCCCCCACCACCATACATACCTGGAGAGAAATTGGTTGCAGAGAATGGCACTCAGGGTCATATTAAATGTGTAGAAGTTAAGGATAATGTAACCAAAGTAATTAATGCTAACACTAATCCGTGCAAGTTGTACCCTGAACTTTCCCCAGGATTGTGACCAAGAGGATGAGCCCACAACAATATCAGCACTCTCCCTAGCAGCCACCATATCAGAAACAGCAGTAGGCACGACTCAACCCATAAGATTAGCATCAAAGGCCCCTAGCGGAGGGACAGGTGAGGTCGTATCGACTGGTAAGTACGGCACCATGCACTACGCTGAAACCATTTCACCAAGTATTGTAGAATCTACACAGACAGATGTTATTAGACTTAATCCCGTTAGGGTAATAGCAGTGCCAAATGGGAAGACTGATACTTCAGGGGCAACCCCTATCAGAAACATCGCCATGCACTGTCCCTTTTCCCGAACGGAATTAAGGTCAATGATGTCTGAATTCCCTGATCCTAGAAAAGACTTAGCTGCATGTCAAAAGTATATTAGAGAGCTAGGAAATTCTGCAGAGCCAAATAACAAAGATTGGAGGACAGTTTTGAGGGCATGTTTACCCCCCAATGTTGATCCATTAAAGTTTATCGCTGATTGCAAGTTAGATGAGGAAGTACCACTAACAGATGAGTATAATCAGGATAATGTAAAGAGAATCAACTTACAGTTAGGAGTATATTTTCCTGCAGTTGTAAAGTGGAATAAAATCTTTACAATAAAACAAAAAGAAGGTGAATCCACATCAGAGTATTTTCACCGGGCTCTGCAGGATATGGCTAGGTACACTGGTATAGATGACATTAAAACAAATGTACACCACAGGGAAGTAGCTGTTTCAGTGTTAATGGACGGGCTAAAAGAGGTTTTAAGGAATAGAATACAAACCACTAGGCCTGATTGGAGAGGTATGTCGGTGGATGCATTGGGAGAGGCTGCTGCTGGGCATGATCGGAATATCATCAGACACAGGGAGTCACAGAGTGATAAGTTAATGGCTGTAAGCATACAGGCCCTCACTACCCGGCCACCTCAGCCCAGAACTGTGACCCCTGTGGGTAAGTCAACAGGTGTAAAATGTTATTATTGCCACAGAGAGGGACACATAGCACGTGATTGTAAAACAAAACAAAGGCAAAATTCATATCAATCCCCTAGACAACGACCTGACACGAGACATTGGGATCAAGGACCAAAAGGGCGGAGCTATGAGCCACATGCAGGGGAAACAAAAAGGTATCCCCCAAGAAGAGACTGGCAAATCTCTGATAGTTCCCATCTACCCCCACCACAGGTAATTGCTGCCAGCGCGATTCAGGGAGGTCACCATACCCAATAGGGGTGTGGCCACACCTGTAATCTGCAGCCAGTGAAATTGATTGCAAGTCTTGGAAGTGAACCCGAGATCACAATTGATGTAGCTGGTAAATCATTAAATTTCCTTGTAGATACGGGGGCGGTCAAATCAGTGATAAATTCGACAGTGGGCATGAGAACCACTGGTAAAACAATTCCAGCCATGGGAGTAACGGGAGTAGTACAGCACTACCCTGTTAGCAAACCAGCAGAGATTACAATAGGGCCCTTGCATACCAAGCATTCCTTTTTGCTGGCTGCATCGGCACCGACTAATCTCCTGGGAAGAGATTTATTGTGTAAAATGGGGTGTGTCATTTACTGTACTCCTGAAGGTGTATTCTTAGACATACCTGAGAATCACGCTCAGGAAGTACGAGACATGCTAGACTCCCCATCAAAATTAATGTCACAAACCGTTATGATAAATAGGAGTTCATCCCAGGTAGAAGAAATGACATCCCAAATACCAGAGTCACTTTGGACTAAAGATGGACAAGACACTGGATTAATGGCAAACGTAGCTCCAGTAGTTGTGCAAGTAAAAGATGGTAGGATAGCTCCAAAAATCCCACAATACCCTCTGAAGCCAGAGGTGGAGTTAGGAGTATACCCCGTAATAGAGCGCTTGCTACAACAGGGCATTCTGGTAAGAACATCCAGCACTGCCAATAGTCCCATCTTCCCTGTGAAAAAGAGTGGGGGGAGGGGTTACAGGCTAGTGCAGGATCTAAGGGGGATTAACAAAATAGTTGAGAGTCAGTTCCCCGTAGTGCCAAATCCAGCTGTCATCCTTATGCAAATCCCTCCCACTGCGAAATTTTTCACTGTTATTGACCTCTGCTCCGCCTTCTTCTCGGTACCTCTGCACCCTGACAGCCAATATTTGTTTGCATTTACATACAGAGGAGTCCAATACACATGGACTCGATTACCACAAGGTTTCATAGACAGCCCAAGTATATTTTCACAGGCTTTGCATGATTGTTTACAGTCTTTCCAACCAGAGAGTGGATCAGTATTGATACAGTATGTGGATGATCTACTACTGTGTTCAGATTCACTGGAAGCGTCCCTGAAAGATACGAAACAGCTCCTGTTTCATCTTTCAGACACAGGACACAAGGTTTCCAAAGACAAGTTGCAATTATGCCAGACTAAAGTAAAATATCTGGGACACTGTCTGACACAAGGACTGAGACACCTGACCGGTGATAGAATTCAAGCAATTCGAGACATGACTCTGCCACAAACCCAGCAACAGATCAGAACATTTCTAGGAATGTGTGGGTATTGCCGTAACTGGATCCCAGGTTTTTCCATTCTAGCATTACCTTTGCAGGAGATGGTCTCATCAAACAAACCTGATCGGATTTCACATACAGACGAATCCGAGATGGCATTTGAGAGACTTAAACAGTGCCTAACGCAGGCACCAGCATTAGGTATGCCAGACTATGGGAAACCCTTTGAGCTGTACGGAACAGAAAGTGCTGGTTGCGCGGCAGGCGCCCTAACCCAAAAGCACGGTGATGCCAGCAGGCCAGTAGCATACTACAGCGCTCAGCTAGATACGGTAGCGCGATCCCTCCCCACATGCTTGCGAAGTGTTGCAGCGATAGCATTGCTAGTTACAAAAAGCGAAGATGTAGTGCTAGGACACAACCTCACAATCCATACACCGCATGCAGTATCAGCCTTGCTGAATTCTGCCCAAACCAGGCACGTCTCATCAGCGCGGTTTACAAGATGGGAATTGGCATTAATGGCCCCCGTAAACATCACCATAAAGAGATGCAGTGCATTAAATCCTGCAACGTATCTCCCAGGTGTGTCTGCACAGGCACAAAGGGTGGAGGATGAGAGTGATGGGGAAGGAGGATTTAATACAGGAGATGACATGCATGATTGTATGGAGTATTTGACCCAAAATTTCACGGCAAGGCCTGACATCAGTGACAACCCACTGGAAGATGTAGATCTTACTTTCTACACTGACGGTAGTTGTCACAGACAGACGGACTCGGGAGACTTGTGTACTGGATACGCAGTCGTAGATGACCAAGGCACCATAGAAGCAGAACCGTTAGGCCCACCTCACTCAGCCCAGGTTGCTGAACTGGTTGCCCTGACCAGAGCATGTGAATTGGCTAAGGGCAAGTCAGCCAATATCTACACCGATTCTAGATATGCCTTCGGGGTAGTCCATGATTTCGGAGCCCTATGGCGCCTCAGAAATTTCATGACGGCAGCTGGTACACCGGTAGCGCATGCAGCTCACATCAAAAGGCTTCTAACAGCGATACAGGAACCCGACAGAGTGGCTGTTATCAAGTGTAAAGCACATACATATAGCCAAGACCCAGTATCACTTGGTAACAGCCGAGCAGACGAAGCTGCTAAGTTAGCAGCTGGTACCCCCAGACAGACAGACACCACACAACTGATGGTATTTAATACCGTCAACACACAGAAATTGTGTGACATGCAAAATTTGTGTTCCACACAGGAAAAGGCAGTTTGGAGGGCAAAGGGATATGGCCAGGAGTCCTCAGGACTCTGGACAGATGGACAGGGTAAACCAGTGGCACCCAGAGCATACCTTCCAAGTTTGGCTGAAGCAGCACATGGGCTGACTCATCTAGGCAAGGAAGGGATGTGCAAGTTGGTAAGAGCATATTGGTGCGCCCCAGGATTTTCTTCCCATGCGGGAAAGAGAGCAATGTCATGCCTCACCTGCTTGAGGAAGAATATCGGAAAGGCAATACCAACAGAACCATCTCATATCCCACCTACAGGCGGCCCTTTTCAGGTAATACAAATTGATTTGATACAATTACCCCCTTGTCGAAATTTGAAGTATGTACTAGTTTGTATAGATGTGTTTTCAAATTGGGTCGAAGCATTTCCTGCGGCCACAAATACCGCAATGTTTACTGCTAAGAAAATTGTACAGGAATTTGTGTGTAGATATGGTATCCCTAGGATAATTGAAAGTGATAGGGGTACCCATTTTACAGGTGATGTCTTCCAAGGAATGTGTAAGTTGATGGGAATTGATAGTAAGCTGCACACTCCGTACCGCCCCCAGGTGAGTGCGAAGGTAGAAAGAGTGAACAGCACTATTAAAAATAAATTGAGCAAAGTTATGGCGGAAACAGGATTGACATGGCCAGAAGCTTTGCCCCTTGTATTATACAGCATCAGAACCACTCCCAGGTCCCCTCTTAATCTGTCCCCTTTTGAAATTCTGTTTGGTCGACAACCGCATGTCATGATTAACCCTCAGGATGATTTGAAGTGTAACAATGAAGTGACTGTAAAGTATTTGGTTAAGATGAGTAAACAGCTAAAGAATCAGAATGATAATTTGAAATTAGTGATTCCTGATCTGCCAGATAGTAATTGTCATGACATTGAACCTGGGGATTATGTAATGATACGGAATTTTCTACGCTCAGGTTGCCTTATTGACAGATGGGAAGGACCATACCAAGTCTTATTGATTAGCACGACAGCATTGAAGGTTGCCGAGAGAGAGACTTGGGTTCATTCGTCCCATTGTAAGAAGGTTGCTGATCCAGAGAGGTCCCGTGATAAGGAACAGACGGTAGAGGAAGTTGTATCACTGGAGTGTCTGTTTCAGGAGGACTGAAACGGCACCTGAGCATTGAGAATAATAAGATCGGAGGCAGTTGTCGATTCCCTGTTCCCTTTTATTGTTTTTCTCCACTTCCCATCCCATCTCCCTCAATTGTTTCTTTCCCCCTTCTCATTCTTCTCCATTTCCTCCAATAAGATGGACTTGCCCCAAGAGACTGTGATCCGGATTTTCCTGTTGACCATGATGTTGACCAGAGCAGTCTGTTCCGGCGAGAGTACCATGGAGGTCGAGAGAGGTTCTGGAATGGGTTCTGATGACAGAGATGGAGGCGTAGATTTCCAAGAACAACATAATCACCGAGTAAAGGCGAGTATCAGAAAACGATCTGGTAGCATTGACAATAGAAGAAATTGTGAAGGATTGTTAGCTGAAGAGAACTGTATCTGTAGACTTTGTGACAGTGTAGTTGAGGATGGGTGTATCAAGAAATGCCAATCCAGTTTTAATATCCACGTGGACCGGCATCCATTGAGTGACTATCACTCCTTAGTGGGTAAAGTGTTAAATCAGACAGATTGTTGGGTATGCTCTCAAGTACCTCAAGGCCATAGCAAATCAGGATTAGTGCTCTTCCCTTTAACTATAGGGGAGGTGCTTGAGCTAAGTGGTGGGAGGCCGGTGGACAGGAGGTTTAATATCTCCAGTCCTCCTAGTTTGAAGCTCCACCAATATCATGTGGATAGATCCCTAGTATGTTTTAACATTTCCAATCCCCGAAAGCCGGGAAATTGGGAAGTGTCATGGAATAACCAAACCATGACCTTTTCATATAGAGCCGATAGAATGCCTACAGATACAGAACTTATACGCCACATAGCCGGTAGTGGAAAATATTTCCGATATAGGTATACCTTAGGAAGTAGGATCATGAGAGTTGGAGAGGTATCACCAGGATACTGTGCACATGTCGTACAAACAGATACGTGTACTAAACAGATGGGAGAATTAGGGTTAGGAGATTTCATATGGAAAATGTGTAATATGGTAATGTCCTACTCCGTCCCATATGTTCTCCCCGATGATGCATATTTCATATGCGGGAGGAAGGCGTATAAGTGGCTTGCCCCAAACTCAGAAGGGTTATGTTATATTGGAAAAGTACTGCCTGAGGTAATGACTGTATCCCACACTAAAATGAAGGATATTCACCGCAGTGCCCAAGCTCCTTATACTCACACTCATTACGAACACATCGTTAAACGGCACCTAATAGAAAGAACAGAGCATCCGGCCTCTGACCTGATCAATGAATCCACCGGGATTCAATTCCTAATCGCGTTAGATATCACTCGTACCGCCAGAGGAGTGATAAATTATAAATACATATCTGCGCTTGCAAATTTATTAGACAATATCACTGAAATGTATGATGACACATTCAGGTATACCGGAAGGGAGCTCCAAGCTTATAAAACAGAACTGGTTCAGCATAGGATGATTCTCAATTATCTCACAGCTGTGACAGGCGGGTATTGTGTTACCCTAGCGACTCAGTATGGAATAAAGTGCTGCACATATATTACCAACAGCACCGAGGACCCGGCCGAGGTCATAGACCAAAAGATGGATGACATTTTGCAATTAAAATAGGAGTTCCGAAGGAAACACAATCTCACCCTTGCCGCTGTGGGTAATGAGCTGACCAGTTGGGTGTCATGGTTGAACCCACGAAATTGGTTCTCTGGTTTAGGAGAATGGACTCAAGGAATTATCATGGATGTAGGGAAATTTCTTTTGTGTACTCTGGGTGTCATCATATTGGTCGGTCTGATATTTAGATGCGTTCGGGTTTTAACAAAGTGTAAACGTAGCGCCCGAGTGATGAGTTTAAGAAGTGAAGATACTGTAATAACAACGACTGATTTGGTTTATGACCCAACGATAGAGACAATGTTGTGATGAAAATGTGATTCCATGGTCCGTTTCTTTCACCCGTTTCTCCTTTGTTTTCCTCCAAGGTAAAAAGACATCCGCTTGGAAGAAGAATTTGACAACCTTTTACACAGACAACTGATGGACTATGCCATAGACCCCCATATCCCTAGTACTTTAAATTTTACGCTAGCCCAACACTTTTTGTAAGTCTATGGACATTGATAAAGCTTTGCTCGCATTGTTGGCAAAAGCATCGGGAGACTACAGTCAACATGTACATCGAGACAAGACAAGACAAGACACAAGACAAGACCTCAATCGGCAAATGTATATTAAACTCACATAGTTTATCACTGCATTTACCATAATTGTTCTTTATCTTCATCTCTACAACCTTCAGGTAATAACACACATAGTCGATAGGGAATATAGGCACAGATATCAGCACTCACATATTCCCCCATTCATGTATCATCAACCAAAATGTGCTCCCCCATTTTGTTGCAACCAAAAGCCGAAGAGAGCTCGGTAAAGTTTGACAGCCCATCCACAGACCCGTACCACGGGATAAGAAGGAATTCAAATGTATACTTCGCAATACCTCGAAGCTTGATTTAAAAACATGTACGGCACGATGATACATGACCCCCCAAACATGGATTCATACACACATGCTTCTGCTATCTCACTAGGTCATACCCTTTTCCTACCTTCTCCTCTCCTCAGAATTAGCCAAACAAAGATAAGACAGCGCTGACTGAAATGAATTGTAATAATGATTTACAGTATTTATTACTAATTAAGCAATATAAAAGCACATAGAAACATATAAAATGAATATCTCACTGCACTGATGAATTTATAGTCACCATACATGGATTGTAATTCATATGCTGCTTGATGGAATGTCCCTGTAGGATCCGCACATTCACATGTCCCTTATCCTGGGGTTGTAGCACAATCCCCGGGCCGAATTTTGTGTTGAAGACAACGCTGGAGGAATAACTGTCCCAGTGGTTTGGCAGTACAACGGGGAAGTCCTCACCAGTAATGCGTGGCAGTCTTGAAGTTCGGTCCTTGTTGGTGGATTTGGGTGTAAATAGCGCTATTTTTCGGAGTCCTTAGGGATCCAAGTGAAAGTGGATATCCAATAAAGGTGACTTAGGCTCACACCTGAGCTCACACCTCACACTGAGGTGTGAGCCTAAGTCACCTTTATTGGATATCCACTTTCACTTGGATCCCTAAGGACTCCGAAAAATAGCGCTATTTACACCCAAATCCACCAACAAGGACCGAACTTCAAGACTGCCACGCATTACTGGTGAGGACTTCCCCGTTGTACTGCCAAACCACTGGGACAGTTATTCCTCCAGCGTTGTCTTCAACACAAAATTCGGCCCGGGGATTGTGCTACAACCCCAGGATAAGGGACATTTGAATGTGCGGATCCTACAGGGACATTCCATCAAGCAGCATATGAATTACAATCCATGTATGGTGACTATAAATTCATCAGTGCAGTGAGATATTCATTTTATATGTTTCTATGTGCTTTTATATTGCTTAATTAGTAATAAATACTGTAAATCATTATTACAATTCATTTCAGTCAGCGCTGTCTTATCTTTGTTTGGCTAATTCTGTTTGTGTAATATTATAGGTGTGACTACCCTATACAGACAGCTGCTATTAATTATAAATTGGAGCCACAGCTTAAGCGCCCCTTCCAAATCAATTTGGTTATTCCTATCTTCTCCTCTCCTCCCCTACCCAATCATAGAAATGTATTATACATGACATATATTTTTCTCTTTTTGAAATGTTTTAGGAAGTGGCAGTTATTGGTGACTGCCAAAGGGTGGACTGTCAAAGTCAGAAAAATATCACGCTACACACTGCCATATATGCACCTCATGCGAGTGCCTGCTGCGTGTGCATGAGCCCTCCCGTGCGTGCGCATACTCTCAGTTGCGTGCACCCGCAGGCGCGCGGTATGCGCATTTACGGTAGAGTTTATGTTCGTCTAGCGGGCGACTCAATCGTAACATATTTTATTCCTATAATGTATTTTGTAGATTATGGTCCCTTTGATAGAATCTGAAAGTTTAGTTAATGTAGTATGTTCAGAGACAAAGAGATCCCTCTTTGTTTGATACGAAGGGTCAGACAGGGGTTACACAGTGGTGTTTAGTATCCATCGGAAGAGAATATAATTAGCAATATTCCGGTGTTGGTTTGAAGCGGATTAATCGCTCGTGCGTATAGTTATGGACATAAGAAGTTTATGGACATTTACTATATTTGCACTTTATTACCCATGCGGCGGGAAACCCAGTTTCCCTCCCACCTGAGCAGTTTGAAATAGTCACAGCCCACCTGTATGAACCAACCTATGACCTTTTGTTATAATGCGAAGACGAATTCCTGTGTCCAATGAACAATAAGAATGTAGGGGCCATTGTACTGCATTGTGTGTAGTGCATAAAAGGACAAGCCGATCTGGGCCAGCTCTCTACTCTCTTCAACGGTTCTCATTGCTGATAATCGGGAGCTGGATATCCAGAAAAGGCGCTTGCGATTGTTTCCCCTGGTGCGTAAGTTCTCTGCAACCATATTGTCTCTTATTTAATGTTATAAGCCATTCTCTCTCTCTCCTCCCCCCCCCCCTTTAAATGTAATAGTATCTGTATTGTATTTTATGTGTAGTTATCCGGTTAGGTATTTTATGTTATCTTGGTAGTGTATAACTTGTATTGTATCATTCTTTTGCAATTGAACGTTCATTCATTTCCTTAAAAGGCGTTAGACCCTTAGACCGGTATTTGACTGTTTATTATATTGCTAAGGGGTTCTCTGAGCGTCACATACGCTCATACAGCTTTTAAACTAACAAGGTTACACTGTGTTGCATTTACACCTTATCACTGCACAAGGGTTTACAGTATAAGTACATTGTTTATGGTATAGTTATAAAGGTTTAACACTGTGAGCGTCAGCGCCGCTTGTGATCTCCTCGTGGTCCCGAGCGTCCGCTACGCTGATAGCGTATCATTACGTTAGTCGGCAGCCCATAGCTTGCTTGCCTGTACGCACTAAGCCGTGAGCGAACGTGCCGCTTGTGCGTCTCATCCACGGCTAAGCGTTCGTTACGCTACGTGCGTACTCTTACGGTATTCCATACGCCAATTGCGTACTGTGTTCTTTAACCTTTTAGCGTGTTTTATACAAGGTATAGAATAGGCATTGTCAAGGTCGACAGTAAGTAGGTCGACCACTATTGGTTGACAGTAAGTAGGTTGACATGGTGTCTAGGTCGACAGCGACTCTAGGTCGACGTGAGTTTTTCACATTTTTGTTTACTTTTTCATACTTTACGATCCACGTGGACTACGATCAGGAACGGTAACCTGTGCCAAGCGCAGCGAGGCACCTTGCCCGAATGCGAGGGGACACGGTGCACTAATTGGGGTTCCCGGTCACTGTACAGAGAAAACAACACCAAAAATAGTAAAAAAAAACTCATGTTGACATTTTCTCATGTCGACCTAGTACATGTCGACCTACTTACTGTCGACCAATAGTGGTCGACCTAGACACTGTCGATCCAAGTCTAATCTACCTAACATACCACACCCGAATTGCGAGGTGCGAAGGTGTTGGGGTGTAGGGCGTGAGCAGTGACTTAAGAGGAGGGATAGTAGGCTTTAACAAAAAAGATATGTTTTTATGCTGCGTTTAAAGCTTGGGAGACTGGGAGGAAGTTCTGGTGAGGGGGTGAGGCACCAAGGGATAACTCTTGGAAGTGGGCATGAAAAGTATGGACCAGAGTGAGTGAGGCAGAGGTCACATAAGAAGAGGGCAGAAGGAAGTGTGAACAGAGATGAGATGAGGTTGGAGCTGTAATGGGGGGAGATGATTAAGGGCTTTATACAGGGCCAGTTGTGCTCTCATTTTTATGTGGAGGCCTGAGGCTATAGTCCTATTTGCCCCATTGCTAATATGGCCCTGGCTTTATAGGTGAGGGTGAAGCAGATGCTGTACAGGGAGAAAGGAAAATGAGATAAGCGGAGGGGTAATGGATAGACTGACATGGGGAAAGAAAAGTGTGAATCAAGAATCAGGAGAGAGGGAGAGGAAAAGGTCGGAGAGACTGGGCAAAGAGGCAGCTAGCTGGGCATAGAGAAAGGAGGATGGGAACTTCATCCTCGGTGGTGGGTGAGAAGGCAGATAGGGTGCAAATGCAGATTTTGGAGGGGGAGGGTAGCGGTAGGCTGTGAGGAGGCTGGGGAAGGAGATAATCAGGTACCAAAGAGACAGCATGGATTGGGAGGAGAGAGATGTCACGTCATATTATCTGGATTTCAGATAGGGTTGAGCTATAAGAAGAACTTGAGCTGGAGGTAGTGAGTGTGTGATTTCCTACAGTAGTGTTCAGCTGCGTGGGAGCATTTCTCAAGGTATCAAGTGAAATTTGACTTCAGAAATGTTGGTGCCCTGGCTTTTTATTATAAAAGTATGGGAGCCCTGTAATAACAAAAAATGAACATGATGTACAGTTCTTTGGATTTAATATTTCATTAAAATGTCATCAAATACTACATATATATTTCATTTTTGTACAGACATATACAATCTTTTTTGCTGCCACGGGCAGAGGTAAACCTCATAGTTTAGAGGGGTTTACCAATGATATTGATTATAACCAAAATACATCTGTTTGTGCATATCTGGATTCCCCGTACGGTGTTATTTGCTCTCACTCCTGCTGTGTATATCTGACTTATTGGGTGTGCAACCCAAGGTCAGGCTGCCTTCCTGGTTCAGTACAATTTGCAGGGATGGGACACTGTTCGGCTGAAAGTTACTGGGTTTATCAGGTGTCCCCAAGTGTTTTGATTGGTGGATGGCCATTCACCAATCAGAATGGCTGGATTTATCCACACACTGATGGATAGTTGGATAAGCCCACCAAAGTTCACGCTAAGTGACAGCGTGGATTGCGCAGTGGCAAACGCAGGATTTATGGAAGGGGGTTTCCAAACCCAGTCCACAATCTCCTACTCTGCAGAACATTGTAGCAAGTGCGGGAGTCTGGGGGAACGGTAGAAGAACCCAGTAACAACCCTGGACATTAATGTAAACAATGGTTTTTTTTTATATGCTGGATACTGAGTATTAATATTTAACACTATAGTTTGTCTATAGCACAGGTTCTCAAACTCAGTCCTCAGGACCCCAGACAGTGCATGTTTTGCAGGTAACCCAGCAGGTGCACAGGTGTATTAATTTACTCACTGACACATTTTAAAAGGTCCACAGGTGAAGCTTATTATTTCACTTGCGATTCTTTGAGGAAACCTGCAAAACATGCACCGTGTGGTGTCCTGAGGACCGAGTTTTGAGAACCTGTGCTCTATAGTATAGGCTGTATCAAATATATTTAAATAATATAAATAAGTGGTCGGGAAAAGGTTAAACATACCATAATAAATAAATACACAAACATAATTGAACCAGTACTGTACTTTCTAAGCACACATTCATGGTAAGGCTCCTGTCTCCTCTTCCTGGTAGCTACTCTCTGGTCCAGTGAACTGATTGAGACCTCATATCCACACACACAGCAAATGTGGTAGAAGAAGCTGCTATCACTGTACATGTGCAGCAGCTCTGCTCTGTCTCTTAAACTACATGATGTGGCTGCAGTTCTAGTAATCATATTATATACCATGCCATTGTTGTCATAATTTGAGCCACTTGACAAGAGGAGGGGGGTTTCTGGACAACCAGAAACCCCCCCCTGCATTTGCCTATGTTGCGGGAGGGGCGATTAATACAAGTCATTAATAGAGATCAGCGTTCTGCATTTTAGCAAGAAAATGGAGGTAGGTGGGGGCTGCATTGTAAAGACAATACAGATCTGGGATCAGCATTATGAATAACAAAATGTGAGGAGTAGGTCTGCATTATAAAGCCAACAGAGATATGAAGCCTGAATAGTAAAGCCACCATATTTCTGTAGTCTGTACAGTAAAGCCAGCAAAGATTTAGATAATAAAGAGTTTGGGGGCTCTGTATTCTATAGGTGTCATTAGAACGACTGCGTTGTATAAAAGTCACTATAAGGCCGTCTGCATTGTTTAGAGATCACTATATTCTCTTTATTGTATAGAGGTCACTAGAATGTTATTCCTATTGTAGAGCTTATTAAAATGCTTTGTCTTGTATATCAGTCACTGAGATGCTCTCTGTATTGCATATTGGTCACTTGGACGCTCTCTGTATTGTATATCAGTCACTGAAAGGCTTTCTATATTTTATATAATTCACTAAAAATAAGAATTTACTTACCGATAATTCTATTTCTCGTAGTCCGTACTGGATGCTGGGGACTCCGTAAGGACCATGGGGAATAGCGGCTCCGCAGGAGACTGGGCACATCTAAAGAAAGCTTTAGGACTATCTGGTGTGCACTGGCTCCTCCCCCTATGACCCTCCTCCAAGCCTCAGTTAGGATACTGTGCCTGGACGAGCGTACACAATAAGGAAGGATTTTGAATCCCGGGTAAGATTCATACCAGCCACACCAATCCCACCGTACAACTTGTGATCTGAACCCAGTTAACAGCATGATAACAGAGGAGCCTCTAGAAAAGATGGCTCACTACAGCAATAACCCGATTTTTTGGTAACAATAACTATGTACCAGTATTGCAGACAATCCGCACTTGGGATGGGCGCCCAGCATCCACTACGGACTACGAGAAATAGAATTATCGGTAAGTAAATTCTTATTTTCTCTAACGTCCTAAGTGGATGCTGGGGACTCCGTAAGGACCATGGGGATTATACCAAAGCTCCCAAACGGGCGGGAGAGTGCGGATGACTCTGCAGCACCAATTGAGAGAACTCCAGGTCCTCCTCAGCCAGGGTATCAATTTTGTAGAATTTTACAAACATATTTGCTCCTGACCAAGTAGCTGCTCGGCAAAGTTGTAAAGCCGAGACCCCTCGGGCAGCCGCCCAAGATGAGCCCACCTTCCTTGTGGAGTGGGCATTTACAGATTTTTGGCTGTGGCAGGCCTGCAACAGAATGTGCAAGCTGAATTGTACTACAAATCCAACGAGCAATAGTCTGCTTAGAAGCAGGAGCACCCAGCTTGTTGGGTGCATACAGGATAAACAGCGAGTCAGATTTTCTGACTCCAGCCGTCCTGGAAACATATATTTTCAGGGCCCTGACAACGTCTAGCAACTTGGAGTCCTCCAAGTCCCTAGTAGCCGCAGGCACCACAATAGGTTGGTTCAGGTGAAACGCTGAATCCACCTTAGGGAGAAACTGAGGACGAGTCCTCAATTCCGCCCTGTCCGAATGGAAAATCAGATAAGGGCTTTTACAGGATAAAGCCGCCAATTCTGACACGCGCCTGGCCCAGGCCAGGGCCAACAGCATGACCACTTTCCATGTGAGATATTTTAACTCCACAGATTTAAGTGGTTCAAACCAATGTGACTTTTGGAACCCAAAAAACTACATTGAGATCCCAAAGTGCCACTGGAGGCACAAAAGGAGGCTGTATATGCAGTACCCCTTTTACAAACGTCTGAACTTCAGGGACTGAAGCTAGTTCTTTTTGGAAGAAAATTGACAGGGCCGAAATTTGAACCTTAATGGACCCCAATTTCAGGCCCATAGACACTCCTGTTTGCAGGAAATGTAGGAATCGACCCAGTTGAATTTCCTCCGTCGGGCCTTACTGGCCTCGCACCACGCAACATATTTTCGCCAAATGCGGTGATAATGTTTTGCGGTTACATCCTTCCTGGCTTTGATCAGGATAGGGATGACTTCATCCGGAATGCCTTTTTTCCTTCAGGATCCGGCGTTCAACCGCCATGCCGTCAAACGCAGCCGCGGTAAGTCTTGGAACAGACAGGGTCCTTGCTGGAGCAGGTCCCTTCTTAGAGGTAGAGGCCACGGATCCTCCGTGAGCATCTCTTGAAGTTCCGGTTACCAAGTCCTTCTTGGCCAATCCGGAGCCACGAATATAGTGCTTACTCCTCTCCATCTTATCAATCTCAGTACCTTGGGTATGAGAGGCAGAGGAGGGAACACATACGCTGACTGGTACACCCACGGTGTTACCAGAGCGTCTACAGCTATTGCCTGAGGGTCCCTTGACCTGGCGCAATACCTGTCGAGTTTTTCCCAACGGTTTATAATCATGTGGAAGACTTCTGGGTGAAGTCCCCACTCTCCCGGGTGGAGGTCGTGCTGAGGAAGTCTGCTTCCCAGTTGTCCACTCCCGGAATGAATACTGCTGACAGTGCTATCACATGATTTTCCGCCCAGCGAAGAATCCTTGCAGCTTCTGCCATTGCCCTCCTGCTTCTTGTGCCACCCTGTCTGTTTACGTGGGTGACTGCCGTGATGTTGTCCGACTGGATCAACACCGGCTGACCTTGAAGCAGAGGTCTTGCTAAGCTTAGAGCATTGTAAATGGCCCTTAGCTTCAGGATATTTATGTGAAGTGATGTCTCCAGGCTTGACCATAAGCCCTGGATATTCCTTCCCTGTGTGACTGCTCCCCAGCCTCGCAGGCTGGCATCCGTGGTCACTAGGACCCAGTCCTGAATGCCGAATCTGCGGCCCTCTAGAAGATGAGCACTCTGCAACCACCACAGGAGGGACACCCTTGCCCTTGGTGACAGGGTTATCCGCTGATGCATCTGAAGATGCGACCCGGACCATTTGTCCAGCAGGTCCCACTGGAAAGTTCTTGCGTGGAATCTGCCGAATGGGATTGCTTCGTAGGAAGCCACCATTTTACCCAGAACCCTTGTGCATTGATGCACTGAGACTTGGCTCGGTTTTAGGAGGTTCCTGACTAGCTCGGATAACTCCCTGGCTTTCCCCTCCGGGAGAAACACCTTTTTCTGGACTGTGTCCAGGATCATCCCTAGGAACAGAAGACAAGTCGTCGGAACCAGCTGCGATTTTGGAATATTGAGAATCCAATCGTGCTGCCGCAACACTACCTGAGATAGTGCTACACCGACCTCCAACTGTTCCCTGGATCTTACCCTTATCAGGGAATCGTCCAAGTAAGGGATAACTAAAATTCCCTTCCTTCGAAGGATTATCATCATTTCGGCCATTACCTTGGTAAAGACCCGGGGTGCCGTGGACCATCCATACGGCAGCGTCTGAACTGATAGTGACAGTTCTGTACCATAAACCTGAGGTACCCTTGGTGAGAAGGGTAAATTTTGACATGAAGGTAAGCATCCTTGATGTCCCGAGACATCATGTAGTCCCCTTCTTCCAGGTTCGCAATCACTGCTCTGAGTGACTCAATCTTGAATTTGAACCTCTGTATGTAAGTGTTCAAAGATTTTAGATTTAGAATCGGTCTCACCGAGCCGTCCGGCTTCGGTACCACAACAGTGTGGAATAATACCCCGTTCCCTGTTGCAGGAGGGGTACCTTGATTATCACCTGCTGGGAATACAGCTTGTGAATGGCTTCCAAAACTGTCTCCCTGTCAGAAGGAGACATCGGTAAAGCCGACTTTAGGAAAACGGCGAGGGGGAGACGTCTCGAATTCTAATTTGTACCCCTGAGATATCACCTGAAGGATCCAGGGGTCTACTTGCGAGTGAGCCCACTGCGCGCTGAAATTCATTGAGACGGGCCCCCCACCGTGCCTGATTCTGCTTGTAAAGCCCCAGCGTCATACTGAGGGCTTGGCAGAGGCGGGAGAGGGTTTCTGTTCCTGGGAACTAGCTGATTTCTGCAGCCTTTTTCCTCTCCCTCTGTCACGGGGCAGAAATGAGGAACATTTTGCCCGCTTGTCCACAAAAAGACTGCGCCTGATAATACGGCGTCTTCTCATGTTGAGAGGCGACCTGGGGTACAAACGTGGATTTCCCAGCTGTTGCCGTGGCCACCAGGTCTGAAAGACCGACCCCAAATAACTCCTCCCCTTATTAAGGCAATACTTCCAAATGCCGTTTGGAATACGCATCACCTGACCACTGACGTGTCCATAACCCTCTACTGGTAGAAATGGACAACGCACTTAGACTTGATGCCAGTCGGCAAATATTCCGCTGTGCATCACGCATATATAGAAATGCATCTTTTAAATGCTCTATAGGCAAAATATACTGTCCCTATCTAGGGTATCAATATTTTCAGTCAGGGAATCCGACCACGCCAACCCAGCACTGCACATCCAGGCTGAGGCGATTGCTGGTCGCAGTATAACACCAGTATGTGTGTAAATACATTTTAGGATACCCTCCTGCTTTCTATCAGCAGGATCCTTAAGGGCGGCCATCTCAGGAGAGGGTAGAGCCCTTACAAGCGTGTGAGCGCTTTATCCACCCTAGGGGGTGTTTCCCAACGCACCCTAACCTCTGGCGGGAAAGGATATAATGCCAATAACATTTTAGAAATTATCAGTTGTTATCGGGGGAAAACCACGCATCATCACACACCTCATTTAATTTCTCAGATTCAGGTAAACTACAGGTAGTTTTTCCTCACCGAACATAATACCCCTTTTTGGTGGTACTCGTATTATCAGAAATGTGTAAAACATTTTTCATTGCCTCAATCATGTAACGTGTGGCCCTACTGGAAGTCACATTTGTCTCTTCACCGTCGACACTGGAGTCAGTATCCGTGTCGGCGTCTATATCTGCCATCTGAGGTAACGGGCGCTTTAGAGCCCCTGACGGCCTATGAGACGTCTGGACAGGCACAAGCTGAGTAGCCGGCTGTCTCATGTCAACCACTGTCTTTTATACAGAGCTGACACTGTCACGTAATTCCTTCCAACAGTTCATCCACTCAGGTGTCGACCCCTTAGGGGGTGACATCACTATTACAGGCAATCTGCTCCGTCTCCACATCATTTTTCTCCTCATACATGTCGACACAAACGTACCGACATACAGCACACACACAGGGAATGCTCTGATAGAGGACAGGACCCCACTAGCCCTTTGGGGAGACAGAGGGAGAGTTTGCCAGCACACACCAAAGCGCTATATATATACAGGGATAACCTTATATAAGTGTTTTTCCCCTTATAGCTGCTGTATTGTTAATACTGCGCCTAATTAGTGCCCCCCTCTCTTTTTTAACCCTTTCTGTAGTGTAGTGACTGCAGGGGAGAGCCAGGGGAGCTTCCCTCCAACGGAGCTGTGAGGGAAAATGGCGCCAGTGTGCTGAGGAGATAGGCTCCGCCCCTTTTTCGCGGACTTTTCTCCTGCTTTTTTATGGATTCTGGCAGGGGTTAAAATTCATCCATATAGCCCTGGGGGCTATATGTGATGTATTTTGGCCAGCCAAGGTGTTTTTATTGCTGCTCAGGGCGCCCACCCCTAGCGCCCTGCACCCTCAGTGACCGAAGTGTGAAGTGTGCTGAGGAGCAATGGCGCACAGCTGCGGTGCTGTGCGCTACCTTGTTGAAGACAGGACGTCTTCTGCCGCCGATTTTCCGGACCTCTTCTGTCTTCTGGCTCTGTAAGGGGGCCGGCGGCGCGGCTCTGGGACCCATCCATGGCTGGGCCTGTGATCGTCCCTCTGGAGCTAATGTCCAGTAGCCTAAGAAGCCCAATCCACTCTGCACGCAGGTGAGTTCGCTTCTTCTCCCCTTAGTCCCTCGATGCAGTGAGCCTGTTGCCAGCAGGTCTCACTGAAAATAAAAAACCTAAACTAAAACTTTCACTAAGAAGCTCAGGAGAGCCCCTAGTGTGCACCCTTCTCGTTCGGGCACAAAGATCTAACTGAGGCTTGGAGGAGGGTCATAGGGGGAGGAGCCAGTGCACACCAGATAGTCCTAAAGCTTTCTTTAGATGTGCCCAGTCTCCTGCGGAGCCGCTATTCCCCATGGTCCTTACGGAGTCCCCAGCATCCACTTAGGACGTTAGAGAAATGCTCTTATGTTTTGTAGATATCACTAGAATGTTCTCTATATTGTATATTATTTATTCAGATGTTCTGATTACTGAATATTGACTGGATCTCTGTATTATATATTGGTCACATGGATGCTCTCTGTATTGTAATTCACTAAAATTCCTTGTGTCTGCTAATTCTGTCACTAAAATGCTTTGTGTTTTGTACACTGTTAGAATTGTGTATGTACTCTATACAGGTCACTAGAATACTGTCTTATAGATTAGTCATTGGATTGATCCGTGCATTTTATAAAAGTCATGAGAACATATATATATTTATATATATATATATATTTATATCAAAGTGAAAATATGTATATATTAATTTGTTGTTCATAGGCTCCTGGTTTGATGGATCTGGACCGTACTTGGTACACATACCCTTCATTATACAACTTAAAATACTGGTGGGGTTTAAATAAATAAAAAATCCACTCCTTTCAGAGCCAGGGCCATATATCTTATATGTATATAATTCATTGGTCTGTTTGGGAAGAAACTAACGCGAGGTGGTCCACTTGGATCCTGGCCAGGTTTTACAGGTTAGTGTCCAAGTCAGACCTCACGGTGGAATGCGTCGGGCAGAACTTTGACAGAGGGAGAGAGTTCTGGGCCTTCCACTTGATAGATTTGGAAGAAAACGTCACAAAGTGGTAACACTGGTCCCCAGAAGACATACCAGGGGGTTGGGGTCGGTCGGGCCTCATGGTGTACTGCACTGGGCAGAACTGGGACCCAGAGTGCCTGTTCTGGGCCTTCCATTGGATGAATTGTGGAAGAAAACTTCACAAAGTTGTAACATTGGATCAAAGAAGACATACTAAGGGTTTGGGGTCCCAGTCGGACCTCCCGTTGGAGTACGCTGGCCCAAACTTTGACCCATGGAGCCTGTCCTGGCCCTTCCACTGAATCGATTTGGATGAAAATTAATGAACTGTAATAACTGATAGAAAGGACCATAACCATTAACCAATAAACTGATCTTCAAGGTCAGGATGCGGGTGTTGGTCATGTGACCGCCGGCATCCAGACAACCGGGGTAACATACTGAGTCCCCGCCAATACCACACAGTTAATGTCAAGCGCATTTTTATTTTACCTTACCGTGCAGGTAGACAAGCCAGGCTAAACGATGCCAACCCTCCAATGTACCAAAACGTACTCCCAATGCAGAATCCGGCCCTAAGTATCCATTTATAACTAGTGGTCCAATAGTCACACAACACAGAAAACATGCATTGATTGGATAATATATATTTATATATAATTGATCAAAAGCATCAATTATTACGCTCCAGGTAGGATCAAGGGCATAGCTACCATAGGTGCAGGGATTGCAACTGATATGGGGCCATAGCTGAGAAGAGCCCACCTTCCCTGTCAAAGTTACGTGTGTGATATACATTTTTCAGCATTGGGGTACATAGGGGCCCTTACAAACTTTTGACTAGGGTACTACAAATATCTAGTTTCGCTCCTGCTCATTGTAATATCATACCTCCCAACTGTCCCGATTTTCGCGGGACAGTCCTGCTCTTTGGGGACTGTCTCGCTGTCCCACCCACGGGCCGCCGTGTCCCGCGGTGGGGGGGGGGGGCAGTTGGGAGGGTCCTGTCACTGCTGCACAGCTTCTATTCACGAGTGATAGAGGGAGATAGAGGAAGAGGGGGCATGCCAGCAGCCCACAGAGCGCTGGGCATGCCCACTTCAGTGACGGACAAGGGGGCGTGGCCTTCGGTCACAGCATCACCGCAAAACCATGACCCCTTTTCCGAGGCCACGCCCATTTTTCAGGAGCGCGCGCGCGACTTCGCCGCACGTGTGTCCCTCTTTGAAGATAAAGAAAGTTGAGAGGTATGTAATATGATATAAAATAAAATGGAGGACATTATAAATACTAATATGAACCGGGGCTCGGTAATGTGGCAAATGCAGGGGGGACTTCCAGTTGCCCCCAAAATACCCTTCCCCACAGCCTGACCAGTAGCCACTACATGCAATATAAGGGATGGAATGTAGCTGCTGCACATGCCAGTGGCAGCAAATTTTCCTATCTAGTCTGCTGTGTGTGTTTGTGGATGAGTGCGGAGGAGGCGGCAGGGAAACAGGGGTGGCGGCTTCCAAATGGGGGGCGTGGCATGGGTGTGATTGGGGCGGCTGCGTGACGTCACACGCAGCCGCTACGATTGAAAAGATGGCGGCGGGCTTCCTGCCGTCGCAACCAGCCATCCACAATTTCAGCGATCACGCTGAAATTGCGGTGCGATCGCAATTTCAGCAAGACCGCAGTGGGTGGGTGATGGCCTGCATACTGGGCGGCCTTACCCTGCGATGGGCGGTCCCCAGCATGCGAGCAAAAGGATTGCAAATTCTGCTGTTTAGCAGAATTTACAATCCTTACTGAATAGGATCCTTAGTGTAGAATGGATGTAGTACGGTATGCCGGCAGCCGGGCTCCCGGCAACCAGCAGCATACCGGCGCCGGAATCACGACCGGCGGCATACTGACAGCGTGGCGAGCGCAAATGAGCCCCTTGCGGGCACGATGGCGTACGCTATTTATTCTCCCTCCAGGGGGGACGTGGACCCCCAAGAGGGAGAAAAAGTGTCGGTATGCCGGCTGTCGGTATTCTGGCGCCGGGATTCCAACAGCCGGCAAACTGAAGACCACCTGTGTAGAATCGCTTGCTCTGTCCCATATAGATAATATTGAAAAATGAGAAATAATTATTAGTGCTGAAAAGCGCGTGCAAAACTTGTTACATATACATGGGGTACGTCTCAGAGCAGGGGCACATGCACCGGGCTCTACATTCTCCAAACATATAAATCCAGCTACGATTTTAACGTCAGCAACATGGTCAATCTGGTAGTATAACGACAACTAAAGACCTTTAGCCTGATCCTATGTTTCTAGAACCCGTCTAAGAAATTAGCATAGCGTCCTTCTAGCGTCCAGTAAACCTAATAGGTTTCCCTGTATTGTTGCATTCCCAAAACTTAGATTTATGTGATGTTATTCAGTTTCTGCACCACAACCCTATAATAAGCCGCCTGTTAGTTCTATTCATTAATACAATAGATTCCTGTCCTTATCATATGGCGGTATAACAGAGGCTATTTTTATCTACCTTATAGTCAGCTCCTTCCAGGAAGCATCAGTCAATGTCTTTTAAAGCCCATGAGAAAAGGAGGAGGAATAAAGGACAACAGAGAGATCAGAGAAAAGTATGAAACCTATTAAAGAATCAATACTACAGTATCTCCAACAAGGACAGAAGCAGCAAGGTGTAACAGGATTGCACCACTCATATAGACCATGAGAAGTATTACTCTACAGTTACTTTGCTATGTACTACAGTATACTGTTTAGGAAATTCAATAAAAAATAATAACTTGTATCAGTGCATTAACCACAGACGGTGCCAGCTGCAGAAACACTATGCTGACAACACAGAATTAGGACCACACACTAATGATCTTAATTCACATTTTGGCTACTTCCTTACCAGGCTGTGAAGTTCTCGATGTGATCTAAGTAGATGAACATTACTTTATAGAAACTCCTGCAGCTGCAGATAAACAGGGACCTCCATATTTAATCATAATAGAGACTGATGACATGGTTCCTGGCTGCAATTCCAAACAGGATCTATTCAATTTGCCAGCTGTCAGGATCCCGGCGGTCAGAATACCGACGCCGGAATCCTGACAGCCGGCAACGCCGCCAAAACAGGGATATTCCCACTCGTGGGTGTCCACGAGACCCACAGAGAGGGAATAGATCCTGAGCCCACAGCGTGGCGAACGCAGCAAGCCCGCCAGGGGATTCTGCGCACGCCCCGCTGCCAACATTGTGGCGGGTGGGTTGCTACTATCGGGATATGGACAGCCGGTATCCCGCTCGCCGAGAAATCATATGTATTCTGTCCAAACTGCAAGTATTTGATGTACAGGTTTGTCATGTAATAAGTAAAAATTATGCTGTCTTCGTGAGGAGGTGTAACTGGGTTGTCATGGGGTGTTATGACGTAGGCAAAGTTCTGGTGGCCTCCAGAACTGTGCCTACGTCATATGCAACTGCGGGCTATGTGAATTCATTCTTGTTTTTATAAGGTGGCCTGGGGCCCAATTTATCTGCACTGCATTGGCCCCTGTAATCCCCTCTACCCCAACACCTGACTATTTGGTGGACCCTCTGGTACCTGTTCCCTACACACGACAAGCTGGAGCAGAGTACCTGCACCATACTCCATGGCACTGTAGACATCTGTACCCAGTACCGGGGGTTTATATGACATCACAAGCCTATTAGCAGATTGTCGTGCTTTGGTAAAGTATTCTTTAACATAGTAATATATGCTTACGGTTTTGGAAGTAATCGAGCTACTGGTAAGCTGGACAAGACTATTAGAAAATGTGAGATGTTGCAGGACAACAAAGGGGCCACATTGGGTATAACATCTTGTGGGATTACGCTTTTCAGTATCTACCAGTTCCACTGGCACAAGGTCAACCCAAGGACCAACAGTGACCCTATGGAATACAGAACTCAGTAGCGGATCTTGCCACGGGCAAGCAGGACTTTTGCCCGGGGCGCCGCCTTCCGGAGGGCGCCGCACCATGGCAAGATCCGCCACTGTGGCCCCCGCAGTGCTCCGCTGTGCCCCCCGCTTTGAAGGGAACCAGACGCGTAGCGTCTAGTTTCATTTCATGGAGAGGACCTTTGTTGTGCGGTGCGCGATGACGTCATCGCGCACCGCACAGAATAGTGGCACAGACACTAGGGGTCATAATTGACCTCTAGTGTCTATGCTGTTCTATGGAAGAGACGTAATAACGTCTCTCCCATAGATCGAGGAGAGGAGAAGAGCGGCGCCGGCGGAGGAGGTCTGCAGCGGTCTGGAATCAGGAGCGGGGATAGTAAGTAGAGATGAGCGCCTGAAATTTTTCGGGTTTTGTGTTTTGGTTTTGGGTTCGGTTCCGCGGCCGTGTTTTGGGTTCGAACGCGTTTTGGCAAAACCTCACCGAATTTTTTTTGTCGGATTCGGGTGTGTTTTGGATTCGGGTGTTTTTTTCCAAAAACACTAAAAAACAGCTTAAATCATAGAATTTGGGGGTCATTTTGATCCCAAAGTATTATTAACCTCAAAAACCATAATTTACACTCATTTTCAGTCTATTCTGAATACCTCACACCTCACAATATTATTTTTAGTCCTAAAATTTGCACCGAGGTCGCTGTGTGAGTAAGATAAGCGACCCTAGTGGCCGACACAAACACCGGGCCCATCTAGGAGTGGCACTGCAGTGTCACGCAGGATGTCCCTTCCAAAAAACCCTCCCCAAACAGCACATGACGCAAAGAAAAAAAGAGGCGCAATGAGGTAGCTGTGTGAGTAAGATTAGCGACCCTAGTGGCCGACACAAACACCGGGCCCATCTAGGAGTGGCACTGCAGTGTCACGCAGGATGGCCCTTCCAAAAAACCCTCCCCAAACAGCACATGACGCAAAGAAAAAAAGAGGCGCAATGAGGTAGCTGTGTGAGTAAGATTAGCGACCCTAGTGGCCGACACAAACACCGGGCCCATCTAGGAGTGGCACTGCAGTGTCACGCAGGATGGCCCTTCCAAAAAACCCTCCCCAAACAGCACATGACGCAAAGAAAAAAAGAGGCGCAATGAGGTAGCTGACTGTGTGAGTAAGATTAGCGACCCTAGTGGCCGACACAAACACCGGGCCCATCTAGGAGTGGCACTGCAGTGTCACGCAGGATGTCCCTTCCAAAAAACCCTCCCCAAACAGCACATGACGCAAAGAAAAAAAGAGGCGCAATGAGGTAGCTGTGTGAGTAAGATTAGCGACCCTAGTGGCCGACACAAACACCGGGCCCATCTAGGAGTGGCACTGCAGTGTCACGCAGGATGGCCCTTCCAAAAAACCCTCCCCAAACAGCACATGACGCAAAGAAAAAAAGAGGCGCAATGAGGTAGCTGTGTGAGTAAGATTAGCGACCCTAGTGGCCGACACAAACACCGGGCCCATCTAGGAGTGGCACTGCAGTGTCACGCAGGATGTCCCTTCCAAAAAACCCTCCCCAAACAGCACATGACGCAAAGAAAAAAAGAGGCGCAATGAGGTAGCTGACTGTGTGAGTAAGATTAGCGACCCTAGTGGCCGACACAAACACCGGGCCCATCTAGGAGTGGCACTGCAGTGTCACGCAGGATGTCCCTTCCAAAAAACCCTCCCCAAACAGCACATGACGCAAAGAAAAAAAGAGGCGCAATGAGGTAGCTGACTGTGTGAGTAAGATTAGCGACCCTAGTGGCCGACACAAACACCGGGCCCATCTAGGAGTGGCACTGCAGTGTCACGCAGGATGTCCCTTCCAAAAAACCCTCCCCAAACAGCACATGACGCAAAGAAAAAAAGAGGCGCAATGAGGTAGCTGACTGTGTGAGTAAGATTAGCGACCCTAGTGGCCGACACAAACACCGGGCCCATCTAGGAGTGGCACTGCAGTGTCACGCAGGATGTCCCTTCCAAAAAACCCTCCCCAATCAGCACATGATGCAAAGAAAAAGAAAAGAAAAAAGAGGTGCAAGATGGAATTGTCCTTGGGCCCTCCCACCCACCCTTATGTTGTATAAACAAAACAGGACATGCACACTTTAACCAACCCATCATTTCAGTGACAGGGTCTGCCACACGACTGTGACTGATATGACGGGTTGGTTTGGACCCCCCCCAAAAAAGAAGCAATTAATCTCTCCTTGCACAAACTGGCTCTACAGAGGCAAGATGTCCACCTCATCTTCACCCTCCGATATATCACCGTGTACATCCCCCTCCTCACAGATTATCAATTCGTCCCCACTGGAATCCACCATCTCAGCTCCCTGTGTACTTTGTGGAGGCAATTGCTGCTGGTCAATGTCTCCGCGGAGGAATTGATTATAATTCATTTTAATGAACATCATCTTCTCCACATTTTCTGGATGTAACCTCGTACGCCGATTGCTGACAAGGTGAGCGGCGGCACTAAACACTCTTTCGGAGTACACACTTGTGGGAGGGCAACTTAGGTAGAATAAAGCCAGTTTGTGCAAGGGCCTCCAAATTGCCTCTTTTTCCTGCCAGTATAAGTACGGACTGTGTGACGTGCCTACTTGGATGCGGTCACTCATATAATCCTCCACCATTCTATCAATGTTGAGAGAATCATATGCAGTGACAGTAGACGACATGTCCGTAATCGTTGTCAGGTCCTTCAGTCCGGACCAGATGTCAGCATCAGCAGTCGCTCCAGACTGCCCTGCATCACCGCCAGCGGGTGGGCTCGAAATTCTGAGCCTTTTCCTCGCACCCCCAGTTGCGGGAGAATGTGAAGGAGGAGATGTTGACAGGTCGCGTTCCGCTTGACTTGACAATTTTGTCACCAGCAGGTCTTTCAACCCCAGCAGACCTGTGTCTGCCGGAAAGAGAGATCCAAGGTAGGCTTTAAATCTAGGATCGAGCACGGTGGCCAAAATGTAGTGCTCTGATTTCAACAGATTGACCACCCGTGAATCCTTGTTAAGCGAATTAAGGGCTGCATCCACAAGTCCCACATGCCTAGCGGAATCGCTCCCTTTTAGCTCCTTCTTCAATGCCTCCAGCTTCTTCTGCAAAAGCCTGATGAGGGGAATGACCTGACTCAGGCTGGCAGTGTCTGAACTGACTTCACGTGTGGCAAGTTCAAAGGGCATCAGAACCTTGCACAACGTTGAAATCATTCTCCACTGCACTTGAGACAGGTGCATTCCACCTACTATATCGTGCTCAATTGTATAGGCTTGAATGGCCTTTTGCTGCTCCTCCAACCTCTGAAGCATATAGAGGGTTGAATTCCACCTCGTTACCACTTCTTGCTTCAGATGATGGCAGGGCAGGTTCAGTAGTTTTTGGTGGTGCTCCAGTCTTCTGTACGTGGTGCCTGTACGCCGAAAGTGTCCCGCAATTTTTCTGGCCACCGACAGCATCTCTTGCACGCCCCTGTCGTTTTTTAAAAAATTCTGCACCACCAAATTCAAGGTATGTGCAAAACATGGGACGTGCTGGAATTTGCCCATATTTAATGCACACACAATATTGCTGGCGTTGTCCGATGCCACAAATCCACAGGAGAGTCCAATTGGGGTAAGCCATTCCGCGATGATCTTCCTCAGTTGCCGTAAGAGGTTTTCAGCTGTGTGCGTATTCTGGAAAGCGGTGATACAAAGCGTAGCCTGCCTAGGAAAGAGTTGGCGTTTGCGAGATGCTGCTACTGGTGCCGCCGCTGCTGTTCTTGCGGCGGGAGTCCATACATCTACCCAGTGGGCTGTCACAGTCATATAGTCCTGACCCTGCCCTGCTCCACTTGTCCACATGTCCGTGGTTAAGTGGACATTGGGTACAACTGCATTTTTTAGGACACTGGTGAGTCTTTTTCTGACGTCCGTGTACATTCTCGGTATCGCCTGCCTAGAGAAGTGGAACCTAGATGGTATTTGGTAACGGGGGCACACTGCCTCAATAAATTGTCTAGTTCCCTGTGAACTAACGGCGGATACCGGACGCACGTCTAACACCAACATAGTTGTCAAGGACTCAGTTATCCGCTTTGCAGTAGGATGACTGCTGTGATATTTCATCTTCCTCGCAAAGGACTGTTGAACAGTCAATTGCTTACTGGAAGTAGTACAAGTGGGCTTACGACTTCCCCTCTGGGATGACCATCGACTCCCAGCGGCAACAACAGCAGCGCCAGCAGCAGTAGGCGTTACACGCAAGGATGCATCGGAGGAATCACAGGCAGGAGAGGACTCGTCAGAATTGCCAGTGACATGGCCTGCAGGACTATTGGCATTCCTGGGGAAGGAGGAAATTGACACTGAGGGAGTTGGTGGGGTGGTTTGCGTGAGCTTGGTTACAAGAGGAAGGGATTTACTGGTCAGTGGACTGCTTCCGCTGTCACCCAAAGTTTTTGAACTTGTCACTGACTTATTATGAATGCGCTGCAGGTGACGTATAAGGGAGGATGTTCCGAGGTGGTTAACGTCCTTACCCCTACTTATTACAGCTTGACAAAGGGAACACACGGCTTGACACCTGTTGTCCGCATTTCTGGTGAAATACCTCCACACCGAAGAGCTGATTTTTTTGGTATTTTCACCTGGCATGTCAACGGCCATATTCCTCCCACGGACAACAGGTGTCTCCCCGGGTGCCTGACTTAAACAAACCACCTCACCATCAGAATCCTCCTGGTCAATTTCCTCCCCAGCGCCAGCAACACCCATATCCTCCTCATCCTGGTGTACTTCAACACTGACATCTTCAATCTGACTATCAGGAACTGGACTGCGGGTGCTCCTTCCAGCACTTGCAGGGGGCGTGCAAATGGTGGAAGGCGCATGCTCTTCACGTCCAGTGTTGGGAAGGTCAGGCATCGCAACCGACACAATTGGACTCTCCTTGTGGATTTGGGATTTCAAAGAACGCACAGTTCTTTGCGGTGCTTTTGCCAGCTTGAGTCTTTTCAGTTTTCTAGCGAGAGGCTGAGTGCTTCCATCCTCATGTGAAGCTGAACCACTAGCCATGAACATAGGCCAGGGCCTCAGCCGTTCCTTGCCACTCCGTGTGGTAAATGGCATATTGGCAAGTTTACGCTTCTCCTCCGACAATTTTATTTTAGGTTTTGGAGTCCTTTTTTTACTGATATTTGGTGTTTTGGTTTTGACATGCTCTGTACTATGCCATTGGGCATCGGCCTTGGCAGACGACGTTGCTGGCATTTCATCGTCTCGGCCATGACTAGTGGCAGCAGCTTCAGCACGAGGTGGAAGTGGATCTTGATCTTTCCCTAATTTTGGAACCTCAACATTTTTGTTCTCCATATTTTAATAGGCACAACTAAAAGGCACCTCAGGTAAACAATGGAGATGGATGGATTGGATACTAGTATACAATTATGGACGGGCTGCCGAGTGCCGACACAGAGGTAGCCACAGCCGTGAACTACCGCACTGTACTGTGTCTGCTGCTAATATATAGACTGGTTGATAAAGAGATAGTATACTCGTAACTAGTATGTATGTATAAAGAAAGAAAAAAAAACCACGGTTAGGTGGTATATACAATTATGGACGGGCTGCCGAGTGCCGACACAGAGGTAGCCACAGCCGTGAACTACCGCACTGTACTGTGTCTGCTGCTAATATATAGACTGGTTGATAAAGAGATAGTATACTCGTAACTAGTATGTATGTATAAAGAAAGAAAAAAAAACCACGGTTAGGTGGTATATACAATTATGGACGGGCTGCCGAGTGCCGACACAGAGGTAGCCACAGCCGTGAACTACCGCACTGTACTGTGTCTGCTGCTAATATATAGACTGGTTGATAAAGAGATAGTATACTCGTAACTAGTATGTATGTATAAAGAAAGAAAAAAAAACCACGGTTAGGTGGTATATACAATTATGGACGGGCTGCCGAGTGCCGACACAGAGGTAGCCACAGCCGTGAACTACCGCACTGTACTGTGTCTGCTGCTAATATATAGACTGGTTGATAAAGAGATAGTATACTCGTAACTAGTATGTATGTATAAAGAAAGAAAAAAAAACCACGGTTAGGTGGTATATACAATTATGGACGGGCTGCCGAGTGCCGACACAGAGGTAGCCACAGCCGTGAACTACCGCACTGTACTGTGTCTGCTGCTAATATATAGACTGGTTGATAAAGAGATAGTATACTCGTAACTAGTATGTATGTATAAAGAAAGAAAAAAAAACCACGGTTAGGTGGTATATACAATTATGGACGGGCTGCCGAGTGCCGACACAGAGGTAGCCACAGCCGTGAACTACCGCACTGTACTGTGTCTGCTGCTAATATATAGACTGGTTGATAAAGAGATAGTATACTCGTAACTAGTATGTATGTATAAAGAAAGAAAAAAAAACCACGGTTAGGTGGTATATACAATTATGGACGGGCTGCCGAGTGCCGACACAGAGGTAGCCACAGCCGTGAACTACCGCACTGTACTGTGTCTGCTGCTAATATATAGACTGGTTGATAAAGAGATAGTATACTCGTAACTAGTATGTATGTATAAAGAAAGAAAAAAAAACCACGGTTAGGTGGTATATACAATTATGGACGGGCTGCCGAGTGCCGACACAGAGGTAGCCACAGCCGTGAACTACCGCACTGTACTGTGTCTGCTGCTAATATATAGACTGGTTGATAAAGAGATAGTATACTCGTAACTAGTATGTATGTATAAAGAAAGAAAAAAAAACCACGGTTAGGTCACTGGTATATACAATTATGGACGGGCTGCCGAGTGCCGACACAGAGGTAGCCACAGCCGTGAACTACCGCACTGTACTGTGTCTGCTGCTAATATAGACTGGTTGATAAAGAGATAGTATACTACTAATATTATATACTGGTGGTCAGGTCACTGGTCACTAGTCACACTGGCAGTGGCACTCCTGCAGCAAAAGTGTGCACTGTTTAATTTTAATATAATATTATGTACTCCTGGCTCCTGCTATAACCTATAACTGGCACTGCAGTAGTGCTCCCCAGTCTCCCCCACAATTATAAGCTGTGTGAGCTGAGCAGTCAGACAGATATATAATATATATAGATGATGCAGCACACTGGCCTGAGCCTGAGCAGTGCACACAGATATGGTATGTGACTGACTGAGTCACTGTGTGTATCGCTTTTTTCAGGCAGAGAACGGATATATTAAATAAACTGCACTGTGTGTCTGGTGGTCACTCACTATATAATATATTATGTACTCCTGGCTCCTGCTATAACCTATAACTGGCACTGCAGTAGTGCTCCCCAGTCTCCCCCACAATTATAAGCTGTGTGAGCTGAGCAGTCAGACAGATATATATAATATTATATATAGATAATAGATGATGCAGCACACTGGCCTGAGCCTGAGCAGTGCACACAGATATGGTATGTGACTGAGTCACTGTGTGCTGTGTATCGCTTTTTTCAGGCAGAGAACGGATTATATTATGTACTCCTGGCTCCTGCTATAACCTATAACTGGCACTGCAGTAGTGCTCCCCAGTCTCCCCCACAATTATAAGCTGTGTGAGCTGAGCAGTCAGACAGATATATATAATATTATATATAGATAATAGATGATGCAGCACACTGGCCTGAGCCTGAGCAGTGCACACAGATATGGTATGTGACTGAGTCACTGTGTGCTGTGTATCGCTTTTTTCAGGCAGAGAACGGATTATAAATAAAAGTGGTGGTCACTGGTCACTATCAGCAAAACTCTGCACTGTACACTACTGAGTACTCCTAATGCTCCCCAAAATTAGTAAATCAAGTGTCTCTCTAATCTATTCTAATTCTAAACGGAGAGGACGCCAGCCACGTCCTCTCCCTATCAATCTCAATGCACGTGTGAAAATGGCGGCGACGCGCGGCTCCTTATATAGAATCCGAGTCTCGCGATAGAATCCGAGCCTCGCGAGAATCCGACAGCGTCATGATGACGTTCGGGCGCGCTCGGGTTAACCGAGCAAGGCGGGAAGATCCGAGTCGCTCGGACCCGTGAAAAAAAACATGAAGTTCTGGCGGGTTCGGATTCAGAGAAACCGAACCCGCTCATCTCTAATAGTAAGTATACTTTTTTTTCTTTTTCTTTCAGCGGCGCTACAGGGGGCACAAATGGGGGTGTAACTGACCACGCCTCCATTTGAAACCACGCCCCTATACTTTGCCCGGGGCGCCACAAGGGCAAGAACCGGCCCTGACAGAACTATCACGCTGCCCCAGCAGGGCCAGATTCAGATCTACATGGGTCTGGAGCTGAAAACGATTAAGGGCCTACTGTGAGAAATTAAGGAGGTGTGGCTAATGCTGTGTAGGTGTGGCCAATAACATATCGGCATGTATACTCCCTACACTATAAGCCCCAATGTCTCCCAAAATACGTGAAAATTGAAAAACAGCGTCACTTTGTGAGGAAATTAGAAATATAATTTGAATTCTTATGATTTATTGCAGCCATGTGACCAGTTGGGCATTTAATCATCATCGGCTGTCATGGTGACGGGCCTATTTTTATCTGGGGCCTGGAGCTGCAGCTCCATCTGCCCCATTATTAATCCGGCCCTGTGCTCCAGGAACCTGCTGGCATCTCCACACCTGGCTGACATACACAACTCCAATACTGAACGGTCATAAACATCTTAGTGATAATTGGTGGACCCCTTTCTTTGAAAGTAAAGCATTCACAAGCATAACCAGAAATAACGACACTGAGACTTGAATTTGGCAGAAAATTGCTAGCTATTTATTTGTCCCTAACCATTGGGAAACCTGTAATAAAAGAGATTAATTTAATATGCCGCTCCAGCTGGCATATGGTGGCGGCCCAAAAGAACGGCTCCTTAATCTACATTAACTTAATTAACTAAATCCTATAAATTTACTAAAAACTTACCATAAACCGGTAATAGGTGACAACTCAACCCCCACAGTGACTACCCACCGCTCCTGGGTGCCCTGCCGCTGCCTTCCCGGATGGGTGGTCAAGCGGCCATAAGTCGATGGAGGTGAGTGCACCTAAACCACAAACAAACTGTAAAACACTACAGTTTTCTCTACCATACGAAACTGCCGTTCTTTTCCGCCAATAAATAGCCAACGATAAAACAGCCAACAACTTAGAGCCACAGCACCACGTGCCACTATTTCCAACTACCAGGGCGGGTGGGTGGGAAACCGAGTCACCAAGAGACTTAAAATGGCTTCTCCTTCCCTATATATATCAAGCCCTCCCCCTCAAAGGCTGTACTTTCCTTACAGCTGGGTCCACCCCTCCCCAGATGTTTAACCCTTTCCTCTCCTATGCAGTCAATCCTCTCTTCTAAACATCTTAGTGATAATTGGTGGACCCCTTTCTTTGAAAGTAAAGCATTCACAAGCATAACCAGAAATAACGACACTGAGACTTGAATTTGGCAGAAAATTGCTAGCTATTTATTTGTCCCTAACCATTGGGAAACCTGTAATAAAAGAGATTAATTTAATATGCCGCTCCAGCTGGCATATGGTGGCGGCCCAAAAGAACGGCTCCTTAATCTACATTAACTTAATTAACTAAATCCTATAAATTTACTAAAAACTTACCATAAACCGGTAATAGGTGACAACTCAACCCCCACAGTGACTACCCACCGCTCCTGGGTGCCCTGCCGCTGCCTTCCCGGATGGGTGGTCAAGCGGCCATAAGTCGATGGAGGTGAGTGCACCTAAACCACAAACAAACTGTAAAACACTACAGTTTTCTCTACCATACGAAACTGCCGTTCTTTTCCGCCAACAGCGAAAGACTCATCTCCAAAAATCTTTCGCACCGCCACCATACACCTACCCTAACTCCTGCAAAGCGAAACCTAGATCCTCCAGAAACAACATCATCCCCTCATTGGATAGATGTACACCATCGCGCCGGAAAAGGTGGCTGTCTCTGAACCGTATCCTCGGGTGGCGAACCACCCTCCCACCGTGGGACAGCACCCACTTTGCCACAGCTCCGTTCACCTTTTTCCGGGCCTCATCAATCCGGCGACCATCCGCCACACCCCTCCAACACAATCTCGGCACCATCATGGAAAAAACCAACAAACAATTGGTCCATTGCGCGGTCACACTTGCCAGATCCTGTATCATGGCCCACCGCAGCTCCAAGGATGTCCTCTTCCCCAAGTCGTTGCCACCTAGATGGACAACCAAAACCCTAGGGACTCCATGCTCTCTGGCCTGACTCACTAGCTTACTCCTCAGCTCACCCCACATCATTCCTCGCCAGCCGAGCCATCTGACACCCTGAGATCCAAACAATGCCTGAGACCCTTCTGAGGCCACAAACCTGGCCGCCCAGTAAATGTAAGAGTGGCCAACCACCCAAATGGGCAAACAGTCTTCGAACCATCCTGAAGGGAAAAAGAGGGGTAGAATTGATTACTAAGAGGCTTATTTAATGTTTATACTGAAGGATCTGCCAAAAAAGAAAAACTTTATATCTCGCCATTGCAGCAGTCACGGCCTAGCCGACTGCACCATGTTTCGTTGCCAATTTAAAGCGCAATTAAAGACACAAAGGGGAAATCAAATTAAACAAACGAAATAAAAAAGGGGGGGGGGGGGGAGGGGAGGGGGGATATAAAATGGGAAACACATGTAATAACTCAGCTGGAGGTGAACGTAAAGACCTGCTGAGGGACTCTGATTAGACCAAATTAGCCGAATTATAGATTAGAATTCAGTCCGTCAAGTCAGGCAAAAAATCGCAAATAACTCCAGACCCCCGCTGCCGGCTCATGCCAGCAACGGCGAGTAGCTAATCCCTGAGTAGGATAACGAAAACGGGGGAACAAACATTAACAAACGCACAACATTCATGAAAACACAGAACTGAAAACAGCACAATGCATTGCAAATTAAAAACAAATGCCCCCAGTGCCGGGCGCCCTCTCAAGTGACAGGGCGAATATATCGCTTATAACTGGACGACTTCCATCGCCCTACCGCCTGGATCTCAGTCCTGGAGAAACCCGCCGCAGCTGCCGATGTCGCCGCGCCTATCCGAAAGGAATGGGTACCGAAAGCAGCAGGCGAGAGGCCCAAACCCGTCAGACAGCGACCCAGCATCCACCGGAACTGGTATTTTGTGACTGGCAGCCCGTCATAGTGCAATAGCCATGACCCCTCCTTATCGGGTCGCACTCCCAGATACTGCATTGCCAGACCCACTGGGCAAACGCTTACCTCTAGCGCCGGAACCATTGTAACCCAGCGCCCTCTGCCCACTTGATCCGTCTTGGATCGCCGCAATCTGCACAGCAAGGACCTCTCACCCACTACTACGTCCCCGACCAGCATGCGCGATTCCGACCTCTTGGCAGGCGCTACCAATTCTGAAACTCGAAAAGCCCCGTGGTAAGCCATCGAGAAGGCTAAACGGAACAAAAGCGCCTCAAACCTGGACGACGCTATTCGCCCCACTGCCTCGATGACGGCCGGCAACAAAGCCGCATCGATGGGCCGCCTACTATCCGGCGGTGTCGGCGCAACTCGCGCCCACCCTTTCATAGCCTTCCGTAACACCTCACTGCTTGTTACATCCGGGACGCCTCGCAGCTTGCAGAAGAATGAGACGCCAGCTAAGTACCGGGCCACCACCGCTCGCGACCTACCCGAAACGTAGAGCTGCCACATAAAAGAGAGCATCAGCCGATGCTTGCTCTTACCTTGATGTTGACGACTCTGAACAAACGCCTCCCACTCGCTCCATGCCTGTCCGTACGCTTTGAGCGTGGCCGGCGCTACAGACCGCAACGCTAGACCTTCCAATCCGGCCCGATCACCTGCCAAACATAATCAGGACAATGAAAACCCTGTTTTTCGGCCTCGGGTGCCAAAACCCAAAACCTTTCCCACTGTCCCCGCGACAATGCATCCGCGATTCCGTTTTCCAAGCCGGGAACATGCTGCGCCCGGAACCATAGATTCCTACGCAAGCACGTCAAAAGCAAGTGCCCAAGTACCCTCAGCACCACTAGCGATTTCGCCCTCTGGTTATTTATCGCATGCACTACGCCCAGATTGTCGCATCTAAACACTATGCTGCGATTAGCCAGCCTGTCTCCCCAAACCTCCAGGGCTACCATAATGGGAAAAAGTTCCAGTAGTAACAGATCCCTTGTAAGACCCTCACTATGCCAGCTTTCCGGCCAAGATGCCACGCACCACGATCCTTCCAAAAAACAGCCAAATCCATAGGCCCCGGCGGCATCGGTGAACAGCTGCAACCGGTCACTGTCAACAGCTGGCGCTTGCCATATGCTCACACCGTTGAAATCCTCCAGGAACGAAGCCCATACAGCCAGATCCCTTTTTAATTCCGAGGACAATCGAACGAAATGATGAGGCCTGGCACACCCCGCCGTAGCCCTTTCAAGCTTCCGGCAGAAAACCCTGCCCATCGGAATTACCCGACAAGCAAAGTTAAGCATACCTAGCAAGGACTGCGCCTGACGCAGCGTGACCTTACGCGAGCCTTTGAACCGGCAAATGGTTTCGCGAAGCTTTGACACTTTGTCCTGCGGCAAACGACACTCCCCCGCCACTGTGTCGATCTCAATCCCCAAGAACGATAAACAGGAGTCCGGACCTTCCGTTTTGTCCTTGGCTACAGGAACACCGAAGTGATAAAAAAGAGCCTGGGTACTAAAACAACAAATCGGCGCACCTTGTGTCATTCGCCGGACCTGCACATAAGAAGTCGTCAAGGTAATGCGCAACCCCGTGACCGCCTGACGTAGACTCCACACACCAATGCAGAAAAGTGCTAAAGCGCTCAAAAAATGAGCATGAAACGGAACATCCCATCGGCAGACATTTGTCGATGAAATACTCCGTCCCAATCCGGAAACCCATGAAACGGAATGAGTCAGGATGCAAAGGCAATAATCTAAAAGCTGACTCAACATCGATCTTAGCCATGAGTGCCCCGCTCCCGTAGCTGCGGACCATCTCTAGCGCCTCGTCAAATGACTGATACACCACCGAACAAAAGGCCGGTGGAATTGCGTCGTTGACCGAAGCCCCCGGCGGGTAAGACAGATGCTGTATGAGCCGAAAGGCGCCCGGGGTCTTCTTCGGAACCACCCCGACCGGGGAGATGACCAAGTCATCCACCGGGGGTGATCTAAAAGGCCCCTCCATCCTGCCCAACCTGACCTCCTTATCTACTTTCTCCCGCAGGACGGTCGGCAATGCCCGTGCTGACTGGAGGTTTCTCTGCGCCCGCACTGATAGCTCGCTTGCAACAGGCAAGCGAAAACCAAACTTAAAACCGTCTAACAAAAACTTAGCATCCTCTCTATTTGGATACATATTCAACCATTTGCCCATTGTTAACAACTTAACTGGCGTTGGGGCTCTGCTGAGCGGTCCCGCTCGTGGCCTGCTTAGAGTAAGGCTGCTTCCCCTTGCTTCCCTGTCGCCCCCCTTTGAAACAGGAGGAGGCTGGGTGGGCTCCCCCACAATGGTGGCAGGAGTGACGAAACCGGCACTGTTTGCCATAGGTACATGTTCCGCTGTTAAAAGCGAAGCATTTACCCCGAGTAGCAGATCGCCCGCCCCCGCGAGCGGCCAACCCGCCTGTCCTGGCCATTCCTCCGTCCGCGGCCGCCCCCTGTGCTGATGACCCTGCGCGACGCACACCTGTCCCCTGTTTCAGGGGCTCCGCCTCTTGCTGTGATGCCCGGGTCACCTTGAGCCATACCTCCACGTCTTTGAAGCCAAAATCCATGACCCGCAGCCCATCCTGTTTCTCCCTAAACTCTTGGTCGTACTGGCGCCATTCCGAGCCCGCGGACGTGCGCTGCATGTCATGCACTAGATGCAGGTACCGGATGATATTCATGTGTTCTTCCGGCCTATCCTCCAAATAGCATGCCGCAAACACCCAAAAACCGGCCAGCCAATTATCAAAAGACCGGAAAGCTTCAGTACCCATGCCTGTCTTAGCGGCCGCCGCTTTGTAATCCCTCTTCATGGCCCTCGTCAAGACGAATAAGTCCACAAAGTCACCCCTACATATTTTCTTGCGGCAGCTATCTCGCAGCCCCCTCATAACTGCGGTGTACTCGCAGCGCACTACCCCCGGCAGATCTCGCCTCTTCTTTGCCCTACGCTCCTCTACACTCATTCGCCTGCGTCGCTTGCGCCTATTCTGCTGCCTTGCCGCTCTTTTGGCAAGTTTCTCGGCCTCCCTCCTTGCCCTAGCAGTGCTATCCGCGTCAGACGCCTGCGACGCTAAAGAAGAGGAGGACGCGGAGGAAGAAGAGCTTCGCGAACTCGAGCTCGTGGTGGAAACCGATATAGAGTGGACCAACTCACCGGATGCTCTCGACCTCCCCGACCCGGATCCTTCGTCATCCTCCGGCCAATCCTCATCCGCCACGGAGTCCGCCCCATCTCTTTCACTTCGGCCCTCTGCGGAAGACAAAAAAGAAGAAGAGGGCCCGGCCCACGCTTGTGGCGCACGCCGGGCACCCCGTGCGGAATGCGCGGTGACTGTGCGCCCCCGCTCACCCCTCGGTCCTAGCTCAAGCTCCGCCGCAGCGGCCCCCAGCTCTCGGCAGGCCCGTGCTATTCGCTGTGCCGCTGATGCTCTAAGGTCGCCAGACCCCTTGCGTGCTGCAGACTGACCCCTATCCCGCGCGGCGCGGAACCGCCGCCCGATGGGTGGCCGGACCTTGGTTGGGCGCGAGCCCGCGCCCGCTGACTACTTGATGCGCCCCCGGGACCCTGTTCGTCGAAATAAAGGGCACCCCTAACGGCTCCGCCACTCTCCATTTCAGAGCCAGCTTCTTCCCTGCCTGAGGAAGCAGAAAAATCCCCTGACCCCGCGGAGGACACACTGTCGGGCTCTGCGGCCCGTGCCGCGGCCCTGCGGCCGCTGACCCATTCCCTGTCCTCCTTCCTGCCTCGGGGCCTGCTGTGACCCGCGGTATCCGCGGGTAACTGCTGCCCCCCCGTGCGTGTCCCCCCGCGCGACACCGGGCCCGCGGCGGGCGCACCCGCCCGCTGGCCCCGGGCATCTCTTGCTGCAGGTGTTGTACCCCTACTGCCTCTTGCCGCTCCTATGCGCCCAGCGTTGCCTACCTGAGGCATACGCTGCACCCCCCTCATGTGCTCCCTCTCCCTGCCGTTTACCGGCATACGGGGAGAAGGAACAGGTGATCCGCCCGCCAGGAGCTCTGCTGCGCGTGCACGTGCGCGGCCAGCAGCTTGCGGCACGAGCGTGGGCGCGCGCGCGCCTCGGGCGCGCGTCCCACGTCCTCCCGCACACAGTCTCCCGCCATGCTCTTCCTCGTCGGCCGCCGCGCGGGCTTCCTGCATAGGCCCCGCGCGGCGACCGCTTGCTCTCCCAACAGTCCTCTCCCCCCGCCCGGCACTAACCCTCGGCCGCGGCGAGGCAGGAGAGGTGTTATCAGCTGCCGGGCGCTCACCGCAGCGCGCATGCGCGCGCCTGCGGGCGCCCGATCTGCTCCCGGGTACGGCGGCTCCCGGAGGGGACGGCCGCCGCCCGCTGGTCCTTGGGTGGCTTGAAGGGACGACCGGTCCCCCACGCCGCCCTCTTCCTGCTGACATGCTCCTGGCCCCTGGCGGCGATACCGCCCGGCCCCCGCTGCCTACGGCCGTGGATATAGAGGCCCGAGAGGACGGAGCCCCGTCCCTCAGGCCACCCACAGCCTCCTCAGGGCCCGCTCGGACTTCCGAGCTGAAACGAGCCGGGGCCCTCAAAACTCGCCGGGGTCTAGAAGCCATTGTGAGCAGACAGACCAGTGATAAATATAGTTAGGAGGGGGGAAGAGCAGCCACAGGTGAATGATAGAGCAAAAGACAAGGGAAAAAACAAAGTTTTTAGCTGTCACTGCAGCACTCACCAAACTGGGAAACCGAGTCACCAAGAGACTTAAAATGGCTTCTCCTTCCCTATATATATCAAGCCCTCCCCCTCAAAGGCTGTACTTTCCTTACAGCTGGGTCCACCCCTCCCCAGATGTTTAACCCTTTCCTCTCCTATGCAGTCAATCCTCTCTTCTTATGCCACTTCTTGTGCTCAAGCCTTCTTCGAGGTGGTCACAAAGCAATGCCAACTGGTTGACTGAATTGATGACGAGATGCACTGTATATATAAGCAAAAACAAGAGAGGCATCTTCTTGTGCATAGATAGTAGACACAATATGAAATTATATAGTGGCGCTATTAAATGGTGTACCATAAAGAAATGTGTAATAGGATTATCTGAAATGGTTTTAAAAGGTCCTTTTCTTGTCCTGATGGGATCACATTATGCCAGGAGAAATGGCCAGCATATACACATCTCCACAGTGTGGTATATTCCACATTACTATATTAGATGGTATGAACAAAATATATAATACCCATCCGGTATAATAAACGCTCATCTGAGGGTACTGAGGATAATCCTATTCCCAGATATCCAGTAATAAGACTGTAGCTTCCCAGGGAAGGTATCAGGGTGGCTGGGTAATGGCATACACACAAGTATAGTATCTGCACACTCAATATTGTACTAATATATAGTGGATATATGTTTTTCGTCACCATAAATCCACTTACTGTAAACCCCTTTCTTCCTAATATTGAAGAGTATTTTATATAGGAGGGGGTGCAGTCAACTACAGTGATTGTAAGCTAGAATTGGGAGGGAAAAAAGACAAGAAGAAGTCTGTACTGTTGACGCACTTGAGACAGAAAATGATTATGTTATAAAAAATAACCTTTATTAAATATACATTAAAAATGAGATATGTATTTATATGTTTATCCCAAACTCGCAGTGAAACATAAGGTTTAAAATCACAAAACAAACATATAAGTGATGAGAAAAAATAAAGAAATGTGAATGAGAGATTAAAAAGCGTGTCCACGTGTAATTCTTTACTAGACCACCTCAACCGATTTATCCTGTGTATGGTCAAGTTACTAATATAATAATTTTATGCTGTGATATTATTAGTAAAACGTGTTATTTATACACTATTCACCAGGCGAGGGTAGATTCTTAAATAATCATTCCCAGTAGTAGGGCTGTTGAGGTGGTCTAGTAAAGAATTACACGTGGACACGCTTTTTAATCTCTCATTCACATTTCTTTATTTTTTCTCATCACTTATATGTTTGTTTTGTGATTTTAAACCTTATGTTTCACTGCGAGTTTGGGATAAACATATAAATACATATCTCATTTTTAATGTATATTTAATAAAGGTTATTTTTTATAACATAATAATTTTCTGTCTCAAGTGCGTCAACAGTACAGACTTCTTCTTGTCTTTTTTCCCTCCCAATTCTGGCTGGGTAATGGTGCAGCACTCAACGTACTTCAAGATAAGTTGCAGGAGGGAAGGGCAGGGGCTGCTGAGGTGAGCCGGTATACGCCGGGCCTGCCAGCTGGCTACCTCCACTAAGGCTGCATTCTGGAGCGCTGTATGGTGGATCATTCCGCTGGTCTCTAATATGGGACATATAGTACTTGTAGGACCAGCTGAACTGTGTCCAGCTATGCAATTCATTATCTATATACTGAGCTGTACATGCAAAATGTGCTTTGCGGAAATGTACTGCACTATGGGGTCTAGGACTTAATAATCGCGGTAATACCTGGTGTATACATTGGAAAAGAGGCGTCTAAGAGGAGACATTATTAATATCTTCAAATATGTAAGGGGACATCACAAAGAGTTATCAGAGGAATTGTTTATTAAAAGAACTCTGTATAGGACACGAGGGCACTCACTGAGGTTAGAGGAGAGAAAATTCCGCACAAAACATAAGAAAGGGTTCTTCACTGTTAGGGCAATAAGGATTTGGAATTCCCTGCCAGGGAAGGTGGTAATGGTGGACTCTGTAAATGCATTTAAAAACGGATTGGATAAATTTCTGACTGAAAAAGATATCCAAGGTTATAACATTTAAAATATTGACATTGATAATCTGGGAGGAACATGATTTATAGTTGTTAACTAGACAAAATACATTACTTCAGCAGGGACATTATAATGAACTCAACTTAATACAGAATACAGGTTGAACCCGATGGGCACTTTGCCTCCTTTCAACCTCATTAACTATGTTACTACGTTACCCGTAATGTTATCTTGGGCATTATATAAAAGTAATGCATCATTTCAATATAAATGCACACACATTATATATAAAACACACCCGTTTATATGTTCTTTATATCTTAAAATTGATTAAAGTGTAGGATTTCTTTGAGACTTGGGGGTTGAGTATTTGAACCACTTCCTTTTAATTATTTACTAATGGCTCTGAGCTGCGGAGAGAATACTTTCATTTTTATGCTGACAGCAATAACATTTTGTGAGCTAAATGTGTCAGACAATGGAATCTGCTTAGGGTTGTGCTGACCGCACCAAAGCTGCTGGGTGTCTTCCTTTCCCGCTTCCAGGGCCAGATTAAGCCTTCGGGGAACCCATGGCACTTAGGACAGAGGGCCCACCCCTACTCCTACGGCCCTCCCCATCAGGCCCACCCCCACTCGTTGTCCATCCAGCCCCCATTCGTTGTTAATCCCGCCCCCACACATTGTCCAGCCTGTCCTCACTGGTCCGGCCCGGGACTGCATATTGTCAAGCACTCCGGTGGTAGGTGACAGCTGTGTGCAAATGGAGGTTAGCCCACACGGCAAATGACTTACTGTAACCAGGAAATTGGAAAATAAGAATTTACTCACCGGTAATTCTATTTCTCGTAGTCCGTAGTGGATGCTGGGAACTCCGTAAGGACCATGGGGAATAGCGGGCTCCGAAGGAGGCTGGGCACTCTAGAAAGATCTTAGACTACCTGGTGTGCACTGGCTCCTCCCACTATGACCCTCCTCCAAGCCTCAGTTAGGTACTGTGCTCGGACGAGCGTACACAATAAGGAAGGATTTTGAATCCCGGGTAAGACTCATACCAGCCACACCAATCACACCGTACAACTCGTGATATGAAACACAGTTAACAGTATGAAACAACAGAGCCTCTCAACAGATGGCTCAACAATAACCCGATTTAGTTAACCATAACTATGTACAAGTATTGCAGATAAACCACACTTGGGATGGGCGCCCAGCATCCACTACGGACTACGAGAAATAGAATTACCGGTGAGTAAATTCTTATTTTCTCTGACATCCTAGTGGATGCTGGGAACTCCGTAAGGACCATGGGGATTATACCAAAGCTCCCAAACGGGCGGGAGAGTGCGGATGACTCTGCAGCACCGAATGAGAGAACTCCAGGTCCTCCTCAGCCAGGGTATCAAATTTATAGAATTTTGCAAAGGTGCTTGCCCCTGACCAAGTAGCAGCTCGGCAAAGTTGTAAAGCCGAGACCCCTCGGGCAGCCGCCCAAGATGAGCCCACCTTCCTTGTGGAATGGGCATTGACAGATTTTGGCTGTGGCAGGCCTGCCACAGTATGTGCAAGCTGAATTGTACTACAAATCCAACGAGCAATAGTCTGCTTAGAAGCAGGAGCACCCAGCTTGTTGGGTGCATACAGGATAAACAGCGAGTCAGATTTTCTGACTCCAGCCGTCCTGGAAACATATATTTTCAGGGCCCTGACAACGTCTAGCAACTTGGAGTCCTCCAAATCCTTAGTAGCCGCAGGCACCACAATAGGCTGGTTCAGGTGAAACGCTGACACCACCTTAGGGAGAAACTGGGGACGAGTCCTCAATTCTGCCCTATCCATATGGAAAATCAGATAAGGGCTTTTACATGATAAAGCCGCCAACTCTGACACTCGCCTGGCTGAAGCCAAGGCCAATAACATGACCACTTTCCACGTGAGATATTTCAGATCCACGGTTTTTAGAGGCTCAAACCAATGTGATTTTAAGAAACTCAACATCACGTTGAGATCCCAAGGTGCCACAGGAGGCACAAATGGGGGCTGAATATGCAGCACTCCTTTCACAAATGTCTGAACTTCAGGTACTGAAGCTAGTTCTTTTTGAAAGAAAATTGACAGAGCCGAGATCTGTACCTTAATGGAGCCCAGTTTTAGGCCCATATTCACTCCTGCTTGCAGGAAATGCAGAAATCGACCTAGTTGAAATTCCTCTGTTGGGGCCTTTTTGGCCTCGCACCTTGCAACATATTTCCGCCATATGCGGTGAGAATGCTTTGCCGTAACATCTTTCCTGGCTTTAATAAGCGTAGGAATGACTTCCTCCGGAATGCCCTTTTCCTTCAGGATCCGGCGTTCAACCGCCATGCCGTCAAACGCAGCCGCGGTAAGTCTTGGAACAGACAGGGGCCCTGCTGCAGCAGGTCTTGTCTGAGCGGCAGAGACCACGGGTCCTCTGAGATCATCTCTTGAAGTTCCGGGTACCACGCTCTTCTCGGCCAATCCGGAACCACGAGAATTGTGTTTACTCCTCGCTTTCTTATTATTCTCAATACCTTTGGTATGAGAGGTAGAGGAGGGAACACATAAACTGACCGGTACACCCACGGTGTCACTAGAGCGTCCACAGCTATCGCCTGAGGGTCTCTTGACCTGGCGCAATACTTCTCTAGTTTTTTGTTTAGGCGGGACGCCATCATGTCCACCTGTGGACGACCCCATTGATTTACAATCATTTGGAAGACTTCTGGATGAAGTCCCCACTCTCCCGGGTGGAGGTCGTGCCTGCTGAGAAAGTCTGCTTCCCAGTTGTCCACTCCCGGGATGAACACTGCTGACAGTGCTAGTACATGATTCTCCGCCCATCGGAGAATTATTGTGGCTTCTGCCATCGCCGTCCTGCTTCTTGTGCCGCCCTGTCGATTCACATGGGCGACTGCCGTGATGTTGTCTGACTGGATCAGCACCGGCTGGTGTAGGAGCAGGGATTTTGCTTGACTTAGGGCATTGTAAATGGCCCTTAGTTCCAGAATATTTATGTGAAGGGCAGTCTCCTGACTTGACCATAGTCCTTGGAAATTTCTTCCCTTTGTGACTGCCCCCCAGCCTCGTAGGCTGGCATCCGTGGTCACCAGGACCCAGTCCTGTATGCCGAATTTGCGGCCCTCCAGAAGATGAGCACTGTGCAGCCACCACAGAAGAGACACCCTGGTTCGTGGAGACAGGGTTATTAAACGATGCATCTGAAGATGCGATCCGGACCACTTGTCCAACAGGTCCCACTGAAAAATTCTGGCATGGAACCTGCCGAATGGAATTGCTTCGTAAGAAGCTACCATCTTTCCCAGGACCCGCGTGCAGTGATGCACCGATACCTGTTTTGGTTTTAGGAGGTCTCTGACTAGAGAAGACAACTCCCTGGCTTTCTCCTCCGGGAGAAACACTTTTTTCTGGGCCGTGTCCAGAATCATTCCCAGGAACATTAGACGTGTCGTGGGGACCAGCTGTGACTTTGGGATATTCAGAATCCAACCGTGCTGTCTCAGCACTTCCTGAGATAGTGCTACTCCCACTAACAACTGTTCCTTGGATCGTGCCTTTATTAGGAGATCGTCCAAGTATGGGATAATTAAAACTCCCTTTTTTCGAAGGAGTATCATCATTTCCGCCATAACCTTGGTAAATACCCTCGGTGCCGTGGAGAGTCCAAACGGCAGCGTCTGGAATTGGTAATGGCAATCCTGTACCACAAATCTGAGGTACTCCTGGTGAGAATTGTAAATGGGGACATGCAGGTAAGCATCCTTGATGTCCAGGGATACCATGTAATCCCCCTCGTCCAGGCTTGCAATAACCGCCCTGAGCGATTCCATCTTGAACTTGAATTTTTTTATGTATGTGTTCAAGGATTTCAAATTTAAAATGGGTCTCACCGAACCGTCCGGTTTCGGTACCACAAATAGTGTGGAATAGTAACCCCGGCCTTGTTGAAGTAGGGGTACCTTGATTATCACCTGCTGGGAATACAGCTTGTGAATTGCCGCTAGCATCGCCTCCCTGTCTGAGGGAGCAATCGGCAAGGCAGATTTTAGGAACCGGTGGGGTGGAGACGCCTCGAATTCCAGTTTGTACCCCTGAGATACTATTTGAAGGATCCAGGGATCCACCTGTGAGCGAGCCCACTGATCGCTGAAATTCCTGAGGCGGGCCCCCACCGTACCTGGCTCCGCCTGTGAAGCCCCACCGTCATGCGGCGGACTTGGAAGAGGAAGCGGGGGAGGACTTTTGTTCCTGGGAACCTGCTGTTTGCTGCAGCCTTTTTCCCCTGCCTCTGCCTCTAGACAGAAAAGACCCTCCTTTTCCCCGCTTGTTTTTCTGGGACCGAAAGGACTGAACCTGATAAAATGGCGCCTTCTTAGGCTGTGAGGGGACATGGGGTAAAAATGCTGACTTCCCAGACGTTGCTGTGGAAACTAGGTCGGAGAGACCATCCCCAAATAATTCCTCCCCCTTATAAGGCAAAACTTCCATGTGCCTTTTGGAATCTGCATCTCCAGTCCACTGGCGAGTCCATAAGCATCTCCTAGCAGAGATGGATAATGCACTTACTTTAGATGCCAGCCGGCAGATTTCCCTCTGTGCATCTCTCATGTATAAGACTGAGTCTTTGATATGGTCAATTGTTAGCAGGATCGTGTCTCTGTCTAACGTGTCAATATTTTCTGACAGTTTATCTGACCACGCAGCGGCAGCACTGCACATCCATGCTGACGCAATAGCTGGTCTGAGTATAATGCCTGAGTGTGTATATACAGACTTCAGGATCGCCTCCTGCTTTCTATCAGCAGGTTCCTTAAGGGCGGCCGTATCCTGGGACGGTAGTGCCACCTTTTTAGACAAACGTGTGAGCGCTTTATCCACCCTCGGGGGTGTTTCCCAACGTAACCTATCCTCTGGCGGGAAAGGGAACGCCATTAGTAGCTTCTTAGGAATTACCAATTTCTTATCAGGGGAAGCCCACGCTTCTTCACACACTTCATTTAATTCATCTGACGGGGGAAAAACTACAGGTAGTTTTTTCTCCCCAAACATAATACCCTTTTTTGTGGTACCTGGATGTAAATCAGAAATATTTAACACCTCTTTCATTGCCTCAATCATGCAGTGAATGGCCTTAACGGGCATTAAATTTGACTCATCGTCGTCGACACTGGTGTCAGTATCCGTGTCGACATCTACTTGTGCCACCTGAGATAGCGGGCGTTTCAGAGCCCCTGATGACTTTTGAGACACCTGGACAGGCACGAGCTGAAGACTCGGCTGTCCCACAGTCGGCATGTCGTCAAATTTTTTATGTAAGGAGTCTATACGTGCACTCATTTCCTGCCATAATACCATCCACTCAGGTGTCTGACCCCCAGGGGGTGACATCCCTGCTAAAGGCATCTGCTCCCCCTCCACATCATTATCCTCCTCAAACATGTCGACACAGCCGTACCGACACACTCCACACACACAGGGAATGCTCAAACAGAGGACAGGACCCACAAAAGCCCTTTGGGGGGACAGACTAAGAGTATGCCAGCACACACCAGAGCGCTATATATATATACAGGGACTAGCTGAGTTATGTCCCTAATAGCTGCTTTTCAATATAATATACTGTATACAGTGCCAATTTTAATGCCCCCCCTCTCTTTTCCCTCTTACTGTACTGTAGAATTGCAGGGAAGAGCCAGGGAGCTTCCTTCCAGCCGAGCTGTGAGGGAAAAATGGCGCCAGTGTGCTGAGTAAATAGGCTCCGCACCTTTTTCGCGGCGTATTCTCCCGCTTTTTGGGGGATTCTGGCAGGGGTATTTACCTCATATATAGCCCCAGGGGCTATATATTGAGGTATTTTAGCCAGCCAAGGTGTTTTTATTGCTGCCTCAGGGCGCCCCCCCCAGCGCCCTGCACCCTCAGTGACCGGAGTGTGAAGTGTGTATGAGGAGCAATGGCGCACAGCTGCAGTGCTGTGCGCTACCTTGGTGAAGACAGGATATCTTCATGCCGCCGATTTTCCGGACCATCTTCTTGCTTCTGGCTCTGTAAGGGGGACGGCGGCGCGGCTCCGGGACCGAACATCAAGGCTGGGCCTGCGGTCGATCCCTCTGGAGCTAATGGTGTCCAGTAGCCTAAGAAGCCCAATCCGGCTGCAAGCAGGCGAGTTCGCTTCTTCTCCCCTTAGTCCCTCGCTGCAGTGAGCCTGTTGCCAGCAGGTCTCACTGAAAATAACAAATTCTAAGACTATAACTTTCTAAGAGCTCAGGAGAGCCCCTAGTGTGCATCCAACCTCGGCCGGGCACGAAATCTAACTGAGGCTTGGAGGAGGGTCATAGTGGGAGGAGCCAGTGCACACCAGGTAGTCTAAGATCTTTCTAGAGTGCCCAGCCTCCTTCGGAGCCCGCTATTCCCCATGGTCCTTACGGAGTTCCCAGCATCCACTAGGACGTCAGAGAAAAAGAGATAGCAGGATAACACAGGGCTTACAGTAATGCAGCAGGTACAGGATGCAGAGAGATAACCTAGTAGCAGTAAGGAGCGCATAGGGAATGCTGGGTGTTGTAGTGCATACCCGCCAACATTTTACACATGAAAATCGGTGCAAATTAGGAAATGGGGCATGGCCACGCCCTCTTCCCTATACTTTCAATGTGAATTTGGAGAGTCAAAACTCGGTACAAATCCCTTTTTAGCAGGTACAGACCATAAAAAAAGGTACAGTTGGAGGGTATGGTAGTGCGCCAGTGTAGTATACTGTGAACTGCCATATGTAGTGGGATCTATCTACAATATATATAAGTGGTGGTGGCACAATGGATATTGGGGTCTCATGGGGCTCCCACACTTGAAGATCTCCTCAGGGCCACAATAGTATATGCCTGATGGAGAGAAGAAGACACATGTGCAGGTGCAGATCAGCGGTCAAGCCAATGTGGAAAACCGCTAGGTCCTAGTGCCCTGCGCCTGCTGTGCAGTTTCAAAGGCAGCACAGAGCCTGTCTATAACACTGCACAGTGCAGAAGTGTGCTGGGACGTTCCTGGGATGAGGGACGGGGGAGGGGCCAGGGCTGTGTGTCCCTGCATAGCATGTCCTTGACGTCAAAGATCTGGAAGCCACAGAAGCTTGTGACCTTGTGTGAATCCTGGCTTTGGGGGCAGGAAAATTCTGCCAGTGATGCTAAGAGGGTGCAACTTGTCTCTTATCTCTGGTGCTGGGAGGGGGCGACATAGCTCCACTTTATCCGGCTAAGCACTTACATAGATACAGGCGGGGGTCATCATGGTGGTGGGAGTGATTATTTTTCAGAGGTTTACCTTTTTGTAAAAAAAAGTTACCATGTAGAACCGTAGTCCTACAATAGACCTAATAATGATGGAGGTGATTTCCTTTAATACAGTATATATACAGAAGTGGCATACTGTAGATTTTCTTTGGCTATAGAAGTTAAAAGAAATAGTATTGTTGTAAGCAAGCTGAGCCGGTAGTAACACAAGTTCCAGCATGCCAATTCATATCTGCCATGGCTTGCTGGCATATGACGTTCCATAATAGATTATGATCTAGTCTGACATATAACTATTCTCTTGGCACCCGCCGCCCCAGTGGTGCCAGGAAGATGCCCAGTACTATTCAGCACAGGACTCTAGGAGGGAAGCCCAAATGTTTTTTTTATTTTATGGACCCCTAGAGGCTTTAGCGCTGCGTGGAAACGAGTAGGAACGTTTGATACTATGAAAGCGGGACCCCACACTGGCTCATGGCACCCGGATGATAAATCGTCAATGTATTGGTCGACAGTCATTATATGTTATATTGCCATATGGTCGACACACATCAGGTCGACAGGTACAAAATATCGACAGTGCTTAAGGCCAACAAGTATGAAAGGTCAACATATTCAAAATGTTGACATGACAATGGTCAACGCATGTTTTTCTGTCAAAAACACTGGTCTAAGTTAGGGGCATATTTCTTAAGCAAAATTTGTGGGATATCCCTGCAAATATATAAGGGGGTAGCCACAAACATTAAGGATCCCCAGGAGGATAGAGCAAACATAGGCTAAAGCACGTGCTACTTTGGCAGTGGAACAGATGTGTTCTGCTGCAGCTTTGCTGCTTATAGCAGTGCGCTGTAGCGGGATAGCGATGCATACGTATCGCGGCATGCAGCGAGCGTTAGTATCGCTGCCGGCTCCCATAAAAGTCAATGGGAAGCGTGCGCATTCGAGCGCCATCTCCCACTGCAGTCTATGCATAACGGAGCACACAGCGTAGGAGCCGCTATGCCGCGACCTGTGAGCTGCGATGCATACCACAGTGTAAAGGGACACGCTTGTAGCTATACTAATATAACCTACACTAGAACATGTGAGTGCTTATGAATACAGGATGATTCAGTCTATAAGGATATGTGTGTCTGCAATGGCAGCTGTAGAACTGGGGACAGTCAGTGGTAGCAGGTCCGTACACAGAGACTTCATGCAGGAGGCTACAGAATAGCAGACTGCAGCTGGAAGCGCAGGTAACACTGGAGGCAGCAGACAGCACACTGGTGTAAGAGCAGGGAGCACAGATGATGATTCCTTGCTGCAGAATCAGGATCACAGATCACAGAGCCGAATCAGTAGCAGAAATAGGAGTACTCTGAATAACACCAGACTAGGAGGGGAATTCTGACCTAATCGCTGGGCAGAGATTTTTGCACTGCTGCGATCGGATAGTCGTCGCCTACAGGGGGAGTGTATTTCAGCTGTGCGAGTGTGCGATCACATGTGTAGCAGAGTTGCACAGACAGATTTTGTGCAGTCTCTGCACAGCCCAGGACTTACTCAGTCGCTGCGACCACATCAGGCTGTTCAGGACCAGAATTGACGTCAGGAACCCTCCCTGCAAACGCATGGACACGCCTGTGTTTTTCCAAACGCCCCCTGAAAACGGTCAGTTTCCACCCACAAACGCCGTCTTCCTGGCAATCTTCTTGCGACCGCCCGGGCGAATGGATCATTCGCACAAACCCATCGCTGAGCGGCAACCTGCTTTGTAGCCGTGCCTGCGCATTGTGGTGCATACGCATGCGCAGTTTGTGTCTCATCGCCCGCTGTGCGAAAACGCAGCCTAGCGATCAGGTCTGAATCGGCCCCTAGGACAGATGCTGGCGCCCAGGTAAAGAGATCCGCTTCTGACGCAGGAGACCAGGAATACCCAGATCATTGATTCTCAAACTTGGTCCTCAGGACCCCAAACAGTACATGTTTTCCAGGTCTCCTCACAGAAGAATCACAAGTGAAATAATTGGCTCCACATGTGGCTCTTTTAAAATGTGTCAGTGAGTAATGACTACACCTGTGCACCTGCTGGAGGAGCTGGAAAATATGAACTGTTTGGGGTCCTGAGGACCGAGTATGAGAACCACTGACCTAGAAGACTAGTTGTACTAGTAATGAGTAGTTGGCAGACAGCGGATAAATAAGGAGCTCACACACAGGAGTGGACAGAGTAGAGACTCTGCGAATGGCTGTAACCGTCTCAGCTGACTTCAGGCATGATTGCAGCGCCCACGCCATGCTGGACCCAGGCAACAGGGCAATCCTGAGGTGCTTGGCCAGCAGACACATGCCAGCTAGTAAATTGGCGGCGCCGAGTGTGGCAAGATTTGTAATAAAACATTTATATAGGCTGTATATACAGAGCTTTTATCTACTTAAAAGGCTACACAATGGTGGTCATTCCGAGTTGTTCGCTCGCTAACAGTTTTTAGCAGCCGTGCAAACGCTATGCCGCCTCCCATTGGGGAGTGTATTTTAGCTTAGTAGAAGTGCGAATGAAAGGCTCGCAGAGCGGCTACAAAAAAGAATTTTGCAGTTTCAGAGTAGCTCCAGACCTACTCAGCGCTTGCGATCACTTCAGACTGTTCAGTTCCTGTTTTGACGTCACAAACACACCCTGCGTTCGGCCAGCCACGCCTGCGTTTTTCCTGGCATGCCTGCGTTTTTCCAAACACTCCCTGAAAACGGTCAGTTGACACCCAGAAACGGCCCTTTCCTGTCAATCACTCTGCGGCTGGCATTGCGACTGAAAAGCGTCGCTAGACTTTGTGTAAAAATACATCGCCATTGTGAAAGTATGTCGCACGTGCGCACTGCGCCGCATACGCATGCACAGAAGTGCCGCTTTTTCACTTAATCGCTGAGCTGCGAACATTTTTCACTAGCGATCAACTCGGAATGACCCCCAATGTCATGTTTCCAGGGCGACTCTGGACTGGTATACAGAAATTCGGTAACCCGGATGGACTGGTCAGATCAGAGTCCAGATCTTAATCCCACTGAGAACCTCTGGGAGGAATTGGAGCAACGAGTGCGTTCTAGACCGACTCGACCTTCTTCAGTTTCGCAGTTGGTCACTGTGCTTAAGGGGAAAGGTAAAACACACCGCCTGCTGATGTCCAGGAACTTGTAGACAGGTTGCTAAGAAGGGTGTCTGCAGTAATCTCTGCAGGTGGTGCACCTACACAGTACTGACGTCAATAAAATCTCATTGATCTGTTTGCTGTCAGTGTCCAATCACTTTTGTCTACATATTGTATAATGGGGGTAATTCTGAGTTGATTGCAGCAGGAATTTTGTTAGCAGTTGGGCAAAACCATGTGCACTGCAGGGGAGGCAGATATAACATGTGCAGAGAGAGATAGATTTGGGTGGGGTGTGTTCAATCTGCAATCTAAATTGCAGAGTAAAAATAAAGCAGCCAGTATTTACCCTGCACAGAAACAAAATAACCCACCCAAATCTAACTCTCTCTGCACATGTTATATCTGCCCCCCCCCTGCAGTGCACATGGTTTTGCCCAACTGCTAAAAAATTCCCTGCTGTGATCAACTTGGAATTACCGCCAATAATCTGAGGTGCACCAGCAAAGCCTATGATAATTGTATTCAAATATAATAGCATTTAAGCATGCATGCTGTATTTAGTTTCTAGCTTACAGTGAATAAGGGCACTTACAATTAGGAATTGACTTTACATTTGAATAGCATACACTCAATATTCACCCAGACATATATCAAGAATCATCCAGTACAGACCAACCCACGAACTGACTCAGGGGACCCACATGCAGCCTCCGTCGCAGGAACCCTCCTCTCCGGAAGTAGACTCTGCCATAATGCCACAGCCTACTGCACATGTGCAGGTCTCCGGGAAAATGGCGCCCGCGCCTTGTTTCCGGGGGACATCTCCAGTGCACATGCGCAAATAACTCCGAAAAGGCTGAGTCGGCCATTTTCCGAGTGATTTATGCCCGCACTGGAGTGCCGCCGCTGCGGGACTCCGGTTTGATAAGTATAATATATGGGTGCAGTGTGTGCGGTGTGTGGGCCCCCTGGACCCAGTGGCCGGTGTGCACCGCACACACTGCACCCATTATAGAATCGCCTATGAATTGACTATACATCTAAATGTACAAAGGAATAATGTGAATCCATTCTGTGGTGCCTTCAGTACATGCTGAATATATTATGCAGCCAGTATCACATGTCACTGCTGTGATTTTCCCAGAATGAGGGCACCTGACATGAGAGAGGTTTTCCTGTTAGGCCATCTGTAATATTGATCTGTCCGTGTAAGCACTAAGGCAGCATACCGCTGCACAAAGCCCACTGCATTAAACACACTGCATCACACCGTGCACCAGACAGCTATTCCTTGAGGAGGGGGAAAGCAGGGAAGCATTTAAAAAAAAGCTGGTGCATAAGTAATTCTACTCCCAAAAACTGCAGCAGTAGAAAAACTCACCACATTTATATACAATAACAGCTTGTGATGGCAGTCTTTATAAATGTCCTTCACACAAAGGGTATTAACTGTTTATACTAATACTATTGGTTGCCAGAAATAAGGGGTCTATTTACTAAGCCTTGGATGGAGGTAAAGTGGACGGAGATAAAGTACCAGCCAATCACATGTCACAGGCTGGGTTTGAAAAATTACACTTAGGAGCCAACTGGCTGGTAGTTTGGGGAACATTTACTAAGCAGTGATAAAAGCGGAGAAGTGAGCCAGTGGAGAAATTTCCCCATCAACCAATCAGCAGCTCTGTATAATTGTATAGATGTTACTTCAGTGCTGATTGGTTGCCATGGGCAACTTCTCCACTGGCTCACTTCTCCACTCTTACCACTACTTAGTAAATGTACCCCTTTATCTCCAGCGACTTTATCTCCATCCAAGGCTTAGTAAATAGACCCCTAAATGTGTTGGCATTACAGTCTTGATATTGTACCACATAATAATAGGATTTTTGGTCACTTACTGTTGAATCCTTTTCTCTGAAGCAGGCTGTGGGACACTGGACCATGGGATTGCAGGATGGGTGGGAGTGTGGCCCCTCCCCCCTGCAACCCCATCATGCCAGTACGTCTGGGCATCAACGGAGGCAAAGACATGAAACAAGTAAACGGAGGACCAGGTGGCTGCACGGCAGACTTGATCTGTCAAAGCCCCATGTCGCGCTGCCCAGAAGTCATCACTGCCCTAGTGAAAGGTGCTGACACCTGGCTTGGTGCCGGTCTCCCTGCACTAGCATAGGCTTAAGTGATGACCGAGTGGATCCAACATGCAATGGTCTTAGTAGCCGGTCAACCGCGTTTATGTGTGTCGTAAAGAACAAGGCAAGAATCTTTGCGTTGGACAGAGGTCTTGACCAAATAAATCTGGAGAGATTAAACTATGTCCAGAAGAGCCAGTTCATCCCGGTCTCTGGAAGTTGTTGAAGGATGAAACACCAGTATAAAGCTGAAGCAACCTTCGGCTGGAACGAAGGAACCGTATAGAGAACCAGATTAAGATCCCACAGAGCTACAGGCGGATGAAACGGTGGTTGAGTATTCACCACAACCTGTAAAAAGGTTTCGACCTCTGGCAGAAGGATTTAGAGACCACTGCCTGGGTGAAACATGGTTTTCCTGAAGAAATCTACTTCCCAATTTCTCTAACGTGCTTGAGGATGCTGGGACTCCGTAAGGACCATGGGGAATAGACGGGCTCCACAGGAGATAGGGCACTTTAAGAAAGCTTTGGATTCTGGGTGTGCACTGGCTCCTCCCTCTATGCCCCTCCTCCAGACCTCAGTTTTTACACTGTGCCCAGAGCAAGATGGGTGCAGTGCAGAGAGCTCTCCAGAGTTCTCTGCCTGAAAGTATTTTTGTTTGGATTTTTCTTTCTACTTTTTACTACTTTTTCACAGGGAGCACTGCTGGCAACAGGCTCCCTGCATCGAGGGACTGAGGAGAGAGGAGCAGACCTTCTTGTCAAAGATAGGCTCTGCTTCCTCGGCTACTGGACACCATTAGCTCCAGAGGGGGTGAACGCAGGTTCTTACTGGGCGTCCACCCCCGGAGCTGCGCCGCCGTTCTTCTCACAGAGCCAGAAGTACAGAAGTCAGAAGACGTCTCAGGCGGCAGAAGCCTTCAGCTTCACTGAGGTAACGCACAGCACTGCAGCTGTGCGTCATTGCTCCCATACACCTCACACACTCCGGTCACTGTAAGGGTGCAGGGCGCAGGGGCGCCCTGGGCAGCAATATAAACCTCTGCATGGCAAAAAGACTATGGCCCTCATTCCGAGTTGTTCGCTCGGTAAAAATCTTCGCATCGCAGCGATTTTCCGCTTAATGCGCATGCGCAATGTCCGCACTGCGACTGCGCCAAGTAAATTTGCTATGCACTTAGTAATTTTACTCACGGCTTTTTCATCGGTCTGGCGATCGTAATGTGATTGACAGGAAATGGGTGTTACTGGGCGGAAACAGGCCGTTTTATGGGCGTGTGGGAAAAAACGCTACCGTTTACGGAAAAAACGCAGGAGTGGCCGGAGAAACGGAGGAGTGTCTGGGCGAACGCTGGGAGTGTTTGTGACGTCAAACCAGGAACGACAAGCACTGAACTGATCGCAGATGCCGAGTAAGTCTGAAGCTACTCAGAAACTGCTACGAGGTGTGTAATCGCAATATTGCGAATACTTCGTTCGCAATTTTAAGATGCTAAGATTCACTCCCAGTAGGCGGCGGCTTAGCGTGAGCAACTCTGCTAAAATCGCCTTGCGAGCGAACAACTCGGAATGACCTCCTATATACATGTACAGGTGGGCTCTGTACATGTATATAAAAGAGCCCCCGCCATATTTTACTAAGTTTGAGCGGGACAGAAGCCCGCCGCCGAGGGGGCGGGGCTTCTCCCTCAGCACTCACCAGCGCCATTTTCTCTCCACAGCACTGCTGAGAGGAAGCTCCCCGGACTCTCCCCTGCTTACACACGGTGAAAGGGTGCTTAAAAGAGAGGGGGGGGGGCACATAATTGGCGGTTTACATATTACACAGAGCTGCTCGGGAAAAACATTTTGTGTTGGTCTCCAGGATCATTGCGCTGGGGTGTGTGCTGGCATACTCTCTCTCTGTCTCTCCAAAGGGCCTTGACAGGGATACTGTCTTCAGGAAAGGGGTTCCCTGTGTGTGTGAAGTGTGTCGGTATGCGTGTGTCGACATGTTTGACGAGGAAGGCTCGCTTACTGTGGAGGGGGAGTGTTTGAATGTCAGGTCGCCGTCGGCAACGCCGACACCGGAATGGGTGGATATGCTGAATGTCTTGAATGCAAATGTCAATCTATTGCATAAAAGGTTAGACAAGGCAGAAGCTAGGGATCAGTCAGGTACCCAGTCCATGCCTGTCCCTGTGGCGCCAGGCCCGTCGGGGTCTCAGAAGCGCACCATATCCCAGATCGATGACACAGATACCGACACAGATTCTGACTCTAGTGTCGACTATGAAGATGCAAAATTACAGCCGAAGGTGGCAAAAGGTATTCGGTACATGATTATGGCCATTAAAGAGGTTTTGCATATTACTGAGGAACCCCCTGTCCCTGACACGAGGGTACACATGTATAAAGAGAAAAAGCCTGAAGTCACTTTTCCATCATCATTTGAATTAAGTGAATTGTGCGAAAAGGCTTGGGACTCTCCAGATAGGAGACCACAAGTTCCCAAAAGGATTCTTATGGCGTATCCTTTTCCACAAACTGATAGGATACGCTGGGAATCTTCACCAAAAGTGGACAAGGCGCTGACACGCTTGTCCAAAAAGGTGGCACTGCCTTCTCAGGATACGGCTTCCCTCAAGGAACCGGCCGATCGCAGGCAGGAAATTACCTTGAAGCACATTTACACTCACTCCGGTACTATTGCTAGACCGGCTATGGCGTCGGCCTGGGTTTGTAGTGCAGTTGTGGCATGGGCAGATTCCTTATCTGCGGAGATTGACACCTTAGATAGGGATGCCATTCAAATGACCATAGAGCATATCAGAGATGCTGCCTTGTATATGAGAGATGATCAGAGAGACATTTGTTTATTAAGCTCCAGAATAAATGCTATGTCTATTTCTGCTAGGCGACTCCTGTGGACCCGGCAGTGGACGGGAGATGCCGATTCTAAGCGGCACATGGAGTCCTTGCCGTACAAGGGGGAGGAGTTGTTTGGAGACGGCCTCTCGGACCTTGTCTCTACGGCTACGGCTGGTAAGTCGAATTTCTTACCTTATGTCCCCCCCGCAGCATAGTAAGAAGGCACCTCATTATCAAATGCAGTCCTTTCTTTCCAATAAAAACAAGAAGGTGCGGGGATCGTCATTTGTTACCAGAGGAAAAGGCAGGGGAAAGAAGCTGCACACAGCTAGTTCCTAAGAGCAGAAGTCCTCCCCTGCGTCGGCAAAGTCCACCGCATGACGCTGGGGCTTCCCGGGGGGAGGCAGATCTGGTGGGGGCTCGTCTTCGGTTTTTCAGCCACGTCTGGGTTCAATCGCAGGTGGTTCCCTGGGCAGTAGAGATTGTTGCTCAGGGATACAGGCTAGAATTCGAAGACTTGCCTCCTCGCCGGTTTTTCAAATCGGCTCTGCCGACTTCCCCGTCAGAGAGGGAGTCAGTGTTGACAGCAATCCAAAAATTGTATGTTCAACAGGTGATTGTCACAGTTCCTCATCTCCAGCAGGGAGAGGGATATTATTCAACCCTGTTTGTGGTCCCGAAACCGGACGGTTCTGTCAGGCCCATTTTAAACCTGAAAACTCTGAACTTGTACTTGAAAAGGTTCAAGTTCAAAATGGAATCACTCCGGGCGGTCATCGCCAGCCTGAAGGGGGGGGATTGGATGGTGTCCCTGGACATAAAGGATGCATACCTTCATGTTCTAATATTTCCTTCCCCCCCCCCCCCCCCCATCAGGCATTCCTGAGATTTGCAGTACAGGACTGTCACTACCAATTTCAGACGTTGCCGTTTGGGCTTTCCACGGCCCCGAGGATTTTCACCAAGGTAATGGCGGAAATGATGGTGCTCCTGCGCAGGCAGGGGGTCACAATTATCCCATACTTGGACGATCTCCTAATAAAGGCGAGATCTCGGTAGAAGTTGCTGGACAGCGTGTCTCTGTCCATGAAGACGTTGCAGCTACACGGCTGGATTCTCAATATACCGGAGTCCCAGCTAGTTCCTACAACGCGTCTGACCTTTCTGGGCCTGATCCTAGACACAGACCAGAAAAAGGTTTTTCTTCCGATCGAAAAGGTTCAGGAACTCATAGCCATGGTCAGGAACCTGGTATAATAATTTGGTATAATCCCCATGGTCCTTACGGAGTCCCAGCATCCTCAAGGACGTTAGAGAAAATAAGATTTTACTTACCGGTAAATCTATTTCTCGTAGTCCGTAGAGGATGCTGGGCGCCCGTCCCAAGTGCGGACTTCTTCTGCATGACTTGTATATAGTTATTGCTTACATAAGGGTTATGTTATAGTTTTCGGTGATACCGTGGCTATGTTGTTGTTCATACTGTTAACTGGGTAAGTTTATCTTAAGTTATACGGTGTGATTGGTGTGGCTGGTATGAATCTCGCCCTTAGATTTACAAAAATACTTCCTCGTACTGTCCATCTCCTCTGGGCACAGTTTCCCTAACTGAGGTCTGGAGGAGGGGCATAGAGGGAGGAGCCAGTGCACACCCAGAATCCAAAGCTTTCTTAAAGTGCCCTATCTCCTGCGGAGCCCGTCTATTCCCCATGGTCCTTACGGAGTCCCAGCATCCTCTACGGACTACGAGAAATAGATTTACCGGTAAGTAAAATCTTGTTTTTCCACACCTGGAATTAGCATCGCAGATAATGTGGAAACAAAGATCTCCGCCCAGGAAAGTATTTGGGCCACCTCTGCCGTGCTCTTTGTACCTCCTTGATGATTTAAGTAGGCCACCGTCGTGGAGTCCGTCTAAATGTGAGCCAGAAAGATGGCTTAGAGCTTGAGCACATTGATGGGCAGAGACATCTCGGAAGGTGACCAAAAGGCCCTGGAGCCGAAGATGTGATGTTACGGCACCACATACGAGGAGACTTGCGACTGTGGTCACAATGATACAATACATTGTGATCAAGGATTGACCTTGGAGGAGATGATAGATAACTAGCCACCAATGTAGAGATTGACAAGTGTTGTCTTTTGGAGAATTTCCCAGTGGAATTCCCGCAAATGGAACCTGGTGTACCGATTGGTCGTAAAGGTCGCTTCGTGCACAACAAGATCGACGAGATGCTGACAGTACTGATGTGACCACGTTCTGTAGGGTCCGTGCCTTGGATTCCAGAAGAAAACCATTTGGAGCGAGGTGTTAAAGACCACCCACAGCAGCTGGAGATGCTGACAAGGAATTACGGGTAACTGTTTGAAATTCAGGATCCATCCATAATCCTGAAGTACCTGAACCATGCGATATAGATGCTGTTGTAACTGCAAAGCTGAATCAGCTTTCACGAGCAGATCATCTAAATACTGTTAGTTATGACCGTGATACCTTCTTTGCGTGATAAGCTCACCATAAACAATATGATCGTGGTGAAAACATGCAGAGCCGTTGCTATTAATGCCTGGAATTGGTAGTGATTGGAACCAACTGCATAAGGAAGGAGGGATTGATGACCCTCCCAAATCTGAAACATGGCTGTAAGCTTCTCTGACGTCCAATGAGGACAATTATTTGTTGGCCTCCATGCTTTGGATTACTGATTGAAATCGACCTGAATGAGTCATTCGGATTCCGAACAAAGACCAAGTTGGAGTACAAGCCCAGTTTCCATTCCAGCAGAAGTACTGGAGCAATGATGCCATCCACAAGGAGAGAACTGATGAATTAAGGCCACCCTCCTCTATGCATCCCGGAGAGAAGAGCAATTGCAAAACAATGCCATGGTGGTGGACTCCTGAGGTCGATGATGTAATCTCTGGAAATGATGCCCCGCACCCAGGAGTCTGAAGATGATTCCAACCAATAGTCTTTGAACTGGAGCAACCGCCCTCAGACTGGTGAACATACTGGGTGGAGAGGGAAACCTGTCAGGTGCTAGGCTACTCTGGATCCTTAGCAATTAAATGTCGGATGGCACCAGCAAACCAACCCTTTGCTGCTGAACCCCTGCTGGTGAAGAAGAAGCCCCTGGCCGTCTCTCTAGTGGATACTCCTCCAAAGTAGGAATGAAAAGCTAAAAAACATGGACCCTGCTGTTTAGGGGCAGCCATCGGAAGAAAAGTGCTTTTTCCTCCTGTAGCCCGGGCAACAATGGCATCTAGTTCTGGTCTAAAAAGAACACCACCACCACCAAATGGAAAAGCTTCCAAGGAAGTTTTTGATTCCAAATCTGCAGTCCAAGCACAGAGCGAAAGAGCCCTACAGGCCGAGACAGCCATAGCTGAAACTTTGGAAGCCATCTGAGCACAGTCTTGCACAGCATCACACACATATTCCGCTGCACCGCAAAGCTGTTCCAGCAATACCAGGGGGGAATTCCTTGACGAATCGTCGTGAAGACCCTCTATGAGTTTGTCGGTCCAAGTTTCCATGGCTCGATCCACCCAAGCCGAGGCTAATAAAGGTCGGATAAGGACCTCAGAGCCTATAAAAATAGACTTGAGACAACATTCCAACTTTTCATTTAGTGTACCTTTAAAGGCCACAGAGCCGTGAACAGGAAGAGCTGTTTGCTTAGCTAAATGTGCAACCGCAGCGTTAACCTTGGGCAGCAGTTCCCACTTAGATACATGATACACTTGCAGTGGAAAAAACAAAGAAAATTTGCGAGGCACAGAGAACTTCTTACCTTCCAGGCTTCCCCAATGAGATTGAACAGATCCAAAGAAGATGGAAAAGTAACAACCTTCTTGCACTGACGCATGAACGGACCCACAGCCTCCACCTGGGAATCCACCTCTAAGCAGTCGAAAAATTAGCACACAGCCGCGATGAGGTTTTCCTCGCCATTACAAGAGGAGAACTCTAGCTCCTCACCCTCAGAGATGACGTCAGTCTCCAGAAGTTCACCCTCCCCCGTATCGTGAACTTCTAATGGAGCCCTGGAAGAGGAAAGCCGCTTTTGCACCGTGCGCAGCTGAGGATCCTCGAAAAACCATTCCAGATAAGAGGAAACATGTTGGGTATGGAATCCCGGCAGAATACCGACGCCAGGATACCGGCCGCTGGGATATTAACTACATCCCGAGGAAACTATTACAAACCCCGATGCCATAAACTCCATTGGTATGGAGCCAAGGTGGATCAGTTACCGATTGTGGAATCGCCCCGCCAGGAGCCAGGGACTCGGAACCAAGCATCAACGGAGCAGGCGCTGCAGCTGTTCTAGCCTGATCCTCCCGTTGAAGCACTACAAGCTTAACAAGTCAGAGCCTGACTGACCCAAAGCCTGTGCCCACTCTGCTGTAAATCAGTTGTGAAGTTATTATGCTTGTACACAGGTCATTATCATAACTCTTAAAACTGACCAATGTTAAAACGGGATAGGGTCATGGCTACGTTACACGCGAGTTGGCACTGTGACATCACCACAGTTTTTCATATAAAAACACCATTTCTGAAGTGTGTTAACGGAAATACCTTCCATCCTACTGGAATAGGGGAATACATCGTAATACCGACAGCCTTCCTAATCAACAGACAGAGGAACAATCCACTGAAATCCCCCTCTGTCTCTCTGTTCAAACCCCAACATTACTGTTGTGTTCCTAAGCGCAAGATAGTACGCAGGCGCTACATACATAACTGTTAATAAATAAATAAACGTAAGTCAGGACTGTCCCACCGAAATATACATGCATTATTCCAGTTGTTAGCAATATGCTTCATTTACACCAATGCTGTACATCTTTGTCTGTATGTGGGGCAGCACTCTGTGACTGCATAGATTTATTGCCAGGTATTTATATAGCTGACACAATGCTTTACAGACAGTATGTAATCCTTCATCATCAGCCCCTGTCCCAGAGTTAATTTAATCGGAAGCCAATTAACTACCAGTGTGTCTTTGGAGTGTGGGAGGAAATCCACATAAAAAAGAGGGAAGAACATACAGAATCTACACAGCTAGGCCCCTGACAGGATTAACCCGTTGCTGTGAGGTGGTAATGCTATTACCATGTAATATAAGGTAATTTTAACCTAATAAATTGGGTGTACATAGCTCATAAACCAGCCCTTGTACAGATGTTACCCCTTATACCTGAGGGCAGGGGCGTTTTAAGAGAGGAAGGGGGCCTGTGTGCAGATTCCAGGTGGGCCCCCTCTTCTTCTCGACGCCACAGGCTCCGGCACTGTGCCAGAGTCTACTGCGCATGGCAGGTCTGGAAACATGGCGCCCACCATGGTCTGAAGACTAATTACCTACTGCGCATGCGCAGCGGCCATTTTGTCAGTCATTTATTGCTGCGGCTACAGTGCCCGTGGCGGGACTCCGGAAAGATTAAAACAATATGGGTGCAATGGGTGCAGTGTAAGCCCCCATTGGACCCAACGGGCCGAGGGCACAGCACACATTGCACCCATGATAGAAACGCTTATGTCTGAGAGGTGAGTGCATGTATCTGCAGTGGTGTGCTGCGTACATACGCTAGTGTAGGGACTTGCAGAGAATAGGGGTCCCTTTGACGATGGGCTGCAAGCTTAAATGTTTTGATCAAAATATGAACAAAAGCCCCATATTTTTTATTTCCTAGATACACAGAATTTCAGTATTTTAATGTTAGCCCCTTAGCAGAAGTCTTTGTCATATGCTAATGCTAGTATCAGCCCTTCCAATGGTGAACAGCTGTGCGGGGGCATATTAAGAGAGGAGGGGGCCTGTGTACAGTCTCCGTCTGTGCTCCCTACTATCTAGCTGGCAGCTTAGTGACTCTGTCAGCACTAGGGTCACTAGGAGACCCTAGAGCTGTGCCAGAGTCTAGTGCACAGGTCTCTGGGGAAATGGTGCAGCGGCCATTTTCCGGTAATTTTCTCACTATGCATGTGCGAAACACTGGGAAAATGACCACAGGCGACGTGGGACCCCAGAGGGGTAAGTATAGACTAAATGGGTGCAGGGTGTGCAGTGTGGGCCCCACCCAGGGAACCGTGTGCGCGGCACACCTTCCACCCATTATACCAAGGACTGAGTTGCTCACTTTGAGCGTCTTTAGATCCTGAAATACCACTTGGTGCATCTTTAGATGCAACCAGTGGTCGCACCAGCAAAACTTTTACCAGAGTCTAGTCTCCGATGTGCGGGATTAGTTCACAGCGTGTTGAGCGACAAGCATGCGACACTCCCATAAATCATTAGACATGAACAGCAAATACCATTCACTACGCCGGAACACCCAAGACATTTCCAATAAATTTCCGACACGGTGCGTCTCAATCACAACCGCGCCTCTGTGCGTACACCCCATAGGACGCATTTACTGACTTTATAGCGACACAGACGCACGCACCCTTGAAAAACAAGGGCTATTTGCATGACTATCAGGCCCAATAATGTTCTAGCGCCCTCTTTCTGATAACTTGGCAATTGCAGATACAAAACTAGTCCGCCATAAACTGAGCCTCCGTTACTTTTCTCACTCTGCGGGCTAGCGAAACAGACACTCCATTACGTTTTAATCCAGTGGGTTTGAAAATTGGATTGCAAAAATTGTAGTCATTGAATGCAAAACTAATTGTGGGGGCTGACAATTATTATAAACATTTTTTCAATTTTTCATCAAATGTTTTTGCAGTACTCTAATCTCATAGAATTAATTCAGCGTATTCCAGTAATTAAATTTCAATGCAATGTCTCTTCCTATCTCTTTCTCTCTCCCTTCTATTTATACACTGATTCTTCATACACATTCCTGTCGTGTTGAGTATTTGTGTGTTATCTACAAAATGAATATCCTCTAACAGCCCCCAGCAAAGTCACGCTTTAGCCATCAATCACAGCTCTCTGGGCAATCACTGAAACATTGACCCCCAATTAAAATCCCTTCTTCTCAATGTTATTCAAGGATTGGCCGCCAGCTTTGAAACCCCTTGAATTTCCCTTTAGCAAGCATGTGTTTACAGATCCTAATTCCCTTTGATATTACCGTTATACCGCTGTGTCACCTTGTGTATAATATACAGACCATACCAAGGTTACACCTGCTCTCCATGTCCTATTTATCATTGAAGGTTCCACATGTATTACTAATAATCTCATATTCCTTTGACTATCACCGCAGGAAGTGGTGTAAATAAATCAGTGCTTCGCTATTCTAAATACAATCTGTATATTTATAACATTTATTATTATTTCCTGTAATAAATAATGTCATTTTATACTCCATGTCTCGCTCGTCTTTGAGACTGGAAACTTGAGCTATCGAGTCCTGAAAATACACTCTGGGTAATCCCCAAATGCCTGTGTTCTCCAAGGTGACACAAATTGTTCCACTATCACCCAATGCCCTCACAGGCAGGTTACAAAAACACTTTGATCCTCTCCAAGTTTCTCAGAACTCCTAAAACAGACATTAAATGCTATCCCGCCGTTAGTAAATTGTTACTCTTTATTTCCGATAATGTATTGATCGTTTCCTCTCTTACCCTTTCGCTATTCAAGTTGCATGTAAAGTAGAGATGAGCGGGTTCGGTTTCTCTGAAACCGAACCCGCACGAACTTCATGTTTTTTTTACGGGTCCGAGCAGACTCGGATCCTCCCGCCTTGCTCGGTTAACCCGAGCGCGCCCGAACGTCATCATGACGCTGTCGGATTCTCGCGAGACTCGGATTCTATATAAGGAGCCGCGCGTCGCCGCCATTTTCACACGTGCATTGAGATTGATAGGGAGAGGACGTGGCTGGCGTCCTCTCCATTAGAAATTAGATTAGAAGAGAGAGAGAGATTGTGCAGAGTCAGACAGAGTTTACCACAGTGACCAGTGCAGTTGTTGTTAGTTAACTTTTATTTATTTTAATATAATATATCCGTTCTCTGCTATATCCGTTCTCTGCCTGAAAAAAAACGATACACAGCAGCAGCCAGTCACACAGTGTGACTCAGTCTGTGTGCACTCAGCTCAGCCCAGTGTGCTGCACATCAATGTATAAAAGGCAAAGCTTATAATAATTGTGGGGGAGACTGGGGAGCACTGCAGGTTGTTATAGCAGGAGCCCCCAGGAGTACATAATATTATATTAATTTAAAATTAAACAGTGCACACTTTTGCTGCAGGAGTGCCACTGCCAGTGTGACTAGTGGTGACCAGTGCCTGACCACCAGTATAGTAGTATATTGTTGTATGTATTGTATACTATCTCTTTATCAACCAGTCTATATTAGCAGCAGACACAGTACAGTGCGGTAGTTCACGGCTGTGGCTACCTCTGTGTCGGCAGTCGGAACTCGGCAGGCAGTCCGTCCATCCATAATTGTATTACAATATATACCACCTAACCGTGGTATTTTTTTTTCTTTCTTTATACCGTCGTCATAGTGTCATACTAGTTGTTACGAGTATACTACTATCTCTTTATCAACCAGTGTACAGTGCGGTAGTTCACGGCTGTGGCTACCTCTGTGTCGGCAGTCGGCAGGCAGTCCGTCCATCCATAATTGTATTATTATTATAATATATACCACCTAACCGTGGTTTTTTTTTCATTCTTTATACCGTCATAGTGTCATACTAGTTGTTACGAGTATACTACTATCTCTTTATCAACCAGTGTACAGTGCGGTAGTTCACGGCTGTGGCTACCTCTGTGTCGGCAGTCGGCAGGCAGTCCGTCCATCCATAATTGTATTATTATTATAATATATACCACCTAACCGTGGTTTTTTTTTCATTCTTTATACCGTCGTCATAGTGTCATACTAGTTGTTACGAGTATACTACTATCTCTTTATCAACCAGTGTACAGTGCGGTAGTTCACGGCTGTGGCTACCTCTGTGTCGGCAGTCGGCAGGCAGTCCGTCCATCCATAATTGTATTATTATTATAATATATACCACCTAACCGTGGTTTTTTTTTCATTCTTTATACCGTCGTCATAGTGTCATACTAGTTGTTACGAGTATACTACTATCTCTTTATCAACCAGTGTACAGTGCGGTAGTTCACGGCTGTGGCTACCTCTGTGTCGGCAGTCGGCAGGCAGTCCGTCCATCCATAATTGTATTATTATTATAATATATACCACCTAACTGTGGTATTTTTTTTTCTTTCTTTATACCGTCGTCATAGTGTCATACTAGTTGTTACGAGTATACTACTATCTCTTTATCAACCAGTGTACAGTGCGGTAGTTCACGGCTGTGGCTACCTCTGTGTCGGCAGTCGGCAGGCAGTCCGTCCATCCATAATTGTATTATTATTATAATATATACCACCTAACTGTGGTATTTTTTTTTCTTTCTTTATACCGTCGTCATAGTGTCATACTAGTTGTTACGAGTATACTACTATCTCTTTATCAACCAGTGTACAGTGCGGTAGTTCACGGCTGTGGCTACCTCTGTGTCGGCAGTCGGCAGGCAGTCCGTCCATCCATAATTGTATTATTATTATAATATATACCACCTAACCGTGGTTTTTTTTTCATTCTTTATACCGTCGTCATAGTGTCATACTAGTTGTTACGAGTATACTACTATCTCTTTATCAACCAGTGTACAGTGCGGTAGTTCACGGCTGTGGCTACCTCTGTGTCGGCAGTCGGCAGGCAGTCCGTCCATCCATAATTGTATTATTATTATAATATATACCACCTAACCGTGGTTTTTTTTTCATTCTTTATACCGTCGTCATAGTGTCATACTAGTTGTTACGAGTATACTACTATCTCTTTATCAACCAGTGTTCAGTGCGGTAGTTCACGGCTGTGGCTACCTCTGTGTCGGCAGTCGGCAGGCAGTCCGTCCATCCATAATTGTATTATTATTATAATATATACCACCTAACTGTGGTATTTTTTTTTCTTTCTTTATACCGTCGTCATAGTGTCATACTAGTTGTTACGAGTATACTACTATCTCTTTATCAACCAGTGTACAGTGCGGTAGTTCACGGCTGTGGCTACCTCTGTGTCGGCAGTCGGCAGGCAGTCCGTCCATCCATAATTGTATTATTATTATAATATATACCACCTAACTGTGGTATTTTTCTTTCTTTCTTTATACCGTCGTCATAGTGTCATACTAGTTGTTACGAGTATACTACTATCTCTTTATCAACCAGTGTACAGTGCGGTAGGTCACGGCTGTGGCTACCTCTGTGTCGGCAGTCGGCAGGCAGTCCGTCCATCCATAATTGTATTATTATTATAATATATACCACCTAACCGTGGTTTTTTTTTCATTCTTTATACCGTCGTCATAGTGTCATACTAGTTGTTACGAGTATACTACTATCTCTTTATCAACCAGTGTACAGTGCGGTAGTTCACGGCTGTGGCTACCTCTGTGTCGGCAGTCGGCAGGCAGTCCGTCCATCCATAATTGTATTATTATTATAATATATACCACCTAACCGTGGTTTTTTTTTCATTCTTTATACCGTCATAGTGTCATACTAGTTGTTACGAGTATACTACTATCTCTTTATCAACCAGTGTACAGTGCGGTAGTTCACGGCTGTGGCTACCTCTGTGTCGGCAGTCGGCAGGCAGTCCGTCCATCCATAATTGTATTATTATTATAATATATACCACCTAACCGTGGTTTTTTTTTCATTCTTTATACCGTCGTCATAGTGTCATACTAGTTGTTACGAGTATACTACTATCTCTTTATCAACCAGTGTACAGTGCGGTAGTTCACGGCTGTGGCTACCTCTGTGTCGGCACTCGGCAGGCAGTCCGTCCATCCATAATTGTATTATTATTATAATATATACCACCTAACCGTGGTTTTTTTTTCATTCTTTATACCGTCGTCATAGTGTCATACTAGTTGTTACGAGTATACTACTATCTCTTTATCAACCAGTGTACAGTGCGGTAGTTCACGGCTGTGGCTACCTCTGTGTCGGCAGTCGGCAGGCAGTCCGTCCATCCATAATTGTATTATTATTATAATATATACCACCTAACTGTGGTATTTTTTTTTCTTTCTTTATACCGTCGTCATAGTGTCATACTAGTTGTTACGAGTATACTACTATCTCTTTATCAACCAGTGTACAGTGCGGTAGTTCACGGCTGTGGCTACCTCTGTGTCGGCAGTCGGCAGGCAGTCCGTCCATCCATAATTGTATTATTATTATAATATATACCACCTAACCGTGGTTTTTTTATACCACCTAACCGTGGCAGTCCGTCCATAATTGTATACTAGTATCCAATCCATCCATCTCCATTGTTTACCTGAGGTGCCTTTTAGTTCTGCCTATAAAATATGGAGAACAAAAAAGTTGAGGTTCCAAAATTAGGGAAAGATCAAGATCCACTTCCACCTCGTGCTGAAGCTGCTGCCACTAGTCATGGCCGAGACGATGAAATGCCAGCAACGTCGTCTGCCAAGGCCGATGCCCAATGTCATAGTACAGAGCATGTCAAATCCAAAACACCAAATATCAGAAAAAAAAGGACTCCAAAACCTAAAATAAAATTGTCGGAGGAGAAGCGTAAACTTGCCAATATGCCATTTACCACACGGAGTGGCAAGGAACGGCTGAGGCCCTGGCCTATGTTCATGGCTAGTGGTTCAGCTTCACATGAGGATGGAAGCACTCAGCCTCTCGCTAGAAAACTGAAAAGACTCAAGCTGGCAAAAGCACCGCAAAGAACTGTGCGTTCTTTGAAATCCCAAATCCACAAGGAGAGTCCAATTGTGTCGTTTGCGATGCCTGACCTTCCCAACACTGGACGTGAAGAGCATGCGCCTTCCACTATTTGCATGCCCCCTGCAAGTGCTGGAAGGAGCACCCGCAGTCCAGTTCCTGATAGTCAGATTGAAGATGTCAGTGTTGAAGTACACCAGGATGAGGAGGATATGGGTGTTGCTGGCGCTGGGGAGGAAATTGACCAGGAGGATTCTGATGGTGAGGTGGTTTGTTTAAGTCAGGCACCCGGGGAGACACCTGTTGTCCGTGGGAGGAATATGGCCGTTGACATGCCAGGTGAAAATACCAAAAAAATCAGCTCTTCGGTGTGGAGGTATTTCACCAGAAATGCGGACAACAGGTGTCAAGCCGTGTGTTCCCTTTGTCAAGCTGTAATAAGTAGGGGTAAGGACGTTAACCACCTCGGAACATCCTCCCTTATACGTCACCTGCAGCGCATTCATAATAAGTCAGTGACAAGTTCAAAAACTTTGGGTGACAGCGGAAGCAGTCCACTGACCAGTAAATCCCTTCCTCTTGTAACCAAGCTCACGCAAACCACCCCACCAACTCCCTCAGTGTCAATTTCCTCCTTCCCCAGGAATGCCAATAGTCCTGCAGGCCATGTCACTGGCAAGTCTGACGAGTCCTCTCCTGCCTGTGATTCCTCCGATGCATCCTTGCGTGTAACGCCTACTGCTGCTGGCGCTGCTGTTGTTGCCGCTGGGAGTCGATGGTCATCCCAGAGGGGAAGTCGTAAGCCCACTTGTACTACTTCCAGTAAGCAATTGACTGTTCAACAGTCCTTTGCGAGGAAGATGAAATATCACAGCAGTCATCCTACTGCAAAGCGGATAACTGAGTCCTTGACAACTATGTTGGTGTTAGACGTGCGTCCGGTATCCGCCGTTAGTTCACAGGGAACTAGACAATTTATTGAGGCAGTGTGCCCCCGTTACCAAATACCATCTAGGTTCCACTTCTCTAGGCAGGCGATACCGAGAATGTACACGGACGTCAGAAAAAGACTCACCAGTGTCCTAAAAAATGCAGTTGTACCCAATGTCCACTTAACCACGGACATGTGGACAAGTGGAGCAGGGCAGGGTCAGGACTATATGACTGTGACAGCCCACTGGGTAGATGTATGGACTCCCGCCGCAAGAACAGCAGCGGCGGCACCAGTAGCAGCATCTCGCAAACGCCAACTCTTTCCTAGGCAGGCTACGCTTTGTATCACCGCTTTCCAGAATACGCACACAGCTGAAAACCTCTTACGGCAACTGAGGAAGATCATCGCGGAATGGCTTACCCCAATTGGACTCTCCTGTGGATTTGTGGCATCGGACAACGCCAGCAATATTGTGTGTGCATTAAATATGGGCAAATTCCAGCACGTCCCATGTTTTGCACATACCTTGAATTTGGTGGTGCAGAATTTTTTAAAAAACGACAGGGGCGTGCAAGAGATGCTGTCGGTGGCCAGAAAAATTGCGGGACACTTTCGGCGTACAGGCACCACGTACAGAAGACTGGAGCACCACCAAAAACTACTGAACCTGCCCTGCCATCATCTGAAGCAAGAAGTGGTAACGAGGTGGAATTCAACCCTCTATATGCTTCAGAGGTTGGAGGAGCAGCAAAAGGCCATTCAAGCCTATACAATTGAGCACGATATAGGAGATGGAATGCACCTGTCTCAAGTGCAGTGGAGAATGATTTCAACGTTGTGCAAGGTTCTGATGCCCTTTGAACTTGCCACACGTGAAGTCAGTTCAGACACTGCCAGCCTGAGTCAGGTCATTCCCCTCATCAGGCTTTTGCAGAAGAAGCTGGAGGCATTGAAGAAGGAGCTAACACGGAGCGATTCCGCTAGGCATGTGGGACTTGTGGATGCAGCCCTTAATTCGCTTAACAAGGATTCACGGGTGGTCAATCTGTTGAAATCAGAGCACTACATTTTGGCCACCGTGCTCGATCCTAGATTTAAAGCCTACCTTGGATCTCTCTTTCCGGCAGACACAGGTCTGCTGGGGTTGAAAGACCTGCTGGTGACAAAATTGTCAAGTCAAGCGGAACGCGACCTGTCAACATCTCCTCCTTCACATTCTCCCGCAACTGGGGGTGCGAGGAAAAGGCTCAGAATTCCGAGCCCACCCGCTGGCGGTGATGCAGGGCAGTCTGGAGCGACTGCTGATGCTGACATCTGGTCCGGACTGAAGGACCTGACAACGATTACGGACATGTCGTCTACTGTCACTGCATATGATTCTCTCAACATTGATAGAATGGTGGAGGATTATATGAGTGACCGCATCCAAGTAGGCACGTCACACAGTCCGTACTTATACTGGCAGGAAAAAGAGGCAATTTGGAGGCCCTTGCACAAACTGGCTTTATTCTACCTAAGTTGCCCTCCCACAAGTGTGTACTCCGAAAGAGTGTTTAGTGCCGCCGCTCACCTTGTCAGCAATCGGCGTACGAGGTTACATCCAGAAAATGTGGAGAAGATGATGTTCATTAAAATGAATTATAATCAATTCCTCCGCGGAGACATTGACCAGCAGCAATTGCCTCCACAAAGTACACAGGGAGCTGAGATGGTGGATTCCAGTGGGGACGAATTGATAATCTGTGAGGAGGGGGATGTACACGGTGATATATCGGAGGGTGAAGATGAGGTGGACATCTTGCCTCTGTAGAGCCAGTTTGTGCAAGGAGAGATTAATTGCTTCTTTTTTGGGGGGGGTCCAAACCAACCCGTCATATCAGTCACAGTCGTGTGGCAGACCCTGTCACTGAAATGATGGGTTGGTTAAAGTGTGCATGTCCTGTTTTGTTTATACAACATAAGGGTGGGTGGGAGGGCCCAAGGATAATTCCATCTTGCACCTCTTTTTTCTTTTCTTTTTCTTTGCATCATGTGCTGATTGGGGAGGGTTTTTTGGAAGGGACATCCTGCGTGACACTGCAGTGCCACTCCTAGATGGGCCCGGTGTTTGTGTCGGCCACTAGGGTCGCTTATCTTTCTCACACAGTCAGCTACCTCATTGCGCCTCTTTTTTTCTTTGCGTCATGTGCTGTTTGGGGAGGGTTTTTTGGAAGGGACATCCTGCGTGACACTGCAGTGCCACTCCTAGATGGGCCCGGTGTTTGTGTCGGCCACTAGGGTCGCTTATCTTACTCACACAGCGACCTCGGTGCAAATTTTAGGACTAAAAATAATATTGTGAGGTGTGATGTGTTCAGAATAGGCTGAAAATGAGTGTAAATTATGTTTTTTGAGGTTAATAATACTTTGGGATCAAAATTACCCCCAAATTCTATGATTTAAGCTGTTTTTTAGGGTTTTTTGAAAAAAACACCCGAATCCAAAACACACCCGAATCCGACAAAAAAAATTCGGTGAGGTTTTGCCAAAACGCGGTCGAACCCAAAACACGGCCGCGGAACCGAACCCAAAACCAAAACACAAAACCCGAAAAATTTCAGGCGCTCATCTCTAAGTAAAGTTCTACATACTGAAGCAACAAATCAGCCTCTAGCTATCATTTTATAAATGATAGCCAGAAGCTTATTGGCTGCTGCAAGCAACTGCTAAAAGCCTGTCCCAGTGTTTCCCAAAGTTTTTTTGAAACACACCACCCTAGAGTTTTTGAAAGTTTTTTCTTATTGAGAAAATCATGAAAAAATATTCAATTACGTAAATTGTGTTTTCCGTCATCCTTATGTTCAGTGATGGAGTAAGGGACAGGATTCGCCTCTGTTTGTCCACATATTTTATTATTGGCAGCCAAGAGCACTGGTTGTGACTATTTGGTCCTTGACCACCAAACCAGGGCACTCCTACAAGTTCCCTAAGGCATCCAGTTTGGGAACCACTGGCCTATCCCAATAAAGTCACAGACATCCTGGCCATTAGTCCACACCCCCAACTTAGGTAACGCATTAAAATGGATCAAACCTCACATTAAGAGAAGTTAAATAATGGAACTGTGCTTCACGGTGAGCTTGGCAAGCAGTCTAGAAAGGTATCCTACAGTATCTATAGGTATATAGAATAGGTCAACTCTGCTTATGGTCGACATGTACAAAATGCCAACAGGTTCAAATGGAAGAAATGACAATGGTCAACACACATATAGTCGACACAACTTTTAAAGGGTTTTTTTTACCACTGGGAATAGTTATCTGTGCCGGGCGCATCGGTAGCAGAGCGAGGCACCTTGCCCTCAACATGGCAAGCAAAGCGAGCCATACGAGAGGACACGGTGCACTAATTGGGGTTCCCTGTGCTCTAACGGCGAACATGACATCACCAAAATAAAAAAAAAGTTGTGTTGACTTTTTTGTGTCGACCATTTTCTAAGTATACCTTTTTATGGGTCGACCTGTTGTACCTAGCAACCTTTTCCATTGTCTACCTTTTCCATGTTGACCTAATGACCCTGACGACCTCTTCCATGTCGACCATACGGGGTCAACCCATCAGCTGAGATGCAAAGAGCAACCGCTCAGAGATACAGTACAAAACGGGACACAGGGTCTGTGAATTTTAGTGGGTGTATCTGGGAGGTAAGACGGGGGTGGGGTGTAAACACTCGTATAATACTATGACCATAAACCATAATCATCCGATAAGTATATTAACCCTTTGTTAAAATCAGATGCATCCCATTGCACCATAAGAAGAAGCATAATGTCTTTTTCCTAATTATCCTTCTGTCCTTACAGCCACAAATAATAATAACCCTACAGAAAACTCTACTGAGACACAGAGGTCATAGCAACTAGCTATACTGAAGGGGGTTACACTCTCTGCGTCAGCTGATACTCTGCTGCTTTGTAATTGGTTATTTCCCCTGACACATAACGGGATATTTATAGCGCTCTTCTTTCCGGTGAGAAAAATGTTCTCAGCTCAAAGCAGAGAAGTGACATTAATATACACCTATATAATATGCAGCACTAGGTCAGGAAAGAACAGAAATATGCTGTATGCAGATTTTCAACCAACTAACTTGAGGCACAAAGTTCAATGTATGTTAAAAGACCCCTAAAGTTTGCATGGGAGACAGAGGGCCTGAAACAGAGGTGGACGTCAGTAGAACGCAATGACAGCGTTGGCGCAGTTGAGCGTCTGTTTACTTCTGCGCATGCAAAAAAATTTCTTGAAACCGCTATGGAGTATGCGTTACGATACCTGTATGCACAGAGGTGCTATTGCATACGGATTGCTGGTATCAGGATGGAGAAGTCAAGCGATGGGCATTTCTGGGCAGTGAAGACAAAAAGTATCCTCCATGTGGGCGTGTCCTGGGAGGGTCATAGGCATATCAGTGGTAGCGGGCTGTGTTCTCAGACCTATAGCGGCTTCCATACAGGCCATGCTCAGATAAAGATACTGCACCCGCCATAGGCTAATATAAGTGTCAATGGTAATCGTGAGGTGCGCTGATGGTGGATGGTCAAAAACCACCGGCGGTGCTACTGCGTATAGGGGAGCAAAAACGGCTTGAACTCTCCTGTGCATGCTAGATCACAAGAGGAAGGTAAAAACTGGCATTTGCATATTATTGCACCTTCGACTCTTGCCCACAGGCACTAGAGCGGACCAGCAGCATCCACCTCTGCAGGGATTAAGCATTTGGGGGACCAAGCACTTAAGACAGGGTCGCCCTCACTCCTCCCCCTTTTGTCAGCACAGCCCTCGAGGGCAGATCCAGGGGGGCAATCGGTGTGATAGCGCCCACCAACCCAGTAACACTTCTTACATGTCCACTGCTGCTGGGCACTATATAGCAGCGCGGCAGCATAAGCACATCAGACAGGAAGAAAGGAGACTGCAGCCTCCCTGCCCTCTCAGAGGATGACCTGGGTGAGAGAGGCAGAGGGCACTCGCCCCCTGTGCCCACCTCCCCTAATCTGGTTCTGTATCTCTAAATCAGGCCCAGAAAGAGCTGTGTGTTAGTCCTTGTTCACTGTACGCTGCTTTTAAAATAGACCTTCACTCAGGGTTAATGGTGTGACTGTTGTATTCTGTCAGTCCCTTCAACATAAGGGGTATCTTTGGACTATAGGAGCAACACTATGGGAAAGATCACAGGCGAGCATAGCCATCATCTTGTAATATATGTAATCAATGCAACTGAATTCCAATGCAATATTTTTAACCTTGTGAGTTATACAGTGCTGGATAGTGGGAAAAACAGCAGACCTGAGACAGCGACTTACAAGGTTGGCAAAATAAAAACAAATGGTAGTCAGGGCCTACAAGGAAACATACAATAGTAGTAGTAGGTTTTCCTATATGTTTATAGCTTTTGTAGGCTGGAGATGTCTGATTGGGCGTGGAAGGACATTTGAAAGGTGGGTAGGAGAACAGGAGCATTTTTGTAGGTGGTAGTGAGAGTTGGGTACCAGACTTGAGGCTCAGATCAGAGGGAAAGCTAACAGAGGATATGGTGGAATAATTCAAGATGGGCTTTCACATATATAATTGGTTGGTGGAGTTTAGGCATTTGTCGGGGAGGGTGATTCAGGAGACTATGGGAAACCATTGTAAAGATTTGCACAGCAGTTGGGTGAAATGTGCTGTTATGAGATAGGACAGTCAGTCTTGCCATGTCATTTAGGATGGACAAAGGAGGAGGAGGTTGCAGTTATCAAGGGTGGAGCTAAGAACAGAATGGATGAGTTTTGTGTAAGCAAAAGGCACATTCCATGAGTGTTTCAAAGGTGGAGATGCCACACTGTGAGGCAGACTGAGTCTAAGGAGTACAGCAGACGGCAGCAATTGCGGTCCTGTTGAAAGTTTGGGGTAACTTAGATTTGGTGGTGATTCTGGGAGAAGGGAAAGTGAGAAGCTGAGGGCAAAGAACATGACCAAGAAAAAAGTCTTGTGGGACCGAACAAAAAGTGAAAGTGGAGTGGAAGATGTGTCAGAGGTAGAGATATAGGAGTGCCTATATTGCTATATACAAGGCCAATAGGGTAGAGTGTGCAAGAGAAGAGGAGGAACAACCATGTTGAATGTGGCATAAAGGTCCATGAAGATGCATGAGAACAGTCTCAGTGCAATGTTTTGGACAGAAGCCTAGTTGCAAAGAATGGAGAAGGGAGTAAGAGGAGAGAAAGTGACACAGAGAGTTAAACACATGCCACTCAAGTTGTTTATAGAGAAAGGGAGCTAAGAAATAGGGTGGTAGATGGAGATAGAGGTGGGGTCAGGAGACGGTTTCTTCAGGACTGGCAAGACAATTGTTTAAAGAAGTACAGGAATGTCTCAGTTAAGAAAGAAGTTGAAGTGATGAGCTACAGTATAAGCGAGTAGCCTAAATAGTAAGGAGGAAGGAGTGGGACATTTGAGAGGGAAAACGATTGAGGGCACAGGTTCAAGAAAAGCGGATTGACTTGAAAGTCATCAGGTGTTGCTGTGAGAGTATGTATATGAGTGTAGAATCCAAGCACGTTGTAAGGTAAGCCTGAAGTAAGGGAGGTTCTGGTCAGAAAGCAGGAAGGTCATTTTGGAGAAACTAGTGATGGAGCAGTAGAGGGAAAATATAATCTGAAGGAATAGGTCATCCCAGTGGATGAGAGATGAAGTCCACTGTGGGAGACCAAAGGAGGAAGTAAGCAACATAAGTAGATTGTAAATGGGAATGTTAGAATCGCCTAGTAAGAGAGGACAGAAAATATGGAAGCCACGGAGCAAAGACGTCAGTGAATTTGGAAGTTGGACCTGGAGGGTGGGGTCATAAATGACAGCAATGTGCAAGATTAATAAAGAGTACAGACAAATGATTTGGACTCCAAAGGAAGAAAAGAAGAGCGATAGTACAAAGGGTGTGACTTAACAGGTGCAAAACAGAGAACATAAGATCCCTTCTCTTCCACCCTGTCTGTCTCTGGGCCTGGGAGTGTGGCTATGGAAGATTTCCCTGTAGGGGCTGAGGTGGCGTTGCATGATAGTGAGTTTGCGGATGGATCTTGAGTGATGGTAATCCGGGCTATAGTGAGTTTTATACTGTATGCAGAGATCCATCTGATTTTAGAAGGATCTCTAGCACCAAGGATAGGGCTGTCCAAGTGCCGACTGATAATGATGACAGCTAAAAAAAAAAAGCATTCTGATGGGTGTTGTGCGGTCGCGGGATATTGACATTAATATAACAGAGCTTAACTAATGTGACTCTACCTCTAAATGTGATCCGCACGCTGCATGTTCAAACAACCACATATACAGTATATATGGACAAATGTGCCTGAGCTATAACCAATATACAGTATGTAGGGCCTAATTCAGCATGGATCGCTATTCAGAGAAACTGCAGTTGTCTGTGAGTAGAAAAACACCGTCCCGACAGGAAGAAAAAATACCCCGACAGGAAGAAAAAATGCCCCGTGCAAAATTGCGAATGCATCGCAGTTCTCTATCCACTCGCAGATGCATACGCAATTCCCAGAACATCAAAGAATCTTTGCTGTCTGAGCAGATGTGAGTAGGTCTGAGACTGGCAGTAATCTGCGACTGAGACGGCCTGGAAGTGGTCTGCACTGACGTCAGAGACCCTCCCCCAAAAACGCCTTGGCAGACCTGCGGTTTTCTGACACACCCAAAAAAACAGTAGGTTTCTGCCCAGAAACGCCAGCTTCCTGTCAGTCAAACAGCGGCTGCATTGCGATAACGATCTGTACGCATTTTCTGTCACTATTACCCCTCACGCATGCAAAATGCGAACGCTACACATGCGCAGTCATTCCATAATCACTCAATTTGCGATTTCTCTGAATAGTGATTCATGCTGAATTAGGCTGTAGTTCCTTAATTGCCCAGTTACTCTTACTACATAAACTTAATAATAAAGTGACGGGCACAGGAGATAGCACAAACATAAAATAATAATAACACAATTTTGGGAGAGATGCACTAAGCCTTAATGAGAGATAAAGTGGAGAGAAATAAAGTACCAGAACAATCAGCTCCTAACTGCCATGTTACAGGCTGTGTTTGAAAAAATAGTAATTTAATACCTACCAGTAATTCCTTACTGGGGTTCGGTACTTTAGTACCATAGGGTATAGATCGGGTCCACTGGAGCCTGGCACTTTAAAACCTTTAGTGTGTGTATGTGTGTGCTGGCTCCTCCCCTCTATGCCAGTCCTACCAGACTCAGTCTAGGAAAACTGTGCCCTAGGAGACAGACATACCACGAGAGAAGAAAACAGGTACAACAGCGGTGAGGCACAAAGCCAACACACAACCATAACCGAAAGGAGGGCGCTAACCAGAACAGAGGATAGCAACACCAACCTAACCAAGATAGCAAAGCTATCCCAACAACAGAAAAAATATTGCAACTGCAGGCCAACAAAATATTTACTCAGGTAAGCATGAATCGAAGCACTGAGGCGGGCGCCCAGTATCCACTACGGACTAGGAAAAAAGGAATTACCGGTAGGTATTAAATGCTATTTTCTCTTACGTACCTAGTGGATATTGGGGTTCTGTACTTTAGTACTATGGGGAAGTCCCAAAGCTCCCAAACGGGTGGGAGAGTGCTGAGACCCATGTAAAACCACCTGACCAAACTGAAGGTCATCCTTGGCCAAGGTGTCGAACCTATAGAAGTAGCAGCTCGGCACAACTGTAAGGCCGAGACACCCCGGGCAGCGGCCCAGGAAGAGCCCGCAGATCTCATTGAGTGGGCCTGAACAGATGTCGGCAAAGGCAGAGCCGCCGAAGTATAGGACTGTGAATGGTCAACCTGAGCCAATGAGTAATTGATTGCTTAGAAGCCGGACGACCAAGCTTGGTGGCATCATAAAGTTCAAACAGCGAATCAGATTTCTGAAGATGAGCCATCCTCTGACATAAATCTTCACAGCCCTCACTACATCCAAGGACTCTGGCCCAATGGAAACGTCAGACAACACCGGAACCACAATGGGTTGATTGACATGAAAAGCTGAAACCACTTTCGGCAAACAGTGAGGACGCATCCTGAGTTCCGCCCTGTCCTCATGTAAAATCAAATAAGGGCTCTTATAGGATAAGGCCCCCAATTCAGAGACACATCTGGCAGACGCCAATGCTAATAACATTGCCATCTTCCAGGTGAGAAATTTCAACTCCACCCTATGTAATGGTTCAAACCAGTCCGATTGAAGAAAAGACAGAACCCCATTGAGATCCCACGGAGCCGTGGGAGGCACAAAGGGCGGTTGCATATGAAAACTCCTTTTAGGAAAGTTTGAACTTCCGGCAACATGGCAAGTTGTGTCTGGAAGAAAATAGAGAAAGCCGAAATCTGGACTTTGATGGAGCCTAACTGGAGGCCCAAATCCACTCCTGCTTGCAGGAAAAGTAGAAAACGACCAATTCTAAATTCTACGGGAGACACCTTTCTACTTTCATACCAGGAAACATACTTTTTCCAGATACGATGATAATGTTTTGACGTCACCATCTTCCTGGCTTGGACCATGGTGGAAATAACCCGGGAGGGAAGACCTTTTCTTGCTAGAACCTCCCTCTCAACTTCCAAGCCGTCAAGCGTAGCCGCTGTAAGTCTGGATAGACGAACGGACCTTGTTGAAGAAGAGCATACTGGAGTGCTAGAGGCCATGGATCCTCCAGAGCCATGGTTAGGAGGTCCGAGTACCACACCCGTCAAGGCCAATCCGGGGCAATTAGAATTGCTTGAACGCTTTCCCTTCTTAGTCTTTTCGAACCCTTGGGATTAGCGGTAGAGGAGGGAACAGGTACACAAACTGGTACGTCCAAGGCATCGTCAGTGCGTCCACTGCTACAGCCTGCAGATCCCTCCATCTGGAACAGTAACGGCAGAGCTTCTTGTTGAGATGAGAAGCCATCAGATATATCTACAGGCAGTGAATTAACTGCTGAAACACCTGGGGATGTAGGACCCATTCCCCCGCATGGAGGTCATGTCTGCTGAGGAAGTCCGCTTCCCAGTTGTCCACTCCTGGAATGAATATGGCTGAGATGGCCCTTGTGTTGGCCTCCGCCAAGAGGAGGATTTTTGACACTTCTCGCATCGCCGCTCTGCTTCTTGTTCCCCCTTGTTGGTTTACGTACGCCACCGCCAAGGTGTTGTCCGAGTGAACCTGGATCGCCCAATCCCTCATGAGATGGGATGCTTGCAGAAGGCCATTCTAAATAGCCCTGAGTTCCAGGAGATTTATTAGCAGAGCAGATTCCTGACGTGACCATATCCCCTGGAACAGGGCCCCTTGGGTCACAGCCCCCCAACCTCAGAGGCTGGCATCCGTTGTCAGAATCCACGAGTGGATATTGAAATTCCTGCCTTCTACCAGGTGAAAAACTTGTAGCCACCATAATAGAGAACACTGGACCTGCGGAGATAAAGTTACTTCCTGATGCATGTGCAGGTGAGACCCCAACCATTTGTCCAGCAGATCCAGCTGAAATGGGGGGCATGAAATCTGCCATAGTAGACTGCCTCGTAAGCAGCAACCATCCTGCCCAGCAAGCGTATGCAAAAATGGATGGATACCTTGCGAGGACGGAGCACTGAGCGGACCATAGCCTGGATAGCCAAAGCCTTGTCCATCGGAAAAAGAAATACCTTCTGAGACACAGTATCCAGTATCATTCCCAGGAACTGAAGACGCTGGGTCAGTTCCAGGTGAGATTTCTGGAAATTTAGGATCCTCCCATGATCCGTAATCAGGCGAGTCGCCAGATCGATGCTGTGCAATAGACACTCCCTGGACATAGCCTCAATCAGTAGATCGTTCAAGTAGGGGACTATGTTGACTCCCATCATGCGCAGTTGCAGTATCATCTCTGCCATGACTTTGGTGAAGACCCTCAAAGCTGTGGACAGGCCAAAGGGCAAGGCCTGAAACTGGAAATGGCCATCCAAGATGGCGAACCTGAGGTAAGCCTGATGAGGGTGCCACATGGGAATGCGTAGGTAAGCATCTTTGACATCCAGGGATACCAGGAATTCCCCCTCCTCCAGACCAGACACCACTGCCCGCAGAGAATCCATCTTGAATTTGAACACCCGCAGATACAGGTTGAGAGACTTCAAGATTAAGATGGGTCGCACCAAACCGTCTGGTTTTGGAACGACAAAAAGACTGGAGTAAAAACCCCAGTTACGTAACGGAGGAGGTACTGGGACCACCACCCCTGTCCGCAAAAGTTTTTGAATAGCCTCTTGCAAGGCAACTCTTGCTGCGGGTAAAGCTGGCAAGCCCGATTTCAAAAATCTGTGAGGAGGGAGTGCTTGAAATTCTAGCTGGTATCCCTGGGAAATTAGTTCCCTCTCCCAAGATCCCGGCAGGACTTTGCCCACACGTGGGCGAAGTGTTGAAGGCGAGGACCCACCTGAAAGTTGCCTTGCTGCTGAAGCCAACCATCACGCGAAAGGCTTAGCTGCAGGGGATCCGGTGGGCTGGTCCAGGGAGGCAGTAGCTGCCGGTTTATGGGACTTACCACGAGATCCTCTCGGAGTTCAGGCTGATCAGAATCAGACTGCAGCACCTGTGGCAGTGAGCACTTATGTAAAACCAAAAGAGGGGGCTGAGAAACCTTTCTGGTATCTGCTGCTTTAGCCATACAATCAATAGACTGTTTTAACACCTGTCTCTCCTTTTTAGCTGCAGCTAATTCTGAACTGACATTCTGAATCATGCTCTTAAAATTATCTAACCAGTCAGGTGCCTGTGAACTCTGTCCCTGTGGAGATAAGGAACATTGGGGCTGATGTATTGACCTGGAGAAGGCATAAGGAAGTGATAAACCAGTGATATGTGCAAGGTGATAAAGGCAGCAGCCAATCAGATCCTAACTGTTAATTTACATATTGGAGCTGATTGGCTGGTGCCTTTATCACCTTGCACATATCACTGGTTTATCACTTCCTTATGCCTTCTCCAGGTTAATACATCTACCCCAATGTTCACACATGAAGGACCCCGCTGATGAAGGGGTAGAGTTACAAGCAGCACACATAACCATGTCCACAGCCATATTTACACCACTGAAAATACATCGCAGCTCACTGAAAACACCTCCACACAGACCCTAGAGAGCCCCTGGAGTGACTGAGGAAACGGATACCAGCACACAAACACAGCAGCACAATGTGTGAATATAAGTGTACAACCTGTATAAGTGCGGCTGCGCTGCCGCTAGATAGCTCCCCTCCTGCTAAGACCCCCTGGTACCAGGACAGAAGTCTGTAACAGCGTGGGTCCCCAGAGGAGCAGCGTTCATGCAGCCTTGATGATCTGCAGCAGCAGGAAATGGCGACTTCCCGCCTCTGGTCCCGCTCCAGGAAGCCCCGCCCCTTGCAATGGTGCACGGTCCCTGTAGCTCGTTTTTTTAAAACACATTAAACTACAACAGTACACACAAAGCCTTTTCTGACAGTGAGCACTTCTGATGAGAGCCAGTTTTGTCCGTGGCGGGCACCGCAGCTCGTAGCCCGTGACTGTGGTGCGACATGCCGCCAAAACTGCACTGGGGACCCACTAACCGGGATCCCGGTGTAACACTCACTGCACCTTGATCTTCGGCATCTGTTAGAGGGTGGCGGCTAGCTGCTGGCGTGGGCACACATACTAACGATGTGTGATCAGCACCTCAGGAGCTCAGTGTCCTGTCAGCTGGGATTACGAACCATTAACCCTCAGGAGGTTGGTTCGGTCCCCCTTCTAAGTCCCACGAAGCAGGTAGACTGGTTGCCAACCAGGGCTACCTGAAAATAACTAACTAAAATAAAAAATAAAGGAAACTCTCTGGAGCTCCAGAGAAATGCACCCGGCTCCTTGGGCACATTTTTCTAAACTGAGCCTGGTAGGAGGGGCATAGAGGGGAGGAGCCAGCACACACATACACACACTAAAGGTTTTAAAGTGTCAAGCTCCAGTGGACCCGATCTATACCCCATGGTACTAAAGTACAGAACCCCAGTATCCACTAGGACGTCAGAGAAATAACAGCTAGGAGCTGATTGGTTAGCACTTTATCTCCCTCCACTTTATCACTCTCCATGGCTCTGTACATGTCCCCCTGTATCTGCTGCTTCTTGAACAATGTTGCCATAAACTTTTGATTTTAAACGGGTATGGGTCATTAGGTCGACCACACTTAGGTCGATAGTCATTAGGTCGACCACTATTGGTCGACATACAGTAGGTCAGCATGGTCAATAGATTGACATGTACTAGGTCGACATGGAAAAAGGCTGATATGAGTTTTTTTACTTTTTTTGGTTTTGTTTTCCTCGTAAAGTGACCAGAAACCCCAATGAGTGCACCGTGTCCAGGGCTTAAAGTGGTCCTGGTGAGGTGGTGGAACTCATGGAGGAGGACCATGGAGCCACCAGGACCTGAGGAAGGAGTAGGTGGCTGCAGCTCATCGGTAACACTAGTGCCGCCTGTATCTTGGATTGACGCAGATGATGGGGCGGGCTTTTCTGTTGGAATTACTGTGCAGGGCAATGGAGATGGTGGAACTAGTTCCCCCTACCATTACAGGTGGTGGAACTCAGTTCCACCTCGTTCCCCCCGACTTTAACCCCTGACCGTGTCCCCTCCCATGGCTAGCTCTGCTCATCATGCTTCGGGCACCTCCGCTGTGCGCGGCACAGGGTACCGTTCCCAATCGTAGTCCACGTGGATCGTAAAGTATGAAAAAGTTGAAAAAATTTAAAAAAGTTAAAAACTCATGTTGACCTTTTTCCATGTCGACCAAGTACAAGCCGACCTAGTGACCATGTTGACCTAATGCATGTCGACCAATGGTGGTCGACCTAATGACTGTCGACGTATGTGCCGTCGACCTAATGACCGTAACCCATTTAAAACAATCGGCCATCCAACTTTTGAAAAGTAGACTGGATCGTCCCATTCCGAGAGCCTCAATGCACATTTGTATTGCAGCGACTGTAAAGCAGAACATTGATTGGTGTACTGTACACGTCTAAGCTGTATCACACGTGGCAACGGAGAAAGTATAGACATCGCTGAAGCTCAAATCAAAACAGGAGACCAACTAGAAGACGGCTGATAGCATGGTACGAGAGATTTTAGGCTAAAACAAGCACATGAAACTCACATTAGTGTTCAAGAGGGACAGCCAGGCCCTGCCGCACTAAATATTACATTAGATACAGTACATTAAATACACATTTTAACTTGTAAGGGCAAAGAGCGAGAACTGTACTTTTTTGCACCATGTATTGCATTTATTCTGCTAGGCAGGTAAGTGGGCATGACTCAAACAGCAATTCATTAATATTTAGTGCTCTAGGTAATGCAGAGATGCCCAATCCATGGTGAAAACAGGCTTTTCCATAACTAACTAAAAGGCTACCCCTATATTATAGAAGATTTCTACAGGTACCCGCACAACAAGAAGTATGGTGGTTATTCCCTTTATACAGTCACCTGGTGCAAGTAGGAAATATTCAATGCAAACAAAAACAAAAATTTTATTAATTGGAAATTTATGAAAATAAAGTATATACTGTATATTTGTAATTGAATGTTATGAAAACATGATAGATAGATAGATAGATAGATAGATAGATAGATAGATAGATAGATAGATAGATAGATAGATAGATAGATAGATAGATAGATAGATAGATAGATAGATAGACAGGTTGAGTATCCCTTATCCACAATTCAAAATCCCACATTTTTGGTTCCCCTACTGAGATAATGACACATATATGTATACAGGTTGAGTATCCCTTATCCAAAATGCTTGGGACCAGAGGTATTTTGGATATGGGATTTTTCCGTATTTTGGAATAATTGCATACCATAATGAGATATCATGGTGATGGGACCTAAATATAAGCACAGGATGCATTTATGTTTCATATACACCTTATACACACAGCCTGAAGGTCATTTTAGCCAATATTTTTTATAACTTTGTGCATTAAACAAAGTGTGTGTACATTCACACAATTCATTTATGTTTCATATACACCTTATACACACAGCCTGAAGTACATTTAATACAATATTTTTAATATCTTTGTGTATTAAACAAAGTTTGTCTTCATTGAGCCATCAAAAAACAAAGGTTTTACTATCTCACTCTCACTCAAAAAAGTCCGTATTTCGGAATATTCCGTATTTCGGAATATTTGGATATGGGATACTCAACCTGTATTATATTATAATTTATATATATCTATATATACACATAACATATAATATATATGTCATTATCTCAGTGGGGGACCCAAAAATTTGGGATTTTGAATTTTGGATAAGGGATACTCAAACCTGTACATATATATCTGTGACCTGAATATGACACACTGGAGACATGTAACTATATCATTGGCCACCCTCTGCAGGCATTTGCACTTTTTTGCTCCTATTATGCTTTATCATGTTTCCGTTTTTTGCACCTGTTTTTAAATGGAATTTGTGGATTCTGTGGATATTAAAACTTTTTTTTTTTTTGCATTGATTGGAGGTGCTGGTTCTTGGTTCTGGACTATACAATACATATGTACCATGCACTCCCCCTTTGGACTCTAATGTGTGCAGGCTGGTTTCTTTTTTATGTTACACGTAATATATAATATACATGCCATTATCTCAGTGGGGGACCCCAAAATGTGGAATTTTGAATTTTGGATGAGGGATACTCAAACCTGTATATATATATATATATATATATACACACAGGTTGAGTATCCCATGTCCAAATATTCGCTCAATGTACACAAACTTTGTTTAATACACAAAGTTATTAAAAATATTGTATTAAATGACCTTCAGGCTGTGTGTAGAAGGTGTATATGAAACATAAATTAATTGTGTGAATGTACACCCACTTTGTTTAATACACAAAGTTGTTAAAAATATTGGCTAAAATGACCTTCAGGCTGTGTGTATAAGGTGTATATGAAACATAAATGCATTTTGTGCTTAGACTTAGGTCCCATCACATTGATATCTCATTATTGTATGCAATTACCGTATATACTCGAGTATAAGCCGAGTATTTCAGCACATTTTTTGTGCTGAAAAAGCACCCCTCGGCTTATACTCGAGTGATGCGCCCGGAGCCCTGTGCAGGAGCAGAGCACAGGAAGCAGCCGTGAGAGAAGGAGGAGGAGGAGAGAGGGGGACTCGGGAGCCGCAGCAGCGCACTGTAATTGGTGCATCGACCAGTGACGCTGCTGCAGCCATCCCTCTCCCTCTCCATGCTCACCGAAGTACTGCCGCGCCGCCCGCCTCCTCAGCCGCTGCGCTCTGTCCCAAGGCCGGCCACCGCTGCCCGCACCGCCTGCTGCTGCCTGCACTCGTGCCCCGTCATTGAAGGTTAGTAGAGACAGGCTGCGGGGTGGGGAGCGCGGGTGTGTCGGGGGGAGCGCGGGTGTGTCGTGGGGGGGGGGGGGGTAGTTGGGGGCTGGGCATATCTGGCACTGTGAGGGCATATGGTATCTGGCACTGTGGGGGCATATGATGCACTGTGGAGGCATATCTGGCACTATGAGGGCAAATATCTGGCACCATGGGGGCATATCTAGCACTGTGGGGGCATATCTGGCACTATGAGGGCATATCTGGCACTGGGGGCATATGTAGCACTGTGGGGGCATATCTGGCACTATGAGGGCAAATATCTGGCACCATGGGGGCATATCTAGCACTGTGGGGGCATATCTGGCACTATGAGGGCATATCTGGCACTGGGGGCATATGTAGCACTGTGGGGGCATATCTGGCACTATGAGGGCATATCTGGCACTGTGGGAGCATATCTGGCACTATGAGGGCAAATATCTGGCACCATGGGGGCATATCTCTAGCACTGTGGGGGTATATCTGGCACTGGGGGGCATATCTGGCAGTATGAGGGCCGTGTCCAGCTATAGCTGCATTTACCACCCTAGGCTTATACTCGAGTCAATAAGTTTTCCCAGTTTTTTGGGGGAAAATTAGGTGCCTCGGCTTATATTCGGGTTGACTTATACTCGAGTATATACGGTATTCCAAAATACGGAATAATCCGATATCCAAAATACTCCTGGTCCCAAGCATTTTGGATAAGGGATACTCAACCGGTATATATATATATATATATATATATATATTTATTTATTTACTTATTTAGTGAACCTTTTTTTTTTTTATCCATTTATTTTTTCACAAGAACCTTTCTCTGATTTGTGGGCCTAATTTAGATTGAGTTGTAGTTTTGCGACAAATAGCAAAACTACAACTGACATCTCCAACATGCGGGTGGGCCCCCAGCACAAGGCGAGCGCATCGCTATACAGAGATACACAGAAGGCAACCAAAGCTGAAGGTCAAAGCCAGTGAACACAACTAAGTGAGGCAAGAAAACGGAGAAGCAGCATTGTCAATGGGTAAACAGCTGCATTGTATTAACTCGTAGCCCAAAGCTGTCATTTGCTTCAGAACAGTCGGGGGATTTTCTATTCCAGTTTTAAATAAAGGCACCAGAAAACCAAAATAATATTGCAGCAGTGCGAAAGGATGGGAGCCAAATGCTACAGAAGCAGCGTAAAGTCATACAGTAACAACGATCATATGACAGAGCTATGGAGATTATGGGGACAGGAATATGGAAATTATAAGGCATGTGTCAATACATCATTTTTATTGGTGATAGCACAAATTACAACTTTTGGACAACAGTATATAATTCAGATATAATGACATAGAAGTGATGAAGTTTGTGGGTATTTCAGAGCACTTAGTAAAATGTGAGCACAATATTGCATGTGTTTCGGCAATAATATGTCATCTGAGTGTGTCGGTAATAAATCCCTTACTATGTAAATGAGAAGAGAAGCTGCAGAGCCTCCGGGGACGCTGAGACAGTAAGCAGGTAGCGCACCCCTATGACAAGTGACAGGGGGGGGGGGGGGGCTGATGCTGAGTCAGCCTGCAGATTCTGAGGCTCAGTGCTGAGTCACTGACAGGGGATATAAGTGTCCTATAACGTCCCAGAGTCTTACAGAATTGCGCTGTGTGGGCAACAATGTCAGCTCTACATCATTTCCACAAATTCCAAATTGTACACTGCAGTGTGTGTGTGTGTGTGTGTGTGTGTGTGTGTGTGTGTGTGTGTGTGTGTGTGTGTGTGTGTGTGTTTATGATGTGTGCGTATATGCATGATGGTGTGTTTGTGTATATGTACGATCATGTGTGTATAATGGCATGTGTGTGTGTGTGTGTGTGTGTGTGTGTGTGTGTGTGTGTGTGTGTGTGTGTGTGTGTGTGTGTGTTTATGTGTGTGTCATGTGTGTGTATATATATGAGAGTGTGTGCGTTGGGGGGGTGGAAGAGGGTGTGTGTGTGTGTGTGTGTGTGTGTGTGTGTGTGTGTGTGTGTGTGTGTGTGTGTGATGGTGTGTATCTATGTGCTAAGATAAGCCCATGCCCATCACATACCCTGGGAGCCCCTCACTCACACACATACACTGTGCTGTACTGTCACACACATACACTGTGCTGTACTGTTACTGAGCTACACACTGCCAGCTAGGACTCTGCATGAAGTAACTTTCCTCCTATGCTGACAGCCCAGGGCAGAGCTGCGGAAGAGATGCTATGGGGTACTGTCACACACATACACTGTGCTGTACTGTCACACACATACACTGTGCTGTACTGTCACACACATACACTGTGCTGTACTGTCACACACATACACTTTGCTGCACTGTCACACATATACACTGTGCTGCACTGTCACACACATACACTGTGCTGCACTGTCACACACATACACTGTGCTGTACTGTCACACACATACACTGTGCTGTACTGTCACACACATACACTGTGCTGTACTGTCACACATACACTGTGCTGTACTGTCACACATACACTTTTCTGCACTGTCACACACATACACTGTGCTGTACTGTCACACACATACACTTTGCTGCACTGTCACACACATACACTGTGCTGTACTGTCACACACATACACTGTGCTGTACTGTCACACACATACACTGTGCTGTACTGTCACACACACACTGTGCTGTACTGTCACACACATACACTTTGCTGCACGGTGACACACACACACACACTGTGCTGTATTGTCACACACATACACTGTGCTGTACTGTCACACACATACACTGTGCTGTACTGTCACACACATACACTGTGCTGTACTGTCACACACACACACTGTGCTGTACTGTCACACACACACACTGTGCTGTACTGTCACACACATACACTGTGCTGTAATGTCACACACACATACACTGTGCTGTACTGTCACACACATACACTGTGCTGTACTGTCACACACATACACGGTTCTGTACTGTCACACACATACACGGTGCTGTACTGTCACACACTGTGCTGTACTGTCACACACATACACTGTGCTGTACTGTCACACACATACACTGTGCTGTACTGTCACACACACACTGTGCTGTACTGTCACACACATACACTGTGCTGTACTGTCACACACATACACTGTGCTGTACTGTCACACACATACACTGTGCTGTACTGTCACACACATACACTGTGCTGTACTGTCACACACATACACTGTGCTGTAATGTAACACACATACACTGTGCTGTAATGTAACACACATACACTGTGCTGTACTGTCACACATACACTGTGCTGTACTGTCACACACATACACTGTGCTGTACTGTAACTGGGCTACACACTGCCAGCTAGGACCCTGCATGAAGTCACTTTCCTCCTATGCTGACAGCCCAGGGCAGATGCTGTGGGGTACAGGCACACACATACACTGTGCTGTACTGTCACACACATACACTGTGCTGTACTGTAACTGGGCTACACACTGCCAGCTAGGACCCTGCAGGAAGTCACTTTCCTCCTATGCTGACAGTCCAGGGCAGATGCTGTGGGGTGCAGCAGGCACACACAATAGGGTAACCTCTTCTACAATGAATAGTCTCACTTACCCAGGGTCAGGATGAGCCACGACTGACGATGCCACAGTGGGCCACGCTCATGAGGGGGCAGCTGTTGGTCCCACGGGGGTCCCACGGGCATTTTCTACCAGGGCAGGAGGAAAGTTGAGTAACTAAACGCCCGGAGAGTGCCGTGATGATCCTGAGGAAGCAGACACAAGGGTTACTCTGTCTCTTCCTTGTGCCCCTGAGGGTCACCTCCTGGTACCTACCTGGAGGGCACAGTGTCTCCTTACCTGCCTGGGTCAGTGTATGTCCTCTGTGCTGCTCCTGCTCCCCCTGGTATGTGCCTGTGCCCTCTGCCTCTATCCCGGTCCCTCTAGCCCCCTTCCCTCTATCTCTCTGTCCCCGGACCGCTTCCCATGTGCAGATTACTAGTCTCCTCTGCCGCTGCTGAGTTCTCCAGTCTCTGCAGTTTTAATGGGGGAGGAGGCAGAGAGAAGCCCGGCCCCTGGCCTCCTGTCTGCAGAGTCTCCTCTGTATGAAGGTACTCTGCACCACTCTACAGCGCAGTGTGCTGATTGCAGCCAGCATGAATACTGTACAGTACATGCACATTGCACGATGCAGTGCGCCCATTGCATGAAGTGTGCTCACACACAGTGCACCCATTGCCACTAGTATCCCCCGTCTCCAGTGACAGCAGCACGGAAATTACCCCTTCTCCCTGGCATTCTGCACACAGGCTGGTGCTATATATTGCTGTAGTGTGCTTAGCGAATATTAACTGTGCTGTTCCATCAGCTGCATCATATGCTTGGAATCAAATTATGTAGCTTAAATTGTGTGTGTGTGTGTGTGTGTGTGTGTGTGTGTGTGTGTGTGTGTGTGTGTGTGTGTGTGTGTGTGTGTGTGTGTGTACTATATCTGTATACCTATATATATACATAATGTGTGTATATATCTATCTATCTATCTATCTATATATGTATAGATAGATAGAGAGAGAGAGAGAGAGAGAGAGAGAGAGATATGCACTTCAATGACTCGGTTCTCTCAGTAAGGATAAAAAATATATGTGTACTGTATATATCTACAATGAAACACCACTAGTTTGTGCAACGTGCTGACTTAGGTTGGGCTGTCTCATCAGTGATGTGCATAGAACACTTACCATAGTCGGTGCAGTCACATATAGAGGGCACGAGATAGGGGAGGGGGGCTAGTGGGACATGGGACAGGGCAGGAGGAGAGAGGAGTCCTGTAGTCAGATTGGGGAGAGAGGTGAATAGGTATAGTGATGGTGACAGTAAAGGTAACATGGATAGGGTGTGCTCAGGATACAGGGCTGAAGCTGCTACAAAGTAACTGTGGAAATAAATAGTAACATGGAAACAGAAGTAAGGTAAAGCAGCCAGGGACAGCGGTGCGGCGTCAGACTGGGGTAATATAACCAGACACAGGAGTGACCAGGGGGTAAGTGCTGTTACTTTATTCATCACTTATGTCCAGGTAATAATGTCATGTTTATATACTGTAGCTTCATCTCATCCAGCTGTACCACTTTCAGCTTGAGTGCTAAATTATTATTCTTCTTTTCTTCTTCTTCTATATTTGTTTGTTTATTTTATTTGTTTGTTTATTGATGTTTCAATATATATATGTATCTGCAGTATCTATGAGACAGGTTAATTCTGCAACTTCAGCTTCTTTTATGAAACACTGCAAGTGCACAGTTATAGTTCCGTGATATCATTATACGCTAGATAAATTGTTTTTCACCTCTTCTCTATTTTGCTTCACTTTTGTCCTTTACTTCAATGGGTTTCCCAAGTCTTGTGCCTTTATATGACTGTATCAGGACTGAATAATCTGCATGTACAGTGTCCTCTCAGGCACGTTTACTGTACCCTTCCCTAGAGTCATTGTACTCTGAATAATCCCATACAGTATCTGATGTTCTCAGCAATCCCAGCTCACAGCAAGTTGATGTTTTTTTTTCTACTTTTAGCTCTGAGTTTGTGTACAGTAGCCATGTCATCCTTCATAATATCAATGTGAGAACGTCAACTTGGTGATAATGTCGACAGGCAGTAGATCAAAATGTTCAGCCTGTCGACATTCATGTCAACACTGATGAAATGAAGACCTGTGCCATAATGCCAACAGTGTGCTTTAATGTATGCCACAACCCCCAAACCTAATGGTGATGTCAACATGTTAAATGTCGACATTTTAGCTAATAACTGTCAACATTCTGGTGTCAACTTTTTGAATGTCGACATAGTCAGTGCGGAAATTCTGACTCACAATACCTATGACATTATGTGGATCTTCATTACATCAAAGTAACAATTTTCTATTTTCAGAAAGAGCAAGCGGTAAGATTAGGGTCAGGTGGCCAAACATGAACCCAGAGCCCTCTGCTGTAAAATAAAACACATACACCATACACATGGCCAGAATAAGGCTGGGCCCTCCAGCCGGAGCACAATGAAATCACTAGTTCTCCCTCTTATGCAGCAGCAGGACCAGGCAACCAGAAAGTGAGCAGGACAGTATGCAGTGCAGGCAGAGACACAGGGGTATCAGGTTTCATGAGCTACCAATGGAGCTTCCCAGCCAGAGGATAGGTAGGAGTCGGGAGAGAGCTGTAAGCGACCAGGGGATCCCAGCTTCTCCTCTTCCCTGCCTGGGTGTCTGGGGAACCCCACCTGGGTGTAAGAGGCAATTCCAGGTAGAGAGCATTTTGTTCCTCCTGGAACGGATCATGTTGGGAGGTAAGCACAATCTAATATATATCCCCTTTACCCCGGGCCCCCCTGTTTTAAGAACCCTGGGGCCCCCCAAGGCTTAATCAGGCCCTGGCCATACAATTATCTAGCAGATAATCTGCCCGATCTTGGCTTTAGAGCCTTCCTAAAAGAAAGGCTGGGTACACATTTGTAGATGTCGGTGACATAGCGCAAGATCCTCCCCCCGCAAACAATATCGTTTATACACACTGAATGATATAATTTGCATCTTGTCTGTGACGGCATGCACCCACATCCAGGTGCATGCCGTCTCGTACAATATCTTTAGATTTCAAGATGAAAACTAAAGCTATTGTACCTCGTTAACGACCCGCGGAAGCGTGCATCATAAACGATATAGGGTATACAACCCTGCCAATGTTTATGATATATTGGGGCTGATGTATTAACCTGGAGAAGGCATAAGGAAGTGATAAACCAGTGATAAGTGCAAGGTCATAAATGCACCATCCAATCAGCTCCAATATGTAAATGATCAGTTAGGAGCTGATTGGCTGGTGTGTTTATCACCTTGTACTTATCACTGGTTTATCACTTCCTTACGCCTTCTCCAGGTTAATACATCTGCCTCATTGTCTGATCCGCCGGTTCAGACGATATATCGGGTGCACATCGGCAAGTGCGTACCCAGCCTAAATGGTAATCGCATGTTCTCCGACATAAAAATCTAATTGTCTCATAAAACCAAGTAATACTGTTTACATGTCTTCCCTGAGTGAGGATTGTTTGTTTATGTGAGGAAATGTCACCAGCATGCTTCGGAATATCACAAAATCACGCATGAAAGCATGACATATGGCAGTGGTTCCCAAACTTCGTCCTCAAGGCACCTGTCACGGTACAGGTTTTCTGGATATCCATGCTTGTGCACAGATGGTTAAATCAAACTGACTAATTAAGCCATCTGTGCTTAGGCATGGATATTCATAAAACGTGGGCTGCGAGGGTGCCTTGAGGACCGAGGGGCAGATGTATTAAACCGGAGAAGGGATAAAGAAGTGATAAAGCAGTGATAAGCGCAAGGTGATAAACGCACGAGCCAATCATTACGGATTTGAAAAATGACAGGAGCTGATTGGCTGGCACGTTATCACTTTGCACTTATCACCGCTTTATCACTTCTTGATCCCTTCTCTAGGCTTAATACATCTGCCCCCAAATTTGGGAACCACTGACATATGATGGCGCACCCCATTGTATGTAGGAAGGTATGCTGTATTTTACAATTAATAGCCATCGTCCATGAACGGCAAACAGTTACTTAGAATTCACCTGAAAACATTTAATTAAGTAATCAGTCAAATAAAACCTGTTTTGTGGCTATTGCTGCATGTATAACGCAATATAAAATACATTGATTTGTATAATATGCAACTTTCTAGGAGTGTGATAGTTGGATAATGTTCTGTAAATTATGTCAACATGATAAATACAATAATAACATATTATTATATTTACGCTTACCATACTATCCCTTTAAACTGGAACACATGAATTACACAGGTTCTGTGGGTGACTGATTTAAAAACCTGCATTTCACCTGGTTATAATCTGCCACAGAACATGTGTAATTCTTGAGTGTCCCAATTTAAAGGGATAGTATGGTAAGCCTAATTATATTATTACATATAACATCAATTGGAATGTTTTTTGCAAGAGTATTGCTGACTACAGTGCTGATCAAGTAGTATTTATATGAAAGGGATGTTCGTATTTGTAGGTCAAAGATATTATCTGTAGGTCAAATATAAAGGCTTGCTATAATTTCCCTTTAATCTGGGACACCTATGATTTACACAGGTTCCGTGGCGGGCTAACTTCAAGCCTGCATTTCATCTGTTTTTTTGTGGGGGGAGGGGGGTTCAGCCACAGAACCTGTGTAAATCAGCATACCTCCCAACTTTTAAGGATTCTAAATCGGGACACTCGGCGCGGCTATGCCGTGCGCGTTCCAAAAAGGGGTGGTGGCCTCGTATGGGAGGGGTGTGGCTACGGTCGAGTGGGCGTGGCCACGCACCAAGGGTCCGTTTTAGTGATTTTGGGGGCGTGCCCAGCACTCCCTGAGCAGCTGGGCAGCCCCCGACTCACTCCCTGCACTGAATAGATGCTGTGCGCGTGCGCACAGCATCTATTTAGAGATCACTCGCTGAGCAGAGCAGCAGTTAGCAAAGCCTCCCCAACTGCCCCCCCGCCCGCGGGACACTGTGACCAGCGGGAGGGACAGTGGGGGTCAATCCGAGTTGTTCGCTCGCAAGCTGCTTTTAGCAGCTTTGCACACGCTAAGCCGCCGCCTACTGGGAGTGAATCTTAGCTTATCAAAAATGCGAACGAAAGATTTGCAATATTGCGAAAAGACTTCTCTGTGCAGTTTCTGAGTAGCTCGAGACTTACTCTGCCAGTGCGATCAGTTCAGTGCTTGTCGTTCCTGGTTTGACGTCACAAACACACCCAGCGTTCGCCCAAACACTCCTCCGTTTCTCCAGCCACTCCCGCGTTTTTCCCAGAAACTGTAGCGTTTTTTCACACACTCCCATAAAACGTCCAGTTTCCGCCCAAAAACACCCACTTCCTGTCAATCACATTACGATCACCAGAACGAAGAAAAAACCTCGTAATGCCGTGAGTAAAATACCTACCTGCATAGCAAATTTACTTGGCGCACTGCGGACATTGCGCATGCGCATTAGCGACTAATCGCTCCGTTGCGAGAAAAAAATAACGAGCGAACAACTCGGAATGACCCCCAGTGTCCGAATAGCGGGACTGTCCAGCTGAAATCAGGAGGTATGAATCAGGTGTCCTACATTAAAGCATACTTCCAGACCCTCCAACATGACCCGCCCCACTAGGTACAAAATGCTCTGTTTCTGGACTTCCCTCTTAATTTATGATTTACATCACCTGTGTTGAACTAGTTAAATGATAAGAAAGCTGTTTCTTCACAGGTGGTGGCAATAATAAATTAAGAGGGAAGTCCAGAAACAGAGCATTTTGTACCTAGTGGGGCGGGTCATGTTGGAGGGTATGTACTTCCCAACATGACCCTCTCCAGGAGGGACACAATGCTCTGCTTCTGGACTTTTCTCTTAATTTATGAATGCCGGCACCTGTTTTTAACAGGTTAATGGATAAGAAAGGTGCTTCAGTACAGGTGATGGCAATCATAAATTAAGAGGGAAGTCCACGAGCAGAGCATTCTGTCCCTCCTGGAGAGGGTCATGTTGGGAGGTATGATTAAAGGGATGATATGGTAAGCCTAAATATAAAATATTCTATTAATTTGTAAACAAGTTTTAAAACGGATAATTCTGGAGAATCCACTGGCATATTTATTATGCTATATCCAATGTCTGGTTTATCTGGGCTCTCTAGCAACTATTATTAATTAGGGTGTGACAATATTATCCCTTTTACCTGGGACGCTCATGCATTACACAGGTTCTGTGGCTGGCTGAGTCCAAGCCTACATTTCAGCTGGTTTTAATCAGCCACAGAACCAGTGTAATCCTATTTATGTATCTCCCACAAACCCCCTGTAACACTTTACAGGGTTCCGGTATGAATGGTCGACCATTTTATGGTCGGCAGTCATTAGGTCGGCCACTATTGGTCGACATTGACATGGACGACATGGACGACACATGAAAGGTCGACATATGAAAAGGTCGACATGAGTTTTTGTAACTTTTTTTGTGTCGTTTTTTGCGTAAAGTGACTGGGAACCCCAATTAGTGCACCTGGTCCCCTCGCATGGCTCGCTTGGCTCGCCATGCTTCGGGCATGGTGCCTTCGCTCCGCTACCGCTTCGCTCGGCACACTTTACCGTTCCAATCGTAGTCCACGTGGATCGTAAAGTATGGAAAAGTTCCCCAAAAGAAAAAAAGTAAAAAAACTCATGTCGACCTTTTCATGTGTCGACCTTTCATGTGTCGACCATTTTCATGTGTCGACCATGTGTCCATGTCGACCATGTCAATGTCGACCAATAGTGGTCGACCTAATGACTGTCGACCATAACATGGTCGACCATGTGAATATAACTGACTTTACAGTTGGATGCAAACAATAGATAAACAAGAATGAGGTTGTTCAGAAGTTAGATGGTGCATCTGATGTGCAACCGATGTACGACCGATGTTGCGGTTGGTGCATCTTGTACACAAGCTGCGGATTAGAGACGCAGCACGTGGGGGGACTCTGTACACATCCCAGCGGCTGCCGCATTAGCTCATTTTGTCAGGACCACTGCATACAAAGACGCAGATGCGAATGTATGTGTGTACACTTCTGAATCAGGCTCTAGAGTACCAACAAACAGACAGACGGAGGGGCATGCAAACTTACAATCTACTTTTGTTTCGTGATTATTTCATGGCGTCTTGATTTAGTGAACTAAGGGGAACGCTATAAGCATTGTAGGTGAGCATTGGTCACAAGTTGGCATGCAGGGCCAGTGCCACTATTAGACCACGTTATCAATGTCATACCAAGGGCAGTCCACCCACAGAGCAATGTCAAGTGGGTTATACAATTTTTAGCATTTGCACCTCTGCCCAGCTTCTGGGGGGAACTCAATTTACAGCGGGCTAATTCAGGGCCATCTTTTCATATGGGCTCAGTGGGCAGTTGCCCAAGGGCCCCAGGAGTAAAAAGTCCCTAGGGTGATCGCGCTGAGGGTCCCCTTTTTCCAGGGGTACCAGATTTTTGAAAATCGTCTCTGGGGAACCGGAGACGGAGATAACCGACTTCAAAGCAGTGTTCCCCACCCGAGCCTGTTAATTGCACTTCCCAGCTAGTTTTCTCAGGTCCTGTCTGACTTATACCCCTTTCACGCCGCAAATATATCCCGGGATATTGCAGGGTACCCGGGTCGAGGTGCAGTCTAAAAGCACCACTTTTTAATATCCCAGGTCGAGTAACCCTGCATTTCAACCCGGTATAAAAGCTGTGTCATACACGGGTTGGATCCGGGTTAGTGTGCACTCTAAAGTGTCCAACCCGGGTTATTCAACCCTGCATTCATGTAAAAGTGCTGATTGGCTGTTCTATGTATGCCTTGATGATGTCAGCAGCCTGAGCCCTGCTACACAGGAGAGAACAGAGAGCATTAAGAATTAGGGGTGAGGCGGAGATTGCTAGGCAGCTTACTGCATACTTCCCAACTTATTAAAAGTACAAAGAGGGACCAGCGGCGGTAGCGGTGATGTCGGCGGGGGCGATGCATGCGCAGCAGGACATTGGAGTATTTTTTACGAAAAATACCCCGATGATGCTGCAGAGTGTCATCGCAGGGACAGAGCTTGACCTCAAGTTCTGTCCCTGCATGCAATAATTGATACATCCCTGCGATGTAATCAATTATCAAAGTGCAAGTTTGGGCGATTTTATCACCTGTCATCCGCATCCTGGATGCGAATGGTGATAAATAGGAACCTTAGAGTTTTCCTGAGGGTAAAATGAAAAAATCTGGGACTCTCCCCTTTCAGTGGACACTGGCAGCTTGTCAGTGCCGTAACTAGACATTTTTGCGCTGTGTGCAAGAAACCGGTGCAGAACATTGCGTTGCAGAACTACGGGTGTTGCCGGCGGTATTGCACTCACAGTGCATGTGCGCTGTGTGCCAGGCACCGCTGGCGCACACCTAGTTATGGCCCTGCAGCTTGTCTCTACTATGCCCAGAACCAGAGATATCAGCCTTCCAGCAGCTGGTCCCTGCTCCACCTCCACACGCCTAATATGCAGTTTTATATTTTCATCGGTGAATTGCTCTGGCTCCTGAACTCTGATCCCCAAGTCCCCAGTATCTCCCCAAGTCCCCAGTATCTAGTTTATATCCCATTAAAAGCTAGGAAATCTATTTCCAGGAACTTGAGATATCTGCAGTCAAGCAAGCTGCCCTCCCACCAGAAAATGATGACTATTAAGCCCACTCCACTATCCACCCCTCCCCTACGTATTAAACACCTCCTACCACCCTGGAAGTCATGTACCAGGGCCCCTTCATTCAGACCAATGCCCCCTTCTATTGTTTAGTGTTCTCCCTCTCGCCCCATCTCCCACCATCTGTGCAGTAAAGGAGTAATTAGCACAAATTACTGCTCCAGGTCCTACATGCTGAGTGGAATATAGAACATCCCCTACCGCCAGTGGGACATCAAAGCTGCCACTGGTAGCACCACCCACCCCTACTGCTGGAGATTGGGCAGGGGCCCCAGTGCATTGCTTTGCCCCGGGGCCTACACTAATAATTAATTAAGATGATAATTAATCCCCTGGCTATGTCTAGTTAGCCCCAAAGGCAGCCCAATGCCGGCACATATCTGGGAAAATCCCCAATAAGTGCCCTGGTTTCGTGATCACAGCCGCGATAACACATAGGTCTTGGTATCCTATGTGAATTTCACTTGAAAACAGGACATTTCTGGGCAAAATTTTAAAAAACCCCTCTAATTGGATTGCCCAATGATAACATCGGGCAGAAATCGCGGTAAAAACCCATTTTTTTTACCCAGAAAATTTGCGAAGCTAATTGAATACCCCCCCTCTGGAGTGCCTGTAGATATGCCAGGCATACCTCTTTAGGCATCCCACCTGCTGTACACAGCGGCTGTACCTCTCCCTTGCTCCATGAGCCACAGAGGACAGGATGTACTAACAGCAAAATTCCTAAAATTGGGAGTAATTCCAAGTTGATCGCAGCAGGAAATTTTTTAGCAGTTGGGCAAAACCATGTGCACTGCAGGGGAGGCAAATATAACATGTGCAGAGAGAGTTAGATTTGGGTGGGTTATTTTGTTTCTGTGCAGGGTAAATACTGGCTGCTTTATTTTTAAACTGCAATTTAGATTGCAGATTGAACACACCCCACCCAAATCTAACTCTCTCTGCACATGTTATATCTGCTTCCCCTGCAGTGCACATGGTTTTGTCCAACTGCTCAGGGCCGTTTCTTGGGGCAGGCGAGCAGTGCAACCGCACTGGGCGCCCGCCGCGGCACTAACTGTGGCTCCCTGCTTCCCCCTCCTATTTCTCCCCGAGTAACCCGCTCGGGGGGCGGAGTTTCACGGAATGACGCAGTTGCGTCGTTACGTCATGACTCAACCACGTCACTCCGCGAAACTCCCCCCCCCCCCCCCCCTCCGAGCGGAGTACAGAGGGGGATCCAAGTTAGGAAGAGGGAAAGGCCGGCGCGAGGAGCGACTGGTGAGGCGGGCCGAAGAGCGGTAATCGCCTCTGTAAGTATTCTCTCTCTCTCTCTCTCTCTCTCTCAATGTGTAAAATGGGGACACCTGCCGTAATGTGTGAAATGGGGACTCTTGCCTGCCGTAGTGTGGGGGATTTAATGTATCATGGGCATTGCGGTGTGTGGCATAAGATGGTGCAGGGGGCATTACTGTGTGGGGCTTAATATGGTAGAATTTTTTTTTCCTGTGGTGGTCGTGATCTGTTGGAGCAGGGTCAAAAATTGGATTGTGAGGTAGTCTTTTCAGACGAGGCCATGCCCATTTAAATGAGGCCACACCCATTTAGATGAGGCCACGCCCCCTTGCCGGGTGCAAGTGTTTTTTTTTATCTAGGTGTGTGTGTGGGGGGGGGGGGGGGTGGCACATTTTTTTATGTCATGGGGGGGCGCATTTTTTAAATCTTGCACTGGGAGCCAAATTGGCTAGAAACAGCCCTGCAACTGCTAACAAAGTTCCTGCTGCGATCAACTTGGAATTACCCCCATTGCCATTTACAGAGGTTTGACTCAATTTCCCAAATGTATCAAGCTCCGCAAAGCAAAACTTTCCGGAACTTGTACCTGATAGGTGACGCCATCGGACGCGCATGCACAGTAGATGTCCCAGATCATAAACCCAGATCTTCTCACACTACACCAGCCATGCGTACGGCATTAATAAATGGAGCTAGGCAAGAGGTAAGTGGCGGGATGCGTCGCATTTAAAATGCAATTCCGACCAGAATCTTTCAAGCACCTAGTGTGCCAATGGTTAATGGGGCCTAAAGGCCTGAGGTCGAGAAGTATCAAGCCTTGGAGAGAGATAAAGGAGCAGCCAATCAGCTCCTAACTGTCTTTTTTCCAGCGCAGCCTGTAAATGACAGAAGCTGATTGGTTGGCTCTATCCACTATACTTCTCTCCACTATATCTCTTTCCAATGCTTGAGACATTCCCCCACCACCACCATTGTGTTATAGTGAGTTTCTTAGGATCTTTTTAGTGAAAGTTGTGCCTGGTACAGTGATATCCAGTCTGAGTTATATTAAGGCTTCCAGGCTTCCTATGTGCAACGAGTATACTAGTTTGAGGAAGTGACCAGTATCCTGTGTAGGTGACAATCTGGGAATTGTGCCCAGACACATGCTATTCCCCAAGCAAAGCCTTATGTGGGCACCTGGAGAGGTACAAGCCGTGCCAACCTGTCACTGAGATGGGCAGTAGTGATACAGCACGTCTTAGGGGGCACGCAATACAGATGCAACCCGTTTTTTTTTTATCAGAACAAGCACTAATATGGCACCTAAATAGATAAGAACGGTTACTTTGATAACGTAGTCATCTGAATAATATTTGTCATAACATAAGATAAAAATAATTCTGTTTCCTTTCAGAAGAATGCCTGGAGACCAGTTGCGTGTTTCTTGCTTATATAGCTAATAAATTAGTCCCATATGACTATGTAAAACTGCAAATACCAACATATGATATCTAATTAGAACAGAAGAGTTTAAAACCCTCCCACGCTGCCATCACCTCCGCAGGTCTCCTGTGGAAAACAGCATACATACTGCATGCCCGCACTGACTGACGGAACAATATCCTTGCAAATGCATCAAGGCAAATGAAATTCCATTGTTATTATTATTATTATTATTATCCTTTATTCATTGTTACGTGATTTCATTAAGGGTCTGTGGTTCGGACGTGTAGGGGGCAGATTGAGTACTGTGTGATGTTCCACAATATTGCTAATTTCTCCGTGCATCCCTCAATGGTGGGCTAGGGAAGTTTGCAACGACTGTAATCTCTCTTCTAACCAAGTGTGCCAAGAGGGAGGCCGAACCAGGTGCTAAATACTCAAACCTGAGCTTGTAAGAGGGGCCGTGGGTGGAATTCGGGCTGTGAGCAGAAGACATGCGGCGGGCCAGCTGTGGGTATCATGCCTCCCAGACTTGGCCAATGCTCTTCTGTATCACCTGGGGCAGCCATACAGTATGTCTTGACGGGTTGGGTACAAATTCCCGGCACTCACCATCAGGGCTGTTTCTAGCCAATTTGGCTCCCAGTGCGAGATTTAAAAATGCGCCCCCCCCCCCCATGACATAAAAAAAAAACCTAGATAAAAAAAAAACTTGCGCGCGCACGCAGCAAGGGGGCGTGGCCTCATCTAAATGGGCATGGCCTCGTCTGAAAAGACTACCTCACAATCCAGTTTTTGACCCTGCTCCAACAGATCACGACCACCACAGGAGAAAAAAATTCTACCATATTAAGCCCCACACAGTAATGCCCCCTGCACCATACTATGCCACACACTGCAATGCCCTTGATACATTAAATCCCCACACTACGGCAGGCAAGAGTCCCCATTTCACACATTACGGCAGGTGTCCCCATTTTACACATTGAGAGAGAGAGAGAGAGAGAGAATACTTACAGAGGCGATTACCGCTCTTTGGCCCGCCTCACCAGTCGCTCCTCGCGCCGGCCTTTCCCTCTTCCTAACTTGGATCCCCCTCTGTACTCCGCTCGGGGGGCAGGGAGTTTCGCGGAGTGACGGGGTTGCGTCGTGACGTAATGATGCAACCGCGTCATTCCGTGAAACTCCGCCCCCCGAGCGGGTTTCTCGGGGAGAAATAGGAGGGGGAAGCAGGGAGCCACAGTTAGTGCCGCGGCGTGCGCCCAGTGCGGTTGCACTGCTCGCCTGCCCCAAGAAACGGCCCTGCTCACCATCCCGACAGCGGTATCCCAGCAGTCAAAATCCCAACAGATGTCTGTGAGTAGTCTAAGCCTAACCTTAACCCCAACCCTAATCCACCCCTTCCGCAGTCTAACTCCACCCGTCCACTTTGCCAGCCTAACCCTAACTGTCACCTCCCGCATCCAAACCCTAACCCTCCCTCTAGTGCCTAATCCTAACCCTAATACTTACCATTGGGATTTTGACCGTCGTAATACTGAGCGCTGGTATCCTGACATCCCACCTTGAAGACCCTGCTTATAACCATAAACCCAATTTAGTCCTGAAAAGTGGACAGAATACACAAACAACAACTGAAACCCTGCCTCTAATATATAGTTTGCTTGATTTGTAATCAATTTTATTTTGATGGGCACAACGGAACATCCATGCTCACTGGACATGCAGCAGGCAGGGTGGCTAGGGAGTAAGTTGTATCTAGAAATCCAGTTTAGTCATCTAAACAGACAGCAATTGGTACATGCAAAGAGAGGAGCAGGGGTATTAGGCCTAATGTATCAAAAATGCGATAAGTTTCTAAAAAAAAATTCGTCATTCATCGTGTCCTTTTCGTGACTTTTGAATTTTTTTTTAAGTATGTCTAATTTTTGTTATCGCAAATGTGATTGCGATATAAGCCCAAAAATGCAATAATATCGCAATCTACTTTTCGGTAGTTTTATGATTATCGCATTTCGAAAAGATTTAATGAAGTGAATCTGTTTCAGAGCCGGATGTGCGCAGTGAGTTCCTTGGTGTCAGTCAGCACATACCTGAGCTACAGCAGAAAAGGAAGCTATGGGGGTCATTCCAAGTTGATTGCAGCCAGCAACTTTTTGCTGCTGCTGCTGCGATCAACTAGTACACGCCTATGGAAGAGTGTATTTTAGCTTAGCAGGGCTGCGATCAACTAGTCCACGCCTATGGAAGAGTGTATTTTAGCTTAGCAGGGCCTCGAACACTTGTGCAGACCTGCTAAGCTAAAAAAATTTCAAGCAGAAGTAGACCAGCCCTGGACATACTTACTCTGTGCGACGATCCCTGCGATGCTGGAGCCGGCTTTGACGTCAGACATCCGCCCTCCGTTCTCCTGGACACGCCTGCGTTTTCCTTGCCACTCCCCGAAAACGGTCTCCAACGGTCCAGATCTGCCCAGGTACGCCTTCTTCTTGTCAATCTTCTTTGCGGTCGGCTCTGCGAGCTCTTTCATCGTAGGATACGACGTAACCCGGCGACCCCTGTTGCCGGGCAACGTCGCGCATGTGCATTGTGGCCGCCGCGCATGCGCATTCCGTACCCGTTTGCACCGCAGCGATAAACCGCTGCGTGCGAACGGGTGGCAATGACCCCCAATGTTACTAGGGGACAAATATAAGAAAACAATGAAAGGGGTGGGACCTTTTAAGGAGACAATTCTATTGGTTATTCAAATGACTGACATCATGTTACTGAGATGAAATTCCTCTTTAGTAGTGTCTGCTGTTGATATATGGTCATTAGGTTGACCACACTTAGGTCGACAGTCATTAAGTCGACCACTATTGGTCGACATGCATTAGGTCCACATGGTCACTAGGTTGACATGTACTAAGCCGACATGGGAAAAGGTTGACATGAGTTTTTCAATTTTTTTTAACTTTTTCATACTTTACGATCCACGTGGACCACGATTTGGAATAGTAACCTGCCGCGAGCCATGCATGGGGACATGGTGCACTAATTGGGGTTCCCGGTCACTTTACGATGAAAACGACACCCAAAAAATTATAAAAACTCATGTCGACCTATTTCCATGTCGACCTATTTCAGGTGTCGACCTAGTCACTGTCGGCCAAAAGTGGTCGACTTAATGACTGTCGACCTAGTTACTGTTGACCTTATGATCCGCACCCATGTGAATGTATGTAAGTTTTTCAATTCTATTAATCTTTTTTCCCCCCACTAAATTATCATTTTCCAACTTCTATTGAAAATGAACGGGAACCTTATGTATCATTGTTTTTTCTGTAAATTGTCTGAAATTTTTCATAGCTATTTTACTGGTGAGTTTTGTAATAGGCCATGATTGTTCTTGTAGTTACACCTGAAAAAATTGTTGTTGTTTTTTTCACAAAAAGTACAGGTATATAATTAAATAATTTTTTTTTAATTATACATATATATGTTGAACTAGTTTAAAAATGTTGTACTTATATTTACTATACGTATAATTATACATTTATATCTATATGAAAAAAAATATTAGTATTCATTTTTTGTTTGTGAGACTCAATTGTTTTTTTGTTGGAAGTAAACAGCAGGGGTATGGGTCATAGGGTCGCTTCACACGCCATGCTTCGGGCAAGGTATCTCGCTCCGCTACCGCTACACTTGGCACAGACTACTATTCCCAATCATAGTCCACGTGGATTGTAAATTATGAAAAAGTTCAAAAAAGTTTTTTGGTTGTTTTTAAACTCATGTCGACCTTTTCATGTGATGACCTTTGCCATGTTGACCTATTGACCATGTCTGCCTAATGCATGTCGACCAATAGTGGTTGACCTAATGAGTATCGACCTAAGTGCTGTCGACCTAAGTACCGGAGATACCATTCAGACAATACTTTAAAAAAATGCTAAAAAGTATAGAAAAGTAACATTTATTTATTTTTAATAACTGTTGATACATCAGGCCCATTATCTGTTTTGGGATGCTAGTGCCCTGTGTGAGCACCTCTGTACCTGCTGGGTGTACTCCGATTACAGCACCCACTTGTCATTGGTGGAATAAATCTATGCGGATTTACTGGCAGGCACTGACTTTAGCTACTGTGGAAAACGACAAAAATACTGGAGCAGTTTTCTAGAAGAATAGATAGAGTATAAGTCAGAGGAGAATCGGCTATCGAGCAGGAATTGCTGTCCCTCTGTAGCCGTCACATTGCACTGGAGGTATCGAGTTAACAAAAAGAAATAATTCAGGCAAAAATCTGCATAATTTGAGATTATTTGGATAGTATGTCATGTTCCAGGTATGTGACATTACACATAGAGTATTCCTTGCCTGGCATTAACAGTGTACGTGTCCATAACTTTTCAGGTTCAATCATGGCCGGACTGGCCATCTGGCACTTCTGGCACATGCCAGAAGGGCAGGTGGGCCGAACCGGTCATTCAAAGAGCTGGGAAGGCCTCCGGCTCTCTGGTTCCATGGTCGCCATGGAAATGGGGGCGTGCCGCGAGTGAGTCCACGCCCCCGGACTCGCGGCGCCCCCCCCCCAGCAACCGTTGCCATGGTAATGGGGGGCGTGCCACAAGTTCACGCCCCCATGACTCGCTGCACGCCCCCTTACGTTGTGCGGCGCGCCCCCTGTGATGTATGCGCACCCCCCGTGACGCGCATGCGCGTTCACAAATGCCAGGGCCGAATTAAGGCCCCAGTCCGTCGCTGGGTTCAATAGATCTACAATGTCTAGATAGACAGTCATCAGGTAGACACCAAATGGTTAAAAAAAAAAGATGACACATGAAAAGGCCGACATGGAAAAGGTCGACATAACATTCAATTATTGGTAGACATAACATTCAATTATTGTTTTTGCTGTCGTTTTCACAGTCAGAGCACAGGAAACCCCAATTAGTGTATCCCGTTCCCTTACCATACTGCGGGCAGGTTACTATTCCCAATCGTAGTCCACGTGGATGGTAAAGTATGATAGAGTTGATAAAAATGGAAAAAAAAAAAAAAACTTGTGTCGACCATATCGACCATTTAAACCTGTCAGCCTTTTGTTCCTGTCGACCATAAGCACTGCCAGACATTTATAGGATGACCTAATGACCATGTTAACCCAATGCATGTCGACAATTTGGTGTCGACATATTGACTATGTAGACACTGTAGATCTATAGACCGCCTACTGTCCATAAGAGAACAGGTGCAGGAGTAAGTGGGAAGACACAGAAGGAATTCTGGTTTGATGGAGGGATTGTTGGAGGGTTTGAGGGAGGGATTGTTGGAGGGTTTGATGGAGGGATTGTTGGAGGGTTTGATGGAGGGATTGTTGGTACATTACTTTAGCAGTTTTCATGGTAACCATCCCGGTTGTCTATGGGGTTTCCAGACAGAAAGCATTGCGTAAAGCAGGTGTTCACAATCTGGGTGCCCCGGGACACTTGCAAGAGTACCCTGGGTAGGTGGTCCAGGACCAATTCAAATGTTATGGTCAATATAATAGGAAAAACAAGTGCTGGTGGCTTCCAATCATAAAATATGTGGTCAAACAGAAGCGAATCCTGTTCCCTCACCCCATAACTGACCCAAAGGATGCATCGCGTCACAGGGCCATCTTAACAGCAGTGTAGGCCCCTGGGCAAAGCAATGCACTACCCATCCTTCAGCAGTAGGGGTGGAGAATGCTATCAGCGGCAGCTTTGATGTCCCGTGGACGGTAGGGGGTGTTCTATCTTCCGCTCAGCATGTAGGACCTGGAGCAGTAATTTCTGCTAATTACTCCTTTACTGCACAGATGGTGGGAGATGGGGAGGGAAGGAGAACACTACACTGTAGAAGGGGCATTGTGCTGAATGAAGGGGCCCCGGTACATGACTTCCAGGGTGGTAGGGGGTGTTTAATATGCAGGGGAAGGATGGATAGTGGAGTGGGCTTAATATTCATAATTTTCTGGTGGGAGGGCAGCTTGCTTGACTGCAGATATCTCCAGTTCCTGGAAATAGATTTCTTAGCTTTCAAAGTTTCAATTAGATAATACTGGAGAGTCCCACCTTTCAGGAGATATTGGGGACTTGGGGATCAGAGATCAGGAGCCAGAGCAATCCATCAATGAAAATATAAAATTGCATATTAGGCGTGTGGAGCTGGAGCAGGGACCAGCTGCTGGAAGGCTGATATCTCTGGTTCTGGCCATAGTAGAGACATGCTGCCAGTGTCATCCGAAAGGGGAGAGTCTCAGCTTTTGGAATATATCCTCAGAAAAACTCTAAGTCAGATAGAACCTGATATATCTGTCTGGGAAGAGCAATTAACAGGGTAGAATTGAAACCACTGCTTTGAAGTTGGATATCTCCGGTTCCCCAGGGCCGATCTGCAAAAACTGGTACCTCTGGAAAAAGGGGACCTTCAGCTATCAGCCTAGGGCCATAAAACTCCTGGGGCCCTTGGCCAAGTGCGGCATGTTCGGAGCCGGCAATCGCTTCATTAATTCATATAAACACAATTTGCTTAATTTAATATATTTTTTTCTGAATTTCGCAATAGGAAATATTTGGCCTCGTGTGGCGTGAAAAAAATTCTGACACTCTATGGCGCCCTGTTTAAAAAGAGTTTGGGAACCACCGGCATAAGTCATAGCCTTCAGTGCAAGTGAAAACCTCAGGATAGCCACATAGTGTTCTACAATATGGCATTTAAGCTTCTAGCTGTGAAATGGCCAGTTACTACCGGGGCTGATTCTGTCTAAAAAAAAAAAATTACTTTGTTCCTGGACAAACCATATTGCTCTTCAAGGGGTTTCAGTGGCCAAAAAGCCCATTTACACGATTATTTGGGCAACACATGGTTAATGTGTTTATGCTCCATTGAGGATTCATCCTGCGTTGTCTCAAGTGGCTTTCTGAACGCTCCATGCAGAGCCGGCCATAGGCATAGGCAAACTAGGCAATTGCCTAGGGCATTTGATATGCCTAGGGGCATCAGCAGCTTCTGCTGATTAAAATGATATGCAGCATGCCTATATTCTGTGTGTAGCATTTCATATGCAGAGACAGCCACAGTCTCACACAGTATATAGGCATGCAGCATATCATTTTAATCAGCAGGAGCTGCTTGTGCATCCTTATCACATAACAATGCAAATAAGATGCATTTTCATAAAAAAAAGGTGCCCGACGTTAGCATTGAGGAAAGATTTATGAGGACACATCTGTATCCAAGAAGAGGCAGAGGTCACAGTGTTAGTGGCAGTGTGAGTGCTGTGTGCATGTGAGTGGGTTGGTTGTGCAGTAGTGTTCGTAATATGTGTAAGGAGCATTATGTGTGTCATGTAAAAATTATTTAATAATATGCAACATATGTGTAAGGGGCACTATGTGTGTCATTATGTGTATAAGGGCATTAATAATGTTAATACTACTGTGTGATGTAATGTGAATAATGGATATTATTGCATGATCAAATGTGAATAAAGTTGCAGTACTGTGTGGCGTAATTTGAATTGGGGTGAACATTGTGTGGCCATGCCCCTTGCCAGCAAAAACACACCCCTTTTTGGGCTGTGCGCCAAATAAGCGAACTGTTCCTATTTAAAATATTGGGGGTACAAACACCAAAATAAGGACTGTTATTAGTGAGGGGTGATGGTGCTGGGAAAGAGGTGCAGGGTCAGAGGCGGAACTAGTGGCGGTGCTAGGGGGCACCAGCCAAAATCTTGCCTAGGGCATCATATTGGTTAGGGCCGGCTCTGGCTCCATGGGGGTAATTCAGAGTTGATCGCAGCAGCAAATTTGTTAGCAGTTGGGCAAAACCATGTGCACTGCAGAGGGGTCAGATATAACATGTGCAGAGAGTTAGATTTGGTTGGATTATATTGTTTCTGTGCAGAGTAAATACTGGCTGCCTTATTTTTACAGTGCAATTTAGATTTCAGTTTGAACACACCCCACCCAAAACTAACTCTCTCTGCAGGTGTTACATCTGCCCCCCCCTGCAGTGCACATGGTTTTGCCCAACTGCTAACAAATTTGCTTCTATGATCAGGTCTGAATTACCCCCTAAGTGCGTGCCCCGTAAGTAGCAGAATCCGCAACATCTACTTTTATTGAAACAGTGGTCATTCACCTTTTGATAAATAAATGCAACATTAGTTGTCATATCAGACAATATTAAACCAGAAAATTCACATATTTTCCGTGATTTAAGAATCTGATTGTACTTTGACAGATGTTTGATAAATTCTTGATAACTTATGATTTCTGGTCGACTGTGTGGCCAGCAACTGAAAAGGGGGCGTGGTCTATAGGAAAGGGGGCATGGCCTCGCAGCAGTCACTGTGGGGGCATGACCAGTGCTCTGTGAGCTGCTTGCATGCCCCCAGTCCCTCTGTCTTCATTGTACGTAGATGCTGTGCACATTCGCACAGCGTCTATTCACCACTGCTCTGCTAAGCATGCGACAGGAGCCTCCCTACGCACCAGCCAATCAGCTCCTGTCATTTTTCAAACCTGTAATGATTGGATGGTGAGTTATCACCTTCCACTTATCACTGCTTTATCACTTCTCCAGGCTTAATACATCTTCCCCTTGGCCTCTTTATAGAGGAGAGGCACGGGTGTTTTGGGACCGCCTACTTTGATTGGTAGGAGGGCAAATCTTGGCGCCCAAGTTCATCCATGATCTTACACCACCAAGTTATACCCCTTTCACACTGCACAAATAACCCGGTATCGACCCGGCATATTGCGCACAGTGTGCGGTGTGAAAGGGCTATGGTCGAAATCCTGGGTCGCCGTCCCGGTAATTCAACCCAGGAATAAAGCAGTGATATTCCCAGGTTGAATATCCGGTCAGTGGCAGTGTGAACGGGTTCCAGGGTCGATGCGACCCGAGACCCGTTCACTACATAGGGAGAGGCGGCGCAGAGATGAGCTCATCTCTAGCGCCGGCTCCGCCCCCCGCTGCTATGGCAACCGACCCGACAAATTGCTGTGTCGGGAAGCCGCCTGTTAGGGTCCAATGCTGTACCCCACCCGGGAAAGACCTGTTTCCAATTCCTGGGTGGGATCTGGCAGTGGCAGTGTGACAGGGGTATTACTGACCCCTGGAGAAAGGGGTGCGGTCTCAGACAGCGGGCCCTCCGGGAATTTTCCGGGTGCACCGGTGGGCCAGCCCAAGCCTGTCAACACTGCTATATTTGCAACAATATAATAACAAGTGGAATATTTTGATGGTAGATCAGACTGTGCTGAGAGTATATGGATAAAAACAATGAAACAGATTTCGGCTTACATATTTTATTATCCCTGAAATAATAATGGACAAAGTGAACAGTTGAATACTGTGTCAAACAGTACTGAACTCAACAAACTCAGAACCAAAGAGAAAATGTTTAATCTGTGTTACAGAGGCCAATCCCGGGACGTTTTTTCAATCCCGGGATTCGGGATTGAAAAACACTCAATCCCAGGATTCCCGGGATCCCGGGATTGCAGTAGGGATCAGTGAAAAAGGGTGTAGGGAGCAGCGCTGGAGGGTAGGTTGCGGTGCGGGAGGGTGTAGGTAGCGGCGCGGAAGGGAGGGAGGGTGTAGGTAGCAGTGCAGGAGGGTGTAGGTAGCTGGGCGGGAGGATGTAGGTAGCGGTGCGGGAGGGTGTAGGTAGTGGTGCAGGAGGGTGTAGGTAGCGGTGCTGGAGGGTGTAGGTAGCGGTGCGGGAGGGTGTAGTTAGCAGTGCGGGAGGGTGTAGGTAGCGGGGAGGGTAGGTAGCGGTGCGGGAGGGTGTAGGTAGCGGCGCGGAAGGGAGGGAGGGTGTAGGTAGCGGTGCGGGGGGGGTGTAGGTAGCGGTGCGGGAGGGTGTAGGTAGCGGTGCAGGAGGCTGTAGGTAGCGGTGCGGGAGGATGTAGGTAGCGGTGCGGGAGGGTGTAGGTAGCGGTGCATGAGGCTGTAGGTAGCGGTGCGGGAGGATGTAGGTAGCGGTGCGGGAGGGTGTAGTCAGCAGTGCAGGAGGTTGTAGGTAGCAGTGCGGGAGGGTGTAGGTAGCGGCGCGGAAGGGAGAGAGGGTGTAGGTAGCGGTGCAGGAGGCTGTAGGTAGCGGTGCGGGAGGGTGTAGGTAGCGGTGCGGGAGGGTGTAGTCAGCAGTGCGGGAGGGTGTAGGTAGCGGTGCATGAGGCTGTAGGTAGCGGTGCGGGAAGATGTAGGTAGTGGTGCGGGAGGGTGTAGTTAGCAGTGCGGGAGGGTGTAGGTAGCGGCGCGGAAGGGAGGGTGTAGGTAGCGGTGCGGGAGGGTGTAGGTAGCTGGGCGGGAGGGTGTAGGTAGCGGTGCGGGAGGGTGTAGGTAGCGGTGCAGGAGGCTGTAGGTAGCGGTGCGGGAAGATGTAGGTAGTGGTGCGGGAGGGTGTAGTTAGCAGTGCGGGAGGGTGTAGGTAGCGGGAAGGATTGGTAGCAGCGCGGGAGGGAGGCTGTTAGCACTGCACGGAGGGAGGGTGGATGTAAGTAATACCACTTACTATTAGGTGGGCAGCAGCCATGGACACACTGAACGCGGCGGTAATTCAAATGAAGCGCCGGGCCGCCAGCCAACCAGAGCTGGTGGACCGGCAGCCAATCAGGGAAGCGGCTGCAGCAGTCGCTCCTGATTGGCTGCCGCTGCTGCGGCAGCTCCCCTGATTGGCTGCCGGTCCGCCAGCTCTGATTGGCTGGCGGCCGGCGCCACATTTGAAGTGCCGCCGCGTTCAGCGTTTGTCTATGGCTGCCGCCCGCCTAATTGTAAGTAGTATTACTTACACACCCACCCTCCCGCACATGCGCAGTGTAATCCCGTGAATCCCGAAATTGGATGCTCCAATCCCGGGATTCAAATCCCGACATTTTTGGGCCCAAATCCCGGGATCCCGCCGATCCCGCTCCCGGGATTGGCCTCTCTAATCTGTGTCAACTCTTCCATGTCCTGTATGACAGCAGCTGTCCAAACTCATTCCTGTGGCTGTAGAATGAATACACATTGTAGATTTGCGTTTACCTCTAACATAGGCATGCAGAACCTAAATACATAGAAATGCATTATGCAGACAGACCCTTCTGGTGTGTATAATGCTTAATGGCTCGAACCACCCAGCGTTTGACATGAGTCAGCTCTATTATCTTATCATCATACATATAGGAAGGAATATAGCATCATTAATTAGTATCGCACTTAGAAGAGGTAAGGTCTTTTGTATGGAAACAAAATGAATTAAAACAATATTGCTAAATATTGATTTATTGATGTCATTGTTAGAGTTGCGGACTGTCCGATTCCCAGCCTCAGATCCAGATTTTAAACATTTTTCCCTAAAATTGTCCCCATTATTACGTATTGACCAATTTTCTCAGGACAATTGTTTTATACAGTATTCTCCATATTGGATGCAAGTCTTACAACCTATTTTTATTTTCTTAAGGAGTAATACAAATGCAAAATAAAACCCTTATAATTAAATTATTTAAAACATATTGGTACGGGGTTTGAAGTGCACCAAAGTCCGCATAGAAACGACCATTTATGACGGACTCAAACGCTTTCAGTAGCAAAGTTTTCCTGGAAATTATTTTTAAATATTGGCAGTTACGTATGTTGGCAGTGTATTTGCTGTGCTGGATTCAGTGGAAATCATCCTGATAGTAAACATATTATTTAGTAAAATTAATATTTGGGTCCCAAGTTTATCCTCTAGAGGTTCCTCTGCCTCATTTACAGAAAGCGCAAACATAAATTGCTTTACCTTTTATACATAAAGCTAACACTTTCTGGTTCTTAGAAAAATGCCAGTGAACAAAATAGCAGTCACAGCACGGCACATTCAGTTTGCTATTGAAGTATTGTACAGAAATTGTGTCTTTCACTCATTGTAAACTTGCATGTTCTAAGTAATGCCAACCATGTAGGCACAGATTGCCACACACAGCACACAAGTGTTTAATCTAATCTGGGCATATAATGGGAAGGTACCTCCATGCACTGCACAGCCTGTGTAAAGCCGTAATAGGCACCCTGGTACACTGTGGGGTCCGCACTGTGTGGCCCTCTGGCCTTCAGAAGGGGTGGACATTGGGTCTAATTCAGGTGTGGTTGGAGCTGTCATCGCTGCCGCAGCAATGCACAGATATGGTAATGCAGCAGGATGCACCTCGTATAAGTAGACACTTCCTGCATGCATGTGTGCATCCAGTGATGCATCCTAGGGCACAGAATCGGACCACCTACGACACCATCGGCCGGCTGCGTGAACCGTGGGGTCATAATAGCCGGCCGCCGCAGCTCCGATCAAAAGTCCAGGAAATCTCCAATGGAGATCCTGGTCTCGGCACACCCCCAAAACAAATGCGGCACGCCTCCGTTTTGGGAAACAGTTGCCGTTACTGCCCCCTCCACATCCCTAATTGGCTGCAGAATGTCAATCTACTGACGACTGCAGCCGTTCAGGTTCAGGTCTGGCGCATGCACAAAGTACCGCACATCAATACTTTGGGTCATGTGCCAAAGATCTTTCAGGACCTGAATTAGGCCCATTACTAATTAGCAAGTTAATTGACGAATGAGAAACCTATATGTAACAACATATGAGCAGGTATGTTAAATTTGACTCTAAAAGCAGGAAGTAGATGAGGGCGGGGCTGCAGGTGAAAGTTCAGAGGGCCACGTGTGACCTTAGGGCCACTTGTTGCCCATCAGTGGTGTAAACTGTATAAGAGAGTACAATGTAGGCAATATGAACAGTAACTGTGCAGTGCTAGGTAAGTCCCCTCATTGTGTCAGTGGTCTGTAAATGAAAAGGGACTTCATTCACTGTCAGATTAACACCCACAGGTTTACAGACGGGGGTAGATATACTTCAACCAGTCAGGACCACATACACGTAGTACCTCCGCCTGACATAATCAGAGCCTGGCAGGGTGACAGACAGGACAAGGTGCAGTGCAGGTGACGGGATCACATGGAGCAGAAGTGCTTCATCAGGAGGTCAGTAAGGATCATACACAGGAGAAGGGTTCCCACAGTCTGTTAGAATTATGGTGTCACATACTCTTCATTCCCTGGAGCTGATTAATGTTCAGATGAATGTCAGAGCATTCTCAATATCTTCTATGAACAATATCGTCATCTTCTGCCAGGGGATCCGCTTCACTCCGTATGTGCATGGGGAGAAATCATAGGACCTCAGGGATGGATGACTGCAGGGGTGGACAGTGGAAGCGATGGGAAAACAGAAAGACAGACAGAAATTATTGGCAGTTATTATTTCCCATCACTTATACAGAGCCAGCATATTATGCATGCAATTACAGAGACTGTGTAATCATTCAGCTTCCGCCCTTCTAGCATGTGTTGTACCTTGGATGAACATACTAACATGGGACGAACATACTTACTCCTCCCAGACAGCTGTATAGCGGAAAACCATAATTCCCAACGTTAGTGGGCATGACCACACCCCAATGGGCATAAAAGTGCTACTCTAGTGCTAGACTCCTCACCTCCCTCTACTCCTAAAACTATGGATGGTCATCGTTGCGCCACTATCGATTGTGACAAACCATCGATGGTAAGTAACTATTCTATGTGGTACCATTGATAGTTTTGCAGTCTGTGTTTTCACATATGCGTATGCGAGGCGGCTTCTGCGGAAGAGCTGGGGGCGGGGCTGGGGTGTGAATGACAGCTCTGCCTGACAAGGAAGCCGGCCATCCCATTGCCAACACAGCACACTGTGGGGCAGATGTTTTAAACCTGGAGACGGCATAAGGAAGTGATAAACCAGAGATATGTGCAATGTGATAAACACACCAGCCAATCAGATCCTAACTGTTAATTTACATATTGGAACTGATTGGCTGTTGCGTTTATCACCTTGCACATATCACTGGTTTATCACTTCCTTATGCCTTCTCCAGGTTAATGCATCTGCCCCTGTGTGTGAAACGAGGGAGGCGCAGGGCTTCTGGCTGACAGCCTAGCTGCTCTGTGCATCAGCACCAGCGTGGAAATGTACACAAAAACAAAAAACCTCGGGTCCATGGCTACCGCTGATTGTGATAAAACATCTGTTTTTCCGCCATCGATTGTAAAAGCATGTAAGATCGTTCACGTACTATGGATGGTTTAGAACCATCGATGATCGATGGCCATGCCTACCTAAAAATACCCTTGACATGCTGCAGTGCATATAGCAGGGACACCTGCTCACAACAGAGAAGCTGCCAAGCTTTCCACAAATATGGCCTGACATGCCAAAACAGGACTGTCCCCATTTAAATCGGGAAGGTCGCGATGTATGTAATAGAGCCCATTATCCCAGCAGCAATGCTAACCACTGTGCCACCCTAGTTATAGATATTATACTTTACTACAAAGGATGTAGTTAGAAATGTTTGGGACATACTGAAATCAGTCACTGCGCAGCTCAGCTCCATTTCTTCACTTATATCCACTGAAGTTTGCCCTATTCCTGCCCACTAGACCGCAAGACAAAACACAACATACATATCCAGAATATCTGGTAGAGTTTCTTCAGCCAGACATCTGTAGCTGTCATAGTCCATGTCAGCTTTAAAAGAAAAACTACACATCCAGGCCATACTTGCCTACTCTCCCGGAATGGCCGGGAGGCTCCCGAAAATCGGGTGACCCTCCCGGCCCCCCAGAAGAGCAGGCAAGTCTCCCGATTCGTGGGGACCCCCCTGCCCGTCCGCCCACTTAGTGTGTAAAGTGGGCGGTCTGGGCAGTTGATGACGCGATTCTTGCTGAATCGCGTCATCATAGCCACGCCCCCTGCAGTGTAATGCCGGTGATCGCGGCATTACAGGGCGGGGCTTAAAAGAGGCATCGTCATGACCCCGCCCTTGCCCGCCCCGCCTCCGGCCCACCCCCTCCACGACATCACAGCCTTCCCTGCCCGCCCTCTGAGCTGACCTGGCTGCTCTCTCCCGCAGAGAGCAGACAAAATGTAGATAAGTCTGATCCAGGCTAATATTTTTCTTTGGACCTAGAGCCCCATACCTAGAGACAGAGCCGTAACTAGGTGTGTGCCGATGGTGCCTTGCCCACAGCGCAAGTGCAGTGAAGGCGCACCATCTGGCAGCACACCCCTACCTACGGCTGTTTTGGTCAGTGATGGAGTAGTGAAATTTCCGCTATCTGCTGGTGCCTGCCTCTGTAAGCGTCGGGAAGCGCGCCATTTGGTGTTACCCTTTGTGCGGTAATTCTGGCTGTGAGCTCCGCCACCACCTCTGAAGTGGAGAGGGAGCGCTCCTTCAGCCACCTGGTCCCGTATAGGAGCCGCCGCTGCCTCTATTGATGCCACCAGGGAGACCAGGCGCCGCCACCTCTGAAGTGGAGAGAGAGCGCACCTTCAGCCGCCTGGTGCCGTATAGGAGCTGCTGCTGCCTCTACTGTGACACCCGCCACAGCCTGAGCACTGGAGAGGGGACTGTGAGCGCCAGTAAATGAGTGTCTGCGCCTGGTAGTCCTGGATGCCGCATCGCACTAACAGGTGACACACACACACACACACACACACACACACACACACACCCTCACTCACTCTCACTCTCTGTTGCTGTAATATGTAACAAAGGGTGACTCTGCTGCTATAATGTGTAAAACGGGACTCTGCTGCTATAATGTGTAAAACGGGACTCTGCTGCTATAATGTGTAAAACGGGACTCTGCTGCTGTAATGTGTAAAATGGGACTCTACGTGCCGTACTGTGTAATATACCTGCCTAATGTGTAAAAGTGGACTCTACCTGCCGTACTGTGTAAAAGGGAGCTATGTGGACACGCCCCTTCCCCATAAAGCCACGCTCCTATATTTTGGCGCGCGCATTGGCACGGTTTTATATTTGGGGGGGAGGGGGCGTCGATGCTGTTTTTTTGCACACAGCACTAAAATGTCTAGTTACGGCACTGCCTAGAGAGTCTGATTCCAAGAGAGAATGCCAACGTGAATGTACGTCACTGAAACTATCTCTGGCTATCTCCCTTCTACCCAGGGCTGACCAACTACAGTAGATGTTTGATCTTCACGGTTTATTATTAGGGTTTTAGATTTAGAAGTAAATAATCAAGTATGACACTTGCAAATCAAATATTATATCCATGGGCATAGCTATAGTGGGTACGGTTGGATCCATTGTTATTCATTTTATGTACTTAGATGACATATGACCACAAAATGTATGCCCCCAGCTCAGTACCATACCAGGAGACTTACCGGCCTCTCTTGGCAGAGTACACACTTTGAAAGGAAAAATGAAAAGATACTGTATCAGGAAAAGGCTAAACAGTCAACTTTAAACCGTTTTCATCATCCATTCCAATTTCTACCATTCCAGGTTAATATTATGGCAGACCTTTGGCTTGTGCCACTAAAAGAAGCCACTGTTCCAACATCCAGATACAAAAAAAGTTTGCCATATGTAACCCATGAAATATGTTATCCTCCAAGTACTGTAAGTCATCCTCTATTTCATTATTAGATAATGGATCCTCAGTCCTGCTGCGTTAGCATATTAGCTGTACTGTGTTGCACAGCTGCTTCATTGCGGCGCTGCAATATCGTACAACTCTGAATCAGGCCCACTAAGCAGAAGATCAAACTAAGGAGAGAGATAAAGTGGAGAGAGTACCAACCAATCGGCTAACTGTCATTTTGCAGGCTGTGGGGCAAATGTATTAGGCCTGGGGAATGGAGAAAGAAGTGCTAAGTGCAAGGTGATAACGCACTAGCCAATCATTACGGATTTGAAAAATGACAGTTAGGAGCTGATTGGCTGGTACGTTATCACCTTCAACTTATCACTACTTTATCACTGCTTTATCACTTCTCCAGGCTTAATACATCTGCCCCTGTGTTTGAAGAATGACTAGAAGCTAGTTGGTCGGTACTTTATCTCTCTCCAAGATTTGGTAACTATCCCCCCCCTTCACCCTTGAATACTAGCTTGGTTCCCCAGGCTGAAGGTGTGGGCTACAGTAGCACAGCTCTTACACCTAAGTCAGACATACTATGAAACACACACTCCTACATTCCTAGCTTTCCATTCTGGAACACTCTGGAACCCAATCTGCTGATATAGCAACATCTCCCTGACGTGCTGCTGAGACGGACTTCTGATCTTGCTCGTGTGAGAATAACTGCCCATGTAGTGTCTACATTAATAGACATCTCTGTGTGCTATGCCATGTTGTTTCTTGTTTCTGTATTTGCTTTGTGTTCCTGTTCGTACTATTTAGAACATATAAGCATGGGAGAAAAGCTTGGACTGGAGCCTCTTGGTACAAGATTCTCTGTAAGAAGATAGTATAGGACAGTGGTTCCAAACTTTTTTGAATCATGGCGCAGAATTTTTTACACGTCACCCCTAGGCCAAAAGTTTTTTATTGAGAAAATTAGAAAGAAATATTATATTAAGCAAGTTGTGTTTATATGTCATCCTTATGTTCTGTTGTGTGGTGAGGGACAAGATTGACTTCTGTTTGTCCACATATTTTATGACTGACAGCCACCAGCACTGGGTTTGCCTATTACATTGCCCATAAATAATGTGAATTGGTCCTGGACCACCAATCCAAGGCACCCCTGCAAGTGTATCGAGGCAAGGCACACAGTATGAGAACCATTGGCATAATAGGTGTACTTGTTAGGATATGGTGCACTCTGCACCTGTCTCCTTCTGTGTACCAGTCTATGGGGGCATCCCCTAGTGTTAGACCTCTAGTGCCAGAAGTCACTCGGAGGCGGAGTTATATGATGTATGTAGTTCCTGTTCCTCCTGAGGAGAGTGTGACAAAGACTGAGAGACAGAGTCCTGGTGTACAAGTGTTCAGAGCTGAGACTGGGAACAGATCTCAGCTACAGAGACTCACAGTGTTCCAGTGCATGCATCATCTTCTCTACAGTGGGAGTCAAACTGCACGGCTGTGCAGTCCTCCATGCTTCACCACCACAGACACCTCCTGATAAGTACCACTACCTAATGCTGTTACCTTGTGTGATATAGGGGCTCCTGATTACCGCTATCAGTGTTACTTCTGAGTCACCTGTGTTCACTAACTAAACCTGCATTACTGTTTAAGTCTTCAAGTGTGTGGACTGATGTCATTGCACCAGATAGCCCAGTACACTCTGCCAACAGTACTAAGTATATCTGCAAGTTCTCCTACAGATTATTACAGTTTACCTGTCTGACAAATCTCATAATATATTTCCCAAATTTGTTGTGGATTACGTTGTGTCCAATAATGGTATTGACCCGGGGGTATGGCCACCTAAACACACTATTGGCAAAGTGGGCAGCTGCAGGGGTGGGCTGGTGACTCTGGAGCTTCTTTTGGAAAGCAGGTAGAGAATGCTGTCCAGCCGCTCTGATTGTGAATTACACACAAGCAGAGCGGTGAGGCATTGTTCTCTACCTGCACCCTGGTCTATAGCCAGACAGTGAATGGCTGTCCGCATGCTGATTGGTGGCTGGCTGGAGCTATCACAGTACTGACAGTCATTCACAGTATGCGGAGAAATGGTGCCGGACTGCGGGAGGGGTAGGTTATGGTTTTTCTTTATGTGTTCTTGATGGGTGTGTAGGGACCCAATGCATTGCTTTGCCCAGGGCCTAAAATGCTGTTAAGATGACTCTGGTTGGGGGTATAATTTTGTAAAAAAAAAAAAAATATTGTCCAGAATGTCTGATTATGGCACATACAGTCTGCTGCTTCTTCATCTTTGTGTAAATGTGGTGTCACATGAGAAGACAGTTCTAGAGTTTGTAGGTTCCGTACTGAGTGCTACTAGGGAACACCAACCCATCGTTTTCACATTAAATTATGTGACCCTGACGCACAAGGCTAACAAGAGCACCCATTGGAAACATTATATATTCCAAGTGACAAATTATTTATGGTGACACATCTTTGTATATGTGCAGTAGTGCGCCCGGCTCCTGATGGAGAAGTGAAGTGATCTGTGACAGGACGGTACCGTACGAAAGCACTCGCCGCTTTCGCGTCCCGTTGGCTGCGCACAGAATGGAAGGTCAAGCCGCACGAGGCCTGACCACATAGGGGATTCCCGCTTACCGTCAGTAACTGCCTGTTACTGACTCCACCCACTGCACTGTGGGCGGGTTCTCGCTGCCACCACCAAACTCCTAACCTGCCATGGCGTTTGGAACCACGGTTCTGCTCTGTATGTGCCGACGCACTGCCTTACCACAGCTCTGTGGTGCTGACGAATCCCCACTAGCCACTTGCTAGGCCTCTACCGGTAGCTGGCGGAAGGCGGAGCTTGGAGACGTTAGGTGCTTCCCTGGACAGCCGGAGGACGGGGCTAGGTTTGGCCTAACCCTGTTGGTCACAAGATGAAGCAGTCTTCTTGAGGCAATGATGTTTATTTGCTCAATGATAACCTTTAAAAAGGCTCCTCCCTATTGCTAGGGGCAACAGCATACAATCAGATGTTTTCAGCAGAAAAAGATGTTACAATATACAATCCTATGGGCCAACTGCCCTCCTTTTATCCCTCTCCAAGACCCCTTACCACAGGGGGTAAGCCCGCCCTGTGGTGCACAACCAATCAATGTTTACCCATGAGCTGTGCATGCCTTGGTCTCATGCACAGCTTACATTGTTCCCTATGGACAGTGGGGAGTGGTCGGTCTCCTTTGGCTCTCCCATCTGGGAGGATCAGGATACGCCCCGGTGCCGTTCAGTCTGGCTGGGGGAAGTTTTGCCTCCTAAATCTGACTTCCAGAAACCTGCCCGGGACCCAGCTCACTGCCTGCAGCCTGGATTTGGGCTCCAGAGCTGGGCAGCCTGGCTCTCCGGTCCAGGTCTCTTGGCCACTACGGGTGATCTCCATGGAGCTCCAAGAAACCACTCAGCTTGTTTCATAGCTGAGCTGCTTCTCTCTCTCCCTGTGCCCCTTGGAAGTGTGAGGCTGGATGGGAAAGCATTCCGTTTTTGGGGAAAAGGTCTGGGAGAATCCATCAGCCTGCACAGCCATGGATTCCCCCCTCCTGGGACACACAACCAAGTACGTGCAATTTACCTTTAAATACATTACATTTAGATCAAACTGTACATGTTATACATTTTTTTTCACAATGTCTGGTTTGTTAAACCCTGTGCCCAGTGCTGGCTCCCCTAGCCCTGCAGCCTGACTGCTAGGGCTCTCTCAGTGCTGGAGGTATGGGGCTGGCTTCCCCCACCCTCCAGCCTGCCTGCCTGCCTGCCACTGGGGTCCAGGGAGCTGGCTCTCCCTGTCACCCCAGTGTGGCACTAACTTTGTGGCCTCGCCGCACGCAGCGGCGCACACCCCCCTGTACCGAAGCCCGGCGGCCCGGGACACTTGTCCCGGCTGCCGTGACTCTGGCTCTGTTGCAGCGCTGAGGTGCCGGGAGCGTAGCTCCCGGACCCCAGCGCTCATCATCCTGCTCACCCCCTAATTTCACCCACGCCGCTAGGGAGCCGGCTAGCCCGGTCCCCCATGAGCGGCGCCTGTGGTGGCCTCACCACGCAGGGAGCCGGCTAGCCCGGTCCCCTGTATGCGGCGCTGATTTTGGTGTCTGGCCGCAGCGTCTGGCGGGGAGCCGGGCTGCGGCGCACCCCCCCTTGCCGGCCAGCAGCCCGGGACGTCCGTCCCGGCTGCTGCGGCTGGCCACCCGTGCTGGGCTGAGGCGCCGGGAGCAGAGCTCCCGGCCCCCAGCGGCGGCTCACACGGAGAGCACTGCAGCGGGAGTCGAGCTCCCAGCCGCAGCGGCTCACCCTTCTCCCCGGCGCGCACACTCCAGTGCGCCCGGGGCTGCACCGATCGCTGCCGGGAGCGGAGCTCCCGGACTCCGGCGGTCAGCGGCTGCCCTCTCCCCCGGCGCGCACACTCTGCTGAGCGCGCCGGGGGCTGCCCTCACTGCCGTGGTCTCCGGAGAGGTCCGGGACCACGGCACATACATAAAGAAGTACAGTATTTTTTTAAACATGTTTCTAAACACGGCGCCTAGCGCCCAATACATTTAAATCTGGCGCCAAGCGCCCATTGTCTTTTAAAATGGCGCCGGGCACTAGGGGTTAACCCCTTCAGTGCCGCGGTGGCCATTTTCCGCGTGGCTGGAGCCTCTCCGGCCACATGATCGTATCAGCAGTCATTTTGCTTCTAACACATTACATAGAAAGAAACACAGAATTTGACGACGGATAAGAACCACTTGACCCATCTAGTCTGCCCATGTACACGCTAGGGTTAATTTTAATGGGAGCCAAGTAACCTACCAGTATATTTTTGGATTGTGGGAGGAAACCAGAGTACCTGGAGGAATCCCACGCAAGTACGGGGAGAATATACAAACTCCACACAGTTAGGGCTGTGGTTGGAACCGGACCCGTGACCTCAGTGCTGTGAGGCAGTAATGATAACCATTATGCCATCCGTTCTGCCCTATGGAGGAGATTTATCAAGGCTTGGAGAGTGTTAAATAGCACAGTGATAAAATACCAGCCAATCAGCTCCTAAGTTCCATGTCACAGGCTGTGTTTGAAAAATGACAGTTAGGAGCCAATTGGTTGGTACTTTATCACTTTGCTATTTATCACTCTCCAAGGCTTGATAAATCTGGACCAGAGTACCAGCCAACCAGCTCCTAACTGCCATTTTTCAAACACAGCCTGTAACATGGCAGCTAGGAGCTGATTAGTTGAATGGAGCATGTAAAACACGTTGATATTATGTCAACAATACTATCTAAGCCGAACCCTAACTGCAGCCTGACCCCAGCCGCAGCCTAACCCTTACCACAGTGACTGAAACTGAATGAGTGTTTAGCTCTTCCTAGGTGACCAGCCTGACCTTTATCCAAACACTTGTTACTGGGAATACAGCGATGGTCATTGGTCAGGGAGTGATTAGAAAATATACAGACAAAAAACAGTTACTCAGCAACTTTATTACAGTATGTTTCTCCCCAGAGCCGGCGCTACCCGCTCAGCAGGGAGGAGCTGGTCGGAAGAGGCGCTCTCCCCGCTCTGCTGTTGCTGCTGGCTCCCGGCTGCCGCTGCGTCTGTCACACTGTATGACAGACGCAGGCAGTGTGAAGCGCGGCTCCGGCTTGGTCAGTCAGGCTCCCTCCCTCCTGTTTCCACCCCCTCCTCCCCACTGCACCTTAGGCAGCGGCACCAGCAGCACTCTCCCGCACAGAGCCGGTGCTCTCCGGCTCAGCAGCGTGAAGCGCGGCTCCAGCTTGGTCGCTCCGGCTCCCTCCCTCCTCACCACTGCACTTTAGGCAGTGGCTCTGGCAGCACTCTCCACGGATCTGTGTGCGGTAAGTATCGTACAACACCTCTATCTCCTCCCCTCCGGTTGACTTAAGTGTAAGGGGCATTAATTGTTGCACTACTTCTGTGTGCATTCTGTGTGGCACTAGTACTGTGGGCATTCTGTGTGGCACTACTACTGTGGGCATTCTTTGTGGCACTAGTACTGTGGACATTATGTGTGGCATGACTACTGTGAACGTTCTGTGTGGTACTAGTACCGTGGGCGCTCTGTGGATCACTACTGCTGTGGGCATTATGCGTGGCACGTCTACTGTGGGTGCTCTGTGGGGCACTACTGCTGTGGGTGCTCCGTGTAGCATGACTACTGTGGGTGCTCTGTATGACACAACTACTGTGGGCACTCTGTGTGGCATGACTACTGTGGGCGCTCGGTGTGGCACGACTACTGTGGGTGTTCTGTGTGGCATGACTACTGTGGGCGTTCTGTGTGGCATGACTACTGTGGGCGTTCTATGCGGCATCACTACTGTGGGCGTTCTGTGTGGCACGACTACTGTGGGCGTTCTGTGCGGCATCACTACTGTGGGCGTTCTGTGTGGCACTACTGCTGCGGGCATTCTGTGTGGCACGACTACTGTGGGTGTTATGTGTATAAGGGACACTACTGTGGGTATTGTGTATAAGGAGCACTACTGTGTGTCGTAATGTGAATTAGGTACACAACTACTTGGCGCAATATGAATCAGGGTCACTATGTGTAGTATAATGTGAATGCGATTGTGATACTGTGTGGCGTAATTTGAATTGGGAACACTATTATGTGGCCACGCCCCTTCTATGTGAGACCACGCCCCTTTGACGAGCACTGTCCCTTTATTAAATATGGGAGGGCGCAAATTTATTGTTTGCAGGGCGGTGCCGGACACTCTAGCACCGGCCCTGTTTCCCCCAATGCCCCACTTGCCAGTCCTCCACTGCCATTAGAACATAGAAGTTCTAGAACAGTACCAAACATGTGTACATGCAGTATAAATTAGAGATGAGCGCCTGAAATTTTTCGGGTTTTGTGTTTTGGTTTTGGGTTCGGTTCCGCGGCCGTGTTTTGGGTTCGAACGCGTTTTGGCAAAACCTCACCGAATTATTTTTGTCGGATTCGGGTGTGTTTTGGATTCGGGTGTTTTTTTCCAAAAACACTAAAAAACAGCTTAAATCATAGAATTTGGGGGTCATTTTGATCCCAAAGTATTATTAACCTCAAAAACCATAATTTACACTCATTTTCAGTCTATTCTGAATACCTCACACCTCACAATATTATTTTTAGTCCTAAAATTTGCACCGAGGTCGCTGTGTGAGTAAGATAAGCGACCCTAGTGGCCGACACAAACACCGGGCCCATCTAGGAGTGGCACTGCAGTGTCACGCAGGATGTCCCTTCCAAAAAACCCTCCCCAAACAGCACATGACGCAAAGAAAAAAAGAGGCGCAATGAGGTAGCTGTGTGAGTAAGATTAGCGACCCTAGTGGCCGACACAAACACCGGGCCCATCTAGGAGTGGCACTGCAGTGTCACGCAGGATGGCCCTTCCAAAAAACCCTCCCCAAACAGCACATGACGCAAAGAAAAAAAGAGGCGCAATGAGGTAGCTGACTGTGTGAGTAAGATTAGCGACCCTAGTGGCCGACACAAACACCGGGCCCATCTAGGAGTGGCACTGCAGTGTCACGCAGGATGGCCCTTCCAAAAAACCCTCCCCAAACAGCACATGACGCAAAGAAAAAAAGAGGCGCAATGAGGTAGCTGACTGTGTGAGTAAGATTAGCGACCCTAGTGGCCGACACAAACACCGGGCCCATCTAGGAGTGGCACTGCAGTGTCACGCAGGATGTCCCTTCCAAAAAACCCTCCCCAAACAGCACATGACGCAAAGAAAAAAAGAGGCGCAATGAGGTAGCTGTGTGAGTAAGATTAGCGACCCTAGTGGCCGACACAAACACCGGGCCCATCTAGGAGTGGCACTGCAGTGTCACGCAGGATGTCCCTTCCAAAAAACCCTCCCCAAACAGCACATGACGCAAAGAAAAAAAGAGGCGCAATGAGGTAGCTGACTGTGTGAGTAAGATTAGCGACCCTAGTGGCCGACACAAACACCGGGCCCATTTAGGAGTGGCACTGCAGTGTCACGCAGGATGTCCCTTCCAAAAAACCCTCCCCAATCAGCACATGATGCAAAGAAAAAGAAAAGAAAAAAGAGGTGCAAGATGGAATTATCCTTGGGCCCTCCCACCCACCCTTATGTTGTATAAACAAAACAGGACATGCACACTTTAACCAACCCATCATTTCAGTGACAGGGTCTGCCACACGACTGTGACTGATATGACGGGTTGGTTTGGACCCCCCCCAAAAAAGAAGCAATTAATCTCTCCTTGCACAAACTGGCTCTACAGAGGCAAGATGTCCACCTCATCTTCACCCTCCGATATATCACCGTGTACATCCCCCTCCTCACAGATTATCAATTCGTCCCCACTGGAATCCACCATCTCAGCTCCCTGTGTACTTTGTGGAGGCAATTGCTGCTGGTCAATGTCTCCGCGGAGGAATTGATTATAATTCATTTTAATGAACATCATCTTCTCCACATTTTCTGGATGTAACCTCGTACGCCGATTGCTGACAAGGTGAGCGGCGGCACTAAACACTCTTTCGGAGTACACACTTGTGGGAGGGCAACTTAGGTAGAATAAAGCCAGTTTGTGCAAGGGCCTCCAAATTGCCTCTTTTTCCTGCCAGTATAAGTACGGACTGTGTGACGTGCCTACTTGGATGCGGTCACTCATATAATCCTCCACCATTCTATCAATGTTGAGAGAATCATATGCAGTGACAGTAGACGACATGTCCGTAATCGTTGTCAGGTCCTTCAGTCCGGACCAGATGTCAGCATCAGCAGTCGCTCCAGACTGCCCTGCATCACCGCCAGCGGGTGGGCTCGGAATTCTGAGCCTTTTCCTCGCACCCCCAGTTGCGGGAGAATGTGAAGGAGGAGATGTTGACAGGTCGCGTTCCGCTTGACTTGACAATTTTGTCACCAGCAGGTCTTTCAACCCCAGCAGACCTGTGTCTGCCGGAAAGAGAGATCCAAGGTAGGCTTTAAATCTAGGATCGAGCACGGTGGCCAAAATGTAGTGCTCTGATTTCAACAGATTGACCACCCGTGAATCCTTGTTAAGCGAATTAAGGGCTGCATCCACAAGTCCCACATGCCTAGCGGAATCGCTCCCTTTTAGCTCCTTCTTCAATGCCTCCAGCTTCTTCTGCAAAAGCCTGATGAGGGGAATGACCTGACTCAGGCTGGCAGTGTCTGAACTGACTTCACGTGTGGCAAGTTCAAAGGGCATCAGAACCTTGCACAACGTTGAAATCATTCTCCACTGCACTTGAGACAGGTGCATTCCATCTCCTATATCGTGCTCAATTGTATAGGCTTGAATGGCCTTTTGCTGCTCCTCCAACCTCTGAAGCATATAGAGGGTTGAATTCCACCTCGTTACCACTTCTTGCTTCAGATGATGGCAGGGCAGGTTCAGTAGTTTTTGGTGGTGCTCCAGTCTTCTGTACGTGGTGCCTGTACGCCGAAAGTGTCCCGCAATTTTTCTGGCCACCGACAGCATCTCTTGCACGCCCCTGTCGTTTTTTAAAAAATTCTGCACCACCAAATTCAAGGTATGTGCAAAACATGGGACGTGCTGGAATTTGCCCATATTTAATGCACACACAATATTGCTGGCGTTGTCCGATGCCACAAATCCACAGGAGAGTCCAATTGGGGTAAGCCATTCCGCGATGATCTTCCTCAGTTGCCGTAAGAGGTTTTCAGCTGTGTGCGTATTCTGGAAAGCGGTGATACAAAGCGTAGCCTGCCTAGGAAAGAGTTGGCGTTTGCGAGATGCTGCTACTGGTGCCGCCGCTGCTGTTCTTGCGGCGGGAGTCCATACATCTACCCAGTGGGCTGTCACAGTCATATAGTCCTGACCCTGCCCTGCTCCACTTGTCCACATGTCCGTGGTTAAGTGGACATTGGGTACAACTGCATTTTTTAGGAGACTGGTGAGTCTTTTTCTGACGTCCGTGTACATTCTCGGTATCGCCTGCCTAGAGAAGTGGAACCTAGATGGTATTTGGTAACGGGGGCACACTGCCTCAATAAATTGTCTAGTTCCCTGTGAACTAACGGCGGATACCGGACGCACGTCTAACACCAACATAGTTGTCAAGGACTCAGTTATCCGCTTTGCAGTAGGATGACTGCTGTGATATTTCATCTTCCTCGCAAAGGACTGTTGAACAGTCAATTGCTTACTGGAAGTAGTACAAGTGGGCTTACGACTTCCCCTCTGGGATGACCATCGACTCCCAGCGGCAACAACAGCAGCGCCAGCAGCAGTAGGCGTTACACGCAAGGATGCATCGGAGGAATCCCAGGCAGGAGAGGACTCGTCAGACTTGCCAGTGACATGGCCTGCAGGACTATTGGCATTCCTGGGGAAGGAGGAAATTGACACTGAGGGAGTTGGTGGGGTGGTTTGCGTGAGCTTGGTTACAAGAGGAAGGGATTTACTGGTCAGTGGACTGCTTCCGCTGTCACCCAAAGTTTTTGAACTTGTCACTGACTTATTATGAATGCGCTGCAGGTGACGTATAAGGGAGGATGTTCCGAGGTGGTTAACGTCCTTACCCCTACTTATTACAGCTTGACAAAGGGAACACACGGCTTGACACCTGTTGTCCGCATTTCTGGTGAAATACCTCCACACCGAAGAGCTGATTTTTTTGGTATTTTCACCTGGCATGTCAACGGCCATATTCCTCCCACGGACAACAGGTGTCTCCCCGGGTGCCTGACTTAAACAAACCACCTCACCATCAGAATCCTCCTGGTCAATTTCCTCCCCAGCGCCAGCAACACCCATATCCTCCTCATCCTGGTGTACTTCAACACTGACATCTTCAATCTGACTATCAGGAACTGGACTGCGGGTGCTCCTTCCAGCACTTGCAGGGGGCGTGCAAATGGTGGAAGGCGCATGCTCTTCACGTCCAGTGTTGGGAAGGTCAGGCATCGCAACCGACACAATTGGACTCTCCTTGTGGATTTGGGATTTCAAAGAACGCACAGTTCTTTGCGGTGCTTTTGCCAGCTTGAGTCTTTTCAGTTTTCTAGCGAGAGGCTGAGTGCTTCCATCCTCATGTGAAGCTGAACCACTAGCCATGAACATAGGCCAGGGCCTCAGCCGTTCCTTGCCACTCCGTGTGGTAAATGGCATATTGGCAAGTTTACGCTTCTCCTCCGACAATTTTATTTTAGGTTTTGGAGTCCTTTTTTTACTGATATTTGGTGTTTTGGTTTTGACATGCTCTGTACTATGCCATTGGGCATCGGCCTTGGCAGACGACGTTGCTGGCATTTCATCGTCTCGGCCATGACTAGTGGCAGCAGCTTCAGCACGAGGTGGAAGTGGATCTTGATCTTTCCCTAATTTTGGAACCTCAACATTTTTGTTCTCCATATTTTAATAGGCACAACTAAAAGGCACCTCAGGTAAACAATGCAGATGGATGGATTGGATACTAGTATACAATTATGGACGGGCTGCCGAGTGCCGACACAGAGGTAGCCACAGCCGTGAACTACCGCACTGTACTGTGTCTGCTGCTAATATATAGACTGGTTGATAAAGAGATAGTATACTCGTAACTAGTATGTATGTATAAAGAAAGAAAAAAAAACCACGGTTAGGTCACTGGTATATACAATTATGGACGGGCTGCCGAGTGCCGACACAGAGGTAGCCACAGCCGTGAACTACCGCACTGTACTGTGTCTGCTGCTAATATATAGACTGGTTGATAAAGAGATAGTATACTCGTAACTAGTATGTATGTATAAAGAAAGAAAAAAAAACCACGGTTAGGTCACTGGTATATACAATTATGGACGGGCTGCCGAGTGCCGACACAGAGGTAGCCACAGCCGTGAACTACCGCACTGTACTGTGTCTGCTGCTAATATATAGACTGGTTGATAAAGAGATAGTATACTCGTAACTAGTATGTATGTATAAAGAAAGAAAAAAAAACCACGGTTAGGTCACTGGTATATACAATTATGGACGGGCTGCGGAGTGCCGACACAGAGGTAGCCACAGCCGTGAACTACCGCACTGTACTGTGTCTGCTGCTAATATATAGACTGGTTGATAAAGAGATAGTATACTCGTAACTAGTATGTATGTATAAAGAAAGAAAAAAAAACCACGGTTAGGTGGTATATACAATTATGGACGGGCTGCCGAGTGCCGACACAGAGGTAGCCACAGCCGTGAACTACCGCACTGTACTGTGTCTGCTGCTAATATATAGACTGGTTGATAAAGAGATAGTATACTCGTAACTAGTATGTATGTATAAAGAAAGAAAAAAAAACCACGGTTAGGTCACTGGTATATACAATTATGGACGGGCTGCCGAGTGCCGACACAGAGGTAGCCACAGCCGTGAACTACCGCACTGTACACTGGTTGATAAAGAGATAGTAGTATACTCGTAACAACTAGTATGACGACGGTATAAAGAATGAAAAAAAAACACGGTTAGGTGGTATATAATACAATTATGGTTGGACGGACTGCCTGCCGAGTGCCGACACAGAGGTAGCCACAGCCGTGAACTACCGCACTGTACACTGGTTGATAAAGAGATAGTAGTATACTCGTAACAACTAGTATGACGACGGTATAAAGAATGAAAAAAAAACCACGGTTAGGTGGTATATAATACAATTATGGTTGGACGGACTGCCTGCCGAGTGCCGACACAGAGGTAGCCACAGCCGTGAACTACCGCACTGTACACTGGTTGATAAAGAGATAGTAGTATACTCGTAACAACTAGTATGACGACGGTATAAAGAACGAAAAAAAAACCACGGTTAGGTGGTATATATTATAATACAATTATGGATGGACGGACTGCCTGCCGAGTTCCGACACAGAGGTAGCCACAGCCGTGAACTACCGCACTGTACACTGGTTGATAAAGAGATAGTAGTATACTCGTAACAACTAGTATGACGACGGTATAAAGAACGAAAAAAAAACCACGGTTAGGTGGTATATATTATAATACAATTATGGATGGACGGACTGCCTGCCGAGTTCCGACACAGAGGTAGCCACAGCCGTGAACTACCGCACTGTACACTGGTTGATAAAGAGATAGTAGTATACTCGTAACAACTAGTATGACTATGACGACGGTATAAAGAAAGAAAAAAAAAACCACGGTTAGGTGGTATATAATACAATTATGGATGGACGGACTGCCTGCCGAGTGCCGACACAGAGGTAGCCACAGCCGTGAACTACCGCACTGTACTGTGTCTGCTGCTAATATAGACTGGTTGATAAAGAGATAGTATACAATACTACTAATATACTGGTGGTCAGGCACTGGTCACCACTAGTCACACTGGCAGTGGCACTCCTGCAGCAAAAGTGTGCACTGTTTAATTTTAATATAATATTATTTATCATGTACTCCTGGCTCCTGCTATAACAACCTGCAGTGCTCCCCAGTCTCCCCCACAATTATAAGCTTTATATACAATACATTGATGTGCAGCACACTGGGCTGAGCAGTGCACACAGACTGAGTCACTGTGTGACTGTGTATCATTTTTTTCAGGCAGAGAACGGATATATTAAATAAAACAAACAACTGCACTGTCTCTGGTGGTCACTGGTCACTGTGGTCGTCAGTCACTAAACTCTGTCTGCACTCTGCACTCTCTTCTAATCTACAGTATCACAGCAATCTCTCTCTCTCTCTCTCTTCTAAATCTAATCTAAATGGAGAGGACGCCAGCCACGTCCTCTCCCTATCAATCTCAATGCACGTCTGAAAATGGCGGCGACGCGCGGCTCCTTATATAGAATCCGAGTCTCGCGATAGAATCCGAGCCTCGCGAGAATCCGACAGCGTCATGATGACGTTCGGGCGCGCTCGGGTTAACCGAGCAAGGCGGGAAGATCCGAGTCGCTCGGACCCGTGAAAAAAAAAGTGAAGTTCGTGCGGGTTCGGATTCAAAGAAACCGAACCCGCTCATCTCTAGTATAAATGCGGTGCATCAGCACTTATAATGTACATACTGTAGGAATGAAGCCATTATCCAGCTTCCCAGCAGTAAGTAAGCAGTAATTGGAAAAAAAATAGCGTGTTTTCTTACCATATCTGAAGCTTTCCAGGTTGTGTTGTGCTATGCATCGGCACCCGTCATACTGCTCCCTCTCAATGTCTATAGTGGGAGTGCAGAACCATGGGCCACAGATTGCACTCATGCTAATTTGAATACTTTAAGCAGCATGCCCCCCTACCCCACTTTACTGTCTCTGTTCTTCTTCATGATAGTTCCAGAAGAGGACTGTCAGTCCTCCAGAGACCTGTGAGTTGTAAGTTGGTCTACAGTAAATCCATCAGTAATGACTGCTAGTGTATCTGTAGGGTCACTGACTGTATCTGTAGGGGCTCTGCCTGTATCTGTAGTGTATCTGTGGGGGCTCTGACTGTATCTGTAGTGTATCTGTAGTATATCTGTAGGGGCTTTGACTGTATCTGTAGTGTATCTGTAGTATATCTGTAGGGTCACTGACTGTATCTGTAGGGGCTCTGCCTGTATCTGTAGTGTATCTGTAGTATATCTGTAGGGGCTTTGACTGTATCTGTAGTGTATCTGTAGTATATCTGTAGGGGCTTTGACTGTATCTGTAGTGTATCTGTAGTATATCTGTAGGGGCTCTGACTGTATCTGTAGTGTATCTGTAGGGGCTCTGACTGTATCTGTAGTGTATCTGTAGGGGCTCTGACTGTATCTGTAGTGTATCTGTGGGGGCTTTGACTGTATCTGTAGTGTATCTGTAGGGGCTCTGACTGTATCTGTGGTGTATCTGTAGGGGCTCTGACTGTATCTGTAGTGTATCTGTAGTGTATCTGTAGGGGCTCTGACTGTATCTGTAGTGTATCTGTGGGGGCTCTGACTGTATCTGTAGTGTATCTGTAGGGGCTCTGACTGTATCTGTAGTGTATCTGTAGTATATCTGTAGGGGCTTTGACTGTATCTGTAGTGTATCTGTAGGGGCTCTGACTGTATCTGTAGTGTATCTGTAGGGGCTCTGACTGTATCTGTAGTGTATCTGTGGGGGCTTTGACTGTATCTGTAGTGTATCTGTAGTGTATCTGTAGGGTCCCTGACTGTATCTGTAGTGTAGGCTCTGACTGTATCTGTAGTGTAGGCTCTGACTGTATCTGTAGTGTATCTGTAGGGTCCCTGACTGTATCTGTAGTGTAGGCTCTGACTGTATCTGTAGTGTATCTGTGGGGGCTTTGACTGTATCTGTAGTGTATCTGTAGGGGCTCTGACTGTATCTGTAGTGTATCTGTAGTGTATCTGTGGGGGCTCTGACTGTATCTGTAGTATATCTGTAGGGGCTCTGACTGTATCTGTAGTATATCTGTAGGGGCTTTGACTGTATCTGTAGTGTATCTGTAGGGGCTCTGACTGTATCTGTAGTGTATCTGTAGGGGCTCTGACTGTATCTGTGGTGTATCTGTGGGGGCTTTGACTGTATCTGTAGTGTATCTGTAGGGGCTCTGACTGTATCTGTAGTGTATCTGTAGGGGCTCTGACTGTATCTGTAGTGTATCTGTAGGGGCTCTGACTGTATCTGTAGTGTATCTGTAGTATATCTGTAGGGGCTCTGACTGTATCTGTAGTATATCTGTAGGGGCTTTGACTGTATCTGTAGTGTATCTGTAGTATATCTGTAGGGGCTCTGACTGTATCTGTAGTGTATCTGTAGTGTATCTGTAGGGGCTCTGACTGTATCTGTAGTGTATCTGTAGGGGCTCTGACTGTATCTGTAGTGTATCTGTAGTATATCTGTAGGGGCTCTGACTGTATCTGTAGTATATCTGTAGGGGCTTTGACTGTATCTGTAGTGTATCTGTAGGGGCTCTGACTGTATCTGTAGTGTATCTGTAGGGGCTCTGACTGTATCTGTGGTGTATCTGTGGGGGCTTTGACTGTATCTGTAGTGTATCTGTAGGGGCTCTGACTGTATCTGTAGTGTATCTGTAGGGGCTCTGACTGTATCTGTAGTATATCTGTAGGGGCTCTGACTGTATCTGTAGTGTATCTGTAGGGGCTCTGACTGTATCTGTAGTGTATCTGTAGTATATCTGTAGGGGCTCTGACTGTATCTGTAGTGTATCTGTAGGGGCTCTGACTGTATCTGTAGTATATCTGTAGGGGCTCTGACTGTATCTGTAGTGTATCTGTAGGATCTCTGACTGTATCTGTGGTGTATCTGTAGGGGCTCTGACTGTATCTGTAGTGTATCTGTAGTATATCTGTAGGGGCTTTGACTGTATCTGTAGTGTATCTGTAGTATATCTGTAGGGGCTTTGACTGTATCTGTAGTGTATCTGTAGTATATCTGTAGGGGCTTTGACTGTATCTGTAGTGTATCTGTAGGGGCTCTGACTGTATCTGTAGTGTATCTGTAGGGGCTCTGACTGTATCTGTAGTATATCTGTAGGGGCTTTGACTGTATCTGTAGTGTATCTGTAGGGGCTCTGACTGTATCTGTAGTGTATCTGTAGGGGCTCTGACTGTATCTGTGGTGTATCTGTGGGGGCTTTGACTGTATCTGTAGTGTATCTGTAGGGGCTCTGACTGTATCTGTAGTGTATCTGTAGGGGCTCTGACTGTATCTGTAGTGTATCTGTAGGGGCTCTGACTGTATCTGTGGTGTATCTGTGGGGGCTTTGACTGTATCTGTAGTGTATCTGTAGTATATCTGTAGGGGCTCTGACTGTATCTGTAGTGTATCTGTAGGGGCTCTGACTGTATCTGTAGTATATCTGTAGGGGCTCTGACTGTATCTGTAGTGTATCTGTAGGATCTCTGACTGTATCTGTGGTGTATCTGTAGGGGCTCTGACTGTATCTGTAGTGTATCTGTAGTATATCTGTAGGGGCTTTGACTGTATCTGTAGTGTATCTGTAGTATATCTGTAGGGGCTTTGACTGTATCTGTAGTGTATCTGTAGTATATCTGTAGGGGCTTTGACTGTATCTGTAGTGTATCTGTAGGGGCTCTGACTGTATCTGTAGTGTATCTGTAGGGGCTCTGACTGTATCTGTAGTATATCTGTAGGGGCTCTGACTGTATCTGTAGTGTATCTGTAGGGGCTTTGACTGTATCTGTGGTGTATCTGTAGTATATCTGTAGGGTCTCTAACTGTATCTGTAGTGTATCTGTAGGGGCTCTGACTGTATCTGTAGTGTATCTGTAGGGTCTCTGACTGTATCTGTAGTGTATCTGTAGGGTCTCTGACTGTATCTGTAGTGTATCTGTAGGGGCTCTGACTGTATCTGTAGTGTATCTGTAAGGGCTCTGACTGTATCTGTAGTATATCTGTAGGGGCTCTGACTGTATCTGTAGTATATCTGTAGTATATCTGTAGGGTAACTGACTGTATCTGTAGTGTATCTGTAGGGTCTCTGACTGTATCTGTAGTATATCTGTAGGGTATCTGACTGTATCTGTAGTGTATCTGTAGGGTCTCTGACTGTATCTGTAGTGTATCTGTAGGGGCTCTGACTGTATCTGTAGTGTATCTGTAGGGTCTCTGACTGTATCTGTAGTGTATCTGTAGTGTATCTGTAGGATCTCTGACTGTATCTGTAGTGTATCTGTAGGGGCTCTGACTGTATCTGTAATATATCTGTAGGGGCTCTGACTGTATCTGTAGTGTATCTGTAGGGGCTCTGACTGTATCTGTAGTGTATCTGTAGGGTCTCTGACTGTATCTGTGGTGTATCTGTAGGGGCTCTGACTGTATCTGTAGTGTATCTGTAGGGGCTCTGACTGTATCTGTAGTGTATCTATAGGGGCTCTGACTGTATCTGTAGTGTATCTGTAGGGGCTCTGACTGTATCTGTAGTGTATCTGTAGTATATCTGTAGGGGCTCTGACTGTATCTGTAGTATATCTGTAGGGGCTCTGACTGTATCTGTAGTATATCTGTAGGGGCTTTGACTGTATCTGTGGTGTATCTGTAGTATATCTGTAGGGTCTCTAACTGTATCTGTAGTGTATCTATAGGGGCTCTGACTGTATCTGTAGTGTATCTGTAGGGGCTCTGACTGTATCTGTAGTATATCTGTAGTATATCTGTAGGGTCTCTAACTGTATCTGTAGTGTATCTATAGGGGCTCTGACTGTATCTGTAGTGTATCTGTAGGATCTCTGACTGTATCTGTGGTGTATCTGTAGGGGCTCTGACTGTATCTGTAGTGTATCTGTAGGGGCTCTGACTGTATCTGTAGTGTATCTGTAAGGGCTCTGACTGTATCTGTAGTATATCTGTAGGGGCTCTGACTGTATCTGTAGTATATCTGTAGTATATCTGTAGGGTAACTGACTGTATCTGTAGTGTATCTGTAGGGTCTCTGACTGTATCTGTAGTATATCTGTAGGGTATCTGACTGTATCTGTAGTGTATCTGTAGGGTCTCTGACTGTATCTGTAGTGTATCTGTAGGGGCTCTGACTGTATCTGTAGTGTATCTGTAGGGTCTCTGACTGTATCTGTAGTGTATCTGTAGTGTATCTGTAGGATCTCTGACTGTATCTGTAGTGTATCTGTAGGGGCTCTGACTGTATCTGTAGTATATCTGTAGGGGCTCTGACTGTATCTGTAATATATCTGTAGGGGCTCTGACTGTATCTGTAGTGTATCTGTAGGGTCTCTGACTGTATCTGTGGTGTATCTGTAGGGGCTCTGACTGTATCTGTAGTGTATCTGTAGGGGCTCTGACTGTATCTGTAGTGTATCTATAGGGGCTCTGACTGTATCTGTAGTGTATCTGTAGGGGCTCTGACTGTATCTGTAGTGTATCTGTAGGGGCTTTGACTGTATCTGTAGTATATCTGTAGGGGCTCTGACTGTATCTGTAGTATATCTGTAGGGGCTCTGACTGTATCTGTAGTATATCTGTAGGGGCTTTGACTGTATCTGTGGTGTATCTGTAGGGGCTCTGACTGTATCTGTAGTATATCTGTAGTATATCTGTAGGGTCTCTAACTGTATCTGTAGTGTATCTATAGGGGCTCTGACTGTATCTGTAGTGTATCTGTAGGGTCTCTGACTGTATCTGTAGTGTATCTGTAGGGTCTCTGACTGTATCTGTAGTGTATCTGTAGGGGCTCTGACTGTATCTGTAGTGTATCTGTAAGGGCTCTGACTGTATCTGTAGTATATCTGTAGGGGCTCTGACTGTATCTGTAGTATATCTGTAGTATATCTGTAGGGTAACTGACTGTATCTGTAGTGTATCTGTAGGGTCTCTGACTGTATCTGTAGTATATCTGTAGGGTATCTGACTGTATCTGTAGTGTATCTGTAGGGTCTCTGACTGTATCTGTAGTGTATCTGTAGGGTCTCTGACTGTATCTGTAGTGTATCTGTAGGGTCTCTGACTGTATCTGTAGTGTATCTGTAGTATATCTGTAGGGTATCTGACTGTATCTGTAGTGTATCTGTAGGGTCTCTGACTGTATCTGTAGTGTATCTGTAGGGTCTCTGACTGTATCTGTAGTGTATCTGTAGGGTCTCTGACTGTATCTGTAGTGTATCTGTGGGGGCTCTGACTGTATCTGTAGTGTATCTGTAGGGGCTCTGACTGTATCTGTAGTATATCTGTAGGGGCTCTGACTGTATCTGTAGTATATCTGTAAGGGCTGTGACTGTATCTGTAGTGTATCTGTAGTATATCTGTAGGGTATCTGACTGTATCTGTAGTATATCTGTAGGGTATCTGACTGTATCTGTAGTATATCTGTAGGGTCTCTAACTGTATCTGTAGTGTATCTGTAGGGGCTCTGACTGTATCTGTAGTGTATCTGTAGGGTCTCTGACTGTATCTGTAGTGTATCTGTAGGGGCTCTGACTGTATCTGAAGTGTATCTGTAGGGTCTCTGACTGTATCTGTAGTGTATCTGTAGGATCTCTGACTGTATCTGTACAGTGATGTGCACCGGACATTTTTCGGGTTTTGTGTTTTGGTTTTGGATTCGGTTCCGCGGCCGTGTTTTGGATTCGGACGAGTTTTGGCAAAACCTCACCGAAATTTTTTTGTCGGATTCGGGTGTGTTTTGGATTCAGGTGTTTTTTTCAAAAAACCCTAAAAAACAGCTTAAATCATAGAATTTGGGGGTCATTTTGATCCCATAGTATTATTAACCTCAATTACCATAATTTCCACTCATTTCCAGTCTATTCTGAACACCTCACAATATTATTTTTAGTTCTAAAATTTGCACCGAGGTCGCTGGATGGCTAAGCTAAGCGACACAAGTTGCCGACACAAACACCTGGCCCATCTAGGAGTGGCACTGCAGTGTCAGGCAGGATGGCACTTCAAAAAAATAGTCCCCAAACAGCACATGATGCAAAGAATAAAAGAGGCGCACCAAGGTCGCTGTGTGACTAAGCTAAGCGACACAAGTGGCCGACACAAACACCTGGCCCATCTAGGAGTGGCACTGCAGTGTCAGACAGGATGGCACTTCAAAAAAATTGTCCCCAAACAGCACATGATGCAAAGAAAAAAAGAGGCGCACAAAGGTCGCTGTGTGACTAAGCTAAGCGACACAAGTGGCCGACACAAACACCTGGCCCATCTAGGAGTGGCACTGCAGTGTCAGACAGGATGGCACTTCAAAAAAATTGTCCCCAAACAGCACATGATGCAAAGAAAAAAAGAGGCGCACCGAGGTCGCTGGATGGCTAAGCTAAGCGACACAAGTTGCCGACACAAACACCTGGCCCATCTAGGAGTGGCACTGCAGTGTCAGGCAGGATGGCACTTCAAAAAAATAGTCCCCAAACAGCACATGATGCAAAGAAAAAAAGAGGCGCACCAAGGTCGCTGTGTGACTAAGCTAAGCGACACAAGTGGCCGACACAAACACCTGGCCCATCTAGGAGTGGCACTGCAGTGTCAGACAGGATGGCACTTCAAAAAAATTGTCCCCAAACAGCACATGATGCAAAGAATAAAAGAGGCGCACCAAGGTCGCTGTGTGACTAAGCTAAGCGACACAAGTGGCCGACACAAACACCTGGCCCATCTAGGAGTGGCACTGCAGTGTCAGACAGGATGGCACTTCAAAAAAATTGTCCCCAAACAGCACATGATGCAAAGAAAAAAAGAGGCGCACCAAGGTCGCTGTGTAACTAAGCTAAGCGACACAAGTGGCCGACACAAACACCTGGCCCATCTAGGAGTGGCACTGCAGTGTCAGACAGGATGGCACTTCAAAAAAATTGTCCCCAAACAGCACATGATGCAAAGAAAAAAAAAGAGGCGCACCAAGGTCGCTGTGTGACTAAGCTAAGCGACACAAGTGGCCGACACAAACACCTGGCCCATCTAGGAGTGGCACTGCAGTGTCAGACAGGATGGCACTTCAAAAAAATTGTCCCCAAACAGCACATGATGCAAAGAATAAAAGAGGCGCACCAAGGTCGCTGTGTGACTAAGCTAAGCGACACAAGTGGCCGACACAAACACTTGGCCCATCTAGGAGTGGCACTGCAGTGTCAGACAGGATGGCACTTCAAAAAAATTGTCCCCAAACAGCACATGATGCAAAGAATAAAAGAGGCGCACCAAGGTCGCTGTGTGACTAAGCTAAGCGACACAAGTGGCCGACACAAACACCTGGCCCATCTAGGAGTGGCACTGCAGTGTCAGACAGGATGGCACTTCAAAAAAATTGTCCCCAAACAGCACATGATGCAAAGAAAAAAAGAGGCGCACCAAGGTCGCTGTGTGACTAAGCTAAGCGACACAAGTGGCCGACACAAACACCTGGCCCATCTAGGAGTGGCACTGCAGTGTCAGACAGGATGGCACTTCAAAAAAATTGTCCCCAAACAGCACATGATGCAAAGAATAAAAGAGGCGCACCAAGGTCGCTGTGTGACTAAGCTAAGCGACACAAGTGGCCGACACAAACACCTGGCCCATCTAGGAGTGGCACTGCAGTGTCAGACAGGATGGCACTTCAAAAAAATTGTCCCCAAACAGCACATGATGCAAAGAAAAAAAGAGGCGCACCAAGGTCGCTGTGTAACTAAGCTAAGCGACACAAGTGGCCGACACAAACACCTGGCCCATCTAGGAGTGGCACTGCAGTGTCAGACAGGATGGCACTTCAAAAAAATTGTCCCCAAACAGCACATGATGCAAAGAAAAAAAAAGAGGCGCACCAAGGTCGCTGTGTGACTAAGCTAAGCGACACAAGTGGCCGACACAAACACCTGGCCCATCTAGGAGTGGCACTGCAGTGTCAGACAGGATGGCACTTCAAAAAAATTGTCCCCAAACAGCACATGATGCAAAGAATAAAAGAGGCGCACCAAGGTCGCTGTGTGACTAAGCTAAGCGACACAAGTGGCCGACACAAACACTTGGCCCATCTAGGAGTGGCACTGCAGTGTCAGACAGGATGGCACTTCAAAAAAATTGTCCCCAAACAGCACATGATGCAAAGAATAAAAGAGGCGCACCAAGGTCGCTGTGTGACTAAGCTAAGCGACACAAGTGGCCGACACAAACACCTGGCCCATCTAGGAGTGGCACTGCAGTGTCAGACAGGATGGCACTTCAAAAAAATTGTCCCCAAACAGCACATGATGCAAAGAAAAAAAGAGGCGCACCAAGGTCGCTGTGTGACTAAGCTAAGCGACACAAGTGGCCGACACAAACACCTGGCCCATCTAGGAGTGGCACTGCAGTGTCAGACAGGATGGCACTTCAAAAAAATTGTCCCCAAACAGCACATGATGCAAAGAATAAAAGAGGCGCACCAAGGTCGCTGTGTGACTAAGCTAAGCGACACAAGTGGCCGACACAAACACCTGGCCCATCTAGGAGTGGCACTGCAGTGTCAGACAGGATGGCACTTCAAAAAAATTGTCCCCAAACAGCACATGATGCAAAGAATAAAAGAGGCGCACCAAGGTCGCTGTGTGACTAAGCTAAGCGACACAAGTGGCCGACACAAACACCTGGCCCATCTAGGAGTGGCACTGCAGTGTCAGACAGGATGGCACTTCAAAAAAATTGTCCCCAAACAGCACATGAAGCAAAGAAAAAAAGAGACGCACCAAGGTCGCTGTGTGACTAAGCTAAGCGACACAAGTGGCCGACACAAACACCTGGCCCATCTAGGAGTGGCACTGCAGTGTCAGACAGGATGGCACTTCAAAAAAATTGTCCCCAAACAGCACACGATGCAAAGAATAAAAGAGGCGCACCAAGGTCGCTGTGTGACTAAGCTAAGCGACACAAGTGGCTGACACAAACACCTGGCCCATCTAGGAGTGGCACTGCAGTGTCAGACAGGATGGCACTTCAAAAAAATAGTCCCCAAACAGCACATGATGCAAAGAAAAAAAGAGGCGCACCAAGGTCGCTGTGTGACTAAGCTAAGCGACACAAGTGGCCGACACAAACACCTGGCCCATCTAGGAGTGGCACTGCAGTGTCAGACAGGATGGCACTTCAAAAAAATTGTCCCCAAAGAGCACATGATGCAAAGAAAAAAAGAGGCGCACCAAGGTCGCTGTGTGACTAAGCTAAGCGACACAAGTGGCCGACACAAACACCTGGCCCATCTAGGAGTGGCACTGCAGTGTCAGACAGGATGGCACTTCAAAAAAATTGTCCACAAACAGCACATGATGCAAAGAAAAAAAGAGGCGCACCAAGGTCGCTGTGTGACTAAGCTAAGCGACACAAGTGGCCGACACAAACACCTGGCCCATCTAGGAGTGGCACTGCAGTGTCAGACAGGATGGCACTTTAAAAAAATTGTCCCCAAACAGCACATGATGCAAAGAAAAAAAGAGGCGCACCAAGGTCGCTGTGTGACTAAGCTAAGCGACACAAGTGGCCGACTCAAACACCTGGCCCATCTAGGAGTGGCACTGCAGTGTCAGACAGGATGGCACTTCAAAAAAATTGTCCCCAAACAGCACATGATGCAAAGAAAAAAAGAGGCGCACCAAGGTCGCTGTGTGACTAAGCTAAGCGACACAAGTGGCCGACACAAACACCTGGCCCATCTAGGAGTGGCACTGCAGTGTCAGACAGGATGGCACTTCAAAAAAATTGTCCCCAAATAGCACATGATGTAAAGAAAAAAAGAGGCACACCAAGGTCGCTGTGTGACTAAGCTAAGCGACACAAGTGGCCGACACAAACACCTGGCCCATCTAGGAATGGCACTGCAGTGTCAGACAGGATGGCACTTCAAAAAAATTGTCCCCAAATAACACATGATGCAAAGAAAAAAAGAGGCGCACCAAGGTCGCTGTGTGACTAAGCTAAGCGGCCTTCCGTACCGTACTGCTATATATACTGGTGGTCACTGTGTCAGCAAACTGCAAAACTAAAATGCACCACAGGTATAGAATGTAGATGGATAGTATACCTAATGACGACACAGAGGTAGGTACAGCAGTGGCCTTCCGTACCGTACTGCTATATATACTGGTGGTCACTGTGTCAGCAAACTGCAAAACTAAAATGCACCACAGGTATAGAATGTAGATGGATAGTATACTTAATGACGACACAGAGGTAGGTACAGCAGTGGCCTTCCGTACCGTACTGCTATATATACTGGTGGTCACTGTGTCAGCAAACTGCAAAACTAAAATGCACCACAGGTATAGAATGTAGATGGATAGTATACTTAATGACGACACAGAGGTAGGTACAGCAGTGGCCTTCCGTACCGTACTGCTATATATACTGGTGGTCACTGTGTCAGCAAACTGCAAAACTAAAATGCACCACAGGTATAGAATGTAGATGGATAGTATACTTAATGACGACACAGAGGTAGGTACAGCAGTGGCCTTCCGTACCTTACTGCTATATATACTGGTGGTCACTGTGTCAGCAAACTGCAAAACTAAAATGCACCACAGGTATAGAATGTAGATGGATAGTATACTTAATGACGACACAGAGGTAGGTACAGCAGTGGCCTTCCGTACCGTACTGCTATATATACTGGTGGTCACTGTGTCAGCAAACTGCAAAACTAAAATGCACCACAGGTATAGAATGTAGATGGATAGTATACTTAATGACGACACAGAGGTAGGTACAGCAGTGGCCTTCCGTACCGTACTGCTATATATACTGGTGGTCACTGTGTCAGCAAACTGCAAAACTAAAATGCACCACAGGTATAGAATGTAGATGGATAGTATACTTAATGATGACACAGAGGTAGGTACAGCAGTGGCCTTCCGTACCATACTGCTATATATACTGGTGGTCACTGTCAGCAAACTGCAAAACTAAAATGCACCACAGGTATAGAATGTAGACGGATAGTATACTTAATGACGACACAGTGGTAGGTACAGCAGTGGCCTTCCGTACCGTACTGCTATATATAGTATACTGGTGGTCACTGTGTCAGCAAACTGCAAAACTAAAATGCACCACAGGTATAGAATGTAGATGGATAGTATACTTAATGACGACACAGAGGTAGGTACAGCAGTGGCCTTCCGTACCGTACTGCTATATATAGTATACTGGTGGTCACTGTGTCAGCAAACTGCAAAACTAAAATGTACCACAGGTATAGAATCTAGATGGATAGTATACTTAATGACGACACAGAGGTAGGTACAGCAGTGGCCTACTGTACCGTAATGCTATATATTATATACTGGTGGTCACTGGTCAGCAAAACTCTGCACTGTACTCCTCCTATATAATATTATACTGGTGGTCCCCAGTCCCCACAATAAAGCAGCACACTGAGCACAGATATGGAGTGTTTTTCAGGCAGACAACGTATACTGGTGGTCACTGTCAGCAAAACTCTGCACTGTACTCCTGCTATATAATACAGCTGCTCCCCAGTCCCCACAATTAAGCAGTGTGAGCACAGATATATATGCAGCACACTGAGCACAGATATGGAGCGTTTTTTTCAGGCAGAGAACGGATAACTGGTGGTCACTGTCAGCAAAACTCTGCACTGTACTCCTCCTATATTATACAGCTGCTCCCCAGTCCTCCCCACAATTAAGCAATAAAGCACAATCAAGTTCAACAATAACGGAGAGGACGACAGCCACGTCCTCTCCCTAACATTTCCAATGCACGAGTGAAAATGGCGGCGACGCGCGGCTGCTTATATAGAATCAGAATCTCGCGAGAATCCGACAGCGGGATGATGACGTTTGGGCGCGCTCGGGTTAACCGAGCCATACGGGAGAATCCGAGTATGGCTCGGACCCGTGTAAAAAGGGTGAAGTTCGGGGGGGTTCGGTTTCCGAGAAACCAAACCCGCTCATCACTAATCTGTAGTGTATCTGTAGGGGCTCTGACTGTATCTGTAGTGTATCTGTAGGATATCTGACTGTATCTGTAGTGTATCTGTAGGATCTCTGACTGTATCTGTAGTGTATCTGTAGGATATCTGACTGTATCTGTAGTGTATCTGTAGTGTATCTGTAGGGGCTCTGACTTTATCTGTAGTGTATCTGTAGGGGCTCTGATTGTTTCTGTAGTGTATCTGTAGGGGCTCTGACTGTATCTGTGGGGCTCTGACTGTATCTGTAGTATATCTGTAGGGTCTCTGACTGTATCTGTAGTGTATCTGTAGGGTCTCTGACTGTATCTGTAGTGTATCTGTAGGGGCTCTGACTGTATCTGTAGTGTATCTGTGGGATCTCTGACTGTATCTGTAGTGTATCTGTAGGGTCTCTGACTGTATCTGTAGTGTATCTGTGGGATCTCTGACTGTATCTGTAGTGTATCTGTAGGGTCTCTGACTGTATCTGTAGTGTATCTGTAGGGGCTCTGACTGTATCTGTAGTGTATCTGTGGGATCTCTGACTGTATCTGTAGTGTATCTGTAGGGGCTCTGACTGTATCTGTAGTGTATCTGTGGGATCTCTGACTGTATCTGTAGTGTATCTGTAGGGGCTCTGACTGTATCTGTAGTGTATCTGTGGGATCTCTGACTGTATATGTAGTGTATCTGTAGGGGCTCTGACTGTATCTGTAGTGTATCTGTGGGATCTCTGACTGTATCTGTAGTGTATCTGTAGGGTCTCTGACTGTATCTGTAGTGTATCTGTGGGATCTCTGCCTGTATCTGTAGTGTATCTGTGGGGCTCTGACTGTATCTGTAGTGTATCTGTAGTGTATCTGTAGGGTCTCTGACTGTATCTGTAGTGTATCTGTAGTATATCTGTAGGGTCTCTGACTGTATCTGTAGTGTATCTGTAGGGTCTCTGACTGTCTCTGTAGTGTATCTGTAGGGTCTCTGACTGTATCTGTAGTGTATCTGTAGGGTCTCTGACTGTATATGTAGTGTATCTGTAGGGTCTCTGACTGTATATGTAGTGTATCTGTAGGGGCTCTGACTGTATATGTAGTGTATCTGTAGGGTCTCTGACTGTATCTGTAGTGTATCTGTGGGATCTCTGACTGTATCTGTAGTGTATCTGTAGGGTCTCTGACTGTATCTGTAGTGTATCTGTAGGGTCTCTGACTGTATCTGTAGTGTATCTGTAGGGGCTCTGACTGTATCTGTAGTGTATCTGTGGGATCTCTGACTGTATCTGTAGTGTATCTGTAGGGGCTCTGACTGTATCTGTAGTGTATCTGTAGGGGCTCTGACTGTATCTGTAGTATATCTGTGGGATCTCTGACTGTATATGTAGTGTATCTGTAGGGGCTCTGACTGTATCTGTAGTGTATCTGTGGGATCTCTGACTGTATCTGTAGTGTATCTGTAGTGTATCTGTAGGGTCTCTGACTGTATCTGTAGTGTATCTGTAGTGTATCTGTGGGATCTCTGCCTGTATCTGTAGTGTATCCGTGGGGCTCTGACTGTATCTGTAGTGTATCTGTAGTGTATCTGTAGGGTCTCTGACTGTATCTGTAGTGTATCTGTAGTATATCTGTAGGGTCTCTGACTGTATCTGTAGTGTATCTGTAGGGTCTCTGACTGTATCTGTAGTGTATCTGTAGGGTCTCTGACTGTATCTGTAGTGTATCTGTAGGGTCTCTGACTGTATATGTAGTGTATCTGTAGGGTCTCTGACTGTATATGTAGTGTATCTGTAGGGGCTCTGACTGTATCTGTAGTGTATCTGTGGGATCTCTGACTGTATCTGTAGTGTATCTGTAGGGTCTCTGACTGTATCTGTAGTGTATCTGTGGGATCTCTGCCTGTATCTGTAGTGTATCTGTGGGGCTCTGACTGTATCTGTAGTGTATCTGTAGTGTATCTGTAGGGTCTCTGACTGTATCTGTAGTGTATCTGTAGTATATCTGTAGGGTCTCTGACTGTATCTGTAGTGTATCTGTAGGGTCTCTGACTGTATCTGTAGTGTATCTGTAGGGTCTCTGACTGTATCTGTAGTGTATCTGTAGGGGCTCTGACTGTATCTGTGGTGTATCTGTAGGATCTCTGACTGTATCTGTAGTGTATCTGTAGGGGCTCTGACTGTATCTGTAGTGTATCTGTAGTATATCTGTAGGGTCTCTGACTGTATATGTAGTGTATCTGTAGGGGCTCTGACTGTATATGTAGTGTATCTGTAGGGTCTCTGACTGTATCTGTAGTGTATCTGTGGGATCTCTGACTGTATCTGTAGTGTATCTGTAGGGGCTCTGACTGTATCTGTAGTGTATCTATAGGATCTCTGACTGTATCTGTAGTGTATCTGTAGGGTCTCTGACTGTATCTGTAGTGTATCTGTAGGATCTCTGACTGTATCTGTAGTGTATCTGTAGGGGCTCTGACTGTATCTGTAGTGTATCTGTGGGATCTCTGACTGTATCTGTAGTGTATCTGTAGGGTCTCTGACTGTATCTGTAGTGTATCTGTGGGATCTCTGCCTGTATCTGTAGTGTATCTGTGGGGCTCTGACTGTATCTGTAGTGTATCTGTAGTGTATCTGTAGGGTCTCTGACTGTATCTGTAGTGTATCTGTAGTATATCTGTAGGGTCTCTGACTGTATCTGTAGTGTATCTGTAGGGTCTCTGACTGTATCTGTAGTGTATCTGTAGGGTCTCTGACTGTATCTGTAGTGTATCTGTAGGGGCTCTGACTGTATCTGTGGTGTATCTGTAGGATCTCTGACTGTATCTGTAGTGTATCTGTAGGGGCTCTGACTGTATCTGTAGTGTATCTGTAGTATATCTGTAGGGTCTCTGACTGTATATGTAGTGTATCTGTAGGGGCTCTGACTGTATATGTAGTGTATCTGTAGGGTCTCTGACTGTATCTGTAGTGTATCTGTGGGATCTCTGACTGTATCTGTAGTGTATCTGTAGGGGCTCTGACTGTATCTGTAGTGTATCTATAGGATCTCTGACTGTATCTGTAGTGTATCTGTAGGGTCTCTGACTGTATCTGTAGTGTATCTGTAGGATCTCTGACTGTATCTGTAGTGTATCTGTAGGGGCTCTGACTGTATCTGTAGTGTATCTGTGGGATCTCTGACTGTATCTGTAGTGTATCTGTAGGGTCTCTGACTGTATCTGTAGTGTATCTGTGGGATCTCTGCCTGTATCTGTAGTGTATCTGTGGGGCTCTGACTGTATCTGTAGTGTATCTGTAGTGTATCTGTAGGGTCTCTGACTGTATCTGTAGTGTATCTGTAGTATATCTGTAGGGTCTCTGACTGTATCTGTAGTGTATCTGTAGGGTCTCTGACTGTATCTGTAGTGTATCTGTAGGGTCTCTGACTGTATCTGTAGTGTATCTGTAGGGGCTCTGACTGTATCTGTGGTGTATCTGTAGGATCTCTGACTGTATCTGTAGTGTATCTGTAGGGGCTCTGACTGTATCTGTAGTGTATCTGTAGTATATCTGTAGGGTCTCTGACTGTATATGTAGTGTATCTGTAGGGGCTCTGACTGTATATGTAGTGTATCTGTAGGGTCTCTGACTGTATCTGTAGTGTATCTGTGGGATCTCTGACTGTATCTGTAGTGTATCTGTAGGGGCTCTGACTGTATCTGTAGTGTATCTATAGGATCTCTGACTGTATCTGTAGTGTATCTGTAGGGTCTCTGACTGTATCTGTAGTGTATCTGTAGGATCTCTGACTGTATCTGTAGTGTATCTGTAGGGGCTCTGACTGTATCTGTAGTGTATCTGTAGGATCTCTGACTGTATCTGTAGTGTATCTGTAGGGGCTCTGACTGTATCTGTAGTGTATCTGTAGGGGCTCTGACTGTATCTGTAGTGTATCTGTAGTGTATCTGTAGGGTCTCTGACTGTATCTGTAGTGTATCTGTAGGGTCTCTGACTGTATCTGTAGTGTATCTGTAGGATCTCTGACTGTATCTGTAGTGTATCTGTAGGGGCTCTGACTGTATCTGTAGTGTATCTGTAGGATCTCTGACTGTATCTGTAGTGTATCTGTAGGGGCTCTGACTGTATCTGTAGTGTATCTGTAGGGGCTCTGACTGTATCTGTAGTGTATCTATAGGGTCTCTGACTGTATCTGTAGTGTATCTGTAGGGTCTCTGACTGTATCTGTAGTGTATCTGTAGTATATCTGTAGGGTCTCTGACTGTATCTGTAGTGTATCTGTAGGGGCTCTGACTGTATCTGTAGTGTATCTATAGGGTCTCTGACTGTATCTGTAGTGTATCTGTAGGGTCTCTGACTGTATCTGTAGTGTATCTGTAGGATCTCTGACTGTATCTGTAGTGTATCTGTAGGGTCTCTGACTGTATCTGTAGTGTATCTGTAGGGTCTCTGACTGTATCTGTAGTGTATCTGTAGGGTCTCTGACTGTATCTGTAGTGTATCTGTAGGGTCTCTGACTGTATCTGTAGTGTATCTGTAGGGGCTCTGACTGTATCTGTGGTGTATCTGTAGGGGCTCTGACTGTATCTGTAGTGTATCTGTAGGATCTCTGACTGTATCTGTAGTGTATCTGTAGTGTATCTGTAGGGGCTCTGACTGTATCTGTAGTGTATCTGTAGGGGCTCTGATTGTTTCTGTAGTATATCTGTAGGGGCTCTGACTGTATCTGTAGTGTATCTGTAGGGGCTCTGACTGTATCTGTAGTGTATCTGTAGGGGCTCTGACTGTATCTGTAGTGTATCTGTAGGGTCTCTGACTGTATCTGTAGTGTATCTGTAGGATATCTGACTGTATCTGTAGTGTATCTGTAGGGGCTCTGATTGTTTCTGTAGTATATCTGTAGGGGCTCTGACTGTATCTGTAGTGTATCTGTAGGGTCTCTGACTGTATCTGTGGTGTATCTGTAGGATCTCTGACTTTATCTGTAGTATATCTGTAGGGGCTCTGACTGTATCTGTAGTGTATCTGTAGGGGCTCTGACTGTATCTGTAGTGTATCTGTAGGGGCTCTGACTGTATCTGTAGTGTATCTGTAGGGGCTCTGACTGTATCTGTAGTGTATCTGTAGGATCTCTGACTTTATCTGTAGTATATCTGTAGGGGCTCTGACTGTATCTGTAGTGTATCTGTAGGGGCTCTGATTGTTTCTGTAGTATATCTGTAGGGGCTCTGACTGTATCTGTAGTGTATCTGTAGGGGCTCTGACTGTATCTGTAGTGTATCTGTAAGGGCTCTGACTGTATCTGTAGTATATCTGTAGGGGCTCTGACTGTATCTGTAGTGTATCTGTAGGGGCTCTGATTGTTTCTGTAGTATATCTGTAGGGGCTCTGACTGTATCTGTAGTATATCTGTAGGGGCTCTGACTGTATCTGTAGTGTATCTGTAGGGGCTCTGACTGTATCTGTAGTGTATCTGTAGGGGCTCTGACTGTATCTGTAGTGTATCTGTAGGGTCTCTGACTGTATCTGTAGTGTATCTGTAGGGGCTCTGACTGTATCTGTAGTGTATCTGTAGGGGCTCTGACTGTATCTGTAGTGTATCTGTAGGATCTCTGACTTTATCTGTAGTATATCTGTAGGGGCTCTGACTGTATCTGTAGTGTATCTGTAGGGGCTCTGACTGTATCTGTAGTGTATCTGTAGGGTCTCTGACTGTATCTGTAGTGTATCTGTAGGGTCTCTGACTGTATCTGTAGTGTATCTGTAGTATATCTGTAGGGTCTCTGACTGTATCTGTAGTGTATCTGTAGGGGCTCTGACTGTATCTGTAGTGTATCTGTAGGGTCTCTGACTGTATCTGTAGTGTATCTGTAGGGGCTCTGACTGTATCTGTAGTGTATCTGTAGGATCTCTGACTGTATCTGTAGTGTATCTGTAGGGGCTCTGACTGTATCTGTAGTGTATCTGTAGGATCTCTGACTGTATCTGTAGTGTATCTGTAGGGGCTCTGACTGTATCTGTAGTGTATCTGTAGGGGCTCTGACTGTATCTGTAGTGTATCTATAGGGTCTCTGACTGTATCTGTAGTGTATCTGTAGGGTCTCTGACTGTATCTGTAGTGTATCTGTAGTATATCTGTAGGGTCTCTGACTGTATCTGTAGTGTATCTGTAGGGGCTCTGACTGTATCTGTAGTGTATCTATAGGGTCTCTGACTGTATCTGTAGTGTATCTGTAGGGTCTCTGACTGTATCTGTAGTGTATCTGTAGGATCTCTGACTGTATCTGTAGTGTATCTGTAGGGTCTCTGACTGTATCTGTAGTGTATCTGTAGGGTCTCTGACTGTATCTGTAGTGTATCTGTAGGGTCTCTGACTGTATCTGTAGTGTATCTGTAGGGTCTCTGACTGTATCTGTTGTGTATCTGTAGGGGCTCTGACTGTATCTGTGGTGTATCTGTAGGGGCTCTGACTGTATCTGTAGTGTATCTGTAGGATCTCTGACTGTATCTGTAGTGTATCTGTAGTGTATCTGTAGGGGCTCTGACTGTATCTGTAGTGTATCTGTAGGGGCTCTGATTGTTTCTGTAGTATATCTGTAGGGGCTCTGACTGTATCTGTAGTGTATCTGTAGGGTCTCTGACTGTATCTGTAGTATATCTGTAGGGGCTCTGACTGTATCTGTAGTGTATCTGTAGGGGCTCTGACTGTATCTGTAGTGTATCTGTAGGGGCTCTGACTGTATCTGTAGTATATCTGTAGGGGCTCTGACTGTATCTGTAGTGTATCTGTAGGGGCTCTGACTGTATCTGTAGTGTATCTGTAGTGTATCTGTAGGATATCTGACTGTATCTGTAGTGTATCTGTAGGGGCTCTGATTGTTTCTGTAGTATATCTGTAGGGGCTCTGACTGTATCTGTAGTGTATCTGTAGGGTCTCTGACTGTATCTGTGGTGTATCTGTAGGATCTCTGACTTTATCTGTAGTATATCTGTAGGGGCTCTGACTGTATCTGTAGTGTATCTGTAGGGGCTCTGACTGTATCTGTAGTGTATCTGTAGGGGCTCTGACTGTATCTGTAGTGTATCTGTAGGGGCTCTGACTGTATCTGTAGTGTATCTGTAGGATCTCTGACTTTATCTGTAGTATATCTGTAGGGGCTCTGACTGTATCTGTAGTGTATCTGTAGGGGCTCTGACTGTATCTGTAGTGTATCTGTAGGGTCTCTGACTGTATCTGTAGTGTATCTGTAGGGGCTCTGACTGTATCTGTAGTGTATCTGTAGGGGCTCTGACTGTATCTGTAGTGTATCTGTAGGGGCTCTGACTGTATCTGTAGTGTATCTGTAGGGGCTCTGATTGTTTCTGTAGTATATCTGTAGGGGCTCTGACTGTATCTGTAGTGTATCTGTAAGGGCTCTGACTGTATCTGTAGTATATCTGTAGGGGCTCTGACTGTATCTGTAGTGTATCTGTAGGGGCTCTGATTGTTTCTGTAGTATATCTGTAGGGGCTCTGACTGTATCTGTAGTATATCTGTAGGGGCTCTGACTGTATCTGTAGTGTATCTGTAGGGGCTCTGACTGTATCTGTAGTGTATCTGTAGGGGCTCTGACTGTATCTGTAGTGTATCTGTAGGGTCTCTGACTGTATCTGTAGTGTATCTGTAGGGGCTCTGACTGTATCTGTAGTGTATCTGTAGGGGCTCTGACTGTATCTGTAGTGTATCTGTAGGATCTCTGACTTTATCTGTAGTATATCTGTAGGGGCTCTGACTGTATCTGTAGTGTATCTGTAGGGGCTCTGACTGTATCTGTAGTGTATCTGTAGGGTCTCTGACTGTATCTGTAGTGTATCTGTAGGATATCTGACTGTATCTGTAGTGTATCTGTAGGATATCTGACTGTATCTGTAGTGTATCTGTAGGGTCCCTGACTGTATCTGTAGTGTAGGCTCTGACTGTATCTGTAGTGTATCTGTAGGGGCTCTGACTGTATCTGTAGTGTATCTGTAGGGTCTCTGTCTGTATCTGTAGTGTAGGCTCTGACTGTATCTGTAGTGTAGGCTCTGACTGTATCTGTAGTGTATCTGTAGGGTTCCTGACTGTATCTGTAGTGTAGGCTCTGACTGTATCTGTAGTGTATCTGTAGGGGCTCTGACTGTATCTGTAGTGTATCTGTAGGGGCTCTAACTGTTAAGGCCCGTACACACTGGTCGATATATCGTCCGTTCTCTTGAACGGCCGATATATCGCGGGACCGTCGGCCAGTGTGTATGGCCGATACGTCTGTGAACTCCGTCGTTCACAGACGTATCGCGTCTGCCGCGCAGCACAGCCGACGGCCAATATATCTACCGATATATTGGCGCGTCGCTGTGTGTGTACGGGGCGGTCGGACGACCGCCCGTACACATGCTGCGGCGGCCGGCGGTGATTGACAGCTGAACTGGGCGGGCGGGTGTACACGCCCGCCCAGTTCATGACGTCAGTCCCCGACGGATCGGGCAGTGTGTATGCTGAACACACTGCCCGATCTGTCCATAGATATATCTGCAGATCAATTGATCTGCAGATATATCTATTAGTGTGTACCCACCTTTAGGCAAAGCATGGCACAACCCATGTCTTATCATAGGCCCACATGTGCTCAGTGATTACAGGAGGTGCATATTTAGCCTATTGGAAATGTTGCTCTGCTACATCCACTATACAGCCTGTGACCCTGATTCAGAGTTGCACGCAAGCTGGCCGCATTGCGACAGCAGGAATAACTGCTGATCTTCTGTATTGGCCATACCACCCCTATACATCTGCTTGTGAAGTGTGCAACCATCACTATCAGGGCGCCTTTGCACCAGAGCTTCGTCCTTGGTGCAAATGATCTGTCTGGAATCAGGTTTGGCGCAGTGCATAAAATCGCAAGATCCATCCACAAAGCAAAATTGTGTGCAACGCTGAATCAGGCCCATTATCTCAATGGCTAAAGAGTGAACTCCCACTACTTACTCACCCTCTCCCTCCTCTCCCTCCTCTCCCTCCTCTCCCCAAGCTCCTCATTGCACACATACTTTCATTTCTCCTTCGGGGTTCCCCTCGCCATCGGTCTTTACTTCTTCCTCTGTTTTCTGATCCTCTGAGTTAAGATTTTGCATTTTTTTTCTTCTGACACATTTTAGGATGACCAGGAAAAGGATGACAACGGCCAAGAAACCTCCAACCGAAGCTCCAACCAAAACTGCAACCGTGGAATCCCTCTCTGGAGGAACTAAGGGGAAAGGACAAAGAAGGTGAACACTCACCGTGCTGTTATAGTACGCAGGACAGATAAGCCCTCTCAGTACATGTTACTGCATTATAATTTATGGAACCACTTGGTATAGGACACAGGGCAGATAATCCCTCTCAGTACATATTGCCTGTGACAATTTATGGAATCACTTGGTATAGCACACAGGACATGTAATCCCTTTCAGTGCATGTTACCCAGTGGTGCAAGTATGTGGGTACGCTCAGGTATGGAGTACCCGTAAGAATTTGGCAGCAGGTACGCAGTACCACCCACTGCACACTTTGCACCTGTGACTGCCATTACTGCAATTACAATGCGCTGCCAGCAACAAGACCATAGCTTTCTGCAGCATGATGGCGCCTCCCACTTTGTCAGGGCTACAGGAAGTGCGACAGTGACATCATGAGATCACATCACGCTTCCTCTCCTGGAGGTAGTGACTGGCACGGAGAGAAGAGCCTGGGGACTGGGCTGGGGCCTTTTCCCGCAGTGTCCGGCTGTTTCCCTTCACTCGGCTCAAGTAACGCATCGGCACTGAGCGGCTTTTGTTCTTCACAGGCCGGGCTGCCGGGCATGTCTCTGGCTTCAATTCATTTTATTTATATAATTTGGACACTAATATATATTTCTATTATTATTGGGGCATTACTATGTGTTTCTATTATTATTGGGGCATTACTATGTGTTTCTATTATTATGGGGCATTACTATATATTTCTATTATTATGGGGCATTACTATATATTTCTATTATTATGGGGCATTACTATATATTATGGGGGCATTAGTAATTTACTATATATTTCTATTGCAATGTGGGACACTACTATATATTTCTATTATTATGGGGCATTACTATGTATTTCTATTGTAATGTGGACACTACTATATATTTCTATTATTATGGGGCATTACTATATATTTATATTGTAATGTGGGACACTACTGTATATTTCTATTATACCAGGGGCACTACTACACTATATATTCCTGTTATAATGGGGCATTGCTATGTATTTTTATTAAATTGGGGGCATTACAATATATTTATATTATACTGGGGGCAATACAATATATTTATATTATACTGGGGTTATTACTATATATTTCTATTATACTGGTAGCATTACTATATATTTCTAGCCTTGCCTCCAGAGTGCATCGACAAGGGACTATGCTGTGTGGCCACACCCCTAGTGTAATGTAGCCACTCCCCCTAATGTCATATGGCCATGCCCTCTCATGACACGTGACCACGCCCATTTTCCGGAACACTCCGTACTACTAAGAAAATATTTCTACTTTCACCACTGATGATACCTTTGATGGTACCACTTGTTTTGGGGCAGTACAAAGAGACAATGACCTCTTTCAGAGTAATGGAGCTGCTGTGTTGGTATAGTACACAGGACAGATAAGCTCTCAATGTGTATTATCTGCCTGACAACTAATGGAAACACTCTGTAGATAGCACAGAGGGCGGATAAACTTTCTGGTAATTGTTATCTGGCTGACAACTATTGGAAGAAGATATATGTGTAGCTGCTCACATTAATTTTAAGAAGTGTCTACTGTGAACAAATGTTAGTCTGTAAAAGTAGAGATTTTGCTGGACTCCGAACCTTACAGCACTATGGGGGAATCCCAGTAAGCTGCGGGGTTTTACCCACGGCTAATTATACACCCCGGCCAATTCAATTAGTGGGATTTACCCCAGTCATTTAGACCCAGAGGACAGCTCCAGAAGCTACGAGGAAAAGTCCACGATAAAAGGCAGCCTCTGGGGTCTAACTCACTGGGAAACCAATTGATTCAGCATTTTACATGGAATAAATGGTTTATCGCACGTGCGCCCAGGGTTTACCACGCTGGGAAAAGGCAGATTTATTGAATAGCTCCGGGTGTGAAAGCCGTTGCTTTTCTCCGTGTAGCAAACCCTGTGGCTAATTGGATCCTCCTCTTTGAGGTTGATCTTTCAAGCAGTGTAAAGAGCGGAGAACTGGACCAGTGAAGAAGATGCCTATTGCAACCAATCAGCTTTCAGGTAGCATTTATGAAGTACACTCTATAAAATGATAGGTAGAATCTAATTAGTTGCTATGGGCAACTTCTCCACTGGTATACTTCTCAAATCTTTACACTGCTTGATTCATCGACCCTATGGAGCCGGATGTAGTGACGCCCAGAGTTCTGCTGCCCTGTGCGGGATGCTGGCTGAACTTGTAAAAATTTTTAAAGGGGCAATCACTTACAAGGATGCCAGCCAAACTCGTATGTTTCTTTAAAGGGGCAATCACTTACAAGGATGTCAGCCAAACTCCTATGTTTTTTTAAAGGAGCAATCACTTAGAAGGCAAAACTATGCCTTACAAGTGATTGCCCCTTTAAAATAACTTTTGAGCTCTGCAAGCATCCCGTATGTCCACGTCATTATATCCGGCCCATAGTGTTATAAGGTTTGGCCTCTACTGACGTAGATGTACGAAATAAATGGGTGCAATATAGGCTGCAGATTCTATTTGTACCCTGCACACTACAGATTTACATTCAGGTAGATGCACGTAGATTCACATACCCTCCGTTAGAACCTCCAAACGAATTTTCCCTGTGCCCTTATTTCGGTCTGGCGGGTTCAGCACGTAACAATGATATTCTCCACCATCTTGCAGTTGAACATCATGTATTGTCACAGCCAAATCATTTTTGCTCGGGTTCCCTGTAAACTCCACCCGGTTTTGAAAACGCTCCAGACGCTGGTGAATAATCTTCTTATCGTACTGCATGAACTGCGAGCGTAAACATAGAGGACAGTCAAAGCCAAAAGCAGCCAATGGCAATGAATATGATGATGGGTAAGGACACAGAGAAAGCATGTGGCTTATAGAATGGTGGATGGTGGTACACTGCTGGGGTGGAGCTAGAACAGAGGATGGTAGTGCGAATGGTCATTGGCCTAAACAATGCATGTCCTTCAAGCGCTGCTCCTCCTGAAAGCTGGACACTTCTTGATTGAGGAAAGTAAGCGTTAAATGATCATCGTTATACCCCAAATACCTCTCAAGTTACCGGTGAAGGCTGTCCCCAGTAAGAGGATCCATGACCAGGTTAATTAAAATTGATATACTCAATGTAAGCATTAATCATAAGAGTTGATATCTATAGAGTATGATAAAATATTGTATATTATAAACAGAGATTACATTTTTTTTAAATCACTTTCTTTTAGTTGTAATCAGTCTGCATTATAGCTGTACGATCCAGCAATTGTTTATCTGTAATCTCTGTCTGAGATACAGTCAGAGGTGTAGCTAGGTGCCATGGTGCCTGGAGCAAGGGTATGTATAGTCGTGCCCCCCCCCCCGCCCCACCCCCGTACTGAATTGGGGGCCTGGCAAACATGGCAAACATACTGTATTTAAAAATCCTAAATTGTTGACAGGGCAAGTTTTAGATCTCGTGGAGCTCAGTGCCGTAAGCACGCAACTAAAACATAGGGGCGTGGCTTCATGGGAATGGGCGTGGCCGCATAATAGTACCAATTCACATTACACGCACAGTAGTGTCCGTTATTCACATTACACCACACAGCAGTACCCCTTATATAAGTTACACCACAATTAAAAGCTGTTTATACACCTTAGGTCACACAGTAGAGCTGCGTATACACGTTACGCCACAATAGAGCTCCTTATACACATTATTCCACAGTAGGGCTCCTTCTACATATTATGCTACAGTAGAGCCCCTTATACATGTTACACCACAGTAGAGCTGCTATGAAAGTAGATGTATTTGACTATTTACTTGTTAATTCTAATAATTTAAAAACATGGTATATGCACAGACGGACCTGACCTCACAGCCCCCCAATCCCTTAATGATAATAATGCCCAAAATGTGACCTACCACAGACCTGATAATCCCCCCCAATCTCTTTACGAAAATAATGCCCCAGTACTGACCCAGCCGCTTGAGGGACAGAGAGAGGTGCTGCAGCTGCCTGAGAGGCAAAGTGAGGTGCTACAGCAGCAGCCGGGGCTGAGAGAGGTGTTGCAGCAGCTGGGCTAGACAGAGAAATGTGTTGCAGCAGCCAGGGCAGAAAGAGGAGCTGCAGCAACGGAGGCAGAGAGTGGTGCTGCAGGACAGAAGTGACCCTGCTGCACAGCCACAAGCAGATAATGAGACATATAAAGAGGACGGGCAGAGTTCCGGCATGTGCCGGCTGTCAGTATCTCCTGCTGTCACCTCTGGCCTGCCCTGTTCCCTACCTAGTCTCTGAGTCCGAGTCAGTGTGCCCCCCATCTACTCCTCCTCCTCCTGCTCTGTGGCTGCCTGCACAGCGGTCTGAGGCACAGCAGGGGGTGGAGGTGGGGTGGCATGCCCTCTAACTTTTCCAGTGCCTGGAGCTCGTGCTCCACCCTCGCCACCCTCGCTATACACCCCTGGATACAGTTACATTTCCCATATTTGCTGACATTCATAGGTGTAAGCCTAATCTAGACTCCTCCCCTAGCGCCACTACTCGACTGTGATCAGTAACGACATAGCACCAGTCTCATTAGAGATGCTCATATTTGTTTCTAACTGTCTCTCACAACTGTCTAAAGTTGAAAAAGTTTGGATAAATTATTTAGACTAAAACAAAGGCGCTAAAATGCAGACAGGTTCCGCCTGGTTTGAGCTGAAAGTGGACCTGATTCAGAGGGGCGCAGTTTTGATTCAGTCACAAAAGACCAATGTTTGGGGTCTGCGTTGGAGCTGCAGTGCACATGTTTTGCGATGTAGTGTAGGTTTACACGCAGAGTGACTGACAGCCACCTAGCGGCATCTCTGAGTCTGGTGACATCTGGTGCGGCAAGAGAGCCTCTGAAAAGGTCGTGGCTTTACGAGAAGGGACATGGCCTTGCGGCACTCTCATGTTTTCATCACTCGGGTTGTGTGCCCAGCATTCCCGGAGAGGCTTGGGTGCCCCTGGAGAACCCCCATCCCTGCACTGTTGGCTCCTTCTCAGGAAAGGGACCGAGCGCTGCACGCTGCATGCAGCACCCAGCTCCCAGTCACTGAGGAGAAGCCGGCATTTTGGTGTCATCACCTCCAAGGGTGGTACCCCTAGTGATGCCTCTGCAGCCACCAACCGTTTAGCGTGGTGATGGGGATTGGCAATTAAAACACAGGTGTGTTGGTTCTATTTTGGGAGTGCGTCTTTACATGCAGTTTCAATGGCCCCGGCAGCTTAGTTGCAACGGACAGTCCGAGCAACCGTTGGGTGCTCAGAGGTCCGATAGTCCGGCCAATGTTTCTGGTGTTCCTCTTCGGGAGCATGGAGTGGATCTGAGGAGCCGATACTCCCAAGGCAATAGCAAATCTTCTCAGATCTGCTGTGACCCTAGACACAGAGCTGCTTCCACCTCTGAGTCAGGACCATTCATACATTGTACACTTGTTTCTTTTTTGTAAAGGTGGGTACACACTGGTAGATGTATCTGCCGATCAGTTGATCTGCAGATATATCTATGGACAGATCGGGCAGTGTGTTGAGCATACACACTGCCCGATCTGTCGGGGACTGACGTCATGAACTGTGCGGGCGTGTACACACGCCCTGTCAATCACCGCCGGCCGCCGCAGCATGTGTACGGGTGGTCGGCCGACCGCCGTACACACACAGCGATGCGCCAATAAATTGGTAGATATATTGGCCGTCGGCTGTGCTGCGGAGCAGACGCGATACGTCTGTGAACGACAGAGTTCACAGACGTATCGGCCGTACACACTGGCCGACGGACCCGTGATATGTCGGCCGTCCACGAGAACGGCCGATATATCGGCCAGTGTGTACGGGCTTTAAGTTTTCTTTGTTTGTAGTGCACTTTACTATCAGACTCAATAATAGGGCTGATTCACGTTTGTCAGGAAAACAGAAAAGCACACACTGGGCAAAACCATGTTACACTGCAAGTGGGGCTGATGTAACATGTGCAGAGACATTTAGATTTGGGTGGGGTCTTTTCAAACGGGAGCATACCGGCGACGGGATCCTGACAGCCGGCATACCGACAACTATTCTCCCTCTTGGGGTGTCCACGACACCCCTGGAGGGAGAATAGATAATGTGGCGCGTGGCACGTGGCAGGTGTAGCGCGCCACCGTGCCCACAAGGGGCTCTTTTGCGCTCACCCCGCTGCCGGCACTTAGGCGGTCGGGATCCCGGCACCGGTATGCTGGCACCGGAATCCCGATCGTTGGTAAAACGTAGTACACCATTTTCAAACAAATCTTGCAGTGTAAAAATAAAGGTGTCTAACATTTATGACACAGAGAAAATATAAATGTATTTGCTCCCCTTGCATGGCAACATGGTTTGTTCCAGACACAAAGTGACATGCTTTTTTTGCTTTACTTACAAACATGATCAGGCCCAGTGGGGGTTATTCAGATCCCGAAGGATCTGTAATCAGGATGTGCAAAGTAGTGATTATCAGTACTTTGTGGATGCGCAGGATCCGTTCTGGTATGATGCCGTTTCGGGGCAGGGAGGGGGCGACAATGGCCTCCGTTTCCCAAAATGCGCCACCATTTAGGGGGAGAGAAGAGGTCAGGGATCTCAGTCATTGGATGGAGATTCCCTCTACAACAGACGGCTTGCGCATCACCGTAGTTGCCGCAAGATGCCCGATGCTGGGTATCCAGATGGTCAGTCAACACTACTAAGGTCGACAGCCACAAGGTCGACCGCTATTGGTCGACATGCATTAGTTCAACATGGACAAAATGTTGACATTGTAAAAATGTTGACATGGTAGTGGTCGACACAGGGAAATGTCGACATGCGTCTTTTAAAAAATGTCCACGTGAACTACGATTGGGAATAGAAACCTATGCCAAGTGCAGTGGTAGCAGAGCCACTTTGCCTTCATTCGCCGTGCAAGGGACGTGATGCACTAATTGGGGTTTCCGGTGACTTTACGGAGTAAAAGAAATCCCAAAAAAACGAACCCTCATGGCGACCTTTTCCTGTGTCGACCATTTTACCATGTCGACCTTTTCACATGTTGACCTCTTGAGTGTCAACCTTTTTGGGTCAACCTAGTGCCTGTTGACCTTTTCCAGATCAACCCTATGATCCATACCCCCAATGATGAGTGAGTGATCCGATGGGTGGGATCACTACTGCAGCAGGAGGCGTCTGCGTGTAATAGACGCCTCCCGCTGCATCACCATACAGCCCTATCACTGCTGCTTCCAAGGAAGTGATATCACCTCCAACCACATCTGAATAGGGCCAATGGGGCAGATGCATAATTACCTACTCTCCCGGAAGCTGCGGGAGGCTCCCGTTTTTTGGGGTAGCCCCCCGCACCCCCGGAAGAGTGGGCAGGTCTCCCGCATCCTGCTCGCACCCTAGTGATGCGAGCAGGATGGAGAGATTACCTCCCGCATTTGCGGGTCCGTCGGGTGGAGAAGGGGTTAAAATGACGCAAATTGCGTCATTTTAGCCCCGCCCCCTTCCCGCGGACCCGCGAATCGCGGCATTTCCCGATGCTGGGGGCGGGGCTTGGTGATGTCACAGTCCGGTCCCGCCCCCCGAAGACACTTGCAGCGTCTCCTCTCCGGGCAGATGGGCAGATGTATCAACCTGGAGATGGCATAAGGAAGTGATAAACCAGTGATAAATGCAAGGTGATAAACACACCATCCAATCAGCTCCTAACTGTTCATTTACATATTGGAGCTGATTGGATAGTGCGTGTATCACCTTGCACATATCACTGGTGTATCACTTCCTTATGCCTTCTCCAGGTTAATACATCTGCCCCATTAATGTTTGCTATTTACATTTTTTAAAAATAAGAGATACTAGAAAACAAAGTCATTTAAGCTCGAACAGGTAACAGTTTATTGTTTAGATTTTAGCATCAATTTCATGTTTTTTGCCATCTGAAAGCAGTGTGGCTGCAGCAGACAAAACCCATATCGAATCAAAAAAGCACAAACAAGTTTGAAGGTCTTAAACTATTCGAGAAGTGAAGCCGCCAAAACATTGTTTTATTCTCTCTCATTGTTTTAGTCTCAATAAACCGTCATTTATTTATATGATGCTTGTGTTGACTCTTCATCTTCAATAGTCTGTAGACTTCACATGTGAAAGTGTTAATAATCTAATATATTGGGCGGGATGTACTAAATGGATTTTACCGCATTTTCATATGCACCAAAAACCTGTCTGCCAGCTTACTGATGCGGAGGGTAACGCCAGCTCTTGCTGGTGTTATCCTATAGAAGCCTATGGGCTTCTTTCCGCATCCCAGCACCGCGCGCCCTCACCTCCTGCTTGCAATTCTCGGCGGATGCCCATGTTATGAGACCAATTCGGCTACTATGCGTGCACGGCAGCCATTTTTGCAGTGATTTTTGCCACAAGAGCAGTGCCCGACGCTGGACTATGGAAAGGTGAGTATTAAATATGGGTGCGGTGTGGGCCGCACACATTGCACCCATTATAGAAACGCCAATGAATATGTTACTTCATATGTGATTAGTATGCAGGCAAAGTCCGCCACACATTAGTACATCCCACCCATTATCTTTTAAAGAGAGTCATTATTAGTCTTGTAGTTAGTTAAATGTATATTTGAAATGCTGCACTTTCTTTTTTGGTACTCACATATCTTTGCATTAATATTCCTAAATATACTGTACCCCCCCAGCTAAAGCTTAATGTGTCTAAGCCAGAGCTGACCATCTTCTCTACTCCTAGAGTCATCTTCGTTCCACAAGTTTCCTCTCAAGTCGCCAACACCACAGGGATGGCCACTGATCATCGATGGTTTGTCACTGATGGTTGTTGGATTTGCCATTGATTGTGTAGGTCTAATGGTTCTGTGTTATCTATGGCAAAGATGTGCCGCTGTATTTTATCTGGCCTAGTGGCACTTAGCTCCACCCCCATCATTTCACTTAGCCAGTGTTTGCTTCCCTGATTGGCCTGCCATCTCCCTGTGACTGACAGCAGGGCTAACGATCAAGGATTTAAACCACTGATGGTTTCCTGTCGATGGTTTAATGCCATCAATGTAGAACTCAAGTGGCACAATCGGCGAAGATGGTAGACCTGTCAATGGCCATCTCTACAAAACCATAATTTCCTCGGTCTTCTAAGACCTTGACTTATACTAGTGCCTTCTACTTTGCTCCTCTCCTAACGTCGCACTCACTGTCCTATCATCACCACCTTCAATATATTGCTAGAACATATCACTTTTTTCTTTTAAAGATGCAACCAAAACTTGTAACCATTTTGTCATCATCTTCCATCTCAACTGCTGCAGCATTCTCCTATCTGTCTTTCCCATCATCCCTCTATCACAGCTTCAATACGTTTAAATGCCACTAATCTTCCTCTATCATTACCATGGTAAGACTAATCTTCCTGTATCTGTGCCATGGCAAGACTAATCTTCCTCTATCGCAGCCATGGCAAGACCAATCTTCCTGTATCGCTGCCATGGCAAGACCAATCTTCCTGTATCGCTGCCATGGCAAGACCAATCTTCCTGTATCGCTACCATGGCAAGACTAATCTTCCTGTATCGCTGCCATGGCAAGACTAATCTTCCTGTATCGCTACCATGGCAAGACCAATCTTCCTGTATCGGTGCCATGGCAAGACCAATCTTCCTGTATCGCTGCCATGGCAAGACCAATCTTCCTGTATCGCTACCATGGCAAGACCAATCTTCCTGTATAGCTGCCATAGAAACATAGAAACATAGAAACATAGAATTTGTCGGCAGATAAGAACCACTTGGCCCATCTAGTCTGCCCCTTTTTTTTTTATATATTATTTTTTTTTTTTATCACTAACCTTATTTGTTCCTTATTTCTTTGTAAGGATATCCTTATGTCTATCCCATGCATGTTTAAATTGCTCTACTGTCTTAGCCTCTACCACCTCTGATGGGAGGCTATTCCACTTGTCCACTACCCTTTCTGTGAAATAATTTTTCCGCAAATTTCCCCTGAACCTCCCCCCCTCCAGTCTCAGTGCATGTCCTCGTGTCCTATTGCTTCTCTTCATTTGGAGAATGTTTCCCTCCTGGACTTTGTTAAAACCCTTCATATATTTGAAAGTTTCTATCATGTCCCCCCTTTCTCTTCTCTGCTCCAAACTATACATATTGAGATTTCTTAGTCTTTCTGGGTATGTTTTGTGATGTAGGCCATGCACCATTTTAGTTGCCCTCCTTTGTACAGTTTCTAATGTATTAATATCCTTTTGAAGATATGGCCTCCAGAACTGAATACAGTATTCTAGATGAGGCCGTACCAATGACCTATACAGTGGCATTATTACTTCTTTCTTTCTGCTGCTGATTCCTCTCCCAATGCAGCCAAGCATCTGACTAGCCTTCCTCATTGCCTTGTTACATTGCTTACCTGCCTTTAAGTCATCTGAAATAGTGACTCCTAGATCCCTTTCCTCCTCAGTAGTTTCCAGTATAGTGCCATTAATACTGTATTTAGCTTTAGGATTTTTGAGACCCAAGTGCATGATTTTGCATTTTTTGGCATTAAACTGTAATTGCCAGACTCTTGACCATTCCTCTAGTCTACCTAGATCCTCAATCATTTGTTTTACCCCACCTGGTGTGTCTACCCTGTTGCATACCTTTGTGTCATCTGCAAAAAGGCATACTTTCCCTTTAATCCCATTTGCAATGTCACCAATAAAGATATTGAAAAGCACTGGTCCAAGTACAGATCCCTGGGGTACTCCACTGGTAACATTTCCCTCCTGTGAATGCACTCCATTTACCACAACTCTCTGTTTTCTATCCTTCAACCAAGATCTTATCCATTCAATAATCCTAATATCCAATCCCAAACTTTCAAGTTTATTTAGCAGTCTGCGATGTGGAACTGTGTCAAAAGCCTTACTAAAGTCAAGATAAGCTATATCCATGGCTCCACCTTTATCCATCACTTTAGTCACACAATCAAAAAAGTCAATAAGATTTGTTTGACATGATCTTCCCCCAGTGAATCCATGCTGTTTGGGATCCAGTAAATTGCCGGATTTGAGATGATCTACAACTCTTTCTTTTAAGAGTGTTTCCATCAATTTCCCTACTACTGATGTAAGACTCACTGGTCTGTAGTTGTTTGCCTCTTCCTTGCTTCCACTTTTGTGCAGTGGGACTACGTTTGCTCTTTTCCAGTCCCCTGGAATTTCTCCTGTAGCTAATGACTGGTTGAATAATTCTGTCAATGGTGCTACCAGCACCTCTTTAAGTTCTTTTAGTATCCTTGGATGTATCCCATCTGGCCCCATAGATTTGTCCACTTTCAGCTTTGAGAGTTCTGTTAGGACCTTCTCCTCTGTAAATGTACTTGTTTCATTTTCCTGAATATCCCTGCAACTTAACTGTGGCCCCTTCCCCTCTCTTTCAGTAGTAAATACTGAGCAAAAATAATCATTAAGATGATCTGCTATTAAATTGTCTCCCTCAACAAGATTCCCAGTGTCCGTCTTTAGTTTTATAATTCCGCCTTTTGTTTTTCTTTTTTCGCTTATATACCTAAAAAAAGTTTTGCCTCCTTTACCCACTGACTGGGCCATTTTCTCCTCAGCTTGTGCCTTTGCACATCTGATTACCTTCTTTGTCTCCTTCTGTCTAACAAGATATATCTTTTTGTCTTCATTATTTTGTGTCTGCTTATATTTCCTAAAAGCCATCTTTTTTGCTCTCACAATATTTGCTACTTCTTTTGCAAACCACACTGGCTTCCTTTTCCTTGTGTTTTTCCTAACAGTTTTGATACAAAGGTCTGTTGCCTTCAATATTGCACATTTGAATGTTTTCCACCTCTCCTGCACTGTTTCCAAGTTCCTCCACTCTGCCAAAGAATCGCTTACACATTTTCCCATCCCTACAAAATCAGCCTTCCTAAAATCCAACACCTTTGTTTTTGTATGGGACGAGTCAGTCTCTGTCTTAATGCTGAACCATACTGCTTGATGATCACTGGATCCGAGGTTTTCACCCACTTTTACGTCTGATAATCTGTCTCCATTTGTAAGTATTAAGTCTAATATTGCGTCTTTCCGAGTGGGCTCCCTCACCAATTGGTGGAGGGATGCTCCCTGAAGGGAATTTAAAATGCCATGGCAAGACCAATCTTCCTGTATCGGTGCCATGGCAAGACCAATCTTCCTGTATCGGTGCCATGGCAAGACTAATCTTCCTGTATCGGTGCTATGGCAAGACTAATCTTCCTGTATAGCTGCCATGTCAAGACTAATCTTCCTGTATCGCTGCCATGGCAAGACTAATCTTCCTGTATCGCCTACATGGCAAGACTAATCTTCCTGTATCGGTGCCATGGCAAGACTAATCTTCCTATATCGGTGCCATGGCAAGACTAATCTTCCTGTATCGGTGCCATGGCAAGACTAATCTTCCTGTATCGGTGCCATGGCAAGACTAATCTTCCTCTATCGCAGCCATGGCAAGACTAATCTTCCTGTATCGCTGCCATGGCAAGACCAATCTTCCTGTATCGCTACCATGGCAAGACTAATCTTCCTGTATCGGTGCCATGGCAAGACTAATCTTCCTGTATCGGTGCAATGGCAAGACTAATCTTCCTGTATAGCTGCCATGTCAAGACTAATCTTCCTGTATCGCTGCCATGGCAAGACTACTCTTCCTGTATCGCTGCCATGGCAAGACTACTCTTCCTGTATCGGTGCCATGGCAAGACTAATCTTCCTGTATCGGTGCCATGGCAAGACTAATCTTCCTGTATCGGTGCCATGGCAAGACTAATCTTCCTGTATCGCTGCCATGGCAAGACTAATCTTCCTGTATCGCTACCATGGCAAGACTAATCTTCCTGTATCGGTGCCATGGCAAAACTAATCTTCCTGTATCAGTGCCATGGCAAGACTAATCTTCCTGTATCGCTGCCATGGCAAGACTAATCTTCCTGTATCGCTACCATGGCAAGACCAATCTTCCTGTATCGCTACCATGGCAAGACTAATCTTCCTGTATCGCAGCCATGGCAAGACCAATCTTCCTGTATCGCTACCATGGCAAGACTAATTTCCCTGTATAGCTGCCATGGCAAGAGAAAACTTTCTGTATCACTACCATGGCAAGACTAATCTTCCTGTATTGGTGCCATGGCAAGACTAATCTTCCTGTATCGCTGCCATGGCAAGGCTAATCTTATTTATTTATTACCAGTTATTTATATAGCGCACACATATTCCGCAGCGCTTTACAGAGACTATTTGGCCATTCAAATCAGTCCCTACCCCAGTGGAACTTACAGTCTATATTCCCTACCACATGTACACACACACACTAGGGTTTAGTTTGTTGGGAGCCAATTAACCTACCAGTATATTTTTGGATTGTGGGAGGAAACCAGAGTACCCGGAGGAAACCCACGCAAGTACGGGGAGAATATACAAACTCCACACAGTTAGGGCCAGGGTGGGAATTGAACCCATGACCTCAGTGCTGCGAGGCAGTAATGCAAACCTTTACACCATCTTCCTGTATCACTGCCATGGCAAGACTAATCTTTCTGAATAGTTGCCATTGGAAGACTAATCTTCCTGTATCGCTGCCATGACCCGCCAGGTCCTGTCGATGACGATGTTTCATCGCCTCGTGTTTTTTTTCAGGATGTGGGCACTATTCCACAATCCTAGTCTCCTCCCTAGCAGAGCATTGGATCAAGTTCAGGAGTCTGATCAAGTCCTTATACACTGAGTAATGTATGTCATTGGTGTCACTTTGCGGTTGTGGGCCACACCCTGGTGTCACCTTCCGAGGGGTGACACCAAAATGCACAGTCTTCCTCGATGGCAGAAGCCAGGTGCTGCACTGTGACATTACATGCATCATTCGTCTCCTGTCACAGTGAAGGAGCCAGCAGTGCAGCCAGAAGAGTCTCCGCTGGCAGCCCGAAGCTGGGCACGCCTCCGGAGTGATGAAACAGGGTCAGGCCATGAGACCATACCCCATTCCATGAGGCTATGTCCCCTTTCTG